>NC_054534.1:37697225-39019725 GCF_017654505.1 Polyodon spathula
AAAAAAAATCAGAGTGTTAAGGAAGGTGGGCTGTTCCAAAGCTTGAGACAGACACCTTACCTGCCTTCAAAGTCATGAAGTGTTTCATTTCATTTATTACAAAGCTACAAAGGGAAGCGCTGCATGTCAGATTAGAAATACAAACTAACAAAGTATCTGTTCTCCGAAGAAGGAAGCAAATGGCAGTTATATTTCATCAAAATAAAAATTATGATGCATAATTAGTTCAGATGTAAAGTTTTTTTTTCAATCAGCGGCTTCTTCACAGCAGAATGTGTGTAGATGGCCATTCCCAGTGAAACATTGTGAGGAAAGCACTGTGTCCTCTCTACTCACAGGGGCGGTCCTCCTTGACCTGGAGCAGACCACGCTGCCTGGCATCGCTCACCTCGTGGTGGAGACCATGATCATCTCAGACCAGATCAAAGCAGAGGACCGGGCCAATGTGCTGAGAGCCCTGCTGCTCAAACACAGGTATGCAGAGAAACAGAGAGACTGCTGGGGTAGCTTTTAGTGCCAAATGTGTATGTTGTGTCAAAGAATGAGGAACAGTATGAACAGCAAAACCTTTACAGTCACCTTAATAACCGACCCTGCTTTTACCAGCCAGTAAACTCCAAGAGTTTAGTGTTTTCATTTCAAGTAATGAAAAGAGCCATCTTGAATAAGCAGTCACTTCCTGTTCAGTCCCTTTGGTGGCTGGTTAATTGAGGTTTCACTGTTTCAGAATCATTTTTCAAAATCATGAAGTTAAGGTCATCCGCCATTTAGTGCAGTATTTGGGCCATCAACTAATATGAATGTAATAGCCACTCATTATATACTACAGGCATGTGTCATTGTACCTATCATGAATTGTAGAGATCAAGTTGAAAGCACTTTTATACATTACAGAAATAAATATAGTTGAATTGTATTGTAAAACCCGACCAATAGGAGTCATATGATGCATGTACTATCCAAGAAGGTAAAACACATCTCTATTGTTATAAATTATATTATTCTGTTATATCTATTATTAACATGAAACTGGTCTTTGTTTCATAAAACAATAGTGGAGTTGATAGTGCATTTTTTTGTACAATATACAGTATGTGACACTTGCTTGGGTATTGTTTAGTTATTGTTAGTCTGGGTGATCTATGGAGGCACCTGTCCATCCATACACATGTATATCACATTTTTACATGCACATACTGTTGATATAAAGATGATACTAATAGTTCAGTATTGTTAGTTACAGCCTTGGCTGGGGGTGTGTATGCTACTGACATACATCACGTTTTTCATAGACGGCACAATTATGTCATTTTTCATTTTCCCAAGTACTGATTTGAGGCCCTCTAGCTGTAAAATATATTTAGCATGGGAATGGGAAATTGTGTTTCTTTTCTAATTGTTGATAGTCAAAGTAACCAAAAGGTGAGACTGATTAAGGTTCATTTTTTTCAGACTCCCTCAAACCAGTATCCTAGCAGCTCTTCTGGACTTACCTGTAAAGTCAGAATGGTATCAACTTCAAAAACTAACATCCCCTATCTTGCATGTTTCTCCTGAAAAGAAAGAGACATTGCAGAAGAGGATGTGGACAATGTAATATATGTTTGATAAAAATGGAAAATGGACTAATCACTAAAAGCGTAAAAACTATTAACAACTAATTATGTTGAACCAGAACAATAATGATCTGTAACGCCCTGTGTGTTTGTGTGTGTTGTGAGTCCACAAAAAAAACAAGGCAACTTCCGCTGAAGCAAACGAGTTTCATGGCCTTTAAAGGCAAACACGGGTAATGAAAACATTGTACCCGAACCCGACGAGAACTGAGTTAATTAATGACTGGAGTAAATATGCTATCTGCTTTGAAAATTACACTGTGTTCAAACAACTTCCATGTTTATGAAGCTCATGTTATCATATTAGCAGGCCTGAGAGCACTCCTCTGACATTAGTGCATTAATAATGCTATACTCACTAGCCAAATGCAAATTGTATGTATTAACAGAGAACTATGCATTTGCCATCCCTGCATTTCCTGATGCTTTGAAAAGGTAAAAAGGTTTCCCTGATAAAAATCCCTGTTAATTTCATTTACATATTGAGACTTCCAGGAGCAGCATGGTTCTTATCCACTCTAATAGCAGAAAAATCACTACATTGATTGTTTACTGACAATATATATATATATATATATTATATATAGATTATATATAGACCATATATAAATTATATATATAAAAAAAATGATTTTTAAAACTTTTTTTTCAGTATATGACTGCCCAAGAAAGAAATAATGGTGTTGATCAGGCTTTTTTCACAAGGTTATTCATTATCCAATGTGTGGATTAATAATAGCCTTTCTAATCAATATTTATTTGGTGTGACTGTGTGAGAACCATTTGTAATAAATGTGTTTAGACACAAACAGATTCATTGCCAGACACACATAGCTCTTATCTTCTGGACGATTTCTATATGTGACTAAAGAACCGACTGCTCTGAATAATACAAACTGTTTCTTCTATTTTAGCCACCCCAATGATGAGAAAGATGTGTTCTTCCCACGGAACCCCTCTGCCTCTAGCGTGGGTTCGGTGATGGCCAGTCACCACCACAACCACAACCACACCACAGACACGTGTCTCCCCCCAGTGGGAGAGGAGAAAATTGAACTGCATGACACCAAATCCCAGGGTTCAGAGGTAGGTTTATATTACAGTACTGTTTACACTGGCTTGTCAGTTCTTTTGAGACCAAAGAAGGTCTCTTTTTAGAATGGATTTAACATTTAAGTTATTGGAAATCCTATTTTAATTTTTATTTTGAGGAGCATTTCATTAGTAGTTTATTTGTGTTACAGACACACCTAGAAAAATAAACAGTCAATTCAGAAAACCAAAAATATAATATAGTGTGTATTATTACTTATATAGGGTATTTCTTAGGAAAAATATGATAACTACCATAATTAAAAAAAAAAAAAAAGATAAATAAACGTTTGGGGTTTATAACTTACTGTTTGACCTGTGTTTCTAGTTGGATGTGAGGAACCCTAAAATCTGTATTGATTCGAAATCTAAATCAATAAACCCATTTACGGCGGTGGAATAGAACCACAGTTGTCTTGAATAATGAACCACCACAAGTCGAACCTCACAACACCTTGGAATGAGTCTTAAGTTTGTGTATATAGTATCTTTCGGTCACTATGTTACACACATAATAAACACTTAGATAATATAAAAAAAAGAATGTATTTGCCACACGCGCGCGCCTGGTTTTGCCCTTTATTTGTAAACTCTAAGCCACTCGGACTGAATTGCAGATTAGTCCTGTCATTTTAATTCTCCTGTGAATTTCACAGGGCCCTACACATTATTTGTAACCTGACAGCTGAATTAATGGTAAATTCAAGCAGTGATAATTATTCCATCTCTTAGGAATTACTAGACTTTCTTGCTAGTAAATTATTTGTTTAGGTCAAAAGGAATAATTAATGACTGCATTAGTTCCAATCATTATATTCAAACAGCTGTATGAAATATTATGCTACACAGAAACTAAAAAGGGTAACGAATACCAAAATATAATACTATTTAACACGAGAGAGAGAGAGATCTCTCTCTCGTATTTGCGGTTAGGTTGTCCCAATGAGTTTAATGATTTTATGAATTCTTTTTTTCATTAACTAAATTGATCTTTTGCGCTTCGGTTTTGTACAGATATATACCTATATATATATATCTATATATATATCGATGATCTATATAATTAGATATATATATATTTCACACACACATATATATAGATTATATGTGTGTGTATCTAGTGTGTGTCTATAGATATATCACGATAGATATGGATTATCTATACTATATATATATAGCTATGTGGTTGGGGTTTTTTTTTTTTTTTTTTTTACACCTGTTATATTGCTTCTTATATGTAAACCACGTCTAAATTTGTATTTTGTGACGACTAGGCGTTAAAAAAGGATTTTAGTTCGGTGTGTACGAGAGTGGAATAGTATAGAGGTCGTCATATCTGATAGTGTGAATCGTCTAGTTGTTCTGTTCTTGCATTAAATGCAACGATAGATTTTAAAATGCGATCTAGTAAAAAATTACACTTCTTTTGTTCTTTTTTTTTTAGATCAGCACTTACATTTTGGGAAAATGAAAATTAGTTTACTTTAAGACAAGACCTTCTTCATTGAACATTCATCTCTGTGAAATATTGTTAACAGCAATGACCACCAACAAGTAAGTGGTGCTCAGAATTAAATCAAACATTTACATAGTGACTCCATACTGAGTTAGTCATGGCATTGCTGTATTTATGCTGCACACAAGATGAGTTTGTGTGTTTGACTAACGATAAATACATTTATAAAATGGCCCTAAGTGAATAACAGTAAAAGATATATTGGCCAGTATTTTCCACCATGGGAAACTAACAGGCAGATTGCCCACTCCATAACAAATTGCCACAGTGGGGGAGGGGGAGGGTATACATGCCCAGTATACATGCAAATCACTCCTTTTACAAATATTCACTTTCTTTTTAGCACAGCTCAGGAGCTACCCAAGTTCAGGACCAGTTCTAGTTCCCTGCCATAATTATAAAATTATATGTTAAGGGTTAAACCTGGTGGTCTGGAGAGTCTAGTTTTGCCCGGGCCAATCTAGTTTCGCCAAGGGCTTCTGGGCAAATCCCAAAGTTACCACTTTTTTTCGGCATGAGCAAATCTAGACTGGCCAATAACTTGAAAAAGATGACCTGAACGAAACCTGTTTTTTCAACAGTTTTCACTGAATTTCAGGACTAGCCCAGGCAAGTCTAGTTTCGTCCAACGCTTCAAAATCGATGCTGGGCGAATCTGGTTTGCCCATGCCATTAATCGACCCGTTTAAGAATCTGGGCTCAAGCGTAAAGTTTTTGCATTTCAACACTCTCCCTTGCCAGCTTCCAAGTTTTCAGCACCACTGCTGGAAACCCAGCACACCGTCGCTACATTGTACAGCAGTCAAAGGGTCTTTATAGATTTAAGAGCCATTATCATATGATCATCTGCTACTTTGGATAATGTTTCATTTTTTGCTGTCAATACACTGCTGTTGCACATAAAAACAAAACATTGCTTCTTGAAAAAGATATATTTCATACAACTAAGCGCTACATACCGGACTTTCTTGCCCTGTTCTTGGAGCATCTTTACCAGTTCAGCGATGGGGTACTGAGCTTTTGCTGCACACAGACCATAACCTGAAACAAGCAGATTAAACATGGTAACGTTTATACAAAAAGGAACATGTCTTTTTATATGATTCAGACTGCCATAAAGCAAGCAGATTTAAATGTACAAATGAGAGGAAAAAATGCTGCATTCAAAAGCCATTCATCAAATCTTGGGGGGGGGGGGGGACCCCTTTAACACGTTATGACACAGACAAAACTATTTTGTCAATGTTGCCCCTAAAAACAAAGGGTTTAATGCACTGTGGCCGACCTCCCTCAACAGACACATTTTACCCAGATTCTTATCAAAAGACACAAACCAGGGGTGTGGAATTAAATGCTGTGGGACAAAATGCTAGAAAAATTGACTTGTCCCTCCCAGTCACACAAACAAGTAGAAATAAGGATTTTGCTTTTATTTAAAAGTGAACACAATAAAACTGAATGCTAAATAAATATTATCTTCACTAGACTTCCGAATGACAGATAGGCCATACATTTGACACTTTTTTTTCCTGTAGATTGATGTCCGTAAATGGGACTGGTCTTTTGAGAGAGAGAGAGAGAGAGAAGAGAGAGAGAGAGCGAGAGAGAGCGAGAGGGAGAGAGAGAGAGCTGTGAGACTTTTATCGAGAAGAGAGAGAGAGGCAATAATCAAGCCTTAGTTGATTTAATCCGGTATCTGATTAACTCTGTTAAAGAAGTGAATGCTGCTTGTCTTTTATTGATTTGTTTTTACACATATTAACAAAATTTTATTTTTGTTGCATATAAAAATAAAATCAGCCAATAGAAGATCTGCATTTTCTCGATCTGCATTTTCCTACGCAGCAGTCCAATCATAAGCAAGCAGAGGTGGGACATAAACATTTGAAGGTCTTTAGTAGGTTTAACCAAAGGGAGAGTCAAACATCTGCCTCCTTGTAATGCAGGTATCCAATCATGAGTGAGCAGAGGCAGGACATAACTGAGTTTAGCCAAACGGGAAGTCAAAGATCTGCCCTGGTTTTGCAAGACCAAAACGTTGACAAACCAAGGTTATAAGATACCATTCCCAACACTCTTGTCCATCATGTAGTTAACCGTCGGAGACAGTATGGATAACGCCGTTCGATAAAATTTATTTGTTATTTATTTAGTTACTATGTTAATAACTTTACCGACAGCTTGTGTTTGAAGCAAGGTAAAACCATGTCAAAAGACCTTCTCACTGATGCAGTAAACAGTGCTGGGGAAGAGGCAAAGAACAGTAGCTGAAATAAGAAATGGACAGATCTAGTGAAATAAACAGATATCTAGAATGAAATTAAAAGTAAAAAGGGAGATGAAAAAGCTTTAAAAGTTGATTGAGAAAAACCAAAATACCTCACTGTCGACAAGAGATTTGGAGCTGTGAAAAGTGACAGGCTGTACTTTGAAGTTCTATACATACATACATACAAAAAGGAAAGCCCTTCAGCTGTGTAGAAAAAAAAGGTCAGTTCTGTGCAGTAAACATATTTAAAAGAAAAGGTTTACTGATCTGTGTTTACTTTTCTTTCTACACAGCTGAAAAGGGGCTTTTGTCCTAAACGTATGTAGCCAGCTAAGCACACTCGCTACCTTGACACACTAGTCTTTAGGGGCATGCCTGATAATCAAGCTGCATTTAGCCTCACTATTTAAACGTGTGGGGCAGGTAATAACATGCAGGTGGCTGCTGCAACACAGCTTTGTTATTGTTGTGGTGAACTGTAGCCGAGACGAATTGAGGAAAGTGCTTTTTGTTTCCGTGATTTGGGGATTTGGCGGGTTGCTTCTAGTTCTTATTAGAAGCGAGACGGCTTGTCAATGTTTTTGTCACTTGTGTTTGCGTCGCATTTATTTATTTGATCCGTTTGGATGATTTAACACATATTTTACATGTTACATGACATTTAATTACACTATGTAACACAATTTTGTTCCTGGGTAGTAAGTGTTATTTCCTAATTGCTTATGCCTCAAAAGTATAGAAAATGGCTATTATTCCCCACAAACTTTGCTTTTGTGACCAGGACAGTGATATTTCAAAATATCACTATTTCCCAATGGGAAAACGGGCAAATGTGTGTCTTTTTGTCCAGATAAGGTCCGAAAAAAAAACATATGAATCCAAATTAACAATTTATTTATACTAAAGTAATACAAAAATGACTACAAAAGATTTAGAAGTGAGTAGTTTTTCGAGATTTACGATTATACTGTAAATCTGCAAAATAATGGTATTATCACACTGAATAAACATGTACATTTGGTATATGATTGTATTTAATAAATAAACTGTGTTTACTTTTACAACTTGACCTTGTGTCAGTTACTGTTATTTTTTTACCCACATAATGTTGGGTTGCACATCATTAAATAAATAACTTTGTTTTGTAATTATTTAAATAGTGTATATAAAAAATAAATAAAAAAACAAATTTTTGTAAACTGCAATTATATTTCCATTTTGGCCGGATATAAATACAGTATGTACTGTATGTGTATGTGTGGGGTTATAAAATCAGAATGGTTTACCTGAGAAATCTGTTCAATAAAACAGTTTGAGTGCCATGGTATGTCCTAAAACAGGATCAGTGATGAAAATTGCTATTTGCTGTTGCTGTCTGGCAGTCGCAGGTTTATGGCGAAAATCTGTGATGTCGCAGCCCTGCGAAAGTTTTATGAAACCCAATTTTTTTTTATTTGCGAGGTGCTTGCGATTGTGAATTGTCACAAATCGCTTTTGTGAAACGTGCCCCAGGACAGCCACTATAAGATCATTACTATTATTAAAAATGTGCACGGATTCATCTACCAATTAAATCAAGTAATGCCCATAAATTTACTTTAAATCAAACTTTAATTACTTAACTGTCGAGATATAATTAATATATATATATATATATATATATATATATATATATATATTATATATATATATATTACATACACACACACACACACACACATATATATATATATAACATATATAGCATTTATATAATGATAGATATTATATACGACATATATATATATATATACATCTATATATATATTATATAATTATAATTATATATATATATATATATATATATATATATTATCATATTATCATAGGTGTATATAACACGATTTATATATTATCATTAGGTATATAACTAGAAAACAAGGTGTGTCCGCGCGGCAACATATTTCCACAACTTCCGCGTGGCCCATGTAGACTCCAACGCCTTCCAAATATTGAGTTCCACCCCCTTTTGCTGGATCTCTACTCCGAATAGCTCGTTCCATCTCATCCCACAGATGCTCAATTGGATTGAGATCTGGTGACTGGGCAGGCCACTGCAGTAAGCTGAATTCACCGTCATGTTTGTGGAACCATTCCTGGACAATCCTAGCCTTGTGGCATGGGGCATTATCCTGCACAAAAAAATCCATTAGCAGATGGATTCACTGCTGCCATGAAGGGATGCACCTGATTGGCAATGATGTTCAGATATCCTGTGGCATTCAAACGTTGCTCCACTTTTATCAAGGGGCCCAATGTGTGCCATGAAAACATACCCCACACCATCACCACCAGCCTGCAATGTTGACACGTGGCATGATGGATGCATGTACTCATGTGGTTTTCTCCATAATCTATTCCTCCCATCAGCACGAAACAGCAGGAACCAGGATTCATCAGACCAGGCAATGTTTTTCCAATCCTCCAATGTCCAGTGTTTTCGTTCCTTAGCCCACTGCAACCGTAGTTTCTTGTGTTGGAAGTGGAACTCTGTTAGGTCGTCAGCTGTCATACCCCATTCATGTCAAGGTACGACGAGTTGTGCATTCTTTTATGGGTCTTTCGGCACCAATGTTATACTGGACTGTCAGTTGACTAACTGTAACCCGTCTGTTGCTCTGCACAGTTAGTGTCAGCCTCCTTTGGCATCTTTCATCAATGAGCTGTTTTCGACCACTGGCCTGCCATTGGCTGGATGTCCATTGGGTGGTGGACCATCCTTGATACACACAGGAAACTGCTGAGTGTGAAAAACCCAGCAGCGTTGCAGTTCTTAACACACTCAAACCGGCGCACCTGGCACCTACTACCATACCCTGTTCAAAGGCACTTAAATCTTTTGTCTTGCCCATTTACCCTTTGAATGGCACACATACACAATCCATGTCTCAATTTGTGTCAAGGCTTAAAAATCCTTCTTAACCTGTATCCCCTTTTCTACACTGTTGAAGTGGATTTGACAGGTTAATCAATAAGGGATCATAGTTACACCTGGATTCACCTCGGCAGTCTATTTCATGGAAAGAGCAGGTATTCCTAATGTTTTGCACACTCAGTATATATATATATATATATATATATATATATAATATATGATATATATAATATATAATATATATAAACATACACACACACACAACACACACAGTCACCACCAGTTTGAGTACACTTGCTGGAACTAGGTTTTTTTTCATAATTGACAATGTTTTATGTCGTATATGTTTCTGTAAATACTTGAAAATGAAAACGCATGTTACAATATACAAAACAAAACAAAAAGAGTATCAAAGCAATGTTCAAGAAAATTGAAAATTGTCTCTAAATCTTGGATTCCTCAAAATAGCCACCCTTTGCCTTAACAGCTTCACAAACACGAGGCATTCGGTTAACAAGTTTCAGCAAGAAATCACCTGACATGTCTTCCCAGCTCTTCTGCAGCAATTCCCAGAGATGTAGGGCACTTGTGGGTAGCTTTGCTTTGACTCTTCTGTCCAGTTTGTCCCATACAAGTTCTATGGGATTGAAGTCTGGAGACTGGGCAGGCCAGGTCATTAGATTGAGTTGTCCTTCACTTTCCTTCTTCGCCAGATAGTTCTTGCACAACTTTGAGGTGTGTTTTGGGTCATTATCTTGCTGAAGAATGAAGGACTGCCCAACTAGCCGTAATCCTGATGGAATGGCATGCCTCTGAAGTATGCTATGATAGCTATGCTGGTTGAGCTTGCCATGGACTTGGTAAAGATCACCAACTCTGTCACCAGCAAAGCAACCCCAGACTATGACACTGCCTCCTCCATGCTTGACAGTGGGAACCACACATGCAGAACTCATGCACTCACCCTCTCTGCATCTTACAAATACTCGGCGGTTGGACCCAAATATTTCAAATTTTGACTCATCGGTCCATAAGACCGACTTCCACTCCTCAAACGTCCAGTTTCTGTGTTTTTTGGCCCAGGCAAGTCTCTTCCTCTTATTTTGCATTCTTAACAATGGTTTCTTTGCAGCAGTTCTTCCAGTTAGGCCAGCTTCACGCAATCTCCTTTGAACAGTTGATGTTGAAACATTTATACTTCTAATAGCATTAGTAGCTTACCGTTATAATTCATACAGCAGAGGGTAATTGCTTCTCATCAACTTCAGTCTCTAATTAATTTCATGAGTCTTCCTCTCCTTTCCAGAGTCCCATTCCAAACATAGGAGGCTTGCTGCTGGGGAGCTGACGTCACTGTCTTGTGGCTTTTGCTAGTGTGATACTGCCACACATGAACACCTCGTTGGCAAAAGTAAAAACCGCTTCAGCAAGTAGGTATTTTATTTGCTTTGTGTTATTGTGCAATACATGTCTATATGTCAGTACGAAATAAAACTAACAGTAATTCTAAGTGTATATTGCAGCTAAGGCATACGCAGTTAACAGGAAAAATGGGGCGCCAACTCCAGGACTGCCTTATATCCGAATCTGCAGCATAGCAAGGGGCGATTATATATAAGTTTTACTGGGCTCCTACTGTAGACAAAAGCAATGTAAATTAGTAATAGTTGCAGCAAGTACATTCGTTACTGTGTGTGTGACTGAGGGTTTGTGAATTAAAGGGATATGCATATGTGAGTATATAATTTTGGTTTGAGGTTTAGAGGTACGCATTTTTAAATGTTTGTGTGTATATGCTAGACTTCTACAATTCAGAACTTTTCAGAAACTTGCATAGCTCTCCAGAAATCTACCAGGAGTGTTTTTCTAGCAACAGAACAAACCTTGAGAGAAACAAAAAAAAAACACCTTTGTCCAATGGGCAAAGTATAACGGAACAATTTGTAGGACACACTTCATGATTACAATGGGAATACCATTTCATGAATTAGTGCGCACATGAGCAAGGGATTTTGCCCACATTTAGCATGGATTCCAGAGTTAATAAAAAAAAATTTAAAAAATGCTGCGAGTCTTGCAAGCCATGAGAACTTCTTGCATCAATTTACTTTTCATATGTGCGCTGCAACTAAAACTGTTAATAAATAAAATACAATGCACACAATTACATATTGGTTTTGGTTGAAATGCCAAAAAATATGCATGTATACTTTACAGAATGCTCATTTAAGGGACTTCTAATTGTGCTTCATGCACAGGGGTTTAAAAAAAAAAAAAAAAAAAAAAAAAAAAACACACACACACACAAAAGATTTTTTAATGTGCAATTCTTGTTGTATCCTTCATTTTACCTACCGAACATGGAAGGGTCTCGCAGATCTCTTTCAACTACTACCCACAACAGCAAGTTGTAATCCACCAAGAATAAATCAACAAAAATATCTGTATTTCTCTTTTGGTAGGATTACCATCTGAAAACTTAATTTCACACACACCTTACAGGAACCTACACATGCATATTCTTACAAATGTCCAATTCAAAGCATCCCATTTCATTTGATTTTGTATAGCTTGTGAGTACTTTCCAATAATTATAGGTTATATCCTGCTGCGGTCTTAATGATTGGTCCTTCAGGAAATGGCTAAGTTTCCATCATTTAAGAAGTGCCCACTTTCAGCACTAAGTAACTTTACATAAAGACTACCCTAAGATAACTAATAAAAACATTTCAGTATATTGTACTAAAAAATAAAAATAATAATAATAAAAATCAGGAATAGATACATAATTAAAAAAAAAAAAAAAAACATGTTTTTAGAATGTTTTACCGGTCTGATATTTTGCATGTAGTCATCTTTTCTATACTACCAGTGCATACAGTAGCTTGGGTTAACAGTGCATACCTATAGGTCTAGGAAAGATGACAAGCTACAAGATATGCCTACCTAAGCCCCTCTTAACTTTATGTCAAACATATCTTATTGTAAACCCCTTCCCTCATATTCTTGTGAAAACCATCTGTTGGCTGTAGTTCCAGAATTTATAAAAACACAATGATTTACACAGACAATGCCTGAATTCACCAGTCACCAAGAGGCAGTACATCTATGGTTACTTCATGTGCCTGTAATTCACACATATATGATTTAGACCCCGTTCACACACACGGTTTAGGCTGGCCCAGAGCCGCCTTATCTCATGTGTGAATGCTTGAAAAATGAAAAGGCGGCCCTGGGCCGGGTGAAATTTAGACCAGCTTTTTGATGCGGCCTAAAGTACCAATGCTGCCTCAGGGCCGGCCTATCTGCGTGTGTGACCCCAACGCAGGCCCTGGGCCGGCCTTAACGCGCCAGTGCGGTGACGTACCTCAAACCACTCCCCTACTAGGTCAAGCGTAGTAGATCAAAACAATGTCGGTTTTAAGGGGTAGCACCTGGGACGATGCAGAAATGAACCCTTAGCGGTCCATTTATTCAGCGCTTGTCAGGCGGGTCAGGTCCAATTTATTTTCACATGCGCTTTTTTAAAATATTATTTTTTTCAGAGTAAAACAGGTTTAAAAGGTATTGAATCGCAAAAGGACAGTCCTGCATCTTCAGCCAAGCCCCACCCCTTGTTCGCTGTATTTTTCACATACCTCTTTATAGACAAAGATACTCTCCCGATCACTCGTTTTATCACCAAACCCCTCATTAATGCGATCCAAGTCATTATTTTATTACTACAAAATCTCAAAAAGCTCTGCAAATGTCTGTGACATTCTTTGAACACTGGATGCAGAAGCAGCTATCTGCTTTATGTCCGTGTTATCTCTGTAATGAAAACCTGCAAGTTTGTCTGAGAACTCTCGGATATACTGAGTAGCAGGCCAGAGATAAACCCACCACGGATCCTGGATTCTATGGAACCTACGGCGATCTCCAGCCCGTTAAATAGCAATGGGGAATGCACTGAATACACCGACACTTTTGACGATGATGATGCTGGGTCAGTCATGAATGGTAAGTATTTCTTCAACATACAGCTTTCATTAAAACGATAAAACTTGCGCTCTCTCGCTATGTGTGTGCATGTGTGTATATGTATATACACACACACACACACATTTCAGATTGTAGCTAAGATTGTAAACCTCAATATTGATAAATAACGCATACGACGTTGCATATTCACGCACCATTAATAAAATAATCTGTATTGTGACTAACGTAATGTAAACGTCCTTGTTTGCTTCATTTACGCATGATAACACGATCGCTTCTTTCCACAGTAACCGACTGCACTGTCAACACACGCCTTTATCGTATCTTATGGAATAAGTACAGTACCAACAGTGTTGCAAAAAATAAGATTGCCACATTTACGTTTGCAAATTTCCCAGCTCAATCTCTTATGCTGACTTCCGGGAATGTGGTGTTTAAGTCACTGTTTACATTCCCGACAAGAACTTTGCCGCCACATATGTGGACGCATTTAGACCCCCTACAACCGCAACAGTGAACAAAATTTGAGGAGGCCCAGAGATGGCCCAAGGCCGGCTCAGTAAGTGTGAATGGGTTGAGACTAGCAATTTAGTATAGTTTACCAAAAATACAGGTTTTACTGTAGTCTTTTCTACACCTGGTTAGAGGAACACAATATACACAATATTCAAGTGTGTTCTAGTTTCTGAACCCAAACACAATCTGAGACAGCTGAAATACCTGGAGTGATGATGATGCTGTTGGCCTCTTTGATCATCTCAACAGTTTGATCCAGGTTGATCTCTGTGTGGGTTCCAGTGATTTCCATGGGTTTGCCAGTGCCAGTGGAGGAGGTACCGTAGCCACCAAGAATTACATTAGCCAGAGAGCGATTCATAGCCTGTGGGTTAAAACAAGAGGAGAGCGGATTAGAAAGCGTCCTGCAATGCCTCCTGAATCAGCATGCATCTCAGCCGCTGGTCTCCGAGTGAATGCTGCAGCAAAGGTCATTATTAATCTGGGTTGGAACTTTAGTTGCAGGTTTTGCCTCTTGTGGAGGGGGAAATGACAACTTTCCCTCCTGTCAGCTGTAGGTACATATGGAAAAATATATTTGTTTTGGATCATACTGCAGATTGAATCATTAAATATTAAATAGAACAAAATGTCTGAGAAATATGAAGTTGGTATTCCCGCCAATAAAGTATAGTAAGTAGAACTTAGAACATACACCAACTAAATGTAATGGCACACATTGTTAATGCATTTAATACAGGTATTAAATGCCAATTTAAAAGTTATCTATATCAACACTAACAATGCCTTCTTATGACAGGATTTAGGTACATCTGACTAGATACGTTTAAAGGAGCCACTTTGCCACAGTAAACATGTGGTACAGGATCTTGAGAAATCTGGATATTCATTTTCTGATAATAAATCGAAACTGCTCGGGAATTACTGTTATTTATTTCAGAAAGTTTAAAAAAAAAGTGCATCTTATAAAGTTGTTTAAAGGAATGTACATATAACCATGTTGTTTTACTTCCTTCGTCATAAACTTCCCCTGAACTTTGAGGCCACATTCTTCCAGGGCTTCTAATATGATCACCAACACTTCAGTTGCCTTTTGAGAAGTCTTCATTTGAAGGTGCACATCCTCAACTCTCTCCCCTATTCAATATTTAATTATTTATCAAATTAACAAGGGTGGATGATATTAGGATGGATGTATTTTCATGCCACATACTGGATTTGTGGCAGAGCACCTCAGCAGGAAATGCAAGCAGTTCTTTGCCTTACCACACACATGATGTAGGAGAGGATGGCTCCGGAAGACCCGATGAGGGCCCCGACGATGGTGAGCAGGTTGTTATTGAGCAGGAATCCCTCTGCACACAGAGCCCAGCCCGAGTAGCTGTTCAACACTGTGATCACCACAGGCATGTCAGCACCCCCAATTGCCGCAGTCAGAGTAACACCCTGGTTAGGAGAAGCAAAAAAAGCAAACAGATTTTTGTATTTAGTTGTGCTTCATTACATGTTTATCCTGCTTTGTTCTAACAACTTAAGGCAATCTTTCCCTGGATGCAAGCTGACCGCAGTTATGCACACATACACCAGCGTTTATGCTCCTATTGGCAGGTCAGTGCTAATCTAGTTCCAACATGTGTCCCTTCCTGGCAGTATTAATTGGTAAAACTTAAATCCTCCCCTATATGCATATGGAAAATCTTCAAAAACATCATAAAATTTACTTTAAAACACTGTCATGCCAGAGGAGTATTACAACAAAGTTTAAAATCAGTAAACAGCCTCCAGTTGGACAATAGTTTGAGCTGATTTACACCTGACGGCAGACGGAACAGAGATGCTATCAATGTCTTGACTCACTGATTGTATACCAGCCAGGCAACCATTTGCAGCTAGTCCAACTGGCGCCTAAGATGGTGCTTGAAATATAAAATGCAGATATGTAAAGCCAACAGCAATATATTCCTGACAAGAGTATGGTTTACAGAAGTCAAACATTTTGCATGATTTACTGAGTTAATGTATTAAAAAAAAGACCTTTGGCATGCTTCACATCAAAAGAATCATGAGAAGTTTTCAATATGAAACATGACAAAACTGTCAAAAGCAGTATCAGGTATGAGCTCCCTGAGCATTAACACAATCCTGGCATCGTTGACGCATAGACCTGATCAGCCTCTGGATAGACTGCTGTGGGATGTTCCGACACTCTTCCAGTGCAGCTGCAGCCAGCTGGTGAAGGTTAGCTGGTCACGGTTGTCTTTACGCGATTACGCAGATGGATCCATCGGATGTGACGGTCCTGGGCAGGTGTGGTGACCCTCTGCCTTCCAGGACATGGCCTGTCCCTTACAGAGCCAGTTTCCTGGTTTCTCTGGACTAGTCTGCTGATTTTTGAAGCAGAACATCTCATTCTCCAGGCAACTTCTCCCAAAGAGAGGCCGCTTTCAAAATCATGCCGATAGCAACGAGACAATCTTCATTACTCAAGTGGAGCATGGTCGTATCATTCACTGTTCTTGCATTAATTAAAATCATGGCTTTCCATCTTAAATCAACTCATTTTGGCAATTTTAATTCAACTTAAATACCAAACACTGAGCACCTGGCATTTTCATGAAATCACATGACTTCAGATCAGTACTTTGTTATACCAAGGAACAATACTAAAACAATCAACAAATCTGCTCACTATTTAAAATGCAAACATTATGTATGTGTCCAATGTGCTATTGCGGACTGTTGCGTTTTCATTGTGCATCATTACATAAATCCACAATGGAGTGTCTCTTTATCCACCTGACTGAATTAAAAATCCTAAACATGCATCTCAATCCTACCACCTGGAAAACGTTATATTAAATAAACAAAAACTAAAAAAAAACTAAAAAACAACTGGACTTTGAAGTATGCTTGCTAGCTAATCTTAAATCTCTACACATTTACAAAATCACTTTCAACTCTTTTGTATATTGTATTTATCTATATTAATGCAATGTCAACATTAAAACTTCACCTACAGAAAATATCGGAGTTTGAAAACTGGCGAAACACATGTTAAAATACAGTAAATTGCATCACTAAAATCATCTTTGTTGTCTATGTAAAATATGAAAAAGTTATCTTAGAATATAACAAATACGAGGCCACAGCTTAGTATCCTATACATATCATGATTAGTATGTTAGTGTCCCTGCACGTTCAGGCCACTGCTGGAATTTGGGAAGATGCTTGTGGGTCAGCGTTTACCATGATGGCAGACAGTGCAGACACAGAGCCCAGGCAGGTGATACCAGTGGTGTAGCTTGGATCCATCATGTAAGGGATCATTCCACCCACACTTGCTGCCATCAGCCCAGCATTCAAGAAGTGACGTCCGGGAAGCATCAGAGGTGATGAGCTCAGGAGACCTTTGAGAGAACAGCAGATGTTTATTTTTTTTTTTTTTTGTTGTTTTAAACTTTGAATTGTGTGAAATCACCTTTTGCTACACTACACTGTAGATTCACTCCCCGTGCAGCTGATATGAGGATTGCCCTTCAAGTCCTTAATACCAGGTAGTGTACTGATATTTGTTGCACAGGGAGAAAACCTACAGCAGCAGGTTGAATGGACCTCATCCATAACTCGAAACACATTCGAAGGTAAAATAAGTCAACAAATAGTTCTGGCTAGTGCCTTCATCAATGTAATAGACTCGAGACAAAGAAGAAAAAAAAGTCTGGAAAAGTAAATGATCCACAGAAGAATGATAAAGCACTTGTTATACTAACAAGAGGCAAGAAAGGGTTTTTATTAAAGCCTTGCTAATTGCCCGTTTAAAAGGCTGCTGCACACACTGTTTGTAAAGGTTTCCATACAAGATTGTTCTAGTGTTCAGAGAGTCAGGGAGGGCATACTGTACCTCACCGAAGAGCTGTGGAAAATGACTGGAGGCTTGGAGACCAATTAGGTCCTAATCTGATGTTGGGTCTGGATACAGACTAAACAGGGCTGTGCTTCTTACAGTTCTATGCACTTTATATGAAGCTAAACGCAATAGTTTTCCCACAAGTTGCCTCAGCCAGCAATAAATGTCGATTTTGATTAAATATTTTGACCTGGAAATGGTTGGTTCCATGGCTCAGTCAATGTCTAGTTCGTAATGAAACAGAGCACGGTTACATCAATTTGGAAAAAAAAAAAAAAAGTAGGTGAAAAGTAGCCAGCCCAAATATACATGCTATTCTAAGCAATTTAGATGCTGCCAAAGGCCAGAGGAGCAAGAATAAAATGTAATGTGATCATATATTTGAAATCACTAAAACTACTGTGTTATTTCGTTTTCCTGGATATTTTTTCATTTGATTATTTCTTTACTAATACGTTCAAAATGACTGATTTACAGAAACCACAAGGAGTCAATGCAATAATGAGCACCACTTTGCTGCAAAGTACAATGCAGAACGATGACAGGCGTACTAGGTATATTATTATAGATAACGTGACAACAAAGAAGCAAAGTTTGAAGTTAATGTATATGACAGTATTTAAACTTCCAAAATGTCAAGTCACATGATAAAGTGATTGCATAGTAGCTAGGCTAAAGGTTAAAATGTGTCAGCCTTGGTTTTTCAGTGATGTTCGATGAACTACCAATAACACATTTTAGGCAACTTACATCAGTAGAATATAATGTAAATGTTTTGTTTTAGAAAAATAGTTATTTTTTTTATTGTCATACATGAATTAAAAAAAATTATATATATATATTTTTTTTTTTTTTTTTTTTTTTTGTGCTTGGATTTAAAAAGAAATTAGGCATTAATAAAATTGCCATTCCTAAGGTTCATAGTCACATGTGTATGTCCTATTTATAGGAGTCAGCTCTGCCAAATACCATACTTCATTTTAGTATCTTTTGAATACCCCGCCCCCACCCCGCCCCCTAGTAAAAATTAACAAAACAAAAACATACCCTGGAGTTTCCCATAAGCGACGAGGGAGCCGCTGAAGGTCACTCCTCCGATGTAGGTACCCAAGTAGGCTACGATTTTGGTGAGGTTGGCAGCTGGGTCAGTGGCGAAATGTGGGTATTCCACCATGTACTCTGCCACGCAGGTCAGGACTGCAGCCATCCCCACCAAGCTGTGGAAGGCAGCGACCAGCTGAGGCAGGTCTGAGATCTGGATTCGCTTTGCAATAGTCAGTCCTAAAAGAATGTGAAGTAGGCTTAAAAACATACAAAATATCAAAGACAAAATGCCTTAGTGAATTAATAAATAAATATATAAGAGGTTCACCCCTTATGTGCTTTATATTCGGTCCCTACTTGTTCATGAATTGTCCCCCCAGACAGGGTAGGCATACTGTAAATGGCAGAGATAATTAAACATGGAGGATATCATTTGTGCTTAGCTATATTGCTCTAAAATGGCTCTGGGGATAAGAGACAAAAACAGTTCCAGCTTACACATAAACTCTTACCCAAAGTGCCACCAACGGCCATGGCGCCACTCATCTGAGCCAGGAGTTCAGGGGAAGGCTTCAGAGCCCCAAGAGTGGCCGCCAGACCACCAGCAACGCCCATCATGCCCAGGGCATTGCCAAGTCGGGAAGTCTTCTGGGTGGAGAGGCCAGCCAGGGCTCCTACACAGCACAAGCCAGAGCCTAGGTACATCATCTGCAGAGAGAGACGCACAGCATTCATGGAGCTGGTTTAACAAAGGAAAGCCTGTATTTTTTTAAATAATTCGTTAAAATTAATTTATAACTATTGTAGGTTTAAACGTTAACATTTAAAAACACTAATTTCAGCACATGGCAATACCACTACACTAACATATTCAAAAGTAAATGAGGAAATGAAATCGATAAAACCCCAAATTAAAATATTCCCACCCCTCAACCCCCAAGTACAAAATGGCAAAGCCCCTTGTCAGGTGCTTGTCTTGTAAATTAGGATTCCAAGTAAAAGACCAACAGGTTGATGCTCTCAATAAAATTGTGCCAATGCCATAACCGAGTTTAATCTCACCTAAACATTACTGTAAAAACCACAACTACAAAGACCACAGCAATCATGACTGCATTCAAAAAGACATCTTCAACTTGTACAGTATACAGGAGACAAGAGGTTTCTTATCGCCTTGAAACACACAATAAAATACAGAGTGGTATGAGGTAGGGATGGGAATTCGAAACGTTTAAAACGCCAAAGTGGTTAAAGTTGAATAATATGCTACATGTATAAATCTGTCATGTGACAATTTTCACCAAATGAATATTTATTAATGTTAGTAATTTATTATCATACACAGTCAGTCTGTCACGTATCCAACTGCTGTGAAGCCAGAGAATGGGTGGATATTATAAAAAGGAAGTAGCTTTTCTAATTGGTGCAACACAGATTGATAGTGGGGCAGGTTTTATTCTCGGTCGATCTAGTGCTTCATTGTACTTTTTGTATACTGTACTTCAAACTATGTACACAATGTAAAACAGAAAAACCGGAAGCCAGTAAGCGCGCAGACGTTTAGTTGCGTATTAAACAAATGGCAGGAATACGTTGTGTGAGGCAGGGGGACGGAGTGCAGGGGGAGGCGGTCAGTTAACAGAGGTGTGAGGAAAATAGATGTTTGGAAAATGGAGGTTTTACTGTAATTTAATTTTCCTTGCCTACTTCTTGTAACTTTTTCCTCATCCACAAAAGCAAAACTTGCTACAAAAGATTTTTCCTAAAATTCTTTGTTTTCAAGAAATCAATTTCCATTGGGGTATGTAAACTTTTGACTACAACTACATGTAATTAAAAAAAAAAATCAAATAAATCCATGCATACATTTGAACCGTTAATTAAACAATGCATTGGAATCTGTGCATTTGTTAGATTCTGCAACACATGCAAGCTATGTTTTTTTTTATTATTATTATTGGTTTTGTTTTGTTCTTTAATATAATGTGTAAAAAAATAAAATAAAAAATGTTCAGTTTATTTTATTCACTGTGTGCCCACAGGAAAATCTCAATAGTAAAGTACAAACACAAAGAGACATTTACCAAGATAAAAAATAATAAATCAAATGCTTTACAGAAAGACCAAATTCCCAGTGGGTTTTATTTTAGTTTAAGATTCTATTGATGCAGGACAGCTGTTATAAGACTGTTACCTTTATTAAAAATGTGCACGAATGAATCTACTGGTTAAAATCAATCAAAAAATTTGAATCGAGTGACAGCCCTAATTTCAATATATACTTCGGTGTGTGTTTTTTTTTTTTTTTTTTTTTTTTTTACTTTCTAGTTGAGAACAATTTTCTTGTTAAAAAAGTGTCTTGGTAAGATGTTAAAACGTTACTTGCTTAATTTAGGGTTTCTTTGCTTAGAAAATACTAACCAGGGCTGTCGGTACACATCAGAATGTAATAAAGAGTGTGTGTATATGTAGATATAGTGTAAATGTTGACACCTGCATAGCATTTAAATGTTCATACAAATGTACCAAAAGCACATCCCTAGTAGGGGGTGGAATTATAAAAGGCGGTGGCACAGACCTCACTATCCTGTAACTACTACATCCCGTCTTGAAGTGCTAGAACTTTGACAAGGCAATGTTTAATAGAAACAGGGTCATTATTTATGCTAGCAACCTGTAATTTTGTGTTTCCTGTAATGCTGTGTAATAAAATGTAAAAGGACAAGGTAATAACATGTTGCCCAGTAACACTTCATAACAACCACAATTAATGTCTAGGGGATATAGAAGAGAAAGAAAAAGAAAGAGAAACCAATGCTATACCATTCCCAAAGGAACACAGACTGACTACATCAATTATCTGTTTTTCTGCATATTTATCTGCTTACAAATACACCATGGGAATCTTACAATATGTTTACAGTACACAGCATGCTGTAGATACAAGCACAATAATAAAAAAAAAAAGAATACGTTAAGAATCATTTGACAGAGTTAATGAGAATGTGTGCTGTGTAGTGAAGTATAAGAGCCCCTTACCTCCTCAATTTTGTAACCGCAATTGAGTGCAGCAGCATATCCTCCCACGAAAACGCCAGCGGGCAGGAGGTACAGGTAGTGGTGCTCAGGGGGGTCAGTGGGACGCCTGAACATATCCAGCATCTTCTTGGTGACAAGAAAGCCACCTGCAGAGAAAAGATACAAAACAAGTCTGAGGTGTTAATATTGGTACATTATCTGCCAATTTTCTTTACAAGTACCATAAGCAATTCATTATGAATTATATGCATTTTATGGCAATAAAGGTTTGACAAGTATATGACACAGAGTACAGACATTGACTAATAAGTTCCCAGGCCAAATACTTTTGAGTACACAGTCCCTCTTTTTCTAAATATACAGCACATTCTGGCAACTATTTTAATAGACTTCATTCAAGTGTGGACACACCATTTTGTACTTCTTTTGTATAATCTAATAGTAAGAACTCTTATATTCAAATCATCTGCACTCAAGTGTGATGCAGTGCTGAAGCCAAGGACACCGTGTATGAATAAACAAATCCAACAGCAAGTTCATTTACAAGGCTAGTGGTGACCCTTGTACACTGAAACATGACCGATGAAGACAACGTTTAATGAGCTGGGAGAATGACAAAAGCTTTCACAGAACTGTGCTGGGAACATGCACACAGCCATTTCTGCAGGCTTCAAGCAGACTTAAAACTTCTCTATAGTTTCAACAAATTAAGACTTGAATTTACAGAAGTATGTTTGGAGATTAATGTTTATGTATGCATTATCAGGGGAAGGCAACCTTTGGCACTTCCAATCTAATCCATTCCATTGCAGGACTTTGTTCTAAATGGTACCTTAATTATTTAATTGACCTCCAAACAGGGTCAGTTAAATAATGTAGGATCTGGTGTGAACAAAGTCCTGCAATGGACAGGAAGTGCCAAAAGTTGCCTAGTCCTGCATTACATAATGTTAAGCCAGTCTTGCTGTTGCACTGTTAGCTTGTGGTTTCAAAAGCAGTACTACTTTAAGTATATTTTGTGCACCATTCCTGTATTTAGAGTAAATTTATTTCTATGTATCCATTAATTTTGTACCAGTAATTCTATCAATTTTGATTAACCTTTCATTAAACTTGTAAGAAGAGAACTCCAGTAGAATGGCCAGATTCTAAAAGGTCTGGCCAGCAGACAGTTCAAGTAACACCACGCCTAAGAATGCAATCATTATTAGTCAGTCATGTTTAGAAGCAGACGAGGGAAGAAGGGAGGGAGGAGAGGAGATTTTTTTTTTTTAGTTGGAAAGAACTACCTATAAATGGGTCAAGTGTTACTGTTTCAAAAGAACAGTAACTATTCTCTCCAGTAAAGTATGCCAGCAAGACTTGAACTTGGTATACAGGGGACCCATTTGGATAAGCAATATCTGACATTAAAACAGCACAACGCTCATAACTCAGCATTGTGTAAGTAATTGAAATCGTTGTGCAAGTGACATTTTGAAATTAAACGTTTTAATCAAACTCCAGAGAAATGCTTCTTCACGACCAATCTGTGCTGTTGAATAACCTTTCTGGACTGAGGTTAACAAGAAGTACTGGTAAACATCTGGTCTACCTTTCAGGTAAACTTTCAATTAAAAATCATATATTAATATTTCAGTAAGACCTTAGAGAATAGACAGAAACGTTATTATCATAACCCTGGCTCCCTGAAGTAGGAATATTAACCAATACAAATGGGTGTTTCCCCTTTAAGACACCCAAACCTGAAAACTGTTATACCAAAGACTCTGGTCAGAGCAGGATGACGCAGCTGCCGCTCCAGCCCCGCAGCATAAGTAACATCGCCATTTTCCTTTGAGAACTGCGACCATGAATGCCGCAACCTCAAAGTTAATGGTTAATACTCCTAGTTGAGAGAACCAGTGTTATGATAATAACCCAATGTTCTCTTTCAAGTAGGGAATATTAATCATTATAAATGGGTGAGTATACCCAAGCTGTCGCAAAGACATGGTATACAACACTGAACTGGAAGCTAGCAAGCTTGTTTGCGCTGAACAGTATTCCAGCAATCTGAAAAACATTTAAGATGAACTCGCCTCTAATGTTCTGGCCTCTTAAAAAAATTAGCCAAGCTTTCAAAACTGAGAGTGTGCGGAGTTGACAGAAAGCAAGAAAGCTGCCTTGAAAGACAAAAATTTGAGCTCAGTTGAATGCATGGGCTTAAAATGGAGGTTTTGTCAATGCACAGAGCACTACATTTGATCTCCAACGAGGAACTAAATCCTTCACCGGTGGCCTAAGTCTCCGGGTGCCATTCAAAAATGGCCCTGCCAGGAAATGAGCTCCTGGGGAGACAATCGACTTTTACATGGCACACCGAGCTGCCAAATAGACCTTTAGAGTAGAGATTTCCCCTCAAAAAGGTCCTGTAAAAATTGCAGCAGCTACCATGGGGCATGTCGTGGGTTCGAAACCACGTGAGAAGCACAAGGCCTGGAACACGGCACGCTTGTACCCATACCGGGAATGGGTGGAGGCCGCCCTAGCGTGTTGTAGGGTGTCAATCACCCTGTTCGATAGCCCCAGACAGCTCAAATGCAGCCGTTCAGGGGCCAAACCCCAAGCTGCAGTCTTGATGGGTTGTGGTACTGCAAAGTGCCCTGCACCTGACTGAGCAGGTGGCGACGCATCAGCAGTTCCCACGGCTGGCCGTTCAGGAGGGAAGTGAACAGACTCTCCTGGGCCAGTAAATAACTATTAGGAGCACCCTGGCCTGGTCCTCCAGACAAAGTGGGAGCAGCGCAAACAGTGGAAATGCATAGAATAGACGCGCGGGCCACAGTTGCGTCAGCGCGTCTACTCCTAGAGGTCCTCCCTCTCCTATTATGGAGAACCATAGGGGACAGCGAGTCAACTCCCGAGAGGCAAAGAAGTCCACTTCTGCCCTCTCAAATCTCTCCCAAATGAGGCTCACAACCTCGAGATAGAGTCTCTCCTCTCTGCTCCACTGGGTAGGAGGTCTGCAGCCCAGTTGATCACACCCGGCAGGTGAACTGCTCAGAGTGACAGGAGGTTCACTTGTGCCCACAGCAGAAGCTTGTGGGCCACACAGTGGTGACCGCAGACCACCCTTTAGGTAGGACACCACAGACATGTTGTCTGTACAGACGAGCAGGTGTCTCCCCCAAACTTTTTTGCAAGGACAGGTACACTACCTGCAGTTCCAAAATATTGATGTGGCGACCCTCCCATGTGGGCTGCCACACACTCTGCATGCCTCGGCCCTCCCACCCAGAGTTGGATGCATCTGTGGCAATGACCTCTCTGCTGGTGACGCTGCCCAGTGCTTCACCTAGGCGTAGATGGGCCAGATGTCTCCACGAAGACAGTGCCTGAAGACAGCAATTGGACACTGTCAATATGTCACAGTTCAGCACTGGCTGACAAACTGTGGTTGAACCAAACCTGCAGGGAGCGCATATGCAGAACACCCAGTGGTCGGTACTGAATGCTGCTGCCAGCATGCCCAAAAACTTCTGGAAAGCCACTACTTGTAGTGCCCTGCTGAGCTGAAACACTCTCGTCTGACAGGGTGGCCAACATGAGCCCCAAGTCCAGATGCACCCCCAGATAAGTAACTATCTGCGCGGGCGATAGCTGGCTCTATGCATAGTTCACTTTCAGACCTAGCAGAGATAGATGGTTGATGATGAGCTTTGTGTGTTCGTGCGCTTGTACTGGAGACAGGGCGCAAATGAGACAGTTGTCCAGGTAATTGAGGACTCTGATGTCTCAGAGTCTCAACAGAGACTAATACAGCTTCCACGCATTTTGTAAAAACGTATGGAGCCAGACAGAGCCCGAACAGCAGAACGCAGAACTGATACGCTGTTCCCTGAGAAGCAAACCTCAGATATTTCCTGTGCACTGGTTTTATGGGGATGTAGAAATAGGGGTCATTTAGATCCATCATGGTGAACCAATCGCCTGGCCTGACAGACTGCAACAGCCGTTGCAAAGTCAGCATCTTGAACCGTCTCTGACTTTGGCCCCAGAAAATACCTGTAACAGAACCCCCCTCTTCTTGTTGGGTGGGTCTGTTATGCAAATGGCCCAATTTTGCAGCATGACTGCTACGTCCTTCACAACCTGAGTGACGGCTTGTGGGTTTGTGCCAGTTGTTATTGTCACTCCCCGAAATGGAGGGGGGCCACGTTGGAACTGAAGCGAGTAACCAGTTTGCACAGTATTGAGGACCCAGTCTAAGTGGCTTTAGGAGAATGAGCCCTCGGTGGCAGCAACATCCTAGGGCTGCTACACCTGCTGTGCAGTCTGCGCCTGTTAACTTGGCACAGGGCGCTTGAAAGCATGCATGCCCAAACAAAAAGCGGTAGTGGGCTATATCCTGGCAGGTCCATCTGATGTGGAAGCCACCTGTTGTGCCGGTTTCTTCTGAAACTGTGGCTTAGGGTACCACTGTGTTGCAGGCTTGCATAGTGGAGGTGGGTGCTTTGGAAGGAGATGCACCAGTTCCTTGGCACGCTGATACTGCTGCAGCACCTCATCCACCGCTGGGCTAAATGTGTGATCTGGCGTGAGAGGAGCTTCCAGCAATGCAGTCTTATCGCCATCAAGCACGCTTGCTTGGGAGCACCAGAGCTGTCTGCGAGCAGCCACTAATGCTGCCAGGTTTCTGCCCATCTACTGTCTACTAAGCTTGGATAGCCAGAGCAGGTTCCTTGAGTTCAAATTAAACTAGTCCAGCTGTTGAGACAAAAGCCTATGTGATGAACCCAATAAGGTGTCCCTGGTAAGCTACAAGAATACTATTGTAGTTTCCCAGTCTTGCGGTGAAAGCACTAGCCGCATATGCCTTTTTAAGAATGACTTCCGTCACCCTGCAATGCTTGTTTGGGCATGCCGCGTCCTTGGATAACAAGGACAGACTGGCAGGTTGAAAAAGCGCAGCAATGGGGGTTTCTACCGGTGGAAAGTGGTTAAGGCCCATCTTGTCCACTTAAAATACCCTGTACAGGAGTCCACTGTGCAGGAAACTCCCATGGATGTGTGTTCCCAGGTGGTCTGCAACTCACAGAAAATCCGGTTGGAGCGGAGGGGCAGCAGGAGCGACTGTTGGCTGCTCATCATATATGGAGCGCCTCTCCTCTTTTGCTGCAGGCCAGAGCACCTGCAAGACTGCACTAGCCTGCTGCATCAATGGCATAAGCACAACACTCACCATCTCGCCAGCCACTGTCTGCAAGATAGTGTAGCCACTGGCAGAAACACGCTTAGTGAAAAAGACACAAATATCACATGAAATGAAGTCAGTTAAAGCTCTCTGCACAGGCTCAAGACCCAGGCAAATAATGCACTTTTCATGCCCGTCTTTTGCAGGCAGCTTGGCCTTGCAAGAGACGTATGGAATCCAGTCATGGTAATACTGCAGTGTACACAACAGTAGTGTCAGCAAACACAAACGTGCACTTAGTACCGACACTCTGTATCGAAGCAGTAACCTCGACAGTAACTGCACCAAGCTGCTAAGTAGGAACGCCTACCTTGCTGTAAGAAAATGAAACAATACACAGATTATACACAACTGGTAGAAATGCAAAGCGAAAACCACATGGTTTACAAAATAATTTATATTAATAAAAAACTAAATGTATTATTATTTATTTAAAACTCCAACTGCAGCAAGTCAGTCGATAGATGCTAAGGTCCCGGGAAGGAACAGTTACTTGAGCCGCAGGATTCCCACGGCGCAAAAGGCCGTGGTGGGACTTAGCCAGCACAGACTGTAATACAAGACAAGCTTGAAATAAACCATTTTTACTTCAGCGAATCAGTAATAAAAATTCAACACTTAAAAGCAAGGCTAAAAGCACTAAAAAGGTATATAGAGAAAGAAAGATAATACTTAAAGGAAAATGGCGATGTTACCAGGGCACGTAGCTGTTTTATGCTGCGGGGGTGGAGCAGCAGCTGAGTCACCCTGCTCTGACGACAGTCTTTGGTATAAAAGTTTTTAGGTTCAGGTGTTTTAAAGGGGAAACACACATTTGTAATGGTTAATATTCCCTTCTTGAAAGGGAACAGTACCTCATCTAAAATTGTCCCAACTGTTGTCTGGCTGGAAACAAAGCTGGGAAAGGCTGGGTTGGAAATGTCAGAAAGGTCAAATCCGTGCTGTCAAACCAATTTAGCTTTAACTTGTAAACAGGTGTGTTTTTTGTAAAATATGAATTCATGTTATTAAATGTACAAAAAAAAAAAAATTTTTAAAAATTGATTTTTTTTATAGGGTCACTTGATGTTCAGTTTTGATGTGCAGATTGCTCAGAATCACTTACCGGCTATGTTGACCGAGGAGATGAAGGCTGCCATTACAGCCAGTACCTCTGCAGTAGAGGTGGGGGTCAGGCCTCCTCCCATCAGAGACAACCCACCAACTGCTGTCAAACCTGTCCAAAAATCGAAATAACATCGGGAAAGATGATGACGCAGAGCGTAATGCGTTTCACACAAAAAAAATGTATTTGGCTTCACATTTAAAGTTCACCTATTATGTTAACTTAGAGTAGCTACAACATGTTATGATCTTTAAAGTAAACATGTGTAGCTTTTTTGTACAAAAAGCAAACCTTCTGCACACGTGTCCACAATGTGTGCTTTCTACTTTATTGAAGTGTGTGAGTGGGTTATGCCTAGCATGCCAGTTAAACTCTCTTGGCATTCAGCAAATTCCAATCCATGTCAATCATTTAACACAGGCCTGGACTGTTAAAAATCAAATGCATAGGCTTTCTTACACCAGCTTTGCTTTTCCAATAACCAATCATACATCCATTCATACAAACAAACACCCCCGAGACAGAATCAAACCTAAGGCTTACAATGCACAATTTTGTTGACTGCAGTCTTTGGATGATATTCTGAATAATAAATGTTTAAAATAAAAGGAACACAAAAAACATTTCTAAGAAGTCTTACCCGAGATGGCATTGGTGACAGACATGAGTGGAGAGTGAAGGGCCGGAGTGACGCCCCAGACTGTGTGGTAGCCCACAATTCCAGCTAAACCAAAGGTTGTCACCATTTGAGTGAAGGCAGCAGTAGGAGCAGCAAGGCCCAGTCCTATTAAAGTACCAATACCTGTGACAAAACAAGTACATTATTATTACCATCATCATCATCATCATTTAGCAGACGCTTTTATCCAAAGCAACTTAGAGACTAGGCGGTGCTGCTGCAGAGCCACCTACAATAGGACCTCGGTTTCATCTGAAGGACGGAGCATAAAGAGGTTAAGTGACCGTTCAGGGTCACACCCAGGGAGTCTGTGGCAGAGCTGGGACTTGAACGTGGAACCTCCTCGTATCAAGCCCTTTTCTTTAACCTGGACCATCAAGCCTCTACATTTCTAACATTAATGTTAATGACCTTCGTTTAACAATGAATAACCATTTAAAAAAAGTTAAGTGCTCTGTATCCTCCTGAATACTTGCATCCACAATTGTGAGCCATGAGATTTATGCTCCACAACAAAGCGTAGTGCTTACTGCCAGTTTGTTGGGTTTTTTTCTGTTAGAACTGGATTAGGAGCAGGATATTTAGGATATTAAGTAAAACAGAATGAGGGCAACCCAGGCCCCCGTCCATATGCTTCACATCTACAGTAACACATTTATACAAGTATTCTTTACACAAGTATTCTTCCTAAAACACTCAGCAGCCTTCAAGCCTTCTGCAGGACAAAATCTAAATTGACATGAATTTATCAAATGTGGTATTATTGTGGAATCATGTGCAAGGAAATTAAAAGTGAAAGACTAAGCAAAAAAACAAGAACCAACTGCAATGAATCATATCCATTCATTCAGTTTTGGGTCCAATTCAATAAAACAAATTGATTTGTAAGCCTTAGAATTATGATTAATGCATTTCACAACAGTTTCATTATCCTGATTTTTTTACATTATAAATATTTGTCATCAAGTGAAATTTACTACAAAAGGGCAATTTTATACAAATCCATTATCATTCTTTATTGAAATTGTTTCCACTATATATCTCTGCAGTCTGCTGTGCTTCTCACAGGAGCGCTTACAGCACTGAACAGGCATGCAATGGTTTACCTTTACCTCAGTCAATCTGTGCATCTCTGCTGCTTGGAATAAAATTAACAAAGACAATGAAATACTAAATTTACTACAAGAATTTACTACATCATATGTTAAGTAAATATAATATGCCCCAAGCAGACTCAGCACAGACAGAGCGAAACCTGCAAGTGGGGCTGTTCTATAAGCAGGTCGAGGACTGTGGGAAAATTGTTTCGATTTTAATGTTGCCCATTTTATGATTCCTGGTTTCCTTGCACTTCAAGGGAAACTTCATTTCAAACCAATTAGGAGCCTTTAAAATGCAAACTTGAGGCAGAATTACTTTAACTTTTGTCCTCCCCAAAATACAGTACCTTTCTTGATGTGAAACACCCAACAACAGAAGTTCTAACAATTCATTTATTGCAAATACTGTGGTGAAATTCAGCAATGGCTTGTCTTTAAATTGGAATTCAATTTCTTTGATCTCCAGCCAGGACTTGCTGAGATACTCAAAGTGATTTTAAACTGTGGCATTTAGGCCATCTGTTAGCAATAGAAGTGACTTGCACCTTTTTCAAACCTGACTAATCTGAACACAAGAGAGGCTGATCATTGGTGGTACTGCAGTCTATAGCAAAACCAGAGTAAATGAGTATTACATCAGCTATTCATATATCAAAGTTTTGAATTAGAAACAAAATATTAAAAGGGACAACATCAGTAATAGAAGAATCAATGATGTGAAGGCAAAAGTCAATGAGAGCCAATATTTTTAAAACTGAAAAGATGAAAGGATTTCCTGACTGGTACTGAATATTTGATCAGATTTACTCCCTCCTCACCTCCAGTGTAAATGCCAGCACTTGTCAAGGTCTGTGTAAAAGGAGAAACAGCGGCCTTCTTTTCAGCCGCCAGCTCTTGAATAGACTTCTGCTTCACTGGTGCAGCCACAGGGATATTGTTTGGAGGGGGAGCTGGGAAGATGAACTTCCCATCCTATTAAAAGAAAAAAGGAGGATAAGGACATTTTACAGGACTTATTTAAAAAAAAAAAAAAGTTACTCAACTAACTCAGCACCTTTAGGTGTGCATTGCTAAAATGTTTTGTTCAGTCCTTTGCAAGAACATATTGTTCATAAACGTAAACTCTCAGTAACTGGTTCAACATAATCCTTTGTCTCTAATTATATAACTGTGTTTCTAGTCTCTAAAGTGGAAATATGTTTGTTATTTACTTTTCATCTACATTTCTATTACAGAATTAGCATCCAAAAACACACACCTTTCTTGTTTCTAAGTTGGTCCTATCTGTTCAAATGATGAATATGAAAACATTTACATGCATACAGTATGTATACATTTTCCTAAGCAACTTAACATTTATTTATCATTCTACTTGCCTTCATTACCACTGTGCCCCGAATAACATGGTCCATGGTACCGAAATCAAATTCATCCTTCACATTGTAGTAGAAATTGTCCTTGTCGGGGCTGATCGCCCTCAGCAGCTTGATGATGTTGTTGGAATACAGAGCGCTGGCCTGAGAGGACATCCTACTTGGGAGGTCTGTGTAACCAATGTGAGTCACCCCCTAAAAACAAACAAATACAGTTAATACAACCTTCATACATACATCGCCCTAATCTACATACTTCAACTCCAGAGGGTATAACAAATACAAAGGCAGCAGTCTGGAGGGTGCACTCTCTTTGGTACAGGTAGCTTCACCTGTGCAAGTCTTCGAAACCCGTAGGTGTCACCTATATTCTTCTTTGCTATATGAATACACTTCCAAACTTGTGAGCCCGAATGGCTAAGAGCTCAATCAGAAAGATAATGCATTGTTTTGTCTTTTACCTTGTGCACAGTTAGCTCCCCAGGCACAGTGGTCTCAAAGTTCCCTCCAGCCTCAGCAGCCAAATCAACCACAACTGACCCGTCCTTCATACTCTCGATCATCTCTCTAGTGAAAAGAATTGGGGCTTTCTTGCCTGCAACGGACATTAACAGTGATGACTATATGGAATTATTGGTAGGAGTGGTCAAAAAAAATGATTAAAGCTCTGATCATTACACCTTTTTAGGCAATTCAGATTTGGAGTCAATTTTGTATCAAATAATTACTTGAAAGTAAAAATACAGTAGAACTTCAGCATTACAAACCCCTTGGGAATGGAGGTTGTTCTTAAGTCTGAAATGCTCACAACTCTGAAAATGAGTTTTCAGTGGTTTTAATAAACGTGTAAACCTGCTATCCACACCCTCAATCTGCAGAATAATACAAGGCTACAGCACACTAATGCAATACTCATAGTTATGGTTAAAGTCTTTAAAAACTACTATAAATGGAAAAAGGCTAAACTGAAGTTACCATTGAAATCGTAACTGCAGCAAAAACACACAGTTAAACGTCCAGGAAAACCTGGGTTAACGTTGTGCTTGTTTTTAAACAAAATGCTTTTATGCAGCTTGCTCAGTCATTCAGACTCATGTGGCTTGGGGGGGGGGGGGGGGGGGGGAACAAAACAAAACAAAACAAAAATAAAAACAGTGCTTTAAAACAAAAATCTTCCCAGTAAAATGTCCCATACTTGCTTTGAAATCTGCCTCACCTTTCTGAATACATTTGTTGGTACAGTAATTTTGCCTTCTCCATGACCAGCATGCTGTTTATGTAGGAGCGCCTATCTGATTGCACTGCACACATGATTGAGCGATTGCATATTTCTGGTTGAACGTGGGGTGTTTGGTAGACCGGTCAGTTCATAAGTTTGGTGTTAGTAACTCTGGGGTTCTACTGTATTTAAATTTATCAGTGATGGCTAGATCTGGAAAGCCAGCTCCATCTGCATAGCTGACACAATGATTTACTGAGTCAACTTTACCAGTAGAGATAACCAGGAACCAGACTTTTTTAGTAGTAAATGAGCAGTAAAAGTAAAAAGATCCTAAAGAACTTATGAATTTTTAGATAATGGATCCTATTCACAAAGCTTTAAACTAGTTATTTAAAAGAATGTTTTCTACAAAATATGTTTTTAGAAAAAAAAAAGAAAATAAAGCGAAAACGACAACCTTTCAAAACTTTAGAATACTCATGGAGTCGCAGTAAATTTCATTTCTTCGAAGAAAAAAAAAAATCAGGATAATTGACGAAGTGCAAGAGCAAACCACTTAAAGCTGGGGTGATGCATCGATGGTCAAGCATGTACATGTTTTTTTCTTTTTTGGGGGGGGGGGGGTTGTGTTACTTTTTGACAACGATTCCTCTGCCTGCTTGAGTTTTCACTATGCACCCTCTTAAAAAAAAACAAGAAAAAAAAAAAAAAGACACAGATTGCTTTCCAAAAGTAGCCCGCTCGGCCAGAAGCATTTTAAGCATCCCAGCAAAGTAAATGTCAGTGAGCTGATTTTCAGCAAGGCAGGGAGGATTGTAAACAAGTTTCGTTCCTCTTTAAAAGCAAAGAATGTGGATGCTGTCCTGTTTCTCAACGGAAACAAAATAAACGCAATGGACACCAAGGCACAGGGCTGTTTTTGTAGTTACGTTGTTGAAAATGACCAATCTGTTACTTGGATTTACTTGTTTAACTATTCAATTGATTAATGTAATGCTTTTATCACCACTTGGCACCAATCAAGATGAAAATAAGGAAAGACATTTTTTCAGGGGTTGTGCACAATCTGATTTTATGTAACCGATGAAACAGTTTTCAATAATTTAGTAGCTATTCAGTATTTTCAAATCGGTAGTTCCTTTTGGTTTTGGTGACACTTTTGTTAGGACTTGATACGTCATTTTTCAAAACAGTCGATGCATCATCCCAGTGTTACAGACATTTGAAAGCAGGAGCCAAGCATACCAGGGATGAGGGCTGTGCTGATTACAATGTCCACCTCCTGACATTGTTTGGCAAACAGTTTCATCTCTGCCTCGATAAACTCCTTGGACATTACTTTAGCGTAGCCCCCTTGACCTTCCCCAGACTCCTTTATATCCACCGCCAGTGGCTCCGCACCCAGGGACTTGAACTGCTCCAAAGCATCGGCTCTAACAGGAAAAGGAAATTCAAGTTGTAAGCTACATCATAAAAGAAGTCCCAAAAGATGGGCAAGATAAAATGAGAACGAGGGACTATTTTGTGCAATGTCCAGACTTATGACAACGACAACACCACCACATCATTTAAGGAAGTTTCACAGTTCAATAAACAAAGAAACCATCATCACCCAACTTAATTTTGTTTTACGCTGCTAAAAACTTTAGTTTACAAATTGGTTCACTTATTAAGCTTTAAAAGACAAAGAATATTTCATTTGATTTAACCACCATTTATATTGGCCGAGATCAGGTTCATAGGACGCTGAAGCACTAGTGTTTCGCCTCCATACAGATTTCTTTACAAATACTGCCATCTGCTGGACAACAGTAAAATGAACACCGAAGCAAGTCATTTACACAGAAGATTATGCTTTCTGGTCATCTTATTCGTATTTGCCTACCTGGTATCAAATCCTCTCACAATAGCACCCATGGCTTTGGCAGCACCTGCTGAAGCCAAACCAGCAACACCACCTCCAATAATAAGAACCTGGAAACATACAGAAGGGAATACAGGCATGTAATTGGACAATGTCATCCATTGTACAGCATGAGGCTGCACCCTGAAGTTAGAAACCATCAGTGTGCAAATAAGTAAGTCACCCATTTTGAAAGTCTGCAATAGTTATAGAAGTTACAACGGTTTCTTCTCTCACTGATTGATTTATTTGTATTTGCTTATCATGAATGAATTCCACAAACTGAATTATATACAGGTCCTTTGCATTAAAAAGAATTGAACTGAAGTATCATCATACTTTGATAATGTGAAAAGGTGCATTTACCTTAGCAGGGGGAACTTTGCCAGCTGCTGTAATCTGACCGGTGAAAAAGCGTCCAAAATGATTAGCTGCCAAAATAACAGCTTTGTAACTGTCAAAATAAACAAAGAGCATGAATCACAAAATGAGGACTATACATTATACGTGGTACATCACAGATAATGCAGCTATCTGTTTCAGATAAGCTTACGTTTCTTAAAGGCATGCTCTGACAGGTTGGTACATATGAACAGTAGATTCAGGATGAGGAAACAGGGCTTTGATTGCATATGGCTTTAGATATACTGCCTTAACTTCTAATTCAGCAAGAACAAAAAATATTTAAAAAAGTACAGTTTCTACTATATGTAGACAACAGCTATTACACAGCAAGACCCTACTAGTAACTGTCTTTCCCTTCTAATGGTATCTTAGGCAGAGCACTCCCAAGGAGTAAAACATACCCAGCAATGTTGGCCATAGAGCTGAGGGCATCATATCCCTGTGCGATGGTGACTCTGGGTACTTGATCCATTGCTAGCACATTGGTCTTACGCTGGGAAAGTTTATCAATGAGCTCTGGGTTCTGTGCAGGGTAGATGAAGCTGACCAGGGTGGCAGACTCCTTCAGAAGGTCAACCTCATGGGCACCAAGTGCAGAATTGAAGATAGGAGCCCTCACCTAAAAAAAAAGAAATATCACAAAAGGTTCAGCAAAATTAAAACATGCAAACCTGAAAAAGGACAAAGCACACACTCGCTGTTTAACATAGATCAGAGCAACGCATTTTATTTGTATCGTATTTCTACATGATCTTGTATTTTATATTAGAACTGTCAGACCAGACATTTGAAATAGCAAACCAATTCAAATTTGTATTACCCTTTTTCAGAAAGCAACATTTTTTAACCACCAAATAAGCTCATATAAAAGCTACATTGAACACAAGCAGACAACAGCAGAAATCATGACCTCATAAAAGTATTTTCCAAGGTCCCTTAACATCAGAGCAAAAAAAGTTACCTTGACTACTAGGTCAGAAGCCAGAACATCCTTGGTCCCTTTGATGGTGGCCCCGGCTTGAATGTAATGTTCATCTGAGAATTTGGAGGATTCTCCCGCCCCCGACTCCACCACCACATTGAATCCCTGCTTAATGAGAGCCTGAACCCCAACAGGGGACAGGGCCACTCGCTTCTCATTCTGAAAGATCTCCTTGGGGACCCCAATCGTAAGCTGCTTATAAGGAATGCCTGTAAGTAATTCAGAGAAATGGACTGGAAATTAGCATCAATGGGTCATTGCTTTTCACTGCACAGTCAAATTTTAACCCAGTTTGATGCTGTTTTGCAGGCCAAGTTGTGTAAATGTGGTGAGAAAACAAAAATAAACAAACTAGGGGTGTAGCTATAAAATCGGTAGCATATAAGAATCAGCACCGATATAAGACAATTACAGAAATCATCTGCCTGTTGTTGTTTTAGCCGATTATGCGCACTGATATTTACTGTATGTTTTACTTTCTCACCACATAAAATGCAATGACTCGATGGCATGCATAGTATTTGGCGCAAGGCTACCGAGATGGCAATTTTCCTTGCAGCCACATGCAACACATACAAGTTGTCGTTTTCCAAGTTTGGCTGAAGCTGTAAGAAAGTGTCTTTCAGCCCCATGTAGCAATGTTGACAGTGAATGTTTATTTAGTGCTGCTCCGCCACTCTTCCTGTGCAGCTGCAGCCAGCTGGCGAAGGTTGGCTGGTCGTGGTTGTCTCCTGTGGATGGCACTGGCGATTTGGTCCCACAGGTGTTCTATTGGACTCAGGTCAGGAGAAAAAGCTGCCCGTGGCAAGACCAACATTTTTTTCTTGAAGTTGTGCAACCCACCGGTTGGCTTGAACAACACAATAGTCAGAATAAAGCCTGGGACTGACAGGCGCGGCGCAGCATGCAAGGCATTTTGCCACCTGTATCACTGGCATTGCTTTCATATATTGTTGGACAGATGAGCGCAGGACAATACCGCTAGTCCCACAGTGACGCTGAGCTGTACCGCTCAAATCAAATCCAGAGAGATTTTTTCTGACTGCCACATGGTACAGTCAATGGATTAACCAATCACAGCCAAGTGCTGACAACAATCACGAATAAAACTGTTGTCTACAGAGGTGTCCAAGAAGTGTTTAATCCCTCCCATATTTCATACAAGGACAGGCAGGTCAGTGTTGTATACCTCAACCTTGATAAGCAGCCTTCTTGTAGCCAATTTGATAACTTTTTTTTATTTCTGTAGTTCACTACTATTTTTAATAATGCTATGTTGCTTTGTAGTTTTCCAAAAATTGAAAAATGTGACATTTCCAAATCTAACATGAAATACTGTACTACTATTGTAAACTTTCGTGATACCACTTTGTAGTTTCTTAGATTGCACTACGTTAAACAAAATATTGAAATTATGTTCATAGAGTTTTTCTTAAATTTTTGTCTGCATCCTAATATTCTACTAGGTGATGCAAATATATGTAAATTCTATTCGACTACATAGCCTACCTAGGGTGTGGTACTGACAACTAGTGACCTGCTTAGTGCAGTGGTCCTCAAAGTAATTTGAGCACGGGCATAAACTGATCTTACCTAGCTGTTTGCAGGCACGCTGACTATTGCATACGTTCTTATCTTAAACATTGCCTCCCCGCGACACATACATACATACATAAACTATATATATATATATATATATATATATATATATATATATATATATATATATATATATATATACACACACATAGTTTTAGTGGGGTTATTCTTGGCTCACTCTGATAAGGCCAAGTATAAAATACGCAATGAAAATATTTTTTAATTGCATGTTTACACAGACAACCATGAATAAACTAAAATAAGAGGATAGATAGCATCTCACTTTGTTTCAATTTGGCAAATTTGTCAACACTACTGTTTTAAAGATCGCTCATCTCCAGTACAATTATTCAGAGAAAGTCGATTCGTAACTAAATCTACTGTGGTGTTTCCCTTGTCTGGTGAAAATAAAAAATATATAGAGAATTAAATTCTAAATACAGAAATGTATTATTTTTCTCAATAACAGTCAGCAAAATTCAGTGCTTACCTGGCATATTAACAACCCACCAGCCGTCAGATCTTCCACATTCCCATTGACTACTCACTCAAAATACTCATACAAAATACTGTGAATGGCCTCTGCTTGCTTACGATTGGACAGCTGCATAAAACTTGACAGATATTCGACTCTCCTATTGGTTAAACTTATTGAAAGTGGCCAATGATTATTTCGGCAAACTCCTGGGCAAAACCAAACTGATAACTCAGACAAATTCAAATGGTTTATTCAATATTTTCAGAAGTGACATGTCATCAAGAGAGTGTCTTAAGGCACGAAGATTGGTTCATTGGCTTGTTTTGCACTCCGATTTCCATGAGTGAACCTCATCGCTACAAAATAGCATGTAAACAAAATTTGACTTACTACAGAAAGTTGGCATTTGTTCGAGCTCTTGAAAAAAGCCAGAAAAAAAAACAAAACCACACAAACCTGAAGAAAACAATAAGACGCCCGTCTTGCAGATACTACTGTGCCTTTATCAAGCTAGCAGACTAGATCACTTGCACTCGCTGGGTGAAAATTCTTGGAACCACATGACAGCTGGGTCAGCTACGTCTTGACACTAAATTTAAACTAATCAGAGAGTTGAAGGGGTGGGTTTTCCGTTTTAAGCACTTCGAGAGGCTGAAAGTTAATGACTGCTAATGTGGAAATTACCAAACCTAAATGGATGATGAAAAAGAAATGTAGAAAAAGAAAAACAGCAACTCCATTAAAGCCAATGAAAAACAACTTGTAGAAAGTGAATTGGAAGAACCGCAAGAGGGGCCAGTGCATATATAAAATAAAATGAAACATTGTGATAGTGGGTATGGTGTTATGTGGGGTAATAAATGGAAATGGTTTTTTTCACAGCAAGGAATTGGGTGGTATGATGTCCAAGCTCTGCCAGAAACACAAAAAAGACTGCAACAAATTGGGGGGCAGTAAATGGAGCAGTGTAACAAATTAGGATGGATTATTTTTTATTTATTTATTTAGTAGCCTAATCACCAATTACTTGGCATATTCAATTACTTTTAGGCTCAGCTCACCGCTACCACCCCCGCGCTGACTCGGGAGCGTGAAGACGAACACACGCTGTCCTCTGAAGCGTGTGTCGTCAGCCAACTGTTTTTTGTTTTTTTCTTTCACACTGCAGACTAGCCATGCAGCCACCTCAGAGCTTCAGTGTCGGATGGCAACGCAGCTCTGGGCAGCTTATAGGCAAGCCCGCAGGCGCCCATCCAGTCTACAGGGGTCGCTGAGGACACCCTGGCCAACCTAAGACCCCAGGTGGCGCTCGGCCAATTGTGCGCCGCCTCCTGGGTGCTCCTGTCTACAGTCGGCAATAGAGTAGCCTGGACTCGAACCGGCAGCATCCAAGCTATAGGGTGCATCCTGCACTCCACATGGCGCACCTTTACCAGATGTGCCACTAAAGAGTCCCTTGGATTATTATAAATTATTCAACTGACTAAAAACCAAAAGCTGTACCTTACGCTTACGAGCAACAACTGACTTTTGCTAGTGAATTGCTGCCACAAGCGAACACCTCGTTGGCTAAAATAAAAACCGCTTTAGCAAGCAGACGTTTAATTTACTTTGTAAATCTACTTTCATTCCTTGCCTTTCCTTTGGTTGCTTTTAATAAAAAAAACTCCCCACCCACTACGCTAAAAAAAAAAAAGTGACAAAAAAAATAAAAAAAACCTAGAGAAGAGGCTGCATTTCAGGATCGTATTTTGCTAGTTAAGTTGTCAATTTAATTTAAAATAATGCCATCCAGATGTTTGTAGGCTTTTTACAAAACTAAATGGAAAGGTTTGTGGCGTTTTAATGAGCTTCTGTAGAAATACCACCAGCCTGCGGGATCATTTAGTAAGACAGCACCTGACAAAATACGACAGCGGGAACACAAGTAAAAAACAAAAAAGGAAGCAACCCCTTCAAATTACAGCTTATTTTGGAAAGAAAGTTGATCCAAAAAGCAGAGCAGAAGAAATAACAGGCCTCATAGTGGATGTTGTCACACAAGATATTAGACCTGTTATTATAGTAGAGGGAGCTGCGTTTAAAAATCTGACTGTGAATCTTGCTCCAGGCTATGAAACGCCCTGTCGAAAGAAACTCTCCAAATACATTACTCAGGATCACGAACACGAAAATTACATGAGAGACACACAGCTGTGAATTTAGCAGAAGCAATCAATCAGATAAACACAGAGTTTGAAGTGGCTACAAAAAAGTAATAGCTTGTGTTCATAACAACACAGCCAACGTGTGCAGAGCAATGTCTTTGTTTTCTGCAAGCAAGCGTGCTGTGTTACTTTTTGGTAGTGTGGCAAGTGTGAGCTGTGCAGGGTACAATAAAAATCTTCGCATTCAGAAAAGCTTGGAGGATGTAGGACAAGTCCACACGTTGGTGGCAGCAGCAAGGAGACTGGTTGCATATTTTAAAAAGAGTGAGATGGCAACAAGTGCTTTAAATAGGAAACAAACAGAAATGCTGAACACAGAAAAAATCTATGGAACTTCATATTATCACAAAGTCAGAAGCATATGCAAAAACCAAAACAGATAACTTTTAAACATTACTGTAAGAGAGACAACGGTCGTTAAAAGACTAATAAATAATCAATCTGATTCCGTTCTCATTCTCATACAGCATGTGTATATTTAGTCTAAATGAAATAACATTGATGAACAGAGTGTAGTAGCAATAGGTGTTCTGGTAATTGGCTTGACTAATCCCTGTCTGTGATTCAGTACTGCAAATAAGGTGTACAATATTGTACATCTGTGTATTTATTTGATAGTATGCAGCAGGGGCAAACTCAAAATACCTCTATTTGTCCAACATGAAAAACTGACCCCGAAATCTGGGAGTAATAGTGCTAGATTATTTCAGTTATTGAACCATGCGTCGACTGGAATGAGGATCGGTGCTATTTGGAGAGCTACTACTATACTTGTATGATTTACTGCTTAATCAATCTAATCTAACCTAGTAAGACTCATGACAGGTTTCCCCACAAGTGAGTTTATTCTGTGTTTCCAAATACTTTCTACCCTAATACAAAAAATTAAAAACATCTTTAAATATAGCAGAGTTTTATGAATAGGGCATATTGTACTTGATGAACATTTACTTTGACATTTTACAGGGGACCCTGGACAATGCAATGAAGGTGAACTGAATATCTTCTCAGTAGATGTGTTACATTAAGCCAGCAGCACACATGGATTGATAAGACTAGTCATTCAAATTTCATTTGTATAATTCACTGTATTCAGTGCGTGCAACAGAAGCAGTCTTTACTCAAGAGGGCCCCTGAAATAGCAGCCTGCACCTGCTAGCACCCTTCCACGTCATAGCTGGAGCAATGACTATTAATGGCATACTTCCACACATGCTTTGAAAAGGGGCACAGTGAGCAGGTCATTCATTTAATAGATCTGTACATATGTACACTGTACTGCATGTTTATTCGTGCAGTTTAAAAGAGCAATACTCACAGCGTAACGTACGTATGAGCAGTATGGCCTAGTTGCTGTACAAACAGCAGCATGAAAGTCCCGTCTCCTTGACGTGCCCTCTGCTGTTTTTTTTTTTGTTTTTTTTTAATCTTAGTGTACTCAGTTATGTAAAGTCATGAAGATACAGGCATGGCTTTAGTTTACACTCAATATACGTTATGAGGCAGAAAAGTGTTTTATTTACCATTTGTACGTATGCCAAAACAGCAGTTACGAAGATTATAAGATTGGATCTTGACTGGATTTATCTTATCTTTGCACAAAAACATTACAAAAACAAAATGTGAAAAATAAATAACAACTTTGTGGTAATGTACTATGTCAAAGTATGCATCATCCTCACACGCATTTGGAAAGAAAACATGCTTGAAATGATTTACCTGGACTAACAGTGCTCTGGCAGCTGAGGGCCTGGTGGGTTCGGAATAACCGCAAAGAAGGAGTCTTCACCGTCTGCACCTTTACCGACAGCCTGCTGAAGACTGGGCTCGAGCAGCTGCTGACTACCACTCTCAGGAGGCTGGCCATTGTACACAGGACGGACTACCAAGAGCTGCTGCTTCTTTATGCCTTACCGTCCTCTTCCTCCTGCAGATGGAAATGACAGTGAGCAGGTTTCAGTACCCTTGTGATATAACCTCCAGGCTCTCAGCTGATCGCAGACACAGCAATGCATTATGGAATGTGGAGGGTTAAATATTCTGAGCAGCTGGCTGAAAACTACTGGAGCTACAGCAAAACCTGCATGTGTCTAGTTCCAAGATAAACTCAGAAACTATAAACTGTAATGTAGCAGATAGAACATTCAGTAATGGTATTAATGGGTGCACAGTAACAGAACAAATAAGTGGGTTGAAAATATATCATTTGAGGTGTAAACTGTACCTTCGTGTTTTGGTTTTTTTTTTGTCCATTGTGAGTATTTTAGCAAAGTGTTTAAGTTTTGCTTTTTAATCTTAGATCTTGTTTTACTTCAATACAACGTGTTCCTTTCTTTTTCTATACACTTTAAGTAGATACATTTTCTTGATTTTCAACATAGAATAATGGAAGCCTCCAACATTGGACCATCTTAACATTAACAGAATAATTAGGTCTCTTTTCCATTTGTTGTTACCGTTTCAAATTTCTGGCCATGTATTTTTTATTTATTTATTTTTTTTCTGTGAGGTTGTTGCATGTACATAGCTTTAACACAGAGCAGGACTGTGTTACACGCACACACACACACACACACACAGTGTATCCTTGCTGTACCCTTCACACTCTACTGCTTGTATGAGTCACACTGCCAAATCTATGCGAGACAAAAACTCTGCATTTAACATAGGTAGGCTATTTATTTGCCTATTTAAAGTACCAACACCTGAACACTGCAAAAAACATACCCAGAAACCTAAGCATTGTATTTAAACTAAGTTTGACTGAAGAAATGTGTTTGTGTAAATAAATGTATCTGAAATCACTGTTTTCTTCCTATGAAGCAAACTTTATGTATAGTGTACAGCTGGTTAAGGATGACTTATTTTCCACTATACAGGATGGTTAGAAAGTGGCTTTACCACATCAACGCACCATATCATAGACGTGGAAAACATACTCTCTAATCACCCTTTGTAAATAATCTCTCCATATTCAAGAGGTGAAGTACATGATTCCTAATCTCGCCAATGCATTGTCATAATGTCAATTAGGCTGCTGTCAGTATAACATGGTCATCGTAATACCATGACAGCATGTTACACGTGAAAGGCAAAACATGTTAGAAAAAAAGAAAATAAAAATAAACTACTGTCATGATGTCAACCAACATACTTTGATGTCAGACCACAATAGGTTATCTAATGTCCTAAAACCTATTAACAACATTCTGGAGCTCTTAAAAGGTTATCACCCCAAATGCCCACCCAAGCTCTCCCACTGCTACTGCAATACAGCGTCCCTAATAAGGTCAACGAGACATAATCTAGTCAACTGGATTGTGGTTCTCGCCTCAGACATATGTACTGTGATTGTTTCCTCCTACACTGGACTGTAGCGTTTGGCACTTTCCATAGCAACTTCCCACACAAAGGTAGAAAATCCGTGCACTGAACACCACGTCAGCAGACCATCTTCTCTGCACAGCACATTTGTACAGCAATGCAAACCCGCCCTCAGACCTGCTTAATTGGCTAACTGTAATCTGGAATTCAACTGCTATCCTCGTTCCATTTTTAGAACGATATGTTTTGATTGGTAACACATTTTGTCATTCAAAATGATATAAACGTCAGTTCATTCATGACTTACAAATTAATAACTAAGATTTTATCGTCATTTGCAATTAAATATCACCTAGCAAGACGATTTATTTATGTATTTATTTCTTTATTTTGTATTTAAACATGTATTTAATTACTTTTATTCAAACTTTAGTGATGTATATTCCTTACGGTATGTTTCTGTCCATATCTGAACTTGTAAACAAAGAAAACAAAATGTGCATTAAAACATTCATACAGCATTGAACCGATTGTAATAAAACTGGTATTCTGATTTTCAGCTTCATTAATATGTGTTTCGACTTTTAAATCAGATGCAATAAGGACATGGTTTAGTAAACATACGGCATAAGTCATTAATAATAACACTATAGTAATCAAAAAAATAATAATAAAGTGCGCTGTGCGTGACACACATCAAAAAGGAAATAACCCGCCACAAATAGATATGCATCTGTGTATCGTCGTATTTGGAAACATACGTTTGCACTAGTTAGTCCTTGCAGCACAAACAAAACGCTGAACAGCTACACATAAAACTTACAATAAATCATATGAAATAATAATTATGTTTTTGCATAACTGCTGCTGGCTATATTTGCCTGTGAGTGAAGACAAAAAAAAAAAAAAAAAAAATCAAAAACCTCCTAAAGAGATAATTACGCCTGCAAATCGATTCACATGTCTTTGCAATATTATTTAAAATCACTAGAATGCATCAACTCGTCTATCTTTTCAGTAAAAAATAAAGCAACCTCACTCACTGACCTTTAAAAAGCCGGGTAGGCGAGATTCAGCGGCGAAGCTGTGTGAAGTTGAACTTCAATCCAGGAAAGAATCCAATTGCTGCTGGGTCATAGTTATTCTTGTCACATGATTAGGGTTTAGCACGCATATAGAATGGGGGACGCTAGACCATGCCAACAGTATGTCTGTGCAGACAGGTCTTTATACTATAGTTAAAAAAGGTGTTTATACACGTGTATGATTTTGTAGTTTTTTCGGTGCATGATTCCTTCGTTCAGCTAAATATAACGCAGTACAGGTATGTCTAATAGCATGAAATGTGCAGGAAAGTATATTAAAAAAAAAAAAAAAACTGGTATCAGCTTGTGAATGGATGGGGTTGTAATATCGTTATAACACAATATAAACAAATACAGTATATAATTATGCTTATTTAGTAAGTTGGTAATAATAAATGTTGTATCTAATTTTAAAACAAGTTTAATAACCATAAGCAAACAACTTGCCTTTATTGGGTATCAAAAATTCTGCTACATGACCTCAAGCAACTAGGGCTGCACAAAGGGTACGTTTTGACCTTCGAAGGTTCGGAACACATTACAGAAGGAACGTTCGAACCATAATTTACTGATGGCGTCACCATAGTTACTTGTATTGGATTGAAAAACCTATTTTACATGTAATCCATCTACATGGAATAAAACGTTAACATGTACTTTAAAAAGCACTATATATAGAACAGTATGTTTTTAGAATTTAAACAGAGCTTACGCTGTACAACGCTTTGCTGTCGAGATGGCGAATGAAGAAATGAAAGGTTTGATCCTGGATAACAAGAGTTGGAGGCAGGGCATAGCTAGGAATGGGAATGGGAATGGGAATGGGAATGGGGGTGTGGGTGGGCTCCAATTCGGGAGGACGGCAGGGTTGCCACCTGGCCCCATAATTCCAGAACACTGAGGCAGAACAGGATTTTGAAGCTGCCTTTAAACTGAAGGAAATCAACATGTGAATTGAGCCCTAATCCTTTGCTAAATTGATTCTGGTGATTAATTATCTTGAGGCAGCATGACAATACAATAATAGCTTTTAACAAATGAAATAAGTACATCATCAATATTTATTTATTTTATTAATAGTTTTAAATATATATATTTTAATGTTTTTTTTTTTCAATTTGAGCTACCAGTCACATTTGGAAACTATGTCCTACAATTTTAAACATTTTAGTCAAAGCTACCTCCTACACCACAATAGACAATACCCTCATAGACTGCTCCTGATCAAATCAATAGGTTTTACAGCAGCCTCAGAGCAACGCATTCCCATCCTCTCAGGTTCTGCAGCGGCATCAGATCTATACATTCTTCATCTCTGCCCAACGGCAGCCCCATCTCTGACATCATCTAAAAAAAAAAACTTTTAAAAAAGCCTTAACTCTCAAATACCAATTTCCACCGCATTTAGCAGCTCTCTTCTCTCTACAACAGGCCACTGCACACTACTGACAGCATTCCATCGTTTACTCCCTCAGATCTCTGCCCGTTCAGATCTCACCTCTACTCTTAATATCTCCTCACTACTGCAAATCTCGTCTCCCTCTTCAGATCTGCTCACTATTGCAGCATGTGAAAGTTGCTTTAGTTTACTGTTTAAATCTACAACTGCCCTCTTCCAGAGCTTCCAGCTTTCCTTTAGCAATTTAGTCATGTCCGCTCAACCTCTCAGATACTACAAGCATCAGTACATGGTGAGAGACGTTTACGAGACTGGAAATCTGTCTTGATTATGAGTTAAGGTTCCACTATTAGGAGAATGACTGGAGTTGTGAAACGCAAATCTCTGAATGTGAGTTCACTTTTTCCATTCCAAGCAGGCATGATGGTAGCAAACCACTGATCAATCCCGTATTCGCTAACTCATAGGAAGGTCGGTATCTTATCTATCTGCCTTTGTTTCCAGAATTGGGCACAAAAAACCGCTGACCTTCCTCAGCAGTCGATTTCATATATTCGTTCAGCTCCAGCTGCCACCTCAGCCCTCACCAAACTTCGCAACACCGACATCTACTATTCAACTAAATACAGCACTCTCCAACCTTCTGCAATCTGCTCACCAATACATGGCTACAGCTTTAGCCCCAGCGACCAAGGCAAACATTTACAACTTTCTGCACTCAAAAACCAACTACATCCCATTCCGATTTAATGAGCATCAGATTCTAGCCTCCATCGGCCATGCAAGGGATTCTCTTCTATTAGCCCCTCTACCATTAAAGCCTACATCTCCAATATTCAGTATTTCTACCGCCTCAACTCCGTCCCTTCCCCAATAGTTCTTTCCATCCCATCAGTTTGCGTGACACTCTGAGAGATCCTCAAGTGCCCCCCTGCTGCTCCTTCCTGGCTCCCTATATCGGTAGATATACTTCACTCTTTAATCTTTACCCTCAGAAAAGGCTGCTCCTGTCCATTCAATGACCTCACCTTGGAAGTTATATGTCTAACTGCTCTTTTGACACTTTCCTCTGCAGGACTCCTGGAGGAACAAAGTCCTTCCTGTGAACTTACTGTGACAGCATCAGATGATTTACTGGTGAGGGGGGGAATAAAAAAAAAATCAAGACATCAAGGGGAATACAACTGATAGTCTTGGAGTGTAAAGCCCTATCAACCATGAGATCTTCTGAACCTTACCGTGCACCAAGATACTGGACTTTGGCCATCTGTAGTAATTTTACTACAGAATACTAAATCTTGCAGTAAAAAAAAAAAAAAAATTAACCATGCCCAGTGTTAAACATGGTGGAGGTTGTGTGGTGGTCCACAAGTTTCAACCTGGTCCCAGAAGCAGACCCCAACCCGTGGCAAGTTTCCCCCTTTCAATCAACTTGGGTTCCACTAAAGTCCTCACTCACCAGCCTCCTTCAATCAACCCGCAACTTTATTTAAAAAAAAAAAAAAGCCTTAACCCCTTTGACTTGTTCTTCTTATTCTATCACCTGGTCTTCCTTCACCACATTCTGTGCTCAGAATTAGATCCAGTCTTAGGATTGTAGTGCTGTGACCTCCCCAAATTCCTGGGGGACATTACATTCTCTTTATCAGATCTTCCAAAACAGAACAGCTTTGTAAGGGTCAGTATGTTCAATTCTCAAAAATTGACTTCTCTGTCCTAGTTCTACGCTATTCAAATACCTCGCCTCCAGGATTTCCTGTCTTCCTACTTTTTATTGACTCCTCAAGAAAAATCATTACGAGACATTGGTTTTTCTCTCACCTCAACTCCCTCCTGACTCGGACTGGGCTATGCTCAAGTCTCAACTCCTCTCATTCTTTCCGGATCGGAGCAGTCACTTCCACAGCACGAGGAGTCAATCAGCACCTGATAAAAAAAACATGGGGCGCTGGTCCTCTTCAGCAGTCGAGTTGTACATCAGATACACCCGAAGTGGGGGCGCCTTCTCTGCCAGGTCCACCAGAGGTTTCCTCCCAATGGGGGGGTGGGGTTCTCCACAGTCCGGATGGTCTCCAATCCATAGCCCGTCATACTTACCTCTCCCTCTATTTTCTGTTCTTTACAGCTTTCTCTTATCTATGAGTGCAGCTCAGCGGTTTCTTCCCTATCTTCACGGTGCGGTGCTGCGGTGAGCCGCGGGTCCTTCTTTTGGGGGGGAAGTGAGTTTCACTCCTCCGACCGACCAGGTCGGCCTCCTGCCCAAGTCACTGCTGTCCCCGGCGGTTCCTCGCTGGCTAGAGGGGACCCCCAACCACAACTATCCTGTCACAGCTCATGCGCTAGCCTCACCAAGGCCACAACCTTGCTATCCCATCTCCCTAGTTTCTTTTCCGGTCCGAGCACCTTTCTGCCCCCTCTGGCTGGCAGAGTCCCCACCTGCTGAGCCGGGCCCTGCCAAAGGGGGGGTTTCTCTATTTTCGTCTCTCCAACATGGACCCGAGTCACTTTATCCTAATTCTCCACGCCACCCAGCTGCCAGCCACGTTGCCTGAGGATGCTGCACTGAGTAGTGACGGATCTATCCCTCTGTCTTTTATGTCTCTCATCGAGAGTGTCTTTTATGTTTGTCTTCTCATTGTTTGACCAGCAGCTAAGAGACGCCGCCTGGCTAACGACCTGGACTGAGAGCTTTGTCTTTATCTGTTCTGTCTCTCATTCTCAATAGCCGCTCAGCGCTGCGTATGCTACCTGACCTGGTGAGACGTAAGAGTTCAGAGTGTTTTACATCGTACGTCTTGTCCATCTATTTTCTTCTCAAGCTGTCCAGCTTTATGTCTCTAATTCCTTGTTACCCAAGCACCCCCGTTCCTCAAATCAAACCCCTTTTATAGTACTCTGCTCAAGCCCTTGTAAGCGACCAGTGAAATTTTAATTATTAGTGTTAGGTATATTTTGTATGTGAATGGTGCAGGACAAACCTTCTTCCAGTAACACTATACATCACTTATAACTTATTTAGTACATTATGTTTGTTTAAATAATTGATGTCGTTAGCTTCCGCCAACAAGGCGGCAGCAGTTGTAGTTATTTGCATTACAATTAGCAGGTCACTCATGATCTCTTTGGTTCATAGCCGCAATTAGCTCGGCAGCAACTTTTCAAATCTGTGCTATGCTGCAAGATTAGTCTGCCATTTTTTTTTGCAACGCCCCGCCAAATTTTGGAAGTAACCAGCCAAAAGGTAGCCAAATTGCTTTTCTTAAACCAGGCAACAACAGCCAAAAACGTCTACTTACATTTACTAAAATATATATTACAAAACCATACATAGGTGCAACATATTTATTTTAAATTTAAAAAAAAAATAACACAGGTAAGTAATGTTATAAACAGTTTATTTATTTATATATGGGCTTTGCTTGTTATCTTTTCTCACAATTTGCAGTACAAGGACTGTTGTTTCTTATGTAATGAGATCAAATGCGATGCACCATTTTTTTTTTTTTTTAATTATTATTACCTGTATTATTTTATTGAGTAAAATTTAACTATCGGCGTTGTCAGATATTTTGTTATTTTTTTTATCTCTATAGATATAGATATAGATATAGATATATATATCTATATATATATATATATATATATATATATATATATATGTATGTGATGTAAGATTAATTATCTTGTACTGATACCGTTGTTAATTTGCTACAAATTAAAATATATATACAAAAGTTGTTTGTTTTTATTATTTTATTTCTCCCTGTTTTACAATTAAACAAAAACCACGGTCAAATCTATAGGAATGTCAATCATCTGTAATAATCCCCATATGAACCAGTCCAAAGGAAACAAGTAGGCGGGTTGACCATTTTCTTCAGCCGGATTGCTGAATGCAAGAGCGGGCATTTGAGTAGTTTGTCATTTTATCGGATGCTGAGCTTCAGAACAACGTCACACCCCAAGGTGGAGGGCGTGGTAGAGTATGCGGGCATTGTGGTTATTGAAGTCCTGCACTAATGACGACGTCATAATAAAAAGGAATAGTAAAAAAAAAATAGTCAAACCACCAAAGATAATATATATCCGCTAGATGTTTTCAAAACAAGCCAATTTTGGCTGGAAAACTGCCAAGCTGTCAGCACTGTGCAGGATCTGCAAAGATCTGCGGGTGGAGTTAAGTACGTCACGCAGCAGGCACAGAAGAACGCGCATCTCTGCAGTTCTGTCCAGTGCTGTGCAGATCTGCACTGCGTGAAGAGCGGCACTGCTGTACTACTACAGTCGAGAGAAGCGTGGTGTATTGAGCTGCGTGTGACTTGTGTTGTGATGATACAATTTGTCGACTTCTTTCTGAAAGTCGCTTTCGCAATGTTTTTGTCGCTAGGGAAACCCAAAAGTCGCTAGAACTAGTTGGCAATACTGCCTTCGAACCTTCTAACACAGCCCTACAGGCATCTGTTTTTTTAACTTATAATTTGGGGTTGTGTCGTTATGATTTCATCATTATTAAATTAAATGTCGTGTTTCATTCTTTTTTTCCACGTTTTCTTTTTCTTTGTGGCAAATTTGACATTGTTTTCTCATAATATGATCAGATTACAGGGTTGTTTCACGTTTGTAAGACAAAACAGCTACAGTAATGCTCGGCCTATGATGCAGGTTTACAAACGATGAACATTTTAATTGTGTGGCGCGAGGCTGCATGCTTCGGTGCAAAACACAAGACAATAAAATGTTAGCGACATACAAATAAAATAAAAACTTTGAAAACGGAAATGCAACACTTAAGTGTACGGGTGCTAGGTAATGGAAGGAGGGATTCATAAGTAGCCAAAGTTGAATACAAATAGTAAATAATCTAAATATTTTTAGTTTTACACTTGACACCGTTCTCCATCTTTGCTTAAAATCCTATATTCAAATGTTCTGGTTGTACAATTAAAAAAAAAAAAAAAAACATACCAAGGACTGCAAAGTGATTGTTCCTCCATTTGCTGATATACGATCAGCGTCCCTCCACTACTTAGAACCAGCTCACTTAAGTGTTCAATTTCTTGAATTTGTTTGCATGTCGTGAACATGTTATTTGCGTGTGTTTTGCACTTTAGGGCCACCGTAGCAAGCCGCCTGTGTTGGAAGATATGATAATGCGTCGTTGAAAGCTTCACATTACTGATAAATGCACGTATCACTAGTTGACCCTGAATTTACAAAGGAATCTAACACATTCAGTCTCCGAAAGATAAGTACTGTCTGTAACTCGTAACTGTTTGTTTTCTGACTCCACGCCTCTAGTAGTCGCAGTCATTTCTGCTGCAGCAGGAAGTCTGACTCCAGAACAGCAGCTTTTGTTTAGTTTCGATTTCTGAGTAACATACAATAACAACAATAACATACCTAGGACAATATACGTGATAACTATTACACCCACGTCGATCCTGTTTATAGGCCCAAGTGTCAGTCCGAATGCGGCTGCTGTGAAGCGCCACAAAGGCCTCTTTCACTTGCGGGAATGACAGAGAACTTCGATCGGGCTCCCGGGGCGGGACGGAACCGGGCAAAGCCTAACAGCCCCGGATTGGGAGAGCAGGAGATCGGCCGGATCCTTGTATCTGGGGCCGGGGGAGCGAGTGGAGATGCGCAACCCAAACAGTGTTTTTTCCAACAGGAGTCACTCAGACAGCCGAGAACGTCCCCACCTCCAGTGGTAGAAAACAGTGCAAGTGCAGGTAACCAAGTATGATGCTTAAGTGTTTCCGAAATAATAATATAATTAATTGCAAAGCCACAACACGTGGTGTTCAGAAAATAACGTTTGAACGTAATTTATTTTATTAAGGCACAGTGTATGTGTAAAATGTACTTAGTCTGAGTTAAGTAGATGCTAGAATAATTGTAAAATTACAGTAAATAATTTAATTGCTGACCTGTGGTAATTTGTCTTCACACTGAATGCAATTGTAATACATTTTATTAACAACTTTTTTGTTATTTTAGCAAAAGTAGTCTCTCCCCACGAGGAAGTGTTTTATATTAAATCGCGTGACAATAGTTACAAGAGCAATTCCTGAGACTATCATTAGATTTTACCATGTGGCAGCAGTTCCGTTTATTTTATTTTTGTTTCTTCAGATTTTCTGCAAAATTGGCATTTAGCCGCCATTTGATTTAAAGCAAAAGTAGCATGCTGATAAGAAGAAAATGGAAACGTGTAGTTTCCAGTGTTGGGTGGTATTGTGGAATAAGAGGTTGGGTGTTAAGATGTCTAATGTGGTTTTTTTTAATGTTCTCCGCAAAACCGGTGTTTAAAACTCAATCAAATGTTAAACTGGGGTTGCTGCTGTTTCCTTTAGAGGTCTACCGTGAAAAGAACACAAGTCCGTTACAAAGGTGTTCTGTTTTGTTTTCTTCACTTACCCACAGTTTGTTTTCCTGTAGTTTGTCAGTATTCTCTTCTGTCTAAATTGTGTCCACAGTTTAACACATGCCACTAGATCAGCCCTTCAAGTTTTATTACAAAAAAAGGCATCAGTTTGAATTTTTGCATATGTTTCATTTTAGAAATAAGTTTCTTTTTTTTTTTTTTTTATCCTCACCAGCATGTATGTCTGAATTTGGGGATATCTCTAAGGCAGATGTAAGAACTGCATACAGAATGGTCATCCCGTATCAAATTGTCAAGAACTTCTAACTTGACCGTCTTGTATTTTATTAAGCATTGTTTTTAATGGAAACACACATTGGCAGGTGGATGTCTTTAATACTTTCAGAGACATGGCCTATAGATTATAGATGCAAGGTATTCTCTGCTCAGCCATCTTCATGGATGGATCTTTTCATGTGATATTCGTGTTAAAGTAGAGTGGTTGTTCATACAAAGCGACAATAAGTTACACAAACATACAATTCACTGGTGACTGAAAAAGGTGACACTTTCGAGCAATTTCTTACCTCCATGACCAGTAACTGGATGAGTAGAGGTGTCATGCTTCAGTCTCAGAAAGAAATCCAAGATGAAGAAGCTGAAGATGTTTGAGCATCTGGTTGCTTTGACATGGAATGGTCACTATGCCTTTCCCTTGAAGTCTATAGCTATCTTCTATTCAGTAAGTTTCTCTAGAGGAAAATCTCACTGTTGCACAGTAGCAATTTACTGAGAGGCCTATACCTGAGACATGCTCTAAAACCATCTTCTGCATAAATGAACACTACAAGTCAGATGGTAAGCAGAATCATCAGACAAACAATATGGCTGGACGTTTTGGAAATTCTAGGCAAACAAAATAAAGATGGTAGTGTAATAATAATGTCTTTATATTTATGTAGCACCTTTCATAGTGGACCACCATCACAAAGCACTTTACAGAGGTAGGCTGTGAACTGTGCATTATATGCAGAGTCACTTACAATAGGACACTGATTTATCATCTGATCCACAGGATGGGGCACAAGGAGGTTAAGGGACTGTGAGTCAGTAGTAGAAGTGGGATTTGAACCGGTGTCGTCCTGGTTACAAGCCTTAGACTTTAACAACTGCACCACACTGCCTTCTGAGACATGTACCGCATGTAACACATGACAAAAAATATTTTTCATCTTTCATTTTAGAAACAGCAATATGTAAATTACTGTGATACAGTTTCTTTAATTTTCACATGCTTTTTGTAACGTACAGTTTCAGACAGTAGAAAAGCACATGAGAAGCACCCTGCTCACAACAGTAACAGCACACCAAGAGTCAACCCCCAAGTGGCAGACGCCCTTCTTGCGGATTCAAGACTGTCAGCAACAGCACCAGAGTTCTACCCAGCAAATTATAGCTCATACACAGTAAGTACCAAACTGCAACGTATGATCCATAACCTAACCAGCAATAAACATTTTAGTAGGGGTGGAGCAGAGCGTTAAATGTAGCAATTTGCTGGAGATAGTTTTAATTCTTCTGTTTTTTTACTGTTTAATGCTGTTCTCATTGTTATCCTGTGCTGTAGGGCAGTTTTATCCAGTGAACATAGTTTGTTTTTCATCCTTGGCTAGTCACTGCAGTACATATATTTTCTTAGGTACATAAAATGATTATAATATGTTTTGTACAATATTTAGTTTTAATGCCAGTCTGTTTTTCTTTATGGTAAAGTGAAAAATAAATCAATAAACTTTTACTACCGATGTTTGCAGGATATCGACAGGCTTGTTAAGTCATATGACATGTCCTAAAGTTTCAGCCTATTTATAGCTCCAGTAACACTGTCAGATATTCAGACATGTGTGACTGCAATAGACTAACAGTTGTCAGAAATTAATTCATGGCCTGGATTTTCCACTTTCCCTTAAGTTGTCTTGAAAACATCCTGTAAAAAAATCCAATTTAAACAGTTATGCCAAAAAATAAATGTTTGTTAGGGTGAAATTCATACAGCAGACTATGGGTAACTTTGAGGTAGTTGACTAAAACATTTGGCAGGCAGTACATTTATTTTAGTTGGCTTCATAATGCAAAACTTTTGACAAAACATTGCACCCATTGCGAGACATGAACAATTGGGTTTGATCAATATACGTGAAAATGAATGTTGTAGTGCTACCTCAGTATTTCACTATCTGACTTGCGCATTAAAAATAGTGAAGTATAGTGCATGTACAATTTACTGACAACATGGTCTAACCATAAATTCAACTCTATATGGTTCCCTGTCGTGTATAAAGCAGGGTATAGTATGCCAAAGCACTGGGGGGTACCTATAGCAGTTGTAGCGCTTCAGTAAAATATGTACTGAATACCTAGTGTACAAGACAATGTAAGAGAAGTGCTATGGTGGAATATGTTTGAAACATACAAAATGTACGCTAACACTAATAATTAATTTAAAAAACTGAGCACCGTTTGCCCCTCCCTCCTCCAGCTCGTGTTATCCATAAGCCTAAGTCCACTGCAGTTGGTGCTGCTGCAATACAAGCTTGCTGTATGTATCGCAAAGGCACATCAATTACGTGTAAATAAACATGTACTTATTTAAATTATAAAAACATGATTACTGTTCTAAATAACATATTTCTAAACTACATGTGAGTGTTTTATTCAATGTATATGGATTACCTGTAAAATAGGATTTTCAATCAAATATAAACAAGTAGCTGTGGTGACGTCACCAGTAAATTATGCAAATGAGTACCATCGAAGGTTCAAACCTTCCTTTGGTAATGTGTTCAGAACCTTCGAAGGTTAAAATGTGCCCTTCGTAGCAGCCCTAAAGTTAGCCCCTTGAGGAACCAGAAGTAATCCAATGAGTAGTAGACCCAAATCCATTTACCTAAACAAAAAATTAAGAGAACCACACCTTAGCTGAAGTTGCATGTGAGTTGTTTGTGATTAATTGTAAGTCTTGGACTGGCTTAGAGCATTATGACTCTGCAAACGCTCTAAAACTACTGAAATACAAACAGAAAACATAACTCTGTCAGTGAAGATATTGTGTGCCTTTTCTTTTCAGGATCCATCTTTTGAAGATGGGAGCGATAGCCTTTACATACAATCTGAGCCCACTCTTTCGGAATTTGTGCAAGATTTCCTATGCCACTTGAATGATTCCCCGGGAGCTTTTGAGTCTGACATTGAGCACATCACTGCGATGCTGAATGGGTGGGTCACTACAGACGAGATGCTTCACGAACTTGTAGAACTAATCTATCAACAGGTGTGTTCCCATGTGTGGTTTCTGTTGAGCAGCTTTTCCCTAGTGTTTAGTGACTGCATAGTAAAGGCAAGTTTTGTATGACACAGTAAATGCATATTCAGAACTGTTTCAGTACCTGATCATGACAATAATGACCCTTTACCTATGGTCCATGGCCAAACTGAAAACGTAGACCTTCAGTGACAGAGGTTGGAGTTATACAGTGTAACCATTAATTATGCAAGAGGTAGAGAAAAGAGTAAGAATCCCAGTGGACTTATCCACCAGAGTACACTGGGGACAGGAATTTGGCAACTAGACATTGCATTCGTTTCCGGTTCAGATTGGATGTGCTTGCCTGTAAGTCTTGAGATATATGATCCTTGTATGTAAAACACACATCTGGAAAACATAAGTGCCTGTCTGTAGTTAGATAAATGCATGCCAAGATTGGATTTTTCTTTTTGAAAAATTAAATCCAGTTCTAACCTCAAACTGAAAAAACTAATTCTGATGTATCCACCCTCCAAAATAATGTTTGACAAACACAAATTCAACAACATTTCTGAAGTCGTAGTCCAAATCGGTCATTGGTGGCATCCCATAGCTATTCACATAAGTAGACATTCCTGGTTGATTTTTCAATTGACATATTTTTTGGATTGCTTTACGCAATTAAAAATGTATATAATTGATTGGGAAGAAAGACGCAAATAATTTCAACCATACTCTGAAGATATCCACACACTTTCCCTTCTTGTTTTCTTTTTGTGTTTTCTTATTTGAAGTAACCCTTTCCTCTTTTGTTTTCAGTCCACATTGGTCCCGAACTTCTCATACACAGGAGCACGATTGTGCAATTACTTGTCTCATCACTTAACTATGAGTCTCCCAAGTGGCAATTTTAGAAAGCTGCTGCTTCTGAGGTTAGTAAGTGTGTTCACATTAACTGCTGTTGTTCCCGAACAAATAGTCATTCACGCACTTCTCATAGTCATTTAAATGTGGCTAAGAACATGCATTGTTTTAGCCTATGACCATTAAAGTCTTCAAATGAGCCATATATTGTTGCTTAGAATGTGTTAATGTTTTACATGCCATTTATCTCCTAAGATCTAGATCCCCTGTGATTGATGGTTGTTTGTTGAAGCACAGTTAGTAATTTAGTCCCTTTAAAAATGTGTAAAGTTGTAATTTTGTATAGATGTCAGACAGAATTTGACAAGAGAGAACAGGCGGTGAAGGAGGATGAAGCCACTCGGAAACGTTTTCATTCTTTTGTGCTGTTCTTGGGGGAGCTGTACCTGAACTTGGAGGTAAGAGTGTGCTCATGGTGTTTTATAGCAAAGGATTGCTTTTATTTTAAACTAAGCTGAGGGGGAGTGGTTGAGAGGAGTTTTCTTTAAGGGTAATCAAAGTCCAATTGCAGTTTTTTTTTTTTTTTTTTTTTTTGAGTCACAGGCTTATTCGACTGATTGCAATTTTGTAAAAATAAAAACTAACCCCTTTTGTTTGAATTTTTTGCTAAGCTGCCCCCACAGTGTGAAAGACCAAACTGTTTGAGGTGGTGACTTCATATTTTAGTGATTTAATATCATTCACTGCTGGTGTAATATGGGTGTTGAGGTCATATGACCTTTGAAGTTACAGCTGCATAGAGACTGTGCACTTTGAGCTACTGTCTTAATGTTTGGTAAACCGATGTATTTTGATATTCAAACTTAAGTTCCAGAGTCAAAAATGAACACGGCTACAGTGCTTGACCTCAGGTCATGATACAGACCACATGCTTTGATGTGGGGTTTATATAGTTGGTACACAACTGCATTCTATTCTTTCAGATAAAATTCCATTACCTTTGGTGTCCAGTGAACATTAACCATTTCAGTGCCACATTCCTTTAAACCTCTCACCATATTATTGATACAAACTACTGTCTTTGAGTGCCTGTATAAGTTGCATTCAGTAGTTCTCAATAAATCCATTGCAGCTGGTGTCCATGGAAAACTTTTTTACTGCCACATTTGTTTTTAACCTCCAGTCATCAACGATATACAGTGCCTTGCAAAAGTATTCAGACCCCTGACCAATTCTCTCATATTTCTGAATTACAAATGGTACATTGAAATTTCGCTCTGTTTGATATTTTATTTTAAAACACTTAAACTCAAAATCAATTATTGTAAGGTGACATTGGTTTTATGTTGGGAAATATTTTTAAGAAAAATAAAAAACTGAAATATCTTGCTTGCATAAGTATTCAACCCCCACACATTAATATTTGGTAGAGACACCTTTCGCTGCAATAACAGCTGTAAGTCTTTTGGGGTAAGTATGTACCAGCTTTGCACACAGTGTCGGAGTGATTTTGGCCCATTCTTCTTGGCAGATTTGCTCCAGGTTGGTTGGACGACGCTTGTGGACCGCAATTTTCAAATAGTGCCACAGATTCTCTATGGTATTGAGATCATTACTTTCGGCCACTGTAGGACAGTCACCTTTTTGTTCTTGAGCCACTCTTGTGTTGCTTTGGCCTTGTGCTTGGGATCATTGTCCTGCTGAAAGGTGAATTTCCTCCCAAGCTTCAGTTTTTTAGCGGACTGAAGCATATTCTCTTGCAGTATTTTCTTGTATTTTGCTCCATCCATTCTTCCTTCAATTGTAACAAGATGCCCAGTCCCTGCTGATGAGAAGCATCCCCACAGCATGATGTTGCCACCACCATACTTCACTGTAGGGATGGTGGGCAGTGTTAGGTTTGCACCACACACAGCACTTTGAGTTTTGGCCAAAAAGCTCTATCTTGGTCTCATCTGACCACAAAACCTTTTCCCACATCGCAGCTGGGTCACTCTCATGCTTTCTGGCAAACTCCAGACGTGCTTTCAGATGGTACTTTTTGAGTAACGGCTTCTTTCTTGCCACCCTCCCATACAGGCCAGTGTTATGCAGAGCTCTTGATATGGTTGACTGGTGCACCATTACTCCACTCCCAGCCACTGAACTCTGTAGCTCCTTCAAAGTGATTGTTGGCCTCTACTTATGCAAACAAGACATTTCAGTTTTTTATTTTTATTAAATATTTCCCAACATAAAACCAGTGTCACCTTACAATAATTGATTCTGAGTTTCAGTGTTTAAAAATAAAATATCAAACAGAACAAAATTTCAATGTACCATTTGTAATTCGGTAATATGAGAGAATTGGTCAGGGGTCTGAATACTTTTGCAAGCCGCTGTATATCATAATCAATATTCAAACCATTCGATCTGATATGACATACCCCTTAAATGATGCTTTGTTTTTGTACACAATAACTCCTTTTTAGTTTTAATAAATGACTTTGTAAAACTGTATAAATGATTGAATGTTTTTTTTTGTTCAACAGAAAATTATATCACAAGTCTTGTTTTGTTACCTGTAGATAAAGGGGTCGAACGGGCAGATGAACAGAGCTGAAATTCTTCTGACTGGTCTTCGGGACTTAATGAATGCACTTTTCTCTTACCCTGTTGATGGTAACCTTATCTGTGCAATGAAGCTACTAAAGGTAATAACTTATAGCATCATTTTTTGTATTGAATGGATATATGTGCTTTTTTATTTGACAATTAAAACATTTCAAACACTTACATTTTTACCTTTTATTTTGAGAATGGCTCATCTAGTTGATAAATCTGTACGCACAAATCCCTTGAGGAATCCGAATCAATGTTACAGTAATGTATTGAGGACTATATCTTAGAGACCACCTTGAACTCTACATACGTTGAAAGTACATTCGTCACTTTCGCACGCTGACACCTTCCCCAGTGAAAGCCAGCTGATTCTTTTTTATGCATAGTAAAGGGCCTTATTTTAAAGTGTTCACAAATGTTACTGTTTAATTACAACATGGTAATTTTTCCCTCAAATAAGTTTGAATAATCCAGTGTGTTTCTGGATTGTATGAGAAGCTTGTTTTTTTAAATGATTGTACTCTTTTGAATTCCCCTCAGTTAACTGGGTCTGTTTTAGAAGATGCGTGGAAAGAAAAAGGAAAATCAGATATGGATGAGCTTATTCAGAGAATTGAAAATATTGTGCTTGATGCATCCTGCAGCAGGTAGGATACTATTCCTGCTAACAAATTATACGAATCCAGACGTGGCACAAGAGTAGCATCCCCCAAGAAGCACTTTAAAATACATTACTGCATTGGGCCACTAGATGGCAGTACAAAACAATAATAATAAAATCACAGAACAACACTAAAGCTATTAGTACAGATCATGTGTTACTTTGCATCACAAAACAAAATCTAATTGGTTTGAGGTGGCTTTAAAGATTTGAAGGTTTTAGTAGTATTAATGACAATCATAATGTTGGTTGAAGTGTATTAAATTAGCCTGGGGATTTAGCCAGCTCAGCACTGCTGACTTTTATGCAAGCGTCTATAGTCTCTTTTACCAGTACTGTATCTCTATTTTGTTTTAGGGATGTGAAGCAGATGTTGCTGAGGCTGGTGGAGTTGAGGTCCAGTAACTGGGGGCGAGTTCAGGCAGCAGCAGCCTGTAGCGAAGCCACTCCAGAAAACGATCCCAACTATTTTATGGTAAAGCTCAGCAAACTGGCAAATATATACTACAATCTGTTGTTGTGGATAAAAGTCTCTCAAATACCTGTATACATTTTTTTTTCCCCAACCAGAACGAGCCAACATTTTACACAGCAGACGGTGTACCTTTTACTGCAGCTGATCCAGGTATGTTTTGAATAAAAAAAATATATAACTCAAATATAATATATTAATAATAATACCAACCCTGGGATTTCAGAAAACACACTTTCCCCTGATTTAGGACCTAGTGCCCTATTACAAAAGCATGTGAAGTGACATCTTCAGAGATAGAATGTCTTAATTACAAGTTTAGGAGAGTTGATATTACTGAAAATGCTCTCCTAACTTATTAGCCTATCTTAATTTAAGCTAGCATATTACAGAATGTTCCTAACTTGGTCATTTTCTAAGTTTCTTTCCTAACATTAAGACTTGATGGAACCTTTCCCATCTGTTGCATAGAAAAAGAAAATTGTTTGCAAGATCTGCACAAACCATGCAGAAAACAAAAAGAGAAAATGATGCACATGTATTGTTGTGCTTTAGATTAAGTTTTGTATTGCACAAATATTTCTGGGAATTTAGGTCTTATTATATACTGCATATACTATAGTGACCCATGTGATCCATTAGTGTATTTTGGGATGTAGGTCTATCCCCACCCCCCCGTGAGAGAAGGTGATTTATTGTGTGATGTACGAGACAGCATGGAGTTGGAGTTGACATGCTTACAGTTACTGTCCGTGATTATGATGATTGATATTTTAAGCTTTCGTGAGGAGTAAGATATGAAGTGTCCTGTGTTGAGTCTCTCGTGTAATTGTATTACACAGCAAGATGCTCCATTGAACTATTACCATATGCAGTGTAACTCAAAGTACTTGTATGGACAATTTAATGTACACAATTATATTACACACTTTATTTCACACCGGAGGCACGACCATTACAGTACTTTTCTTATTTTTAGCTTTACTTTAGCCTGTGAGATGTTGTTGTGTGTTGGCATTCCTAATGAATATAAAATGGTGTTTGACTGAAATTTAGTATTTCTTCTTCTTTTTTCTTTTTAAATACCGGTATATTGTTAACTAGATTTTTCTGCGATCAAATCCTTATTCTCTTCCCAAATAAAATTTAGAGCCTGGTTTCTTTGCCACAGCTGAATTGAGTTTAAACGCAGGGTTGCCAAATTTCTGACATGAAAACAGCGACCCCGTTCTTCCGAACAAGCCCAAAACAAGCGCAACCCATGTTAGAGCATGGCTGTTTATGCAAATTCCAACCTGCGACTCTCAAATTCCAACCGCGACGCTCCAAAAAACAAGCCCAATCCCACTTCTTACAAGCGGACTTGGCAACTCTGTTTAGACGCCTTAACTTAAAAACATGTATTTTCTGGTGACAGTTACCTGAAGCTCGAGCTATAACGTTCTCTATTCAGACTTGATCAGTCGTTTACGGATAAGATTGCCGTTAGGTAGGATTTCCTAACTAATGTTACGATAGGATGAGACACTTAGGAAATGCTTTTGTAATGTAGTTGATACTTTGCAATACGATACACCTTTGTGTATCGTGGTACAAGCTTGAAATTAGTAGCTTACAAAGACAAAAACGTGAAATAAATGACAACAATAAAAAGTTAAACAAAACATTATTATTATTATTATTATTATTATTATTATTATTAATATACCTAAATATCAAGAATGTTTGTTTTTTTCTGTATTCCATTGCTAGCAAGCAGGGAATATTGACACTGTACTAAAGACTTCAGAACAGGCTGGAGAAACGCTGCCTGACCAATGATAGCTGAGACAGCTGTGATTCTGGCCAGTGGGAGTATAGAGGAGACAGACACAGCCTGCCTTGTTGTTGTGGACAGAGGAATCAGGAAGCGAGCGGTGTCTGTAAAAACTCGCTGCTGTGACTGTAATTTTACTAAGGTTACTAGTTTTTTGTATTCAAATGTTATATATTTCTTTGTATCCTTTTGTGAGAGCATTTTAATTCATATAAATAGATAGCTATATGTTTCTTTTTTGTTTTACCAGTTTTAATGTATTGCTCTCCTTTTAGTATTTCCTTATCCTAATCCGGTGTAAATGATTCTTTTTTATGTGTACGAGCCTGTCATTTGTGAGGCAGGATAGGCTATAAGAATTGACATTTGTGGAAAGAACATTTCCTGTTTTTTATAAAGCTATTTATTATAGATGACAAAACATTGCATTTCTTACGAGTTTTATTTTATATTTCCTAACCTTTCTGTGCGCCCTAATCTTTTTGGTTGGTTGAATAACCATTAAATTTTTATTTGGTTGAATATGTTACTTTCTTTAACAAAATGTGTTAATCCCGATGAAAGCTTAGTGCTGAAAAACTTCATATTTTAGATTTTTCTAAAGAAACACATGAACAAAGTTTGTTCTTTAGTAGTTAAACATATTGTTTAGTATTTTTTTCCTCTTTCAGAAGTGTGGTAAAGAGATTTGGCTAATTCAGCTAAAATGGATATCCCAGGAACTCGAGGTGACATACTCCTTTGTGTTAAACTAGTGGTTTACTACTTTGTGTTAAATAAATAAATTATTTATTTTGAACTGAATATGTGTCTGCAGAATTGAAATTGTAATTATTTTCAAGTCTGTCAAGTAGAGATGAGTTTTTCATTACTATTGTGATATGTATCGTATCGTGACCTTGGTGTATCTTCTCACCCGTACTGAACATATTTACATTATGTATAGCGGGGTCCTGAGCTTTTGGTGTAAACATTGGCCCTGATATACGCGCTTCTTTGACAACAATCTGCTGAAACCAAACAAAAAAGTGTGTCCTCTACATTACTGTCTTTCCCCTTGCGTTTCCTTTTCATTGCGGGATTTCCGTTTGATCGCCAATCACCAAGAACAGCATCTCTGTTTTTGCTTATCCTTACTGCTTGGCTTTTGGAGATGTAGAATTGAGCAGCAAAGGAGGACAGAGACTATGTGGGGTTCTGTAGAGCTTCCAGAACCTTTACTCTGTCAGCAAGTGACAGTTTGTTTCTGAGACATTTTTGTGCTGAAACTGCTGTTAAACTTTGTGTACAGGCAAAGCGCAACACTGGTGAAAAGCCCACCAATCATCCCGCTAAAGCGAACTTTAGTTTTTTTTATCGTGCCTACAAACTGAAAATGACTTGCACATTTTTAATAGAGGAAGAGAAAGTGGTCGTCCCATTTAGCTGGGATGTACTATACCAAGTTAGGAAAAATTCTATCCTAGCCATGAAAGATAAGATAGGAAAGCAAGTTATGAAATTGTACTGCAATGTGGCCCCGGGTTTTCAAAAGTTCATCTTCCATACATCCGAGTTCAAGTCCAGCAACACCAACATGTATGATCTTTATAGCTGAACTAAACTATCATGCTAAAGCATGCACATTAGTGCTCTGGCCAGTACCATTTTAAGTCATGCGGATGTTTTGAACATGGTATTGCATACAGATATTACATGAGCAGTGTGATTTGGTCTGCTTCCAAAAAAAAGCTTGACATCACTAATATAAAATTTATAATTTTCCAGACTATTCTGAAAAATATCAGGAGATGCTAGATCGTGAGGATTTGTTTCCAGATTTCTACGAGGAGAATGGAACACATCCTTACAGTGGTGATGCGTAAGTTTTGTTTTGATTATAATTACAAGTGGTGTTTTCTATAAAACCTTGGCAATACTTGAAAAGTAGGTATATTATGGTTGAGCTGCATAATAAATGTGTAATCATATCCAAATGATATGAAACTTTGTATGAACATTCCTGCACATGAGATATTGTACTCATGATAGCTTGTGGAGACCGAAGTGTCGTGCATGGGCATGTGCTACATTAAAGTTCACCTGCACTGGGGTCAAATTATGGGTTTACTAATCTGTATTTTTGTGTTGTGTGATCTGAAAAAGTATAAAACACTCCTACACACTGTGTTTTGCCAAATATCACTTTTTTCTTTATAGATTATTTCTAAAGAAAATAGAAACAAACTTTTTGGTTGCAAGACCTTTGTCAGAGCACAACTTGTAGAAGCTGTAAACACATATTAATAGAGGTCATAAATAAAACAATCACCTGGCACAGTTAATTAGCCCTTAACCTTGTAAGAAATAGTCTTAGGCTTCCACTTATCGAATTACAAACAGATTACATTTTTTAAGAGGATGTACACGTATTACAAATTAACCAAACTTAATAAATTAGTAGATTCGTCATTTCCAAAAGTCAGATAGTAAAATAAAACAATTTACAGTGTTATCCAAGCAATGCACCTGTTGCTAACTGATCAGCAGTAATAAAGGAATAACTTTGTATTAAATTACTAGAGTACCTATTTCATAAATAAGTATAAATACTAATTTGTGAATTCAAAAACATTACCACACTTACACAACTATACAGTGCATTACAAGGTAAGTTGGTCCAATTGGTAACCCTTCAAAAATAATTTACATTCCTTGTTAAATCTATAATTCGTTGTTTGAAAATAACTTCTATATAAGACAAGTGTCTACAAAAATAATTTAAAAATAAAATACATGTTCATGGGGTCTACTCACACCTTTCATACCTTATTTAATCAAAAAGTAGAAATATTTTTATAACATAGCTCGGAGATCAAATTCATCATTCCAACATTGATTTTCTTATCTATCAGGATTTACAACGCTTTTCACAAAAAAGATCAAATTCTGAATCCCATGCTAGCTCAAAGAGCAATTCAGCTGAAATACACAAAAATGTATGTTCTAGAACAGAGACACTATTCAGCTTTCTCCTCTGACTGCCTATAAAGAAAGTCCATTTGGTTTTATGTAGATTGTTAGCTGCACCCAATCAACCTAAATTTTACGCTATAACAGCTCACGAAGCTGAAGTATTCTTAAGCTTGAAATATGCTTGTATGCCACAACAGTAGCCTTGGTGAAGGTTTTATTATTTATTAAAGTGGAGATTTAAATGTCTATAATCAATTGTATTTGCACTGTCACGGTCCTGATGAGTAGGCTGTAACAGCTGTTTGTTTGCTTTCAGATACTTGGATGATGATGATGATGAAATGGACCCAGAAATTGAAGAAGCTTTTGAAAAATTCTGTTTGGAATCAGAAAAGAAAAGGAAACAATGAGCAAAAAGTAGACTAGCACAGAAGCCTTTTATGTTTATACTGCAGGAATGTTAGCAACTGTAAAAAAAAAAAATAAAAAAAAAATAAAGTGTTAAAGTTTTAGAAAAACACAGGATATGCTTACATTTTAAGAAAGTTATCACATCTCCGCTCCTTTTCTTTGCGTTTTATATAGCAGGGATTTCTGTTAAACTACAAAGCAGCAAATCTTTAAGCATGTACTTCAGCACAGTGATGGAATACAGTTTATTGAACCAAGATATTACAGGTACAAAAAAATAAATTGAATTCGGTGAATAAAAAAATCTAATCCCACAAGACAATGTTTTTTTTTTTTTTTTTTTTGTTAATGTGAATGTTACAGTATGTTTGCCTGCAATAAATCCTTTAACAAGAATTGCCTGATTTCTAGTGGAATGTTTTTTTATAGTATACTTTTTTTTCAGGAATGTGATGTCTTGGGGTGAAATGGGGCTCTTGTTGAGCTCCAAGTATCTAAACACGCTTAAGGAAAGAGTTTTGGGTTAAATGTAAAACATATCTCAATGTGTGTTTATTGTTTTAGTTAATAAAATATTAATTGTAATATTAGGAAAGCACATGTTCTGCATAAGAAATATTTGGAAAATACTAAGTGTACATTCATTTTTATGCACTGCATTACTTGCCTATCTTATTAGTGTTCTGAAAAATATGATTAAATCCTTTATTTTAATGTGTTTTTGTTTGGTTGTTTTTTTTTTTCCATAAAATATTGTTTTCATGTAATGCTAAACATGGTTCAGAATAGGTTCAAAGCATTTCCTGTAGCAAGTTGTGGTTTCCATTAACTGATGGTGCTCAAACCATCTTAAAATACTGCAGAACTTGAGGGTCATCATTTAGAAAATAGAGGACCCTAATGTGGTTGTGCCCATTCATCCATCTGTCTGTCAAACTCTTAACTGTGTGATTAAGTGATTTGTTTAAGTTTTAAAAAAAAAAAAGTTGCTGTTTGTTCCTTTTTTTATTTGTTGAATACACAGGGTGATTGATAAACAATGTGCATCACAGGTACACAGTCAGGAACATTTCTGAATTACAGAACAAAATTGGAAATAATGTGCTAATACCACCTGTAATATTCGGAACCATGCACTGGGTAACCGGAATCAAAATAATACAGTGTGCCAGACCAATGTCGGAGCTTGATTTAAACTTGTTATGTAAGGTTTTATACAAGGTGCATTGCTTATGAATCACCCTGTACAGTAATGTTGGCAACAACCAGAACACATACTGGGTTTGATAAGAATTCCCCATGGCTCATCCAAGCCTACATACAGTCAATGCATGCAAATGAAGGCACTGTTCGTGAAGGTATAAAAGGATCCTGTTTTGTTATGTTTGGTATGCATATAAAGCGATTGTGTTGTTGTCTAGCAAACTTGCACTGGACAGTCCCCATGAAGAAAATCCTTATTTTGACCTAAAAAGTCAATTACGTTTGAAAACTAAGATATGGTGAGTGTAGGGTAAAATAATCCTGGAATATTCTATTACCATTATTGCAATATCTCTTCCCTTTAAATAAGTTTAGGCACTGTTCAGAAAATGCGTACCCTATATTCTCATAAAGTTTCACAACAATCTAATATATATATCTTATATATATATATATAGAGATATATATATATATATATAATATATATAGGATTCGACATATAATCCGAAGCTGTTCCGTCTTGCATATCATTGGTATAAGACAATTTTATGAATACTTTTTTTAAAGAGAATAAATAATTGAGATTATATAAATATATGGACCATTAATAAAAATGGATCCACATGTGTCCTGTCTTTCCACGAATTCATATGTTACTAAATGGTTTGTAATTGAAACATCAAGAAAACTTTGTTGACAACATCAGCACACTCAAAACGTCGTGAAAATTAAATACAGTAATAACTTACTTTCTAAGCGTTCCAGTAACCGTAGTAACGAGCATACATTAGACTGCAAATGGTATGGGAGTTTGTTAGGTACGAGAACCTGGCTGTCCAATCAACGATCAGTTTGTTTTGACGTATCCTACAGCGGGATGTTTTAGAAAGCAGGAAGTGTTTGGGTTTTTTTTTTGTACGTGTCAGAACAAAAGGACATTACAGGTATTAGTTCTGTTTAAATTCATCTAATCAAAGCTTTGGTCGCAATGTTATACGTGAACTTACCGTAATTGTGATATCTTAGTATGGTATATAGGAAGTGTCTGGAATTATTCGCAATGTTTGTGTTAATTATATTTTTATACAGATACTGTTAGTTCTTGAAATGTTGGTGTCTACTTTTAAGCAATTAGCCTAATTAGTTTTAGTCAGTCGGCGTTCCAGTTTTCTTTTTATAAGTAAACTGAAATGGCTCTATGTATTTTTTTTTTTTTTTCATGGTACCATGTTTTGTGCAAACCAATATATTTATAATATATCTATATAATATATATATATATATATATATATATATATATATATATATAATATATATATATAACATATTGTTACCTGGACGTCAGAAACGGATCTTTACAGTGGTCTTTGCTTAAGTTGCCGAATTTTACATTATATATAATGCAATGGCAGCGGTTAGTTTAATGGTGCTGTATGAGGACGAGTCTGTGGAGGTTCGGTATTGCGATGGATTCTGTCTGCAGCTCTCGCCTTGTGGCTGTGAGTTTCTATTTGAGAAGACACCACATCCATCAGCACATCCTCTACAGCAGTACGAGAGGATCCGACAGAGGACTCAGTTTGTAATCAGCAGCTATAAAGTACGTGTTCATTTTTTTGTGTGTCATTTTAAATAATTTCCAATAAAAACAAAAGCTTCTTGACATCGAGGGAACAGTATATGAATGCTGTCACACATTACTCAAACGAGATTATTGCGTTTGCCAAAAATTTGTACTGGTACGTTTACATGAGAAGGGCACGTGTTTATTTCCTTCTGTGGATAAATAATTTTATAGTACTTTTACAGAACATGAACAGGGTTATACCTGAGGATATACTACTATCCTACCTTCCACTGCCTGCTCACAAGAATACCTGAATTGTGTGCAGTACATTGTTGCTGTTTTTTTGATGTTAGAATACATATTATGGGTACATAGTAGTTAAGAGATTAAAGGTTATTTTGGTAAATCTTAAAATATTTATTTATTTATTTTCACTAACAGGAACAGTTGGTCCAGGCATTGGAGTTCAGAAACAGATTTGCTACTGTGCCATACCTTCCAACTGTTCTTATACCTACAAACAATAAAACAGTAAGTAAACCTGGTCGAAATTAACAGCAGTATACCAGTCCAGGGCCAGCAAAATGACCAAAAGTAGTTTGCTAAACTTGCATTAAAGAGCATTAGTGTTCAACATATAGCATTTTATCAAAGGCAATTGTATAACTTTTTGTTAAATAACACTGATGTCTAATAAAATGTATTTTGATCTATAAGATGATGCCATATATTTCTGGCAAAATCTAAGATCTTTTAATCATAAACCTTACCTGTATCTCTGTGTTTTGTAGCATCTTTTTATTGACATCTCAGAGGTTAAATGGCCCAAACATGATGCTAACGGTGTAACGTTCACTGATAACGATGGAGTAAAGGTGACGTCTTGTGATGGAAATGCTTTTCTCTATCTGGCCCCATCGCGCCATGAGTTTTCAGTGGAGTTTCTCTGCAAGGCTAGTCAAACTCCTGCCAATAAAATGAAACCATCAGGCACACTTATCAAAGAAAACCAAGAGAATACACACAGTGATGGTCCAGATTATTGTGCATCCAGCAAGGGCACAAATCCTCACAGTAATCCACATAATGGGAATAAGGAATTATCTGAGCCTTCTACCAAGCACGAATATGTGTACACCTGGGTGGTTCAGCACCAATCCGTGTCATCCTGCCTGGCTTGCTGGAACTATCCACTCTCATTAGCATTAAAATGTAGTAAAAACAAAGAATCAGTTGATGGAGCAAAACAAATGTCTGATGAACCTTTAAAAACAAAGAATGTAAGGGTTCCACCTCCAGGAGAAGATACATTGCAGAATGAAGTAAGCATCCTGCCCAAAGCTCTTCCACTGAGCTGTCCCGCACCACACTCGCACAGGTTAGAACAGAATGGTTTCTTATAAATAATCTGTTGTGACAGTGTACAGCATGTACACTTATAAAAGTTCACCACAGTATATTTTTGTGGTGATTTTGCAGTTTTTACCCAAATGTGTTTCTCATAGTAAAAGTAATAGCAAAGCATCGTAAAGCACAGAGTGGTACGGTAAAGCATATTTATAAACTATGGTAAAATCATAAGTATAACCATTATAAAGTATGTTATAACTACAGAAAATACCATGCAAAAATACAGTGGTAAACTTTTGTAAGGGTACTGCTGAAATTTATATCCACATTAAACATTTAACACTAGCGGAAATGTGTGTTAAGCTTTAGGTTTTTTAATAGTTTTTATGGTGTACAATTGCTCTTGGTGTATGATTGTAAAATGGCAATTACCAGCTAAGTACTGTGCTGAAAGCAGCTGTAGGATAAACTGTGATCTCACTATCTTTATCCTTGCTTAAAGTCACTGCAGAAGCAGTGTAAGGTTACACAAGCGCAGATTTAAAAATTAAACTGTAGGATAATCTACAAATAAAGTATCGGATGATGCTATTGTATTAACGCCTGTAAATCACTTTGAAGTACAAACTGGCTACTGACCAGTTTTCAACAAACAGTATATACAGTGCTGCTAATTAACTAATTCATATTTCTATATTTATTTTCCACAGATGGGCTTTCAAAGACTTGGTTTCACAAGATGATCAAGAGATTGAACAATTTCTTCGTACAGAGCTTGTGAAAATAGTTTGGTGTCAAGGTATAGTTTATCGGTAAGCAACTTATGTGGTTTCTTTGTCTGTATTTTGTCTGTTTATGTATGACGTTCATTTAAATTTGAATTAACTAGTCATTAAATGAGTTAAAGGTGCCTCGCTTTTCACTTAGTTAGTTCAGGTAAATGTTCCAGGTTTTGGTGTATTGCTTTGATATATTTAAGCCATAGAGTCCGTCGATGCGAGCTCTACCGTGTGGTAGGTGACCGTAACTGGAGATGCGTCCCAAGCCGTGGGCGAGGGAGCTAACGAAAGTCAAGGTCATCTACCACACAGTAGAGCTTCCATGGACGGGCTCTATCGCTATTAGAAAACAATTTTTTTCTTTATTTTCTCTTTAAAAAAAACCTTTAAAACCTATATTTACCTTGAACTTATGATATTCTGCCGGGTAACCTTCCTCTGAGGAAAATAGTCACTAGCATAATTAGAATAAAAAAACGACATACACGTACAGAAAACAGTTTATTATTATTATTATTATTATAGTTATTATTATTATTATGACATTGCCAGATAAATTAAATGTAGGATTGTTGAATAGTCTGTGTAGTATAGAGTCGGACTCGAAACTTGTTGTTGGAGGCGGGGCGTCATTCAAGCAGGCAGGGAGTGGATTGGCTGGTGCGGAAAGAACTGAAACAGGGTTGGCAGTTTGACTGGCTGGTTTTGAGTGAGGGTGTTGTTTGGATCCAGCTGATGACATAATCCTGTCTTTCCTGTTGATTTGCTCTCCAGTAGCAGCATTATGGTGTACTGTCACCGACATATGATTTCGCTTGTCTCAAGACCAGCGTCAGAAAGTATATTTAAGTAGCTTCTTATGTTAGCAGATTAATTGTAGATTAGTATGTATTTATGCGCGGATTGATTTGAAATTTAACTCAGTTAAGCACTTCAGCATTCCAGCGGGCATCTATGCAAAATAGAAGCCTGCTAGATCTGGAAGCTGATTGGCTGTTTGCACTCAGTCATTTTCTAAAACCTTTTATTTTCTTCAATCTATGTTATTTTATTTTATAACAATCTAGTTTGATTTCACACCAGGTTAATCCATGGTGCTATCAGTGGTGTAGAAATATACCCTGGAGATGGAACAGTCATCAGATCACAAGGACCTGTTGCAAACTACTTCAAACATTATCTGGCAAAGGGCCCTGCAGAACAGGTACAATATGTGTAAAACTCTGATACATGTATAATAATTTGATATTTACTATATTTAAACCCTATTCATGTCTGCTGACGATATACAAACACACTATATTTAAAGCAGTTATTTTATTCCCAACCCAGAAAGAGAAGATGTATGTAATGAGCAGCCTCCCTCCTGATGTACCTGGACAGAGCTACTCGGTTCGGTCAGTTCTCACTCGAGCTAGCAGGTAAAATCGCACAATTAGCAGAGATAATAAAAAAAAAAATTATATACACACACACACACACACACACACACATACATAATATGTGTGTGTAAAATGAATGAACCAATAGTACAGCACTTCACCATTCAAGGTCATGACATAAATGAATAAAGTTTGTAGTATTAGAACAGCTAAAATTAGACAATGCAACATATAGAAGAATAAAAGAAAGTAAATGGATAAATAGACTAAACACGATTATGCCAGCAGGACTCAACAGAAAAGAATGAACTAATTAATTCCAATAAATATATAAAAGTTAAAAATAAATAAATAAACAAAATTAATTCAAGAGTTGTGCATGCTGATGAGCTGGGGATCCCAAATCAAGGCTGATCCTCAGAGCCAGCATTGCATGATAATATAAATATAAGTTTATATAAAATAATGTTAATTAGAATTAGTATAGATTTAAAGATTCAGGTAAAATTGATGTCACAATATATAGAACACCATTACATCATGTAGGAATAAATCATGGATTTGAATATAAACAATAACAAGTAGTTGCCATGCAGTCAAACACCTATAAATACCTCCAATGTTTTAATTCAAACACATGCTCCCTTGAGAAAGATGTACATATTGAAACGTTGGGCAGCTGGTTCTTTATATTGTGTGTTACACTCAATTGCCGATTTCTGACATTGACCGAAAAAAATAACCATTTCGCGATTTAAATATGACCAAATTTGGAAAGACCGAAATGAATTGCTTTTTCGGTGTTTGAGTAAATTATTTTGCTCAAATTGAGAAATGTAAAATACAGACTAAGAGAAGATCGAAGCAGAAGACAAAAACATTTGCATCAGTCTTTGTATGATGCGATTTAAACAAATTGCGAAGTGGAAAATGACAAACGGTCAAAGAATGAATCGGAGAAAAATAGAAAGCTGCGTCTGTCTCTGTGTGAAGTGATTTAAACAAATTGCGAAATGGAAAATGACAAACTACCAAAGAGTGAATCTGAGAAAACAGAAAGCTCCATTGATCTTTGTGCAAAGCTATTTACACATTGCGAAATGAACAGGAAAACAACAAAACATAGAAGCAAAGACAATTTCTTCAGTCTTTGTGTAGTATTGTTATTATTTGTTTTTTAGGAGACACCTTACCTATGTTAATGCTTTTGACAGTTCCTGTATATATTTTGAAAATGCTGCTGCCTCAATCTCCAGGGTCCTAGTGTACCACCAGAAACATATGTTGAATATGATCGTCTGTATTTTACACTTCAGAATTTGAGCAAAATAATTTACTCAAACACCGAAAAAACATTTCATTTCGGTCTTTCCAAATTTGGTCATGTTCAGATCCCGAAATGGTTGTTTCTTTTGGTCAATGTAAGAAATTGCTGATAGTGTAACACATATATATATACACTTACAGTGCCTACAGAAAGTCTACACCCCCTTTCAAAATTTTCACCCTTTGTTGCCTTATAGCCTGGAATTAAAATGCATTAAAATAGTTTTTTTTTTTTTTTTTTTTTTCATTTATCTACACATCCTACCCCACAACTTCCAAGTGAAAAACAACCATCTAGAAATTTGTAGAAAATTAATTAAAAATAAAAACTGAAATAACTTGGTTGGATAAGTGTCCACCCCCCTTGTAATAGCAACCCTAAATTAGCTCAGGTGTAACCAATCGCCTTCAAAATCACATACCAAGTTAGGTGGCCTCCACCTGTGTTAAATTGTAGTGATGCACATGATTTTAGGATAAATTCAGCAGTTGCTGTAGGTTCCCTCTGCTGGGTAGTGGATTTCAAAGCACAGACTCAAACATGAGCACCAAGGCACTTTCAAAAGAACTCCGGGACAAAGTTGTTGAAAGGAACAGATCAGGGGATGGGTATAAAAAATATCAAAGGAGCACGAACAAGACGATTATTAAGATGTGGAAGGTGTATGGCAACACCAAGACCCTGCATAGATCAGGCCGTGCCTCCAAACTGGATGACCGAGCAAGAAGATGACTGATCAGAGAGGCTACCAAGAGGCCAATGGCAACTTTGCAAGAGCTACAGGCTTTTATGGCCAAGACTGGTCAAAGTGTGCATGTGACAACACTATCCCAAGGACTCCACAAATCTGGCCTCTATGGTAGGGTGGCAAGAAGGAAGCCATTACTCCAGAAAGCCCACCTTAAATCCCTTTTTGAAGTATGCAAAAAAACACTCGGGAGGTTCTGTAGCCATGTGGCAAAAAATGTTGTGGTCTGATGAAACTAAAGTGGAACTTTTTGGCCTAAATGCAAAGCGTTATGTTTGGCACAAACCCAACACAGCGCATCATCCAAAGAACACCATCCCTACTGTGAAGCATGGTGGTGGCAGCATCATGTTATGGGGATGTTTCTCATCGACAGGGACTGGGGCACTTGTCAGGATAGAAGGGAAAATAAATATAGCAAAGTACAGAGAAGTCCTTGAGGAAAACCCGCTGCCCTCTGCAAGAAAGATGAAACTGGGATGGAAGTTAACCTTTCAGCATGAGAACAACCCAAAGCACACAGCCAAAGCCACTTGTCTAAGGAACAAAAAGGTAAATGTCCCTGAGTGGCCCAGTCAGAGCTCTGACCTAAATCCAATCAAAAATTTGTGGCATGACTTGAAGATTCCTGTCCATCAACGCTCCCCGAGGAACTTGACAGAGCTTGAACAGTTTTGTAAAGGAAGAATGGTCAAATATTGCCAAATTTAGGTGTGCAAAGTTGGTAGAGACCTATCCCAACAGACTCACAGCTGTAATTGCTGCCAAAGGTGCTTCCACGAAATATTAACTCGGGGGGGTGGAGACTTATCCAGTTATGATCTTTCAGTTTTGTATTTTTAATATATACTTTTTTTCTCATTAAAAACTTTTTTTTCCCTTAACAGTGTGGAGTATGGTGTGTAGATAAGTTGAAAAAAATCCTCATTTAAATGCATGAAACTCTGAGACACTGACACAACAAAATGTGAAAAAAGTTCAAGCAGATGTAGACTGTCCATAAGCATTGTACATTTTCTAGTCCTCAACTTTGTGTTAACTTGTTTAATATGAACATTCCCAATTTTATATATAATACACACACACACACACACACACACAGGTTTTACTCTAAATGTAATAATATTGTACATTTTTGTGTTGGCACATACTTACTGTATTAGTTAAACACAGTATTTTTTCTGTTTTAGCATTGAAAAGGATGGATCAATATGAAGCTTATTTAATCAAATATTATCTAAATGTAAAGCTTATACTTCTGTATTACCCAAAAAGTAATGCGTCCTCCTGGATGGGATTTAGTTTTGTCAAGAAATGTTAGGTGGCAGATTTTGACACCTTGTTTAACATAAGTGTTCTACTTCAGATCTAAGTCACTGTCAGCACCTGGGCTGACGAGGTATGCATGCACATTAACTTAAAATAACCCTTTTTCTACAAACACATTCATTCATAGTAAGCAAAAGATTGATTCTTTTTTTAATACAATATCTTTTCATGCTTTCCCAGTGTGGTTTGTCAAATAATGAACCTTTTGGATTAATTCTAAGATATTAGTTTCCCTATATGTACTGAACTAGATTGGCTGCTACATTTCTTTGTAAGCTAATGTTTTATATTTTTTTATATATATATTAACAGAATCCTTCAATGCTGTCATCAAGCCAGACTTTTGTTGAAAATGTCCTACAATATCTGCTGCTGGAAAACAGTAATGTTTTTTTTTATTTTTTTTATGTTGTTGAATCCAAAGTTTAGGAGGGAGTGTTTTAATTACTATAAATGTTAAGAGAAAAAAAAAAAACTATATCAACTTGATATTAAATAATTTGATTAAACTAGTATCACAACTTAAAACCACATTCAAGTTAAATTATGTAATTCAAGGGAATTACTATCTCCATTTTCTTTCCACCACCACTGTTAGAACAGGGTCATTCCATGCCAACTCAGCCAGAGCTGTTGCCTGTCCGTCTCAGATTTTCCTAGAAAAATTCACCTGCGGGTTTTCAGACACGCTGAGTCCAGAAGTATCAGCCATTATTTTTAAAAACATTTCCCCTTCAACCTGTGACCTTGCAAAGGTCAACCTAAAGTGAGAAAAGGGACCATGGGTGCAATTTAGATGCTACCATCACGTGTAGCACCTTGTTCTACTCGTATTGAATTGGGCTTTTTCCTAAAATGTAAGTATTGCTGTAAGAACCTTAGGAACCAGTCTTCCAAATTCTGTGAAAAACTTTTGCTTTCTAGCCCCACCACTAGTCATTAAACCCCCTTGAAATTTGAGTTTTTGCTATTTGTACCAAGTTTAGGCTGTAGTAACTTGCATGGGGGGACTCGAAAAATCATCCAAAGATTTGTTTGGATAGACGTTAATGAGATTTACAAGCATCAAGCAAAATGTTGGTAAGGGGGTTTAATGGCCAGTGGTAGGACTTGAAACCAACTGTTTTTCACAGAATTTGGAAGACTGGTACCTAAGCATCTTACAGCAATACTTACATTTTAGGACCCACATCCACTACAGGGTAAAAGGTTAGGCTCGTCAGTTACCCGTCGTCTGGCAATTTGCCAGAAGGGAGTAGGGTGCTCCTAGTGTTTTTTCTGAAAATCCCTGTTCAATATGAATAGAACGAGGTGCAACACATGGTGGTTGAATCTAATTTGCACTCGGGGTGATTTTTCTGGTCAAGTTCCCTTTCTCACTTTAGGTCGACCTTTGCAAGGTCACAAGTCAAAGGGGACATTTAAAAAAAAAAAAAAAAAAAAAACAGCTATCATTTCTGAACTCGGCATGTCAAAAACCCCCAGATGAATCTGAGATGGAAGGGCGGGCAATAAAATGTCCCTTTTCTGGTTGAGTTGGCGTGGAATGACCCAACAGCAGTTTTTATTGTTTTAAAAAACCCAGATACTACTACTCCAGGAGAAGGATGACCATGTGTTTTTAGTTAGTATGGCTATTTATTGCAGCTGTGGTAGATCAAATCGGATGTAACACGTATGCACATTTCAACTGGATTTTTATACTTACAATAGCTGGTCTCCTGTTATGTTGGCAAAATATGCAGTTGTCTCAACACTCTCTTATAAATGACTTGCTTTTCACTACTGTATTTCTGTACTTCCTATTAAAATGTCATTCCCTACTTCCCTGCCTCAGGGACATGTATTTTTTTTTCCCCGGGAGAGCCACCAAAACAGTCTTTATTCATAGTATAGGGATTTTAAAAGAGCATTGAAAAGGTAAACATTTTACACATCTTATGAGATACTTTAACAGGAATAAAAAGATATGGATTAAATATGTAATTTTGTAAATTTTGTGGGATTTCCTCCTTTATCATTGAAAAATCACCCTGGGCTCAACTTAGACGATACAATCATGTGTAGCACCTCGTTCGACTCTTAATGAATAGAGCTTTCGAAAAAAAAAAATACCAGGAGCACCTAACTCACTTCTGGAAAGTTGCCAGACAAGGGGTAAGTGACAAGTTTTATTTGTACTTTAGCCCAACCCTTTGCCCTATAGGGGATGTGGGTCCTAAAATGTTAGTATTACTGCAAGAACCTCTTCCAAATTTTGTGAAACACTTTTGGTTTCAGGTCCCCCCACTGGTCATTAATTCCCTCTGAAATTTGAATATTTGGTATTTTTTACCAAGTTTAGGCCAAAAAAAAGGTTCCAAAAAATCACCCAAAGATATTTTGGATAGATATTGACGAGATCTACAAGAATCAAGCAAAACATTTTGGTAACCACGGATTTTGGATTTTTGGCAGATTTTTGAAGTTGTATTTGTCATGCATTCGAGCATTGCTTCTGCCCCCTTTTGGTGAGGGTACAGAACCACATAGTCCTAACCGAACTGGCGTTTTACTTCAATTTTGCATTTTAAAATGTTTAAGAGCCTTTCCTTTTTGCGCAGTTATATACTTCTCATAAGAACTGAGATTTTTAGATGGATTCCAGTAGGAGTAGACGTGAAATTCTAATGAAGCCGGAAGTTGTTAACCCCCACAAGTTCCTTAAGTTTACCATGGTAATCTATTTTTTTTTGTTTTCTATCAGTTTATAGTTTTTAAAATGTAACTAATTGAGTTTTTTGTAGTTTCAAATTTGTCACTGTGACAAGGAAATCTAACTTCCACACGCAAGTTCATAACCCCTCAGCTCCAAGCTAGTGCCACTGGAAGCACACCCTGTCACTTTTTATTCTAGCTCTAATCACAGACAATGAAATATTGAAGAAAAACGCCAGTTCAGTTAGGACTGTGTGGTACTTTAAACCCCCAAAGTGGCCATACTTTGGCCCCCCATGTGAGTTTATCTTGGCCTAAACTTGGTTGAAATACCAAAAATTCTAATTTAAGAGTGGATTAGTGACCAGTGGAAGGGACTTGAAACCAAAAGTGTTTCACAAAATTTGGAAGATGTTCTTACAGCAATACTAACATTTTAGGACCCACATCCCCTATAGGGTAAAGAGTTGGGCTGAAGTATGAATAAAACTCGTCACTTGTGGCAACTTGCCAAAAATGAGTTGGATGCTCCTGATATTTATTTCTCGAAAGCCCTATTCATTACGAGTCGAACAAGGTGCTACACATGATGGTAGCGTCTAAGTTGAGCCCAGGGTGATTTTTCTGGTCAGGGTCACTTTTTTTCACTTTTTAGGTTGACATTTGTCAGGTCACAGCTCAAAGGGAAATCATATATATATATATATATATATATATATATATATATATATATATATATATATATATATATATATATATATATATATATATATATATATATATATATATATATATATATGTATTTCTTTTTACATTTCTTATTTCAGCAGGTTATGAAAACCCCCAAGTGAATTCTTCTAGCACAATCCGAGACAGTCGGGCAACAGCTCTGGTTGAGTTGGTTTAGAATGACCTGAGTCTCATTTCCATTATATTATGGGGTCTGGCTATGCTTTAAGTTAATTTAAATGCTTTAAGTGTATTTTAAAGTTCTGGATAGTCACAGGATTTTTCAAAGTAGTACAAGCTGTTGCACTTGCTTTCTTCTTTTTTTTTTATTTTCAGGAGAGCATCAGTTCAGTGCAAAATAACAGTCCCCCAGTTCTGTTAAAGGAAGCTAGCATTCCCAACATAGGGCACTTCACTGCCTTTTCAGATGGAAAAGTTCATGTTATCTACTGTGACGGTGTGACACTGCATATGATGTGGAACTTAAAGGTTAAAACACAGGTACAGTATGTCAGCGCTAAGCTACCATTTTTGCAAACTATTTGCTTTCTCAATTATCTAAATGTTGGTAGCAAAAAAAAAACATCCGTAATCTTACACTCCATTGGTAAAACTATCAAGAGATTAAGTAGACTAAGTAATAATAACTAAGTAATTTCACTTGGTGCCATCGTCGGTATCTTTGTTTGAAATGTTGTGGGTTGGGGATATCATCTATAGGGCTCACAATTTGGTTGCATATGCGACCGTGAAAGCTGGTAATTTCCAGGTAATTCTAACTCAAACAAGTGTCTTTTATCACTGTGTATCCCAGGAATTGTAGTCCATTGTGTCATTTCCATTGCTATTCCACACAACACTGCTTTTAAGTGCATATATAAACAAATAGTCAAAAATATAGCTTCTTTGTAGTTTCTCATCCAATATGAAGTCAGGATCAACAAGCTTATTTTATGTACAATATTGTGTACAGATTGCATTATAAATATATATTTTTTAATCCCTTTGGAGCATATAAAATGATAAACAATTTTTTATCAACTTTTATTACAAACTTAATATCTTTGTTTTTATTTATTGTAGTTCATTTTTACAATGGGGTTTATAATGTAATTTGAAAATATACAGTGGCTCTCAAAAGTATTCACCCCCCTTGGACTTTTCCACATTTTATTGTTTTACAACATGGAATCAGAATGGATTTAATTAGGAGTTTTTGCCACTGATTAACCCAAAAAAAGTCCATAATGTCAAAGTGAAAAATAAAATCTACACTTTGTTCTAAATTAATTACAAATACAAAACAGAAAATAATTGATTGCATAAGTATTCACCCCCTTGAGTCAATATTTGGTAGAGGCACCTTTGGCAGGAATTACAGCCATAAGTCTATTTGGATAAGTCTCTACCAGCTTTGCACATCTGGACACTGCAATTTTTGACCATTCTTCTTTGTAAAATTGCTTAAGCTCTGTCAAGTTGGATGGAGACCTTTGAACAGCAATTTTCAACTCTTTCCACATATTCTCAATTGAATTGAGGTCCAGACTTTGACTGGGCCACTCCGAGACACTGACCTTTTTTTTAAGCCACTCCAGTGTGGCTTTCGCTGTATGTTTGGGGTCTTTGTCCTGCTGGAAGATGGATCTTCTCCTAAGTCCCAGGCAGATGCCAAGTGCTATGATTTTGCCATAGCAGCTACTGTTTTGGAGAGTAAAAATATGGTGCTACGACGGAGGGTTTGATACTACGAAAAAATATATGCATAATATATATATATATATAATATAAATAAATAACTTTTTTTTTTTTACTTAGCGTTGAGGCCAAAAAGCTCTACTTTGGTCTCATCAGACCATAGAATCTTCTACTTGGTCTCAGAGTCTCCCACATGCCTTCTGGCAAACTCTAGCCAAGATTTGATGTGAGTTTTTTTTCAACAATGGCTTTCTTTTTGCCACTCTCCCATAAAGGCCAGTTTTGTGAAGCACCCGGGCTATTGTTGCTGTATACACAGTGTCTCCCAGATCAGCCATGCAAGACTGTAAATCCTTTAGAGTTGCCATAGGCCTCTTGATGCCCTCCCTGACATATAGTGCCCTTCTCGCCCGGATACTCTGTTTTTGAGGACGGCCTGTTCTAGACAGATTCACAGTTGTGCCATATTCTCTCCATTTCTAAATAATGGACTTTACTGTGCTCCGGGGGATATTCAATGCCTTGGAAATGTAAAAAAGGAAAAACGATATATAGGGCCTACATATTCAACATAATTGTTGGTACTACAGTCGGCACTGCTTTATCGGGACGCCTCGGGAGAAGTAAAAAGTGGTTGTCCCAATTAAATGAGAGGTATTTGAGAGGTCCTTTAGTCACACTTTTTTTTTTTTTATGAATGAAAATAAAAAGAATGAAATGACATCACATTATGATTACATGTTAAATACAAAAAGAATGAAATCGCATCTTATCACAAGGCGAGGCATCTGTGATGTTGACACCAACTGTCTTTGCAACAGCAGCCTGAGAGACTCAGGAGACTCCAGCTCCTTCAAGATTTCAACATGGTTTATGCAATTTGGAAGTCACAGGGTAATCACATAATCAATGCAGTGGGTTACGTGAACCTTGCTTGCTCTAAAAAATGATCTCCATTCATCATTTGAGAAGCCTGTATCCCAATTAAACAAAGTGAAATCCCAATTAAATGACAAATAGCTCAAACTTGGAGTGCACATGTGCATCTAAGAATTATTTTTAGCCTAGATCTCTGATGTTTATTTTTTGATTGATCCTGACACCACCCATGGATGATTGTGTTAACATTTTTTAATCAGTTCCTATTGAAATAAGTTGTTTGTTTTAGCCTGCACAGGTTTTAAATTGCAGAAGAGAGAAGAGCATAGAAAAAATGAAGAGATGAGTAAAACAGAATAAAAAAAGGAAATAAATGTATTGCCACCATGGGGTGGAGTCTACACCAACCGCACAATGTTTAAGAAATATTTTTTTGGTTAACAAAATTGTAATTTTTTTTTGTTTTTTTCATGCAGCCAACATTTGAAATGATTAATCTTCAATTAAACTTATCTATATCCTAGAATCACGAAGCAGAAATGCAGTTTTCCCCTGGGGATGAGGGGGCTGCAACATTAGAGTGGTGCAAGTTGATGCTGCCCGATGGACAGTGCCAGCTGGTACAGCTTCAATCTCCTGGACTGTATGAAAGGTAAACTAGTAGGATCACAGTACTTTGTTTGTTGGAGAAGTACCATAATGTTAATTTACTTCATTTAAAATTACTAGATATTAATTTTCTCCAAATGTAACATTTCGAACTCGTAGTGATTATTAGCATGGGAGTGACATGGATGTTATTAGTAGCTCTTGTTTAGTTGTCACACTCAAGCACATCATTAATCATTTCACGCACATTAATTTATTATGTCTATTTTAAATCTGATACTCACTTTTTTTTTTTTTAGATATGTCAGTATAGCAGTGAACTGGTGTAAGTGGTTGAACCAGAATCCACAGAAGAGTGGCGATTTGTGCAAAGATTTTCAACCTGCTAACCCTAGCGATGATTGGTACGAATATTATATATATATCATCTTCTTCAATTGTAGAATCAGGAAAGTAGTCTTTCACCCTCTTAATAAAATAAATGCAAACCACCAACAGCAAAATTTCAACAGCAGTAACAGAGCAGAAAGGGTTTGACTTACATAAATGAGGTTAACTTCTTTATTGAGTGACTGTTGTTTTGAAGTGACAAGCTTTGGTTAAACAAACGGTTATAAAATAAAAGTTATATTATAATGTACTTGAAAACTCAACATGTTAAAAATCTATTAAAAACAAAGTTAATGGGGTAAAGATAGAAAGGCTGCAGCCCTCCTAAATGCAAAAAAAATAAAGAAATGCTGATCTAAATAGCACTGTTATCAAAATCAAAGATGTAATCAGAACAAATATATATATATATAAAATCATATATACAGACATGCCTGCACAGTTTAATTAAAATGCATATTGGCTAAAAAATATAAATGTAGGCTTAAATCCAATAATTTAAAGTGATACAACTTTTCTACATCTCCCCAAGCTCCCCTGCAACTTTCAACAATGTATTCTGCCAGTAAGCATTAGCCGTCATTGTGGTATATAAAAAATGTATATTTTGTTTGCAACCCTCGGAAGGCAGAAATGCTTAATCTCTTGTAAGGATATCCCAGGATCTTCAAAGAATTTGAGATATGTTCATTTGAAATGTTCTGCAGTGTATTTGCACTGCTTGCTGCTGAAAAACTGTAAAAGCTGAAAGAAGATATGCATGGGCTGGTAGTTATTCTTCTGAGGTTGTAACACTTTATTTTACTGTTAATAAATAGTTTACCAACATATTAGAGTAGCTCTTTTACTCTATATTGACTTTAGAAATGGTTATATACTGGGGAAGGATTCATTCTTAACTCATATCTGTGAAATGGCTTTGAAGTTGTATAAGCCATTTAAAGATAACAGTACTTCTAAAGTTGTTTAATTAAGTAACCATTAACAAAGACTGAAACACAGTTGGATGGAAGCTAGTTGTTTTCGACAAAAAAAAAGTGACGATTAATAAATAATAAAGCTGTAATTATAGGTGTTAAAATGATTACATGTATCTAACATGAGTACATGTTAGAAATGATTACTATTTGCTTTCTTTTTACAGGTCTGTTGTAGCAGAACTCCAGAAAATCAAAAGGTTCAACTGTATCCTTTTATCCATTTATTTATTTCCTTTTGCTATTTCATTTAACAATTGATGAAAGAAAAATAGGCAACTTCCTCTGATAGAGCGAGTTACTGTCAGCCTCAGTCCTAACTGGGGCTGATGGAGTCTTCAGCAGTTTTCATTCTCCAAATGTAATAATATTCAGATAGGCGATAGCAAATAATTGATTTTACACAAAAACAGTTCCTGTGTTTTCTTTAACAAAAATCCAGATCTATTGGAAAATAGCGGAATCTTAAAGTCAACTTCTGTAGGGGGACATAAATTCTGTTGTAATTCTGATAACATTGACTCCATAGAGGATTTACATTCTCCAGAGAAGAACATTGCAGAAGCACTTGAACGAACTTCTAAAGCCATCCAAGACATTGAGCTGCTGTTATCCACAAGGATTTCCAGGAGACAGTAAAAAGAAGACCAATATGGTTTTGCATATATATATATATATATATATATATATATATATATATATATATATATATATATATATATATATAGAGTATGATTTACAAATGTCCTGTAACAGATGTTTGTTTGTCTTTCCGTATCTGTCTTTTTTTCTTCCCTAATTCTGATAAATAGCATGCTGTGGTGCTGTTAATCAAGGAGAGCATAATCACTAATGAAAACCTTGATTGTTATCTGATGTTAATATATGTTTCTTATTTAAAATAAAAGTACAATTTCAATAATTTTACATATTCTTCAAAATGTGTGCTTTATTTAGTGTTTGATTAAATCCAACCAGAGCCAGACTCCTCACATGTACACAAAAGTCAAAATGTGTGAGAGTCACACAGTATGATATTCTTATTTCAGGCAGTACTTTAAATTGACTTAAATGGTTTCATTTATTGATGGTTGTAATGCATTCTTCAGGTACAGGATGTTTCCAAAGACAGCATTTTCCTATTCTGACTAACTTTGGTTAAGAAAATGTAATAGAAAAACAGATAGTCACTTAACTGTTATAACAGGTTTTAAACAAGGATTTAACCCATTTGGTCTGTTCTGAACCAAGCAGCAATAAAATAAATGTCCCGTATTATAGCAGTTTTAAAGGGACAGATCTGAAGAGTCATAAATAGATAATTCCACCTTTGATGGGGTTAGAGTGGAAATAATAAAAATGTTTTTGGCCTCTTGGAGAAAGTGAACGGATGACAATATCTGATGTAACATGTACATTTGTTTATTTAAAAAACAAAAAAAAAAAAAACGCATCTTCTGATAAAATAATGAACACTATGTAAATTTACACATTTAAAAAGCTGCATGTAAAGAAACAGGTAACTGCATATTATCCCTTTATAATTAAAAAGGGATTTTTTTTTGTTGTAATATAAAAACTGGAAAAAAAAAAAACATGTAAAAAATCTAGTGTGGTATACATTGGCTGTATTACCAGTGCAAACTAATGTAGTTGAAGTATACAGAATATTAATTTAGCAGTTGGCATACTGTGTGCAAAACAGCTAAAAAATGTGTGCTTGTTACAAATTGTGTTATGACTAAGAAAGCTATTCACTGTATATACAATCCAGTGTACAAACATTCTGCCGTAATGTAAAACATGTTAAAACTTCTGTGTCTTGTAAATTCTGAATACATTCTTACCATTGCTTGGGGAGACCTTGCTTGCTATTGGAGGCAAGATTCAGTGTATTATACTATTTAAGGTAGTTTCAGGTTTCAGATTATATAAGGGTGCTAGGGTATTTCTCATACTTTTATTACCCTCCTGGGCACTAACTACCTTTGCTGCCAAGACCAGTAGAAGTGTGACAGATTGAGACCATCGTGGATTTACATTCATTCTAAAATGACTAAAACACTTTGAAGTTAAAGGAATTTAGGAGTTTCCTGAAACGGCGAAAAATTTTAATACAAACCAGATCTGCAAGTTCTTACAAGAAACATAGGAAGAAAGGAAGTGAATATTGAGCTGTTGCTTTGGTAGGCAGTTACTCCCTGGAAATGTATGGCCTTTTTCATTTAAAGACTTGTGCAAATCTGAAGAGGCAAAACCTTTTTATTTTATTATTTCTGTTTACCATTTGGTGCAATACTTCTGCAGCATCAAGGAGTCAAAAAAACAGATACAGGACTCCTGCTTCTCAAATTCTTCTTCATGCTTCTTCGCAGCATGCTGGAACAAGTGGAGCTGGAAGCAGAGAGCCTTCTGTGCAGGATGGTCAGACCCTGCAAAGCAGAAACTCTAGCATGCCGATACTTGCTGTCATAACAGGCTTTGATTTTTTAGTTGACTTTGCTGGTAAACACCGCCTTTGGGTCATCACAGCACCAACTTTTGCCGATAACTATTACAGAATGATGGAAAAACAGATAGAGGAAACACAAACCGAAGGGTTGGTCTGCAAACTCGCGGAGAGAGACACCTTCATTGTCATCCTGATTCACAACGCAATGATGGAAGGTAAACTTAGAAAAACAACCCATGGGGGGGAGATAACAGAGGAAATGATTGATCAAAATACAGTGACTAAGCTGATGCACTATTTAGCGTTTGAGTATGGAAAGTTTGGCATGCTAATTTTAAAGAAAAACTTACAGGTGGGTGAGCGCTTCCCCTACCCTGTTAGAATTGAAGCAGTATTGGAAACCATAGATCAGTTGCCATTAAGAAAATTAGAAAAATTAACAAGAAGAGGGGCTCTGGAGAAGTGCAACATTCCCAAACGACTAGTCAAGCGAAGACAAGGATCTGCAGTCAGAAAAGTAAAGGTTGTCAATACTTCAATACAAAGTAACCACACTTTATTAAACTTCAAACAGAAGAGGCTACACAATCAAAAAGTGGCATTAAAGAACAAAGTCCAAGACATCTTAAAAGGAAGATCAAGATTTGTTATCAAGAGTCAACCCAGGGTTGTATCAACTCAAAAAGCAGCATCTGTAAAACTGAAGTCCTTCATCAATTCTAAAACTAGGAGTTCCCTCCCCAGGACTGTGGTACTGACAAATGAAACCTCTAGTAGAAGAAAACTAAAACATAATGGTGATGATGTTGTCTACAACTCAAGCAAATCTCTAGAGGCAACAAGCTTTCTTACCAGATCTGCACAACAATTGGGGAATTTAAGCACATCTAACACACATAGCACAGCTGCACCTCAAACAAAAAAGAACAGAAAACACAAAAAGGAATCTCAAAAGCTAGTTGCACAAAACACATTGCCTTCCTCAAACATTTCCACAGCAGTAAGTGACAAAGATAACAGCAAACATAAAGCTAATGGCAGAGAAGGTAAAAAAAATCGAAAAAAAGGTGGAAGGAAATCTCAGCGAGCTACAGTTAGCAAGACAGTGCAGGATTTTTTGGAGCATTTTCGAAACAAAAGGCGTCTTCTGGTAAGTCATCGACAGCTAAATTTAAAGAATATGTATGTTATTGTTGTTTTAAATTAAATAATATATTTAGTTGTTTTACCAATGGGTACAGGTAGCTATCAAAGTAATCATAGAAACAGACGTATTCTGAACCGCGTTCAATCAAATCTGCCTCTGAAATAACAAAGGTGATTCTATATGGTGTAGTGTGTTAAAACCTCTACCACCTTGAGACACTTGGGTCCTAATCATGCTTACACCACACATGAATTCAGTTTGATTGTCTCATCTGGCCATAAGGCAAGGTCATGATGGGCATGGAAATGGAAATTGCTCCCTCACCCTCTAAGAGTTGCTTTTTGAAAGTAGTCTGGATGCTTGCTCACAGAACTGTTTTATAGCTGAATAGAGGGCTATTTTTTTACTTTATTTTATTAGATTACTTGCAACCACAAAATGTTTTATGTACATTTTTGTAAAATATGATCAATACCAATACCCTGTATCTCTGTGGAAATTAAGATTTGCTGTGTACCTGCATGACTGTGATTTTGTGAAAAAAGCAGTATTGTTTTATCACTCACTGCATTTTGAAAGTTACTGAGCATTGTACAGATGGTTTGCATTTACTGATTTGTTTTGTTTCACCAGATCATTAGCTCTTCCAGCAAAGAAAATCTGCTGTACGTTCAACAAAGAGAGGAAAATGTGGAACACACATGTGAACTAGCATTAAGGAAAATCTCAGTTATCACTATTCTTGGCTCTGAGCGAAACAGCACTTTAAAACTAGACCACTATCAACCTGGTATGTTTTTACTAAAGTTGAAAGAGTTATGGCATTAAGAAGAATAAAAACAGATAGCTTTGAAGTGCAAGCTGCTGGTTGGCAAACACAGACAGAAGTACCCTTTTCAAAATGTCAATGTACTGCAGTGCTAATTAGTTTTATCCAAATAGTTGATCTAAATACCACCAGGTACCTTTGTAAAAACCAATATATCTTTCTTAAAAATCCTGGCATCTGTTTCTTTATTGACTGTCATTGTATATCAGCTTTATAAAAAGTTGTATTTAAAAATATGGTATGCTGGGGCTCCCGAGTGGCTCATCCAGTAAAGGCACTCTGCGTGGAGTGCAGGATACAGCCTATAGCCTGGAGATCGCTGGTTCGGGAGTTCCCACGGGAGCGCCACAGAATTGGCTGAGTGCCTCGTGGGTGGGAAGGGTCTACAGCCCACCGCGCACCAGTGACCCCTGTAGACTGGCTGGGTGTCTGTGGGCCTGCCTGTAGGCTACCTGGAGCTGCGTGATCCTCCGATACTGTAGCTCCAAAGTGGTTGCATGAGAGGCCCGCAGAGTGAAAAGAAGCGGACGGCTGACAGCACACGTTTCGGAGGACGCGTGTGTCTGTCTTTGTCCCTCCCAAGTCAGCACTGGGGTGGCAGCGGTGAGCCGGGTTGAAATAAAAATAACTAGACATTTCAAATTGGGGAGAAAATAAGAAAAATAATTGGTGATTCCAAATTTAAATTCAAAAAATGAATATATAGGGTATGCCATTGTAATTTGAGAGAAAATGTTCAAACTCTGAAATAACAGCATTTTAACTTATAGATAAGGAAGTTCCATTTGGCTCCACCCCAAACAAATTGGTTGACCTTGATCTGATTGCACAGATTCGCAAGGATTATAAAATGGTTTATAATGAATTCTTCATGGTGGTGACAGACTATGATTTGACATTGAAGGTAAGAATGTGTATTTGTTAGTTGATTTCTTAGTTGATCCTAGAGCTTCCTCTCATTGTACAACAATTTACCATGGCCTGAAACACTATCCTAAGGAGGGTGCCCCTTCCAGGCAGGCTTGAGCTATGCATACTGACAGGAATATCCAGTAATGAATTTCTGTGACAGGTTACCTCTATGCTTTGCTTTTATCTTGCTTTTCTAAAAACCTAGTGTAAAAGTCATTAACAGTATTGTACATATTAGAATACCCTTTTGTTGGTAAAAACATATCAAGAAGCAAGTGTAGTACCTAACAGATGGATTGATGGGGTCCATCCCAGAATAATCAGATTTAAAAGACATTGGACAAAGAAATTGGACACAGATAAGACTAAATATGTTTGCCATTTTCCTCAAGGGAAACTAAAAACATTAAAATATTTTGGATCCTTTGCAACCAATGGCACCTTTTAACAGGAACCAATTGGCAGCAATTGATTTGAGTAAAATAATGGTAATGGGGAATTTTCTTAGAGCAGAGGAGGGGGCGATTAAGATTGTGTGTACTGTATATTGGGCCTGATTTATCATGGCCTTGCAGGTAAAATGATATTGCTTTGTTTGTGAAAGAAAAGTACATATGTTATCATAACATGGTAACAAACACCTTAGGAACACCTTACGAGTTGTTTGTTTTGTAAATTTTATTTGACAAATTGCATTTAGGTATAAAGTCCATGATAAATTAGGCTGTTTGTGTTATAAATGGAAACTTTTTCATAGTTTCCATATACTATATTCAGAATTTATTATGGCATTGTTGTTTCATTTTCAGCAATATTTTGATGTTCCTGTTGCTATGAAGTTAATTATGGATTATATTGACTCATTTCCATCAAGACTACCAGAGATTGGAAAAGAGAAAAGCGATTCTGTATCTTGCAAAGAACAAGATAGCAGAACCAATACCTACAACTTTCTATCAAGGTGAATATGTTTTCATAAAACAATCCGTGTTAAGCTATTTTTGATGAAAATGATCATTGCTAGACTCCGAGGATATAGTATTTTGTATCGTACAACCTTGGGTTTGACACCGGTCTAGGTCAAAAGTGAAATGAGTTTGATGGCCTCACCTTAGTCCCCAGAAAAAAAAAAGAGAGTTCAAAGATTGGGTGGCTATGCTCACTCACTCACAAATAGGCGGTGCAGGTATTTATAACAATGTATTTTATTAAACTCTTAATGTTGCCTATTGCAGAACTGGAGACAAAGCACTGTGTTGTGAAGATCAGAGTAAAACGTTAAAGAAAATATTTATCCATGGATGATTCTAAACCAATGCAGTTATTAAAACTTGGAAGCAAGCAGTGACCCGGAATTTCACTTCATTAAAATCAAGTTCTTAGTTGAAAAAAAAAAAAAGTCAAATCATACAATACCTAAGGGACCATCAGCTTAAATCTGTCTAGATTGTTCTGATGTTTATAGTTTATATTCCCATTCTAGAGGGATTATAAGTATTTATAATGATTTGAATTGTGATCCCCAGACAAATTCCAATTTTTTTTTTAAAATATTTTTTGTATTGTTAGATTTCATTCTAAAAGAAGACTTTTGATAATTTCCTCTCCCAATGAAGAAGACTATTCTTTTCAACAGCAAGTTACTGCACTGAATGGCCAGTCCTGTAACCTTGGTGAGTTTAATATTTGCACACTACCTAAAATATGTTACTGGTAAACCAGGGCTCACTTGGAGTTTTCATTTTCCCCAGTCTTGTATGACATGTGGTTTTAAAGAGCAAGTTGGTATGTGTTGAAAAATGCAATACAGTCTGTGCAATCTTTGGGTTTCCATTTAACATGTTGTATAAAAAAAGATACTCCAGCTGCCAGTTTATGTCAAATCATTCTCTAGAATGCTGTAAAGAATAGTTGCTTCCATTTCCTTCATTTTTCCTGAAGCCTAAGCAGCTTGACAGCACTTATGTCTAATGATTGTATTTTCATTTCCTAATGTGTTGAAACAACTCACTTTATTACCGTGTTTTTTCTAGGAATCCGGCATTTTGCTGTACTGAAATTAATTGGAGCAGGGCCCGAAGCTTCAGCGTCTCTTGATTTGTTTCCAGTAAATGGTAAGCATTGTACAATAAAAACTATACCAAAACAATCTCCTCTCTTTGCTCAGCCTAACAGTTTTCCTTGTTATGGGTCTTCCCCAATTTAGGAAAGAGTCAATCGGAGCATGAAGAACTGACTACAGACGTCGTGAAGGGCCTCAGGGAACACTTCAAGATCAGTGAGGATTACTTTGCCATGTTGATGGTTGGGAAGGATGGGCTGATCAAGTCGTGGTACCCAGCTCCCATGTGGTCCATGGCAATCGTCTATGACCTGGTTGATTCTATGCAGCTCAGACAAGAAGAAAAACATCTTCAGACTTCACTTGGAATACACTGCCCAGAAGAATAGTAATCAACCAGCAATCATATTCCTGCATGTGATGAAACTGATGGCCAGAGCTCTTGGAATTATGACAACATCATCCCTTTATAGGGTTACCAGATTTCCAGAGTGAAAAATACTTCTTTTTCAGTTTGGTAAAGGTGAAGCAACTCTGAATCAGTTAAAATATGTATACAATAACACAATCATAATTTAAAAGTGAAACATTGGGTGTATATATGTTCTTTAATCAGTCATAAAAATGGCTGTATTAATCAAAACACAATCGGGAGTAACTTAAAAGGCTAAATTGGCTGGTGGCACTTCCAAGATAAAATAAATATGTTTTTACATAGTTGTCCAGTAAATGAAAATGAATTATTATACAAGTGATCCATAATTTTTGTTATTTAATTTTTGTATAATACATTACTGAGCTGTCAGCTTCCTAAGCACACTGCTAAAGTTTTGTATTTATAAAAATGTGAACACAAAATAGCAAAACCGGGACTGTCTAACAATTTTATAGTTTCTGACTGGGACAAAAAAAAATTAAGGCTGAAAACTGGGAAGTCTGGTAACCCTATCACTTTAGTAATGTAACATCTTATATGCGAATCATAGACAACATTCATGTGCATTTGCTTTTCTTAATTAAAATACATTTCTGGTACACATTCTACTATATATGTATGAGATGTTTTAATCATTTACAACCTTTTTTTTATTTTTTTTTACAATGTTATCTTGCTTTTTGTTTATAAAGACAAATAAAGATTTTTTCAAACAAGTTTAATGGTTTAAGTAAATAATAACACACACCAGCATGCCAGGTAATTCTGAGATATATATGTCTTGGGTATGTTTTGATGTACGAGACGAAATAGCCAGAGAATTCTGTACTGTGTTGCTTTGAGATATTATAGGTCTCATCCAATAGAAACTAACCAGGTTTGTGGCAACATTTACTTTAACTTCCCACCATATCCCTATTGATTCCATATACTTCCCATACTGTGTACTTCTCACACTGCTCATTTTCCCTTTTTCATGTGTACACACATCAATGTCAGAGGTGCCTGATTATACTATGCTACCAGGGGTTGATTGTTTTTGTTCAAAACAACACCAAGTTCTCTATTTCTCTGTCTGATTCAAGGCTAATGCATACAAGGGTATGTAATGTGGGCCCAGTGTATCTCTCCATATGGTTCCCATGACGGTCCATGCAACCTTTTTTTTTTAATTCTCGTATTTTGAATTATACTTTACATGTAGAGAATTTGTTTAGAAAAGAAAATACTGAGATTTCTTTTACACTAACACTAGAATTACTTTCTTTTCAGTTTAACAACTGATAAGAAGGCTTGTGTAATTTTAAATCTGTTTCATGATAATTAAGATTTTCTATACATATAATGCTTATTAGTGTCATTTTCATGATTCAATGTGCTGTTCTTATTCTTCATCAGCAGTTCAATGTTTTTGTGATTTTTTTAGTGTAGCCTGTTGATCAATTAAAGTATTTAAATGAACAATATTCATTGAAAATCATCTTTCACAAAATATTTAAGATGGTTAGATTAATTTTGCAAGCATTAGTGTTTGCATGTTTTTCAACATTTGAATACCAACATTCAGAAAATAAATAAATAAATACAAATAATTTAAACTACTATTAAGAGATGTAATTACAAAATAACTTTCCATTGCACGACCCGAGGACAGTAACGTTGTTGCCCTTGAGTCTGAATTGTGTTTATCCAGCTGTTGCTCTGGCAACATGAGTAGCGTTTCAACATGTTGAAACAAGAAGCGAGGGGGAAGGCTGACTTCATACTACGGAAGCAAAACAATACGAGGCAGCTGGAGCTTAAAAGTTTAAGGTAGTATTTTGTTTAAATTAATCGTTAAATACGATTTGGAGCGCACATGTGATTTAACTAATGTATTCAAGTGTCGAATCAGGAAAGGTGTTTTTGTTTTAGAATTTGCATTTTGATCGTTATTTTGTATGCGAAATATCATTTGCATGGGCATGACTTTCATACTAAATATGATATTAATAGTTTAATTAAAAGATTAGGTACAGGTTTGTTGGAATACTGAAAACAATAGAATATCACGTTTGTAGAAGGTGATTATCGTATGACCTACAGTTATCATATTAATCTAAAGACATCTGTAGCCCGTATTTCTAATAGTATTTTACAACTATAGGATTTGCTGGTATATCCTGATCTTCCCGCCAGAAGGATGCAGACAGCCCCTATTCGAATCCCAACTGGTTCTTGGGATATATCCGACTTGGAAGTGCACAGGTACATTTTTTGTTCAGTGACTATTCAGAATAAAATAGTATACTGTATGAAGGCCTACATTTACAAATAAGTATGTGTTTGTTTTATTATCTTGCAACTGTGCCTACATTTTACAGGCAGGAAGAAAATAGTCACAGTGGTAGTATCCTTACTGAAAGATCCAGTCAAGGCAACATATCAACACGAAGTCTTCAAGAAGCACTCCAGAATACGTGGGCACATGGACCCACCCCAGAGGAGAAACTTCTGATAGCTCAAGCTATGGCTGAAGAGTTTATTCAAAATAAAGAGGTATTTAAACATGCCATCTATTCAGATTTATAACAGCAGCCCCTTATAAATATTACAAACACAATGTCTGTAATGCAACTCAAGACAAAGATAAAATCACAATGCAAAGGGCATGTTATGCATTGTAAATCATTTAAATACATCACTAACATTTTTTAACAATACTGTCCGATTAATTCGATTATAATTTGTTATAGTTTGTTATATATTACCTGTTTCTTGTTAGGTCCCAAGAGCCATGAATGAGCTGATACGATGTGTAGCTTTGTCCAGGCTAGTGTATGGGGATGGACACTGGCGGCTTGCTGAGTCAATTGCTAATGTTGCTCATGGATACTTGAAACTTCAGGGTATGTACAGCTGAAACTTGTCATACCTTATTGTCTTGAAAGAATAGCTGGAATAGAAGCTTACAGTACTTCTGCACCCCTGTAAAATCCATGTACATCAATCAATTTTGGATGCTATTTACATTAGGTGGTATTACTTTCGCATTATTTTGAAAGCCTTTCCTATAATAAGAATGCTTTATGTATACTGTTGTATCTTGTAAATATAGGACTTCCTGCCCAGGCACTGCAGCATGCCGAGTCAGCCAGAGATATTATGCTAGGTGGAGTAGATTTCCCAGGTCCTGAAATGGAAAAGAAAGAACTGCTGAACACATTAATAACCACGTACTACAGTCTGGGGATGGCTCACCTCATCCAGAAAAAATATCCTTTTTTTCTGATACTGCAATACTATGAGAATTAACCACGCATATAATTATTTCAGTTCTTAGAAAATGAGCATTACTTTACAGATTAACAAACCTTACTGTAAAAACTATAGCCATATTATATTGATGATGTTAATTAAAACAGACAAAAACTAAAACATGTCTGTACTTGAGCGGTTTTATTATATCAAGATAAAGATTGAACATTTGAGTGTTTGTTGGCTTTATATAAACTGTGACTGTAATAACAGACAGTGGGCCACCAAGTTAAGTTTAGCTAGGCTGTCTTCATTATGAACTCGGGTTTCACACCTTGACTGCAGCACTGTGCAGGAAGCTCATCGTAATCTGCAGAAAACTGAGAAGATCATGGAGGAGTTGCAGCGACTGAACAGAACTGAGGATAGGTCACAACGAGTCTCAGAAAAAGATCTAGCAGAGGCTCTGGGCAGGTAATGTTATTCCACTCTCAATAAACCTAACCAGTACCTAGTAGGTAAGATGAGAGATGAGTCAAGGAAGACACTAGATGCATTCTTTTAACTATTATGTGTTTAGGTCTTTCCTTTTTTAAGGCCCTGGATTTTAGTATAAAAGTCAGTTACGTGCTGATTCCCCTCTGTCTGACTTCAACTGAATTGTCCATTTGGCACAGCGACCTTTTTTGATGTTTGTTTATCCAAGCTTTGTTGTGTCATGTTATAGCAAGATAACAAGATTTGAAATCCCAATAAGTGGAATGGCAAAGAGATTCCATTTCTTTTGCAATTGATTATATAGTCTAGTTATTGGTGTGTCTTGCTACTGTACTATTAAATAGACAAAGTTAATTTTGCTTAATGAGCTTTATATATACAAATGTTTTACAGATATAAATGAGTAACACACATCACAAAATACAGTAGAGTCAATTATCTGATCTTTGATCAATCGTACTGTATAATCAACTGAACACACCTGTAATCGTGATGAATTATGTGTGGTGTATTACGCACACAGCTTCTGCTGCTAAAATGGCTACTAGATTTAGCTGCCAAAAAAAGGAATAGCAGACGGAGGCAAATGAAAGTTACAGAATTATTCAGACTGTCAAAACCTTAGATGGAGCGTTGCGTGCTTTAAGTTGTTGCAGTTAGGCAAATTAAAACAGTCACCTCGTTCTTCATTATTCTTCTATTTCATCAGTAAAGGCTGGAGATCCTGTCTATGTTATTAAGCAACTAAGAACTTTTATTTTATTGATTTCAATTGCACGTTATTGCAGTGCCTTAACAGCAAGTTTCAAAGTATAGAAACATTTTCTTGATTCCTGAAGTTCTGTAATTTGTCAAAGTTGTACTGAATTGTATTCTTTGATGATTTTCAAAGTTTGGTATATGGTTCGTTTACAGTATTTCATTACCTTAACTGTAGACGTTAAAGTTTTACCAAATTGCATTAATTTAAAGATTTGTAAAGCTTTGTAATTGTGTGTGCTTATTGTGATAACATAGGTTACCAGCTATATATCATCAGTGGGTATTTGTTTACGAAGTACCTGTGTATGTTAACTTTATTTTGTACATTATTAAAGGTACAGTAATTGTTACTACTACCTGTTCGATTATCCATACAAATCGATTAGTCTGGATAATTGGCTCTGTGCTGTACTGTAAATGCACTGAGACCAATGGATACCATGCACTCGATTTTCTTTGTGTGCAATTACAGAACATGTGATTATAGCACCATTCTTTAGCATCACTACTAATGTATTAAGCCATATCGTTTCAGCACAGTGAAAAATAGGGACCAGTGTATCTATTGTAATGATTTGTACTGCCACCCTTTCCCCAGGAGAGATTTATTGACCTTTCTATTACTAAGTACATTAAAAGTATGGGGGAAACCATGTGTTTCTCACTTTTAGGGTAGTGCCATGACATCCGTTGCTGTTTAGACTATTATAACGTGCATGTTTTGGATAACTATTGAACATATTTGTGGATTAATGTGCAGGTTGTTTATGGAAATGATGGATTGTCCTAATGTGTCAATCTTTGGTTGTGTCTGTTCCTCCCAGGAACCCTACCAGGAAAGTAGAAGGAACATATCAGTGAACATGTTTTAAGTAATTGAATACATTGTGTTTTTGTCACTTGGGATCCTGTTACAACAAAGGCACAGTACATATTCAGTGATAAGAGGCACAGCATCTTTTTAATTGACTTTTTGCCCTGTAGGGTTTCCATTTTACAGAACAAACCAGCCTCGGCTGTAGTGTTCTTTGAAAAAGCTGCTGCTCATGTGAATGCCAATCAAGGGCAGGACAGCCCAGAACTAATTAAGATTTACCAGGAAATGGCAAAAGCTGAGCAGATGAGAGTCCGACATGAAGAGGCCATAGAGCACCTACTTCAGGTACAGGAAGAGCACATGCTCTCCATTTGAATTGCTTATAAAAGTGTGAATAATACCCTTTCTCAATATATTATGCAAGGGTTTTTTTTTCTTTTGATGAAACTACCTGCTCGTTACCTGCTGATCTGTACACTTTGCATTATTTGGGGTATGTGTAAGTACAGGCGCAGTGCAAATACTTGCACATGCAAAATTCTAATTGCATTGCGGACAGGCAATTATTTTGTACTGCGCCCTATGTAAGCTTATGAGCAATGGAAATTACTCAACACGCACAAATAATGATCCGCAGTTATGATAATGAGGGTCTCAGTGAGCATATCGGTCTATTTAGTGGCCACACTTGTACAGGGAGCAGCAGGTGCTGTATGAGATCTGCGGAACATGAAAGTACAAACAAAAAATAATACTGGAAGGGCAGCAAAGTCCGCAGTGTGCAGAAAAGTTTTGTGAGAAGGAGCTGAGAGTCCTTACAGCTGAGGTTAGGAATTGTTTGGAAAAGCCTCAGCCAACATCAGTTATGGTAGTATCCTTAATAAATTATATGTATTGGCCTGACCTTTTTAGCATGACATCCAGAAATTTGTCTAGTATTCTGGAAAAGGTGGATTGGGCTATTCCTCCAGACATCCCAACTGTGGTCTGAAAGGATCCAGAGGCTAAATAGTGCGAGAACAAAGCACTTTCACATGGGCAGGGATAGCAGTCCCTAGATTGACGCTGGGGTCTAGCTCATCCCTCAGTTCAGTTATTAGGTCTAGGATGACCTGCGGAGTGAGACAATAACGCTTTAGCAACATACTCTGACATTCCAAACAAAGTGACCCTGGGATTGAATATGCAGGGTCTTCTTCGTCTTGCCCTTCTCCTCAGAACATGTTCCTGCCTCTCCTCAACAAGAGCCAAGTGTCGCTGCATCAGGAAGTGAACCGCAGCAGCCACCCTGAGGCCAATGACAAGTCTCTGCAGATGTGTGCTTTTATACAGCTCTTAGTTACTCGCTTCTGCAATGGCTTGCATTGAGGGTCAGCAATTGTAATGCGCCCACTTTATATCCATATCCCGCCCAATTCCATGCTCTTTTCTTCATTTGAATGCATTTCAATATAGTTAATATAACTGGCAAAGTGCAAATTTGACAGCTGGTGCAGAACGCCAGGTGAACACCATTCTTTACATACACTGCATTTTTAGTGGCCGGTAAAATCACTGACTTTACAGCGGCTAAACACGATTTACAGCAGCATTATGGGGTTTTGTACTTGCAAATCACTTTGCATGTATCCTTACATCTACTTCTTTGTATTTGCCTTCAGGCTTACTCAATGGCTGTAGCCCTTTTCAAGAAGGACAGTACTGAAGCAGCTCAAGCAGCATTAGTGCTGGCAACTGGCTATGTTGCCGCTGGAAAAAAAGAATACAATAGTAAGGATCTTCACATTATCTGCTTATAAATCAATATCAGACTGCTGGGGAAATTCATGCTTCCAGAAACACTTTTTAAACATGGTGACATAAAACTGTAAATAGCATTTGCTGATAACCACTTGAGCGAGGGCTTTTGGATTGTATTTCAGTAAAATCTGATCATTTTACTGTTGATTTTATACAAATTTTAAAAATACTTTCAAGATTATAAGGACTGTCAGTACCATAAGCGTGTGCACTACTTTATAAATATTAATTTCACATTCTGATTTGTCCCCTAGAGGCTGCAGAACAGTATTTTAATGAAAGTATAAGTACATATCAGTCGGTGCTGGGTCCAGAAAATCCACAAACTATGTATTCGGTGGATGGTTACAGTAACTGGCTGATTCAAACAGGAAGGCAGGAGGTAATCTGATTTATTTGTATTGCCTTATGAGTTAACGTACATCACATACAGTTGGTGCATTTGTGAGAATCTTAGATAATAAATGTAAAATAATCCATACTACAAACAGCTGTGTGCCGCTGACCTATTGTCATTTGGTACCAATGTTTTGATATTGACATGCATTCATTAAGAGCATACCCACAAGGCTGTGCTATGTGTCTTTTTTAACAGTAAAATCAAAGGCAAGCTGAAGTAATCTTTGGTAACACTAGTTTTCACACTTCCTCTCTTTTCAGTGGTGCAGCTAATCAAATCAACTCTGCTTTTTTCAGAGGCGACTATATCTGTCACTGCTCTTGCACTAAAATAGATAATAATTTTTTCTTTTAAAGCACAAAGTGTAATGACCTAAGTTTTACTATGTTAAGAAAAATGTTGAACAGTGAAATCCTTTAGAAATGTTTATAAACCCTTCCAGACTGTAAATAATGAAACTGAACATTTTAACAGCTGTGTTTATACTGTCTGGCAGTTCAGTGCCTTTTAAAGTAAAAAAAGCAATTTTAATGTTGTACTTTTTTTTCAACATTTATAGGAGTCTTATGAACTATTAAGAAGTACATTACAGTCCAGGAAAGAAGCTTTTGGTGACTACAGTGATTCCATGGCTGAAACCTATAGTGTCATGGGCAGCATTGCACTTGCAGGAGGGGAAGTAAAAAAAGCATACAAACTCCTCAGAAAGGTAAAGCATATAGGATGGGAGGTTTCAGGAATTTTAAATCATTGTTATACTAATTTATCCCAAATTATGATTAATGTAGCAGAAGCCAATGTTTTTAATACATCATTATATATAGAATGTGCAGCCCAGTTTACCTGATTATCTTTTCACAGCACACACTTGTGATCAGGGGCCTTGTTATTTTCATTACAGTGTCTAGAAATTCAGATGGTATTGTGTGGGAGTCAGCACAAAAAAACAAGACGGACTCAACAAATGCTGGACATGTTACAAAAGTGAGTATCCAACAAATGTGTATTGGTTCCAAAAGAATTTAATAACAGTAACATCTGAATACTGTGAAAATGATTACAAGAAGGGGACTCTGGGGAAAATCAAGATGTTTAACGGTGTGTGCATCTCTTAAGTGGTAGATTAACAATGGTCGCGTCAGTAACCTAATAGCTGACTGAAATCTGATATTCATTTATAATTCTTTTATTGATTTTTTTGTTTCGGAAAAATAAATAAAACCAAAAAAAACCACAAAAAAACCCCCAGCTTACTATTAATTTGCGCTTCTTATGTTTTTGACTTGATAAAAGGTCTTTTTCACAAAACATGCTTTATGTGCTTCAGTGGTTGAAGAAAGACTTTATAGCCTTACTCTGTTATGCATTGAACCTGAGATGATAAACTCCTTAGACTTATCCAGTTAAAAATAATCTTTTGCAACAACAAAGGCATGCCGAAAATCTATTAGGCCTATGTAATTTATACATCAAATTCTCAATTATCTCCATTAATTCAATATTACACTGTTCAACTTTGCTGATTCAATAAAATGGTTAAATAGGCTATTCCTATCTTATCTGAATAAAGTAGAAAGTAAATAGAACACATGAAAATTGCGGCCCACAAAGGGTTAATCGGGCCCTGCATCTCTTTAGTGTATCTTTGTCTTTTAAAGTAATTACAATGCCACATTTGGTCCTAAGTATTGGAAAACTTAAATGTGGTTACATTCATAACAAATGTTCTTTGTTTATAAGATATTTACACATCTTAACAAAATCTGAGTTATAGATTCAATATGTTTGTAAACTGGCTAGTTTATTCATGAATCATGATAAATGCTTTCTTATTATTTTGTTTATCCTAAGGTCTCCAGCTGTAAGCACAAACAACAGAGCAACATACAATCAGAATTGAACAAGGACCCATAATGATCACTGGAAATGGCAGATTATTTTTTAAAAACTTTTCAGATTCACCAATCCCACATATATATATAAGAAAAGAAAATGTTGTTGATTATCAAACTTAATAGCTGTCATTACTATGTATGTGGATACAAGTGCATTAAGGACATGTTTAGAGAACTGTATCGATTTGAAATGACCATTGTGTCAGAGCTACAACCCTTCAAGGGTGTAACCAATACCTATGAAGAGAAACTTGGAGGAGGGACCCAGCCTGGACATGGCCATTAGTGGTGGATGAAGCGTGATGAGGCAAACTAGCCCCAACCGAATCTCCACCCTTGCCCATGGAGCGCACAAGACAGTGTTGCAGTCTGTAGATCCTCAGCCAAGGCTGGCAGCATTACATCCAGCATGTGTTTTTGTGGAATTCTCACATGTAAAAGCGGAAGTGTGCCTAGACTGTTTCAGCATCTGTTGTTTATGACTGTGAAATGTGTTTTATATAATACTATAACCAAATTGTTTTCTGAAAAGGGTTTCAAATGGTGTCAGCGTTTTTTTCATTAAAAATCAGCGTGAAAAGCACAGACATTTTTTTTCCAGATGTCCCTCAGTAAGCAGCAGACTTTACTTTAGACGTGTAAAAGTGGTCAGAGCCTGCAGTGTTCCCTTTGTATCTGGAAAGCTAATGTAAAAAATATATCTCACTCTAGCTGTTTGAAAACCCCCAAGACAATGCCTCAACTGATCCTGAAGTGAGACCATCCTGCAGGACCATTCTGTGAAAATAGAAACTAACTGCAAAATTCTTAATGTTTTAATTGGACATTTTCTTTCAAAAAATGTTTTACAACTAATTTCTAAGCCAGTTCTTTATATATTCCCTTCCTGCTCCTGGTTATTACCCCATCTGACTCCAAAGATTAACATGGCATGTAATGTGCAGCACAGAATGCGGAAGGCTGCGGTGCCATACATTATATGCTTAAATTAATTGACTGAAACAGTGAGTAGAGGGGACCAGAGCTAGCTGAGACAGGGTTTTAGAAGATGATGAAGTTTCATTTCATCATTCATTTTCTACAGTTGCCCTATCAAACATTTCTTACTTTAAACATCTCTGAGCCAAGGGATGAATTTAAAGGTCAAATATTGCTGAATCTAGAGATGTGACAGTTTTTCATTAAAAGGGTTCTGCTTCTGTTTTTCATATTGTTCAAATTACCCTGTCTTGCTGGTCTTGTATTTTTTTTTTTTATTTATTTCTGACCCAATACTATATTTATCACCTTATTACGTGGGGTTTTTGACAAAACTGTTTTGTATTAATATATATATATATATATATATATATATATATATATATATATATATATATATATATAATCATTATTGGATCGCAATGCCAATGTATCTGAAAATCAAGTTATGTATGATTTATACGGTTACATAGACTTTTGTGTTCATATATTAAATAACTCAGACTGTTTTGAGACCTGCCTGACAGCGTTAAATATGAAAAATTGAGGACACAAGAAATGGACACAATATGTCTATATATCTATATGATATTTTACAGTCGCTGGGGATAATATATATATATATATATATATATATAATATACACACACACACACACACACACAGTGCCTTGCAAAAGTATTCAGACCCTCTCACAGTTTTCAGTTTTTTGTTTTTTGTTGCTTTAAAGCTTGCAGTCATGACACTTTGAAGTAAGAATTAATATGTGTTATATAAACAACCTACTCCACACACTCAAAGCAGAAACAAAAAGCAAGAAGTAAACAGATAATTAATATGAAATAAAAATGGAAAAGTCATGATTGCATAAGTATTCAAACCCTTTCCTGTGGCAAACCTAAATTAATTTAGGTGCACAAAATTACCTTAACAAGCCATACAATTAGTTGAATGGGCTCTGTCTGTGTGCAATATTAGTGGTTCCCATGATTTCAGAATAAAAACACCTGTCTCTGTGAAGTTCCTTGGTCAGGTAGTGAATTTCAAGCAAAGACTCAACCATGAAAACCAAGGAGCTTTCAAAGCAAGTCGGATAAAGTCACTGAAAAGCACAGATCTGGAGAAGGGTACAAAAAACATTGAAGTCTCTGAATATCCCTGTGAGCAGTTTACTCAATCATCAAGAAATGGAAGGTGCATTGTACCACCCAGACACTGCCTAGATCAGGCCATCCCTCCAAACTGAGCAGCCAGGGAAGGAGGAAACTGGTGAGGGATGCCACAGTGAGGACAATGACAACTTTGAAAGAGCTAGAGTTCAGTGGCTGAGAAAATGTACATCAGTCAACAATATCCACAACACTTCACAAAAGTACCCTGTATGGCAGGGTGGCAAGAAGAAAACCATTACTAAAAATAAGCCATCTCAAAGCCCACATGGAGTTTGCAACAAAGCACCTGAGTGATCCTGCAAAAATGAGGCAAAAGGTGTTGTGGTCAGACAAGATCAAATTGGAGCTTTTTGGTCTAAATGCCAAGTGTTACGTTTGGCGCAGACCCAACACAGCACACCCCCCAGTCAACACCATCCCTACAGTCAAGCATGGTGGTGGCAGCATCATGCTATAGGGATGCTTCGCAGGGACTGGAAAGCTTGTTAGGATTGAAGGAAAAATGAATGGAGCAAAGTACAGGCAAATACTTGAGGAAAACCTGTTTCAGTCTGCTAAAGACTTAAAACTGGGGTGAAAATTCACCTTTCAGCAGGACAATGATCCAAAGCACTAGGCCAAAGCTACACTGGAGTGGCTTAAGAATTAGAAAGTGAATGTCCTTGAGTGGCCCAGTCAAAGTCCTGACTTGAATCCTACTGAGGTTGCTCCAGATGTATTCTGCTGTCCCAAATGTGGGCCATAATTTTTATATTATTGTATACACAATAAAACATGCATATAAATGATGATGGTTTGTTGATTTCATATTGAATTTCAGTAAAATAATTTGCATAATAACTAGCATAATTTTGTTAATGGTAAAATAATATTTTATGTGGGAATCACCAACTTAAAAATGTATGGATTATTATTATTATTATTATTATTATTATTATTATTATTATTATTATTAATAATAATAATAATAATAATAATAATAATAATAACGTATTTAGGTTTAAGTGTAACATAGTCAGTTAGCTTAGCTATATAACCAATTGTACAGAAATATTTATATGAAATCAAGGAATCATCAGTTTATAAGATTTATATACACAATAATGAAAAGTGCATTCAACTACATGTAACTTTAGGCTACATGAATAAGTTTTCTTAAAAGAAAAAAAAAAAAACTAGAATGGTGTTTACACAACAAATCACGTCAAAGTGTGTTCGCTCACCGGGGGTGCACAGTAGGGATCACATTTTCCAAATACAGTATCTGGCACTTATCATTATATCTTTCCAATTCGTGTAACTGGAGATGGGAAGTGTGCTTTGTGGTTGCAAAAACATTACATTGTGGTGTTGAAGATACCGGTTTTGCATTAGCCGCCAGAATGTCCGCGTCGCGCTATGGTGACGTCAATTGAAAACCCTCAATACAGTCGCAAGGCCACGTATTTGAACTGAGCAAACGTTTGTCAGACGCTTCATTGCCAACGTGCCACGGAAGTATGCCTGTCACGTGATGTGAGTGTTATGTCAGGAAAATTAGACAGGGAGTGGCGGTAGCGTTTAAACCCAAATTCTAACTGAAAAGTAAGGCTACAAAAATGATTATTGTCAGTAAAATAGTTTAATTTTAAATGCACGTATATTATCGACTAGGTTGTTAACAAATTGTATGAGTGTACAAGTGTAAATAGTCGGTATATTTGCTTCTGTTCTGCATTTCTTATGCTGGTTTCAAGAACGTCTTACAATTCAAGTGCAGGTGAAGTGTTGATTACTTAACTTGCACTAGAATTGTAATTAGAAACTTGAAGTAGTCGAATTTAACTAGAAAACGCCAAAAGAACAATTGCAATAATAGGCTAAAAACCAATAATATAAAAATAACGGTTTGAACTTTTCAACATTAAACTTTGCGTGACCTATTTATTTGTTTGCCCAATTGATTGGCAGCCTTAATATTACCATGTGTGGTTTGGGGAAGTTAAAAACCTTGATGCTTGATATATCTCTGAATGTGCATTCGGGAATTCAGTTTAACATTCACTTGAAGTAAAAGCAAACTGCGCAGTTTAACAACGTGTGATACAAGAAAGCAAGGGAGTAACATAATTATTACAGTTAAAACTGAATCAGGATCTTTTCCCTGACCCCCAATAAACCAGTTTGTATTTGTGTGAGTGGTGAGACGGATTTTGTTGCTGTTACTGTGTCGGGCACGCACTGCAAAACAAACGACGGATTACTCTTTGGCATAGACTGAAAAAGCAAGATAAGAACTGGTTTTGAAATGCCGTTTTGTAAATGATCAAATACTTTATTTTGCAATGAGTATCACTGATTTTTGTTGTATGCGTGGAGTACGGTACTTTGGGAGTTTAGACACCTTGATACCCCGACGTTAATAAAGCAAATACAATGTAGTATAACGACACCCTCAGAGATATGTTTACATATTCGATTGGAAACAATTAAATCGGATATGACAGGTTCTACTGTATATTCAAATTCATAGTATTATATGTGATAGATGATACATTAAGAGGCACATATACATCAGCTTACAAAAAGGTATTTTAATTTACCTAAAACGGTATTATATGACTGTTCTTTTGATTTTTCAGATTATAATACCATTTATATGGATTGTCCCGTGCTTCAGTAAGATAAGATGTCCCTTTCTACACAGCTTGAAGCAGGAGAAGATCAATATGTGCTGACTGCCAGTCTTGACAATGCCAGAAATCTCTCCAACATCCTAAAAGCCATCCAGTTTAAAGATCATGCCACCTTTCTTGCCACATCAAATGGCATAAAGGTTACAGTTGAAGACTCAAAGTGTTTGCAAGCCAATGCATTTATACAGGTAAGTAGCATGGTTTAACAACAATAAAATGTGAACAAATTGACCATTACCCAAATGAGCATACCTGAAAAACAATGAGCATATCCTGCAACGCTGCAGTTACAAAATATTTTAATAATAGATATGGTTTATTTTGTGTAACTCAGAATGCTGTCACCCCACATTTGAAGACTTTACCCACATTATATCGGAAAAAGGGTTTTATTTTTTATCATAGAAGAGCGTTTTTGTTGCTTCTGTTATTATTGAAGTATTTTATAGTGCAGCTTAGTTTAACAAAACAATTCATGTGTATTTGGTGTTAATTACAGTTTCCAGTTATGCAGTGTTTACTTAAATATACTGCATATAACTTTGTCTAGATATGCTTTAGTACACCCTATATAGAATATCAAGGTCTATATTGGTGTGTATGAAAGTGTCTCTCCATGTGTCTGTATAACATTGTGGGCAGTACATTTTAATGACCGCTAAAACTGTGACTTCATAGGCCAGGAAATAAATGCTTGTCAACCCTAAATTTTGGCATTTCTGTTCCATTCAGAATTGGTCATTTATCGATGAACATTGAGGTGTTTTTGTATATATGTGTGTGTGTGTGTGTGTGTGTTCAGGCAGAGATATTCCAGGAGTTCTCCATTCAGGAGGACTCTGTCATGTTCCGGATCAACCTGACTGTCCTCTTAGACTGTCTGACCATCTTTGGTGGCGGTGCTGTCCCAGGTGAGTTACAGTAGGTCCATTTTCAGCCTGCTAAATTAACCACATGAGGACAACAAAGTTACTGTAAAGTGGTCTCGACAAAATGATAACGTACCCTCACAAATAATTAATTTATTTGTATGAATTTGCCTAAAACAAAACTATCTTGTTTTTTGCACCATTAGTTAAAATACATGAGTACACTGACAAAAAAAAAAAAAAACTCACTAATTCCAGTGATCATACCTTGTTTTTACTGTAGTTCCTTTTTGGATTGGAACTCAAGCGTATTAATTGCAGAGGCGAAATCTTAAGAATTAATCTTTATTTTTATTTTTCTTTATTTCTACAACAGGCGTGACGACTGCCCTAAAGATGTGCTACAATGGCTATGGCTATCCCCTGACGCTGTTTCTAGAGGAAGGGGGTGTTGTGACAGTGTGTAAAATCAACACTCAGGAACCAGAAGAGACACTGGATTTTGATTTCTGCAGCACAAATGTCATCAACAAAGTGATCCTTCAGTCCGACAGCCTGCGGGAGGCATTTTCCGAGTTGGACATGACTAGTGAGGTCCTGCAGATCACAATGTCCCCTGATAAACCTTATTTCAGGTAAGCAGGTTTAAAAACATAGCAGATCTCCTTTTTTTCTGTATCATTATACATAGGGCTTCTGATTTTTGGTTTTAACCAATAAAACCTGATAAATCACCCCCGAAGAAATCGGTATATAGCCAATAAACACTGGGAAACACCAGAAAAACTGGACCACCCCTTTCCCATTAAACCAAAACCTACTACAAAAAAACCCAAAACCAAATTACCTTTCCCAATGCAGCTGGGCAATGTCCCTCCTTCCTGACTTGTATCTAATATTGATTCGTTCTCAATACTTTAAACACACACCAACTATTGAGTGACAGCACATTACTACGTTTCTATTGGAGACTCTGCTTCCGAGATCTAAAACGAAGTTACAATTAGAAATGGAGGCTTGTTGGCAGGATTTAAAGCTGTATTACAGTTAAGATACAGAGGATTTAAAACAGAATTGCAAATTGTAGTGAAATGTAAAAAAATGCCTACACACAAAAACTCCAGAAGAATGTGCCCGTGACCATAAGGGTTTCGTTGTGGAAGACAGCAAAGGAAAAAAGGTACAATTTAAGTGTTCAAGTACTGTCGAGTTACTACTATACAAGTTTTGACAGAAAACAGTGGCCAAGCGTTTTGGAAGGTAACTGAAAACAATACATTTCATACAGTATATATAAAGAGAAAGACCAAAAAACAGATGCCCTAATTATACATTGATTTGTCAATGATTCAGGGAGGATAGTTACATAATATTTTAATAACAGTATATGGGATTAGTGATATGCTAAAAGGCATTATCTGTTATGTTTTTAATTTGTATTTTATTTGCATGGTGCAGATTGTCTACGTTTGGAAACTCTGGAAGTGCCCACTGTGATTATCCCAAGGACTCTGACATGATGGAGGTATTTCAGTGCACCCAGACACAGACTAACAGGTCAGTTCAGTGGCCCCACATCTTTTTACAGTCTCTCAAGGAAGGGAATGTACTAACTTCAAGTGGGCTTGTTGTACCCTTGAGTAGCTTCGCTGTACACCCAGATTGCAGATTGATTCAACATTGCCTTTCCCAGAATCCTCCAAAATTATGATATCCAATACTTTCGCTCATTAGGTATTCATTTTTTTATTGGACAGTGGTCCAGTGAATTACATCCAAACATTTTTCAGTTAAACTCATCAAACAGTTGGCCCAAATAATATTGTGATCAAATTAGTTAACACATTTTAGTTTTTGTGTTTGAAACTATATAAATCCATAAGTGAAACTGAAAAGGACCACTTAAAAACATCGAAAATTACATAAATGTAAAGAAATGTGTAAGAAAAAATGTGACCAAGGAAATACGAGATTGATCTAAATATTGATCCCAACAAATTGCTTATATATATATCTCAGTGCCTATAGAAAGTCTACACCCCCCTTGAATTTTTGTCACATTTTGTTGTGTCGGTGTCTCAGAGTTTAAATAAGGGTTTTTTTCCACTTATCTACACACCATACTCCACACTGTTATGGGGAAAAAATGTTTTTATTGAGAAAAAAATATATATATTAAAAATGTAAAACTGAAAGATCATAATTGGATAAGTCTCCACCCCCGTGAGTTAATGTTTGGTGGCAATTACAGCTGTGAGTCTGTTGGGATAGGTCTCTACCAACTTTGCACACCTAGATTTGGCAATATTTGACCATTTTTCTTTACAAAACTGTTCAAGCTCTGTCAAGTTCCTTGGGGAGCGTTGATGGACAGCAATGTTCAAGTCATGCCACAAATTTTCGATTGGATTTAGGTCGGGGGTCTGACTGGGTCACGCAAGGACATTTACCTTTTTGTTCCTTAGCCACTCCAGTGTAGGTTTGGCTGTGTGCTTTGGGTCATTGTCGTGTCTTGGCCATTAAAGCTTGTAGCTCTTGCAAAGTTGCCATTGGCCTCTTGGTAACCTCTCTGATCAGTCTTCTTCTTGCTCGGTCATCCAGTTTGGAGGGACGGTCTGATCTAGGTAGGGTCTTCTTAATAATCGTCTTGACTGTGCTCCAAGGGATGTTCAAGGCCTTTGATATTTTTTTTTATACCCATCCTCCGATCTGTGCCTTTCAACAACTTTGTCCCGGAGTTCTTTTGAAAACGCCTTGGTGCTTATGGTTGTCTTTGCTTTGAAATGCACTACCCAGCTGAGGGAACCTACAGGAACTGCTGAATTTATCCTGGAGTCATTTGAATCGTTAAAATTTAACATAGATGGAGGCCACTTAACTTGGTGTGTGATTTTGTAGGTGATTGGTTAAATCCAAGCTAATTTAGGATTGAGATATATATATATATATATACACACACACGCACACACACTGTATATATTAGTAGAGATATGGTTGTATCAGTTATTTTGTTTAAATCTACTTTTATTTGAAAGGTTTTTAAATGTTTGTTTTGCTTTTTTAAATCCGCTAAGAGCAATTGCCATAGCAGAGGAACAAATCTTGTATAGACAGAACCTTTAGCTTTTTCCTAGTTATTTTTCTATATATTCTAAAAAGGCTAAGAATTCATATTTGATCTTAGTTTCTTTGATTGTCCTTTTTGTATTATTGAACTGTTATTGTAGGTACTGTACAGGTCAACTAAGGCCTGGACCAAATCAAAACTTTGACCCACCCGCTAATCGCAAATTACCAACCCAGTATTAATAGCGGGTTCCTTTTGGGGTAGAAGGAATAACCTTCTGACAAACAAAAAACACGCCCTCAGTACCAGGTTTTAATTTGCAATTAGCGGGTGGGTCAAATTTTTTATTTGGTCTAGACCTAAGCCTGGTAGAACATCGTGGAAGACGCAACAGCATTATTATTGTTGGTACCAGTAGTAGTATACTTTAGCTCTCCTGATGTGTTGGTAACTTCTCTTCAAACAGAGTGTGAGCTGATTTAGTGTCAGATTCTCTAAAATCATTCAACTAGTTTTGACACTTGATTGTTTGCTTGAAGTGTAGATGGATGCTGAGGTATTGCGCTGTTCTGCTTTTAAAAAAACAAAAAAAACAAAAAAAAAACAAAACAAAACACCTTACTAATGCTCCAAGTCTAGCTTTTTAAAAGTGGATTCCTTGAAAGGGTGTTTTTATCTGCTGTTTTCTCTTGTCATTGCAGGTACAAAATGTCACTGTTGAAACCATCTACTAAAGCCCTGTCTCTTTCCTGTAAAGTCTCAATCAGGACAGACAACCGTGGATTTCTCTCTTTGCAGTACATGGTCAGAAATGATGATGGACAGATCTGTTTTATTGAGTACTTTTGTTGCCCCGACGAGGAAGTAGGTGAACAGGAGCAATAGCCAGACCCACACACACGATGAGCACTGTTCAGCCATGCTTCTGTTTTTTAATCACAGTGTTCTGTATTCTGGGTTTTTATCAGGTTTACTTTTAAATAGTTGTTGCAGGATTTCTAAGTTTACAGTAATTTATAATTAAAGCTGTTCAATTTCATATACTAACTTTAACTGATTCAAGTGTTCATGCAAGTACATATCCCTGTTCTGTTATCAATGTGTGTTTGATTTACTAAAAGTTATTTTTGTATGAAATTCAGGACTGTGTTCATTATTTCACCCGAGTCCCTTAAATGCAGGAGTGATAAACTATGTCTAGTGCCTTGAGAAAATAAAAACTCAAATACTGTGACAAGACAGGCGTAACACTGAGTAAAATACATCAAATGATTCAAGTCACCTAATACTAATAACGCAAAGTAAACCGTTTGTTATTTTACCCATACTCTACAGCCATTTGCCATCCAAATATACTTTCTCAGATTTTATGAATTGGACAAAAATTGTGAGAAGTAATTTATTTGTATGCGTATGTTTGGATGCATTTGCCATGAGACATCAACAGTAAAAAAGGATGTAACTGCAATGTTAATATTTAAGAAAAGTGCACATAAGTTCTTTAAGAATGTTCCCTCAAGTTTACTTTTTTTTTTAAAAACAAACAAATTATTCATAACTATTTATTTTTATGACATGACAATGGCTGTGAGTATGTATGAGTGTCAAGTTGTATTTGGGAGGGCATAACTCTAAAACCAGAACGCCTATATATGACCCATTGGTCAGAACTCTCATATCTGCGGTGTCTCTGTACTATTCCTTTTAGGTATCAGACATTTGCAGAAGTGGATACACTTTCCATAGTAAAGATGGACATTAGGGTACATTTTTTAAAATGCATTTATTTTCTACACAATACTGCTTAGTGCTTTGAAGAGTATGTCAAAACTTCTCAGCTGTTGGCCCAGTGTAATTTGTGAAGGATTCAGTCTGCCTCTTCAACAAGATTATCAGTTGCATTTTGATTTGTATTTTTCCTTTTTGAGCTTTTCAGTTTTGCCATTGGAATGTTTTTTCCGGAACTTTCTTTGCCATTTGAGTTGAACTTTTCTTTACTGGGAAGGTGTGGCAAATTTGTATCAAAACCAGCAGCCAGTGTCTGGAGGTGAAAAAAGTGACAATTTCCATTTAGTAAAGTAACTGCAATTCTGGGTGTTCATGGTTGATAGGTTGTAAAACCTCGATTCTTTCCAAAAGGGCTTTTGTTTAGTTCATTTTTTACAAAAAACTACTTTTTACCTTCCAAACAAAGTAATATGATCATACAGGTTCAAAATATAATGGTAGCACCTCAATCTTCACTTCTTAAACTACCTTTGTATGCTTGTGTGTGTTCAGACACAGTGGGTTTGCAACATAGTTACAAAGCAGTCACAATACTTATGCGTAAGAACACTTTCACCAGTCACCATTGTTAATATCACAGCCTTTAGGCACCTCAGCAGATGCAAAAAACTGATTAAGTGTGAAGAAAGGTAGGGAATAAGCCTTTCTCGTTCAGTAGCAAAACCTCAATTCCTCACGCAGTTGACTACACTGTGATCACCTTGTACTCCAACCCCAAACTAGAATTCAGATACCTGTTTTCATAAAGCTAAATAAACAGCTCAGCCTATTCTCAGTGAGGTTGACTAATACCCACTCAACCTAAATAATCCATGTGATTGTCATTCACAATCACACTTTTAAAATGTGGTGACAGTGTGAGTAAAATATATAGTAGTTAATGACTCCTTACCTGGTTTATATTAGCTTATTAACAAATAGTGTGTGTGTCCTTACCCTGAAGACAAATTGCATATTAACTGAATTGTTGGGCCCTATGTTTCCCCAGTGCAAGGTCCTAGTTACTGTAAAATCATTAGCATCCAGAAATGTCCTCAGAGGAATGTACATAGTTTTCTGTTGGCCACATTTATCTTTAATCTGATGAGTAAAATAAACAAAGAACGTAGAAGAGAATTAAAAAATAACTTGCAAGAAAACATGAAAAATGAAATCTTTGTTATGCCCCAATAATTGCCATTAAATGTTTCCCTAAACAGAAAAGCATGCCAATAGTTTTTGGTAAGGTTCTGAGAACATCGAACAAGTCTACATTTACTCCCAATGACAGGGTTTTCATTTCAACAGGTTTATTTATTTTACCTTGACTGCAACTTCTTGAGTGTGTGGATCAGTTATAAGAAAATGAAACGCCTCATACCACAGCGGATTTGTGAAATCATGACTGACCTGTATGAGAAAAAAAAAAAAAAAAAAAGGTTTGATATTGAAGGTACATAATTTTCTTCAGTAAATTGCTTTTGTGTTGACCAATTGACTGCTTCATACTTATTAAACTATAATGTATTTAGTTCAGGGTATAATTTTAAACTCCTATTGCACAGTATTTTTACACCCCGCTGCTGTTGTAAATCTATTGTAACATATCCAATGCATCTTTTGTACAGGTTATTTGAATTTTGCCTAAAGGTGATGGCCAAAAGTAAAATATTTATTACAGAAGTTCTTTCACCTTTAATAGACCTACCATAGTGTATATTTGCAGAAATGAACATGTCCATTGTCATGTTCTTATTTTTCCAACTGTATTGAATGAATTGTAGGCACACTTTGTTTTCTCTGCTTTGCGTCCATTTTCTAATGTTAATGTCATCTTAAAGCAATATCATCTTTTAATATTGATTACGAGTCACAATGCTAAACAGCATACAGAAGACTGTGGTTGTTTAACAGTGGCGCTAACAAGTGGTTCTACATACGATTCAACACTTGGAAAAAATAAGAATGTTGCAACAGTCAAGTTTATTTCTATAAACGTACCCTGTGGTTGTTCCAATAAAACGAGACAATAAATATTTATTTTTTTGTCTGTCACTTGGAAGGAAAATTCCTATCTTGTAGACCCTTTAAGACTCTCAAAGTCTCTCTCGCTCGCTTGCTCTCTCACCATACTTACCACTCTGCATATGTTCTTATGCCCAGCATTGAACTCTACATAAAGGTCTTGGTCCTTTGTGGTCTTTCTTTTCTGAGAATGCAAGGTTGAATGACAGTTTATCAGTTATGTGCCTTGCTGTTCTACATCAGCTGTGAAGTGAGTGCAAATAGAAAAATGTATTCATTCCATGGCCTCTCAGCATTGCAAATTCATGGTGTTTCTCTTCCAGTCACGTTCGTGAGACTTCAGTTTACATCAAACACAATTCCTAACCTCAAATGTACCAGGCATATACCAAGATTTTCGAAAAATAAAATAGCAAATTGTAATGTTTCTACTTGTTTTTATGAAAGGAAACCTACACAAAACTTACTTGTTTTTCGTTCCGAATGACCGTAAGGTATACCAATAGAAATGCAGACGAGAGCTGTCCCTTCATTTTATTAGGAATACAATCGTTTAGACACGCCATCTAAAGTAAGGGGACATTTTCATTTGCCAGGGTTATATCACACATAAATAAACTACAGGATATGCACTGCACCATATAAAAGTATGATATTTATGTTAGAATGGAAACAAAATATTCTTCAATTAGCATATTTTAAATAGTGTGTGTCTGATACCCCATCTGATGTTATTGAAAAATAGTTTGGTATCACTTACAGGCCCCCTATTCATGAGTTATTTAATGTCTAGGAAAGTTTAGTAAATATCAAACATTATTTTATTCATGCAAACAGACTAAAAAAATATTCTGTTGGAAATGCATGTGTTATTAAATATGCCAAACACCACCATTGTTAAACAAGCAACTAACCCGAGGATTGCATTGTAATTATGCTATCGTTAAAGAACATTGGTTAACCCTCCTAAACTAAAGTGTGATTGATTGTAAGATGCTAAATGTGTTCACCTCCTCTATTTGTTTGGCCTCAGTCTTTAAATTAAACCACTGCATCATGAGATGGATGGACCCAGTCTTTGCATGACTCAGCTGGAACCACTAAGAGTCAAACAAGGATTTTACAAAGTCTACATATGTAACATACAATATAAAGAACAGTCAAACTGTAATTAGTGGTAGAGTTATCCTCCCAGAATGCTACATATTACACTTAATAATAATAATAATAATAATAATAATAATAAAGTATTAAAATTGAATATACTTTTAAGATATACATACTGTACTTGCAAACTTATATCTTACCTTTTTTTCCTATTAAATTAAATATTGCCTGGTAAGGTGCAGGTGGCAGCAATACAAGGTTCCTCACAAAGCTTTACCTCAGTTGTGTAGTGTGTTTGTGATAAGTGCAGCCTCTCACCCTGTCAATGCATTTTTCGCTGTAAACCTCTGAAAGCTCCACACAAAGCCTAAGAAAGTGAAATATAATTAGGCTACTGGTTCTTCTTTATAATCATTTCTGTTTATGTTTATAGGTAATAGAACACTGCCGTGGAAACATAAATTGAGGTTTGTGTTCTGTCGTGTCTGTACGTCTGTGGTGAAACAAGACACAATTGGGGCAAACTTTTATTGTAATAGGAACTAGTAGCAACATAAAGAAAAGCAGGAGCCAAGTTTTCCCTAATTGTGTCTTATTTATTTTCATTCAAATACTCTATTTCATTATTCAGCTAGGGGAATGCTCCCAAAGTCACTTTACTCCATCACTTGCAGTGTGTATGGAGAACACCCCAGATTGTTTTTCAGAACACCATATTGTGTATGTGTATGTGTAAATAAAAGTAACCCCAGATTATGATAGACTTAAACTGGGCTAAATAATGGCCTTTCCCAGTTTCATTATAACTGGATAATAAAATATATTTAAAAATTAAGGTTGACATACAAACAGACATCTTCCATACCCCCCCCCCCCCCCCCCATGTTTAAATAGCTCTTAAAGCTTTGTAAATAGGGCTCAGAGTTTGCAATTATATGTAGTCCACATATGGGAATTAGTAGAGTGAATGTAAAAGGATGTCCACTAATGCTTTAATGCTGTTCCACAGACTGTATGAAACAAAACAGGGGTCATTTCATTTCTTGGGCTGTGTTCCACAGATTTGTCCAGCAGTACCTGCCGAGGGAGTCGTCCTTTTTAACATTGTCTTTGTCATAAATGGCAATTTCAAGAATTTGACCGTTGGCTTCATGAACTGCAGCCTAAAAAAAAAAGCAAAAGTCCCACATTTATTAGTTGTGGTACAAGATAACGCTCCAGACAGTCAGAGCTATATGAATACCCCTGCAAACTGAGGTTCTGTCCACATTAATGCCCACGTGGACACAAAATATGCTCTGGTCCTTTTAAACTACCTAAATGCACAATTAAGAGAGGATATGCCAAAAGTGTGACATCACAGCACAATATTTGATAAAGTAAAGTGTTAGGATCTTTCCATCTTCAGCAGCAAGGTCACCATAACAACATGAGTGTATTCATACACCTCAAAAATCTCATTCCATTGGGGGTTCTGCGAGTTGAAAATGGTTGTACTCCTCCAGGTCTGTTCGCCCAGGTGAATCACTGTATAAGCATCTGACTCGTCACATAAGTCACTCCGCATCAACTCCTTAGCTTCTATCAAGAATATCCTTACGATGCCCTGTAGCAGAGACACTTCACATTCAATTCCTATGATGTTTTAAATAATGTTATTGATATTCAATACATAAACCAATTATTTATTCTTTAATCACACATTTAAAACATTTCACAGTCAAATTTCAGAGATATTTGAGAGCTCTGTCGAAGCCAAAGGGGTACTTTAAACCTTGAGTTTTAAAAATCAACCAGGATATGATGGCTGAAACAGAAGATGATACATAAAGTGAAGCTAAATAAAAATACCTTAGTTATTAAACTAAATGTAATTATTATAGTGACTGTTGTATTGCAGCAGTCACTACACAACCTGACCTTGCTGAGAACTACTGCAGGCAGATATATATATATATATATATATATATATATATATATATATATATATATATATATATATATATATATATACACAATATAAAAAAAAAAACTTACCCAGAAAATAAGCCATATATAACCTCTCAAACGAGTGTTTAGGAGTAAATTGGCACGCACTCACCATTGGCATAGGAAAGAGAAGTGGAAGGATATTAAGATCAGACACTAAAGGTACTGTATATCTTTTTGGCAGTAACAGGAGTCCATCAACTATATCCAGAATTATATTGTCTGCAATTGTTCTGAGAAAAAAAGAAAAAAAAAAAACATTTTACATTCAACCCTTTAAGAGAAATGTCTGCCTTTTTAGTAAGGCCCTGCATCTATGTTAACAAAATGATTTATCAATGGTTTACAAGTCCAGGACATTAATGGCTGGTTTCACAGACCTGATTGGCACTCATCTTGAACTGCTCAATGCTAACTTCAGTAGCGTAACCCAAAGCCCCTTTCACACTGGCACTCCTACCCGGGTCACAATCCCGCATAGTGTGGAACCACGTACCTGGTTCATACACGGGTTAACTCAGGTCCCAGCGACCCACCTCAGGATGTGGGTCTACATGCTTTGACCCGGGCTGAGTGAGACAAAATGCTTGACAGCCGTTTGTGAGCCGTCGCAATAACAAACAGCCGCGTCTGCGTGCAGGTTTCACTTCAGCAAGGAACATTTCTGTTTATTCTGTTTAGCCATATTTTTGTTGCTTGAGACACACCATGAGAAGAAGAAACATTTGTTCTAATCAGCATTTGGGCCAATGGTTCAATCCAGAAAAGCTTGAATGGAAGCGTCAGTAACAAGCTGCTTCCGGGGCATTGATACGGGTATTGTTTACTTGTGTCTGTAAACCCTGCTTTATCAAAAGCAGTGTGAAATTGAGGAGCCAACCCACATGACACCGGGTAGATCATGCCAGTGTGAAAGGGGCTCAAGATTAGAGCTCATCAGGGTCTGTGAAACTAGCTGCAAACATATTCCAAACTAGTGAAAACCCAATTTAAAAATATATAATTTATCTTGCAGAATGGATAAAATAATAAATTATTGAACGAGGAATCATGCTATTTCATGACAGAAATTGGAAAAGCAACAAGCCCATCTTATTATAAACCATAAAATGTTGACCTCATTAATTAAAAGTCAATAGTGTTGGTGGTTTACGGTTAGACTACTGACAAATTTCTCAATGCTGGGGTATTAGACCCAAGTGAATGCATGTCACTGTAGTTGAACAACTGTTCAGTGCAATGCACCATTTTACGCAAGAGATATAAAGCAACCAAGAAGAAGACCTCCTGGAAGATAGCAAGATGATATTAGGAAAACACGCCGGAGCAACGTAGATGACGGACGATGCCGACAGGCTTTTATGCAAGAATCTTGGGGAGGCCTTCATCCAGCAGTGGATTGAAAAAGGCTAAATATGATGATGATGATGATGATGATGATGATGATGCATTTCATCCCTCGTTGTATGCATAAATTGAATGTCCCACTGATATCTGTAGCCTCTGTGCTCTTCAAAATCATTGCTGACTACAGCATTACTGTCATTGCAGACTACATCAACACCATAAGGGGGTGAGGGGTGCATGGGCAGGTGCCTCTGTGATTTCTCATGTACTCATACCCTGATAAGAAAAATGAAATTAATATCTAGTTGAGGCACCTTCATCAATAATAACCTTTTTTAAACAATTAGGATATTTGTGAATGAGCTTTTTGAATGATGCTTTAGTGATTTTTGACCATTCTTCAACTCAAAATTCTTCTAGTTCATTCAAATTCTGAGGACTTCTCTTGTGCACCGCCTTCAACTCATACAAAAGATTCTGAGTTGGATTTAGATCGTGACTTTGTCTAAGCCCTTCCATAACCTTGATCGTCCAGTTGCACTTTAAACCAAGTTTTGTAGCGGTAGGTTTCAGATAATTGACCAATATCTTTTCATATGTAATGGAATCCATGTATTGGAACTAAATTTCCTACGCCATTACAGGAAAAACAGCTTCATAGAAGGATATTACCACCTCCAAGTAGGTAGTGTTCTTTTCTTTGTACGCCTCACCACTTTCTACAAACATAGTGTACGTACCTAAATTCAACAGTACTGTTGAGCGTTGACTCAACAAAAACGTCATTATTGTCACAGCATTTCCGGTTATTCAGGAACGCTTTGTTGCATTCCTAAAACGGTAAAACGGTAAAATTTAAAATGAGCGATTCTGCATATTGGGCCTGCAGTTTCAGAATCTAAAAAGAATATTAGAAAATCTGAAATACAAGTATTTATTAAATATGCTGCATTACTTTGTAATTATATATATATATATATATATATATATATATATATATATATATATATATATATATATATATATATATATATACGTTGTGTGTCATGTTTGCTACGTTTTATGTTTTACAATAATACATAGATAAAAATAATAATGTTTTTATTATATATATGTGTGTGTGTGTATTAACAACTACCGTTTTGAAAGTAGATTATGTTATCAGTATCTACATTTAAATCCCATTCATAATTTTTATATAGCAGCTTGATCACGGTTGTGGGTGTCGCCATCTTTCTGTTGATCAGATCACCAGCTGTGAGAGTCGGTGAGTTCGTTGAGTTTATGAACGATTTCGAGAGTTGTTGCTTCTCAGCGTTGAATTTAGGAACGCAGCTATAACGATTATCAGCATTACTAAATTGCTCTTGCCTTTTTCCTTGGCCTGTGAACATTGAGACCTTCACCATGAAATAGAAATCTCAGTCCCACTTACAGCCAGTTCACTTTGAATATCTTTGAAAGTCAATCTCGGATTGTTATTAACCTTCCTCACAATTCCTCTACTTGTTCTTGGTGAAACAACCTTCTTTCTTCCAGACCAAGGGAGCGTTGTGACAGTACCATGAGTCTTGTATTTCTTGATAATAGAAACAATAGTTGAAATTTGGATATTCAAATGCTTGGAAATCTTCTTGTATCCTTCGCCGGCTTTATGACAGTAAATTATTTTCTGCCTAAGGTCTTCAGATAGCTCTTTACTTTTCCCCATATTTACTTCTTGGAAATGACAGCAATCAACCTATGCCTAACCCTTTTATACTCACCTACAATCCAGCATTTTGTAGACTTTTCTAGAATTAGGTTCTGCATTATTATGTTGAAATTTCTAGTACCTTGTAGACAATACTATCATAGCATCAAAGGGTATCAGTATTTTTTAATTCACATTTTTGGAGTTTTGCAAAAAAAGAAAATGTTGCAATAAATAATTGTGGACATCTATTTCTTATAACTGTTTTTCCTCATCCACAAAAGTAAAACTTTTGCTACAAAAGATTTTTCCTAAAATTATTTAGATTATATATATATATATATATATATATATATATATATATATATATATATATATATATATATGAACATGAAATAGTAAAAATTAAAGAGTAAAAGGAAAGTGAAGCAGGTGTGATAACAGAAGCATCATTTATAGCATGTTTTAATCTTACAAATTTAAATTAGTTGACAGCACAATGGATAATAGAGATCAGTTTATGTGAGATCTGTTTGTGCATGCTTTTCATTGTGTATAAATGACAGTATTTCTGTATTGAGATTAGATCACATTAAAGTGCTGGGAAGCATTGTCAATTAACAATATGCAACATTCAATAACAACATATGTAACATTAAACAAAACTTAACATTCATTAAAACCTAACATTCACACTACCATAACAGAACTGATCCATCTATTCAAAGAAATATTTACCTTAATCCTTCAATGTTTAAAAGGGTTGCCAGTCCTGACCACTCAATGACAACGTGCTATAAAAACACACAAATTCAGTTATACAGTTAAAACCCACCTTAATAAAACAGATTTAAAAGGTTTAATGCCTTGAATTAGATATTTCTATTTTCATCAAACACAAACACGTAATCCATTCTCCTTCATATTGCATTTATCACAGAAGGAGATGACGGCTGACAGAAATATTACATTTTTATACTTGGCACCTACAGGCCGCTGCAAGAAGTAAAATGTAACTGCTTCCACTAAAGAGCCACTACCACCGAGAGGCTCCAAGACGATACGCAGCAACCCACTGATCTGAAAAATCAACAGGGGGGAAAAGAGCATGATCATGGGTGTGCTTCTGGAATTCACTGGCATTGCAGTGTTTTATATTAGTTCTGCTGTGTTGTGGTATCAAAATCTACTTCAGAATGGTTAAAGAAAAATATATATCCTGATATTGATAGGATACTACCCTTACAATATCACTGGAATGCCATTATAATGCCAGAGTATTACCTGAAGACATAATCACTAACATTAGCAGACCATAATATATTCAAGTTGAGAAGATAGCTGCGCTTTCCACTGAAACATTCACACTGCACGAGCACTTTCTCTTGCCAGGTGAGTGAAGATTAAAGATTCCTGCTGACTTGAACTGTTTGGTTACTAACTCTTGTTCTTCACACACCTGTATACTCTGCATAAAACTCAGGCATGGAACTTTATTCCATAGACTAAGTAAAAAAGCATAGCAATGAATGCACCACTGGATGTTTTATTTTACATAACTTGGGTAACATACAATAGATCATTGATATAATATTTTATTATAAGTGATATCATGGGGGACTATGTAATTGCTGTTCCCCAGACTTTCATAATAAGAAGACATTGACTAGATTAAGAAGGACGTTAAAATGATGCAGTGGTGCATGATATGAGTATTTACTTCATTTTGTCTCCAAATAGTGTAGAAGGTTGTTGGAAATGTGTTTAGCTGTTTTTTCTGGAAACTGCAATAACATATCTGGGTGCAAATTTGTCCAGTTGCCATATACTTACACAAATGTTGTTAACTCCACTCTCTTTTGAGAACTTGTTGAGTTGCACCTTGACTGTGACATTTCCATTATAACTGTAACAACAAATGAATGGTCAAATACTTTAGAAAGCCATTTTGTCCCGCTTCAAATTGGCTCTGAACTGCTAGGACCATCTTAATGCTGCCAGGTTTAAAAATTAAAATTTCTGAAAATGATTATAAAAAATGTGTAATACAAATGGCAGTCCAAATGCCATCAATACTTTGTTTACGTGAGACACAAACTTTCCAGCATCAAGTTACATTCAGTTGTCAATGTCATATTGTGGGCCAGCTTTAGTTAATAATGGTTTGTAAGCATGAAACTTTTCAAGACTGTTGTTAAAGAAACCAACAAAATCAGCTCTGTAAATAGTACTTATTATATATAAGGCAACAAATATAATGCAATGAAACCATGATGTTGCTACGGAACCCATACTCCAAATAGGGGTTGTCAGGCTTTAGGACCTGTGGCAATGGGTTGAGAATGGTTTGTTGTACCACGGTCCCTTTTTAACATGACACAGGCGAGGTCGGTTTCTATCGATGCCATCTTGGTAAGGTAAATTCTAGATAATTGTAGAAACAAAGACTCCAATATGGTACCGGCAATATGAATAATAACTGCACAGTACCTGAAATCGATGTCTATTGCAACCCTTTTCTTCTGACTTGGATCAATGTGAGCTTGCACTCCACATATTATTAGTGGCTATAGAAATAAATTAAATGTCAGAGAGAACAAAAATAGTGCATTCATATTTTTTTTAATAGTAATTAGACGCCCTTCACAGCATTTCTAAAAGCTGTTTGGTAAGGCCTGGAATGGGGGGGGGGGGGGGGGGGGGGGGGGGGGGGGTGTATACTTACTAAAAAGTTTCGCTCTAAGGCCTAGGCTCCAATCTGGCTTACAGTGTCACTGAGTGTTTATTTAGCCCAATAAATTAACAGGCCAAAGACTGGATTGAAATGGAGACAGAACTGTTCCATTCACAACAGGCTTGAAATCTGCTCTTCTTGGTGCATGCTTGGAAGCTTAACTTGCTATATTTATATATGCAAACCAAAAAACATTTAAAAGGGCAGGAATACTACAAATCTACAACACCTGTTTATTTGTTTATTTATTTTGCTATTATTCAAAAGAACAATCTTATATCTAAATAATGTGGATATTTATTCTGAACACCTCACCTCTAGGCATAAGGAAACATATGGCATACATTAAACTTCCTTACTGTACCTCTTTCCCAAGGTCGACGCAGATGATTTTAAAAGTCTTCATAAAAGGCATTTCTCTGACAACTGGTTCAATATGTTGTTTCGACATTATTTCCAAATAATTTCCAATATAAGGCCAGAGTACCTTAATTGTCTATAAAAAAAATATATATTTATTTTTAAACTGTCTGCAGTCAGATATAAGTCCAATAACATTATGCTATTTAAATAGTTAGTTGTTAAAGTGTTAATTTATACCAAATATCTAAAATACACTTTTACCACAGTATTCTTGAAAGCAATACAAAACAGAAAATACATGACACACATATGCGCGCATATATATATATATATATAGTGTAGCAGGGCTGGTAGGTGACTTAATCACATACAAAGACATAAGCCCAATATATACGCTCCTTGCAAAGGAGCCAGCTCTTCTGTACAGCAGTATCGGTGCTATGCATTAGTGCGAGAGGTCCCGGGTTCGCACTCGCCCTCTGTCTGTGTGTGGATTGTCTCGCCCTGTGTGATGCGCCTGCCTGCGTTAACCGAGATTGCTACATTGGTATCAGAAGTGGTAGTAGAACCCCAGTATGTACTCGTCGGACTGTAGCCTGGTGAGCAAGTCCAGGGCGGACTTGAGGCTGGCAGGGGAGAGTGTAGGATGCACGGGGGAAGGCAGCAGCAGGGCTGGTAGGTGATGTAATCACACACGTAGACATAAGCCCGATATGCGCTCATAAGACATGTCATTTGCAAAAGAACCAGCTATTTTGAACAGCGGTATCTGTGCTATGGTTTAGCGTTAGAGGTCCCGGGTTCGCGCTCGCCCTCCGCCTTATGTGTGGATTGCCTTGCCTGGCGTGATGCGCCTGTGGGAACTGAGGTACGCTACAATATATACTGTATATAAAATAAAAACAAACAAAAAATGTAACAAAGATAAGTGTATATTTTATTTGATATAGCTGTGTGCATGTAGTTAGTACCTTGTTGACCTAGTTTATAATTATCCAGAGTATTTACAGTCGGCGCCACTTTATCGGGACGCCCCGGTAGAAGGAAAAATACCCTGAATAAGGGGCTGCCCAATTAAACAGCCGGAGAAACCACAAGAGACTCCTCCCTCTTCAAGAGTTCAATGCTATTTATGTAATTTACGCAAGTCAGTGTAATCACGTACTCACTACACTGTGCTACGCGACCTGTCTTGCTCTGGAAAGCAATCTCTGTTCATCATTTGAAAATACTGTATCCCAATTAAACGAAGTGACGTCTGAATTAGACGACATAAAACAGCATTGGGAAGAACCGTCTTTCAGAATTGTATCCCACAAGCAGCAGTCTCAATTAACACGATCCCGATTAGATGGCGCCGACTGTATTGTTTTTTTTTTTTTTTTTATTGTATGGCATTTAGATTGTGTAAACCTGAAAATCATAATCTTACCTTGTTCAACCACTCTACCTTTTCTACCTCACGTTTTGTTTTCGGCTACAAGAAAGAATAAGAAAAAATATTCCAGCTGTCATCTTCAAAACTGATGCTTTATAAACCATTGAATACCAGCTCTTTATTTGTTACCTCTGGAATATATTTAAATGGTAATATACTTATTAGTTTGTTCCCTTTTTATTATTATATATTTTTTCTTCGTAGTACTGCCTATTTCAACCATTTTGCCTGTGCCTTTTCATGCTGTTATTTGAGACTGATAAAATGTGTGTTTCCTGAAAATGTTTTCAACTAAACAAATAAAATAAAAACACAGTTGATTGGTCTGTGAGAGGAATAAAGCCAACGCAAGTGTCTACCTGAATTTTAAGATTCTTTTGTATTTTGTCGTATTTTTGCTTCCTTTTCACTTTCCAGAACTGCAGTAGTACGCTTAATAATAACAGCGACAGAAGGACCCAGAGAAAAGAGACCTGGAGTGAACCCAGCATGTGGGAAAACATCAAGACTGCTCCATACTGAAGAAACTCCAGCAATGTGTCCTTGAATCCTGGGTGGTACTCCAACAGCAGCAGTTCAGCTGTGCCTGGATCAGAATCTGCCTCCATAGCAGAGTCTGCCTTTTCTTTTCTTTTTTATTTATATAGTTGTCATTTCTTTGTATGCCACAGGCCGCTAAATAACCAACATTGATATATAATGCTAATAATGGAACGATGAATAGATCTATTTATGTTGATTTGTGACATCATCTCCACATCACTAATACATCATAATAGATTGAAGTAATGTTAGGTACATGGGATTGTGTGTAGGCTACTGGTGTTAACATGCTTAACTTTTCCATTTTTCTTTTTGAAAGGTCATTTGCAGTCTTCCCATGCTTTTCCCATGGTTATACTTTGCAATAATCATACTTTACAATGGTTTGCCATGGTTTTAAATTTACCTTACCGTACCTTTCCAATGCTTACATATGCCCGACCATGCTCTAACTGTTCTTTATTAGGTATAACACGCAAGACGCCAAGAGTTGCGTTTTAGGCTCCTGAGGTGCTTTATTTAGGCTGCTCCGACCGTAAGCTGCCCACAAGAAACTCAGAAGCCCAGTACAAAACCCCAGACTGCAATCTGTGTCCAGGGTGAAGGCAGTACAGGGTCAGTGGCCAGAGTCTGCCACAGACACTGGAACGCATGGCCACACCTCGGGGTCTGATGCAGTGGCCGAGCAATGGTAGCAAAATCCCAGATGAAAGGTGGTAGTGTGAGGCAAACCCCCACAATATTCCGGGTCTCCCCGATAGGTTAGGGGACATGCCAATGCAGGACTGCAGTGATCTTTTCCGGGTCGGTGGCTACCCCCTCCCAGCATGCCCCAAGAAGGTCATCCGTTGCTGTAGGAGCCGGTACTTCTCTAGTTGCAGCTTCAGGTTGGCGAGTCAACACTCTCTTGAGGCACTGAACAAAGCCTCACTGAAAAAGGACCTGTGGATCCCCCCCAGCGCTACCTCCATGAGGTGTTCAAAGGAAGCAGGTGCGTTACACAGGCCAAAGGGCATGACGGTAAACTGTCCTGCCCCGTGGAGAAAGCGGTTTTGGGCTCGTCATCCAGCTCTGCCTGCCAGTATCCAATCTTGAGGTCCAAGGGAGCTGATCAAGGCCAGAGCATTGTCTATACGGGGAGAAGATAGGTCTTTCTTGGTTGCGTGGTTCAGTTGTCTGTAATCCACGCAGAACCATAGCTTCCCGTTCTTTTTAGGGATAAGGACAACCGGAATGGCCCAGGGTCTAGTGGAGGGCTTAATAACCCAGTAGACATTCTGCCTTGTCCCAGCAGGCCCAGGAGATTCGACGGGGTGGCTGGTGGATGTGAGCTGCAGTCCCTGTGTCAATATGGTACTGGACTACTGTGGTGCGTCCAAACTGTCCATCTTCTCCAGCAAAGACGTCCTCAAGTTCTGCCACCACTACATGCAGCTGTTGTTCTTAGACCCCGTCCAGCCCAGCACAGCTGCGGCGCCACAAACTGTGCAGGCTGGTTCTCAGCGGAGGGGGGCAGATCCATCTGTGCGCTGCAGGGGGAGCTATGGAGGGTGCCCCTGCCCAGGTCCAGCCTCCCCCACAAATGGGACAACATGTTGGCCCCCACGATGCAGTCCATATTGATCCCCGCGACCCACACCTCATGGGTAATAGTGCAGCTGCCGAGACGCAGGTCCTCCATGACGTTGCGTGGTGTAGTCCAGTCTCTGCTCGAGGGTGAGCATCAGGAGGCAGGGCAGCGTGTCATTGGTGAGGCAGCTCACCAGCTGGAGGACTTTATTGTGCAGGGCTTTATCACTATCTCATACTGTGCTTAGAACATGTCCCATTCTGCCTTCCCGTTGAACTTCAGGGGCTTGCAAGTGACCCCTGGAAAGGCTATCCTCGCCGGCTCCTCCTTCTGGTCGCCCAGGCTGGCCAGCATCTTGGAGACCACCTTCCTAGCACTGCTTCCGGGGTGCTGCAGGGGACCTTGGTTTTCTCAGACTTCCTTGAGAAATGCCCCATCAGCTCCAGCTCCCTACAGGCTCTCGCTGCTTTTCTTCTTTGCAGGTACCTCTGCCGTCAGTGGCGACATGTAGGAGAGGCACATGTAAATTGACAAATGCTGTATTACACTGCTTAGTTTTTAATATTGCACTGCACTTTTTAACACACACACACACACACACACACACACACACACACACATATATATATATATATATATATATATATATATATATATATATATATATATATATATATATATATATATATATATATATAATTATTTGGTATCGGATAGCCTAATGCGTATACAGTATAAATGTTTAAACAAATTTGGTGTTTTACACATACAGCTTGTACTAAATGGGGCCACCCGCCCATTATCATGAGATGGCACGTTAATTACAAGTAAATAAAGCGTAGTATAATAATTTACTCTGATGTACGATGTGTTCACATATCCAATGGACCAACCCCTGGGGCCAATTAAATCAGAGATGGCAGGTTTACTGTAGTTCAATACCAATTGTAACAGTTTTGACTTCCAATCTGCAGGTGGCGCTCTCTGTTTTTGATGATTATACTGCTTTTAATTCCTTCTTCTGACCACACGATGGATAAACGAGAAGTTCCTGTTCCTGTAAAATGGCGGCTTTCAAGAGAAAGCGTGGATCGGGTTCTGGTGCTGGAAAACAGGCGAAAAAAGTTAAATTTGCCGAAAATGTCACAGGGAAGCAGACGCCGAAACCTGGGCAGGAATCAGAGAAGGAGCACAACATTCCAGCTCCGGTTTCTATGGTAAATATTGGAAATCAGATTAGTTTAACATCTAGCGTGTGATTTACTACGGCACTAGCATCGCTGAGCACGTTGATCAGCGTAGAATTCAGATCGAGATTTGTTAACACTCATTTATTTTTGAATAACCTACTATTGTATAGTTTGGTTTTTTTCATCAGAATTGTTCTGTGTCCACGTCAGAAACCACCCTGTCTTGACATAACACATATCTTAAATCCCGTTAAAACACCGTCAGAAGCATCAATACATTCTTGTTGGCGCTTGGTGTAGTTTTAATGTATAGATTTCCATTTAGGTTAAAGAACACGTTTCGTTTTTGCATGTAATTTTTTCAGCTGGTTTGTGTATAGTTCCTGTGTTTCTCAAAAGTTGTAAAGGTTGGTTCCCCCGTGTGCCATTGGAATCAAACAGTGTAAACGTTTTACACTTTAGATAGGGGTCCCCACCGCACATTTTATACCAGTCTGATAAATATGTGTCGTCATCATTTGCAGGGTAAATGGAAAAACAAGGAGCGCGTGCTTGTGTTTTCATCTAGAGGCATCAACTTCAGAACAAGACACTTGATGCAGGACCTCCGGACAATGATGCCCCACACTAAAGCAGGTACACCAAATCTAGTCATTTAATGTGGTGCAAAATATCTAGAGATACTTAAATGGTCAATATTGATGGACAAGGGATTTTCTGTATATTGTATGCCAGTTTCAGCAAGTAGGCTATTGTTTAGTAAGTGCTGGAAATACAACATTAAATCTTCTACTTTTACAGTTTGCGACAACAACCGTTTTAAATTAAACTCAACGTTGTGAATTGTTGTCTCCAGATACAAAAATGGACCGGAAGGATAAGCTGTTTGTTGTTAATGAGGTAAGCCCACGATTCAGAAGTTTAAAATGACTTCCTTTTTTGCTGCAAATTTGTTTTGTAGTTACTGTCTACGTATTTTAAGTGTTTCTTGTCTGACAGTGGCATTGGGGATTCTTAATGGCTATGCTTGTATTAATCCATTGCTTTTTTGTTTTCTTTTATTGAACATGGTTCAACTGGGCATTCTTTTTTTAAGTGGGCACACCATGTAAAAAGTTAGATTGAATTCCAAAACATACTATTTAATGTTTTAATTTTTACATATTTTTTAATCTGCAATTAAATCTATTCTGACCTCATAATAAAATGTGCATTGATCAGCTATTATTTGTATTAAGTTGGAAGCAGCATGTGTCAATGACACATGCCAGAGGTCCATTGGTTAGCGTTTTTTGGGATCTGATGCGACAGGTTCTACTGTAATAAAATGATACTTGTCTTCCAGGTCTGTGAAATAAAAAACTGCAACAAATGCATCTTTTTTGAAGCTAAAAAGAAGCAAGACCTTTACATGTGGTGAGTATTATTCAGCTGGCGGATAGAAAATATTTGAAAAGAAAATGTGTAAATACTAAGGTAGGCTGTTCCCTTTTTTTTTTTTTCACTAGCAACTTTTTCTGAACCGTTTTATTTTTTACTTCAGGATTTCCAATGTTCCTCACGGACCTTCAGCCAAGTTTCTGGTACAAAACAGTGAGTATTTAAACATTTTGTGTGAGCATATGAATTAGATGTATCATGACTTCTTCTAAGTTCAGTGTTGCATGTTTTGAAAACCCTCCATGTGGCTTTGGTGTGGCATCTAAGTGGGCTCAAGTATAATAACATTAGTGCCGAGAATACCATGCACTATTTACATTTAAGGCTGTTGATCTGATATGCCTTTTACAGTTCATATTTTAATTTGTGTTCCGATGGTGAAGCAATATAGTATTTGAACATTGGTTGTGCCAATTTAGTACATTATAGATACGTTATCTTAGGTCGCATAACAGCATGGTTGACCAATACCTGCCAATTCTGAGGTTTGTTTAATTAGACTAGATTGTAATACTGTGTCAATGACGCTTTGTTTTTTCTTTATACAGTTCACACCCTAGCTGAACTTAAAATGACAGGAAACTGCTTGAAAGGATCACGACCACTTCTCTCCTTCGACCCAGTAAGGGAGTTTTAGAAAATTGAAAATTCACGGGCTGTATGATTTGATGCCTCCCATGTTTCTTAAAGGTTTGATTAATTCTCTTTACAGACATTTGAAAATGAACCTCACTATGCCCTGCTAAAGGAACTTTTCATTCAGGTGAGTGAAAAAATGAATGATGGTTGCAATACATGCACATACAAGTTTTCAAGACTGCTTTCAAGTTTTTTTTTCATGTGAACGTGGACAAGAAATGTCTAATGTTGAGATGTGCATCATTGTGTTATCTGCAACTGTTAATAAAAACAAAATAGCATGCATGTTGCAATGGGCTACTACTGTGATGTCATAATCCATGTTCCACCTGTTGAAGAAAATACTTAGTGTAGTGGCATAGAAAAGTTTAGGGCGCTGAACCCCTTCCCATGGAAGAACAATTTGCAACCTAGGTTATTAGGCATAACTGGTAAGTACACACAAAAGCTTTATTTTTTGATATTACTGTATTTTCATTTTAAATCTAAGTAAAAGAAAAAAAACACCAAAGATGGTAATAATATAAATGAAGTAGGTGAGCCCAATTATGGATGGTTACCATGGCAACCAGCTTATAAATATGTAGAATGCATTTGAATTTTATACAACCCTTGTTTTTCTACATTGGAGACTATTAAACTTCAAAAAGAAAAAAAAAAAGTGATGTGGTTTGTTCTACCATGGGGAGGGGTATCTCTGTATTTGAAGGGCTTTAAAGATGCTGCCACTCCTAACAGTCCTTATCAGGTGTATAATATTTGTATTCTGCAGCTTGTGTTCTATATGAAAAGCTTCTGCAAGAGAGCATGCATAGTTCAGAATGTAACGAGTTACCACATGAGGTAGAATGTCCTGACATAACAAACTTCAACAGAGATCCGTAGAACATTGAGGTGAAGTTGCCTCCTTTACAATGATGTCCTCTAAATTTAAAAAAAAATCGCATTTTTGACTAATTTACTTCAACAGAGTAACTGAGTTGTACCAGCTCACAAACACTGGTGATTGTTTTTTGTTTGTGTTTTAGACATTTTCCACTCCTCAGTACCACCCAAAGAGCCAGCCATTTGTTGACCACATTTTAACTTTCACAATCACAGACAACAGGATTTGGTTCAGGAATTACCAGGTCAGTATTCATTTGTTTCCTTCTGCTGTGTATGAGCACCAGCCCACACTGTCCTCCATCTACTACATCATTTTCTAAAACATTTGAAATGTATTGCAATAAAAATTCCATGCTACGACAGTTTCTGTAAATGCAAGTGTGTTATTCAGTGGGTTGCCCCTTGTGAGCCACAGTTGGCATATTCATTGTGTTGACTTTTTCTGATTCTCTGGTTACCAGACATCTTAAATGGTGGAGCACTGTATAGCATCAAAATAGAGATAGATATATCTATAAATAAATAAATATAAAATAAATGCATGGTGGACAGTGTTTTTAAAGCAATTTGAGTAGATTGTTTGCATTAAAGATGATCTGTTGCAAAAATAATTGTGTGTTGGCAGAACTTAACTGATTTTGTGATCTCTGCAGATAATCGAAGAAGATGGGTCACTTGTGGAAATAGGACCTCGTTTTGTTTTAAATCTCATCAAAATTTTCCAGGGCAGCTTTGGAGGAGCAACGTTGTATGAAAACCCACGTTACCAGTCCCCAAATATGGTGATTTTGTTTTTACAGAATAATAATTGTTTGCCATAATTAATATTTCTCTTATTGTACTTCATATTTATTTGCATGCCCAGAAGAGCCAGCTGTAAACATTACTTGCTGACCTTTTTTTATTTCCACAGCATCGCCGAATGATTCGATTGGCCACTGCTGCAAGGCTGAAGGAGAAACAGCAGGTTAAGGAGCTTCAGAAAATGAAGAAGAGCGAACCGAAAGTAAAAGAGAAAGAAGACCCGACACAGGACGTCTTTGTGACGCCTGCCGAAGACAAGCCGTCAGACATCCAGCTGGTAGCACCGGAGCCCAAACCTATTAAGAAGAAAAAGAATAAAGAATTCAAACGACAAAGAAAGTTAAAACAAAAAAAGTTTTAAACTTTTCCATGTAGCATGATGGGGACCCTTGAATGCAGAAGGCGAATCTGAAACTATGGAAAGCCAAAGTGTGCCAGTAAAACACAAAACTGGATATCTTTATACAGTGCATGTACTTCAGCATCATTGTACATGTTTGTTCATGTAGAATATTTCTGATAACCAATTTATCCTTGTTGCCTGAGGTGGCAATAGATATAAAGTTGAGGGGAGGGGTGACCTGGTGTGTTTGTATAAGACTGACTATGAAAGAAGACATGTTTTCAAGAATTTATTTATCAGAACCTTACCTTAAAATAAACAGGAAGCATTCAAATTGTTTTTACTTTAATGTTTTTGTTTTTTTTGTAACACATGTATGGTAAGACTACACCAGTATTGAAACAGATTTATGAACTGTTAATTAAAATAATTTTAAAAATAAGTATTTTGTTTAACCTTTTTCAATAAGCAACATTACAAAGAGCCTATTCCATTTGAAATATACAGAACACATATCAATAAACAAAATTATAGTACATTCTGACCCTACACCGTAACAAACTTCCTTCCCCAGTTATACAGCATTACTAAAAAGAAAGAAAATAAAAATAGCGGTACCATTCTACTTGTGGGATGTCTTCCTGCTCATTAAAATATTTAGCCTACTTTTAAAGAAGAGATGATTATCAGGGATAGCAAGGTATTTAAATAAAGGCCCTGAGTGAGGAAAAATTGGCAAAATCCCCACCTCATCTGTTCTTGCAATAATTTGTGCCGATACTGAATATATGTAAAGTATGCCACAAAAAGTTAAAATGTAATCAATCACATCGTACATTCCTTCGTGCTTACAGTGTGGTGCACATATTTCGTCGACAGGGGGCAATGCTGCTTTTAAGGTTACCTTCGCCACCTTTTTATGATGTCACTTAAAAGCGCCGAGCCGGTTGTTGTTCAGTCACACAGCTGCATGGTGATGGGGAGCAATCTGGTAAAATCACCAAATCTGCAAGCTGGCGAGTGAAAAACAGTATTAAGGTGCTTTCATACAAGACCAGAACACGTTATTTAAGCGGCTGCCAATAAATAAATAAATAAAAAATAAAAAATCATAAGACACCAAATCGAACAAAAGGGTAATTCGAAGGACACCGGTAGTTTTGAAACTCACTTGTCTGGTGAGGAGCGAATACTATTAAAGAACGTAAAAAAAAAAAAAAAAAAATCAAATGACTACAGTCATTTCTTATTTGTTTTGGTGAACTGGAGGTTTGTAACTCGCTTTCGACACGAACCGAAGCTCGAATCACTTGTCCCTGTCAACTTGGTTTGAAACGTCACGATGAAGTGCCATTATGAGCTTCTGTGTGTCAGAAGAGACGCTACGGATGACGATTTGAAAAAGGCCTACAGAAAATTAGCTCTGAAATGGCATCCAGGTATTTAATTTCACTCCTAAGTGTTATGCTTTTAATGCGTACATTAAAGAAGTAACTAATATAAACTCCCGCTGTTGTTGTTGAAGCCATGTTCTCAGTATTATTGTGTACTTGTTTTTGTTGTGTTACGTTATTCCAATACAGCAAGATACGTTTGCTTGCTGTCAAGCAAAGTTTTGGATAGTGGCAGATGGAAGCCCTAATGAAACATTTGTATGCTTGACAGGGTTTCACATCATTTTATGTGTCTGAATTTCCAACAGACGCAATAACCATTCGCTGTCATTTCAGTTAGAATTCCTAAAACTGTATCCCTAATCATAACAATATCATTTTAACTTTGTGTGTTAGTAGAATGCGATTTATCCGTAGTTTCTGCCCTAAAAGCCTAAAACCGAAGGCTGATCATTGTAAACCCAAAACAAAGCTGCCACAGGATGCATGTAACATATTTAAATTAAGGATTCAAGGAGCATTTGTGTTGATTAATTAATAACATTACTTGTTTTTAACCTTTAATTGAATTTACAAGTGCTAAACATTATTTTTATTTTCACAGATAAGAATCTGGACAATGCAGAAGAAGCAGCAGAACAGTTCAAACTTATCCAGGCTGCATACGAAGTTCTCAGTGACCCACAAGAAAGAGCCTGGTAAGTAACAAGTAGCAGAAAAGAAAAACAGACGCCCCATCTCTGTTAAAAGGAACATTTTGATTGAGCTGCACCTCCAAAAGGGTTTTTTTCACATTTTGTTTTAATTAAACTTACTTGTAAGTGGCAAGGGTAAAGATTGGTGGGTTTATTACTGTATTTCTTTAATGAGCTGTCATGTGACTGGTCCTCCAGGTACGATAACCACCGCGAAGCACTGCTGAAGGGTGGAGTGAGTGGAGAGTATGAAGACGATAGTGTGGACCTCCTGCAGTTTTTCACTGTTACCTGTTATTCTGGGTATGGGGATGATGATGAGGTAGGTATCAATGTCTGTGTACCTAATTAGAAGAATTAGAAGAACACATGAAGCTGTCTTACAGTTTTACTTCAAAGTTATACATGGCATACGTACTTTCAGCACTTCAGAATACATTTTCAGATTTTTCACTGTAGACTTAACATCACACCCCATCTCAACTGTTAGCAAGAGCCTCTTCTGGAGTTCTAGGAGACTTGGATGTTTATAAATGTTTATAAAATATCTTATTATAGTGAACGGTGCCAATGTACATTTAACATACATCCTTTATTGATATTTATTTGTTAGACTGTGCCATTTGAAACCTTGTCATGTTAAACTTTTTTCCCCAGGGATTTTATTCTGTGTATCGAAACTTGTTTGAGACAATTGTAAATGAGGAACAAGAAAACAGTAAGGAAGAAGAGGAGTTCCCCACATTTGGAGACTCACAAAGTGATTATGACACGGTAAAAAAAAAAAAAAAAAAACTATTAATGAAAACCTAGAATTATAACTAAACTAATTAACTACCTTAAGAAGAATGTTTAACTAAAAGACTCAGTAGTTTTTGTTGGTGCATTGCAGGTCGTCCATCTCTTTTATGCCTACTGGCAGAGTTTCTGCACCAGGAAGAACTTTGCCTGGAAGGAGGAGTACGACACGAGACAGGCCTCCAACCGCTGGGAGAAGCGGGCGATGGAGAAGGAGAACAAGAAGACGAGGGAAAAGGCACGCAAGGAGAGGAACGAGCTGGTGCGGCAGCTGGTGGCATTCATCCGCAAACGGGACAAGCGTGTGCAGGAGCACAGGAAGCTGGTGGAGCAGCAGAACGCAGAGAAGGCCAAGAAAATAGAGGAGTTCCGTAGGCAGCAGAAACTCAACCAGGCCAAGTGAGTCATTGCTTTGACAGAGATGCTTGGTGGCACAATACTGAGCAGCAATTTGATTCAGTCCAGGTTTTACTATGAGCTACAATCATGGCTTGATATTTTTACACAAACTATACTTGTGGTATAGTTGTAGGAATTTAGCACGTTTTAATTAAGAGAAAGCTACTGGTACTGCTCAGGTGGTAGTTTATACACACACACACACACACACAACTAAATTAACCTGACAATACAGCTTGTGGCTTGCCCACTTGGATGAAATGTATTAACCCTTTGTAGTCCTATGTCGGACCAGGCCCGACATTACAATTTTCCCTTTCCAGTCCAATGTTGGAATGTTGAGTAAGACCGATAGGAACCGAATGAAACCGGAAAAAAAAGACAGAGATAACACGGACATAACAAAGGAGGTAGCTGCTTCTGCATCCAGTGCTCAAAGCATATCACTGACATTAGCAGAGCTTATTGGGAGATGTTATAATAATAAAATAATGACTTGGATCGCATTATTGAGGAGTTTGGTGATAAAACGAGTGATCAGGAGAGGATTTATCAGTATGCACGTCTATAAAGAGGTATGTAAAAAATACGGCGAACAAGGGGTGAGGCTTGGTTGTAGATACAGTACTGAGTGTCCTTTTGCAATTCAATGCCTTTTAAACCTGTTTTACTCTGTGAAATAAAAAAATAAAATTTCAACCTGAATAAATAAATGGACTGCAAAGAGTTAATTTACGCAACATCCACCAGGTAAAATACTGTTCAATAAATAGTATCTACAAAACTGATTCTTCTGTGTTTCAGGCTTGCTGAAAACTACAAGGAGCAGAGCTGGGCTGCCATGTCGGACCTTGAGAAGGAGCTGCAACAGATGGAGGCTCGGTATGAGAAGGAGTTTGGGGACAGGTCTGAGGATGAGGATGAGGATGAGGGGCTAGAGGTGGGAGAAGAACCTGGTGGTGAGTACACAGACAACACAGACACTTTCAGCACTTCATCAGAGGAAGCTTTTGGCTGTGTGAGAACAGCTGTTGGCATATTAGTCATTAAACTCTTCTTTCTTATCCCTTCAAAAAGGTTGTAATGTTACCTGTATTGAACACCCACTACATTAAACCAGGGTCTTGACTTTTTGCACCTGTGTTTCCATAGCATTTACTCCGAAATGTGTTCCTGCCAATCCCTCATTTTTTCGCAATGCAGATCCACAGCGAAGCCACCAGACCTATAATGCTGGAGAATAACACAGATCTAAATGGCTCCACTGCAGACCTGCAGGTGCCCTATCGGCCACAGGGGTCACTGGTGTGCAGTGACCATGGATTGCCCTGCAGACCTAAGCCCTCCCTACCTGGCGGCGCTCGGCCCCTAGGAACCCCCGGTCACGGTCAGCAATGACATAGCCTGGATTTGCACCTGCGATCTAAGGCTATAGGGCGCATTCTGCACTCCACGCAGAGCCCCTTTACTGGATGCGCCACTCGGGAACTCCATTCACAAACATTTTTAATGTCACCAAGCAGACATGATAAAAGGATCTTGTGACTTATCAAAACGAGCGAGAACACTGCTTAGTCATATATATAAAAAAATTAGGGCTGTCACTCGATTAAAATTTTTGATCGGTTAATTTTTGGGGATTAGTTGATTAATCGGTATATTCATCCCTACACATTTAATAAAGGTAACGATCTTATAGTGGTTGTCCTGCATAATAATACATACATACATACATACATACATACATACATACATACATAAAAAAAAAAAAAAAAAATAGAATCTAAGATTACATAAGCCCAATGGGAATTTGGTCATTTTAAAAGTGTTTTTATTTCAGTAAATGTAACACACTTTCACAGAACATCAATCCATGAAAGAGTTTAACAGCAAAATATGATGCACAAGAACTGTTTTTTTTTTGTCTCTGATGCAAAGGTACCGTATATAACACTTATGGCTCCTTATGAACAACCTTTCTTTTTATTTATTTTTTAAATTATATTTAGGGCTCCCGGGTTTTCGGCATAAAAAAAAAAAAAAAAATTCTGGACCGTGAAACAGGTAAACATCGGTTAAAACAACTCTCCTACCCATGTTCCAATGTAAACTAGTAAAAATCGGTATACATAAACAACTTGAACAGTAATGTAATATTAACAGTACTAACATCAATAAAACAAAACGTTATAGTCACAGCTTGTGGAACTAGTAAAAGACATTTACTCGCCTGAAACCATGCCAGGCCAAATGAAGGAATCATGAAAAATAAATGCTGCACTGCACAGTCAACACTGTTGAAATGAACTTTGTACATCCAACTTAAACTTAAAAACTCCCTTTGCACTAACCGTTTTAAAATTAATAAAGTCTGCTTTGATTGTAGTAAATGCAGACATATTTTTCCAAGCTGGCAGCAGACATTGAGGATTGTTCTGGACGTTGTAGAAAATGTAACAAGTGTGGGTGCGTTCACAGAGGTCATTCTGCGCAGAATCTGACCAATTTAGCCAGTGACCTTCTAAGAATGATCTCTGTTAAATTGCTAAATTGGTCAGATTGTACATAGAATCTGCGCAGAATGATCTCCGTGAATGCACCCTGTGTGTGTAAAAACAACAAACCAGATATGAACTGACGTGGGTTAGGGTTAGGGTTAGGGTTAGGGTTAGGGCATTCTAGGGTTGTGCGCATTCTTTCTTAGCAGGGCATGTTGGGAAATGGAGTTCAAAATACCCAGCCAAAAAAAAACACACACAAAAAAAAACCTGCCTCATTTTTAAATTGTTAAAAAAAAATTAAAAAAAAGAAAATCTGCCATCAACTGGAGCAGCCCTTCTATATAACTGATGAAATGAAAGCAGAGTTTTGCTGCCTAATCATTTTTCTATAGCTTCTTAGTTTAAAGGTATTTTTAAAACATTCTGGGATGTGGGATTGCACAGTACTTGTTTTATTGTGCAGTTGGGAAGACAATTAGGGCTTCAACTGAAATGGCTTACATATTGAAAAAAGACAGACGCTGGAAAATAAACATTTTCAATATGAACATAATAAATAATTTAGTTCAATTGAATTGCAGAAAATGCAGCAGATGGAGCCGAGGAGCTGGTTGAATATTATGATGACCTTTACTGCCCAGCCTGTAACAAATCCTTTAAAACAGACAAAGCGTAAGTTTTGAAGTTTAATATGACAGCCTTTGCAATCTGTGTCTGCCTTCTTTATACATATTTTATGGCTCAGTATATTTTATACTATGTATTCATAGCATGAAAAACCATGAGAAATCCAAGAAGCACAGAGAGATGGTGGCGTTACTACGGCAGCATTTGGAAGAAGAGGAGGAGGCCCTCGGTCAGAATGCTGATAAGAACGGAGAACAGGACGAAGAGGAGGAGGAGGAGGAGGAAGTGGTGGGGACACAGAGGCAAAAGTGCGTGACTGAAATCATTGATCAGCTGTTTAATTTAAATCATTAGTAATGTTCACTTGCTGTTAACCTCCTTTAAAAGTCATCTACAGAGAGACCAAGCACAGAACATTGCAAAATGCAACAGCACTAGGCCTGCAGCTTGTTTGGGCTTCAATAATTATCCCCTGCAAAGATTAAATCCTCTGCAAAGAGCATGTAGTGACATGGTCGTACTTGTCACACTTTTTTTTGCATATATCTGGAAAACATCTTATCCAATTGTAATGAAACTTGGTATTAACATTATTTAACATAAGTTATTTTACATTAAGTGTTATTTCATAATTGCTTATGCCTCAAAAGTATAGAAAATGGCTATTATTCCCCACAAACTTTGCTTTGTGACCAGGACAGTGATATTTCAAAATATCACTATTTCCAATGGGAAAATGGGCAAATGTGTGTGTTTTCGTCCACATAAGGTCAGAAAAATTTTTGTATTACTTTAGTATAAATACATGTTAATTTGGATTCATATGTTGTTTTTTTCTGACTTTATGTGAACGAAAAGACACACACTTGCCCATTTTCCCATTGGAAATAGTGATATTTCAAAATATCACTGTCCTGGTCACAAAAGCAAAGTTTGTGGGGAATAATAGCCATGTTCTATACTTTTGAGGCATAAGCAATTAGGAAATAACACTTACTACCCAGGAACAAAAAAAAAAAAAAAAATAGTTACACTGTGTTATCACTGGAGAAGAATGGAGGATTGTGGGCATATTTATGGATCTGTCAGTCTGTGTGTCACACTTGCATGTTTGCAAGTATCTCGGGAATTAATGATTTATCTCATAGCTATAAACATTTCCATCATGTCTCTAATTATGGATTGACAGCTGTGTTGGGATGCATGTTACTGATGCACTTGTTATTTCTTAAGCAGACGCAAGGTTAATTGTCTTCCTCGCGATAGGGTTTATTCTTTATTTTTATCTAAACTCCACAATAGGCTTCTTGGTACTGTAGTGTTGCTCATTGATCATTTTTTTAATTTTTTTTGGTCAGACTCTCTAAAAAGCAGAAAAAGAAAAAGAGGCAACAGAAAGCAATGCAGGTAAGTTCATTTAAGTCAAACACCATTTCTTTTATAATGCACTTTTTTCATTCTCATTCAGTTTTGTCTACCCGTCCCATCTAGAACTGTCCAGAAGGCTTAGTTGAAGAGGCAACTGCCCAGGAATCTTTTGACAAGAAGACAAACTCTGAGGATAAAGAAGAAATGGCAGCCCAAGAAGAAAGGTCTGACCCAGCAGAAAAGCTGGTGGATGAGAACACATCCCAAGAAACAGATGAGGTAGTAGAGAATGAACAGGAGGCATGCACGTCCAGAGCTGCTTCAATAAGGTAGGCTTCCTGCACACAGTGTAGAGTATCCTCTGTATTATCTCTTATGAATAGGTAACATGTTAGTGGTGTTTTCAGATGGTCCTGTTTTAACTATGTTATTGTATGGCTTAAATAAAAATGTATCTCCTTTTAGTTCTGCTACAAATAAAGCAAAGAAGGGAAAGGATTCAAAAAAGGGCAACCAGATGCGTGCAGCCACTGATCAACAACCAGAGGTTTGTAATATTCTCCCTGTATTGTTTAACACTTTTCAGAGCTCAGTGCTTGATGTTGGGTATCTTCAGTCATGTTATCAATATAAAACAGAGCTGATTAATCTCAGTAAAGACAATTATAGCACAGGATTATTTTTAATTGTTCAAAGCAAGTCTGAATCATAATATTTTTGTATGATCATGCACATTTGTTTTTGTTCTTGACCATAAAGCATGTATGATTCCTCTGCTTAAATGTATTTTAAGTTCCAATGACAAAAAAAAAAAAAAAAACTACTGATGTGCATGATTCAATATTAAATGCCAGTAACTATTTAAATGCGTATAAAGACTGAGAATGTTGCAATACACAAAAGTCTATGTTGAGTCCAAAACAATTTCATGTTTACATAGATTTCAACAACTGGTGTAATTTGTCCCAAACAATTTAGGGCGGCTTGATGTGAAGCTTGTGTAACAATGGAATATTACTAAACTCTATGCATATTCCCTTCCTACTAAAGAAGACAATTCCGGTAGAATGTAATAACCAATACATTTGTATTGCTCTTTGCAGAAGGAGGCACAACTGCGCTGCATTACCTGTCACAATGAGTTTTCAACCAGGAATAAATTATTTGACCACCTGCAGACAACAGGCCATGCAACTGCGCTGCATCCACATTCCTCTATTAGCAGACCTACACCTGGCAAGAGCAAAAAGGAGAAACGGAGAAACAGATAACTTGCGAAGCATTCAGTGAAAACTGAATTACACTGTGACACTAGGTTTTAAAAAAATATTTAAAAGTATCCCTGCCGGGGAGACGGGATCCCTGCAGAAGAATAAGTACTAAAGCTATTTTCCTAGGAGAAAGCAAAGCTATACCTTATTGTCTGTTTTAAGGACCTTTTTTTTATTCAAACAGTTGCTGATGACAGCAACTACACTTTTTCATTCTGATCATACTGAGCATTGACATTTCTGTTTCTTCTGCAGCCTAGAATAAAATGATACACTCAGTCTTGTTTTTGCCCCAGTGTTTGTAGGGATCAGGGTTGGATTGAAAAAAACTCCTTTCTGCAGTACTTAAAAATAAAAAATATATATAATAATTACTTTATGAATTTGGGCTCAGAAATAAACCCTACATTAACATAAAAATGAAGTCTTATTGGTCTAAAAGAGTTCTTAAATCATAATTATATTTCCACAGTAGCAATAAAAAGTGGCATACTGTCAGACTTTCTAAAGCTCAACACTATGGCTCTCCCCCAGCCCTCGAAGAACATAAATGCATCCAAACGATAGCGAGGAAAGTTACACTCATGCATGGGATGGTTTTACATTACTTTCGCAGAACTACCATGTGCTGTTGAGCATTGTTCACAATATTGAATGTAAGCTTTTTTGTATTTGCACAGTAAGCTTTACCCAGAAAATACATTTGCTTCTGTATATCCTTAAAGGAATGAGGTAGCTGTAAGCATTCCTCCCCCTTGTATATATATATAGCTTAATAATATTATATATATATATATATATATATATATATATATATATATATATATATATAATTTTTCTTTGAATACAATGAAAAAAATAGATTGTTTCATTATGTCGAATTTGTTGTCAAATTGTCAATTATTTTGGTGTGCAAAGATAATTACCAGATTTAAGATGTAAGTTTATTATTATGAAATAGATTTTATGGAATGATAATGAGTTATGCTTCATGGTAGTGCCAGATGTGCAGGTTCTAATTGCTTTGCACATCAAACTAATCACTTTGCAGTCCTTTACAAAATGCAAACTTACTTGAAGGAGAGGTATTAGTTATTAAATATTGACATAAAACAATAGTTGCATCCAGTGAATAGAATTGTTTGCTGTTGTGATTGTGAAATGCTGGGGGCCGAGGTAATTAAGTTTTTAAAAAAGAAATATGCAACCAAACCATAAATAAACAACTCAAGACATTTAATTTAGGGACTTCAAAGAAGTCTTCATTAAAAAATTGTAGAAATGCAACAAGTTCTATTAGCACTTAACATACACGTGTTTGCTTGTAAATAAGGCATTTTAAAATGTAATTCAGGCTAAGGCTTTTTATTAAAAAAAAAAAAAAAAAAAGCTTGTTCCTGATTCTGCAAATAGCACTTAGAAATAGGAGTCTTGATTAAAGCTAATGGCAAAATTTATAAATTTTATCAGGTCTTATTGTGATATAGGATTCAGATGTGTGCTTTTAGTCTTCTGCGCTGGTTAATTATTAATTCAAGGAGTGATGTGATGAATGTTCTTTCATTGTGCCTTGAAAGCTTTTTATAAGCTCCTCTCCATTTGCCTCTGTATAGATAGGCCAAAGACTGCAAGTGCAAAATAAGCATCATCTTTACTGATGCACGTAGGAGGGTTGATCCGGAATGTCTGTAAATGCTCTTTAAACAGGTTATCCATCTCAAGCTAGGACTATATGTTCCCATAAATAACAGGTACTATAAAAAACATAATTGTGGTGCAAATACTACTATTAAAAAATAGCTTGGGTGTGACGGGAGATATATAGGTGATTAATGTTGGATTTGGGGTCTCCAGCTGTAAATCTATACATACCATAAATATTATTTTAAAGAAAAAATTCAAAAATGTGACTTGATAATTTACTCGCCTTGTCCTTCACCATGTCCTATGAGAAGCCCTTTTCCACGGACGTCACCAATGACATCAAATTTATCCCGCAGTTTAGCAAGTTCAGTCAGCAGATAGGTCCCAACTTAGGCACTGTTTTCATGTAAACCATCTTCCTCAATGGTCTAAAATAAAATTATAACATACATATAAATATACATTTAACCTAGTTTTTATGTACAGGGGCCTGCTAGACTAGTTTCTCAAGCACACAACGTTGTTTCAAATGTAAAAGTAAGGGTCTAGTGTTCAGTAATGCAGACTTGACGCATGCAGTGGCACATTTCATGATTGGTATATAACAACAGAATGACTAACAAGAGAATTATCATCCCCATAGTTAATAAAATGATTTTTTAACAATTGTATATTAGAGAAGTTCAGGATAACTATTTGATTTAAGGTATACATATATGTTTTAAGATTAAAAATAAATAAATAAAATAAATCACATCTTAATTGATGTCTTCCTTTCAGAATAATATCACAATGGTTTATAATGGCTATTCACAAGTAACATACAGTTGCTTTCATAGTATTAAAAAAATATTACATTAAGCACTAAGGATGCTATGTTACAGGCAACTGGGTTTCCTCCAAAAGTATTGAAATGTGACCCCTGGGTAAATGCATTTGCAACCTCTGAAAGAAAAAGATAGAACAGAAAAAAAAACCCAAAACTTTCATTATAACATTCAAAATGTATTTTGTATTTTTAAAGGTTATACATAAGTTTATGGTTGTAGAAATTATTCAGTTAGTGATTTTTGAATTGTGGTTTTATTTTCAGACAATTTTCAGTCAGCAGTTCCCAATACTTTTTTTTATATTGCTCAAGACTTGGTATTGTCATGTAAACTCACCTTGTGTGGTAACTACAGCTCCCATTGGGAAACCATTTGCAATTCCCTTTGCCATGGTAACAATATCTGGAACAACATCATGGGCCTTGAAGCCCCACAAGTCACTCTGGCTGGAATGCCCAGACCTCCCTCCACTGGACCTAGCTCCGACATCGCAGCACTGCCAGGCACAGCTCCTTGCCTGGCCCCTTGCTCCACTCCCTCTGGAAACCCAGATGTCACTGCGCAAGAGGCAAATGTCACTGGCATTCCCCCTGCTAGTTGCTGTGTTCCACCCTACAAAATTCAATAACTCAACCTTAAAATCACCATGGCAACCCATCTCACCTCATCAGCAATGCACACTCCTCCTCTTTCTCTGATCAGCCTATAGGCCTTCTTCAGGAACCCATTTGGATACTGAACTACTCGTCAAATACCCTACAAGATGAAGAACAGAGCCGTATACTGTTCAGCTCCAAAATGCTATATTTAAAAGCTCACTTAAGTGTACTTTCTAAATAGAACAAAACTAATACACAAGCATTGTGTTGTTTCTGAGTATGGATGCTAGTGCCCACTTCACATACTGTTGATAAAAAAAAAAAAACAATGGTAAAATATTTTTTTTCTACCAATTATTACATGCCTTCTCCCACAACCTCTATAATTTGTGGACTCATAATTTTTCCTACACGCAGCCCTTGTACCAAATCAAAAATGAAACTGTGTATACCGTCACTTAACTGGTTCAAGTTTACAATGGCAATAGCAGAACGTTAACAAAAATGTAAAAGAATATTATTCTCCTATTCCAAACGGTTCATACCAACTCTTCTGGGGTGAAGCTCCTACCTGTATAGGCTCAGCAAAGAACCCATCTATTTGTTGTGACACACTGGTATCGAGAAAATCTTTTAGCTGTTGAACATACATGTCCTTTGCTTGGCAAAAAATATTTTAATACTTTCTGTTTTCTACATTTAAAGACAGATGCCTAAAATGCGACAGACATTCAGAAAGGTGAATTCTTACAGTTAATACCATTAAATACAGAAGCTATTGCAATTATATACATATTTGGAGTTAAAGAACTACATATTTTGAACAGTAATTAAAAATTGACCTTACGCAGAACACTGAAGATATTTGTGACTTTGAAAGTCATAAGGTTTATGATTAAAATATTACCTTAATTTACTATTTGATTTAAAAAAGAAAGCAATACTGTGCAGTAGAAATTAGTTATTTACGGAGTACAGTAAATGTTTACGAGTGAGACTTTGCACTTTTTGGTAACACATTGTCTGCAATTTTTCTAAGATCTTTCGGCGAGTCTGGGTTTGCTGTTTCAGAAAAATAAAACAAGGAAGGAAATGTGACTCTTTCTTAGTATTTCTCTTCACCTAGCAGGACTGATGTGCTATTTAAAATGTCCAAACCTGGGGAGCAGTTACATTCCCGAATGGGCTGAACAGGCGAATCGTGACAGCGACTTCCTCCCCAAGGACCACGGAAGACATATGGGCACATAGTCGAGATGACCGAATAGGAGAGAAATGAATTCTGAATAAACATGGTTATCTAGCCAATGGAAGACAGTCGGCACAGGTGGTCATCAAACTGGATAGCCCCAAACCATCAAGATACTCTTGTAGAGTAGATTTGAACTAGGAAAGATCCTTATGACTTTCACCTTCAAGGGTGTTCTGCCAGCATGAAAAGCATCTATTAACCTTTGATTTTGCATTTAATTTACCATGATACTCATTTACAACTGGGATCGTATGCATCATCAATCCTAGGATTTATTAGTGGTTGATGCAACCCAGATGGGACTCCCTGGTACTGTAACATGCTTTCAGAACCCTGCTACTTACTCTTTAAGGATGAGCTTAGAACTATACACATCATCTTAGTATACCATACCTAAAGGGGTTTCATATTTTTTTTAGTCAGACAAATCCACGCCTAAAATGTAATACTTACAGTGTGGCAACCCGTTCCGGTTGCAATTGGGTATTTATAGGCAGACAATGATGTCAGGCCCATAGCATAAGGACTAGCACCATGGCATTCACCTCTATATGCAATAATTACAATGAAACAGTCTGACACAAAGCACAGTTTATAATTTCATTACAGATATGAAATCAATAGTTAAATATGGTTTCATTGTTTAAGATCTAATGCTCTTACAATCAGTTACCAAGTTAGTCCAAATGAGATGTGAGGGTGTGATACTCTTGGAACATCTATCATTAACTGAAATGTATAGGGATATCAAGAGTACAGTACAATGGACTAAATATTAGGCTGACCGCCATCTCCACTGTGTATGTTTTTTTCTTGCGTTAGGAAGATTCATCTCCGTAATGTCAGTAAATTCAAAATTAGAGTGGCCAGTATCATGAAAAAGTAGATTACCATAACATACGTACATCCACTGAAGGTACATGTAAAACTGTAAGTATGACATATGGACAGACACATTCCTACATATCCCTATATTCTGAACCTCTCAATAACTTAGTCAATGTCATAAATGTAAACTATAAACTAAGATGGTTGATATCCAAAAGACTTTGTCTGCAACTATTTCTGTTTTGTTTTACAATTAAACAGGTTTACCTGAAAGTAATGACATTAAAATTCCCGTGTACACACTTGCCATGAACAATGCAAGGTCATTAGCCTCCGAGTCACTGTTTGTTAGGTAAATGACCTAACGATGCAGATAAGACAGTTTGTTTTAACTCAGTGCCCCCGTAACAAATCTTAAAAGGTTAATAGAAATCTATCTGAAAACGCTGGTTATTTTCTGCACCATGATGTCATTTGCAACAAAAGCGATTTCCTAGGGCAGTGTTTGGTCAGATCACAAGCATCTGGCAGATCTTCTCTCACAACTGTGATTACAAACATACTGTGTGTTAAGTTACAGAATCCCCTGAAATGTTTTAAAGAAGCACATTACTTTACCTTTGCTGTCTCCTGTGTTGTCCATATCGCAGCAATTAATTTTTATTTTTTTTTAACAAAGCTGTAATTGTTTTAATATTTTTTATTCACACATCACATCAACTAGGGAATTACTTTGTTAAACTTTTTACTCAGGAACATTCCCCAGAAGAAAGACACAACGACTAGAGCCAGGATAAAAATCATTAAGCTATGCAGCACTTTTTGTAGCACACCAACTAAATACAATAGGTCTCCTACTTTAGTTCTTTAATTCCATGTTAAAAGTGTGGCATTTAACATCAATATCAAATTAGCAAACAGTAACGGTCAAATGTACAGCATACTGTTGCTAACCTGAACCCAGTGGGGCCAGATCTGTATAATTTAGTAATTTGTTTTTAGTTCTTATTGTAACCTGTGCCATGTTAAAAAGCACTTGTCTAGTGTTTGTTTTATGTTTTTTGATCATTATATTTCATTAAAAACAGAATTAACCCTTTGGAAAAATACAGGTTGCGGTAGGGGTTTACTTGCCTGTCATAGAATTAGGATATTTAAGTTTAGTTTCTACAGCATACATTTCATTATAAAAGTGTAGTTCGAATTATAGGTCAGTCTAGATTAGCACGAGTATACTTTACAATGTAAACTCAAACTTCAGCAACACATTGGGTACATTAATAAATAAGGCTATTAGCTAGAAAAATAATGCAACTGGATTAAGTCAAAGGTCTCCACTCCCTTGGCTTCATTTAATTATACAGCCATAAAATCACATTTCTTTCTCTCTTTTTTTTAATATAATGGTGGAGTGGATTACACACAAACATGTTTCAGTTCAAATAGATCATCCTGGTTTAAACCATGAGCACATATCCTCAGCTGCTACACAGTATATACTTGTACTACTTCACACAGTTAGACTAAGTAGTAAATTGGGTATGAGCACTGGGTAGAACGAGTATATAAAGGGGATATGATAACAGGCAGAATACATCCACAGTTTCTGGTGATACATGCTCTTTGATTACATCACTGCTGATTGGAATTGTTGCATAACTAAATGTACACTCCACTGTGGGAACATCTCTCTTACAAAAACAGAGGGGATTTGATTGGTAGGTGCTAGGCTGGCTGTCCTGGTACACACCTCTATACCTGTCCCTTTCACCACTTAAATGGGCACAAATTAGTGATAAAATGGTTGTTGGTCACATTAGAAACAACACAAACAATAGCAAAACACAATTCGAAAGCTTGCTATCTTTGTTCCTATAGCTAAAGAAAAACAGAGTGGGGTCACCTAGTTGCTCATCTTAGCTGTGGTCACACAGGGAGTGCTTTATTTTGTGTGCTTCAAGGGGGCCAAAGAGATCAATTGGTTGGGTATAGTTCACCTCCTCTCACTTCAGCTACTGTACCACGAGGCTGTACGTTCTCTCAGGCTGGGCCCCGTCTCCAGGGTTCAGTAACTTGGTATCGTTGGTTGCTTAGGTTCGCCAGGTGAAAAGAGGCGATTAGCTTGACAGCCTATAAGACATCAATCGAATTGGTCTCACACGTCACGTATGTTAAGCTTTAACTGACCTTACACACCTCAGGTTTAAAATGACAGGAAGGCATTTCTGGGAGATCAGATGGCAGTTCATTTATTGCAGATTTGTGCCACAAAGCACCTATTTAAGGGAGGGATTATGTCACAATTAATTTATTTTAAGCAAATGCGAAGCTAAGAAGTTGGATTTGCACAGTAGTAGTCAGGATTATCATTGTTTGAAAAATTTGAGACAAGGAGCATGCAAACCTGTAATAATGAAGGCTTGACGGGGTCCAAGAAAACTACATCCTCCTGTAGTTTTGACCCTACAGTTTGTTGTATTAACTAGGCCTATCTGAACCGAATATCTTCATGAAAAGATGTAGATTTGCAGTATACTTTATTTAAATGTATAATATCACAGAACAGAAAATGGGAGTTTGTCTTACTTCTGTGTGGATTCTACATTCTTTTACAACATCTTATAAAATATAAATATATGCTCAATCTTTTTTCCAGTTATTGTTAACAAAATGAACAACCAAATCCATGTTTGCACTGTATTTGTAATCATTAGAGACGCACATGCCACTCAACAGAACGTGTCAATTTAAATCAGTATTATCCTCATTCTCCTAAATTACGGTACATAATATAACAAACAGGATGTGATTACATTTATTAAAATAAAACTGCTACATGGATTCAAATGAGAAGTGTTATACACACCATGGTTATCAGATTTAGGGGAAACTACAGTAGCAGTGCTGTAACAAGAAGGAGACCAACCTCAGCAAGGTGTGACTAGGAGTCTCAAAATATCAGGATTCTTTAAAGATTTCTAAAATTAACAATCTCCTGCTGGACTGATCGTCAGTCACATTTGTGGCCATAACTTAGCCTACCATCCCTAATTTATTTTATTGTGAATGTGGAATGAAAGTCTTGTTAAAGGAATTGTTAAATAATTAAAGTCACGATTATTTTACGTGGGATTTATGACATACGTCAAGGTGTTTGTTTGTTTGTTTTAATAACTTACTTGGGCACTTCTTCACTTTCACAGGCATACTGACTGACTTACCGCTGGGTCGATGAAATGTAGCCTGGGAAACAGCCAGACCATAAAAGTCCTTTACACCTGGGAACGTAATCCTTGAGAAGACCTGACGCGTTTTCGTTTCACCGAATACGATTACTAACGGACTGTACGCCGTTCTTACAGCGCACGATGAATGTGAAAATTCCAAGTGGCAGGAGCGCGATTGACCAATACGAGAACTTACAGCTGTGGCTAAGGGGCTGCCTCACAGGAGAGAAAAAACAAATGACGTATCAATCAGTAAAAGGAGACAACAAATTCCACGTGGTTCTGTTGTCAGTGTGTGCAGCCCTGCTGAAACCAGATTTAGCTGGAGATCACTGTATATGTGGACAAATATGTACTGGCTTCCAGTTCAATGTCCAATTGGTGTACAAAAGAAAAGGTGCACAGGTTCATGTCAAGTTTAAAACCACAGCAGACAAACAGCTCTGATCAGGTCACAGCTGGAAAATAGATAAAGGGAACAAACCGTTAACTTTAGAAGTGTACAATAAAGGATTTTTAAATGTGCGCTTTTTTGTTGCCCATCTTATATAGAAACAAACTGTCGCTGTTTCACAAACACTCGTTTCACAAAGTCACCAGACAGCCACCAGATTAACGTGATTTTTTCTCACCACCAACTTTTGACATCGAGTAATATGTTAAGTTTGATTTTTATTTTAGTCTGATCTAATTTAGTTATGTTTTTTATACATTCGTGTTTAACTTCTTTAACAACATTTAACAGTATCTTCAATATCACTGTTTCTTTCACCAAAGCAAATGTTCATATTTTGGGAATCTGGCCACAGGAAATAAGAAAAAAATGCACAAACATCCCTTAGGGCTTCTGTGATTCCTGCAATGCTTACTTAGTCCACAAGGCGGCTCTACTTAATCCATGAAACTGTGGATAAGTTATTATTTTGAATGTGATATTGAAATAATCCATGGTTCTACCTATATTAGCAGCTGTGTCCATATTTTCCACCCCACATACACACAGTAAAATAGCTGTGATAGGAACGGTCATAAGAAATACAGTGTAAACTGGAAATTTAATCATCCTGAGAAAGGTCTCTTAAATTCTAAACCTATCAAATAGTGAAAGAGTGGCAGGGTGTTCTTCAGATGAGACATTAAGCCCAGATCTGACGAACTTAAACAGCTCTCAAGTCCTCCATTTTAGTGGGTACATTCTGTTAAAATGTGTTCCAAATTATTATTAGCACAAACGTACATGTTTTTGGTTTCGCAGAACATGATGCACCGCACCCCTGCTTTAGAATTTAGCAGAGCAGATTTGATTGTAACAATCTAAGACAACAATCATTATATGGTTAAGAAATAGTGCAAAGCTATGATGTTTACTAATTTTAAATGAGTTAAATTGTGTCTCATAAATATTCTGTCAAGATGACACATTTACTTAAAAATGTTCCAGTATCTTATGTTACATTAACATATAATGCTGCTGAAGACATACAATCTAATATCCAGTAATTTAACACAGCTAACTTTTTTTTAACCCCATTTTTAACACGATCCAATAATACAAAATATTTTAGACATAAAATGGCACCTTTTCATATTTCCCTTGACTGTTTTGTTAGAATACCCTTCTCATTTCTGACATTTATTGTCATCTTCCCCTCTCCACCAGCAAACGTGTATTTCACCAATGCACTCATTTTTAGATTTCTAACCCATGTCTAGCTTGAGTTAATACAGCATGTGACCAACAATGCAGACAATAAACACTTACAATATATATCTTAATTGGAATTTTTGAAAAGTCTGATATCTATTAAATATGTATAATGTATTCTTTCAGATACACTTTACTCTGAAACAAAACTTACAATAAACAATGCCAAGTGACACGTCATTTTGTGTATTTTCATTTTATATGAAATATTTTTTCTAGTCATTAATTTTTAAAAAGCCAAAAATAAATATCCTGACCGAATTATCATTCACAGACATACATACACACACAATGTATAGAGTGTCTCTTACTAAGTGTGGGAGAGAGGAAAGCAGAGCCAATAGGATGATCCATTTTACAAAATGTACCAGGTACCGTATGTGTGTGTGTGTGTGTGTGTGTGTGTTTTTTGTTTTGTCATTTTGTTTTGATTTTTGAACATTGGAATTAGGTTTGGAATTCTATGCACGGAATGACACTGGACAAGATGTACTGTACTGGAATTGTGACAAGCATGTGATTAGCCGATTTCTGAGAAGTGCTATGTAAAAATAGAAACAAACCTATTGAACAGGAAATATTTTTTAAAAGAATGGCAAAGTTTTATGTAATTGTTTTATTGTGATTAGCTTTGTTGTTACTAATAATCTTTCCTAATTTTCCTAATACAGTGTAATTTTATACTATATGAACTATACAAAAGTTGAAAATGGTTCATTTTCCATGGTACAATAACTGAACACAATGCTCATTTTTATAAATTACTATACAGTGAGAAGGTAGATTTTGTGCTGATTTGATTAGTTTTACATTTCCTTTTTTTTGATTTTTGCAGTATTTCAGTGATCTGGAGTCTGTTCCTCCAATACCAAGTCATTATAATTGTTCTCTATCTGCTTTCACTTGGCTTTAGGCTTTCCTGGAGATGCTAACCACTTCCACTGAAATTGCATCCTCATTCCATTCAAATCATGTGACATTTCAACTCTACTGACTCCACCCATTGAAAACCTTTTCTCTCTCAGTAGAGGTCATATGCAAAGTCACACTGCCACCTGATTTCAACAGAATGGGGTCTGTTTAGTGCAGGGAGTTCACCTCTGATGCAAGCACAGAGCAAGGGAAAGACAATATAGATGCACAGTACTATAGTTTCAACAGAACCCCGAACACTTACAAATATTGAAATCATAAAAAAGGAAAATGTATTTAAATGCCATTTGAAGACACTTGGTTAAATTTCACATTGTTATTATTTATTAAATCATTCTAAGAGCTCAAAAAGTTATGAGTGGATACAACATATGAGCTGCAGTATTGTGAAAGTAATTACGTCTACTTTACATTGAAAACACTCAAAAAGCTTGGCCCATGAATTACCAATTGTCTGTGCTAGATCAGTGTCCCAGCATATAAACACTAGAACAAATATTGTACAAATAAAGCTACACTGTGTATGAAAACTATACCACATCACCAACAAAACACAACATTATTTATATAACTACACATACAATAGACACATTTTTGTAACGCTTGTTGTCTAATAGATGTACATATCTGGGGGGGGGGGGCGACGACTTAGGAAGCAGTGCAGTGACTTATTTCGGTTAAAAGGTTAAATTTTTCAAAAAAACAACGACAAAAAAACCTAATGTTTTTACAAATAATGTGATACACTTTTACAGCCACATGAAGACATTATGCCTGTCAAGGTTTTAAATGGTGCCAAGATGGTGCTGACAGCCTCTCACAAAAAGAACTTGTAATATGTAATATGACGACATATTTCTTTGAAACCAGCAAAATAAAATGATATACGGTTTACTATTTTTTCAAAACGTGACATTGTTTGTATGAGTGGTTGGTTCCTTTTATAAGTGTGCCATAGAAAAAGCATATCAAAGTGTAATAAAACTTAGTGAAAACACGATAAATCAATGTAAAGAGCAGCAAGGTATGGTAAAACATTGTAATAAACATGCCAAACCTCGGTAAATGCATAGTATAAGCATGGGAAGACTGCAGAAATATAGTGTCAAAATACTGTGGTAAACTAAAGGGTTGGAATAGACAGATATTACAAATATATCACTCCTGACTATGCAAGAACGCTCTTGATTGCAACAGCAGCTTGTATGTTTCATGGTCCCAATATTATCTTTCTTAAAAGACATCCTTGAAACTTGTAAGCTCAGCAAAGTGCTCTTTCCATCATTGATGTGACAAAACAAACAAAATGGACAGCCACCATACAGGAAGTAAATCCCATCATCCCTGCAAAAGTGAGTAGAGTATGGAGTAAATGTAAATTTTATACACACTAAATTAACAGTTTTCAATTACAAAATACGATTCGGGAAAATGTGTCAAAACATTTGGCTTTACAGCATTGCTTCTCTACTTATTTAACTCCCCCCCCCCCAATCTTTTTAAAAGTACTACAGTATTTCCCTTTCTTTCAGACAAGTTCTTGAGTTTTCAGAACACTATTTCAAAAGAACAGTACTGGCTACTGGTAGAGTAAGCTTAAAGTGAAAAGTTATTTAAAATGACTGCAGGGCAGCAGCTGGGTCTACATAGCCAGATGCTGCCAACTGCTTGCCCTCTAGTGCTGGAGAAGTGCCCACCATTTTCCCAACCTGACATTGAAGGCTGGGGTGTGATGCTACGTTTTTCCCTTCCTGGGTGTCGCTTGTACCCTGGGCTCCTGTATCCCTTAGCAACAGCAGAACCCTGTCACTGACGACTCCACTCACTTTTGTGTATTCCTGCCCCATGTATTCTGGGGGTACACTCTTGTGTCCTTCTTCAGTTTTTGGCGTTAGTATCAGCATGCTCTGCTCGTTAACTTTTTGAACCTCAACGTACTCCATTGCTTTGAAGGGCAGTAAAGGGCTGTGCTTCTCATCGGCAAACCGTGTCTTTTGGTCTCCTGAAACTGTGGAGTGCAACTCCCTGTATTCCTTAGATTTGCTTTGAGCAGTGCTTGTGTTTCCATGCATGTCAGCGTTGTTCCCGAAAGAGTATGCCTCTCTGTGGATTTTAGATATGTTGTGATAGGATCGTTGCCGAGCCAGGAGAAAAGATAATTTGGCTGTTGGCCAAGTGTTTGTTTTTTCGCCTGCCGTCTCAAAATTGAGCAGTCTTCCATTGGCGCTACTTTTCCGAGAAAGCCTGATACTTCCCTTGTTGTTGGAGTTGTCTCCAACCTGTGCAGAAGTTTTCTTGCTGGAATTAGACACCTCAAGGAGGAGAGTGTGACTGTCGCAGCTCCCTCGTCCGGAGTCATTATCTACCTCGTTGCCACTAGATTTCACTCTTCCTTCCAGATCATCCTCTCCTTTATTCATCACCTGTTTCTGCTCATTACTGTCATCTACTTCTACAAACTCAACCAGCATGTCTTCACAGTCTGGCGTTGGAGGGAAACCTTGGCAGCCTAGAGCATTTAACAGGTCTTCAGATTTTCCACTCTAAAAATAATTCAAGACACACAAATTAGCAAAAATCATATTTTACAATTAAAAATGAAACTACAAAAATCACAAAATTGTACATTTGTTTGATAAAGTATTTCATTGACCAGTGTTAACATTTCACCATTTGCTATCTGAAAATTTGTATTTTCTTGCAGTAATTGATAAGTGCATTTTTAATCAGGTAAAACTAAATGTTAATGTCTCCTGATTATATCAAGATAAACTTTACAAACCTTACAAATGATTAGCAATAATTGTAGACTACCTAATGTATGACCTCAAATTTGACTGGTTATATCACTTTGGACAAGTTCACCTAACTTACCTTTTTGATGCAATGAGTTTCCTCAATTTTTAATGTCAGCTCAACTTCTTGAGGTTTACAATGGAGTTCAACCTCAGATCACAATGTATAAATAGCATGGGGAACTTCAAGATTAATGTGCAAATATACCATGGGAGTGTTTTTTTATGAGGGGCATAAAGGTTCCAAAGCAGGAGGAAGTTTACTTGTGACTGATAAGTAGAAAATGCCTGTTTCTTTACACATTGCACAGACTAAGCTATGGAAAAATGTAGTAAAATCTCACTAAGGAATCATATTTTAGTATACAGTTAAACACACTAGTACACAGTATAAAGTAAACACTAACCTTTAAAAGTGTTCTCAAAAACAAGTCTGTTTGCATTGTCTCGTGAATTAATGTTTACGTCATAAGAAGTTACTGTCTTAGTATTACTGACACTTATTATAAAGGCTTGTGTTACATGCATGCATTGTTTTTATTGTGTTTCATGGTGGCACATCAGTTTTTTCACATCTATTGAAAATGTAAAAAGTTGAAGGACAATTCATAAACTTACTTTCAGCAGCTGGGTATCGAATCCTCTAATCTTTGGCCCAGGGACTGGTGGAAATAGATAACTCTTCATACTAAAATGAAACAGAAATATTAGACATTGCATCAGCAAAAAAGAGTATAGGGATTGGACTGCATATATGACATCTCCCCAGAGTAATTTGTAATTAACTATCAAGTCCAACAAAAGCTATTTATCCACCCCATATATTGCCTGCACACTACAAGAGTATGTTTTCACATGTAGACAACCATCTATGTATAATAATATTATAATGCTATTCAGATGTCCATGAAGACTTTGCCCTGTATGGGATTTAAACTATAGTGCTGTCATGCATAAAGCAGAGAGAGGTGTTTTAAGTTCACCAGCTGTTCAACAGTTTCACTCTTGCCTCACAGATTAAACGAACCAGTGGTAGTCACTAGCTATGACAGTCTACATATAGTAGCTAAGAATAATGTACCACAGTTACCACGGTACCCTGCCGACTTTCCTTTCTAATACTGCAAGTGCAAAGGCCAAGGCAGCATTCCCTGTGGGATCTCAGCCAAGATCTGCAACTTGGTATCATTTGTGCCACGTTCGCATGTCTCGCTCTGCAGTCCACTCAGCATTGCTTTTACAAGATGAGCTACAGTGCTGGGGACCCCATTGAGAACCTCTTTTGGTGCAGAAACAGCACTTGTTAAGATACAAACATCATTCAGAGTATTCATTTAAAAAAATGAAAATGCAAAAGATGCAATTTAAAATAGTCACAGCGTAATCACGTACTCACTGCAATTGCTCTGAAAATTGATCTCCATTAATAATTTGCAAATACTGTATCCCAATTAAATGGCATCAATAGCATTGGGAAGAACCGTCTCCTATTTAAGCAGCAATCCCGATTATCGGTATCCCGATTAGATGGCACCGACTGTATCAGTGATACCGTTACCTTTCAAACCTGCTCCAACTCCTCTCTACCCTCTTTATGGCATTGTATAGAAGTAGGTGGTCAAGGTCACATATCACATCATTTCTCAGAACCAGGAAGCAAAGAAATTATATTTAGCAAAAGTATGATGTTGGGCAGCTAAATATAGAAACTAAATATATCAACAGAGCAACAGTACACTGAACCATTCAGAATGACCACAATCATAATGGCAAGGGGTAATGTTTCTTGAAATGAGATGCAGTTCTATGTACTCATGCCATGAAATGGGTATATGAAACTCAGGAGTATCAGATTACCTGTTACACTTTATAGCAACGGTCCAAGCTAGGATCAGAAAAATACACACAGATGGGGCAGCAATCAAAATCCACAATGAAGTGTCTCTTGGCCTGAAATCTGAGAAAAAAAGAGAATTTATTTTAATATCTGAAGTTTTATCCACAGCATGATTTATAGAAAATAAATAACCTTCTAGATCAAATTATTTTAGCCTGATAATAATATAGCTTTGAATTAAGGGGGGTTATGTTCATAAAGAGTTATATTAGAGAGGGGCTGCTCATCTATTTTTCCAATTTGAATCTGGATGTTACTTGGGCAGAAAGTTAACTGATATACCAGTACAGTGATTTGTTTTATTAAAAAAAAAAAAAAAAAAAAAAAAAAAACGTTCCCTGCAATAATTCAAATCCAAAATATAGTCATCAATAGACCAACTTTACATACAACGCTTCCATCCCTGGGTTTAATACAGTAGGTAGATAACTGTGTTTAATTACCAGGCTGTTGCATGTGAACCAACAATAAATAGATGGGTAAATTAAACATTATATAAGGGAGGTATTTTAACTACATCCAAACACTGCCTCCATGATTGAATCATAAATAACATAAACCTGTTGATGAAATGCAAATAGAGGTACAGCAATAAGATTCATTATGAATTTAAGACAAATTAGGCACTGCAAAATGCCTGCTTCAGAACTTGTGTTACCTGATACACATTTCATTGAACCAATGTTTTATTTCATTTAGTGTATCAGCCCCCACATTTTACAGAACTTTGAAACTTGTAGAATAATGTAATATTTCAGCATAATTCAGTTGTGTGACAGGGGGTTCGGGTGGAAATGTTGATTAAACTTGTACTCTGCCTCCCATAGTTGTTACTGGAGATCAGATAAGGACAGCCTGATGTGTATAGAATTGATAAATTCCAAATAACCTAGTGGCACAGTTGGTCCAAACAGTCACACTGTTTCTAAGTACAGAGGTTTTGACGTCTGCTTTCTTAGCACGAGCAGCAGCACTGGCACCCTGAGCGAGGCTGAGGTACCAGGAGGCAGCCTGTTAAACTTGCTAAAACTGAAGTGTTATATTTGAGAACAAAAACACATTCACAATGACAAGAGCACCAGTGATAATGTTAGGCAACCTAATAATGCCTGCAAAATAAAGCAGTGACTGGCATAACTAAGGACCTAGCATTAACTCCACACAAAAGCCTCTTTAGGTGGGGCTTGGTGCTCAAAAATGAGATTCTGCATTTGAGGCACTTGGCACGTGATGGACCAGACGCGTGCGATGCACCGGGCACATGTGAAACTAATCTATTTCATAAACACCAAAATGCTAGACTACAGGATTTGGTGCTGTTTGTAATTAAAATAAATAGGTTGTGGACTCACAGTCAGGTATTTCTATGTAAGAAGTGGAGCTCCATTCACTCCAGAATCCGTGATCTGGTTTGCAGCGAACCTGCACCAGGTACACTTCCCTGGGATGTAAACTAAACACATTGAACTGCTTTTGCTGGCCAGCATAGTGGGACTGAAGACAAAACAATGTGAGGGTTAGTGGCATGCTGCATACTACATCAGACAGATTTGTTACTGTTTTCCTAGCAAACAATGTAGATTCCCATGTTCCACATTACCCTTTAAAACATTTGACCTGGCCAATTACTGTAGGGCTTCACTGGTCTTTAAACATCGGATGTTTAAGCAGCACTGAGGGAAAATATGTTCTGCAGTTGCATTACCCCATTTGTGCGCAAACCCCTCAAATACAAGTTATGGTGGAAATTACGAAGGACATGAAGACAGTATTCGTATTCATTCATTAATTTCAGTGGTAAGAGCCTCCAAGATTAAACACCCACCATCCAGTATCTGTTTCCATTACCGTCACCCTTCTTTCATAGACCAGCACTGTATTAGACATTAGAGAAACAGTATCAGACCCCACATTTCCAAATGGTATATACACTGTTCTTATTTTATCATGCTCAGGGGTGAATTCAGTCAAAAAATACAGTGCCATATTATTTGGCAGTTCTATAGAGACATTCAAACCAACTTTTCAGAAGGTGTGGTGTATATACACATTTTAAAATACAAGCGTATTGATTGTTCATACACAACAATACACCTGTGAATCAACGTACTTGTAACATCACAAATGTGACAAAATAAGTATCTCCATCAAAGTTCAGATTATTTTACACACAGGCTATTTTAAGAATTTTGGCAGCAAAGCATTCAACCTCAAGCTGAAATCGGATGAAATGCTACTGCAACGCTGGGCTGATTAATACTCCCTTCTGGGATTAACATTTCTGCTGAACAACAGCCTGAAACCAGGGCAGCTTCATTACTTTCCCAAGTGTAGATCCTTGACAATAGGGCTCTGTGTGTGTATTTTATTCATGTAAACAGTGGATAGTGTTGTCTTTTATTTAGGAAATGGATCCCTAGGTGTCCCTTAATGTAACATTACAGGAACTGATGTAGCATTATGTACACAGTGCTCACCCTTTACACCACTATAGTGGGAGACATAGTTACAAGACTGCTATTTGTGTTCTGCCTTATAACGAGTATAAAAGGGCTGCTGTGATGGCATTATGGAGAAAATGGGAGCCACCACCCTACCATGCTATAACCGATTCCATACTATAAAAAGGCGTGTAATAATGGGTGAGCACTATATAGGACATTTTATCACTGAGTAACACAGAATAGCTTTGCAAACTGTCTAAAGGCCATCCAATCAATCACAGTACAGCTTCTACGTCCCTGACACACAGATAATAAATATGCAATCTCTCAATCCAGTAAATATAACAAACAAAAAGCATAGGAGCACAAACTTGGCATTGTGAAAATGAACTCAAAATAGCAAAATAACCTTCAATGCTTTAATCCAGCTATGATAGAATTGCTCAACCCTTATTACTGACTCTTAAAACAGGAGTGGTAGCAAGATAAATCTGAATCTTCTTGAATTAGGGGAGCCGTATGGTCTCTCCCTGCTTCAGGCAACTAATGACATGGCATACCTCCCATTCTGCTCCTTTCTCTGGCTTCAGACGGAGCTCATACTGAAGGGTGATCCAGCCAGACTTTGTATCAGCCTTGTGGGGGGGGTCCCACTTCACCATCAGATAGGGTTTCTGGTCCTGGGTCCTCAGTTCTGCTGAGATGTTCTCAGGTTTGTGCGGCTGAACTGTAAAAACATGGAAGGACTGGCCTGGTCAGCCATTATGGGACTCAATGACAAGTACATTCATTCACTTCACAAGAAGCTTTGTGGGGAGGCAGCCATTGTGCCTAGCTCTAGCCATGACTGTCAACACTGTACTATTATCCTTCAAAAGGTGAAAAACGAGAAATATCCTAATTCTAAGTAAGAATGCATACTTTAAAATTAATGTATCCAGCAAAACCACACAGAGTCTACTGTTTACTTACCTATGTAAGCTACGTCCACAAACACAGGATCTGAAGAATTGCTCCCCAATGCATTCTGCGCAACAACACTGATAGTGTATGTTATCCAAAGAGATGTGTAGGTTTTGTTGAAATAACAGGAGTTTAGACCTGCAGTCTTATAATCAGGGCACTCATGGACTGAATTTTCCCGGGATCTGCCCAAAAAAAAAAAGTACATTCAATAACAAACAGTTTGAAAAAAATAAAAATAATAATAATGATAATAATAACAATTCTGCCCATTACCATATTTACACTACCTCACATGCTTTACTGTTTATTGTGTTTTCCAGAATTCCCAGTTACTAAAAGTTTACTTCCATGTTACAGGTAATGCGTCTCTTGACGAGTGTGATATGCATCACATAAGAAATTTTTAAAGGTGTCAAGAGGGGCTTTACCCAAGCTGAAGTGGTAATAAAGTCTGTAAAACATTAAGACCAACAGCAAAACAGTACAGGACTTGTGAGAAAATGATCTTAAAGCCCCAGATATTAGACATTAGATCATAGACAGGTAACCCCTCCCTTCATTTTTGTATCTATATTTTATGCATTTAACTAATAGAAACCAAAAGCTTCCATTGCAAGCCAAGAGACATGTACAATATCATCTCACCCCTCCATGGTGTAATACAAAGAGTAGTTAGTAGAAAGTCCTCCATCAGAACCTGGCTGCCACCAACAAGCAAAAGTTTCTTTTTCTGGTGATCTGCAACGGAGCAACACTGGCTTTCCAGGAAATGTGGGACCTGAATACAATAACAAATCATTCTTCAGTGTAATCTTATTCTTGTAGTTCATACTAGAACAGAAATAACTCTATACCTGACCTGGACTTTTTATAGCTTCTTAAAATTATTCCTTAATTTCAATAGACTCAAATGTAGATTTTATTTAAGAAATACATTATACTTACCAGTATTTTCGACAAGCCACGTTTGAACAAATAGCAGAAACAGAATAATTTTCACTCCACAAGCCTCCTTCATTTTTTCTGCTCTTTTCATGGACTTTTCTAAAACTGATGGCTCACTGAAAAACAATTAAGAAAAAAGACATTACAATTCATTATAATTCTGGTTCCTGTTGTTCAGTGAAGGCTCTCCAGACAATAAAGGCAGTATGGTCTCAGGAGACTGCAGTGTTTCTGGTGGAAACAAGAATGTTGGGCAAATAGCTTTCTCTTATTTATGCATAAACACAATCCAGTCCCACAAGCTTGCCACGTGACAAAAAGCATTATCCATTACAAATGTTCACCTTAGAATACCATAGTAAAAACATAAACTTTTATAAAGCAAAATGCACAATATATAACATGTGGGGAAATGTATTATGCACATTTACCATGGTAAACTTGATAATGCCAAGATATCTCAAGGTACTTTAAAAAATACATTCAATAGAATACAGCCAAGTGAGATGACCTACCTACTAAATCAGCAAAAACGATTCAGTATCTAGGCGGTTTTACTACAGGTATGTAAATGCAATTAAATAACTGTTCCCTATAAATCACCTTCAATGAAAATGTCAATTTATGGCTATGCCTGTAACATGACAGCTCTTAATGGCGTATCCACCCAACAGTAAAAAACATAAAGCAATGCTAGCATGATAATGATCTCTCGGAAATACAGCAGCAGAGGTCAAAAGCAGTGTAGCTGCTGTCATGAACACAACCTGAGTTAAGCAGGTCTTGGCCAATGTCTGGAATTCTCTTTTAAGATTTTAATTACGCTTAAGTTTTAAAAATAGCATAAAAAGTGAACTGAAGAGCATCTTTTTCCACTAGCACAAGTTAATATATACTAAAGACATTGGGAAACCTTGTCCTTTTCAATTAGTAGTTTACTCGTTCCTGTTTTTGAAAACGAGCAAGTCAAAGTGGTAATACAACACTATGCTGAACACCACTTCCAAGTTAAAAAAAAAAAAACAGTAACAACAATAAGTGTATAGTAAATATCATTAACAATTAAAAAGTTAAAAATACTTACATTTACCCAACCTGTATAAACCTGTATAAACCAGCATCACCTGATACAACCCAGATTTTTCAACACAAACAAATAAACAAAGGCACCTTGAAAACACAACAGCCTGTCTAAAGTTACCAGACCAGTTATCTGGAATATTTATAGTTTTCAGAAGATTATGTTTAAACCTTTGAATAGGATTCTTAAAATAGGGAATAATAAGTACGTCAGACAGACACAATGCTCTTTAGAAAGTCTGAAAATAAGTATCTTTAAGCCCACGGTAAAATTGAAATAAAGAATAAACTCCTTATAAAGGTTATAAAGTTTGGTTGTGAATCTGTTTGTTGTTCCTACGTGTCAAAAAATTGTTACGTCTCTTTAGGTATTATGTTTTGTTAATGAAGTCAGTTTACTGGATGGTAAATTGATACCTGCATTTCACTGCATGTTATACAGGTTTACATTTTTAAATAGCAGTAGTATAGAATGAGCACCTACCTAAACAAACAGTGTATTCAAGTACTGAAAATGTATGCAAAGTCTTTAAAGAGTAAGTAGCGGTGTTCCGGAAAATATAACGTTATACTTCCCCACATGTTGCTACAACTCCCATTTTTCTTTTCATGGTTAACATCCTGACAACTTTTTACACTTAACTTTGACAACTGTTTCAAAGCTCTTTCCAAAATGTCAGCTCTAGTGCACTAGGATTTTAATCCCTGCAGGAACAGCGATTTAAAAAAAACACAAAACCAAAAACATAAAGTGCTCTGGCTTTTCTGTTCCGTACCACATCATGGATCGTTATTGCTGTGTTACCTGTTTGACAATGTGGGCAATAATTCTAACCCTATCAGTGCACTAGAGTGGACATTGTCAGGATGTTAATGACAAAAATTCCAGGTATGTTATTTACAGTAAACTATTGTAGCAACACCTGGAGACTTGCAAAGCTATATTTTTCAAAACCCTGCTACTTACGCTTTAAGGTACATGTTATAGCTTTGTCAAGTTGGATTGGTAAAGGTTTTACTTAAAAAAAATAAATAAATAAATAAATAAATAAACATTCTTCCTGAGCCATAAAACTGACGATTTCATTTTGCTGTCACAAGAACTACACATTATTTCAAGGCCATGAACAATAGTGTAAACCGTTAACACTTGCAAGATGTTGCAGTTATAAGAACTGGAAAGCACAAGTGATACGCTCACATAAAACAAAGAAATACCCAACAAAATACAAGCCAAAATGTAATGATGTGTCATCTCAGCACAGTGAATTGAATGAAGAGTCAAAGGCTGGACATGAACCACAGACCTCATGGTTCGAACATCTTTCCATTCAACTAAAGAGCCAGCTCTGTATTAAGAAGTAAACGCATGGCTTATGCTGATATCAGTATTATTAACTCAGCTGCAAGGAGATTCCTTACATTCTCCCCCTGCTTAATCAAAGAAGGCATCCTCCAGAAAGCAAGCCTTTTTGATCTGCTGTCTAGGATGTCTTCCTCCCATGCTGTTTCAATATGTACAGTTTGTCCAACTTGCTATTGATTGTGTAAGGATGGATATTGGCACAGCTCTAAGGTTTAGCCACCATCTACATTTGACAACTGACTGATGACATTTCAGAGTAAACATTGTCCCAACCTTACCAGATTAAGCCTTTACAGCAAATTCGCAATGATAACTGTTAGTGTTGATTTTAGGTGTTCAAGTTTCAAACTTGACACCAAGCGGTGTTGTTTCATATCTAAACCAAGGTATATGTCAGTGTAAAATACAGTACACTAATCCAGAGTAATAATATCAACATCCAGGATTTTAGTCAGCAGGTTCCATAATGGCGCCGCTTCTGCCCCACTGGAGAAGTTCAAGGTAGGCTAATATATTGCAACGGGCACAGCTGGACTGACTTGCCGTTGCCACCTGTCGGCTGGTTGTGTGCCATGCCCAGAGCCGGCCTCCACAAAAATGTTAATTAGGAGCAGAGGACGCTGGGAGTGGGAAATAGGGTAAGGGAAATACTGTTATTGTTGTTATAAATGTTGTGATTATTATAAGTGCCACTCCTTGTTGTTTTGCCATACCCTGTAACAGTTCAAACCTTCCTTCTTACATAACATAGACAAAACATAAAGCTATTAGTTTACACAAGTGTACATAGTTTATATACAGAGTATAACTGTGTACTCATATGAGTTAAACTGTCACTACAGCAGTGTTATTTCCAAACACTTAGGTACTTAGTTTTACAATAAAGAGGTGCTAGTTATAAACAGAAAGAGATGTAAATTTATCTCCCATAGTGTTAAATGTTTTACACTATGAAAGTGTTATTTTTATCTTTTTCAAAAGTGCTGCTTTTTCACTGTGTGGAGCCATATGCACACTGGAAAAGTGTTAGATTTGACGCCTGAGTTAATTTAACACTGGCCAATTTGCTTTATTGCATGTCCAGTGGAGCCCTGAAGCAAAACATTGATGTCTCTACAAACAAATATTTCAAGTCTGTTTAGTTGTCCAAAACAGATCGTCAGAACACAGTGTTCTAAAGCTCTTAATATCATGTCAATGTTTACTGTCCATTAAATACATACATAGTGTACTTTATACTTGATGTAATTTGTTTTCTGTCATCACCGAGGCTTACAGTACTTTTGAGGAATCAGAGCAAAACCCATAGGGAAATCCATTCTAAATATCTAAGTAGATTACGTTTATTTTTAGACTGTCAATTCCAGCCAAACTTTCAACCACAACAATAATCCATTAAGTTATCATACTGCTAATAGGCATGGGAGGGTCAACTCCGTGCTCCCAGCAGAGTGCTTATTCTAGAATATGTGAAGCTGCACTTAGTAGGTCAGGAGTTATGAATTTGACTGTGATCGGGGAATCACCCTGGACTGTATCACACTTATTCTTTGGGGTAATCCTATGATAATCAGGGATAAGTAGTTGATGAAATCCACGGTGTTCCCCAGCAACTGCAAAGTCTCAGTTACTAACATGTTCATATTGTTAACAAACAAGAAAACCTGTGTCCACCATTTCAAAGGGTTCTATTCATCAGCATGTTAAGATTGCTTCCTGGATGTCAATGCAAATTTGTGTGAAAGTTTGTGATTTGTTTCTTCACCCTAATGAGTGTTAATTCAGTTCATAGAAATCTCCCCCTGCATTGAAACATCTGGATTCAGAACTGTTACAGCTGTTTCTGTAATTTCTCTATATCTTTTCTATGTATCAGATTAGTATATTCCAGTTCCAACAAGTTTTCTTAGGAAACTAGGTGGGGTAAACCTTAACAAGCTTCTTCTGACACAGCACATCTACAGTAGTACATGTATTTCCTCCTAATGAACACAAAAATAGTAAGTGTAGCAAAGGTGATAAGGGCATAATATTGATTTTAATAAGAAATCCGTGCAAAAAAGCATAGTATTTTATTGTTTAAATACAAAACTAGAAACAGCAGATAGACTTTTTTGCCTGTTCACTAATGAAAATAAGATTCTAAAACAAAAAAACAAGGCTTTAAAATAAACTTTTTATCCCCTCTCATTTCGTCTGGTCTGGATCAGCACGCCTTGTTCATTTAGTAGAGTTAACAGTGCCATGGGAAGATGCCGTGGATGAGGCGTATGAGAGGAAGAAACTTCGGTATGCTCAACTAGCTGCTGAAGCGGAACAGCGAGGATGGAGAGTCCGAGTTTACCCAGTGGAAGTGGGTTGTCGAGGATTTGTGGCACACTCTACAACCCGGTTTCTCAGAGACGTCAGGTTCAGTGGCCAAGAGTTGCGTCGTACAGTGAAGAACGTATCTGAAGCAACAGAAAGGAGCAGCAACAGCAGTGATTTACCAGGCAAACTGAAACTCTGGCGCTTCAGTTTGGACTACTGCCAAGACTGCTGTGGCCACTGATTGCGTACAAGGTTTCCTTGACGGAGAAGCTGGAAGCTTTAATAAGTTCATACGTCAGGAAATGGTTGGGAGTTCCACGTTGCCTCAGCAGAGTTGGACTTTATGGTAAAGGAATACTGCAGCTACCAATCTCTGCTCTAACCGAGGGGTTTAAGTGCGCCAAAGTCCGACTGGAAATGACATTAGTGGATTCATGCAACAAATGTGTAAGGGAGGCAGCACCTGTGTTGAAAACTGGAAGAAAATGGATGGCAAAGGAAGCTGTGGAAGATGCTAAGGCTGCCCTTCAGATTAGAGACATTATGGGGCAAGTTCAGCATGGAAAAGGAGGTTTTGGTCTCAGTTCAGCTCCTCCTACATGGCACAATGCAATCTCAGCTCAACAGAGGAAGCTGGTAGTCAATGAGGTGCAAAAGCAGGAGGAGAGGATCAGGTGTGTAAAGGCCATTTCCCAGGCCAAGCAAGGAGAATAGATGAGATGGGAGAGTGTGGAACAATGCAAGATCGGCTGGCAAGACTTATGGACAATGGAAGAGAGCAGGATCAGTTTCCGATCAGTATATGATGTTCTCCCATCACCACAGAACCTGAACCTCTGGGAGGGTGGGGATTCCTCATGTCCTTTGTGTTCATCACCTGCAACATTAAGGCACATTTTGACAGGATGTAAGGTGGGTCTTAGCCAAGGATGGCTTACTTGGCACCATGACCAGGTGCTGCGATGTTTGGCCTTAGCATTGGAAGACAAGTGTAACTTGACCAATAAGTTGCCACCAGTTCCAACAAAGTATTACACACAAAAGACAATATTTCTCCATCCAGGAGAACAACCACCAAGAAAAGGTGTTAAAACCAAGCCTGGCCCAGGACAACTGGAAGCTGCTAGAGACTGGAAGATGCTGGCAGATATTGGTCAATGGCTTATTTTTCCAACTAAGATTGCCACCACTAACCTTCGACCAGACATCGTCTTGTGGTCTGGATCAGCATGCCTCGTTCATCTGGTAGAGTTAACAGTTGCATGGGAAGATGCTGTGGATAAGGCGTATGAGAGGAAGAAACTTTGGTATGCTCAACTAGCTGCCGAAGCAGAACAGCGAGGATGGCGAGTCTGAGTTTACCCAGTGGAAGTGGGTTGTCGAGGATTCGTGGCACACTCTACAACCCAGTTTCTCAGAGACGTCGGGTTTAATGGCCAAGAGTTGCGTCACACAGTGAAGAACTTATCTGAAGCAGCAGTAAGGAGCAGCAACTGGCTGTGGTTGAGACGGAAAGGTTCTGGATGGGGATCTCAAGCTCAGTAGAAAGAAAGCAATGCTGAAGTACAGGTATACAAACCCACCTGACCGTACATAGTTTCTTACGTGCAGCACAGACAGCAAGCTAGGCTGTTATCTGTAACAAAGGAAAGTATAACATTCCAAGCCCGTTTGTGGACTTAACCTACTGTCATGCCAACAGTCCCTACATGTCATCGGAACAGTCCAGATTTCCCGCCAAACATCCTCATGATTTAACCCATATTCGTTACTGGGAAATGTATCCCATCTCTCGTGCTGCTATTCACAATATACCCATCCACAGGACCGCACCTCATTTTCTTACCATTCATCAGATTCAGTCATCTTGAAGTACTGCACTGTTGGCCTTTGCTGCTCTGATATGTCAGTAAACGCAAGGAAGCCAATAAAAAATGAAGGACTGCAGTAGATGCAATACCCACCATTCATATTTTCAGTGTTCTGCAGAAGCATGGTGAAAAAGCTCGTTAATGCTACGAATCTTTGAAAACAAATGAATATCATCTGCACAGCATTGTCCCTGCATTAATATAATCCGCACAGCATTGTCCCTGCATTAACCCTTCTAAACAATAAAACTGTATTTCTGTCTTATTTAATGGGGACTGTTCAGCTGTCTTTTAGCTTTGGTGTATTATCATTCTATCTGGGTATGTAACCGTTAAGCAGCAAGTGAACAAACAGTACTTTTAAGCTGTTAATTGTGAACTATAGTTCCACTCATCTTGATTTTCATTAAAGCTCTCTCGATCTTGACGGATTGTCAATATGGGCTATGTTAGGTGGTACAGCAAAACCCTTCCTCAATATGCTGAACCGATTTCTCCTCCTGTTAGGCTTAAGACAAACTTGTTCAGCAAGTAACGAATACCAGACTATACATGAAGGGCTGCAAAGCATTTAACCAAGTGCGAAGTTTGAACCTTTTTTCCGTAAAGGTATAAATTCAGACTGCTAACGTTCGAGAACATGTTAGAAATGCCTAAAGTTTTGTTTTCATTTTTAGAACAAATGATTCAGAAATATGGCTTTGAAGCACAAGCTTTTTAAATTCTTGCTGAAAGAAACGTTGCTGACAGGTGTTGGCTGAAATTCAATTAGTCTGAAATTTAAATCGCAGGACAATTACTGTTCTTGGTCCCGTTAACCATATATTGGGCCCTATACACAAATCTTTAAATCATTTGTTATGGTCTAAAAGAAAGGCATAGATTCTGAAAGCGATTTACTTCAAACATCATTAGCGCAATTTCTCTCCAAAAAACACAATTATAAAACGAATAAGAAACTACTTCAGACTACTTACAAGTTCATAAGTTAAGTCTTTGTTGTTTATATCTGCTTTGATAACTTTATTGGGTGTGTTTCTCCTTTCTGAAAAAACTTAGCATTTAGCCCAAAACATGTTCTTCCAGTTTTGAAATAACTTTTTTTCGTGGACTAGATTCTTGTTGTCTTCTTTTAAAACAGTTTGGACAGGTGTGTCAAGTTTAAATATGTACATCAGGAGTTTTCAACGGGTGGTATTTCTAAGGGTCATAGGGTTTACACAGGACGAGTCAAAAATGCAAAGATAAAAATGAGCGTAAAGAAAATAATGATCTTGAATTGCTTTTTTTAAATAGCATTATATATTATCTCTGAACCACTATGCTTCATTTTATTTTTTGTTCAGCATCTCAGTTACAGTCTGACTGTAGTTTCAAAATTATCATCCACCTGGGGCTCCTGAGTGGCACATCCAGTAAAGGCATTTTGTGTGGAGTGCAGGATGCGCCCTATAGCCTGGAGATCACAAGTTCAAAACCAGGCTATGTCATTGCTAACTCTGACCAGGGGTTCCTAGGGGGTGGCTGGCACACAATTGACCAAGCGCTGCTCAGGTAGGGAGGACTTCAGTCAGCAGGGCAATCCGTGGTTCACCACACACCAGTAACCCATGTCTGATAGGGCACCTGCAGGTCTGCAGTGGAGCCATTCAGATCTGTGTTGTGCTCCAGCACTATAGGTCTGGTGGCTTCACTGTAGATTCGCAGTGCAAATAATATTGGATTGGCAGGAACACGTTTCAGAGTACGCACGTTTCAGCCTCTGTTTCCCAAGTGGCCATAGGCACACAAAATGATGCTGAAATGCTAAGTAAATGTTTACGTGAAACATTTACAGTGCAGATAAATAATTGTGCTGAACAGAAAGCTAATGCGTGTGTTTTTGAAGAGATTCCCAAATACTGTCTTGCAATTAAAAGGGGACAGTAACAGTCCCTTCAACTGTGAAGTGTCATTAGCGCCAGTTTTGTAACCTTAAGGTGTGTTTATCTAATTTTGAGAAAAATTGGCCATTTGGAGTAAAAGACTTTGGAGGACTTCCAAAACTATTCAAAAGTGTAAATTACTCCATTTTAGGTTACACAAAATAATAAATTTCCAAGATACAAAACTAAAAATAAACAACCTACTTAACTGCACTGCTGCGGTGTAGTTTTGTAAAGGATATTAAATTTATTCAGATATTGTTAAAAAAAAAAGTGTCAATTTAGCCTTGAGTAAAAATCAGCCTCTTTGTAAATTCCTCCTTTAAACCGTACACAGATATCAGTCATTAAATTCAATATGCCATTAATTTTCTTTTACATGAACAGTTTATTTTTAGTAAATTCTGTATTTATTGCAAAATGGGAAGGCTGTTGTACATAATTTATGAACGTTAGTGTGAAATTCTATTTCTCTCATTAAAAATACTGTTACAAATGTATTTTTAAACAATTAAAAAGATACTACAATTACAGCTTATTTGCCACTGTCAATACAAGTATGTACATTATCTACAACCTTAGCAGCAATTAAGTTATTTGAAGCAATACATGGCTCCCAAACAAAGTTTTGTTCCACAAAAGACAAGTGTTTGTGTGTTAATCTATTTTTTTATTTTTACACGTGGAGTGAATACTTGTTTGTCAAAGTTGTCTGTATTATTCCTACAGTTATTCTAGGCTCACAAAAATTGTAGGTGACTAAAAAGTAGACGTACCTCCCATTTAAAAATAAATTATCAAAAAACAAACAAAATTGAACTGCAAAGCCTACATTTCGACGAGGTGTTTTTTTTTTTTTTTCAGTGTCTGATTATACTCCCAACTTGTTTCTAAATTGAGAGAATGAAACGATCTTGTACAGGTGTTTACGGTCCCGATTGCCAGTCCTTATTTACTTAATGAAAGTATATACTGCTATATACCATGTTTCAATAGAAATAAAAAAGAATGCACAGATAGGCAATACATAACACCAGCTTGTTGCTATTTCATAACACGCATCCTCCGGATTAATACTGAGGTTACCAGCTTTACAAACAAACACCCTTTCGCACCTACTCACCTGTTTTGGTAGTACTAGTTTTCTTCTCCTTAATCAATTTCCACCCAATTCTTATATTAAAAGCAAAGGTATTACTTAACTAGATATAGTCTGATCAGTCCAATGGGATGAAAATGGATTTGCAGCTCTGCCCACAGTATCTCCTAGTTAAAGACTGATTGACTCCTCACTCACGCTAACCAAACAGATCCTAAACTGGGAGGAGTCAAACCAGTCAACCAGGCGCTCCCACATCTCCGACTCCCACACAGTGGCAGTCAGTCTAAAACAGAATATTTTCACACGGCTTCTGAGTTGGTTTGAGTTCAGTTTACTAGTGTTCCGTGCTATTCCGAAGAATTTTTTTGTTTGTTTCTGGACTTCGGTTTTTTACGGATTTATATCTATTTATTCAATATTTTCCCGGGACTATTTTCTAGAAAATACACCCTATTTTGATTAAAATGCCGTTTTATTTTGACTCCGACATTGTAATAAGCAGCCCTGCACTGTATCCTAAGATTTGATTATTAAGATGTCACACACAAACCCGGAAAAAATAACCAAAAACAAAAGCCAGCACTGCGGTGCGAGACGCTAATTCGCTCGTTTCTTTATTAATCAAAAACAAAGGGTTCACACAAAACAGGAACAAACACTGAACTCTAAAACAAAACTGAACCTCACCAAACAGACAGACTCTAAACAAACACGACGAGACAAACCCAAACAAGTACTGTTATCTTCAGTTTTAAAGTATTCTCTGTACGTTCTCACCGAATACCCCGAAATCATTCTTCGCAGAATCTGACCAGTTTAGCCAATGATCTTCTGAGAATGATCTCTGTGAACGCACCAATTGGCTAAAATGGTCAGATTCTGCACAGAATCTGCGCAGAATGATCTCCGTGAACGCACCCATTGATTTGTTCACAGTGTTGTCAAGTCTCACGAGAAACAAAAGTGACCATTACAGGGCTTCTCTATCCAGGGGACCCCCTGTGGCTGCTGGTTTTCATTCCAACCGAGCTCTTAATTACTTAAGTAGACCCTTAATTGAACACATAATTTGCTTAATTAGACATTTTTGCTTCTTTTCAGCTCTTGAACAGTTGCATATTACAAGTTAGCTATAACATTTTATAAGTAACTTAAAATGCAGGTGCGAACCGTTTGCAGAACGTGCATAAAAGACATGCACAAGTACATAGGTGTACTTTTACGAAATGCGTTTGCCCTAATCACGCCTAATGTAATAAAAACGCTTTTACAATTTTATCATTAATATATTAATTCTTTGTTTTTTCATACCTTTTCATATTTCTGACTTTTTTTGGCGGTTCGATATCTTCAGTGTAGTTTTATTTATTTATTTATTTCATCAAATGCTGGTAATGACAATGTACACCTTAACATCCGAGTTTGTCGTTAGACTCTAAATTGTGAATTCCATCCGCATTTGCAACGGCTTAGTATGGGTTAGTCATCATCACTGGTCTAACCTGTTGCACTTGGACAGGTCAGCTGTTTAGTACAGAGCTGCAGGATTTGCTAGACCTCATTTTAATCCACTTGATGCGGACTGCAGTCACTGGGTACGCCGTAATAGACCCTGGGTGTTAATGCAAATTCCAACCCGCGACTCTCAAAAAACCAAGCCCAATCTCGCTTATTATAAGCGGACTTGGCAACTGCATTCGTGCGTCTACAGCTGTGCCGGGATTCAATTAGTAATTAATCATTCACTTGAATCCCAGCACGTGAAAGCAATCCCTTCGACTACAAATATACATTTTTACAACACTTGTACTGCATAGCCCAATTTATGTCCCGTGTGTGTGTATGTGTGTGTGTATATATATATATATATATATATATATATATATATATATATATATATATATATATAATGATAAGTGCAAGCAAGGCAAATAAACTTGCAGCAAGAAGTAATCCTGCTGGTTTAGCGAAGGTACATATTGATTATAAAAAAAAAAATAAATAAACCCTTTGCCTATGGCATGATAACGAGCTTGTAGCTGTGGAAACGGTATGTGGAACTCTAAATGCACATCTGGTGACAAAATAGTTATGTAGACCACTGTTTTATCGTGGATTTAGTTTGGGTAGCTAGCAGCCAGTCCAGATAGACTTGACACTGGCTCTTCAGTGGACTCCCCTGGGATTCTTGAAGTAAAATGCCTCCATTCAAGCAAGATGTATCCCCAATGAAGGCTTGTGAGGAACACAAGCACAAATTAAAATATCTTTCCCGTGAAAAGTAAAAAAGGGGGGTCTACTTCTATCAAATGCAAATGGGTGTCACAAAAAAGAAAATGGCGTGACTTTGTTGTTTTTTTATGAACATGGGGGGGGGGGGGGGGGGGTATTTTAGAAAATTCATTTCGAAGGACAGTTCTGGGAAGGTTTGAAGGAGAGATGTATAGCTTTTCACAGTGTACATGTTATACCAGCGTTGATTGCACAGGGGTTTTATAAATAGTTGGGATTAGGGTTGGTTGTAAATCTTGTTTTGCTGGCTCCAGCAGCCCCTGTTCCAGGATAGTACTATTTATGGTTTTGTTCTGCATATAACTTTTATTAACAGTAATTTAAACATTCATAAATATAACAACTTTTTCAATAGGTTAAATATTTTCTATTTGTACTACACATTCTCCTTGTGCATTATATACCGCGAGTAGGTACTCATTTTTTCTGAAAGTGAATATATCCACATCTATACAAATGCGTACTGTTGTTCAGAATACCTTTGGAGAGGAAAGCTATTAATTCACCTGCAAGCCTGTACCATCTGACATGTCTTCAATTAGTATTTGCTTCACACAGTAGTGTACTAGTATTATTCGACAGCAGGATACATTTGATTTTCTGTACAGTCTCCTTAACTAGCATAACCTTCAACAATGTCCACACTGACAGTACTTTATCACCACCACAACAAAAACTAAACAAATGGTGCACAGTCAAAGTAGTGTTTAAGTCAAGACTAAAAACGCACTTTTAAAAAAAGGCTTTCTTATCTTGGTGGGTTTTAATGTAAATTAAAAATTGCTGCTTTTGTATTGTGTATACCGTCATTTAAATGGTCTGATTGTGGCAGTTGTATGTGTGACATGCTGTACAAATGTGTTGTAGTTTGTTCTTTTTTTCTGTTATGTACAGTGCTTTGCGTTACTTTTGTATAAAAAGTGCTATATAAATTAAATAAATAAAATGAATAAATGTATGCAGGTGCATGAATGGTATGTCATTTTATGTTTAACGTTCTTCTGAGGGGCTCAGTAAGACCACCCAAGTGCCTCAATGATGTCTCATCAAAAAGGACATTAAGCTAAATGTGTATCTTCAACATTACAATGATGTTCCCATTTCTTTTCTTTTTTGTTGTCAATTCCTATACTGAACCACCATATATCAAATATGAAAGGGAAGCTAGTCATCTCATTTTATAGTTCCTTTTAGATAATTATTTCTCATAATTATATGTCCAAGATGGTCTGAAGCAGTTAAATTGCTTCTTTGTAGTACAGAAATTAAAAGATTTGTAGAAGTAACAGAAATGAGAGTCTTAAAGAGTAAGAGTAGTTCTGGATACATCCATGAACCCATAACCTCGACCCCAGTGCTAAAACTGTGCTTAAATTAGTATTGGGGAGCTATCAGCATCTAAACTCAACAAATACGCAACTTTTACCTGGTCGGAGAGGGGTTTCAGGTATCTCTGGTGTTGTTGTTACTCCAATTATGATAAACCTTACATAGAGCAAAGGATACAAATGAATGTGTTCTGAAAGATGACTTGGATAGATGGAATCTTCTGCCTCTAGCTCTACTTGGTATAATAGAAACTGTGCATATGAATATCTTACCTAGACTCTTGCCATTCCAGTCCCTCAGGTCACATTTGAAATGTTAGATAAATTAATCTCAAGATCCATATGACAAGGCAAAAAACCCAACATAAGATCTAAACGTCTGCAAACCCCTAAAGACAAGGATGGTTTAAATGCACCAAATATTAAATTATATTATTGGGCAGCTGATTGAATCAAGATTAAAAATAGAGGGCTAGCTTGTACACTCAAAGTCTGGTCTGAAATAAGAAGAAAACTAGTACTACCTGAAAATATATCCACAGTAACAAATTTCAACAAATAGAGACTTCTCCCCACACATTTTGACACTAGTTATACAAGATGGACCAGAAAGGGTCTAAATTACAGTAAACCAACTATTGCAAGGGGAGGAACTGAAATCAATCCAATAATTACCAAAATAATTTGATTTACCCACAAGCAATTTTTTTAGGTTTCTGCAACTAAGATATTATTTGTCATCACTTCTTAACTGGCAGTTACTACAGACGCTGCCATCCATGCCAGAGGTACTTAATTGATGTCATTGAGAAATACACATGGAAGAGCAATCTCACGTCTTTACAATATTCTTCAACATCTGTAACATGTGGCTCCTATGACATTAAGGGAAAATGGGAATTAGAATTAAACATAATTACTACATATGAATCATGACACCATACATGTATATCAATCCACAAAGTAGCAACCTCCCCACTATGGAAGGAGTTTAATTGGAAAGTAATTATGAGATGTTTCTGGACACCTACAATCCAAAAACACACCAATAGAGATACCTTCTAATAAATGTTGGAGGAAGTGTGGAATGGTAGGGGATCACACACACACACACACACACACACATTTTATGGGACTGCCCTAAGGTAAAAACATTTTGGAAGGAAGTCTGGGAAGTAATGGGGGCCATCCTACATATTGCTATCCCCTTTTACCACTTCATCTGGTCTCTGGAGTTGTCCCTGGGGACTTGGGGGAGAGAGGAGCAGAATGTATTTCCCAAATTCTTGCATCTATTGCTTGAAAAACAATAACTCTACGTTGGCTAAAACCCTGACCTCCAATAATAAATCTCTGGTAAGAAAGATTACAGGATATGTGCCTAGTGGAAAAAATAACAGTAAGATTAATCTTAACATATGATTTATTTGTAACAAAAATGGTGCCCAATAATATCCTAGTTGCATCTTAACTTCTGAAGCGATATGAGACCACTGGAGACAGGACTTTTCAAATTTGGGTCATCAGAGTTAATAACCCCCCTTTCCCAAAAAGTTGAATGTGTAAACATATGTGAATATATGTATTTACTTGTATGTGAAAGTTATCTGTAAAATGAATATTTACCAATGTGTTGCTGCTATCCATGTTTAAAATAACTTCTGAAAAAAAATAGTGGGTTCTGGGTCCTGTTGCTCTGGTATTGAGTGATTATCCTTAACTGAATCTGTCTTTACCTGACTTTGGACTTAAGCTATAGATTCCATGTGCCAGCACTGAACAGCCTTGAAATATGTCACATTATGACTTTTCACCTACTCTACTTAAAGTGTATACATTGACTAGAGTGAGAGTAGGTGGTTCATGTCACAATTGCAATGGAATGAGGAAGGCTTTTAGTCCCAGCACTTGGGGCTCTTTAACAAGCTGGGGAAGGCTGATTTAGAGAGAAATGGCAACACTTGGTAATGGAGCAACCAGAACCACTCAACAACACCATAAAATAGTAACAGGAATATAAAAGAAATTCAAATTACATCTGAATCTACTTACTCTTCAAATAAACATTGAGTGAACATGACCGCATGACATGAAATACTAAAGAGAGGGAGGCTGCTGCTTTCATATCTCCTTTCAGACAACTATGGATTTGGATTTTTGGGACCCAGCAAATTCTAAGTGAGGCACTCGAGACCCCTGGTCCTCCAGGAGCTTCTATAGGCAGTGGTGCACAGAGTTCATGCGATAGGGATTCAGGGCAATTATGCAGAATAGAAGAAGAGACATAAATAATTCAGAGATATGATTTTTCCTGCATTAAATATGCAAACATGAAGAAAGATGCATTCAAACAAAACGGGGTCAATTGCTTTTTTTGTTGTGAGGGTAAAACCTGAACATATTATAAAGCAGATATAAAATAGGCAGAAAACACAAATCAAAATTGTAGTATGCTCCACTGGGTTTCTTGTATACTGGAGATTTAGTAAGGGTGAATAGAAGTGCAGTGGAATATCATGGAAATTCAATCTGACTCAGATTGCCTCAGTAGCTGTTTACGTCAGACAGGATCAACTGCTGTTGCACAGCAGGCATGCAGTATAGCAAATGGATCCTTCATATGTACTCTGTCAGGTAAGATGAGGAGAGCAAGCAATTACTGTGCTAACCTGGCTGAAAAATAGTAATCTACACGAATATACAGTAACACAACTACAAAACAATATGTCTTAAATATACTGTAATAACAGTACCCTTCCATAAGATTATAGATCAGTTTGATGTGCTCATGTCTCAATACTTAATGCCCCCCCTCAATAGCACACAAATAATATTGCATGACAAGAACAAGCAAACTCCCACATGTTATTTCGGGTTCTGAATCATAATAATCTCCACTCAAGGACCTTTTCATTTGTTTTTTTATGGCAGGGGACTGTTCCATGTAGGAATGCAAATTTTCCTGTTTTCAATAGTACTGTTGTAAAAATTCAATACTTTTAAATAACACCTTATGGGGGTGGTAGTGGTGGAGGTTTGTGTAGTTTGAGAACTCAAGCAACACCAAACCTGACACTGAAAGAAAGTGTCATATTACAAGTAAGGTCTAAATTTAAGCCATTGTTGTGGTCAACCATGGGGACATAGCAGTATCCCTTTTAACTGACCAGGTATAGACAATGCCTAGGATTATACACCATCTAACCAATCCAATTGCTCCTTTTCAGTATGTCACATTATAAATCACATATCAGAAATCAACCAATCACAACGTGTTTGCCAGGACATCTGATCCTGTGTACACAACTCCTGGTAGTGTACCTGGTACCTTTTATAAAATGGATCATCCCATTAACTTCATTCTTTCTTAATTTAGATGAATACAATCATCATTTGTGTGATTTTGTATTAAGCTAATGTATCAGATGTAGTAGAGAGTCTCTTATTGTATGAGACATCATTTCACACAAATTGTTTGCCCAAACTTCACAGTGTGTTTTAAAAGGAGGTAAACTTCTAATCAATTTTTCAATTTGGATTGTTTTATTTTTTTTCTATTCATTGAAAAAAGGTAAGATTCTACAGAGCCATGAACAGGTTAAAGTTCAGCAAGGTCTCTAAATAAACTTGCATTTTTTATAGTTAAAACAGTAAAGCTGGACAAATAATGCCAAGCAGTGGATTTCAAAATCACAGAAGTCTGGGTTTAGTTTAGTAAAGTATGCTACAATAAATTTTGAATTAGAAACTTTTTGTTTTAGCTTTCAATCACATTGAGAATTGTGCACAAGCTAACATTTAATCAACCAGGTAGCAAAGTATTGTAGGAATTTGTTTTAATTTAAGTCAAGTAACCTTATTTTGTGTCAATATCTTGTACTAGCAAGAAATAACTTTTATTTGGGGGCAAAGTTTGCCTTCTACTAAACAAGAAAAAACTTATAACTGTTCCTTCGTGCAATTAAGTTTATACTGTTAAATGTTACTCTGTTAAAATGGTTTTATTCATCTAAAAAATGGCCTTACATTTTGAATGCTCTTTATACTTACCTTTACACAACTATTTTGTTTGAGTTGTGTGTCATCCCTTTAAAAAGGGGCATGTTGGAACCCCTGTATAGCATTGAGCAGAGATGCCATTGGCGCTGGTTGTGTCATTTGGTGAAATTGACATGTATTTTTAAATGATAAATGCTCAGTGAAAACATTGTCTGCCCAATTTTGTGCATTTTTACAATTACTAAAACCATAACTTCATAAAGATTGAACACTTTGTTTGGTTTCTCAGGGCTTCTTATCCATTCTCAAAAATAAATAAATAATTAGCCTTGCTAAGTTCAGCATTTTGTTTGACCTCCTCATTGCACCACATCTATACATTTTTGTTTTCTTCACACATGCATAGGGTAGCTGTACAGTAGTACTGGACCTCCTTTTACTGTGCCTAGAATCTTTAAGTTCTTCGCTTGTTTTTTTTAAAGTGAAGTCAAAATATTGCAAATACAGTGTTACAGATTAACTGCATCCCTGTACCTTTGCATTACTTGGTAAGGCTGCTGCAAGACAGCCGAAATTAGCTTGAACTGAAAAATCATGGAAGTAACTTTGTACAAGGAAGTAAAAAATAACACATTTGCATAGTTCTATTAAAATCTTTGTTTAAGCATTTTATCACCACATAATATTCAATTATTAATGTACAGATGTGGAGCGAAGGCACCTAACTTGAAAAGTTGAAAAGTGAGGGGCAAATAAAATGCTGAACATAGCAAGGCAAACTTTAAACGATTGTTCCTGTGACGTTTTCCTAAGAGTGGCTTTTTTCCTTGGCCTGTGACCATTGAGACCTTCACCATGCAATACTCGACCTGTGATTGAAATGGAAACCTCAGTCCCACTTGCAGCCAGTTCACTTTAAATATCTTCGTCAGTCAATCTCAGATTGTTATTAACCTTCCTCACAATTCTTTGGCTTGTTCTTGATGAAAGAACCTTCTTTCTTCCAGACCAAGGGGGCATTGTGACAGTACCATGAGTCTTGTACTTCTTGATAATAGAAACAATAGTTTAAATTGGGATACTCAAATGCTTAGAAATCTTCTTGTATCCTTCTCCAGCTTTATGACAATAAATAATTTTCCGCCTAAGGTCTTCAGATAGCTCTTTACTTTTTCCCATATTGACTATTTGGTAATGACAGCAATCATCCTATGCCTAACCCTTTTATACTCTGTAAGAATGTTCACCTACAGTCCAGCATTTTCTAGATTTTTCTAGAATTGGGTTCTACGTTATCATACTGACATTTCTAGCACCTTGTAGACAATAGTATCCTGACATCAAAGGGTATGAATACTTTTGAATTTGCATTTATGGAGTTTTGCAGAAAACTTGCAGAAATAATTGTAAACATCTATTTCTTGTAACTTTTTTCCCACAACCACAAAAGCAAAACTTCTGCTACAAAAGATTTTTCCTACAATTCTTTGTTTTGAGATATTTCTAGAAATTATACATTTTTGGAAAATGGGCAAATGTGTGTCTTTTCGTCCACATAAAGTCAGAAAAAAACAACATATGAATCCAAATTAACATGTATTTATACTAAAGTAATACAAAGATGACTACAAAAGATTTAGAAGTGAGTAGTTTTTCGAGATTTACAATTATACTGTAAATACAGTTTTTTTTCTGACTTTATGTGAACGAAAAGACACACATTTGCCCATTTTCCCATTGGAAACAGTGATATTTTGAAATATCACTGTCCTGGTCACAAAAGCAAAGTTTGTGGGGAATAATAGCCATTTTCTATACTTTTGAGGCATAAGCAATTAGGAAATAACACTTACTACCCAGGAACAAAAATTGTCTTACATAGTGTAATCAATCAACGTTAGACACTTTTCACCTGTAGCTATTAACTATAAATGGGAGTTTAAAGCATTACAGCAAAGCATCTCCAGGAACAAAATCTAAAAAGAATGCCAAATCAGATCAAATAGTTTGTTAACATGAAGTAAAATGGATATGTGAAAATGATCTGTACCATTAATATGGCCAGAAGTTGAAACATAGAGACATTGAACACTGGTTATAGCTATGTACCATACATTAGGACAATAACTCAAAATGTATGATCTCTATACAGTAGAAACTTAGAAAGTCGCATATACTTGGCAGCCATATACAATCCTGCAAATATAAAGTCACATGGTTTTTAAAATATGAAGCTCTGACACTGTGGTGATGGTAGCTTTTTAAAATAACTGGCACAAAGGATGCATTTTTCTTGCATTGTATGAAACCCACAATCAAATTTCACTAATTCGAATTATATTTCTATCTCCAGGCACACCCACAAGATTATAAATGGCTAAAAATAAAATTGCAGAACAAGCTTCAAAGGCAAGTCTTTATTCCTGTTTACAGGATATGTTGGTTCCCAGGGCCTACAATTATAGAGGCTAAAGAAGCACAGTGGGCAATATCAAACACAGAGGCTTTTTTTTGCACTTGGGAGAACAGCTGTGCTTAGAGACTTGCGCTTCATTAATGTGCAGTGATGCAACCAATGTACAGGATCTGATCCCTAATGTGTGCCACAAGTGCCCTGGAATTCCTACAATCTGCTCCTTTTGTAATATCGGTGTAAATTCTGTCAACGATTAAAAATACTTGTATTCTGTTTATATCACATGACAAAACTGACACATTAATTGATTCAATATTGAGACTCTGGGCTGTAAATAAATATGAAAATGTATCATTTACAATGGGCCAAACTAATGCAAAAAATACTGGCATATTTTAGTGAAACCCCTTCTTCATTACAGTTCCTTATGTCTAAAATATTTCTACACAGCCTTGGTGTTATTATCAAATCTTGCATGTCAAATTTTATTATTGCCTGGTTTCTTAATGGTAATGTATGGGTCAACATGCAGGTAAAATCACATGGTCTTTATGTAAAATATAGTTGACTGAACTTTTTTAAATTTGCTATACATGACATTTACTAAGACAAGGTAACAGTCTCAGCTCAGAGGGGAACTGAAGTGAAAGAAAATGCCTCTAGGAGCTTAGGACGCTCACTGAAGGTTAACTTAAACATGAGCAAGGCTATTCCTCTGTGGGATGGAATGGATGTGGCCCATTTCAGTATTTATAAAAAAAAAAAAAAAAACTCAAAAGGAATACAAACTGACATGAGAGGTGGTCAAGACACATCTACTGAACAACAGGTCTTACTTGCATCAATAAATGGTGCTATAATGATCATATTAGACCTGTTTGTTTTTTGATAGCCAGAGTTTGTTTATTGATATATTGTGTTATGTGCAACCTTCCAGGCTTGTTTGGATATGTGGAACAGGGTAGATAAGGGAATTTATGTTCCAGAGAGAATTAATTCATTGTTGAACTTAAACAAGCATTAATTTATTCTGTATGCATCAAGAAATGAACTGTATAACTAAAGATCAAATTAATTCAGCTGACTGTAGTTTTATCTGCAGTCTACTATCCAATCCAAAATATTAGGTTCAAATATTTTGTCTATATACAGTATAATATCACATATTAAGTATATTTCCATGGTTACCTGGCAGGTGTGTTTTTTTGTTTTTGTTTTAGTTTTTTTGCAGTCTGTGGTTTGATACCCTCCTTACTGGCATTGCTTCAGATTAACAGAAATCTGCCAGTCAGAGTTGCAATTCTAATTGATCTTTGTCTGCCACCTGTGGAAGAAAACACAACTGATTATATCGCAATAACTGTATGTTGTGGTATTTGTTAACATTTTGCCACATTTATGTTGTTTTTGTCTAAATATCATCATTTTTTACAACCCAGAATTAAACTGGCATTAGTGTTGAAAGATAAATATTTACATAGGCCCCAATCTTTAACAATCTTTTTTGTTAAGCCTCGTATGATGACTGTTGGCACATCTCACTCATTGTCAGCTATCTATTTGTTTGTCTATCTGTCAACAATACTTTCACTTATGAGGTAAAGTGAGATCTAATTATTGGCACCAGCAGTATTAAATCCCAAAGAAGTATTAGTTCTGTACTTGGTGTACCATATATACCAAAATACCTCATTTTAAATGTCTTTTGATATGTTTAGGTTTCTGCACTACTGTAGCCACGGAGAATGTACCAGTTTTAATACTTTGTTCAATCATGTGCATCTCACTCAATTAAGGTCATTCTACTCTTGATTTCAATTCAATAGATTGTCATAGCAGTGTAGCAATTTGTGAATCTAAACAACACACATTATATATTAGTTCAGAGAACTGTGATAATTCCGATTCCGTTCTGCATGCTGTAGATGTGGCTTGTGGATCGGCTATTATAGCTCAAAAGTGTAGATTATTTCTGCCCATAGTTCTTTTTACCAATTATGTAGAACTCTGCCGTTTTTCTGGAATGGTAATGTAATGGCTATGTACAGTGCTGAGAAAAAGTCTGTGAACTCCTTAGGTAGGATTTTTACATATTTCACATATTTCAAACCTAAAATGTTGTTAGATCTTAATCTAAGTCCTAATAATAGAGAAAGATAACCTGATTAAACAAATGGCACAAAACATTTATTTATCCACAAGTGATTCAACATTCAGTATCCATGTGTGAAAAAGTATGTTGGCCTTTAGATTCAGCAACTGGTGGCACCCCCTTGAGCAGCATTTCCTGTAACTGTTGATCCGTCTCTCACATCAATTTTGAGGTATTTTGGCCCATTCCTCCTTACAAAACTGCTTCAACTCTTGATATTTCTGGGCTTCCTTGCATGGACAGCTCGCTTCAGGTCCTGCCACAACATTTTGATGATGTTTAGGTCCAGACATTGACAAGGCCATTCAAAAACGCAGAATTTCTTCTTCTGCAGCTATTCTTTTGCAGATCTGCTTGTATGTTTAGGATCATTGTCTTGTTGCATGACCCACTTTCAGTTCAGCACACGGACGGATGGCCTGACATTCTCCTCTAGCATCTTCTGATACAATGCAGAATTCATGGTTGTTTCAATGATGGCAAGCTGTCCAGGTCCTGAGGCAGCAAAACAGCCTCAAACCATCACACCCCCACCACCATGCTTGACGGCTGGAATGAGGTTCTCCTGTTCGAATGCAGTGTTTGGTTTCTGCCAAACATAGCATTTCTCATTAAGGCCAAAAAGTTCTACCTTTGACTTGTCTGTCCAGAGATCATTGTTCCAGAAGTCTTGTGGATCATCTATGTGCTCTTTGGCAAACTTCAGATGGGCAGCAATGTTCTTTTAAGAGAGCAGTGGTTTCCTCCTGGCTAACCTTCCATGAATACCATTCTTGTTCAGTCTTTTTCTGATAGTTGAGTCATGAACGCTCACATTAGTCAAAGCGAGTGTGGCCTGCAAGATTTGGAGCAGCCTATGCTCATGTTTAAGTGTTCCGCCTTTTTACTTGCATTAGTTAACCTTCAGTGAGTGTCCTAAACTCCTACAGGTGTTTGTTTTCTTTCACTTCAGTTCCCCTGTAAGCTGAGACTGTGTCCATTAAGGAAATATTTTTGGCTTTAAACAGTGAAGAAAACGAACGTGTAGATTAGAAACACTTTTTACAAGCTATAGACTAATGTAGGAACATATACAGTTTAATGACTTTAAAGTAAACCAACCTGTATTATTATGTATGATAGATCAGGTAAAAAAAATGCTAGTGGTGTAGCTTTACCGTCATAAATTGTGCTTTGATCAATCATGGTTAAAGCCCAGTGATCATTTATATAATTTAGTAAAAACAGAGTAGCAAAGTGAAGCAGTGAAAAGCATGAAGAACAAAGATACGGTAAAGGCAAGGTAAAAGACAGGAACTATGAACATTTACCACAAGGCTAGAACATTGTCATGAGCACGGTTTCTCCAGAAATACAGTATTCTGTTTAGGGCTTGCAGTTTTGGAATTGTAATTGGTGTTTTTCCCTTTCCAGAAACAATGTTTTGGAATAATAAAGCTTTAAAGATCTATCCCAGAAAGCTTATATTCTCATAAATTATATTTTTAACATGGGGCTGATTTTCCAAGCTTTTATAGCCCAACGTGTACATAACTGTGTTACACCTGCTAAAGTTACTAAACTCAGAATAAACCTAAGGTGTTTTTTTTTTGTTAGTTTTTTTTACCTGGGGTCATTTTACATTTTAGAGTAAAAGGCTTTGAAAATCAGCTCCAAAATATTTGTCAGATGAAGTATTGGGGACAGCGTTTTTGTTTTCTATTTGAAGATTATTTTAATGGCCTTTAAAAATAAGCAACAGTTGGCTGACATATCTTACAGTGACTACAATACTGATGTTCTTTATAATGCTTTGCTGGCATATATAGAAGTAACAAATAAAAAACAGCTACTTAAACATTTGCAGGGTGTTTTGCTCTAAACATTGAATCAGGCAGCTTTAAACAGACTATAGTTTTATCATTATGTTTAACATTATCAATTGCTCTATGCATATATCCTGATTTAACTTGTTTCAAGTGGAAAATTGTAATTCATACCAGACAAAACTTGATCTACCTGTTTGTAATGTTTTGAAAATATTGTATGGCCGAGGTTATCAGATAACCAAGCTCCAGGTGACTATATAATCTCTATTTAAATCAAAATAACTTGGGTCAGAATATATTATTACACAATTACGTCTTGAAGGAGAGACATATTATTGATTCTGGTTGGACCTCAAGCACAGTAGAAAGAAAGCAACGTTGATGTAAAGGAAGGTAAGTAAGATGGGCTTAGCAGAGTGGGGGACGGAGGGGGGGGACGGAGGGGGAAGTATGGGACAACAGAATCATTGTCCAGCCCTCTTTATGTGTCGTGGGCTAGTAGACGAAACACAGAGGATGGAAGGTGCCCACTTGAAGACCCCAGAGAAGTACCCTACTTAGCTCAGTCCAGACAGTTGTCATGCTGATGCGCTAGGGAGGCCGCACTGTGGTTGATCCCTGGAGCCAGCATTGCAGCCGTTGTGTGTGCTGATACTCCAGGGAGGCAAAATAGGCTGATCCCTGGAGCCAGCATTCCAATTCAGCCATCAACACCAAGCAGAATATCTACATCATCATTATGGAAGGAAACACTAATGGATCACATTAGTTTACAATGAAAGAAGCTATGTCTTGGTTGGTGCTTACCTTGGCGAGAGCTGAGTCCAATATCGGCATGAAGTTTTAACATCTACACTCATGTAATGGAAATCCATTGAGTGATAATATATTCTGACTAATATATTCTAAGATATACTAAGGATGGGCACCAATATTGATATTTTGATGTGATGTTGATATTAAACATTTTCCATATCACGATTTTAAAAAAACAAAAATTAAAATTAAAAATTGTACGTACACTGGCAGAGACATACTTTTTTATTGCTGATACTGCTAAAATACAAACACAGTATAATCAAGTTTATTTTATATTAATATACAACAAACCCTGTGCATACCAACCATGGTCTGTCTCGTAGGCAAACACCACACACTAAAGTATTATTTAATCATTGTATATGTTATTTCCCATGAATGAGCGGTATGTTTGAAATCCTGTTTACGTCTTTTCCTTTGCTGTATTGAACAGTTTTAAAATGTTTTTTTATTTCTTGTTTAATTACTGAGAGAAAAAGGAGGCGTTGCAATTCTGGCACAATTACAAAAGCATTTAAATATCAACAATAAGATGGAACCCATATGGAAATAATATATATAAATCATACAAGCTTCTTCTGTGTTATGTATGTATAATATATATAACATATATGTTGTGAATTTAACATACAAGTATAAACATTGTCACATACAAGGAAAAATTCAATATATAAGGCAGATATGTTGGATGTTATATGTTGACTCATATATATGACTGATTAATGTTAGTGTCTTACCTGGACATTGTATGAAGTTTTCATGGTTGTCATAGATACATACTGGTACACTGCATCAGATCAGGATTTGTATACCAAGTGTACAAATACTTATTGAGGCCACGATAAGGATTGGAATGAATACCATAGAACTTCAAATAGCACATAAAAAACACAATGAACAAATGTAAATGTAAAGAGTATACAGTATACATGCAATAGTTCAGAGACTATATATTTAGCATTATTTCATAATAACATTTGTTTAAAAATGTATCACAAACAACTGCAAACTGGTCACCTTAATCAAAATGATGTATTTTCAATCTATGTGCTGACATGTAAGAGACACAATACAGTAAAAAGTCTGCTTTATAGTGAAAACAAAACACAAGTAGAACTTTTGAAATTATGTTGATCCTATCCTATTAAAAAAAAACAAAAAAAAAACAACATAAGTTGTAGATATAATTAAAGTATTGTAACGACGGGTCCCGAGGCGGGCTGGTGAAATGGGAAGAGCCAGTGTGCTGACTGCTTGTTAACAACCCTGTTAACAACCCTGAGGAGCGCACCCCGCTGGTCAGGGAGTGGTCAGCACGCTGGAGTGAACGGGAGAACTGAGCCTGTACTTTCCCATCTAGTGAGAATTACCCCCGTTCAGGCTGGGCCCCCACCCCCTTTGATCTATAGTGTTCCGATCCCCAGACTGAGGCACCTGGGCTGGGGGATTTCCTATAGCTGACATTCTGGAACCTTCCAGCAGGGTGACGTGTCCATTCTGGATTGGTTAGAACAGGCACCACCTCCCTCCAACTCTCCTATAAAAGGAGCTGAGAGCTGGATCTTGGGGTCGGACTGAGTGAAGGAGAACAGAGTGAAGGGAGAAAGAGCTGAAGAGAAATCAACTTGTAGAAGCGTGAGCTGTGGCTAACAGCAGCTTTGTAAAAGCGATTATTAAGGCTAAAACAATCAAAAGTTTGCTCTTTTGGCTGTTAGTAGCTTATTGATCCCAGAATCTCATCAAGCAGCTTCTTGAAGGATCCCAAGGTGTCAGCTTCAACAGCATTACAGGGGAGTTGGTTCCAGACCTTCACGATTCTCTGTGTAAAAAAGTGCCTCTATTTTCTGTGCTGAATGCCCCTTTGTCTAATCTCCATTTGTGACCCCTGGTCCTTGTTTCTTTTTTCAGGTCGAAAAAGTCCCCTGGGTCGACATTGTCAATACCTCTTGAATGCTTGAATTAGGTCTCCGCATAGTCTTCTTTGTTCAAGACTGAATAGATTCAATTATTTTAGCCTGTCTGCATATGACATGCCTTTTAAACCTGGAATAATTCTGGTGGCTCTTCTTTGCACTCTTTCTAGAGCAGCACTATCCTTTTTGTAGCGAGGTGACCAGAACTGAACACAATATTCAAGATGAGGTCTTACTAATGCATTGTACAGGTTTAACATTACTTCCCTTGATTTAAATTCAACACTTTTCACAATTTATCCAAGCATCTTGTTGGCCGTACATTGTCTAGATGAAGACATTTCTGAGTCAACATGAACTCCTAGGTCTTTTTCATAGATTCCTTTTATAATTTCAGTATCTCCCATATGGTATTTATAATGCACATTTTTATTTCCTGCATGCAGTACCTTACACTTTTCTCTATTAAATGTCATTTGCCATGTGTCTGCCCAGTTCTGAATCTTGTCTAGACCATTTTGAATGACCCTTGCTGCTGCAGCAAAGGTCATTCAAAATGGCTTTTGAATGATTTTGTCTCAGTTTCATTTTAACTATACATTTTTGGCAGTATTTGTTTTATGCTCGGAGGATGAGGCTAGACGTCACAATGTGGATCATTGGTTTACAGCTGAAAGCAGTATCAGTATGAGTAACTGTCTTAACCTAATCTTCAATGGTTTCTACAGCTTGTACCAGTTCATTCTCATCCCAGTCAATCGAAATGTGCATGTATTGCCATTTCTCAGATGTTAGATTTGAGCTAGATGGAAATGATTGGTTTGTGGTGTTTTAACCTGTATTGGGCCAAACAACCATGAAAGTTATTCCACAGCGAGTTCGTCTATTATTTATAAGCAGATTTTGAGAATCTCTCTGTACTGTATTAACAGGAGAAATACATTAATTGTACAAACACCTGGAAATGAAAGGGTTTTAAAGAGGTCTTTAGTTCTTTGACAAATGGACAAATTGATACCCTAATTAGACATAACTAATTGATTTTCTGTAGAGGATAAGTAGTGCAGTTTCATTACTTATTTTAAAACAGCTAGTAACACACACTCCTAAAAAGGACAGTATTTGCTTCATGTAGAAGAAGGTCATCATATTTTAGCTTAAAGTAGAGCAATAACTTTTTCATTTTTCCCTTTTATAACCACTTCCATAGAGTCACATGTTTTGTTTCTTGTCAACAAGGTTGAACATACCAAGCCAATCGAGATGTGATGTGAATTTTCTCTTCCAGTAACAATGATTTTTCACAATTGACCACTTGCATTTTGTACAAAGATTCAGACAATAAAGTTTGGTGTGTGTGTACCACCTTGTGCCTGCCAGTATGTGTGCATGTGTTTGCTTTAGTGTTTAAAGTGTGTGTGTGTGTGTGTGTGCATGCACTTGTAGGGAATTAAGCAAAGCAAGTTGGATATAAATCCTAGTAGTGGCTGGAAAAAACATGTGTACCTGCTGCTGATTTAAATAAGTTAGGGTTAAGAAGAGAAAGGGCAATGAAGATGGTAACAGGACGTGGTGCTGTGCTTGTCACTGCGTTTGTGCGACATACCTAAATTGATAACTAGCTTCTCTTCAAATATAAACAATTATAACGAACAGCCTGAAAAGTGGTGGTCCACAAATATTAATTAAGAATGTAGAACGGGGTGGGTTATTTGTTATTTAGCCATCTGATTGAGTGACTGACACTTGGCATTGCAGAACCTCGCCTTTTGTGGGTAAAATGAACAACACATGTCATTCTGTATTTATTCTTCTGGACAAATACTAAGGACAGAGATAAAGCACAACAATAGGGGGCAGATATGACTGAGCCTGCAGTCCTAGACCTGCTTTCCTGAGACGCTCTGATATTGAGGGATGGGATGTGGCCAACAGAGGAGCCTCCATTTCAGCTGAGGAACATGAAGGCATGGCATCCTTGCTAGTGTCAGACATCACACTACACTTCACATAGAGCTCTCCTCTCATTCTCTATCAGTCATTTGTGAGAAATAAAATACTTTCTGACAATTAGGGAAACAAAGACCTGCTGGGCCATCCAGTTGATTATTCTAATTATGTAAAGGATTGATTTAAATCTTTTTTTTTTTTTCATTTTTGTTACAAATGTGTATTTTAAGTGTGTAGACACGTTTTTTTTTTTATTTTTTTAATTTTTCAGTACCAAAGCTATACTCTTATTGTCACCCCACTAGACCAAAAGTGTTCTTTGCAATACAATGTCTACCTTGTTCTGCAGTGTTCAGCTTGTGGTGTTGTATACTCAGCAGTGTTTTCCACAGTGCATTTCCAAGTCAGAAGAGCCTAATTCTATTGCAGCATGAATTATAGAACCTTGCAGTAAATAAGTCAGAACCAATTGCATTTTTTTACCTAATCAAGTAGGATTTACAATACCTACTATCTAACCAGAGGGCCAGTCTGTCCCTGAACACTCGTTTTAATCTTTTGTGTAGCTTTGCAGGGATTAATCCAATGACCTTCTAATCTGAGTGTATTTATGCAAACCACTATGACATTTAGTAACAGCAATTGACTTCTTTCTTTAAACGACCATTTTATAAACATTGCATTTACATTTACCCCTGGTACAGTAACTGGAAAGTAGAATCAATGTTTTTTTTTTTTAGGTATTTACTGTAGGTCTTAATAAAAGCAGTGTCTGAGTTAATATTACATGGCAATGTTGTTATTGCTGTCTGCAAAGTTACTGAGAATTTTGTGATGAACCTTTTCACCTCAGTCTGAAATCTGCTTGACCTTTTCCATCAATACAGTGGCCTGCCATGAAACATGGCCTTGTGAGGATCACATTGTTTGCCTGTGGTGGTTGTTGATCTTTAAACTGAAATAATCTTCTATTTGTCATGGTAATCAACTTGTTCACCATACTTTTAGATAGTTCTAAAAAGATATAGCCTGCAGTTCTCTTGTTATTCCTGTAACTAGGGAAATTGGAAAAAAGTTAAATAAAAGAGGTAGAGATTCTATTTGTTACTAATTTTGTCTTGCATACCACATGCTTTATCACACTTTCACTACTGCATTCCTGCTTCATTTTATTTTTGGAACAGAAATAACTCCCATCTCTTAAATGACAGTTTCCTATATCATATGAATGTACTGTCCTCTAAACATTCCCCAACTCCCTTTTTGGTGAATTATTTACACAAAACTATAAATTTAATGACAATAATGATTCTAACCTGTATCTTCCACACGCCTGTAGCAAAAAAAGGTCAAGGACTTGGCCACACTGGAACTCTTTAAAACACCAAGGATCTTATACAAACTGGTAAATCCCAAACAAATGATTGCTGCAATGATTTGTTATGTTTGGTTGATATTGAATAGAAAAATAGGAACTTTTGTGTACTAAATACAGTCAAGTAAAAACATTCTGTTTAGTTATTTTAAACATGGGTAGCATCGACGCATTGGTACATATTAATTTTACAGATAACTTTCACATAAAGTATATGCACATGTGTTTACACATTCAACTTTTTGGGAAAGGTGGGTTATTAACTCTGGTGCCCCAATTTGAAAAGTCCTGTCTCCGGTGATCTCATGTCGCTTCAGAAGCGAAGATGCAAATAGGATATTATTGGGTACCATTTTTGTTACAAATAAATCATATGTTAAGTTTAATTTTGCTGTTATTGTTTCCATTAGGCACATATCCTGTAGTCTCATATCAGAGATTTATTGTTGGAGGTCGGGGTTTTAGCCAATATAGTTATTGTTTTTCAAGCAATAGATGCAAGAATTTAGAAAACATATTGTGCTCCGCTCTACCCCCCAGTCCCTGTGGACGACTGCCAAGACCAGATGAAATGGGTCAAAGGGCATAGCAATCTGTAGTATGGCTCGTATTACCAGACTTCCTTCCAAAATGTTGTTAGTTTAGGACAGTCCTACAAAATATGTGTGATCCCCCACCATTCCACATTGCCTCCCAGTGGTGCACCGAAGGGGCTAAGCCCCATCTCCCCCCTCCCCCTAAACTAACAGAACAACAGCTCAGCCTTGCTATAACAAGCAGGCAAATATTTATACAGCATCTGTGTTGTGTTGCTGCATGCGAGACTGACAGCTGAGAGCTCTGTCAGAACCATGGCATGAGCAGTGGGGAGTGGCCACTGGACTTTGTTCTGTGTGTCCTCCAACATTTATTAGAAGGTATCTCTATTGATGTGTTTTTGGATTGTAGGTGACATTTAATTGGGCTGCCCAATAAGTAAGAACTAACCCACAACAGGCCATTCTTACCACACGCCCTGGGTGCGTTGTGAGGCACAAGGCCGCAGGCAGAGTGTCTTCAACCACACAGGAAGTATGGTCTTGCCATACACCCTGGAGTGGGTTATTTCGCGTATGAAATGGCTAATTTTTTTTTTTTTTAAACTAATTACACAAACTGGCTCTTTTAAGGAAAAAAATAAAAAATATATTATGTATCCTTCCACTGAGAAAAAAATAGTCCCTGAAGACTGGATTGTCTCTGCAGCTCAGGGGAGTAATCGTGGTCAAAATAAACGGGTTTCCCTTTTATAAGTGACATCCCTTTTGGTTCCAGGCCTGTAATAAGACTGTTTGTTTTACTTTAAAGTCTAGGAATCTGATTATGATCGAGCGAGGTGGTGCTGCAGAATCCTTTGGTTTAGGGGTTAATGCTTGACGTGCTCTTTCCATTTCAATATTTAAATGTCCTGGCAGCTTCAGAGTAGATTGGAATAAGGTTTTCACAAATTCAGCATCTCCTTTGATTCTGACTCTTCTGGAACTCCAAAGATTCTAATATTGTTACGTCTCATTCTGTTCTCCAGCTCCGGTGTTTTTTTGCCACTAGGGAGATTTCGCGTTGTAATAAGAAAAGCACCACTCTGTCTTGTCGGGTGATTCAGTCTTCTACGTTTCCCACAATCTCTTTGTCCATTATTTGGCCCTTTATTTCTTCTATCAATGATTCTACTCATTTCAGTTCTTGAAGAAATCCGTCTATCTCTCCCATAGTTTCTCCACTTTCTCATGGCACAGGTGACAACGAGTGACGAGGGCTGCAGCTTCTGTTTTTTACAGGCATTTCCCCTGGTTTTCCACTATTGTTTCTCTTTTATTTGTTTTCCTTGAGTCACTCATTTTAATATTAGAGGAAGGCTTCTTGTATCGTTTTTTTTGTTATTAATAATTTGTGATATTGATGGATTTTGTACAAAATTGTATGGAGCTCAAATTTTTAAGCAGTTGTCATGCTGATGACATCACAGGAAGCCCTTGTTTAGTCTTTCTGTTGTTGAAATGTTTAACTGCATTTGAAATTTTTATTCTGTACCTACTTGTTTAAAAGCAAACATGAAACATTACATATTCAGATTTAAACATTTTTAAAGATACAGTATCACGCCCATATAAGTTTACAACAATATCTGTAAGATGTGTTGGACCTTGTTGTGCTTTTCTTATCTTCCAGGATCACTTGAAATAACTTTCAGTACTTTTTCAGGCAACTCCAATCTCCCAAAGCTTGGTGGCACTGTTTACATTTTTGGCTGCGGTCCTGGCGTTAGCGTTTTCATTCTTTCTAGTCAGATAGCAACACGGTGCATCCCGAAAAAAGTCACTGGAGGCACCTATTCATCATCCTTACTTGAGAGTTCCCCCGAGCTAACTTTTACAAACAGTAGCTGCAGCTGCTCTCTGCCTGCCACCACATAGAGCAGTGTATGCTATGGATGTGTTTTTCACCAACAACACCAATTGTAATACAAACTTTTGCTGGCAATAGGTCTCATCTCAGATGCAACTTACTAACAAACTCAATGGCTTATTGGTTTTAGATATGTTTGATTATTATTATAATTTTTTTTTTTTAGACACTGTTAAAACATCATCTTAAAATTTTCGTAAAATGCCTGCTGTATAAAATATAAATACCAAGACCACTTTGGTTGTGAGCTGAAGCCAGAACCCCAGTGTTTGGTTGTCATCTCATGCTCAGTTTTTAATCCGAAGCCTAGTCATTCTATATTTTGCCTAGTGTAACAAATTGGCGTCTCAGCCCATTGAATTAATTGCAAAGGCAAAGCCATGAAACGTAAACCATATGCTTCCAATTCAACTACAGCAAGCTCTATAGTCAAGAGACAAGTATATGTATTATACTGATGACAGTATTTTTTAACTCATCAGCTGCTGGGGGGAGTTTCATTATATTCTCCCCCAGCTTAACAAAAGCTGGTCCCCAGAGCATAAACACAAGTGCACATCCACCTAGGCTCATGGAGTTTCAACATGAAACTCACCACCATATCTCGCAATTCGGCATACAAGTTGTAACTTTTAATAATGCAAAGAACACAGATATTTAATTAACTGATACAGGTCAGTGGGGTCATAATTTCCATTTGTACTTTGTTCATGAGCTAATTCATTTATGCCATCAGGAGAAATGAGACAACTACACCCAAAATGAGTTTGACTCCATCAACAGGAATTAGCCAACCAATCATTTATCTATTTGCCTATTCAACGCACTTAGGGCTAGATTTACTAACACACAGTAAAGAGATTTGTATTTCTTCTTGTTCAGTGACATTGACTAAGTACTGAATGCATTTGAAACGCCCTGGTTTCTAACTTAGTTAGGCGATACTATTAACATACACCCACCCCTTGTTATATCGTCCCCTCGCTATGCTGCGGATTCGTATATATTGCGGTCCTGGAGTTGGCTCCCCATTTTTACTGTCTAACTGAGTATGCCTTAGCTGCAATATACATAGGCACTTACAATTACTGTTCATTTTATTTTGTACTGTACATCACAAACAACAATATACAAAACAATTAAAAACAAAGCATTACTATAGTACTGTTATTATATACACACTTATTGCACATTAACACAAAGCAAATTAACTATCTACTTGCTGAAGCCTATATTGGGAATGGATTCTTTCAATGCAGTGGGTTTGTGCATTTGAGAAAGGCGAGGAAGAAGTTAATGAAATGCAATTACCCTCCGCTGTATGAATTAAAACAGTGTGCTGCCTTTTATACAAAAAATGAGAAAAAGCAAGTTGCGTAGAGGATTTATACTGGACCCTGACGCCCCCAATAAAACAAGAGAGTGGTTGTACAGTATTTGTACAACACATTCAATATATAGCAGATTTATATCGAACCCCGACACCTATGATATATCAAGTGGGTGGCGTATTTCCAAACACAATTACTCCAAAGAATTAAAGGGGCACATGTTTTTCAGTCCGGGCAACACAGAGCTCTGTGATGTTACATGGATTGTTGCAATGCTGATGAAGACGATGTCCCAGAAGATTCCAAAGGTGTTCTATAGAATTCAGGTCCAGACTTCTTGTTGGCCAGTTCATAACGTCTATAGTCTTCTGCTCAGCATAACCCATGACAATCCTGGCAGTATCAGAACAGGCATTATCTTACATCAAAACCAGCAAATGATCTTACTACAGGGTCCAAGACTGTGTCTTTGTACTGTAGAGCTGTAAATCCGCTCCTTGGGAGCACAATTGCTGACCTCCAATTCAGACGCCCCCCAATTCTGTGTGTCCCCTCCATCAATGGTGTTGAAGGGAGCAAATCATTCTCCTCAGGCTCTGCATACTCAATCATGTTGATCATTAGTGGGCAGATGAAATCTTGCTTCATGAGTGAACAAAACAGGTGTCCACAGTCTGAAAACAATGGAAAGGGTCAAATAATACATTTGGAAACAGGGCACCTGGGTACATTAAAGTGTTCCTGGGGTTTCTGCTTTGCTGTATGTATTACTACAATATTTTTTTCAATATAATGATATTTTTACTAACATATCTCTGGTCGGTTTTGAAAATCGGTTTTGACTAGTGTGGCAATTTGACCAGTGATTGTGAACAAGTGTAGAGGTGATGCGGTGCAAAAGGAATCACAGACAATTGTAATCCGGTAGGAAAGTGGTTTTAATTGTAATCTGGGTCTGGTGACCAACAGAAGAAAAACACTCCGGCAATACACAACAATGTGTAATGCGCGGAGCCAAACAAATGGGTTTACAGTCCCAGGTGCGTGTAGTAGTGCTCGTGGTGGGTGATAACAGGTTATTTGGTGTCAGTTCGTGCAGTGCAGTTCCGGCTTGTGCTGGCCCAAAAGCGACAGCTCCGTAATGTGTTTAGCTGTCTAGTGATACAATAAACAAGACAATTACTAACACTCAAAACAAACAAACACTCACGAATATTCCTTGGAGTTTCTACTGCAGCTCTCAGTCCTTCCAGGTTTAAAGCGCAAACCCCAAACGAAGGAAAAGATTAGCGTTTCTGTGGCCCCTTTTATGCTACCCTGCATGATCCCTTGGTAAACAATTCCAGCTGTGTCTATAGCTTGCAGCTGCTACCTCGTTTACCTTTCGGGTCAATACGTTCCTGCAACAGAGTCTCGCTTCCATCCAGGCTGACCGACTTCCCGACCTTGGAAAAAAACTATCAGGCCAGTCCTTCCGGATACTTTTCCTTTCACTATTTAGCACCTTTACAGGTCGAGAGGGAGATTTATAACCAGAACTCATTGTATTTCTGTCACACTAGTTATTTTCATTTTACAAAATACAATGACAATAAGAAAATAAGTCAATTATCTAGGTGGGTTAGGGTGGAATAAGAACTTAAGTTACTGGCATTCTTATTCAAGTTAATTATTGTCAGATTTTTACTTAAACAAGTTTCAGCTTGTTATAATTAAAGGGAAAAAATGCAACAGTGATTACAACAGGCGATCAAAGTTAAACATTTAGCTGCTCTAGCACAGCCTCAATAAATGTTCAACTGTGTGTGACTGTGACCCTTTAAGCTTGCCTACTGCTTTAAGGCAGTGTGTCATGCAATACCTAATGCAATTTAGTTGAATTAGTCTCTTTATACAGTATACAGTACTTTTACTCAGTTTCTTTATAAACAGTGCATGATTCTAAAAAGGTCATTGCTTGTCTTGGAGTTAGATCATATCATGAGGACTTCTGGCTTCTCATTAAATCCTGCTTTTGCTTTGGGTGATCTGTTCACACCAGTAGTCTAATACTACCTCCTATTGAACTCAAAGGGGGTCATGTATTAAACGTCTACGATGGCATTAAGACTATAACACCGAGTTTCCTCCGGCCTTAAAATTGCCCCGTATGCATCATGACACTTCTGGCAAGTTAAGGCCGTGTAGCACTGTCAAAATGCTCTCCTCCGTGCAATTCGCTCCGCCACTCATTAGCCAAGAATTTTAAGGTGTGTCAAGTCTTAATTATATGCATGGGCTAATTGTAGTTGGGGACCATTTGTAAATTAAGTCTGTGATTTTAAAATGAGATTTATGAAGTGGCGGAACAGCTGTGCCGGCTCTAAGATGATCCACAGATAAGTCAGATTTCAAATTGATCTTATTTGGGTGTAAAGAAAAAAGGCAGAAAGCAGCTGATAGGACAGAGCATTATGGCAGCAGTCATAATGTATTTCTTACAATGGAGAGTGCAGGCTCCTAACCTTCCTGAACAACCCAGGGACAGAGGGAGAGTACTGAGAAGAAGGGAGAGTATTTAGGGTCTTGATACCGGCTATTTCATTATGTACAATTGTTCGTATTCGTTGTATAATAAACTTGGTTAATTTAAGTTATCCTTTTCATTATGTATACTTGGTTTTATCAGTCGTTATATTATAGTATAATATAAAGTCAAGACAAACTATTGGATACAACTAAGAAATTTGATTCCTAAACATCAAATATAACATTTGCATAAGAGATACCCCGTATTAATTTTTTTTTTTTCAAAATTAGTGCATATAATGGAAGACTTAAAAAAAAAATTAACTATACTACAATAAACATTTCAATAAACAGATGTGAACTTGTATATTTACGCAAAATTGTGTACAAACAAAATAATTTCAAGCAAAAAATCAGCTTTTTAATTAGTACAATTGTGGCAGAGCACACAATTTAGAAATTGGCAGGGATGGGGTTAAATTCCCCTACCTGCCTTGGTTCATTGTGTTCAGGTGGCTGGGGTTGATTAGATGATTAGTTTAATTAACGACCAATCAGCGCCCAGCCACCTGACATAAAAGGAGGCCTCTGCTTTTCATTTGGGAGGAGGGAGCTGAGGAAACAGGTTGGTGTTTTGGTGTTTGTGGTTGTTTGGAATGTTTTGAATCCAGTGAAGGCATTGCCCAGCCTGGAAACCTTTATTTTTGTGAGTGTATTTTTGCTTTATTTTGTTTATTTTGTGTTTAAATTGCTTTGTTTTGGCCCTTGTGCCCTTTCATTTTTGTGTTTATAATAAAATAGTTATTTTTTTGAACTCCAGACTGTCTCTGGGCCTCTATCCACTGACCAGCCTGCCACAACAATCAACACAGAAAATACATTTCACTTTTCCTGTGTGTTTGCCACAAACTGGTCTTTCACAACCAGTGCGGTCATCAACAGTTCTATTTCTATTACATTTAGCTAACTGGCAAAAGATGTTCCCAAAGGACAAGCAAGCAGAGTTGGACACACTGTGCAGCTAGATGGAAGAGAATGCAAAGAAAGGCAACAGCAGACCCGTCTTCCAAACAATAAAGAAGCTCACCAAACCGTTCCAGCCTCGTACTATAACCATCAAAGACACCACCGGCAAGAAACTCATCGAACCAGAGAAAGTGAGTCAAAGATGGAAGGAATATTGCGAGGAACTATACGACAATGATGAGGGGACCATTCAGATTGATGTTCAAGAAAAAGAGCCACCTCCGCTGAAGGAAGAGATCAGGCGTGTCGTACTAAAATCGGCTAAGGGAAAGGCACCAGGTCCAGATGGCATAACCGTCGAACAAGCTGCATGAGACCTGCATGAAGGTATGGGAGACTGGGATATGGCCGGGCGAGTGGACACAATCATTCTTCATTCCACTTCATTGCAACAATGCAACAACTACAGGACTATTGCATTGGTTTCACATGCTAGCAAGATCCTATTGAGAGTGATCTAACTTTTGAAGGAGAGATTGCCCAAGAACAAGCTGTATTCAGGCCAAAAAGAGGTACGCGTGACCAGATCACAAACCTCCGGATCATTCTGGAAAAAGCAAATGAAAGGAACCAATCGCTGTATTTCTGCTTCATCGATTTCACGATAGTGTTTGATATGATCCGGCATGATCAGCTCTGGCTAACCATGCTTGAGATGCATTTCCCACTGCACCTGGTCCAACTGCTTCTGAATCTGTATAGGCAACAGAGTGCTACTGTGATGACAGCCAATCTCGAGTCAGCTTGGTTCCGAATCAAAAAAGGGGTCCGGCAAGGTTGTAACCTCTCTCCATGTCTGTTCAACATCTTGGCAGAACAGGTGATGCGAAAAGCACTACAAGGTTTTATCGGAGGATTCAGGATTGGTGGGCAGACCATCGGTAATCTCCAGTACGATGATGACATTGTATTATTAGCCACGTCACTGGAAGAACTACAAGTACTGCTGTACCATGTAGAATCGGCTGCAAAGGAGTACAATATGCTAATCAACACAGCAAAAACTAAAGTGATGACAAACACTGACGAAGTACTTGGGATCATAGTGGATGGCGGAAAGCTAGAGCAGGTGGATTCTTTTGTGTATTTAGGGAGCAGATTAACGAAGGATGCTGACTGTGCGGGTGAGGTGAAATCGAGGCTGGCAATGGGTTTGGCGGCGATGGCTAAATTGTCAAGAATGTGGAAAAACAAATCAATCAGCACTACTACCAAGCTGTGCTTGATAAAAGCCTTGGTCTGGCCGGTAGCGACATATGGTTGTGAGGCTTGGACGATGAAAAAAGAAGAGAAGCATTCAGGCCTTCGAAAACAAATGCATCAGAACGATGATGAAAATTTCATGGACGAAGCTGATGACCAAAGAGCAAGTTTACAAGCTGGCTAGTACACAAAGTGAGCTGTTAAGCCACGTTAAATCTCGCAAGTTGAGATACTTCTGGCATACGATAAGACAACCACACGACACAATTGAAGGCAGTGTGATGACAGGTCTTGTAGAAGGGGTCAGAGGGTGTGGAAGACCAATAATATGCTGGTTTGACAACATGAGGACGTGGACTGGATTGTCGAGAGCTAATCTGCTACATGCCACGCGAGACAAAGGGCGTTGGACGGCTCTGGCCCTTTCATGCAGCCAGCCGAACAGATATTCAAGAATACAATTTAACAAAAAAAAAAAATACTATAAATAGTGTAATACTACGACAGAACTCATACTTGTGAGTAAAAACACAATTTAAACCATAGTAGAGATTGTAAAACTGACATAAAACTATTTAAAATCAAACATTTGAGGGATTGCCTTAGCATAAGTAAGAGGAACACTAAAAAGACAGCATTTACGTGAATAATGCATTGTGCTTGTCATGTATTTTGAAGTTACATCCTGCATTCGTCACCAACTCTTCAGTCGATACAGTTTTATTTATTGCACAGACCCCTCACAACTATGATGCTTAATGAACATTAATAGTTTTATACACAAGTGTTCATTTGATATCCTTGACAAAGGCAAAACTAAAAGACAGTTCAAGACTACGACGGAACAAGCACATTTTTACAATCCATTATTTTATTTGTTTGGCAGATGCCTTCATCCAAGGCAGTACAGGGTTACAATGTAACATTAATATTTAAATACAGTATATGTAAGTGCAAATAATACTACTAAAATACAATATGAAATTGGATTCAACAAGTTAGGATTGCAACAAGTTATATTTACAAGGATATATTAGTAGTGCAATAGCACAAGGATAGTGCTTCAGCTGAGGATCCAGTAACGTGGTGTGTAGGTCAGGTGAACACACTGCAAAGTAGGAGGGGTAGCTCAAGAGATCTACAAGCGCAGTCTAAACAGGAGAGTCTTGAGGAGGTGGGGGAAGGCAGTGAGGGACGGAGCAGTTCTGAAGTTCCCCAGTAGCTGGCTCCATCACCGAGGGGCTAGGAAAGAGGAGTGGAGGGAATGCATGACCAGCCAGCCTATAGAGGAGGAGCTGAGAGGGGGTATAGGGAGACATGAGGGATTGGAGGTAGGAGGGGGCAATCTGATGAAGAGAGTAGTAAGCAAGAACAAGGGTCTTGAATTGAATGCAAGCAGATAGGTAGCCAGTGGAGAGTGCAAAGTAGAGGGGTAGCATGAGAGTGGAAAGGTTGGGAGAATACAAAACGAGCAGCAAAATCTTGAATGAGTTGAAGGGGACAGATATACTCACATGGAGAGGGGGTAGGTCTGGAGAATAGCTTCTGAATGTCCTCTACTTTGGAGCAGAAGAAGGAGGCAAAGTAATCAGATCTAAAGGAAGAGGATTTGGGAGGGGGTGGGGGTTTGAGGAGGCAGGAAAAGGTGGAGAAAAGTCAGCAGGGGTTGTTGGTGAAGGACAGGATGATAGATTGATAGTAGGTGTGTTTGGCAGCGGTGAGGGCTGCCATGAAGGAGTAGAGAAGGGAGCGGTAGTGGTCTAAATCAGAAGGTTGCTTGGATCTCTTCCATCTCCGCTCAGCAGTGTGCAGCTCGGTACGGTGTGAGCAGAGTGTAGAGGTTAGCCTGGGCTGGGGAGGGGAGAAGCAAGCAGGGTGAGAGATGATAGGACAGGAGTGAAGAGTTGCGGTGACAGAAGAATGTCATGGTGGCTGAGTGCTGAAAGCTGGGAGATTGAGTAAAGATGGTTGGGGAAAGGGAGCAGAGATTACAGCGAAAAAGGGGTATAGAAATCGATGGTAAAGAGTGTATAAGAAGTGAAAAGTGGTCCGAGAAGGAGAGGGGGTGATAGTAGGGGAAGGAGGCAAGCAGAGTCTGGAGAAAATCAGGTCCAGTTGGCAGTCAGCTTTGTGAGGAGAGAAAAATATCAAGAAGAAGGAGGAACCCAGCAGAATGGGTAGGGAGACCAGGGGAGTGATAGAGAATAATAAGAAGCAGATGATAGGGAGAGTGTAGTTCAATGGTGTGAAACTCTGACAGAGAGGGAGGAGAGAGCCGAGAGGATCAACAAGTTCCAGGATGGAGAATGTAGGAATCCGGTTCTCCAGCTTCATCCTGAACAGGGAGAGTAAGAGAGGACATAGAGAAGAGAGAGCAGCTGGGGTAAGCAGTGTTCTCAGGGGTGATCCATGTTTCTGAAAGAGCCAGAAAATTTAGAGGGAGATATGAAAGATGTAGGCAGAGATGAAGCAGTCTTGTTGCAGCTTGACTGGCAGTTCTAGTAGGTGCCAGAGAAAGAGCAGGCGGAAGGAGCAGGGGATCGGGGCAGAGGTAGAGAGATCAGGTTTGAAGAGTTAGAGCAGTGCTGGTGAGAGATTTTGCGAGTGTGAGAGAAGAGGAAGACTGGGATAGCAGAGAAAGTCATAGTGGACAGAATGGACAAACTAGCAGTTAGGAAGCAGCAAAGGCAGGGATCAGTGTAAGTGCATAAAGGAAGAGTATAGGTAGGAAAGATCCTGAGGTAACTAATATAGAGTTGAAGACAAATCCAAGCAAGCAACTAGCCTATCAATGTTCGCCTAACAAGCAGTTTAGCCGATAAAGGGTTCTAAACAATAGGAGCAAGATCAACAATCAATACTTTGATATCATAGAAAAGTTTAAATTCAGCTAGAATTAAAATAGCTTTATATATCAAACTAATTTACAGTTAATTGAATTTAGCTCACACTTGCTTAGGATTTGAATGCTCCTGTTACCTAACCTGCATATTAAAGGTCAATAAAATGTATTTTAGTTGCTTGCTCTGATGAAGCCTTGCAATGAAACACCAGCATGTAAACTGTTGCTGGTCTCTTTAACTATACATAGGTTTTCTAGTCTGGGACTAATCACGTTAGTTTGTTTAATAATTACTTTAAACAATTAATTAATTTGAATAATTAATATAGTTCAAATTAATGTGCGTTAATCAACTTGAATGAATACTTACCATATTAGATCACCGACTAAACCCAGACAATCTATTAGTTCTCTGTTAAATAATCTGAATATTCATTCACGTTAATTAAGACCTCACCATAATAATTTTATTTAATGACGTTGTGACAAAGTGCCCGCCCCTGTGTGTATTTTCTGTTATATGTTGCGTGTGATGTGTTAAATGTTGGTGTATAGTCACTGGTACACGGGATATAAACGGGTCTGTGTTTCACGTGTGTTTAGAAATGTATATTTGTATTTAGGCACGAGGATTGCACAGCACTTCACGTGCAAGTAAAAAGTAAAAAGTAATATGCGAGCACGGGGAATTGCAATTTATTAAATCACGTGCAGCTGTACCGAGACTCCAATTGAATGATTGATTAGCGATCGAGTCTCGGTACAGCTGCATAAAAACAGCATGTTTTCACCCACCTGGGGTTGGGTGTTCGGTGAGTGGAGAACGGGAGAGAGAGCAAGAGAGTTTGAATTTCAATTGCAATTGCGTGCTGGTGGGACCAGCACGACACTTGTTTATTTAACTCACCGTGTTTGTTTGTACGACACTTGTTTATTTAACTCACCGTGTTTGTTTGTCAATCTGCTCACCGTATTTTTGTTTAGTATTGCCCGTTTTGTGTGTCTATTGATTTTGGCGTAAAGTGCCGTGTCCTGTTTTCTGTTTGTTTACACCTTTTATTTTGCAATAAACCGCCGCAAGCAAGCGTCCCCATCACTTCAATTCATCTGTCCTGTGTTGGTGTATTTCATTCCTTCCTGGTTCTGACGCCGCCCACTTCGGCCGTCTCTGTGACAGGCGGGTATCAGACTGAGGAATTACAATGAACTTACAAAACACCCTCAACTACAACAAGGTAGGTTAAAATATCGTATCAGTTTATTAAAGAATAATACTAATGGTACAGAAAGGACAAACTTCACGAGATAATGATTCACACATATATCAATACAGCACCAGTAAACACTCATTCATTGGAAGTAGGCGCCGCGAGTATATATGTATATCGCTATTATATATATATATATATATATATATATATATATATATATATATATATATATATATATATATATATATATTCTCAATAACACAATAAAACTACAGTAGAAGTAGAATCCTATTGCTTTCCTAATATGCAGTATAGGTTCAGCATTTCATTCTAACACAGTACAGTCACTCCTCTGTCTCAATCTCCGTACAGGCTGCGCGGCTCTGCTAGCAGGTGATGACGTCACCCGGCTGGCAGTTCCCTCAACTCAACTGCACAGACAGTGACCCTGTGTCTAGCACTCACATGCTAAATAACGTTAGGTTATTACCATAACCCTGGTTCACTGAAAGAGAGTGACAACCATTACCGAATGGAAAGGGCCCTCTCTGACTGTCAATCACTGAGCATATATAAAAAAGCTGCCCTATCAGGGCCCTGTTGTGCAGAGGAAGTCCCACCCCCCTCCTGCTGAAGAGGATCATCCTGACAGTAGCATATCGCCATTTTCTTTCGAAATCCGAGGTCAGCTGGGGACACGACCTCGAAGGGTAATGGTTGTCATTCTCTTTCAGGGAACCAGGGTTAGGGTTAGTTGCCTGGCCCCTGGTAGAATGGGCAGTAATGTCCCCCGTCAAGGGGAAGTCCATCTGTTCATACACCAAGCGTATAGCATCTGCCACCCAGTGCGCTGGACGTTGCTTCAATAGGGCCTGACCTCTAGAGCCGGTCTCATAGCAGACAAACAGCTGATTGGACTGTCTCCAGGATGCCGCCCTATCCAGGTAACAGCACAGAGCCCGAACTGAGCAAAGCATGTGCTGTCTACGGTCCTCCTCTGACTCGTGCGGGGGAGGTCTGAAAGTTTCCAAAACCACTGGTTGGTTAATATGGAATGATGAGACCACCTTTGGCAAAAAGGCTGGATTTGTTCTTAATATTACCCACGAGTCATTTCAAATGAAAGCCATGCATGTGTCGTCGATGGACAGCGCATGAAGCTCACTTACTTGTCTGACAGACATAATGGCTATTAAAAACACCACCTTCGGGGAAACAGGGCGCAGTTCTGCTGACGCCACGGGCTCAAATGGGGGACCCGTAAGGACTCGCAGTACCAGTTCTAGATCCCATACTTTATGGGAGGAAGAAGCCACCGAGCCGCTTTAAGACATTGCATTGCCAGGAAATGTGCCCCGGGGGACAGAGAGTCAATTTTGTCGTGGCACACTGATATTGCTGCCAGGTATACCTTCATCATGGACACTGATTTTCCCGCGTCAAATAGGTGTTGTAAGAAGGTTAATATCATCTCAATAGGGCAGGTCACAGGATCGTGACCTTTCGTCAATGCACCAGTCTTGGAAAACTTTCCATTTATATGAGTACTGGGCTCTAGTGCTAGGCACCCTAGCAGACTGTAGTGTCTCTACCACTGCATCTGGCAAACCTCATCTGAACAGATGGCTCCGTTCAACGGCCAGACCCAGAGTTGGAGCTGGGCTGGGTTCCGGTGCCAAAATAGCCCGTCTACTCACAGGGGGGCCCCGTCTCTACCCATGGAGAACCATAGAGGGCAATGAGTGGACTTGGTTGTGGCAAAGAGGTCGACTCATGCAGTACGAAACCTCACCCAAATCTATTTCACCACTTGAGGATGCAGTCTCCATTCTGAGCTGTCTGGAGCTCTTCTGGACAGGAGGTCTGCTGTCTTGTTGTCCACACCGGGGAGGTGAACTGCCCAGATGGAACACAGTTTTCTGTGCGTCCAGGACAGGAGTCTGTGCACTGCATGGTGAAGGCCCGGCGAGCGCAGGCCACCTTGATGGTTTATGTAGGCTACCACTGTAGTATTGTCCGTCCAGACTAGCACAATTTTGTGTGCTAACTGCTGGCAAAAGCGAGATAACGCCAGGGCTACTGCTTGCAGCTCTTGGGCATTTATAGGCGCTTACTGCCAATGTCCCTTCCACTGACCTCTTATTCCCCTCCCATTCCCCAGACCGCTCCACAGCCCAGGCTGGAGGTGTCTGTAGTGACAACTTCCCTTCTGTGAGCAGAGCCAAGGGGAGATCCGAGGCACAGATTACATTGCCTGGAAACTCGCACCAGCCAGTGCCGATCGCGGACCAGGTACACCTTGACTGTATTTACCCAGGATTGAAGCGGGCGCATTCTCAGCAGCCCTAAGGGAAGGATTCCCGAGGCGGCTGCCATCAGCCCCAACAACCTTTGATATGTTCTGACCTGTAGAAGAGCATCCTCTCTGAATTGGGAGAGTGTGACTTTCAACGATCAAATCCTGTTTTCCGACAGTGAGCCAAGCATGCTCACAGAGTTCAGTTTGATCCCCTGGAACACTGGACTGAGAAGGTACGAAGTTGCTCTTCTGTTGATGCATGGAGAGCCTTAACTTCGACACATGATCTAGGACCTGTTTTGTGTGCGCCTCAGCACCTGCTTTAGAACATGTGCAAATTAGCCAATCATCCAGATAGTTCAGGATCTGAATACCATGCAGTCTGAGTGTAGCCAGTGCTGCATCCATGCACTTTGAAAATGTGCAGAGCACCGGTGAGAGGCCAAACGGCAGCACGCAGAATTCGTATGCATTGCCTTGAAAGGCAAAGCGCAGATACTTTCTGTGCACAGGAGGCATCTTGCAGGTCGATCGATGTGAATCAGTTGCCCGGTTGGACATACTGGATGATACGCTGTGCTTGTTTGAGGAACATGTTGAGGACCCTGAGGTCCAGAATAGGTCTGAAACTGCTGTCCCTCTTGGGCACCAGGAAGTACCTGGAGTAGAAGCCGCTGAGGGCATCGCTTGGGTTTACCAAGTGCACAGCGTTCTTCTGTTGAAGATTGGCGATCTCTTGTTGAAGGAGTATCGTGCTCACTGGTTCGACAGTGGTGAGGAGCACATCCTTGAAGGGTGGTGGACCTTGTAAAGCGTATCCGTGTCTCATTGTCGATATCACCCAGGAGTCCTGGGTGCAGCTTTGCCATGGGTCGTTTCCTTGGGTCAGTCCGGTTGTGAGGGGGTGTGGCGAAGTGTCCTGCCCCTTTATGTTTATTAGTGCTTTATGTTGTATGCAGTGTGTTAATGTTGGTGTTTATGTATAAAACACACAGGATATAAATATGAGTTACGAGTGTGTTGAAAATGTATGTTTGTATTTAGACACAAGGATTGCTAGCACTTCACATGCAGGTAAAATGTAATAATATGTGAGCACAGGGAATTGCACCTTTATTAATTCACGTGGACTTGTACTCCAATTGAATGATTGATTAGCAATCGAGTCTTGGTACAGCTGCATAAAAGCAGCATGTTTTCACTCACTCGGGGTTGTGTATTCGTGATTGGACAACGGGTGAGAGAGAAAGAGACATCTAATAACAATTGTTGTTTCGTGCTGGAAGCTCCAGCATGGTACTTGTTTTCTGTTCGCCCCCTCTGTTTTGTCTGTCTGTTTGTTTGGCCAACAAGCCCTTTTATTTTCAAGTGTTGTGTGTTTTGTTTTGTTTGCATTATTATTTAATAAATAAACTGTCCGTCCATAGTGTCTCAGTTTTCATCCACCAGTCCTTGTTGTGGAGTGTGTTTCTGGTCTGACGTCACCACTGCAAAGCCATTCTGCTCACAGTTGGTGTCCAGAAGTAGGATTACAGCGCCTCCAAGAGCCAGACCAGGAATATGGCGGGTGAACCTTTTTATTTTTTTTTCGCAACATAAGGAGGTGGTTGGTGTTGAAAATAATAAATAAATAAATAAATAAATACATTTTTAAAAAATGGGAAAAAGTGGCCGGAGAAAGCAGCAACCTCACCAGCAGCCAGAGCAGGTGCTCTGGTTTGAGATGACTGCATCCAGGGAAATTCGGGACAAGAACCTGGATGCATTTGTGGAGGCTTGGGAGATCCAGGGGGGATGGTGCCTCCTGTGCAAACGCTACGGGCATGGAGTGGCTGACTGCCCTCTCCTGGATACAGAAGAGGGGCAGTCTCCACACCAGAAGCTGGAATCAGAGCGCCTAGAGGTCCAGGAGAGGAAGGTGAGCAGACTGAGGCAGAGAGGGAGAAAGGTGAGGAGGCAGGATGAGGAGCTGGTGCATCCACAACCCAAGAGGGAGGAGGCTGAGCATCCACAGCCCAATAAGGGGAAGTCCTCAGGTCCGCAGCCCAAGTCTCCAGCAGCAGAGGAAGAATGTCCGCCTCCACTGCTGTGGAAGGAGCCCTTGTCGTTCCAGTCTCCACCAGGAGCTGCCTCTGCTTCCATCACCTACCTCTGCAGGTGAGGGAGAGCCGCACCAGTCCCCTGCAGGTGAGGGAGAGCCGCACCAGTCCCCTGCAACAGCAGGAGACTACACGCTGCTCCCATCTTCGTTGCCAGGAGACTACACATGGCTCCCACCTTCATAGCCAGGAGACTGCTTGCAGCTCCCACCTCTACCAGCAGAGGGTGAATTCCTGCTGGTTCTGTCTCTACCACCTAGGTGTGCCTGCCTCGCTCCGCCCAAGGATGCCTACCTCGCTCCGCCCAAGGATGCCTGCCATGCATTGCCTGGAGTTGCCTGCTGCTCCGTATCGCCTGGGGAGCTACTGGTTACAGGGTACAAGGGGGAAGTGGAGCTGCCGCCTCTGTGGCCAGGGGCTCCCCTCCCGAGGGGTCCGCTGCTGCTGCTGTCACCTGGGGTCGCTGGAATTGCTTTGTCTGGGGTTACTGTCAACCCTGCTTTTCTGCAGGAAATACTGTGGCTGGAGCCCAACAAAGGGGAGCTGCCGGCTATGAAGAAGGGGGGATTGGTCAGGAGACCACCTTCCCCCGCAGCACTTTCGCTGCAGGGAATTTGGTGGCCAGGTCGCTGAAGCCGAGTAAATCGGCTAGAGGATGACGCCTCGAGCCTTTGGGTCACCCTACAGCACCACAACAGATCAAACATGGTGTGAAAAACAACTACATGAGGTAGTGGGAAGGAGAGTAATGGCCGCTTGCCAATCTCAGAGGGACCGAAACCAGCTCTAGTCAGTAAACTGATGTGAGAACCAACAACAAAAAAAAAACAATTGGAGAAATTGCTTTGTATGCCCAAACCAGGCTGAATACTTTCAGCATGGTTTGCTCCTCCATAGAAAAGGAAATGTGCAAGTCCATGCAAATCAACTGCTAAGAAATGCAATATAGATCAGCCTATTAGGCAGGTAAGTACAACCATGTAAGGCTTCCTTTCAAGCAAGTAAAAACATGTAGGTCTACACCATAGACAAGTAAAAACATGTAGGTCTACACCATAGAACCACCACAAGCAGGTAGGGACATGAAAATCTGGTTCCAAGACAGATGCTGTATCTCCTAAGTACAGCTTTCTCAGGCAGACTACAACATGAAAACTATACATCTGCAAACATTTTTGCTGTAATAGTTAGTAAGCATGATAAAATGAAATATTACATTTTGTTTTTTATTAGATGGCATAAAGTATCACTTTAAAGTACGTATCTGTGCTTGCAAAGGCTGTAAGGTTATACTGAAGCTTGTGAAAAGTTGGTTGAAATGAATATCAAACAACTAAAATCCACATCTTTAAATACATATTCTTGGGTGAAATTAATAGTTATATATTTAAAACTTTGGTTTAATAAAAAAAAATGCATAAAGTAAATTAATGCTCATATACCTACAGCAGTGTATGTACCAATGCATTAAATCTAAATATTATCTAATGTTATCCACATTTCGACAATCAAACGCTGTACACATCTATAATAAATGAAAGGAAATTTCAATGAAAATTTGCACTTAACCGCTTATTTTATTCATAACAAATGACATCTGCACATTCAAGACATTGAAGTACCTGATCCAGATCTAAGAAGTGAATGCAACTGATAGAAAATGATCTGCACCACATTTTGAGGGTAACATACTGTAACAAAGTGCCCGCCCCTGTGTATATTATGTTATGTGTTGCGTGTGGTGTGTTTAAATGTTGGTGTATAGACATTGGTACACGGGATATAAACGGGTCTGTGTAACACGAGTGTTTAAAAATGTATATGTGTATTTAGGCACGAGGATTGCACAGCACTTCACGTGCAAGTAAAATGTAGTAATATGTGAGCACGGGGAATTGCACTTTATTAATTCACGTGCTGGGATTCAAGTGAATAATTAATTGGTAATTGAATCCCAGCACAATAGTATATATAGATGCACGTTGGCACATACTGGTGGTTGGGTGTTCGGTGAGCGGAGAACGGGATTGGAGACGGAGGAAATAAGCAGTAGTAGTATAATAAGAGGAGAAAGTATCCGCTCACCGTGTTTGTCAGTGTCTGTCCGTGCACCGTTTTGTTAAGTTTAGTCTGTTTTCGTTTGTCTATTTATTTTGGCGTAGAGTGCCGTGTCCTGTGTTTTTCGTGTTTGTGTAAACCTTTTATTTGGTATTAAACCGGCGCCAACAGGCGTCTTCATCACTTCATTTCATCCGTCCTGTGTTTTGTGTATTTCATTCCTTTTCCTGGTTCTGACGCCGCCCACTTCGGCCGTCTCTGTGACACATACACATTGCACTCTGTTTCTCCATCATCAGAGAAGTCTGGCATGTGTCTGGTTCATAAGGGGCCCAACCCATACACAAAAGAATGCTGAATATTTGAAAATATTTCAGTGATACACTAGATTAGAAATAATCTGATAATATATGCAGACTTGTAATCCAACTGTGGGGGCCTCACTTTACAAAAGAAGCAAGGTGCTTGTGTAGCACACAGTATTTAGATGCAGTTATACACTGCGTGTACTTTTACTTTGTGAGTTGCTGTCATTTCCAATTATGCCTGAAAAACGTTGCAACCCCCAACCTCTTTCATGCCTTCGCAATCGGAAGATGTCCAGCAATGCCATCAGCTCAGAATTGGCAGAAAACAGTGGGACCCTGGTACACCCATCAACTGTCTGGAGAAGTCTGGTCAGAAGTGGCCTTCATGGAAGACTTGCGGCCAAAAAGCCATACCTCTGACGTGGAAACAAGGCCAAGCAACTCAGCTATGCACAAAAACACAGGAACTGGGGTGCAGAAAAATGGCAGCAGGTGCTCTGGACTGATGAGTCGAAATTTGAAATATTTGGCTGTAGCAGAAGGCAGTTTGTTTGCTAAAGGGCTGGAGAGCGGTACACGAATGAGTGTCTGCAGGCAACAGTGAAGCATGGTGGAGGTTCCTTGCAAGTTTGGGGCTGCATTTCTGCAAATGGAGTTGGGGATTTGGTCAGAATTAATGGTCTCCTCAATGCTGAGAAGTACAGGCAGAACCCTGATCTCAACATCGAGTCTGTCTGGGATTACATGAAGAGAGAGAAGCAACTGAGGCTGCCTAAATCCACAGAAGAACTGTGATTAGTTCTCCAAGATGTTTGGGCCAACCTACCTGCCGAGTTCCTTCAAAAACTGTGTGCAAGTGTACCTAGAAAAATTGATGCTGTTCTGAAGGCAAAGGGTGGTCACACCAAATATGGATTTGATTTAGATTTTTCTTCTGTTCACTCACTTTGCATTTAGTTAATTGATAAATATAATCTATTAACATGTCTTTTTTAAAGCATTCTTACTTTACAGTATTTTTTCACACCTGCCTAAAACTTTTCCACAGTTTTGTGTGTACAGTGCCGTGAAAAAGTATTTGCCCCCTGTCTGATTTTCTGTATGCACATTTTTCACATGGAATTTGGTCAGATCTTTTTGTGGGTTGTAGTAGTATATAGACAGAGTCTGAGAGAAAAAAATGACACCAAACTTTGGTACTTCTTCCATTTGTTTAGTGTGCAAGGTAATCAAACATGCAATCTTCAGGTGTGAAAAAGTTATTGCCCCCCCCTAGTTAACTCAACCCAATTGAAGAGATAATTAGGGTCAGCTGTTTGATTACTTTGGTTAACAATCAGGCCTGACTTGGGACAGTCCTGCCCAATATAAATCTGATTAACTTTGGCCCTTGCCATCAGAGTGAAGTTGTCAGCACACAGATTCTAGAGGCACATCATACCACGATTAAAAGAAATTCCTGAAGACCTCCGGAAAAAAGTTGTTGATGCCTATTAGTCTAGAAAGGATTACAAAGCTATTTCTAAGGCTCTGGGGCTCTACCAAACCACAGTCAGAGCCATATTGTCCAAATGTAGAAAGTTTGGCGCAGTAGTGAATCTTCTCAGGAGTGGCCGTCGTGCCAAAATCTCTCCAAGAGCAAGGCGTAAAATTGTCTAGGAAGTCACAAAGAACCCTAGAACAACATCCAGGGATCTGCAGGCCTCTCTCACCTCGGCCAAGGTCAGTATTCATGACTCCACCATCAGAAAGACACTGGGCAAAAATGGGATTCATGGCAGAGTAGCAAGGCGGAAACCACTACTCACTAAGAAGAACATGAATGCTCATCTCAAGTTTGCCGAGAAGCACCTGGTTGATCCTGAAGAGTTCTGGAACAATGTTCTATGGACAGATGAGTCAAAAGTTGAACTTTTTTGGCCAACATGGGCCCCATTATGTCTGGCAAAAACCAAACACTGCATTCCACAGTAAGAACCTCATACCAACGGTCAAGCATGGTGGTGGTAGTGTCATGATTTGGGGATGCTTTGCTGCATCAAGACCTGGACAACTTGCCATCATTGAAGGAACCATGAATTCTGCTCTGTATCAGAGAATTCTACAGGAGAACGTCAGGTCATCCGTCCCTGAGCTGAAGCTGAAGCGCAGCTGGGTCATGCAGCAAGACAATGATCCGAAACAAACAAGCAAGTTACATCAGAATGGTTGAAGAACAAGAAATTTAAAGTTTTGGAATGGCCTAGTTGAAGTCCAGACAGACAGACCTAAACCCCATTGAGATGTTGTGGCAGGACCTGAAACAAGCAGTTTATGCTGGAAAACCCACAAATGTCACTGAGTTGAAGCAGTTCTGCATGAAGGAGTGAGCCAAAATTCCTCCACAGCGCTGTAAGAAACTGATCAATAACTACAGGAAGCATTTGATTGCAGTTATTGGTGCTAAAGGTGGCGTAACGAGTGATTGAGTCTAAGGGGGTGATTACTTTTTCACACAGGGACATTGGGTGTTGCATAACTTTCTTTAATAAATAAATGAAATAAGCATTAAAATTTTGTGTTATTTGTTCATTCAGGGTCCCTTTTATCTAATATTAGATTTTGGTTGAAATCTGATAACATTCAGTGTCAGAAATATGCAAAAATGCAGAAAATCAGATAGGTGGCAAATACTTTTTCATGGCACTGTGTGTGTGTGTGTGTATATATATATATATATATATATATATATAAGCAAAATGAGTTACACGCACACACACTGTGTAAGTATGTCTTGTCTTAAATTGCCTCCATTATGTATATTTGGGAAATTGCCCCTGAGGTGGACAGGGTTCATGCACTCAGGATATTATTATTACATTGTGATAGGTGACAGGTATCTGTACCAAAACCATATTGTCAAGACATTGTCCCCTATCCTGTCTTAAAACAACAATGAAGACTTACAATACCAAGCGATGGCAAGTTTTTTTTTTTCTTTTAGGAGGCTCACAAATTGCTAGCTTAGCCAAAACAGTGAAAATAACCAAAGACTGTAACATATCAACAGATTAAAAATAATAATACAAAAATAAAAATAAAAAATAGTTCACCATAATGTGAACTATCAGATTGAAACAACTGAAAGCAGATATACAAGTCCATGCAATGAAAATCTGGTCAAGCTAAATAAAACAAAAACCGAGACCACAAAACCTTGTGAACTAAACCTATTTAGTAGAACATTTTGACTGGCTATTCCATATAACAACTTAAATAGCAAGGTTTTTGCTTGTCAACAACCGAAGTCTGCCAAAACGTTCACCCAATATTGAAATACACAACCTCCGCTTATATTAGATATGTGTTTTATTTTCTCAAGCAGTGAGGTGAAGTTTCCTTTGCTCATGTTCCATTGTGTGCTAAAACATAATTACAGTCGCCAACATTCTTCCACAGTTCAGCCACTTGTGCAGGTTACATTTCCAGTTTGTTTGCATTCCAAACGAGCTGCAGGCACCACATCTACTCCTGCCCTACCAGTGATTCTATACAGTCTTGTATAAAATGACATCACATCTCTGTACGTTCTGTAAAATATAATCCTTAGTCAAGTTTAAATGTTTAGTGGGTTGTTGGAAATGTATTTAACTTATTTCTCGCTCACATTTCTAAGCCTTGAAATACTCCTGAGGGTGGTGTCCAGGTAGAGTTGCTTTGTTTGTACTGATGGAAAATATCCAAGGAATCATAAGAAGCATTGGGTGGTTGTGAAGCACCTGCTTAATTTTCATCTGTATCTGCATGATATAAATATAAAGTGTTTCCAATCCAGCATGTTACCGGTTATTTAAATACAGTAATGGATTCAGTTTAGAGACTTGTTATGTTCTTGTTGTCCACTAGGTGGCATTTGTGTTTAAAATAACGTGATCTTTACAGCAAGAACACAATTTCTAGGTCAATACATCAGTTATAACCTATTAGAAATACAATACAGTAAGCAGATTCTATGTTAACTATACCACAATAATACCACATTTGATTAAATCTTAAGTAGTTGCCACTACTTTTCAGGACTGAACTGCACACTGTATTTTCAGCTGCTCTTTCTGGTTCAGCAGACTTTGTTAAGCTGGTCAAAGAAAAAAAAATGAGCAGTTCAAAATGAAACCGTTTTTGTCACTATTTACTATAAACTTTGTTTGGCTATAATACTGGGAGCCTACTACGTGGCCAGTATTTATTTATCCCCCCCCCCCGATTCCCGTATTATTAGCTGGTCACCAGCTTGAGCAATGACATCTTCTTTTTTATTGGTGAAATATATATTTCCAGCTTTACTAGGTGAAAAGGGACACTGTGCTGATATATCTACACTATAGACTCGCGTATGTGTGAGACGTAGACCCAAAGATATTATGTTATATAACAGAATATCTTTTAGAGAACTCGAACTAGTCGCTCCCTGCAATTGCTCCTTTGTGATTTCTGTGAAGTGTTTTGCGGCTTCCGTGCCACCCTTGGAAACTGTTGTTAAGTTGACAGATCACCAAGGTAACGGGACGTGGCCTGTGTTGTTGTTACTGCGCTGCATTGGTGCAGTTATTGATGATCAATGTTCACATTGTTTTGTGTCTAACTTTTTTTTTCTTTTTTTTTTTTTTCAAATAAAATTTAAATCACGGCAATTAGGTTTTGGCGAAAACACTTTTGTGTGTGGTGGTGTGTGTCTATATATTTATATATCTATTTGTATATATATATATATAATATATATATATATATATATATATATATATATTACAGCCTATATAACACAGCACCGTGGCTCAACGTGGAGCTCAAAATTTCTACATACGTGGGTGAGTTGTTTTAAATCTTCCCAGCGCTTTTTAAACAAATGTTTTAGCAATGAATTGCAGCGTTTATGGTTACTCGATAGCGTATTTTGGTATCGTTAAGTCTGTTACTTTAAAATAATTAACTATTTCAACTGCTTGTTAATTAAATTATGCAGACTATATAAATTAAAGTCGATGGAAGTGTATGAATGGAGGCGTGAAGAAAACAGTGAACCTATATATAATATTTTTTTCCCCCAGAACCGAGCTCATTTGCAAAAGACTTTGCCACAGGCTACTTGATTGGGGAGGTTCTTCACAAGTACCAGCTCCAAGACGACTTTGATAAATTTTCAAAAAGCAGGTGATCTGAAACGATAAATATGAACTGGTTTATATTCTTAATGTAATCTGTTACTGTATTTGCTTGCGTTAATCACACTGTACATTTATTTAAGGTTTATTATTTCTTTTTTAATGTACTTCACTGATTTTCTAGCTTGTTATTGGTTTGTAATAACATTGAGTATAGGTTGCATGCTGTGACTGTAGGTCTGTAAGAAATTCAACAAATGATCGAAGTTCATGTCCATCATGTGAACTGCTGAACCAAATCTGAGGAACCTGACTGTGGACCTTTATTATAATATTCTATTCTTTTCCACATGACGTTTGGGATGCTTTTGACACTAGTGATGTGTTATTATGTCAACCGCTTGATATTGGTATAAGATACCTCCAAACAAAGTAGTCTTTCTTATCTCATGTACAGGACAGCTGATTCCAAACTCAATAATTTTTCTCGCATGGAACCAACACTCCACTTGTTGGACATTCCTTTTGATCTGAACATTGCTCAGGCCGTCATGACAGAGCAATATGGAGTTGCAACTCGGCTCCTATATCAGCTTTACATTGCACTGCATAGGAAGAAAAAAGCTAGATTGACTGGAGTGGCAATGGAAGCTATGCGACCAGCAGCACCAGCAAACCTTCAGGCCATTGAAAGTGGTATCTATAAAGAGGTGGGTGTGGAATGATTAGTAAAGTTACATACTTGGAAAACACCATCTAAAAAACATCCGTAAATAACATGGCTATGCAGTGGTGAGTGGTAGTGGTTCAGTTAATGCAGGAAAATTGCTAGTGGTAATATCAACCTGTCTGCCAAAGTAGAGAAAGTGTTGTTGTATCAGTTAAATATTTGTGGCCAGGAATAGTCTACATATATATATTTTTTTGTAGATTACACATAGTTTAAACATTAAAAAAAATAAAAAATGAAATATTGTATTGTTTAGGATCTCATAGTACTGAAAAGGTTAACCTAAGAGCAAACCTGCCAAACTTGGATTCCCCAAACTATTTCAGGGTTGTATTATATTGCCTATCCACTAAACCAGCATACACCCTATTCCACCTGCAACATAAGTGCTGTCTAAATCTAAAATCTTTAATATAAATATATGTCAAACATACCTGTACCAGTAACTATTCTATTTTCTCCCTTTAGCTCCTAAAAAAAATAGTTCCCAGAGAGGCAGATCTGAAACTTAAGCAAGTGACACAGAGGTATGAGCTTAAAAGGAAAGAGATTGAAGAAAAGGTTAACCTTGCTCATTATGAAGAGCTAAGGAAAACCCAGAGAATGCAACAAGATCTACGTTTACAGGGTATTGAAAAGGTAACAACCACCACAGCCACCCCATGCATCTTTTCACATTCCTTTTTACTATTTGACATTTCCAGACTATGCTTTTGTTCTTATGGGCCATTTTAACTTCTCATGTTGCCAGAACATGTAAAAGCTTATATATTGTAAAATATGAACAAGTTTTGATTAAGACTTAAAAAACCAAACTGATGCAACATTTAATACCAAAACAGATTCTGAGTAATAGGCATAATGCACTTATGAAGAAAATGTAATATTTTTCATTGCAGTGTGCTATAAGTATAAAGTGATTGCAATCACAACTTGGATCACAAGAGAATATGTAATTACGTTTTAAGTTTTTAATTTCTGTTTCAGCATCGTCTAGTTAAAAGAAGACAGGGTGAAATTATGGCAAGGATACAGGCAGCTATTGTTCAGATTCCTAAACCCCCACCAAACCGCACTCTGAAAGCTATTGCAGCACAGAAACAGCAGAGGGAAAAACAGGAGGCTCAGGTCAGTGCGCTTCTTTGTAGCAGCCACAATAAGTAGCTACTTGATGCTATCCCTAGATTCTGACCAATGGACAGATGAACAGCTGTATGTACACAACTATTGGCTCAATTATCCTGTCTTCAGGAAAAAAACACGTCATGGAACATTTTAATTACATGTTGTATAGTATCAGCTGATTGAAAGTTAATAATGGTAGGTCATGCTGACTTACTAGGTGTGATTTTCAAGATTATTCTTATCTGTACAGTATCATTAAAACATCTTGCAGCTTGTGAATGTCTGCTGATAAACATTCTGACACAATTGGCTGGTTGAAGGTTATATATTGTAAACTGCTGATTTGTATTTCTGATAAGCATGGTGATGGACATTTGTTTTGATGTGTTGATGCTTTATGTAATTTATTTCCATAATTCATTATCTTTCTTTTTTTTCTTCTTTTTTTAAATATGTGACTGCCATGGGAAATTTTCATCAGAATACCAACTACAAAGTGATACAAAGCTTCCAGTTTACAGTACATATATTACTGGTCTTTCTGTACATTATGTTTATTTAAGCATGTATATTACAAATTTGTACGTTTCTTCTCTAACAGAAAAATCTAACAAAATACAATAATAGAACTAGCAAGAACCTGAGTTGTTTTTTAGCCAGTACTTTTCCTATAATTTATGAGCCCATAAGTGTCTAATAGTTTTTTTCCCCCCCCAAACAGTTCAGTTACCTACCCCATTATATATCATGTTTTTTTTGTGATATTATAGGAAGTGTACAGTGAAATTAGCCACTTTGAGAAAATGAGGAAGAGGCTGTCTCCCACTGGTGGTAGCAATACTGCACAGGGGTAAGTGAATACTTTATATGCAAGACACTTTCACGCTCTCATTCAGGTGTGAAAAAATATATAAATTGCCACACCTTTCAAATGGAACATTTAGCCATAATTTAAGGCAGATCAGATTTCTAATTGCATGCCAGAAGAATAAAGTACATACTAAACCATATTGTATGTACTGGATTTTATTAAGCGCCCGCTGATCCCGCCTGCTATGAGAGGTGCTGCAAGCCTGATTACAGTACATTAATATAAATTAACAAATAGTAGTAAAACATTAGAGTTTAGTTTGTGGATGGTCCTTTCAAAAACTGTACATCCTGACAATAAATATAATAGGTTTGTACCATGAACAAATCATTATTTTCCTAAACAGTTTATTATAAACTATAAAATAGAAAGAGGATACCCCATGAATGTTCAGAAAGAAGATATTCAAGATAGATTTCTCAGCACCTGTTTATTAAGAATTGTTAATACAGATTTAGGATTGTTTCAATCATCAATACAAACACTACATAGCAGAATACAAGCCTGGGTCCAGTTTTGTTGATTTTCAAGGCAAATTGCAGTCTTAAAAAATGAACATTCACATGTACACACTTTTTATAAGTCAACTATAGAGATATATAAAATAAATGGGCCATCAATAATCTTGTGTGAAATCTGTATACAAATTTAGTAAATGAACAAACTCTTATGAACTTCGAGTAATCCATTACATGAATTCACCAGCCATTTGACTAATTAGTGGGTTTCAGTTATATAAAGAATGGAACAAAAGATGGTCTTATACAGTAGTTGCATGTGTGTGTTTTCTCTGGTTTCTAGCATTTTGCAGACATCCTTCCATAGTGAAGGGCTAGGCTCAAAGTATGTTTCTCCCAGTCCTGAGGAGAAGACTCATGCTTACAATGAATATATCCAGAAGATCCGCAGACGGCTGGAGGAGGATGCAGTTGCCAGAGAACATCGAGAGAAGCGGAGGAGGAGAGTCCTGCTGGAGCAACTCAAAGCCCACGAGGCACAAGAGGTAATGTACCTACAAGTCTTGGCTTTAGAGAAAGGATTGTCACCAGTTTTCCATATTAATCATCAGATCTCATCCTGATCCCTATTCAGATTAAATTTGCTTATTTTACAATGCTGAATATGTCATCTATACATTGCGTACTCTGTGGCTATGTGTAACATCTTGCAGGTAAAAAAAAGTGTAAAAATTAAACTGAAATTTTGACATTGCCAAGGATGACTATATAAGGACCCATGTGAAATGAGTTCTCCCAAAAATAGAATAGTCAAATTTAGCTAATTCCCACCGGTTTATATAAACCATAACCAAGAGAGTAAACCTACAAGGACATAGCCAAAAAACAATTATAGGTAACCCCTTCCCTAGATTCATATGTTCCTTTGGTTACCAGTGCTAATTGGATCTTTCCTACTAGCTTCCACAACTCAGGCATTAAAGCTACAGTACACCTGCATGCAGACTATCCTGACAATTCTAAGTACAAACAACAGCTCTTGTTTGTGGTTGTACATTTTAGGCAACCTGCAGCTACAATGAAAATATGTTCGACTGTGTTTCTAATTCTGTTTCTTCTCTCAGGAGACATATCGGGAGGAGCAGCTTGTTAGCCGTTTAATGAGACAGTCCCAGCAGGAGCGCAGAATTGCAGTGCAGCTCATGCATGCTCGTCATGAGAAGGATATCATCAGGCAGAACCGCATCATGAGGGAAAAGCAGTATGAGGAGAGGCGGCTGCTGGAGTTTCAGGAAGCCCTTGACAGAGAAGTGGTACATTTTGAAGCTGTTTTTATTCACTATTTCAACATCATGATTAAAACATAAAAACAGCAAAATACAGTATATTTTTTTACCTGGTTTATATACTTCAGAAAATGACTTAAGCATTAGAAATCTGTGATCAAGTTGGGGAAAGTCATAGCCAGAGTTGTAGCAAGAGTCATAACATGAGTTAAAACCAATTATGCGTCCCCGTAATTGTCTATTCATGTCATGTAAAGCACAGCTAAGATGACATTTCAATTATTGACACTTGCTGCCGTGAAAGCTTGAACCCTGCTCTCAAAAAATAATTTCAGTGGACTACAATGATTATTTCAGTAAAAAAAAAAACAAAGTTAAATAAAGAACTTTAACAAATTGTAGTATAATGGTTGTATGATATTGTTGTGACGTTTTCTCCTCTGTGATAATGGAACTCCTTTGTTTAATAACTCGGAAATGTCATTATTATCGCGTAACATGCCACAGGCATACTATTATCTCATAAATATAATCCAGCATTATTGATTATTTATAAACCGTGTTTACACCAAAATAAACTATTTTTATATGGGTCTGGGTGCTACATGTATAGCAAAGAATAGAATGGGTGGCCTTACTACATGAAACCCTGTGCTTCCTGGAATTAAATAAAACAAACACCAAAAATATATATTAACTTGTTTCTAGGTAAAGACCATTCTTAATTGTACTTGTTTCTGTGTTTTATTAGTTTTTAAAGCTTTGTAAATATATAACACAACCATGCTATTTTTTAAATTAAGAACAAGCTATTAACAATTGTTTTATATTTCAGTCCAGTAGTCTAATGTTTTGGCCCATTCATTCATCAGTGTGATTTAAAATCTGTTCAGATGAAAACAAACATTAATACACATCGTACAATCAAATTATACGTAATACAAGTTAAGAAAACTTCAAAATACTTTTATCTGTTAATAGCTTCTCGATTGTAATAAACATACTTGAAAACAAGTAGAAATGGAAATCTAATTGGTGTTTCAGAACAATAGTTTGTTAATTGACATTTTGTACTCTAAGGCACTGGCTAAGCAGGAAAAGATTGACTACATGGAACAAACTCGTAAGGAAATTGAGCTTCATGATGCAATTGCTGCAGAATATGCAGAGGCTCGTTACAGAAAACATTTTGATATTTGCCAGGATGTTTTGAATCAAATAATTGACCTGGTTACCAAAGCTGGAGAGTATCGTGAGCTGACTCACAAGTAAGTGTTTACTGTATTTATAATTAGCATGAAATAATTCAACCTAGCTGCCAAGGGTAGACTCCTAATTCATTCATTACCCTTGCCAAATTCAGCCAGCGTAACCATAGTGTAGATGGATGTCTGTACTAGCGTAGGCTTTTGTTTGAATGTACTGTATATTGTGTCTGAAAGAAGTTGGATAGTTGCACAATAATATACAATTGTCTGAAACTACCTTTCTGCTAAACAGAATATTTTGCTGATTTCTCACTTTTATCCGGTTTGACAACTAAAAAAGAGACAACCACCAAGAAAGCTTCATGATTGCTAAAATTATTCACATATGTGACATTTGGTAAACTAAAGCTTGTTTGCTGTGAATTAAAGAGGGGAATTTGTATTTTTATCTCCGTAGTTTATTACCAGCCAAGCTGATGCGTGAGTGGAAGGAGCTATTTTATAACGGAAAGCCACTGTATGAAAAAGCCTCTGTTGACCCACTCCCAGCTGAGCCTAACCCTGAACAGCTGCTTGAACTTGAAAAGCTGAAGATCCTGGATGACCAGGATTATGAGGAGTTCCAGGTAGGGTTGGAATAATAATTGATTATCGTGATATTGTGTGTTTAGACTCGACTATTTATTTTACTGAAATTTTTGTGTTGATTTATCTTATTATCATTTCTTATAATAATTTCATTTTGTACAGTCAACTAAAGCTAAAAATGATCAATGCTGCTGCTAGAAAGTGTTTTTTACCCTGTAGCGCTTCTTGTAAACAACTGTTTTGTCTTTAAAGAGATGCTGGGTAGGGGGAAGCGGAGGGAGGGTGAGTGCTCTGTAAATAAACTGGAAATCAGCAAATTACTTTAATTCAATCCCCCTCTATTGTGGGACAGCCAACAAGTGAAAAAGCAGACAGAAAAGTGTTTGGGAAATGAAGATAATTGTGATTATCACAATTTTTTGCCACTAATCGATAATTGAACATTTCCTTTTCGTCCAATATCCGACAATGTAATGCCTACTATCCAAGATAGAACATTTTTGTCTGTATTTTATATTTTCCACCCATAAACACACATACACTTGTACAATTTTTATTGACTGAAACTTACGCACTGGAGACTTTAAACAGAAGTATAGTATTTAGGGTCCTCATAAAAAACAGGGACCCTGTGGCAGGGGGGTGAAAACCAAAATGTAAAACTGTACATATATAGGGTTGGCAGGGAGGGGGTTAAAATCTTCGCTCCCAGAATGCACATGAGAATGTGGCAGGAGCCTTAATTGAATGATTGATGGTTAATTAGTATCCAGCCACATGGTATATAAGTAGTGTTCCGCATTTTCGGTTTTTATCTTTAAAATGTTTTTTTAAATCCTGGAGTTTATTTTACATATATTAAAATAGGGATAAAATTGGTAAAAAATTGTTTTTAATTGAAACATCAGTAAAAATCAGGGGGAAAAAAATCTCAATATACACACTTTACTTGTGGAATATGATGAGTAGCAGTTCTGATTTCTGATTAGATTTAATGTCCCTTGCATGTCTAATAAAGCTCAAACTTTGCAAGTTGAAACCACATTTTCCCAATCACTGTGTGACGGAAACAGCTACAGAAGGTGTGAATATGACATCAGCACAAAACAAAACCAGGTTTATTTGCCTTGAAATCATGAAAATAAAATGAACAGAACTGGATCAAGCCATCGGGAGACGTGTCAAAAATCACACTGGGCATTTCCATCAATGCATTCCCTGTAATTTTACCAACTAAAGCATCACCATTTTCTGTCAAATATTTACAATTAAGATTGACGGCATTAAGCAGTATTTTAACTGATGGCCAGACAGTATTGTCGCACAAAGTCACCAGTACCTCTGCAATAAACAGTGGCTGTCCAACAAAGCACATAACTCATTAACACAGTCATTCTGCTCTCTCTTTTGTTAAAGCATGTGTAAAAGCTGCATAAAGCTTGCTTCTGTTCATTTTATTGTTTTAGTTTAATGTGTCACTTATTTTTCAGTATGTTCATTTATTGTCAGTGTGAACATGTACCTTGATGCAGCAGTATTTGCAGCGCTATGCATCCTCTGTCTCCTCTGACCCACTTCTGCTATTTTTGCTTTTTGTATACATTGAGACATTCATTTTCTTTTGAATATTCTTAAACTAATTTACGTTTTCTCCCCATTCCTCATCCACTAATATTATATTTTTGTGTAAGTATTTCAGTTTAGTTTTTGATCAAGCTAGTTACTACGCCCAGCATTTGCCACAATAATCAGACTTTGATTGGGCTACATAATCAGGTGATAGTGTGTTTGTGAAGTGACAAAGAATCACAGTTGAACATTATTTGATCCTCTGACATCTAAACAGCTTCTGTATCCTAGGATACAGTGTAGGGCTACTTATTACAATGTCGGAGTCAAAATAAAACAGCATTTTAATCATATTGTATATTTCCTAGAAAATAGTACCAGGATAATATTGAATAATAGACAAAAATCTGGTATAAATCAGTAAAAAGCAGCATCCAGTTAAAAAAATCCTGTAATTTTTGGGTAAAATTCGGAATGAACCATAAACGTGGGACATTATAAGGAAGGAGAAATACTTTTGGATTAGTCGAGTCCGAGTCTGAGTGTATGTATGTACGACATATTTTGTATGTATGTAGAACTATTTAGTGAATGCAAATGCCCATTCAGTTATTTTGGCCGCTGCGCCTTGTTTATTTTGCATTTGGCTATAATTTGATAAACATTTTATTTTTTATATGAATACTTTGAACCTTTGCTTTCTTACCATAAGCTGTCCTAAAGCATTACTTATCACTTTATTCTATCAGTCTGTTGTGCTTGCACAAACCTACTGTACACAGCAGTCAGGATTTCGTAGCCAATACACATAACATACTACTTCCCGTAGTAAAAAGCCAGGGGAAGTTAAGGGCTATTTGTCATTTCCAACATGTAAAACCAAAAAACATGCACAAACAGTTTATCACTGTCGTCAACTTTAGCCTTACGTTCTCGAGAGAGCCCAACACGAATGCAATGCTATTAATATATTAATAGGTGAGACTGAAAAATAATTGCCTACCGTAATTGTTATTATCATATTTGAAACAATGTAAAAATGTTAATGGTTTTGAAGTAAAAGTAAAACTCATTTTGGTATTTTGAATAGTATTTTATTTGATTTGTTTCAAATCTTATTTTACTCTTCATGGTAGGTGATCTGTTACTTTTTTTTGCTTGATTAACCTGTGAGGATTTAATAGATTTGTAGTCAATGTTTATGCGTTCAGCAATTATCCGGATAGTAAGTAACATTTTGAGACCCATAGTCTTTATTATTATCATACCCTGGTGTGGTCTTCGATGGCCAAACTACTATTTAATGACCGTTTTTGTCCTGAGATACCCAGGTTTATCTTTGTCGTGGTGTTATCAAGGTGAGATTTGTCACATTCAAACAAAAAAAACTATTAGGCAACAGTTGTTGCTCCACTTATATTAAAATGCAAATTTTTCCTATTTCACTATTTAACTGACCAACATGTCTGTCTGTATGTCACACTCAACATGGGAAACTCAATAACTGCTTTGATTTCACATCAATCTTCACGTTTTACCTTTCCTGCACTTCTAAGGGGTCCCCGTACTAACGTATAAATAGTGCCCCGTTACTTTGCATATTTATCACAGTACAAAATCAAATGATTTATAGTGCTGCTAAATATTCCTGTCCAACTCTAAACCCTTCTCCTGCTTTTTGCTAAAGATTCATGTATTTGATTGGGTCTGTATATTGAGGAACCAAATCAAAGAAAAAAGCAATAAACATGGCAGAATGGTTTTTGATGTGTTAGAATAGGATTGGTCCATTAAGAATAATTACATCTGTAAATTAAAATTAAAACTTATTTTGGGACAAGTTTTTAAAGTGTTGATAGTATGGTTTGCTTGAATACTATTTATGATAAGCTGATTTATGATCTCTCTGGATAGAATTTATAGTAGGTTTTACCAATGGCCAGGTTTCCTTGTAAAAAAGTCTCACCTTTTTTTCACACTATTTTGGTAGTACCTTTCGGGAGTTTTTCACGTAGTTTTCTTTTAGATAAATTCTCCTTCCAAATGCAAACAACCTAATTAATATTAAAATACGGGAGGGTATATTTAAATGTGGCCTTGTGCAACTACTGATATCGTGCAGCTTTCTTAAACTGGGTTTCCACTACGTTTTCAGGTTGTGTTGAAGCACTACAAGTGCAGCCTGCCTCATCTGGCCACCAAAAAAGTGTAATGAAAAAAACAAAAACCTAGATATAGCGTTACACAAATAAAAAAATTAAAACAACATTCCATAAGAAAGCGCTGTGTGCTATCCTTGCATTAATTGCTAAACATTTTTGACTGCATGTATTATTATAACCCTATTATACGCGTACATATATAATATATACAAGCTTTCCTACAGAACTGTAGCTTCAGCATTTCTGATCCTTATAGTCTACAAACTGAACTAAAATGCCAGCACTTTAGGTTAAGTATCCAGTCAAAATGCAAAACGTTTAGTAAAATATTGGTAGTAAATCTACAATAGGCTACCCTACTCGCCCACATTTCCCACTACATATTATTCTTATAATAATAATAATTACCTGAATCCGAATTCTGCAGTGAAAGTGCAATGTTCTCGCCAGTAGAATGTGGTTGTATATATATATATATATATATATATATATATATATATATATATATATATATATATATATATATATATATATATACACATATACACACAGCTCTGGAAAAAATTAAGAGACCACTGCAAATTTTTCTTAAATCAGCATCTCTACATGTATGGCAGCCATTCCATTCCAGTGTCTGTTGAATTCCAACACAGGCACACCTCATTCTACTGAATGAGGTACTGATTAGGGGATCACCTGAACCAAATCTTATTTAACGAGGAAAAGTATAAAAACCACTCCTGTGGTCATCACTATCCTCTTGCAATAGGACCAGCTGGATGGCAAAACAGTGCTAGTAGTACCTCAAAAGTAATTGGAATCAAAAAATAACTATTGACCATGCCCAAAGAGTTGAAAAGGAAAGTTTTGAGTGAGGAAAAGAAGGGTTCAATTCTGGCTTTACTGGCAGAGGGATACAGTGAGCGTCGGGTTGCTTCCATCCTTAAAATTTCAAAGACGGCGGTTCATAAGAACAAGGTCAAGCAGCACACATTGGGGACAACAAAGCTACAGACCGGCAGAGGGCGAAAACGACTCTCCACTGACCGGGATGACCGCCAACTCATTCGAATGTCACTCAGCAACCGTAGGATGACATCAAGTGACCTACAAAAAGAATGGCAAACGGCAGCTGGGGTGAAGTGCACGGCGAGGACGGTTCGAAACAGGCTCCTAGGGGCAGGGCTGAAGTCGTGCAAAGCTAGAAAAAAGTCCTTCATCAATGAGAAGCAAAGAAGAGCCAGGCTGAGGTTTGCAAAAGACCATAAGGATTGGACCGTAGAGGACTGGAGTAAGGTCATCTTCTCTGATGAGTCCAATTTTCAGCTTTGCCCAACACCTGGTCGTCTAATGGTTAGACGGAGACCTGGAGAGGCCTACAAGCCACAGTGTCTCGCACCCACTGTGAAATGTGGTGGAGGATCGGTGATGATCTGGGGGTGCTTCAGCAAGGCTGGAATCGGGCAGATTTGTCTTTGTGAAGGATGCATGAATCAAGCCAAGTACAAGGTTGTCCTGGAAGAAAACTTGCTTCCTTCTGCTCTGACAATGTTCCCCAACTCTGAGGATTGGTTTTTCTAGCAGGACAATGCTCCATGCCACACAGCCAGGTCAATCAAGGTGTGGATGGAGGACCACCAGATCAAGACCCTGTCATGGCCAGCCCAATCTCCAGACCTGAACCCCATTGAAAACCTCTGGAATGTGATCAAGAGGAAGATGGATGGTCACAAGCCATCAAACAAAGCCGAGCTGCTTGAATTTTTGCGCCAGGAGTGGCATACAGTCAACCAACATCAATGTGCAAGACTGGTGGAGAGCATGCTAAGACGCATGAAAGCTGTGCTTGAAAATCAGGGTTATTCCATCAAATATTGATTTCTGAACTCTTCCTAAGTTAAAACATTAGTATTGTGTTGTTTAAAAATGAATATGAACTTATTTTCTTTGCATTATTTGAGGTCTGACAACACTGCATCTTTTTTGTTATTGTGACCAGTTGTCATTTTCTGCAAATAAATGCTCTAAATGACAATATTTTTATTTGGAATTTGGGAGAAATGTTGTCAGTAGTTTATAGAATAAAACAAAAATGTTCATTTTACCCAAACACATACCTATAAATAGTAAAACCAGAGAAACTGATAATTTTGTAGTGGTCTCTTAATTTTTTTCAGAGGTGTGTGTGTGTGTGTGTGTGTGTGTGTGTGTGTGTGTGTGTGTGTGTGTGTGTGTGTGTGTGTGTGTGTGTGTGTATATATATATATATATATATATATATATATTTTGTATATAATTTTTGTTCATGTTGTTGAGGATTGAGTATACTGGTAGTCGATATGTGTTCAACACATTTCTATTGACTTTTCTGGAACTTTGTTTTATAAATCTTGCAGCTGATGATAATCCCCATATTTGTCTTATTGAACAAATTTGTGAAACCAACAGTTTTTGTTCTTTATCATGAATTCGGTTTAAGAGATTTTATTTCAGCTGTGGTTGCTCTAGCCTGGTGCTGTTGGTAGCCTGGAGCTATGCTAATTTAAGACATTTTGGGGTACAAACATGACTTTTTTTTTTTTCCTTGGTAGGCATCCATGCTAAGGGACAGAAAAGTCTAGGCTTAAACCAGCTATCCAAACACAAACATAACAAAAGTGGAAAGGAAGTTGGAAAAAAAAATCCTTATGTGCTTCACAAAAGGCTTCTCTGTTTATTTATTTATTTACTGGAAAGGTTCCTTTTCTTGATTTGTAGTAGCTGCAGTAACCTTATAACCTTACTTATAAAACAGCTTAACTATAAAGCCATTTTTATGAGACTAGTGGCAATCTGAAACGTTGAATAAATGGTGTCACATAATATATATTTTTTAAAAACACTGAATGAAGAGGTCTGTAAACCCCTTCTATTGCATGCTTATATTTTCCTGTTTTGTCAAAGAAGCTTGCCAGCGCTACTTCCAGGTCTCAGATAATAAAGGATTGCTTGCTACGGCCTTTAGTTATAGTAGGACGTTGTGCAGGGTTACGTCACAAAGGGGATCTTCATGGCTTTTGTAGATGTTCCCAATTTAGTTTTTTAAATGATAGAGACCGTCAGTAAAATATAAATTAATAATAGCAAACACATAACAACAAAACTCCAAATTCTGTTTAGAGCGCAGAAATTTGGAGTGTTTGCAGTGTCTGCAGTTGTGCACTACAAAAAATGTTTGTCTTGAATGAGACCATTATTATAATAAAGAAAGCATGCACGGTCTCCTCTGGACTTAAAACACTCAAATTTCTGTTTTGGGGGCCCAGAAAATACCACAGAATTTAAAGTGTGCTCATCTTTGCTGCTTGGTATGACATGTTCACCGCAGAGCACATAATGCTTATGTACCTTTCACCCACATCCTGCAAAAGCAGGTACCTGCACTTACAGGAAGAACTAAGGCCCTTGTTCATACTTAATCTGTAGGAGTCACAGTTTGTAGATTTCATTTGAGCTGTGGTTTAAACATTGAATAAAAAAGATCATGTCAATGTAGACACCTTAAATGTATTCAGCATACTCAATATTATATATATATTATATATAATATATATATATATATATACTATATCTATATATATATATATATAGTATATGCAAGCACTTAAATGCACTAATTATGAGGTTTACAGACATATAAATAGGAATCATAATAACTTGAATGTGATCTATTGTATTGATTTGTTCTTTTTCCTTAACATTGAACATCTGAGTAAAATTTTAAAGAAACTTTGTAATCTAGTAGACAAAAATACTTTTACATACACCTGACTTCCACACAAATGGGTTCAACTGTGCAGATTATTATTACTTATTTTATTTTAGACCATGACTGGGGAATGGGTCCCATCTGAAGAGTGTGAAATAAAAGAAGCTCCGGCAAACAACAACGTCCTAGGTCATGTGATTCGCAAATTGTTTGACATCATAAATCCACCCAGACCAGCAACCCCACCTCCTGAATTCCCTCCTTTCTCACTGAAAGCATGTGCTATGGGAAAAATGTTTGCTGGCAAATCCACCTGTTTGGCTAAAATAGCAAGAGGTATGTTAAAAACATTTTACATTTTCCTAAAAAAAAATAAGACACAGGGCATGCAGTATACAATGGAGCTTTAATCGTCACAATACAATTTCCAATTTGTAAATCAATGTTACTACCTTTCACATGATTCTACTTACTGTTTCTCTATGCTTTTACTCTGAATGTATCACCTTTTGAACCAGGCCAGATCTGTATAATGTTGTTTACTGTAGGTGGGTATGTCTAAAACAACTTTTGATAAGTCAAAACTCTTCAATAGGGCAAGTGGAAGCTAAATGCCTGACTAAAACTGTACAGTAAAGTGTACAAAGTCCTGTCATTTTTTGTAGTGAATGTATGGTAAATAATAGTCAACTATAGTAAAATAATATACAAATAGTAAACTGAAACATAGCTATTAAACTTTTATAAATACTGAAACATTACAGATTACTATTATGTGTAAGCAATATTTCTGGATACATGCTTTATCGTTCCATGTTGTCATTTCCCTAATTTCTCTCACTATGATTACTAATAACCCTGCTCCCCAACTTTGAACAAAGATACGTTGCTGTTGCTGTTTCATGGCGTTGCATGGTTTTCATTATCAGTCAGTTTTTGCTGAAGCATCTGAACATGCCTATGTTTTCAAAGGAAAGCTGCAGATAAACAAAATGGCCTTTGTTATTTTATCAGCTCACCGCATCCAGATTCTGTCTGCTGACTGCCTAGTTCAGGAAGCTGTAAAAGCCTTTTATGACAGTGAAGAGACAGAGATCATAACAGAAGAAAAGGAAACTAGAAAAGAAAACCAGGTCAGTTGTGTACAAAAATACTCCTACAAGTTTCAAACTAACATGGTTTACCGTTTGCCGTGTAAATAAAATGTGATACCCCATGGTGTGTCTCTTTATGTCATCATTCCGTTAAAGCATTTTAAAACCAAATGACATATTCATATCATCTTGAAGAAAATATTTCAGTTCAGTTGGGGGGATTTCTTTAATTTATCTTTCAGAATCAGTGCTTATTTTAATAATAGATACAGTGAAATGCAAGGTTAGTTTATAGATACAATATCTGGTTACATTATGAGTAATGTGAGTGAAGCCGAAGTGGTTTATGATCAAGTTACCAGACTCAGAAAGTACCTAAAATGAGCACAGCTGCAAAATTATTATTAGTTTTTTTTTTTTTTAATCAAGCTTCTCCTACTTGTTTTAGAAACCACTATGTCTTCAAAAGGTTTACCTCAAAGGTAGTTCCCGTTCATGTACTAAATGTAGCCATTACCTCCTAAAGACCCGAAACTTGAATAAGATATAGCAAAGCTGCTCAGCCGACCCTATGACGCAGTCATGCCCGCCCCCAAAAGTATAAATGGCTGTGCGCACAGATCTCTGCACCATTTTTCCTTTCAAGAACTGACCTGACAGGAGAGCCTATTTAGATAAGTACTTGTTACTTTTTCTGCTATAGATTTTGCCATTTATTGTGTTTCCTGTCAAGGAACAGCGCTCATAGAGTCAAACGTGATTATTCATCTAGTGCGTTCGCCTCATGGCTGGGCAGCTTTAATAGTATTCTGGTTGCCTACCAGTCTTATTTGGTGAGGTCCCTCTCTAATAGCCATAGGCCCTCACCACCACAGCTAGATGAGCTGCATCTGGTTAATAAGAACCTGTTCCGTCTGTCAAAACTGAAACCTGGCTGCACTGGTACCTGGGGACAAAGCACCACTGTTGGATGCCCCTATTAAACCAGGGCATACCTTTGGTCCCGCAGTGGACGAGAGGCTGCAGCGCTGTCATTGTGCTCAGGAATCCATGAAGGAGCTGGTGCACTTGCTTCCCAGTGCGCAAACCAGCGACACCAGCAGCCTCAAAGACGGACACAGCCGGCTGTGCCTGCTGTCACCGGTGGTGTTCAGAACCGGCACAGAGACTGAAGCCTCAGGCCAAAACACAAGCTGTGCAGCAACCCAAGGAGTTTGCTGCCACAGGCCCAGGGCCCCTTTTCTGGGAGCCATCTGGTGCTTCCTATTGTTCAGACTGGCTAATCACTGCAGTTCAAGTACAGTCCCCCTCCCTTCTGGGGCGTGACTGTTACTTCAATCACGGACCTACAGGACTCCATGGTGGTGTCTCAGGAGGTAGCAGCTCTGCTGCAAAAACGGTCTATTCACATGCTAGACCCCCCTCAGGTTGGAGGAAGGATTCTGCTCCAGATACTTCCTAGTGCCCAAGTGGGATGGTAGCCTCAGACCAATCCTCGACCTTAGACAGGTCAACCTGTATCTGAGCCGAAGGAAGTTCAAAATGTTGACGATGCAGCAGCTGTTGCAGTTAATCAGGCCAGGTGACTGGTTCACCATGGTGGACCTCAAAGACATCTATTTCCACATCTCCGTAAAACCAGTGGACAGGAAGTACAATATATTGCAATACAGACAACAATATTGCAATATGTATTACGATACATATTGGAATTCAACACAGAACAATGTTGTTGTTGGGTTTTTTTGCTACCATAGTACATAGACGTATATAAACTATACATTATGGAATGTATAGTAGTAGAATGTAATATAAAAAATTAAACTCTTGTATGAAATGCACAGTAACTATTTTTTGTTGGATCCTCTGAAGTATGTGCATGTGCTGCCAATTTGAAAAATAGAAAAACAGTTTGAAAGCTATTTAAAGTTCTCTAAAAACATTGATTTTAAATGTAATTTTAAATAATTTAGAAATAATATATTTATTTTAATTTTATGAAATTTTTCACCCTTTTGTTGACTTATAGCCTGGAATTAAAATGCTTTTTTTTTTCATTGACCTGCGCATCCTACCCCACAACTTCCAAGTGAAAAAAATATTCTAGAAATTTGTAGAAAATTAATTAAAAATAAAAACTGAAATAGCTTGGTTGGATAAGTGTCCTCCCCCTTTAATAGCAATCCTAAATTAGCTCAGGTGTAACCAGTTGCCTTCAAAATCACACGCCAAGTTAAGTGGCCTCCACCGGTGTTAAATTGTAGTGATTCACATGATTTCCAGATAAATTCAGCAGTTCCTGTAGGTTCCCTCTGCTGGGTGGTGCATTTCAAAGCAAAGACTCAACCATGAGCGCCAAGGTGCTTTTAAAAGAACTCTGGGACAAAGTTTTTGAAAGGCACAGATCAGGGGATGGGTATAAAAAAATATCAAAGGCCTTGAATATCCCTTGGAGCATGGTCAAGACGATTATTAAGAAGTGGAAGGTGTATGGCACCACCAAGACCCTGCCTAGATCATGCCGACCCTCCAAACTGAATGACCGAGCAAGAAGGAGACTTATCAGAGAGGCTACCAAGAGGCTAATGGCTAATGGCAATTTTGCAAGAGCTACAGACTTATATGGCCAAGACTGGTCAAAGTGTGCATGTGACAACAATATCCCAAGCACTCCACAAATCTGGCCTGTATTTTACTCAAGAAAGCACACCATGAATCCCATTTGAAGTATGCAAAAAAACTCTCAGGAGATTCTGTAGCCATGTGGCAAAAAGTTTTGTGGTCTGACGAAACTAAAATTGAACTTTTTTGCTTAAATGCAAAGTATTATGTTTGGCACAAACCCAACACAGCGCATCATCCAAAGAATACCATCCCTACTGTGAAGCATGATGGTGGCAGCATCATGTTATGGGGATGTTTCTCATCAGCAGGGACTGGGGCACTTGTCAGGATAGAAGGGAAAATGAATGGAGCTAAGTAAAGAGAAGTCCTTGTGGAAAACCTGCTGCCCTCTGCAAGAAAGCTGAAACTGCAATGGAAGTTCACCTTTCAGCATGACAATTACCCAAAGCACACAGCCAAATCTACACTGGAGTGGCTAAGGAACAAAAAGGTAAATGTCCTTGAGTGGCCCAGTCAAAGCCCTGACCTAAATCCAGTCCAAACTTTCTGGCATTACTTGAAGATTGCTGTCCATGAACGCTCCCCAAGGAACTTGACAGGGATTGAATATTTCTGTAAAGAAGAATGGTGAAATATTGCCAAATCTAGGTGAGCAAAGTTGGTAGAGACCTATCCAAAAACTATTAACTCATGGGGTGGAGACTTATATAATTATGATCTTTCAGTTTTGTATTTTTAATATCTAAATTTTTTCTCTATAAAACCTTTTTCCTCTTAACAGTGTGGAGTATGGTGTGTAGATAAGTGAAAAAAAAACCCTCATTTAAATGCATGAAACTCTGAAGCACTGACACAACAAAATGTGAAAAAAGTTCAAGGGGGTGTAGACTTTCTATAGGCACTGTATATCGGTCAGTGCAGAGAATTTGGAATAAATGACGGACCTTGCCTTTAAGATTTAATATATATTACCAAAGTATAAATAAGTGCTACACATTTATTTAAAATAAAAAAAAATACTGGTAATGTTATAAACTATTTATTTATGTATCTGCTTTGCTTGTTTTTTTCTCGCATTCCAGAGCTGCTCTTTTTTTTTTTTTAGCTGAGATCAAATGCGGTAGGTCCAGGGGAAAAAAAAAAGATATTCACGATATAGTGTAAAATTACATTGTCCAGAACTGTCAGCAGGTAGTCTTTAAAAATACATGTAAAAACTATTTAAAATTGTACCGATACAGTTCTTAAATTGGTGACAAATAAAACATAACTGAGTGTGTAATTTGTAATTTAATTGGATGCACAGCGCCAGAAAAAAAGATGGAGGGAGGACGTGATGTACTATACAGGGCATCGTGGTGAGTGAAGTTCTGCACTGTAGATGACCTCATAATTGAAAGGAATAGAAAAAAAACATGCATGATAAAAATAGCCAAAAAATAACCAAACCACCAAAGACAACATTTTCCCTGCTAGACACTTTCAAAACAAGCCAAATTTGGCTGGAAAACAAGGGGCAGTAGCCTAAAAGTCACATGCGAGATGCATACATTACCTAGTAAATGTTACCTAAAGTTCAATGCACAAGTAAAACATTAATTTATGTAATTTATTTTTGAAAAATCTATATTTTTTACCTGGTACTTTAAGATATAGGCTTACACCACTGTATGTAAGGTTGTTGGTACCGACACCATATTTTACTTCAGCCTTACATAAACAACATACCTCACACAATGTTTGATGCTATACAGTCATTTTTTTAGATTTTTTTTATTGGGAAATGATTCCACACATTTGACTTTGCTCTGCAGAGTTTAAGCAGCTCAAAATCTCTGTGTGCTTCTGCCATATCTTCTTTTGTGTTGGCACTGCTCGCATTACGAGTTCTCGTGGGAAGTGATTATCTTGCCAGATAATAGTTGGCATTTTTCAGTAGACTTTCCCTGAATCAGTTTAACCCTATCCTGTCTACCGGGAATGACCATGTTTGGTCATAAATATGAACACTTTGTGTTTAAGCGCTTGTAGTTTTGGAACCTTAAATCAGAAATTAAAACCCAGTACACCTACATAAAGGCAGTAGCTGTTTGCAGTGATGTAATTTTGATGTGGGATGATTTTATTTTTTTTTCCTTTGAGTTACACCTCCCAAAAATTTTTGAAATATGAAAAATAATTAAAAAAAAATTTAAAATGTCCAATTTTTTTTATTATATAAAACAACTTAGAGCATGTTGTACTTTCACAATTTGTCACAGTTTTCAAATCTGAAATCAGAATTGAAATATCTTGTACAGTTGCAGAATTAGATAAGGTTTTATAATGCATGGTATTTTACAAAAATCAACCTCCGAATGGCAGACCAGGGCTAAGGCTTGCCAAAAGTGAGATTGGAAACATTATTTCCCTGCTTGAGATACAATTATATTTAAGTATAAAAATAAAGAAACAACACACAAGTTATCAATATTTTTTTAGTATTATTATTATTATTATTATTATTATTATTATTTGAAGAAAAAAAAACATATTACAAATAAAACTTTGATATTAAGAATTTTATTTGGGAGGGAAGGAGACAAAAGAAAAAAAACCTTCCCTAGTGTTCTGTATTTATTTATTTATTTTCAAAACTACCCTGCAGTTGAAGTGCTGAGCTGTGGCTCCTCCAGATCATTCTCCTCCTCCTGCAGCAGCTCTTCAGCAGGAAGGTCCTCCTCCATGGCGTCCATGCCCTCGATCTCCTCCTCAGTCAGGGCCCTCCTCCTCTTCAGTGACTGAACCAGATGCTGGAACTGATTGTTTCCATCCATTTTCTGGCTTACACACACCCACATAAAACATTAAAAAATAAATACCATAATAATATAATAATAATAATAATAGTGATTGTTCTTTACACACACACACACAAAGGTAAACAAAAATGAGCTGCACAGACGTACACAAAAACCTAACTTTTGGCATCACATGCGATAGACCTATTTAGTTTAGCTTTTTCTGCTTAGGAGAACAAAGTTCATAAAATAAAAAAATAAAAAAATCTAAAATAAAAAATGCCCAGCAAGCAAGCACACTCACACTCACGCTCACGCTCACGCTCACACACACACACACACACACACACACACTGTATTCCTATACTTGTGGGGACTTCTCATTGACTCTCATTATATTTTTATTTACTATTTCTATCTTCCGTCAGACAAAACTCCACACATGGTAAAAGTCGACAACAAACTAAATATTTTGTCACTTTTTGTTTTTTTTTAAAGGCATATTTAGTTCTTAAAAAGGTGTTTTACAAAGTGGGGACGTCCCCACAATGTCGTTTTTTCAGGAGTTACTATCTTTGTGGGGACATTTTCTAAAATTTTGTCCCCACATTGATAGTAATACCTGCCAACACACACACACACACACACAAACATGACGCAGCGAAATGAAAAAAAAACACAGCAGATGTACTCAACACAATAAAAACTAATATGAAGTTGAGAAAAACAAAAAAACAAATGGGTAATTAGCCCAAATACTTACCGTTTCAATGATATGTAGATAACCAGAGAAACAGATCTTCGAATCTGCTGTGCACTCAGTTGTAATGGTGGCGGCAGAGACTTGTCCCCGTAATCAAAATATTATATGTCCTGCCCATCCTAGCACTAAACCAATTATATCATGACATGCCCCGTAGTCATGGCTATGACCCATGCTTTAAAAAAACAAGTTTGCTGGTTGGATGGCTGAGATATGACTTGTTTTGTCATTGTAACAAAAGTTACAAAATTACAGTTCGTCGACAGCAAAAAGTTAACCAATAATACCGGTATTGTTGTTCAAATACTGGTTATTGTATTGCCTGATGAATATCGCAGTATACCGGTATATCGGTATTGTAGAAGACCCCTACAGTACACCTGCCCGGCGTAACAAACTGGACAGCAGACCTCTCAAGGAGTGTTCCCAGTGCCCCAAAATGGAGGCTTCACCCTCATTTGGCAGAGATTCGGGAGAGCAGGAATTGACGCACTATCTCCTTTGGTTCTCCATAACAGGAGGTGGCAACACTGGCGATGGATGCCTTGGCACGCCAGTGGCTGAGCCAACTGTTATATGCCTTCCTACTGCTCGCCTTGCTCCCGCTGTGTCTGGAGAAAATCAGGCAGGACCGGACCAAGGTATTCTTAGTAGCACCTTATTGGCCTAGGAGCCTCTGGTTTTTAGCCCTGATGCAGCTCCTGAGCGGCCAGCCATGGGGACCGCCCAAGCACCGTGACCTGATCAGTCAGACGCAGGGGACCGTATGGTATCCCAACCCATCGAGCCTGTATCTCTGGGTCTGGCCCCTGAATGGCTGCATTTGAGCTATCTGGGTCTGTCCAATAAGGTTATTGACACCCTGCAAAATGCCAGAGCAGTGTCCACACGTTCCCAGTACGGGTACAAGTGAGGCGTCTTTCAGACGTGGTGCCTGCCTTGGAGGTTCAACCCCATGACCTGTCCCATGGCAGTTATACTGCAAATTGCAGGACCTGTTTGACGAGGGGAAATTCCCCACTACATTAAAGGTCAAAATTGACTTGACCTCCCCAGGAGTTCACTTCTTCGCAAGGCAATTTTTGAAAGAAACTCAGAGACTTTGGCTGCCTATCAAGGATATTGTTCTTTGCTGGAGGCTTAACATGGTGCTTTAAGCACTCATGAAGCCTCCATTTGAGCCCTTGAGCCCCTGAAATTTGTATCGCTCAAAGTGGATTTCTTGCTTGCAATCACCTCCACAAAGCAGGTGAGTGAGATGCAGGCATTCTGAATTGCGAAAGCCTGCTTAATTTTGGCAGAAGCCAGGACAAAGGTTACGCTCTGTACCAATCCTGCTTTTTTGCCGAAGACTATCTCAGCGTTTCATGTCAACCAGTCTGTGGAATTGGAGGCTTTCCATCCACCTCCTTTCCAGTCTGACAGAAAGTGGCAGCTCCATACGCTTTGTCCAGTGCGGGCCCTAGCGTATTATGTTGACAGGACGAAAAGTTGAAGGCAGTCAGAACTATTTTTTGTCTGATATGAGGCGAAGTCCCATGGTCAAGCCCTGTCTAAGCAGCATGAGTTTCTCCCTCAGTGTTTTAACCCTAGTGTCACAAAGACGGCTGTATTGGGTGATATCAGACCAGAAACAGGAGCCAACACAGAATAAACAGAGAGGTGGAGTTTGGTGAAGCTGAACGATTGTTTGTGCTCAGTATTTAATAATGAAACAGACAGAAAATAAAAGGTTGTAAAGACAAACAAAACACAGGACACAGCACTGGCAGCCAAAACAAAGAGACAAACAAAAAAGAACTACACACACAAACATGGTGAGCTGCTATTATTATATATGTTACTTTTTTACTTTCTCCTCTCCACACCCGTTCTCCACTCACCAAACACACAAACCCGAGTGAGTGAAAACATGCTGCTTTTATGCAGCTGTACCGAGACTCGATTGCTAATCAGTCATTCAATTGGAGTCTCGGTACAACTGCACGTGAATTAATAAAGTCCAATTCCCCGTGCTCACATATTATTACTTTTTACCTGCACGTGAAGTGCTATGCAATCCTTGTGCCTAAATACAAATATACATTTTAGACCACTCATGTTACACAGACCCATTTATATCCTGTGTACCAATGACTATACACCAACATTAACACACTACACGTAACATACAACACAGAAATACACAAGGGCGGGGCCACCTAGCTATTTGTTAGTGGGGTTCAGAATGGTAAAGCATAAGGTAGCCTCGGCTTAGCCTTGTAGCATTCCAGTCGTGCGGCAATCTTGCCCTTGCGACAGCTTGGGTATAGAAAAGAAAAGAACCATTAACCTTCACAGTCGATGCATCCATGATTGCAAAAGGCTTGAAAGAAAAATTACACTGAGATCTGTGCGCACAGTCATTTATACCCTTGGGGACGGGCATGACTGCATCACAGGCTCGGCTGAGCATTGTTATATCTTACTCAGGTTTCGGGTCTCTAAGTAAGTACGCATTCGGTAATGGTTGCATTTCTATTTCAGGGAACCAGGGTTATGATAATAACATAATGTTTTCTTTGTTATGTTTTAGTTTTCTTGTTCTCCAGTGGTATGAGAATTTCAAAATTTAATGACACACTGAGAGGTTTTTCTTTTTGTTTGTTTGTTTTTTTGATGGGCTAGGACATATATTTTATGGTAATAAAGGCAATTTGTGACTGTATTTAAAAAGCCAGTCTGCATTGTGATCCTTAATTTTATTATTTTTAAGGCCCAAGAAGGCAGATCTGGTTTAGTTCCAGATAACGTGTCTGGTGCTGAAAATCAACAAATAGTAAAATCATCAGACTCAGGTAAGCCTAGTGTTTTAAACTTCCTGCCATTGCTTCAGTTGAAATACAAAAATATATATATATATATATATATATATATATATATATATATATATATATATATATATATATATATATATATATATATATATATACAACATTATGTAAAGGGGGAAAAACTGAAATCCTAATAACTTGTTACTTGTTTCTGCAAGGTAATCACTCCCAGGAGATCCAAAACCAAGCAGTCAAGGTCAACAAAAAGGATTCCAAATCAAAGATGCCCCAGGTGTGTTTTCTGGAGATGATGAACAATTTAAACATTTTGGAACATTAAAAAGAAAACTACATTTGAACTGCTGATATTTCAAAATGTCAAAAAAAAAAGACTAGCTGGTAAATGTATTCATAATGAAGGTTAATAAGGATATATACGAAGGCCTGGCAATAATCAGTATGCTTAAGGATCATTTTAATGGTTTTAAAATGAACATCTCAAAAGTTTTCTTCTTAAGCAACACTTAATTACAATAATCACTGTATAATTACAATAACACCTGCAATTCTCTTCTCTTTTTGTCACAATGCATTGCTAGTTATTGCTCCTGACTTCTTTAATTCATAATATTGTATATAGTACACTATAATAGGAGTAGGGATTTGTTAACATTAAACATTACAATTTAAAAACCAATGTTCATATAATAACCAATCATATGATAACTGATTTATTTACCAGCTAACAGCTCGTGCTCAACTTGGTGCAGTATTGGAGAAGATCCTTAAAAAAGGAAAGAGTGTCCCGGATGAGCAGCTTGTTGATACCATTGTTGAGGCAATTAGGTAAATACTTTAGTAAACCTTGCATTAAAAGGAGCTACTGAGTGTGGTTAACAATCACTAACATACTGTGTTACTTTGCAGTGCAGTGTTTTTCAAAGATCTCTGCTGTCTATTTGAACAATTTTACCCCTTGTGCTTTTAAGGATAACTCTCTTTTCGAGTATTTAAATACTGGGCCCTATTCATTAAACTTGAATGTTCTGAAAATAGCTTGCAAGTTAAAGCTTTGGCACACAATACCATTTTCCTCCCAAAGTTGTATTTTAGAATTAATTCAACTGCTCAATTATTTGTTATTTGAGAATTTGTGTTCTGAAATGATTATTGTCCGGATACTGTAATGTTTAACAGATTTTACATGATGTTTATTCATTAGGAATACAGTATACTCAGACAGAACTCCTTTTTCTAGCCGTCTTCCTGCAGAATCTGGATGGGTCTTGGATGGGTTTCCAGTGAATTTAAATCAAGCTAAACTATTGGAGAAAGCACTCTCAGGGATTGACCCTGACAAAGCAATCTCAAAAAAGATGAAAAAACGTAAAACATCAGTGTTAACAACAGACCCAACAGCTCCGAAAGAACCACCTTCTCCTCCTCCTGTTTTGGATTTGGCAGTCTTATTTGATGTGTCTGACAACATGGTGCTGCGACGAGCTGCAGGAAACACATGTATGTAATAATGAAATAACATGGAGAAAGATGCTTAAAAAATAAATAAGTATTATTGCATATACTTTTGTATACCTTTATACCATCATTGTGAACGTAGTTACTTACTCTACCCACACCTCAATATTCACAAATAGACTTACCAATAAGAACAGAAAGTACTTATTAGAGGAAAAACCTCAGAATGGAGTGTGGTAACCAGTGATTTACCACAGGGGTCATTATTAGGTCCTCTGCTATTCCTAATCTACATTAATGATTTAGATTCTGGTATAGTAAGCAAACTTGTTAAATTTGCAGACGACACAAAAATAGGAGGAGTGGCAAACACTGTTGCAGCAGCAAAGGTCATTCAAAATGATCTAGACAAGATTCAAAACTGGGCAGACACGTGGCAAATGGCATTTAATAGAGAAAAGTGTAAGGTACTGCACGCAGGAAATAAAAATGTACATTATAAATATCATATGGGAGATACTGAAATTGGAGAAGGAATCTATGAAAAAGACCTTGGAGTTTTTGTTGACTCAGAAATGTCTTCATCTAAACAACGTGGGGAAGCTATAAAAAAAGGCTAAAAAGATGCTCGGATACATTGTGAAAAGTGTTGAATTTAAATCAAGGGAAGTAATGTTAAAACTGTACAATGCATTAGTAAGACCTCATCTTGAATATTGTGTTCAGTTGTGGTCACCTCGCTATAAAAAAGATATTGCTGCTCTAGAAAGAGTGCAAAGAAGAGCGACCAGAATTATTCCGGGCTTAAAAGGCATGTCATATGCAGACAGGCTAAAAGAATTGAATCTGTTCAGTCTTGAACAAAGAAGACTACGCGGCGACCTAATTCAAGCATTCAAAATTCTAAAAGGTATTGACAGTGTCGACCCAAGGAACTTTTTTGACCTGAAAAAAGAAACAAGGACCAGGGGTCACAAATGGAGATTAGACAAAGGGGCATTCAGAACAGAAAATAGGGGGCACTTTTTTACACAGAGAATTGTGAGGGTCTGGAATCAACTCCCCAGTAATGTTGTTGAAGCTGACACCCTGGGATCCTTCAAGAAGCTGCTTGATGAGATTCTGGGATCAATAAGCTACTAACAACCAAACGAGCAAGATGGGCCAAATGGCTTCCTCTCGTTTGTAAACTTTCTTATGTTCTTATGTTCTTATGAATAGACTGGCAATAGGTAAAACAAGAAACCATAGAACCAGGCAACAGATTAGAAAATAATCATTGCTCCAAATGTTTGCCTATTTCTTTATAATAGTTTACCCAGACTACTATTTAGAATAAAGTACAACTTCCCACTCCATATGGAAAACATCACTTATCGGAGTGTAAAAAAAAAAAAAAAAATGGTAAAGTGGGTAGAGTGAGAAAATATTTTTTTTCCAGGTGGACAACAATCTTCTGACCTCTTTCAAGAAGAGTTTAACCCACCCCCAGAAGGATCTACCACAGGTCTTGGAATCAAAGAAATGGTTACTCCAGTAAAGGACCTATCTCATGCACAGGAACAAATACAACATAGGTAAGTCAAGAGTACAGACTGTTTTAAATATTTAAATACTATATGTGTTTTAAAAGAACAAGCCCCCCCCCCCCCCCCCTTTAAATAAATGGTTTCATCAAAAGCAGTGATATGTGGTACATTTTATAGATTTTTACAATCTTGAACAGTACATATAAGTATTCACCTGGTAAATAGTCTTTAATGTGAAGTTTTAAAAGAAATACATGTTAGTGTTTTCAATTTAAAACATCGTATCTGGTACCACTTTAGGTAAAATCAGTTTCTATGCCTTAATCTTTTAGACAGATTCACTGTTAATATGTGTAACACCTCAGTGTCTTCTGAGTGAAAGCATGGTACTGACTAAAAGCATGTCAGTCAATAGGGGAAGCAGCTGGTTGGTTAATGACAGGAAAGAAGCCTTTGAAGTGGTGAGGAGAATTTCACCATCCAGGTGAAATGATCAGGCATGTAAAACAGAAAGCTTGGCTTGCAAACAGATATATCTTTAACCAAGTTCAGCACCATATATAAAGTTTTAAAATAATACACTACTATAACTTTTAAAATCAATTCAATATCTCTTCTATATGAAAGGATTACTGGTTTTCTCGACACCTGGCCAAAACTCGAAGATTGGTTTGGAGGACGGCAGAACATTCTTGTGAAGGTTAATGCAGAGATGGAAGAAGATGTAGTGTGTAAGAAAGTAGAATCTATACTGTTTGAAGCAATGATCCAGAAAGAACAAAAAGGTAATTGTAAACCACCACATTGATAAACTGTAGTATGATTTGGTAATAGAGTAGCAAAAATGTATAATTACAATTACAAATGACTAGTTGTTACTATTTATGATTTGAATCTTTGTAACATTTACGCAATCTGTTCTGATTGTGTAACAATCCTGTGGCTTGACTCACTTGAAGCCTGCAACACATGATCCTACTACCAATCAAAACACCATTTGTCAGAAAAAAAAAAAAAACAAGATCTAAGCTTTTACAATCAAGCCCTTAATAGACTCCCATGTACTTGGATTATGGTTTTCTCACAACCTTTATGTATAAGTGCCATAAATCATTTTATATCTAAAGTGCATATACAGCACATTGTCATAAAATGTGTACAAACCAGTTCAACAAAAATTTCAATGAACAGATGTGACATACTCCAGTTTCATGAAGTCAATAATAAAAACATTATCACTTAGAATTTTGTAAATAGTGGACCAATGTTACAAAACGGAAAAAAAAGCTTTTTCTGATAAAGTAATACACCTCTGTTTGGTTTTCTTGTACTGGAGTAAATTATGCTTTGGGCACTGAATCATATTTTAGGTAAGAAACTACCAACTGAAGAAGAAAAGAAAGAAACAATCCCAGCCTCACCCACACCAGCTCCTGCTCCTACCCCTCCTGCACCACCCGTTCATCCAGCAGAGAAACTGCCTAGATCCAAATCTCCCAAAGGTTAGTCACAATGACCTAGCTATTTGCTACACATAGGGGGAAAAAATATACACTGTTATAGATTTTAAAAACAAGCCCCTACTAATGGCTCTTATAAAAGTTTACTAAAAGCCAAGCAAATGGTAGTGAAGCAGATACAAATACACAATAAAATGATTGTAAAGTACTGGTAAAAAGGTAAATCACAGACATGCATGGAAAAGCACTGTAAAAAAAAACCCCAAAAAAACATGATAAACCATATAACAGTGTGGTAAACACATGGCATATGCATGGGAAAAGCACTGTCAAACTGCAAATGTACTGTGATCGTCAGTGCTGCTTCCCTGTACATTTCTGCTTCAAATGTCATTAGTGTGCTTTTCCTTTTTGCAATATTTAAAGTTATATGGGGTTTATTACATGATATTCATGTACTGTATATACCTGTATATGCTGTAGACTCCACAGAGGACAGACAATGATGTTAATGGTAAGCTGGTTGATTGAATTAAGTTGATCTGCAGAGAGGGATGGGTTACTGAATGTATACTAAAACTGCCTACGTAACACTAGAAATACCTAACACAATAATGTATAATCTCTTTAACAGAATCACAAAGTCTTCCCGGCTCAGCCAAGGATAGAAAGGGGAGAAAGCCTGCATCACCTAAAGGAAAAGAACCTTCTAGAAATTCCTCTAAGTCTGGAGCTAGTCGCTCGGGTAGAGATTAAACATTTAGGTTTTCTTGTGTCTTTCTGTTCCATCCCATGGCCTCATATTGCACTACCTGTCTCGCTTGTCACCTATATAGTAAAGCTCCTGAATGTGTTAGTTTCTGTGGTTGGAAAAACAAGTTACACCCAAGGTGTTTTTTTCAAGAATAATGTTTTAAGCATCCACATAAGTAAACACATTTTTTCCTGGGCAGACAAGCAAGCTTGTGAAAAATAATGTTTTCCTGTGCCACTTTGAGTAGTGGTACAGTACAATTATTTAGGAGAATAAACATGTGGTTTATTAGGTTTCTGTTATTCCTTGGCACTGTATCAGTTGGCAGCAGGTATCAATGTATTTATTTATTGTTTATTTGCTTTGTACAAGTATGCAGCTATTGTGCGCTTTTCATGTTTTAGGTTCAGGCAGAGGAAGATCAGCAAAGAAATCTGAACCCACAACCCCAGAGGTACAATCTGAACCTACACCTACTGAACCACCACCTCCAAAGCCTGGCTCAGATCAATGGGTTTATGTGGAGGAAACAGTGCCGCATGTAAGTAGTTTTACAAGAATAACCACTGCAAGGTAGGATAATGTACCCGTAGCTGATCTCAGTACAGTACAATCTGCTCAGTAGAATCACTCACTTATTTCAAAACAAGGACATTTCTAATAGATATTAAAAATGTAATTTCCACACATGCATGCAAACAGTCTGTGGACAGCAAAATGCCAGGATAGAGTTTATCAAGGTATTTGATATTAAGTTGCACTTACAATATATTTAAAATAAACAGGTTTGACACACTAATGTGTAATTGCTAACATAGATTTAAAAATGAAAAACAGTGCGGAATCAGCTGGTGTGAAAAATGAGGACTTTGGAGAAAGAGTTTCCCAAACATGCCACCTGCAGACCAATAATATTATCTGAGTACGGTATGTGCAGTAAATACCAATGCAAATTTAAATTACTATTATGATAAAGGTTTAAACTAAGCCAACTGTTGTGAGTATTTTGAAGTTAGGAATCACTGCTCTAAGAGGAGTACACTGTATTCAAATTCAAAACCATATATATATATATATATATATATATATATATATATATATATATATATAATATATAATTATATATTATATTAGGTCCAAAATCTTTTTCGCAATAGGTCACTTGTACAAATTTTCACCAAAAGTTGGTTTAAAAAATTAACTGGACCACGGTTGGTGACCACTATATATATATATATATGATAGATCATATATATAATATATATATATATATGGTTTTAAACTTAAACTTATGTCACATGAGGAGAATCTCACTCTTAGGCAGTGAAACTTTTACTCATGAACAGTGTTGTTTAACCGAATCAAATTTGGTAATAGTAATTTAAATTTATATATATATATGGAAACAATATTAAGAAACCACTTCAAAATTATCAGTTTCTCTGGTTTTACTATTTATAGGTATGTGTTTGGGTAAAAGGAACATTTTTGTTTATTTCTTTAAACTACTGACAACATTTCTCCCAAATTCCAAATAAAAATATTGTCATTTAGAGCATTTATTTGCAGAAAATGACAACTGGTCAGAATAACAAAAAAGATACAGTGTTGTCAGACCTCGAATAATGCAAAGAAAATAAGTTCATATTCATTTTTAAACACAATACTAATGTTTTAACTTAGGAAGAGTTCAGAAATCAATATTTGGTGGAATAACCCTGATTTTCAAGCACAGCTTTCATGCGTCTTGGCATGCTCTCCACTAGTCTTTCACATTAATGTTGGGTGACTTTATGCCACTCCTGGCGCAAAAATTCAAGCAGCTCAGCTTTGTTTGATGGCTTGTGACCATCCATCTTCCTCTTGATCACATTCCAGAGGTTTTCAATGGGGTTCAGGTCTGGAGATTGGGCTGGCCATGACAGGGTCTTGATCTGGTGGTCCTCCATCCACACCTTTATTTATTGTTTTATATTTGTTTTTATAGATGACGGCGAACCGCCGTGTGTTTTGCAGGTATTTATACAGGTGATCATCTCCCGATTAGCAACAAATTAGTCACTTAACTAATTTGGGAGATGGCCACCTTCTGCACAAGTTTTATAATGTGGTTGGAGCGTCCCATCCACACTGCAAAACAATAACAAAACTAAAGCACAGCTATGCTGTCATACAAAATAATAAACAAACAAAACACACAGCAGTTTGCCGTCATCTATAAACACAAATATAAAACAATAAACAAATACAAAATAATACAGGGGCAGAGGGGGAGACCCCATTCTAAAAATAAACAAACAGTGCGATTAAACAGCAGGTCTTTCCTACCGCCCTGCTACATAAGGTGACATTGGTTTTATGTTGGGAAATATTTTTAAGAAAAATAAAAAACTGAAATATCTTGCTTTCATAAGTATTCAACCCCCACACATTAATATTTGGTAGAGCCTCATTTTGCTGCAATAACAGCTTTAAGTCTTTTGGGGTAAGTATGTACCAGCAGTGTTGGAGTGATTTTGGCCCATTCTTCTTGGCAGATTTGCTCCAGGTTGTTCAGGTTGGTTGGCCGACTCTTGTGGACCGCAATTTTCAAATAGTGCCGCAGATTCTCAATGGAATTGAGATCAGGACTTTGACTGGGCCACTGTAGGACATTCACCTTTTTGTTCTTGAGCCACTCCAATATTGCTTTGGCCTTGTGCTTGGGATCATTGTCCTGCTGAAAGGTGAATTTCCTCCCAAGCTTCAGTTTTTTAGTGGACTGAAGCAGATTCTCTTGCAGTATTTTCCTGTATTTTGCTCCATCCATTCTTCCTTCAGTTGTAACAAGATGCCCAGTCCCTGCTGATGAGAAGCATCCCCACAGCATGATGTTGCCACCACCATACTTCACTGTAGGGATGGTGTGTCTTGAGACATGGGCAGTGTTAGGTTTGCACCACACACAGCACTTTGAGTTTTGGCCAAAAAGCTCTATCTTGGTCTCATCTGACCACAAAACCTTTTCCCACATCGCAGCTGGGTCACTCTCATGCTTTCTGGCAAACTCCAGACGTGCTTTCAGATGGTACTTTTTGAGTAACGGCTTCTTTCTTGCCACCCTCCCATACAGGCCAGTGTTATGCAGAGCTCTTGATATGGTTGACTGGTGCACCATTACTCCACTCCCAGCCACTGAACTCTGTAGCTCCTTCAAAGTGATTGTTGGCCTCTCTGTGGCTTCTCTTACAAGTCTCCTTCTTGTTTGAGCGCTGAGCTTTGAGGGACGGCCTTTTCTTGGCAGTGCCTGGGTGGTGTGATGCAGCTTCCACTTGATTATGATTATTGATCCAACTGTGCTCACTGGGATATCCAAACACTTGGATATTATTTTGTACCCTTTCTCTAATCTATGCATTTGTATTACTTTATCTCTAACTTCTGTTGAATGCTCTTTGGTCTTCATTTTCCTTCAGATTCACAGCCTTACCAATGATCCTTCAACAGTGGGGTTTTTATCCAGAAAATGTGACAGCAACTTTAATGGTTCACAGGTGGAGGCCAATGGTAAGGTAATTGTGTCCTCGTTAGGGCAATTTCTTTCATCGGTGCAAACTGGGAGATTCCACAGCACATGGGTTGAATACTTATGCAAGCAAGATATTTCAGTTTTTTATTTTCCTTAAAAATATTTCCCAACATAAAACCAATGTTACCTTACAGTAATTGATAAGTAATTAAACCGCCCTGCTACACCTTACAATAATTTATAGTTTCAGTGTTTAAAAATAAAATATCAAACAGAACGAAATTTCAATGTACCATTTGTAATTCGGTAATATGAGAGAATTGATCAGGGGTCTGAATACTTTTGCAAGCCACTATATATATATATATATATATATATATATATATATATATATATATATATATATATATATATATATATATATATGTATCACATGGTCGGTTTGTAGCTTGACCTTTGGAGTGAAATTGACCTATTGCACAAGAAAGTATTACGGCCTAATATTAGTACTAGGAAGCTGCAGCAACTAATCTTTTTAATCTTTAGCATTTATACAGTGTCGAATTAAAGTACACTTTTACTGTATGCTTTTAACAGGAAATAGCTGAATATTTGGTCCCATACTGGGAGAATGTGTGTGATACTTACATTAATAACACCAAGACTGTGATGCACAATCTACGGATTGAACAGGACTTAATCATCCATTACTTGTTCGATATCAGGTGAGAATTTTTTCTTCTTCTGTTAATGCACACAAATCCTTTTTATCATGGATACAATTCCAGGTTCAAAAAGAAAACAGGATTTGTATTGCTCCAACTTTATATTTTGACAGTATGATTGATTTCCCTTCGATAGGTCCCCGAACTAAACTAAAAACTGTACCTAGGATACAACGGCCATTATAACCACTGGGGGATTCAGGATAACAATAGTTCAAATTGTTGCTAAGGGCAATAGCTAAGGTGCCCCCAGCTACCACAAATAAATGCTGCTAACACATTTTCAGTACTAACGCTATTCAAGTCTCCTAAACAACATTCAAATGGACATGTATAGTATATTACTGACTTTCAAGCCATCATGATTACTCTGCTATTAACTAAAATTTAACTTTACATGAGCAGAAAAGAGTTTAAAGAGTATCTTAAACGCCCTGACCACAAGCAAGAATTTGTGTCACAATGGCAACATGAGTACAACTGCATCTCTGATGACATGAGAGAAGATGAGGAGACAAAAGCAGAGCTGCACCAGAGAGCTGATGTACGTGAGTTTAAAATGTTTGGCTATAAAGTTGGCCACAGAAGAAAGCTTTGGCAAAAAATGTTTGTTTAGATTATTTTGGACTGAGTAAGCTCAGGATATCCCTTAACCACTGTTACTAGATTATTCAATCATTTACATGTTGTTTATATTTTGCAATCATGTGGTTTAATCAGAAGTGATACATCAGATTATTCTCCCTCAACCTCCTACATTTGGCCTACAAAATCTGATTTGCACAATGTTACGACAGTTACAGTGATATGTCAAAACCTTTTTCCTTCATTTGAATTACAGTTAACTGTTTATAAAGACAACACATGTTTTACTGTTTCTTTTCACCATTCCTATAGATTATTTTTTAGAAACCGGTCACAGAAAGGCAAAAGTTGTAAATCTACTTTGTTTTTCTGCATTTGCTCTCTGGAGCAAATACAGCGTGCATCTTTTCTCTGTTAAATGATGGCACTTAATCCAATAATGCAGAGTAGAATTGTTTATATGTTTTCAGTTATTTCTAAATGTTAATACAAGACTTTAGAGTTATTTGTACAGCAGGGGTGAGTTTGGTTTGTTAACCTGTAACTGAAAGTTTTGAAAATAGCCATTGAATAGATCATTTTTTATCGCCTAAGAACTATACCAAAGGAGTGCTGTTAAATTGTTAATTACATGGCCATTACTAAAAATAAAAACAAAATCTTAAGATTTCATCAAAATAAGGCAAATGATTAAAACAGCTAAAAGATGGGGAAAAAAAGACAACATAGCAGTGATAAGATTTATTCTCGTTTTTTCCCAGGACTTGAGAGAGCGACTGTGGGATATCTGTGATAATCGAAAGGAAGAAGCAGCACAAGAAAGTAATAATATTATAAACAATGGTTGGATAGAAGATCACACAGGGATCCTTATAAACCACTACTCCTCATTGATGCAGGTACTGGAAGAACATTTCTAGTGTTTCAGAAATACATTTAAAAAAATGCACTATTAGGTATGATACTAATTTATTTCATTGTTGAGTGACTGGGAACATTAGTTTGTAAATTATTGAATCTGATTATGTTAATAGAAGGTTACTCAACTAATTAATAACCATTAAATGGTACTCAGAATACTTAGCAATTGGCATATTTACTGAAAAACAACTTTCCGGAATAATTAACAAAATGTTACTGCATCCTGTAAATTAAGTTGATATCATGTGCATCTGATTTACTTGGTTTTACCGTCAATTATCATCCTGCCATTATTCTCCATATCTGGTGGCCCAACTTTAGTGGTTTTAAAAAGTGTCAATTTGTTTCAGGATGCCTTTGTGAATGTGGTTATATACATTTTCCCATACCAGATGTGATTTACAACACCGTTTTGTCAGTTGGAGGCTTGTATTCACATCAGTGTAATAAATTATAGGTGACAGCTGGTAGTGTTTAACCTGTTATTACACAAAGCACATAGGTTCATTTTTTTTAAAAGTTAAACTAATTGAAAAATGCTACTGTGTTTTTGTTTTTTTTAATAAAATTGAAATTGAATTGAATTGAAATGAAATGTTTTGTAACCAATCACACAGGGATTGCCAGAGGGGAAATATCTATGATTTTAAGTGGCCCTTGTATTACAAACCTATAATGAAACACTATCAGATACATTTTTTTAATAAATACCTACTTTGCAGTGTTCTGTGTCTATCCCTAATCACATTAGTCCAGCTCCTTGTGCACCCTTTGTTGTGTCTGTCTGTGGCAATGTTGCCGCCCCTGTGTGTATTTCAGTATTATATGTTGTGTGTTGTGTGTTAATGTTGGTGTATAGTCATTGGTACATGGGATATAAATGGGTCTGTGTTGTTTAAAATGTATATTTGTATTTAGGCACAAGGATTGCACTGATCTTCACTTGCAGGTAAAATGTAATAATATGCGAGCATGGGGAATTGCACTTTATTAATTCATGTGCAGTTGTCCGAGACTCCAATTGAATGATTGATTAGCAATCGAGTCTCGGTACAGCTGCATAAAAGCAGCATATTTTTACTCACTCGGGGTTGTGTGTTCGGGGAGTGGAGAACGGGATTGGAGATGGAAGTAACAATAATAATAATAGTTAAAATATCAGCTCACCGTGTTTGTCTGTGTAGTCTGTTTTGTTTGTCTGTTTATTTTGGAGAAAGTGCCGTGACCTGTGTTTTTTGTTTGTCTTTGCAACCTTTTATTTTCTGTTTGTTCATTATGCTCAGCTTCACCAAACTCCACCTCTCTGTTTATTTTGTGTTGGTTCCTGTTTCTGGTCTGACGTCACCCACTGCAGCCATCTTTTTGACACTGTCACACAAAGGGTGCCAGAGAATCCACTCTAATTATGATGATTGAGCCCCGGAACACTTCTAAACATATTGTTATTAACATTAAAAAGGTGGAGATTCTTAATTCTAACTTTTTGGAGTTCAGAAAGAGGACAGTGTTCAGTTTTCTCTGAATCCTTGTGAAAGGAAAGTTTATTTTTTATAATTATAAAACTTTATTGTAAAACTTTATAATTTTTATTTTTCTAGCATTGTGACGAGTAGCAAATGCTGCCTATATAAAATGCTCAATATACTGACTGTCATTGACATATCAAAGGCAGAACACCACTCAGTTCCTGCTAATAGGTTTTAATGGGCTCGTCACTTACGGTCTAATGTTTACAGAAAGGACTTTCACTTTAAACTCTTTAATGATCTGCCATGCTCAGTTGATCTATGCTTTTATTTTAATTTGAACTTTGAAGTTTTACTGTTTGGTTTAATGTTTTCACACTGTACATTAAACAGCAGTAAAGACTGTTGTCTCAGCATCAGAATATTCCATTTTGCAGGTATCAGTGGACCGGTTCCAGGACACACTACGTCTGCTCCGCGATTACTACAAAGGCATAGAAAAAAACATTCTTCCTGAAGCCAGTCAGGAGTTTACACGCATCCCATTAGTAGACATTATCAATGTGGATCAAAATGGCGATCTTGAGGTGCCAAAGAGGTATAAATAGAACAGAACTTTCTTTCCTAACAATATGACATGAAGATATGTTCACAATTTATCTAACATATTTTGGATTGGATAACTTCACTTTTCTCTATACTTTTGAAGATATTCTGCAACAGCTAAATTACTTAAAAATAGATCAGTTATAGACTTATAAAAACGTTTTGGAAACTCCAAAACCCTGAACCCATGGACTGCATATCTTTGAACCTTCTACATGTATTATCTTCTTCCAGTGGATCTACACAATCTGAAAGGCAAACAAAAAGTGCAGCCAAAAGGGAAGCAGAAGGAGAAGACAAGAAGCAGAAAATGAAAAAGTAAGTAAAGTATCTAAAAATTCAGAGCAGGGACTTGCAAAGGAATTAGCGTTTGGTAGACAAAATACACAGACAGCAGACACCGTTTTTGTGGTAATACATCATGTCACAACAAACAAAACCAGTACAGTATGGTGAGTCAGTTCACTAGGTGAAAAAATGTAAATTTTGATTGTTTTGTGATTGAAACATCAAGATGTCCATAGCTCAGACATATATCATGTCAAGTTAAGGAGAATGGCAAAAGGAAGACAATCCTCAAGCAACTTTTGAAAAGAGCGGAAAAATAAACCCAACAGTCATGTGCAAAAACCTTGTACATACTAACACGGCCGTAACTAGCTATGAGGACATGGAGGTCGTGTCCTCAGCTGTTTTTTTGCATCATCAATACTGATGCTCATGTAAAAATGATAGTAACATACAAAAGACTTCTTAATTTTCTCTGTTGATTTGCCGTGTAACATAGAATTAGAGGTTGAATAGTAAATACCAAGCAGTCATATAAATACTGCAGCTATAGCTTGAAACCTAAGTTTGACCTCGGTAGAATGTCAGCTCTTGATACGATGCTGCATACTATGACAAGTTGTGGAGAAACTGATAAATCTAAAGGTCCAAATTTGAATAATAATACACTGGTAGTTATGAGCAAGCCTTTTCTTTACTATACATATTATTGTTCATTTTTATGTTAATTATTAAAAAAAAAAATACTGGAAAATGACATTTATTTGTTTCCAGAATCCCTCTGGTGCCCAGAAGACCTTTGTCGTCTGATCAAAGTGGAACAAAAATTAAAAACAGAACAGAAAATCATGCAAGTAAAGATGAGATGCTTGTCAGGGACATCTGGCAGGCAGCATTAACAGCAGTTTCCAATATGGTGAGATCATGTTTTTTGTAATTTTTTATTATTTAAATACAATACATTCAAGAAGTACAACAAAAGCTGCTCGTAAATATTCTAAATGGTTTTGTCGAGGCAATCATAGCTGTTGATAAGAGTGGAAAAAGTTGATGGCAGGTACAAAGGTACAAAGGGGTATTGAAATTGGTTGGTTGCAGGAACTTTTTGAATAGTATAATTTGTATTGTTTTTAAATTGTAACTTCTGTCGCTGTCTTGACATGACAATGTTAGAAAGTAGTCTTTCAAAAATACAGTTGAAATGAATGATGGTGTGCCTTTCTAGATTGCTGCTGAGGTCCAGCAAAGGGAGACTGAGGAGACAGAGGAGCGGAGGCGGATTGAAGAGAGGGAAAGGCAGAAATCTTCCCAGGATTCAGCTGCAGCAGGTGGAAGGGATAAGAGAAAGGACCAGAAGTCTGCTAAAAAGAAAGGTAATGTAAATGTAATTAAAAGCTCTCAGAGCATTCTAGATTACTGTCTTAATGTGAAGCTGTATAATACACTATACACCAATAAAACACAAATAAAAAAGCAATGTCTCCACCTTCTTCAATGAGTTATTCCCTCTTACTGTACGTCGACAACTGGTAATATCAATAACTGTTTCCTTTACTGAACAAACACATACTTATACCTATATGTGTAGTAAGATTTTCATGTCAGTTTTTTTCACAAATCATAAAAGTTGTTTTTCAAGACCAAAAGTGTTTATATGTCATTAATGTTGTAATTTCAGGAGCTCCATCTCCCACACCTCCACCCCTACCACCTCCATCAGAAGATGACATTGAGGAGGAAAAAAAGAGGGAGCTGAAAACGAAAATAAGACAGGAGTATTTTAGTGCACTAGAACATGAAGGTAAACCATTCAGAAAATACTGGATGTAATATGTTATGTGTCCAGTCAATTATAATGTATTTACTGACTGCCTATACTATGTATATGTTTACTCAGCATCTCTGCTAAATAGGTGTTATAAATATAAACAGTGACATGTTCTTATAAGACAGGACACATTTTATATATATAGAATGAAAGTTCCAGATTATCAGAACCTTCTTTGATGTGACCAAAAATGAGTACATAAGCAGTCTGGTATTTAAAAAAAATATATTTATAGTATTATCTCACAGTTAAAATGCTTCAAAGTTCCAGTCGTACAATATCTGTTCAAATGCAACGCATGAACTGGGCTTTATATGTGCATTCCCCTTCTGTCAATCTGTTGCAGACTTGTTTGAAAAGTTAAAAGAATATTGAAGCTTGGGCATGCTTAAAGAAATACTTTATCAAACTGCTAAATTACCATACAGATTAACACTGAAAATTGTTAGAGGCATAGCATCAAGTCATAAATTGTATATCACTCATAGGAGTAAAAATGTTTTGAACACAAACTGCTAATATATTTGTCTTGGTAGAATACATGGTAAAGGCACGCCTTGAATTGATAAAGTCAAAGTCATTGGCTGTTGTTCGAGACTTATTAAGAAAAGCAGAAGAGGCTTACAAAGAAATTGAGGAGTGGTCTGGAGCAAGGTTCCTGGCAGAAATGAAAAGGTAATGTTTTGGACGCACTGGAGTAATGTGGTAGCTGTAAACCCTTGTAGAATAAATAATGAACACAGTTAAATGGTTTATCTCTGTTTGGAAGTAAAGTATTTAGCTTTTTTTTTCTGTTCATAACATACTGCTTCCAGGTATGGAAATATCACTGCCCTATGGGCTCAAAGCAATAACCTTTACACTTGCTTCATATGAATGAATAAACTCACTTTAGAACAATAGTATTTTAAACAAGATGTGCTATCAAACCCTTTACTTGTTAATTACTGTGTCAGTGTGGCAGGGTGAAAGCCCTGCCAGTGGACAAGTTCTTAACTATAACCGGACGGCTAAGTCATTTACCGGTGACCAAAGTCACACACATTACCTTTCTAAGGTTCCCCTCAACACAGGTCCCTCCTCAGGCCTTAGCCTTCACACAGACCTGATCATCAACCCGCCCATCAGAATCTATGTGGAGAAAGATGGACATGAGGTGTGGGGGTTGGTATTTTTGGGGGGGAGGTGGCCGTTGGCAGCCATATGTGATGCGCACATGAGGGGAGGTACCTCGATCAGGACAGAAACCTCCCGTAAAGACGATGCTGGCAGCGGTATGGGGCACTCCAACAGCAAAAATGCTGCTAGTGGCCCCGCTGGCAGCAGAAATGCTGACAGCGGTGCGGGGCACTCCAGCAATGGTAATGCTTCAGCAGCATTGCTGACTGTTGCGGGGCACTCCAGCAGCTGCAATACTGGCAGAGGAAATGCTGGCTCCTCCAGACGTGCAGCTGGCAGTGGCAATGCTGACAGTGGTGCAGGGCACTCCAGCCATTGCCATGTTGGCAATGGAAATGCTGGCTCTTCCAGACATGCAGCTTGCAGTGACAACGCTGCCAGCAACAATGCTGACAGCAACAATGCTGACAGCAGTGCAGGTCATTTCAGCAGTGGCAAGGTGGGCAGCAGCAATGCTGACAGCAGCAGTGCTGACAACAGCGCGGAGCACTCCGGCAGAAGGGGCAGTACTGGGCACTCCGGCAGTGGCAATGCTGGCAGCGACAATGCTGTCAGCAGCTCGGGGCACTCCGCCAGTGCCAGCAGTGCTGAGCAGTCCGACAGTGGAAACGCTGGCAGCAGCAATGCTGACCACATCGAGGGGCACTCCGGCAGTAGCAGCGGCGCTGGGCCCTCCGGCAATGGCAATGCTGGCAGCAACAATGCTGATAACAGGACAGGCACTCTGGCAGTGGTGGTGGCAGCGCTAGGTACTCTGGTAGAGGCAGTGACCATGCAGTGACCATGCCGGCCTCTCCTCTTCATCCTCAAGGGGGCAATGCTGACAGCAGTGAGGGGCACTCCGGCAGTGGAGGTGATGCTGGGCACTCCGGTAGTGGCAAGTCTGGCAGCGGCAATGCTGCCAACGGTGTGGGCCATTCCGGCAGTGACCATGCTGGCCCCTCCTCTTCATCCTTAAGGGGGCAGTAAACCATACAATGCCTGAGCTCTCCACAGACAAGGCATCATTTTCGGCCATCGTACTAGGCAGAGATGCCCACCACCTTTCAGCCTGGCAGATCGCTTGAGCACAGGAGCTCTGCTATAACATGCTGTGCCAATACAGGTTTTGCTTATCATAGGACATTATGGAATCACTGTTCAGAAGTAGGATAGCTGCACTGTACATCTAGATGGTTGGATGAACCTAGTGTGTCATACTGAAAATACTGCAGCAGTAGTGCCTGACAGTCATAGGAGGAAATCCCTTGTTATATATTTAGTGGAAGTTTGTAATAAATAGACACAATTTTCAAAATAAATAAAAATCCAGTATAAAACAAAGCCTATGTCAATTCTAAACCTTTCCCTACCCTTTCAATCAAGAGTAGATAAATGAAGCAAATACTTAATTTTATTTTTTTCTGTAGTATTGACCAAATCACAGAAATAATCCGCCATCACATAGAGGCAGCAACAAAGATCCAGAACGAACTTGTTCTCACGAGCATGGATTTCTACATCAGTGGGGATTTGAAAGTGTTCCCTGACCCTGCGACTCCCCTGCGACCTCCTTCTGTAGAGTTTCAGGTTGATAGTACTCTGACTATCCTACAGCTCAGTGCTTTATATGAACAGTTCCGCAGAGCAGCACCAAAAGGTGAGTATCTGATTTTTACTTTTGCTCAGTTTTACCCTTATAAAAGTGTACCATAGTAAAAAGATAGAAAAGTGTAACAAAGCACAGCGAAAGTATGGTAAAGCATAGGTAAGCATTGTAAAGAATAACGAGGCATTGGTAATGCATGTCAAATTTTAAACCAGGGTAAACTATGGCAAATGCACAGTATAACCATGGGGAAATATTGTGGTAAAGTTTTATGAGGATATTTATATGTTTGTTTTTATTTTTTCATTAATGTATTTTAATCATATTCATGTATACTCTTTGTGTCCCAGAAAACAATATGCTTTCTGTTGCGAAAACACATTTTGAAGTGTTATTTTGACTTCTCACAAAACAAGTAAGACTGGGATTCCAAAAGCAAATGAAAAGTTGTGCTAGTCATTGAAGCCCAATCAGGAACATACATGCAGCATGTGTAATTTGTTACTATTGGTCTGTAGCATTTCCATCAGTCGGAGTAAGGTATTCTGCTTTATGAATTGTTTACTTTGGAGGCTGCTCATTCATGTCTGGTATAAAAGATGGTGAAATCAGTTCAGCCTAATAACACTGCATATGAATCCACTGTATCAGCTCCTTAAAAATAACCTTCAAATTTATTCTAGGTCTGATGTCCAGTAAAGATTTTACAGATATTTTGCAAGAGCTAACGTCTCTGAACCTGGGGAATGACTTACTTCCTGACATCTGGATGCATCTCTCTGCAACAAAGGTATGTGTAATTTACGGTTTTCTAACAAAGGATATTGAATAAATATTAAATACAGTACATTTTGCATGGTTTGTATTTTGTATACTGTGTATTTGTTATACACCAGTGATTGTGTTCATATTGAGAAGCCGTGTCTATTTTATGTTGCATGATATCAACCTTTCTTGAAGCGCCAAGAATAAAACTGGCCATCCAATATTCAAACAAACATCTTCTGCACCAACCAGGCCATACAGAATGATTTACTAAGATGTGCTCCCCCTCTAATAGATACAGGAGCTGGTGGCACTGCTAACCCTGGACTCTGAGCTCATTGACTGGCACAAGTTCCTGTTATTAGCAGCTCAGCCATGGCCATACCCCTCTCAGAGACAGCTCCTTCAGACTTTGGAGAGGTTTAAGGGTCTCGATACTGATGGATCAGGATTTGTAACAGAAGAACAATTTAACAAGGCAGGTTTTTTTTCAAGAAAAGTGTTGTTTTGTGTTGTTTATGTCCTTGACAAGGATGTGTATAGCCTATCTTGTTCAAACACCTTCTATTTTTGAACAAGTATGTCACATGCCTTCTTACTGTACAATCTACCGGTATATTATATGTTCCTTCATTGCAGACTGATGTATGGTTTACAAGTGACATTCAAATCCCTAATGATCCAACAGAACCAATTCCTTATGACAGAATGGAAAATCTGAAAAAGGTAGGGATGGTAAATACTGTACTAGAATCGTCATGCCACTGATACATTATTTGTAGAAACAAACATGTATAGAGGTCGCATATGATAGCAAAAGGTTGCATGTTTTTAGTTGCATTACTTGTTTAGTTTCCAAAAGTACAGAATTTATTTCAATAACATATACATTTATAGCTCTCTTTTGTACTGATATACAGTGGATAAAATAATCTAACATATATTGTATACCTTATACATATTTTTTAGTCTGAAATCTAGAGGGCCTGTTAATATTCTTGTTGTTCAGAATAAGTACCACTGACATCTCAATTGTAGTGTGGATTTTGTTTGCAATTTTTTTTAATTAAAAAACCATTTGGCTTGCAGTTTTTCTTCATGCTGTTTTCTGATCACCAAACCTCAGTGAGACAGCTTGACTATGTAAACATGCTGCTGTACTTTGCTGCACATCCTGATCCTGTTCAAGGCTTCTACAGAGCACTAAGTGTCACTACAGGAGAATACATCACTGGAAGGAAAACCAGTTCTAACTTCCTTAAGGTACCTTAAATGAAAATATTCTTAAATACTTTTTTTGTTTTCATACACAACACATTGAAGCCCACTGACGATCTCTGTTAATCAAATACCAGTTACTAACAACATTTTGTTACATATTTATGTTCATTGTTTGTTAGTTAGCAGACGCCTTTATCCTTTATTAATGTTATGCAATGTTATTTTAAATGTCTTTCCATATGAAGTACAGCACGATATGATCCATGCTAATGCTGTTTTTAGTCAGTGCCAAACATGGATGAGATACCCTCAGATGACCCATCAGAGAGTGAAACCCCACCTGCCGCGGATGGAGTGAGAGTGTCACTTGGTGCTTTAGTCAAAGCTCTCTGTCATGGGGACTTCAAGACTGGAGATCACAACAGATTTCATTCACAGGACAAGACTCAGGCTGAATACTATGAGGTAAGCTAAAAGAAATACACTTTCGTGTCATTTATTCTTTTAATAATATCTTAGGACTGAAATACAGCGTTTTATTTTGCCTTCACTGCCAGGCAATATTTCCTTCTGATTTATTGTATCCTGAGAATTTCAGATGTGTTCCTTTCTAACAATTAAGTAGGCTTTACAAATTAGCCCTGGGTATATATGATTTAAATCTTTTGTTTTGCTGTATAAGCTTCATAGAATAATATAGAAATTGTACTTACAGTGAAAGTCCCTCTTTTGTATATGATTTAACAAAAGGGTATTTGTGTTCTGACACTTTGAAATGTACAGGTACATAAATAAATGACCAGTTATATAAGTATGAACTAATTATGAACAATCCTGTGTCTGATACTCTGCAAATCTGGTAGCCCTATAACTTATAGCATGTTAAGATTTTTTTTTTTTTTTTCTTAATCAGAACATTAGTCAGATCTACAAAGCGTTTGGATATGAGGATTCGGAAGCAATTCCATATAATATCCTTTCACAGCATCCATTCATATTGGACCTGATTGAGAACAACCTTCTATACAAACTCACAGTAAGTGTTTCTTAAAAAAATAAAACAATAATATAATATGATAAATGAAATGATTAGTCTAATAAAATAAATATAATTTGTATAACTGTTGGAATTCATTGGATGTTTTGGTGAATTAATTATACCAAACATAATACAATTTCATATCAAGGCTTGCATGCTTTTCCTAGCTGTTTAATCTATTAGGCTAGAAACTACTGTATCATTTAAAAATAAATTTGAAGAATAACTTTCTCTGGTCTTGTTATTCCACCATAAACATTTATTTGAATTGTTTGTAATTGTTTTTATTATCTTAACCTAGAATCTCACTAGTACATTATAGTTGATGGTCTTTTACAGAGACAATAAATGGCATCACTCATGTTCTGCTATTGAGGTCAAAATATTTCCTGTATAAATATGCACATTGACATATATACAGAGGAAACTCCACAAACAGCTGTTAAGTACTGTGGTTATTACAAGAATAAAAATGGTTGAATAATACACTGGCCACTTCAACGACCTTCTGCTTCTCCCAGATGAGCTCTTTTGCTCTACTGCATTCTGTCAGCAGTTCAAATAGGCATCAGTTGCCATGGTGTTGGAGACAAACAGCATGATTTTCAAAAGGGGCAAAATAAGAAATAGGTCACAAAGTGATTTTTAAAGCCTGATTAATGTAACCATGTCACTTGAATTTTTAAGCATCTACAAGTGAATACATGATTAATTTCATCTAAACCCTTTGAAAGACATATAATTAGTGACCCAAATCAGCTTTTAGAAATCACTTTGCAACCTACAGTAGTTCATATTTTGCCCATTTTGAAAATCATGCTGACTGTGTCAATTTGTCTCATACCATAAGTCCTATCACCAGCCTATGTTAGAAATAAAGAAATACACCCACACAATCCAGTTCTCCTATAGCCTGTTAAATACTAGGCTACTTTCGGACAACATTGACTGGTAACTTAGGAATAATCTTGCTGTAGGTGATTTTTAAAGCAGATGTCACCATGTGAATAGATCAAGACAAAGTCTAAACAATCTTGATTTGAGCAACTTTTGTGAAAATTGCTTTATGTCCGCTTTTCAACAAGTTGCTTGAAAAGTATACTGACCTTAAGCAATAAAAAAACAGCAGGGGCAGAATAATAGAATGAGCCAGGAGTAATTTCACGTTCATTGCAAGAAGATGTTTTGGTAGGTGGTTTATCAATATTTCTATGTATGTTTGAACAATAGTAACACAATAACAGCAATATTAATGCAACCTTCACACACTTGTTCAACCAATTTAAAGTTTTAGATTTACTATATTTGGTGCCAGATATTTAACCAAAACCTTAAGCAGGTGTAGTGATATCACTAGAGAGACACTACATTAGCAGACAACATCTAGAACAAATATACAGAATGCACGCTTGGGGTGGCACTAAGCATACCACATGTTGGTAGTGGTCTACAACACTGACAATAAATCATCCAATGAAATGTGCTTTCCTTATCATGAAAGGAAACAAAAATGTAGAACAAAATGGTCCTGACTTAAAAAAAAAAAAAATCCCAATAGGTTTCACTTAGCAGATAAAAAGAAAAGAATCTAAAACCACACTGATGTTGTTTTAAGATCTGCTGCAAGATAGGGAAAGCAAATGTGATCATATGCGGTTTAAGGGTTCAGACTTTGCACACGTATTTGAGTTAAGTAGAAGTGCATGCAGAACTGTTTCTCAACAGTAACCTATTCAAGGGAATTTTAACACCACTAGCATCCACTTCTGACAGTAAATCACTGTCCTTTATACAAAAAAATGTAAAAACATTTTCTAAATAAGCCCTGATGCTTGCTATGTATATGTAGTTGTTTACTAGTTTTTACAGATGGCATGCTGTCATTTCTTTTGGGATCTCATGACCGTGCATACAAATAAACTAGATTTCATTTGTCAGTTGCCTCAAAATATATATTTTTTCTATTGTGGAATTTTAAATAAATCTGGACTTTTTCCCTAATTTCCTATTGTTATGCTGCAGCTTTTCTTTCATTTAAAGCATACTAGTGCATTTGAGTCAAATGCTTGATAACTACAAATGAGATTTCCTTTCCTTTTTGTTGCAGGATATTCACAAAGTTCTGCAAATCCAGCAGAATGAAGGGGAGACCCAGTCTTCAAGTGCATGTTAAACAGCCCTGGAACAGTACTGGGAAACACAAACAAACAATAATATACAAATGTATTTGTTTGCTTAGTTATTACTTCAAACTGATTATCTTGCTTTACTCAAATGTGGCATTCGTAACAGAAATTAATAAAAATAAAATGAAAAATGTAACTAATTTTGTTGTCTGGTGTTTAATGTGTTTTCCAGGAAGAGGTGTTAAATAGCTGTATTTCAGTGAGCAGGCACAATGTCTGCGAATTGTCAGATAGGATTGTGACTTGAGTGGTTTTGTCCTTTACTGGTTTGTATGGAATTAGCTGGGGTCCCATCTTCGTGTATCTGGAAGACACCTTTCATGAGGTGAGCTGCCAAGAAGCAGATGCAGTTGAAGGGGGAGTGTGATAGAGATAAGGTGTGGCAGATGGAAGTAGAACTTGCCGTTAATAGTACACCGCACAGACGTGCATCATTGATTTACAATAGCTTCTCGGCTGCTAGCCACACAGAAAGGCATTTTTCTCACATGATTATAGAGACTGGTATATGGTTCTGGCTCGTAGCAGCGAGGTGTGTCAATGGCTCCTCTTTAGAGTGAAATGCTCCTCTGGGACACACCCACCAGTCTGTCAAGGAACCGCTGCCATCCAATCGTCTTCTGCGATTCCCAGTAAACAAATTTGTCTGGCAACACATCACAGGTGAAACATCTGGCTCTCTATTTACAATAGTATTTACAAAAAAACAACCCCCCCCCCCCCCCCCCCCCAAATTAATAAAAACAAACACACGTTTTCTCAAGTGCAGGGCCACAGCCCTGCCACAGAGAGGAATAGACAAAAAGTTTGAATGAATAAGAAAGGGAGCTTGACTTGGGGTTTAAATATCAAGCTTATTGAAGGTTGCAAGGTAGAGGAGATGACAGTGCTGAGGTGAAAGGACCCCCAGAAAGTGCAAGTGCAAACAGATAACCCAAGAATAAGGCATAGAAACTGAGAGCTTCCTTTAACCTAAAGTAGTACCACATATCATGTTTTAAAATGAAAAAAGTGTATGCTATAGCACGTGTTTCTTTTAAAATGTTTTTCTTAGATACAATTAAAACTGTAGAACTTAGAATATTAGATTTAAATAGATGTGTGACAAAAAATAAAGTCTGGAAGGTTAACATTATTAACCACCCCCAAGTCCCGCAACAACCCAGGTCTTCTGTCTTAACATGAGTCCTCAGTTGATATTTTGGAAAATGGAAAATCAGGAAAAGTGCAGAATAATCCAGTTACCTATCAGACAGAGATATTAAACATACACTAAGTGGAAACGGTTTACAATAACTTGTCAATTGTATATGAACCAAAAGGCAAAGGGGTCAAGACTGGGACCATTTCTAAATCTCAGAACTACCAATCAGAGCAATGTTTAGAGCCCTCAGCTTCAGTCTAGTCACATACTGTAATCAGAAGCTCAAAGCTTGATCGGCCAACCAAATAAACAAATGCACCACTAGTTATGAAAGTAATCATTCAATAATGATGGCCTATATACTCCAAAGCAGCACTGCCCAATTCAGCAGTGCATGCTTTAGATTCATTTAAGTGATATACTTGGGTAGCGATAGAAATCATAATACAGTCAGCAATCACATATCCGACACTATACAATTTTGAGTTCAGTGAAGGTGTGACGAGGTACTCCATGCCCCTGTGCTTATTTCATGTTTTGTGTTATTTTGTATTTGTATTTGTTGTATTATTATTATTATTTAAATGTACTGTTTTTATGTAAAAACCTGTTATTTTATTGTTAATTGTTTTTCAGCATGGATGGGGTTAAACTTCCCCATCCATGCTAAACTCGTGCAGAATGTGACCTTCTCCAGATTAATTTATTGCTAATTTCGAAACGGTCACATGTATAAAATGTGAGTAACAGAGAAACTAAAAAGAATAATAACAATTGCTACTCGTGCTGGCTTAATACAAGCACAATACTTGTTGTCTTTAGTGCTTGTTCATTGTGTGTTTTGTCTGTCTGTTTCGGCCAACGTTCCATTTGTTTTTGTAAAGTGTTTTGTTTAAGCTTTTTATTTATTAATAAAACATGGAGCAACGCTTACCTCTCAGTCCTGTGTGTCAATTTACTTTATGGTCTGACGTCACCACAAGCTACACCTGGTAGAAGCACAGCCGCGTGGTGCCCAGGGTGAGTCATACAGCGTGGGTTCGCATCCTGGCTTCATGAAATAGGCCGGTCTTCACTGGAGACTCTGAAGGGAGTGTCACATTGGCCCAGGCGCTCTCGTGGGTTAGGGAGGTAAAACTGGAAGGGTCTGTTTCTCCTCATCACTCTACAGTGAACCCTATGCTCAGGACGGACACCTGCAGGGCTGGCCTTTGTCCTCCATATTTTATAAAATATAATTTCTACAAGTTTACTACTTAGAATGTCTATTTGTGTGTGTGTGTTTGTGGAAGATCTAAAAGTTAAATTTCATTAACACTACATATATATATATATATATATATATATATATATATATATATATATATATATATATATATATATATATATATATATGCCTGTTGTTATCTCTACTGGACCTTTCTTTTGTACAAGGTAGATGAGATTTCATCTGGAAGCTAGCCACAGCACTTCAGCAGAAACATTTCGATCAGAAAACTGCAAAGCTGTGGGCTGCAGCAGCTCAACCTGGATTCTGTGCTGCGAGTGACACACATGCTAGATAAATCATGTTACTTTAGTTTTAGATTAAAAACTACTTTTGTTTTTACAGTTCTGTATGTGCATATACCTGTTTACACTAGTTTCTTTTGAAATGTTTTTTATAGTTTTTAATGATAAGTTTATATTAAGGTGCTACTTATTAATGTTTTATAAATATATAATAGATGCTTAATAACTATGTTGTAGAGTGTTAATAAAGCATTACAGGTGGTTTATAACCATGCAATAGCCATAGACGGAATTACATTTAAACATCCCAAAGTACAACAGGTGGCTATATATATATATATATATATATATATATATATATATATATATATATATATATATATATATATATACAGTGCCTGTAGAACGTCTACATCCCCTTTCAAAAAGTTTACCTTTTGCCTTATAGCCTGGAATTAAGATGCATTAAAATTGCTTTTTTTTTTTTTTTTTTTTTTCAATTATCTACACATCCTACCCCACAACTTCCAAGTGAAAAAAATATTCTAGAAATTTGTAGAAAATTAATTAAAAATAAAAACTAAAATAGCTTGGTTGGATAAGTGTCCACCCCCCATGTAATAGTAATTCTAAATTAGCTCAGGTGTAACCAATCACCTTTAAAATCACACGCCAAGTTAAGTGGCCTCCAACTGTGTTAAATTGTAGGGATTCACATGATTTTAGGATAAATTCAGCATGTCCTTTAGGTTCCCGCTGCTGGGCAGTGCATATCAAAGCAAAGACTCAACCATGAGCACCAAGGCGCTTTCAAAAGAATGAAGTTGTTGAAAGGTACAGTGTGAAAAAAAAGTTCAAGGGGGTGTAGACTTTCTATAGGCACTATATATATATATATATATATATATATATATATATATATATATATATATATATATATATATATATATATATAATTATCAAATGTTTAGAAATTATGATTCTAAGAACTTCTATCGTTGATCTACGTCATCAACTTTTTCAACATTCTTGTAGCTCTAATTTTGGATTTACACCTGTGTACGAGGATGTGTTTTACTGACATACATGTTTCTATCACATACATGTTTCTACATTGACTGTTTGTGTGGAATCAACCACGCACATGACGCATGAAGCTACACAACACAGAAAAAAAAAAAAAAACATCTGTCACCTCACCGTATAAAGATCTAATCTGCACGCATTGACTGATCAGGTGGAAACAGGGCCCCAATAAGGAAGAGGTATGGTAAAGTTCCTGCTTTGTTTGAAACCGAAGTTATACCAATAATAAAAAGGCCAATGTTCAACTTTAAACCCCAGATTAGTTATCAGATAGAAGGGGACTAAACAGAGACATAAGTGGTTGCGAACAGCCACACAAACAGTTAGACAGACTACATGGAGCAAAATCCATTAATTTGTTATAGATTATCAAGCAAAGCAAAGTGGAGTAAGCAGGGATCTTTTACTTTTTTTGATAATAAAAACAGAACTAAAATGAAAATGCATAAAGTGGTAAGGATGGAGGTTGAAAAGGGGAAATAGGATTTGTTGTTGTCTGGGGGTTTTTTTATTTTTATTTCTAAAAGCATCACCAAACATGAAAATGTGGTTATGAGAATAAAAACCAGCCTGTTTTGACTGTTCATAGATTACCAAAACATGTGTTCAAGCCAGGTTTATACAATTATCTGTGTCTTTTATTATGATGTGACTGTCCATTTACAGAATGTTCCATAATGTACAATACAGCATGTATATAGATGATTAGAGTATAAACATTTTTGGTTTTTTTCACATATACAGTATTCCAGGATAGACATACAGCAGACACAATGGGATCTTAGCTGGGGAAATGTATATAAAGATTTTGGTAATTTTTTTAAACATTTACATGTCGTACCCATCAAGTGAAATATGAGATTCATTGAGATGTTGCCTGATGCCAGACCAGGAGGTACAAGGCTATACACTCTGCAGAGCCCAGATCGCTTCCGGTTTTGGGTGCAGTGCCTCTCCAGTCTTTCTAACTAGTTAACACCACCACAGCTGGAAGGGGAGCTCCTTAGTGAGGAGATGGCAGCTGGCAGGAAGAGAAGCCCAGGACAAGGCCAAGAAATCATTAGGAAACTTTTCCCAGCTCATCAGCGCCAGGAGATGCATTTCTCCCTTTGTACCACCTGAGGACTTCTTTACAGGCTTACAAGACTTGCAGAGAAGGCGGTGCTTAAGTACCTATTGCACCTTTCATTTTATTAGAATACTTTTAAAAATCAACACAAAAAAAGTGTACGCTCTTGGTATCCTTACAGTATGTATGTATCAATGGACAGCAGAGCTATCCTTGGTTAATGATAGGATTTGTCCAAAAAAGGGAATTCAGACCCAGTTTCTGTATAAATACTCCATGAAATAGTCTTGATGCTTAAATACTGTAGGTATTTCCTATCAGAAAGTAAAGGTAATTTATATTAAAGGGTTAACACCTGAACCAACAAACATGTTTTGGCATGATTTGTTACAAATAAACAACAGTATACACAAACACATAATTCCAGATGCAGGGGGATAACACATATGATTCTGGTATTCTGTACGTTAACAGGAGGAAGAAAGTAACACTCATTTTATTGAAGTGTAGAACTTGAAAATCTTCATAAAGGGATCGGGGACCAGTGATTTGTTAACGGGTGCATAGTAAATGAAATGTTATTTAGTAAAAGGAAAATATGAAGCAACTGACATTTCATGGGCAGGAGCTAGGGTTGCGTGAAGAATATAGGTTAGTATTTAGAGGCCTAGCCTCGAGGGAATAATGATGGCCTGTGGGCCAGGAGTGCTTGTTTTGAACTATTAGTGGCCTGCAGGCCAGGGCAAAGGACGGGGTCCAGATAGTAAGGCTACCGGTAAAGGAAACCGGCGCAGAGGCAATGCGGCAATTGAAATATAGAGGAGGAGGAAAAAGCAAAACACAAGAGAAGGAAAATAGATTGTGACATGGCTTAAATAGGCAGATAGCTTTGATAAACAGAAGAAAATAGGAGGAGAGCAGATCCAGCTCCAGTTTAAAGTTGTGTTGTCTTTAACATGTGTTATTAAAGAACATTCTAGCAAGAGGTAAGAGATAGGGTTGAGATTAAGTTTAGGCTTTTCATATCAGAATATAATTTCAGTAATATTGTACCTTTTATCAAGGAAGTGGGGGTTTAGGTATAATTCAGGTCTAAATCCAGCCCCAGAGAGGGTCAGTAATTAAACGTTTACTGGTAATGTGTGTACTGTATAGCAGTGGCTTTAAAAGTGACCTGGGGTGTTTCGATACAAAGCCAGCTTTTTACTAAACTAACTTTACTGATTGTTTTGCTGACTGACAGCATTTTCCTTGCTTGCATGTAATTAACAGAACTCAATCAAGTCTTTCCATGTCTACTGTCACACACATAAAAAAAGCATTGGCCATTTATTTTCCTATGAACCCACACCTTGGGTGCAATTCAAATGTTTTGTACCTAGAAGAAAAAAAAAACTAAACTGACAAATGGATAATTGATTACATTTTTTTTAAATGTAAAAATAAAGCATTCAGAAGGTGACAGAAGTAAAGAGAAAACATAAGGCCTATTTCAGCGATTAAGGACAAGCTTGTGTTAAAACCACCTTTATTAGAATACAAAGTCTTATACGTTTCCAAAAAACAGCAAAAATAGTTGCAGCACAGCCTCATCCTTCAGAGCACCCCGGTGTCACCTGCTAACAAACAAACAATAAAATAACAAATCTACGTGTTCATCCAGTTGAACAAAAATATTAGGCAGAAGAGCATCGTATACTCCCCTCAGGACGAGGCTGGGAGTGAGGAGGTGGTGGTTGGGGAGGAAGTGGTAATTCGAAAGCACGGCAAGACTGAGTTTGCAAAATAGGTTTATATACCTTATAGTTTAATGGGAACTTGTAGATTAATCAATGAATGTACCAGGCACTTGTACCATAGATCTCCTGCCTGTCCAAACCTCCTATAGTATTCTTAAAGAATAAGCAAAAATAATGTAACTTGTATTTACAAAATGAACATGCTGTCTAGTTATGGTACAGTCTAGGAAGCAGTTCTGGATGCTTGATTCTGTATCAGTGTTAAACCTTGAACCATCATCTCTCTGTGACACACCACACACTCTTACTTGGATCACAGGGTCACTCTCCCTCACCCCCTCTCCTTGCTCTTTGCATTTGAGTCACACTTCCTGAATTCAGATGCCATCTTTATTTCTATCTATGATAAACTAGTTGCACTTTAAAAATCCTGTAGGAAAAAACATTTTTTATACCCTTTGTCTAAACAAATACTTCCTCTCTAGTCATGTCACAGTGCATTAGACATGCATTCCCCTCATTGTTAGCACTTTGAACATGCTGACTCGTTGTCATTCTTTCTGTTGTGTCCATGGCAGAACCCAGGAAGGTACCTCTCCAGAAGTGGGATTGTTGGTACTCAAAACTGTCACGAACTTTGAAGCCTAGGGTCAAGCAGGGCTCCCACTGTGGAACCCAGGAAGAGTGACAGCCTATCAGAGAGTGGGTCCACAAATAAGACCCAAAAGGCTGCCTTGTTTCCTCCTGTCTTCAGTGTGCATCTGCAAAGAGATGCCATGAATAGGTCTATCAAATTGGATTGGAGCCACCAGTAACTTGTCAGATAGCATGTCAGGTCTCTTAATTTAGATGCTTTAAAACAGATGCTTTTCCCCAGTCTCAAGCTGGATCCTGTCACAAAGAGCGAATGAATCTGGATCAACAATCTCCCTCTCGACCTGTGGGAGCACTGCACAGCAGGAATTACGTGCCCCATACTGAATGGTTTGGCAGTTCATTCCGGGGGCAGTCGGAAGCCCGCCTTTCAGAAAGGGACGACGTCACGGTACTAGGAGTCATCGCCCTAGTACGGTGAGCGAAGTTTCATTCATGAATTGGAGGAGACGTGATTGAACTAACTATCAGAGGGGGCGGGGATATGGTTACTTTAGGTGGACGTGACGGCATGATCGGTTCCTTTGTTGTGGTTGATGGGATGAAACGAGGACTGTGGCAGGCTGGCGAGTGGATAGAGGCCCAGAGACAGACTGCAGTTCAAAAAAATAACTATTTTATTATAAATAAACAAAAATAAAGTGCACAAGGGCAAAATAACAGATACTCAAACACAAATAAAGCAAAAACAAAACTCACAAAAATAAAGTTTCCAGGCTGGGCAATGCCTTCACTGGATTTAGAAAATTCAAAAACCACAAAACAAACACCAACCTGCTTCCTCAGCTCCCTCTCTCAAATGAGAAGCAGAGGCCTCCTTTTATATCAGGTGGCTGGGCGCTGATTGATCGTTAATCAACCTAATCAACTAATCAACCCCAGCCACCTGAACATAATAAACCCAGGCAGGTAGGGGAAGTTAACCCCATCCCTGCCAATTTAAAGGGCAGAGCTTTGCTCTGCCACACACCTCCCCCCATGTACAACGTACACTGGCCGCAATCGGCCAACTCCCCCCTTCCCCCCACCCCTCTCCCCCCAAGAGTCCAATTATGTCCCTTGGGTGGGCTGTTATGGTGGGTGGTGGTGGGCGGGGTTGATGTCGGAGCCCCCAAGCCTTCTTTGGTTGAGGGGGCCCCGAATCTCCAAGGTAGCACGGCGACGGCGGCCCGGCTCCCTCTGGTGGCGGAGGCGGCGACGGCGGCCCGGCTCCCTCTGGTGGCGGAGGCGGCGACGGCGGCCCGGCTCCCTCTGGTGGCGGAGGCGGCGGCCCGGCTCCCTCTGGTGGCGGAGGCGGCGGCCCGGCTCCCTCTGGTGGCGGAGGCGGCGGCCCGGCTCCCTCTGGTGGCGGAGGCGGCGGCCCGGCTCCCTCTGGTGGCGGAGGCGGCGGCCTCCCTCTCGGGCTCTGAGAGCGGCGGCGGCTCCTCCCTCTCGGGCTCTGAGAGCGGCGGCGGCTCCTCCCTCTCGGGCTCTGAGAGCGGCGGCGGCGGCTCCTCCCTCTCGGGCTCTGAGAGCGGCGGCGGCTCCTCCTCCCTCTCGGGCTCTGAGAGCGGCGGCGGCTCCTCCCCCTCTCGGGCTCTGGGAGCGACGGCAGCCTCCTCCCTCTCTCTGGCTCTGGGAGCGACGGCAGATCCTCCTCCCTCTCTGGCTCTGGGAGCGACGGCGGCTCCTCACTCCCTCTCTGGCTCTGGGAGCGACGGCGGATCCTCCTCCCTCTCTGGCTCTGGGAGCGACGGCAGATCCTCCTCCCTCTCTGGCTCTGGGAGCGACGGCAGATCCTCCTCCCTCTCTGGCTCTGGGAGCGACAGCAGATCCTCACCCCTCTCTGGCTCTGGGAGCGACAGCAGATCCTCCTCCCTCTCTGGCTCTGGGAGCGACGGCAGCTCCTCACTCCTCTCTGGCTCTGGGAGCGACGGCAGCTCCTCCTCCCTCTCTGGCTCTGGGAGCGACGGCAGATCCTCCTCCCTCTCTGGCTCTGGGAGCGACGGCAGCTCCTCCTCCCTCTCTGGCTCTGGGAGCGACGGCAGCTCCTCCTCCCTCTCTGGCTCTGGGAGCGACGGCAGCTCCTCCTCCCTCTCTGGCTCTGGGAGCGACGGCAGCTCCTCACCCCTCTCTGGCTCTGGGAGCGACGGCAGATCCTCACCCCTCTCTGGCTCTGGGAGCGACGGCAGATCCTCACCCCTCTCTGGCTCTGGGAGCGACGGCAGCTCCTCACCCCTCTCTGGCTCTGGGAGCGACGGCAGCTCCTCACCCCTCTCTGGCTCTGGGAGCGACGGCAGCTCCTCCTCCCTCTCTGGCTCTGGGAGCGACGGCAGCTCCTCCTCCCTCTCTGGCTCTGGGAGCGACAGCAGCTCCTCCTCCCTCTCTGGCTCTGGGAGCGACGGCAGCTCCTCCTCCCTCTCTGGCTCTGGGAGCGACGGCAGCTCCTCACCCCTCTCTGGCTCTGGGAGCGACGGCAGATCCTCCTCCCTCTCTGGCTCTGGGAGCGACGGCAGATCCTCCTCCCTCTCTGGCTCTGGGAGCGACGGCAGATCCTCCTCCCTCTCTGGCTCTGGGAGCGACAGCGGCTCCTCCCCCTCTCTGGCTCTCGGGAAGGCGGCTCACCTCTCTTTATTGGAGTGACCGGTGGATCTCCCATGTCTACCGCCAGGTAATTAACCACCATGAGGGCAACCTCTGGGAAGGAGGCCGGGTGGTGCTGTTCCTCCCACTGTTCCCACCTCTCCCCATCTCGACGCCACAGCGTGTTGATAACTATGGGGAGATCGTGGACGAGGTCTGCCTCAGGGTGCATCAACCAGTCCCAGATCTCCTGGGACGGTGGTGAAGGTGGTGGTGCTGGAGGTAGTGGGGTGGCCCCTGATGCCCGGGGTGAACACGGCACCTCTTCCTGGGCCTGGTTGTAGGGGCATCCTGCCCAGTTGTGGCCGTCCTCCTCACACCGGCCACACCAGTTTGCCGGTGGCACGTCTGGGCAGGACCGCCAACGATGGTCCTCCTTCCCACACCAGGAACACCAGGGGAAGAGGCTGGCCGGGTCCTCCAGCGGTGGCTGCAGCAGCTTACATTTCTTCAGCTGCTGCTTGTCCTGCCTTTTCCACTGTCTGCTCTTCTTTCCCATTTTTTTTTTTCAAAAAAAAAAAAAATAAATACTGCTCTGAGCCTCTAGGTGGCGCTATCCCACTTCTGACACCAAATGTGGCAGGCTGGCGAGTGGATAGAGGCCCAGAGACAGACTGCAGTTCAAAAAAATAACTATTTTATTATAAATAAACAAAAATAAAGTGCACAAGGGCAAAATAACAGATACTCAAACACAAATAAAGCAAAAACAAAACTCACAAAAATAAAGTTTCCAGGCTGGGCAATGCCTTCACTGGATTTAGAAAATTCAAAAACCACAAAACAAACACCAACCTGCTTCCTCAGCTCCCTCTCTCAAATGAGAAGCAGAGGCCTCCTTTTATATCAGGTGGCTGGGCGCTGATTGATCGTTAATCAACCTAATCAACTAATCAACCCCAGCCACCTGAACATAATAAACCCAGGCAGGTAGGGGAAGTTAACCCCATCCCTGCCAATTTAAAGGGCAGAGCTTTGCTCTGCCACAAGGACTGTTTTTGGAAAGACGGAGTTAAGTGGGTGCTTGTTTTTGCAACCGTGTGTGTGTTTTTGTCGGCAGACTGATCGAGTACGGAGCTGGGAGCTGCAGCCTTGGGGCCAGCGATTCACTCGGACTTCACCACACCTGCACTTAACTGGCATCACTGTTTCAGCACCGCACCTACACTAAGAGCACTGTTCGGAGACGTGTCTGTCTGTGTTGTGTCTGTGTTTTTGTATTATTATTTCGGGACTGTAAACCTTAGTTTTGGCGCTGGCGATACCCATTGGTGGGTAGAGCCAGCTTTATTATTTTTGAACGGTGAAAGTGGTTGGAGGAGAATTAAAACTTGAACTGTGAACTTTGTGTCTGCCCTTGTTTGGAGCTCCTGCATCACCCTCACATTACGCACAGCAACCCACACGTTCACAGATCCACAAAATGTTGTGTTATAAAACCTGATAAAAAATAAACTGGATCAAAACTGTCCCATTCTAGTCACACATTTCCTTTTCCCCTGTGTCACATGACTAATTCATGGTGATGCATGATTCAAGTTTCTTATTCATTGTAATACATGCAACGAGCTCTCCGTGCTCTCATTGTATAATGTGGCTCAGTTAATTGTGGAAGATTAATGTGACTATAATTTATAATTAATTCTAATACGAAATGTAAAGGCATGTGCATTCATTTTATTTTAGAGACAACAGGAGTTGCAGTTCATTAGAAACAAGAAAAAAATATAACCAGTACAGTCTCCTTGACTGCTATAGAAAAAGCCGTCTCAAACTGTCTACAAAGACTTACTGTATTATTCTTTATCATGTTGTTTATAGCAAACTTCAATCTGTTGTTCAATGGAAACTTTCTGTAGGTTTGAGCAGTGTAAAAGTGTAGCTAAAGTAAGATTGCTGCATTATTTTGCAAGAAAATGATAATAAAGCTACATGACTGCAAAACCTAAGGAGCCTTTGGTTTACAGAGTAAATGTTGCAGTCTCACATGGGCAATATGTCTATTGCATCAAAAAGCAGCCAGACCTGTGAGTATTGAAGATAGGTCATGGAAACTGTGAGATGTACTTCAGTCTACATATGCTTTCAGTAGTTATTGATGAGTAAATCATCTCAACAGCTTGGGATATGCTGTTCAAACTGTCAAAACAGACCCATACCACATCTGACTCAAACAAAAACTCAACTGAAAAATGTAAAATGCAATGCGATTAGAGACAGGATTGTTGTGTAAATAAATCACAGTGAAACACCTGGATTTTTTTTTTTAAGATTCTGTGATATAGAATAGAACTGGTTTGTTTTTCAAGGAACACGTTTCTAGTCTCTTATTTTGACTTTAAACGACTGAATGTACATTTTGCATGGATAATAAAAAAAAGGATCAGTAACATATAACTTAGAATGCAACTTATTTAATAAGTACAGTAATTACAGATTCTTGCATAGTTGGTCCCCTTATAGTTGACCACAGTATTTTTGCAGTATATTTTTTCAGTTTTACCATGCTTTCTCCATGGTTACACTTTGAATGTACTATAATTTACCCTGGTTTGCCATGTTTGTTCATATACTTTACCATGTTTATTACAATGTGCTGTGCTTTTACAATGGCAAACTATTATAATGGTTCCATCAGTGGTATCTTATAATTATTTATTATCTGTAATCAGCACAGACGATAAACCCGTCATGCATCAAATTCTGCAGAAGTACATTTTCAAAATGAGCTTTCAGTGTGTTAAATGCCAGGAAATGAAGGCATGCAAGCTGTTAAGAATGCAACAAATGGCTCTGCCTATACACCTTTGCTGTATAAAATTACCTTCCACATCCTACAATATTAACAGCATAAATTAAAACTTTTTTTTACTAATCTGCCATGGGATGTGCTTTAAAATAATAAATTATTCTCAACCCATTGATTACTGTCCATATTTGATTAGAAAATGGGTTTCTGATTGCACCTATTGTCCGAGGTAATGTATGAGTCAGTATAATACTCTGTGAACCGGATTGGGTTGGGATCAAATATATGCAACCATCCGAAAACCTTTATAATATTCAAATAATGCAACTGGATAACAAAACAGAATGTAGTGTGTTCTCTTTTTGTGCATTTTTGAATGTAAGACTGTTATTGTGGTATTATGTGACCCATTCTCATAACCGAACAAAATCTCTGTGGTTTGTAGCTTATGTCAAGCACAATTGCTTACGTTGCATTATTTTTGTTAACCATTCTAGCCTATTAGTAACAGCCACACTGCTGGAGTTTGCATGGCTGTTATTAATAGCATATATAATGGCTAAGCCTTTTACCTGACAAGTAAACAAAAAAAACAACACAGGTTTAACACAGCACTTATGGTACATATGACTGCTCGGAAACAGACCACACCTTCTGCTTCCTACTACTCAGCAACACAGTGCAGACTAATTGCACCTCTTTTACACCCTACACCTGGTTCTAATTTACAATTACTTCCAGGTGCAGGGGATAATTAACAATCAAATAAATTAAATAATGACCCCCCCCCCCCCCCCTCCCCCCCCTTTGCAGGAACGTAATATCTCTCTCTCTCTCTCTCTCTCTCTCTCTCTCTCTCTCTCTCTCTCTCTCTCTCTCTCTATATATATATATATATATATATATATATATATATATATATATCATAATTTAATTGATCAATGATATTTCAAAAGTCTACCAGAAGCCATAATAGATGTACAGCATCACATTAGTATAGTGTCATATTTTTAAATTCTTGTCAGTATTTGGAAAACTACGCATTCAGTATGTTAAAGTAACATTATTGAGCAGGTTTTATGAAAATGTGTTCATTCTGTTTGGGTAATGCAAAACTGCCATAGCTGTAATTAACATGGTGAACACACAGTGAATCAAATTAGGGCCTGACATTCTTCAAGCAGCAAATGAAAAATCTGACATTTTGCAAGCAGCAAAGGAAGTCAGAATGTATTTAAGCCTTAGTTGTGCTAGACAAAGTCTGACTGTTTAAGCAAATACCAACATCCTCAGTAAAAGGGATGTGGGAGGCCTGTACGGGCTTTTTTTTGATAAATATCTGCTGAGGTATTATTTCTCATTAAGCCTATTTTTTTTTTTCCTCACCTCCACACATATAAAAACGTACACACACACAGTAAAAAACTAAGATATATTGATACATGGAACAAGGTTGAAAAAAAAACCCCACTACAATTGGTATCTCTTTTTCTTCCCCTGCAGAAGATAAAATCCCCCATGGACAGTGATATAGTTATATGTACATACAGTGGTTTGCAGAAGTATTCAGCCCCTGCAAAGTTTTCACATTTTGCTAAATTACAAATAATGTATGCACTGTGGTTAAACTGAACACTGTTATATGAGGAAGAGGTTAAATGTCAGCAAAACTTGCAAATAAAATCTACAAAATGAAATGTACTGTATTCAGCCCCTTAAGTCAATACTTGGTAGAAGCACCTTTTGCGGCAACTACTGCTATGAGTCTTTTTGGATAGGTCTCTACTAGCTTTGCACAGTAGGATGGTAAAATTTTTGTCCATTCTTCACAGGAAAATCGCTCCAGTTCTGATTAGTTTGTTGAGGATCGTCGATTGACTGCAATCATCAAGTCTCGCCATAAATTTTCGATTGGATTCAAGTCAGACTTTGACTAGGCCACTCAAGAACATTCTCTTCTTGTTCAACCACTCCATTGTGTCTTTGGCTTTGTGCTTCGGGTCATTGTCCTACTGAAATGTTAATTTCCTCCCCAGTTACAGGGTCTTGGCTGACTCAAACAAGTTTTTTTCCTCAAGGATTTGGTGTACTTTGCACCATCCATTCTCCCCTCAATCCTAACAAGCTTCCCAGTCCCTGCTGAAGAGAAGCATTCCCATAACATGATGCTGCCACCACCAAGCTTGACAGTTGGGATGGTGTTGACTGGGTGATGTGCAGTGTTGGGCTTGTGCTTGGAATGTAGACCGAAAAGTTCATTTTTTGTCTCGTCTGACCACAAAATCATTTTCCACCTGTCTTCAGTATCGTCTACATGTTTTTTTGCAAGCTCTATACGTGCTTTAAGATGAGACTTTTTGAGTAATGGCTTCTTTCTTGCCACCCGTCCATACAGGCCAGCTTTGTGTAGGGACCGGCTCATTGTTGATGTGAGAACACTGACTCCTATCTCAGACACAGAACTTTGCAGATCTCTCAAGGTCATTGTTGGCTTCAACATTACTCCCCAAACCAGTTTCCTGCTTGCCCGGCTGCTCATTTTGGGAGGGTGACCTGAGCGGCGTAGTGTCTGGGCGGTATGATTCATCTTTCACTTCTTAATGATGGACTTCACTGTGCTGAGAGGGATAATCAGCGCCTTTGAAATTTTCTGTACCCTTCTCGTGCTCTGTGCCTCTCTACCACTTTAACCTTGACTTGTTTTGAAAGCTCCTTGGTCTTCATGGTTGCTTTGTTAGATCACTAGGTGAGTTGCAGCTTGAAAGTCTTTATATACCTGAGAGAAATTATCTACAAGTTAAACCACTTTGAGTACACTAATTTTGTGACCTTTCAAACAAATAATTTGCACCTGAGCTGATTAAGGGCTGCAGTAGCAAAGGGGTTGAATACTTATGCAACTGAGATTAATCTGTTTTTCTCTGTAAATCTTACTTATTTATATTCTATTTGCATTTTTTTTACTTTATCAATGTGGAGCAGTTTGTGTAGATTCTACACGTAAAGTCTAATTTGAAAACGTCATGGACTACACTCAAGTGCCAACAAAATGTGAAAACTCTGCACAGGGGGGAGAATACTTCTGCAAACCACTGTATGTCACTCCTTACTTTTTCCATATATCTAGAAATCTGCTCATTCATTTGTGATTTATAGGGGTATTAACATTAAGACTATTATATTCTGGGGATATATGGGGTTGTCAGTCTATTTGTAAATTTGTTTCTTGGAGAGTGGTTTATAATTTAGCACCAAATACATTTAAAAACTAAATCAAAATATTTTTTTTTTAAATAATATTCTTATCCAAGTAAAAGTTCATTTTTAATAATACAGTAATGGGGGTTTCCATTTTAACTACAGAAATGCACTTTCTCATCTCACTGCCTCTTATTACCCTAAAACCAGTCTAGCAAAACATCAGTCTTTATTTTGTCTTTCATCAATACATTGTAAACTTTTTTCACAATTACATTTCTTTACTCTTAACATAATTAATACTTCATGTTATTGAGAACCGCAGTAGGTCCACTCCCATTGCACAGTAGCCTTTATACAGCCTCCTCTTTCCAAAAATTATCCTAATTTAGCCTTTGCTTCTCTCATCCATAGATTCATCTTGCCCATGGTTGGCCCAGTTTTGCACCTAAGACCCCTTTGCTGGTGTCCGTTGATTTTACTCCATTTTACAGGGTAGAGCCCAGTGATATTCCTATTTCTAAGCTGCTGATAAACTGGCTTAAAAATATTAATGCATCCTCTCAACTTCGTAGTATTGATTGCAAAGAGGAACTTTGACAGGGCAAAGAAGAGCCAGCTCCTCTATTTGAGAGAGTTAGTTCAGGAGAGAGAGAAGACTAAGAGCAGTGGGTTGTGCTTCCTGTTATGGTACCGAGATAGCCGTACCTTGGATACTGTTTTGTGTCATGTGGAAGAAGAAGAGGTCAGTTAAAAGGTCTTAATATTTGTTTGGAGTAAAAGGACTTAGCCTTCCCTCAAAGACAGTATAGGACAAAGTTAAGGAGAACTCACTCCGTATAAGTTTAGCTTAGTTCTCCAGATTTATGTGTTTGTTTAAACCTTTTGCTTGTTTTGTTAAATAATAAAAGTGCTCAAAAGCGCTGAATTGCAGTTTTCCAAGTCTGGTTTTGCTATTTCTGAGGCTGGCTAGTCTTGACCTCAATGCTACTATGCCAAAGGAACCTAATGCAAAAAAAAATATGGTTTTGAATTACGGTACTGAAAAGGAGAACTAGAGCATAAGGTTTTTTTTTAGTTTTTTTTAAACTCCCACAAGTAAGTCCTCAGTAACCAATAAAATACTATTACCATCAAATACCAATGGAAAAATGAAATGGTCCTGAGCCGTAATATGTGCGTATTTAATCATTAAAAATCTGAGATCTGTGAAGTGATGACCATACATGAATTATTTTGAAAGCTAAATGTACTGTACTTTAAAGCATTGATTAGAAGTGTTTTTCTTTTCTGAGAGGAGACAGTATTGATATAGGATCCCTACTGTATAAAACAAGTAACCCTATTTCCTTACTGTCTCACATACACACACACACACACACATACATACACAACGTTATTTTGATCACTTCTAAGGATAAGACATAATGTGACAGGCAGTAGTAGAGTGTTGATAAGTATCAGTTGATGTAGGGAATTTGTTATTGATACAGTAATCTAATTTTACCTTTACTTTATGGTTTACAATACTTCCAGCTTTTCATGTTGTGAAGCCATATGGATTCTAGGTCAGTGGAAACAGTATTGTGAAATGGGTCCCTGTGGTTCTCAGTCACCCAACCATTACAATGAGAGTTTACTGTTGCTTTATAGACAATAGAGAAGAGTCTTTGTGGATTGTGATACATTGCATTGCTTCTGACCTTTAAAACCACATTCTCAGATCTCCAGCGCTTACACATTACACCTTAATGTACATGCGGGTAAACAAGCAATGAAAACACACGTTAACTATTTTGTGACCACAAACAGTGTGACTAACCTCTGACTAGAAAATACTCAATTAGGAAACATAATTCTAAAAGAAAAAAATAACCAAACAAAATGAAAGGACCCAGGAACCTGAGTTTGAGCAAGCAAAAAAAAAGAAGAGTGTACAGAGTCTGTCCTAATCATCTAAACAAGTGGCGAGCAAGCCGCGTTCCTCAACGCGGCTACCTGCGGCCCCCTCGTCCATCTGAAAAAGGAAAGAAAAAAAATCCCTCGGCCCGCGACACCTCTACCTGCGCCCCCCTCAACGATAAAAAAAAAACATTTAAAAAAAATCCCTAAGAACGAAATTGAGTTAATGCTCTCTTCCATCCATGAACATAAAAAAAAAACATAAAAGTATACTATTTCTTTAAAAAGTGTATAAGTGTAACTGATATTTCCCTATAAAACCCTATTCTTAATTCTATGATCACAGACTACTGCTGACGACAGTACTATCCTGTAATCCCTATTATGACGGCAGATTGCGTTGATATTTCTGATTACAGGAGCGATCTGACGGAAATATAATGAACATTTTTTTAAAACTTTTTATAATTATCTGACAGTTTCAGTACTTTGAAAGTTCAAGTTGAGAATTTTCAAATAGAAAGCTTACTTGTTAAAAATAAATAAATAAATAAATAAACAATCTCCTCTTCATTTACCGTTGTGTCAGAGGCCTCTGGGCATTTTTAACAACTGAAAAGTCAGCGTGAAATTTTATGAACCTGATGTTAATCAAAAGAAACAGCCAAGATACTAACCGACAGCGCCTAATTATTATATAAAAAAAAAAAAAAAGTAGTTTGTGATTTTTAGTTCTGTGATATCTCAAGAGGACTCGGCCTGCCTCCTCGCCCTTTGTGATCCCACGGAACTCCTTGGTGGCTTTTTACTATCTGATTATGTACAGTAGCTTGTACTTTATTATCTATATAATTTAATGTGTGTTAACAGAATGCTGCTTCAAGATTGTTCAGTTTGTGTGAGAGTTTTGTTGCTGATTAAACCCACCAGTTTAGCTGAATACTTCTCTGTGGTAATAATTATAGTTTTAAAGAAAGGAGAAAGAATAAAAATAAATTTGTTACCAGGTTAGGTGAAAAAGGTGGTGTAGCCGAGTTCATCTGCTACTTCAAAAAGTGGTGAAGGTGAAGTGACAGTAAAACGAAATATTGCCAATGAAGGTAGGACTGTTCAAGAGAGATGAGAGTAGGATTTTTAGGTTTTTTTTGTCAACCATAAGGTGAATTTGTTTTGCCTCATTTGCAAGGAAGCTCTGTCAATTCCAAAATGGTTCAATATTCAGAGACATTACAAAACTCGCCATTCTGCCTATGGAGCAAAGTTTCCTTTGGGATGTGCCCTACGCACTCGGTAGCTTGCAGTGCTTAAGAGCGGCTTTGCTTAAAAGTGCTATGTTGTGAACTCTGGCAAGCTATCGCATTGATTGGTTGCTTGCAACAAATGCAAAGCCCTTCTCGGAGGGAGAATTAATAATAGAGTGCTTTTATCGAGTCTTCTGGTATTTTATTCGAGGAGTTAAAAAACAGAGAGGAGATTCTCAGGTATATCAGAAGCCTGCAACTCAGCAGACTGACAGTTTGTCGCCAAGTCAATGATATTTCAAACGAATTGGCCAGTCAAATTTTTTGTATACTTCACTCAAATGAGGCGTTTAGTGTAGCTCTGGAGGAGTCTAATGACAACAGCGATGTTGCTCTGCCTTTGCACTGCAAAGCTGTTGTCAAGTTTTGGTTCAACCTATACATGCGAATAGACATTCTCTATGATGGGTGTGGCAGAGCAAAGCTCTGCCCTTTTAAATTGGCAGGGATGGGGTTAACTTCCCCTGCCTGCCTGGGTTTATTATGTTCAGGTGGCTGGGGTTGATTAGTTGATTAGGTTGATTAACGATCAATCAGCGCCCAGCCACCTGATATAAAAGGAGGCCTCAGCTTCTCATTTGGGAGAGGGAGCTGAGGAAGCAGGTTGGTTTTTTTTTTGGGGTTGTTTAGAAAGTTTGAGTCCAGTGAAGGCATCGCCCAGCCTGGAAACTGTTATTTTTTGTAAGTTTTGCTTTTTATCTTTTTGTGTTTAAATTGCTTTGTTTTGGCCCTTGTGCCCTTTCATTTTTGTGTTTATTTATAATAAAATAGTTATTTTTTTTTGAACTGCAGTCTGTCTCTGGGCCTCTATCCACTCGCCAGCCTGCCACAATGGGAAACATCAAAAACAACAAACGCAGCAGACGGACAGATGGAAACCTCATTGCTGAGTGATGGTGTGCACCTGCTTTACTCTTACAAAAAGATGGAAAATGTGGTCACCCAGAAGTCACATTAAGTAGTATCTTAATGTTTATATATTGTAATATATAGCTCTTTGTAAATCAAAATGTATCATTTTGGCTTGTAATTGTGGTAAAGGTGGGTCTTGCAGCCCTTGGAGTTGTTTGAGGGCCGGACCTGCGGCCCTCTAATTGGCTTAGGTTGCCCACCACTGATCTAAAGAAGGAGGGATGTAAACACTGATGAACTTTAATTCCACACTGGTATTTTCAGGCACAGCGTCATAATACTGTGTTAGGGGTTGCTGGGAATGGGAGTTTGAGAGATTTTTGACAAGTATATGTTTTCCTAAGAAATCAAGATTTCGAAATGCCATCCAACCTGAGATGTTCAAGATTCTTAGCAAGCAAAAATATGTAAATCATTTCAAAATAATAATCAGAGCTTCATGACACATTGTGAGAGGGTCCCTCACCACTGATACATCTTTTGATGCAACATGAATAAAGGACATTGAAGTGTGAGCAAGTAAAGTCTTGTTGTATTGGATCCACCAAACAATTTGCTGTATATAACTTTTACATGGTTATGAGCCTTGACTAATAATTCAGTTTCTGGGTCATGGTTGCTTCTATGGGCTATGGGCCATAGATGATTATAGGTCTGGTCCCTCATTTCAAGGGGAGGGCACCCCCAGCCTCTGAAAGAAGAACGGATTTGATGAGGACAGGTTAGCAGAATTGACCATGACACTTACTTCCCTGCTATCAAGATGACTGCCTGCAAATAAAGTTGTGTTACTAACAGCTAGGTGATTCTTGAGGTTTATGTAAATTAGGGGAAGAAGGATCGATAGGAGATACAAGCCCCTGTGATTCACCACCCTGGAAAAAAAAAACACCAACAGCAAAAGGGAACAGCAGTTAAAGAAGGAGCTCTTCCTACTTCCTTCACACAATGATTAGGGCTTTCACGACTCTATTACCACATTGTAAGTAAAGATGTGAGAGCCTGCACAATTCATACAAAGATTAAAGCAAGGGTTGCAAAACCCCAAAGAAAAATATCCTGTGAATTAATGAAAGTTCAAAGTTGTTTCAGGCCTTAAATGGTTTTGTAGCAGGGCAGTAGGAAATCCCTGCTATTTAAAAGTACTTGTTTATTTTAGAACAGGGTTTCCACCTCCACCCCTGTGTTATTTTGTATTTTGTTTGTTTTATGATTTATTATATTGTATTTAGATATTTAAATGATGGTGAAAGCCATGCATTTATTGTGTATTGACGGCGTAGCTGTGTTTTTGTTATTGTTTTCATGGCGTAGCCGAATGTTTGTTTTGTTTTTGTAGTGGGTTGCAGCGTGGATGGGAAGCCCCATCCACGTTAATAATTAAACCTTGTGCAGAAGGTGGCCATCTCCTGAACTAAGTGATTAATTTGTTGCTAATCAGGAGATGGTCCCCTGTAAAAACACCTGCAGCTCTCTGCACTTCGCAGTGGGTGTTTGAGAAGTGGAGCACGGGAGAACGAGAGGAGATTAATTTAAAAACTAAAACATTTATAGGAACAGTGAAGACAATTGCCCAGCCTGACCTATTTGTGTTTGTTATTTGTTTTGTAAACCTTTTATTTTTCTGCTCTGTGAGCAGTGTTTATTTTTGTTCAGTTTTGTTGTATTTAAATAAACGGTGCGCTGCGCCTCTTTTTGAACTACAGTTACCTGCTTGTTTGTTTTCTGTTCCTCCTTCTGGCCTGACATCACCGCAACGCCATTTCCTGTCACAGATTTGTATGTAGGAGTAAGCTAAGCTTGTTTTCACATTTAATGCACTGGTTCAGAAATAAAATGTATGTTTTAGATATACCAACATGGCTCCCTCCTGATACAACAGGAGAAAAGCACAATATTGCTTTTTAAAATACATCTTTGAAGTTGCCACAGTGACACCAGAAGCAGGCCGGTTTTCACACATGGTGCCCACAAAAGAGCTTAGTTTAGAGAACCCAGCCCAACCTACACAAAAAGCCACAGGCACAGTCTTTGCTGTTTAACAGTACTTTTTATAAATCAAACTTTGATGCAATAAAGGGACCTATGCTTGTCTTGAAATCAACACTGTGTAGTTTGACCAAACAATTTGCACACGCCACAATTCTTCTTTTTTCTATGAGTGTATTTATTAAATATTACTATCATTAACTAACACCTGTTCTGTATCTTCAAAACCTCTTGGCTCTATATTTAAATCTTTGCAAGTTTTTTTTTTTTGTTGTTGTTGTTTTTTGTTTATTTCCATGCTTGTTTGTTATGTCCTGTTTCCTGTTGTGCTCGAGAAAATGTACTACATTATAAGCAGAAACATTGATATACTTATCAATTTACAGTATTTAATTCTGAATACAGAAAAAAATAGTGTACCAACCTTATGTTAGCTACTACTGTACATCAGTTATGTAATGATAAATATAGACATATTTAAAGACGTATTCCCTTTTTTTGTTTTTAATATAAACTCATCATAAAATATCCCTGTATGGCAGGTATTGGGAACTCATCTAACGTCTAAAATCCTACTTGTAACATGGGAACTAGTTTCAGCAGTGGTACATTTGGCACAGGGTTAGCATTTTCCACTGTTTTTTTTTTTTTTTTTTTTTTAAAGCCTTGGTTATGGTCTTCATCATAGTCAATCTGAAAAATAAATAGCTCTATTGTTTGAGAATTTTCATTTAGCTGAGTACTTCAATGTTCAGCTCTTTGAAGGACGGCTGTGAACACTATGTACACATTTGAGTGCCACATGTTTGGTATATTGAGAGGGGAGGGAGTAACATCTGCCCTTAATGGCCCAGTAACCTCGCCCTCTCGGTCACATGACATTCCGACCCCCTTTGACTGCCATTTTTCAGTATTATAGCAGGCTTCCACCAGCCCCCAGCCTTGTCTCATTAATGCTCCCTCCCATTTCCGCAACAGGGGAGAAAACATTTCCATTTGAAAGGGAAAAACATTACCAATCATTTCCCTTTCGGCTTTTTCTGCCACATTTACTTGTACGGTCAGGACTGCCATTAATTTCACCAAATCTTTGTAGTTTGGCCAGTCTCGACCCAGAATAACTGGATGTGGTTGCCTTTCCGCCACCCCAACTACGAGGTGACGTTTTATTGGGTTGACTGATAAACTGTGCTGTATGTTGTCGTGTCTCCATGGATACAGGAAATCGTCACCCGACCTTGTGCCTGCCACAACACAAGAGAGATGCTCTAATTAAGGTCTGACCACACCCTGTGTCCACTAATGCATGGGTTTTCACATTACCCACATTAACAATACAAGGCCCCTCCCGACCATTTTTCTCTCGCTTACCCGTTTCAGATGCCAGATTGCATACGGCCACATCACACTCCATCGCAAATGGGCACGACCTGGCCTGATGACCCGGCTGATGGCACCTAAAACTGGTAGGGGGAAAGAAAAGTACAGTGGTTAATGGTCTGTCCCGCTGCTGGTATGGCAACGGGGCGGGGGTAGCACCTCTACCCCAGCTGGGTGCCAATCTTGGTCTCCATGGAGGAGAGAGAAGGTTGCCCATTGGGGCCAGCGCTCTAGGAGGTCGCTGACCCAGTCCTGGTGGTAGGGTTGGTGAAGCAGAGGCAGGAGGTGGGGCTCGGATTCTCCGTTGAGCTGACGCGGTGAGTAACCCTGTCTGGGCTGATACCAGGGAGTCTTTGAAGTCCTCAGCAAGTTTTACTACCTGGTCCAGGGTGTTGGGGTTGTGGCACCGTATCCACGTTGGTTCTCGGCACCGACCACATGGCAAAACTGTTCGATCACTATGGTTTCACCCATCTGTATGCTTGTTTTTAGCGCCAGGGTGAGCCAGTGTACCATGTGGTCACAAAGTTTTTGCGCGACCACCCTGGGGCGTATATTCAGGGACCTCTTCTTCTCCCTGAACCTCACTCGGTGAGTTTCCTCTGTGATATTAAGACGGTGAAGAATGGCCAGTTTTACCAGGTCATACTGAGCGGCGTCGTCATCGGCCATCGCCTGGTATGCTGTCTGAGCTTCACCAGTCAGGCAGGGTCCTACTTGACTTGCCCAGTACTGTCGGTGCCATGACTCGGTGGTAGCTAACCGCTCAAACGCCACCAGGTATGCTTCTGGGTCATCCTCCACCGTCATTTTGTGCGCCCTTGCCTTTGGCGCCATCATGCTCAGTTCTGCTGATACTGGGGGAGGTATTGCCAGCCCGACCCTCTCAATCAGCGTAGTGTACCTAGCCTCTCTCCGTCTCTCCTCCGCTGTCCAGCTGCTCCAGCAACGCCGATAGTGCTGCTTAGTCCATCCCTCTTCTGACAACCATGTGTAGCAAAGTGGTGAATATGTGCAGGTGAGTGCAGTGCAGAGCGGATTAATCACACAGACAAATGATTTACGGGTTAAAGGTGTTTATTAATGATTATAACGTCCAGAACCTTATGGCAGAACCTGCAAACAATAACAATGATGGAAGCGGTACAGCGGCGTGTATCACTCCTGTTTGTAATCCCACGGGTTTGACCCGCAACCAAAAAGTCCTATCTTTTCTCACCCACACAAAACACAAAACACAGACACAGTTCCGACAGTGTGTGATTTGAGTGCTAATGGTGCAAAGACAGTTCCTGTATTGGAAAAGGTGACTTGTGATATCCAGGTTTACGCGGGCCTGTGGCTGCAGCTCCGGATCGTGTTTAGTATTCTTTTCGTGAAAAGACAAACAACACAAGACACACAGTGTTAGTACACAGACTGACAAAACCCTCATAGCTTTCAATTTCAATAATACGTGCTCCTTCTAGGTCGTTTGGTATAACCATATGCAAAGGAACAGATCACTGAAGCTACACCCCCCCATTTATACCCTCGCCCATGACCCTTAGGTTAAAGAGCACATCTGCTCTTCCAATCCTCAGATGCCATGCTGTCTACCGTCCGGGTCAGTGAGCTTGGGTGCCGTAGTTCCGCCCCTTTCCTAAATGGCCGACTTCCACCTACCCTACAGAATAAATTGTCTTGTCTTTGCTTAAGGTTACTCTGTTCCTTCTTTCTAGTGCCCTCACAGGTCAGGAAGGAGATATAACACCAAGCATCATTCGATCTCTGTCACAAACGCTGATTATTTCATCTGATTTGACGTGTATGTAGGTGAGCATGTTGTAACCTGCCCCCTGCAACCCAAAAAACACCCTGCCCTGCACACACACACACACACACACACACACACACACACATTTTGTATGGAAATAAAAAATATGACTTGGGTTTGAGGAACTGTACAGGCAGACGTTAATGCTTTCATTGAAATTAATAAGCGCACGAGTTGGGGGAATAACACAGCAGTAAAAAACTTGTCCGTTTTTTAAGGGAAAAGAAAAAAGACACAATGTCAAAAAGGTGAAAGGGCTGTGTTTTAAAACATGTAGCTTCCATTTAGATGTACTGTTAATAGTATTTTAATGCAGAACAATATTGTTCTGAAAATATCACTTGCCAAAAGAGACGAATGGACATGTGAACTGTAATACAATACATACTTTTAAATCCGGCACACACTGTATCAGTGTGTAAAATTCTACATTAACAACCCAACAGCAAAATTAAATAAAAATGTTACACAGAGCTGCTTAAAACATAAAAGGCAATGCAATTTAGCAAAAGATTTAAAAATAACAATACCAGTTTTCAGAATTAAAGTCAGTATCCAAAGTCAGTCTTCAAAATTGTAGAATATAGTGCTCGATAAGACCCTTAAGGCCACGATACACTGTGCAATCCAATTGCATGCGATTGGATTGCAGCCTGTGATTGCACTGCTATCGCATCATTATTGCACTGTGCAATCTTGCTCGATCTGATTGCATCCTATCACAAGCTATCAAGTGGGGCTTTATTTTTTTCATGCAATCAGATGCAATTGCCCTGGACAAGTATCCAATGTGAGCAAGGAGGAGTTACATGACAACATCTACACTGACAGGAAAGAACTTGAATTTGACAGGAGAGCCAGAGAAGCAATTCCCCACTCACTGCTTCTGTACTCACACATGAAACTGTAGAAAAGTTTCCTATGAACGTACAAGTTTACAAGCACCTGGTCAATTTAAACATTTTAATAAAAAATAATGGAAGGGGAAATAAAACTACAAAGTAATCAATCAATTTAAGTAGCTAACCAAGGAAATCTTAGCAAATTAATTCAAAAGGTGCAAAAGGTGCTCTTGTCCTATGCAAGTAGCATCTCAATACCTGCACTGGGCAGAGGAAATTAAATCTCTCATCCTCCGTTGAAGCAAACAGAGGCAGACAAAAAGACTCCATTTCCACAGATTGGTTAATGTGGAAGGTTGTAATCACTTTGGGGAGGAAAGTAGGGTTGGTGTGCAGCGACACCCTGCTGCCATCCTCCCAGATACGCATGCAGGAGCTGTGCATAGACAGCGCCTGCAGCTCACTGATCTGCTTAGCCGAGGTGATACTCTTAGCGGAGACCGGTACTTCAGCTCTATGGAGTGTTAGGGGAGAACAGTCCTCCTATAATCGGCGTGCGCCTTTAAGGAAATAGGTAGCCAAAAAATGCACACCTGAAGACATAGAACCTACAGGGGCATGGCAAGCAGAGATAGCCACTAAATACACCTTCAAGGTTGAAGATGACCTTCCAGCATCGAGCAGTTCTTGCAGAAACTGCAACATGACTGGCATTGGGCAAGTAATGGGGTCACGATTCCCAGCCAGACACCAAGCTTGAAAATACTTCCACTTATAGTATACAGAGACCTAGTGGAGTCTGCCCTAGAGCTCGGCATCGTTCCCACAACCAAATCCGATAGCCCCAGGGCTAGCCAGCAGTCCCTTTCAGGGGCCAGACCCAGAGCCGGAATCTACCTGGTTCTGGGTGCCAAAAAAGTGCCTTTTGCCTGACTAAGGAGATCCAAAGAAATGGAATCTCCCAGGGCTGGCCATGCAACAGCTGGCACAGGGTCAAAAACCATACTCTCCTGGGCCACTTGGGGGCCACTAGGAGAACTGACGCTTTCTCTAACCGGACTTTTTTGAGAAAAGCCTGAAGCAGCGGTACAGGCGGGAAAGCGAACAAAGACGCTTTAGGCCACTCGTGGTCATGATGTGATTATGTCGCGGCCTCATGGGAAAGTGGCTCCTTCCTTCTAAAGCAGCCCTTACCTCCCCTGACCATTACTTTGGACCAGAGGTTGAGGAATTGTTGCAGTGCTCCCATTGAGAACGCAAGGCACCTTGGCATGTAAAGAACAGGACATTGGCGTCCGTTATACTTGCCAGACTGTCCGGCTGACTTGTCACCCTGTCACAAGTATCTCAGCTCCACCTTGAACGGGAGCATCCTTAGTTTCATGTGCTGTGATTTGGCCTCTCCTTAGCCCCCCGCACGTTTTTGAAGTGCATGGATGCCATCCTAGCTCACTTGCGGCTGCAAGTGATCAGGGTGATGAATTACCTGGACGACTGGTTTATATGCCCAGTCACAGGAAGAAGCCCACACAACTATTTGTGATGAAGCATCTGTTTGAGGCTGGGTCTCACCCTCAACGATGCCAGAGCCAATTAATACTGTCTATTTGAGTCTCTGGCTGGATTCCCTTGCGATGCAAGCCTATCTGTCAGATGACAGAGTAGCTGCCATTTGCAACTGTCTGACCCTGTTCAACAAGGGTTCACAGTACAATTGGTGTTGTGTTAAAAACTATTGGGTCTGATGGCCACAGCTTCATCACCCACACAACTAGGGTTACTCCACAAGCACCCAATCCAAGTGTAGCTCAGTGCCTTCGGCTGCACCCCAAGCTCGATAGACAACGACGGCTGACACAAGCATCAATTAGTGATGACAGATGCACCAAACTCTGGTTGGGAGGACGGTCTGGGCAGGTAGAGGAGTTTGCGGACCCTAGTCGGATTGCTGGACATTGCTGCACATAAACGCGTGGAGCTGAGAGCAGACCACGAGTGGCCTAAAGTGTCTTTGTTCGCTTTCCCGCCTGTACCGCTGCTTCTGGCTTTTCTCAAAAAAGTCCGGTTAGAGAAAGCGTCAGTTCTCCTAGTGGCCCCCAAGTGGCCCAGGAGAGTATGGTTTTCGACCCTGTGCCTTCTCAGCAAAGCTGAAATCCAGTTCTGTAACATCCGGGGAGACCATCGGTACAGGCGGGGTCAGCTCTGGGGCCAGCGTTATCGGCTCAGCTGGGGCCACAGCGAGGGCTTGAAAACATCGCGTATGGCTCAGCCGTGTATTGAAGCACAGAGGACACTGAGTGAGGTAGAATACACTACTGGTGCACCGAAGCATCAGCGGCACCGAATGCAGGTGTTATTGACATGCTGTGGCGCTAAGCACCAAGACATGGCGCATCTAAACACCAAGGGCGCCGAAGCACTGAGAGGCACCCAGCCTTAACCTCGTGAAGTCAGCACAACCCGGGGTAGCGTATAGCATATACCGGGGTGGATACACAGGCTCGAGTGGCTGCAGTAGACAATCAGGAGAGCAGTACAGGGGACCGCATGGTGCAGAGCGGCATTAACCTTGTCCTGGACCGCGTGCAGTCACACAGCTCATAGCATATGCCAGAGTGAATCACAGGCTAAAGGATGTTAGGCAGGAATAAAAGTTTTATGCTTTTTTAACTGGAAAGACAATAAGGAAAAATCCAGGCTTGTACCCACAGCCATTCAGCTATGGGAGAAACACATTCACCGAGAGGGTGGGCCGAGGCAATCCAGCAGAGTCAACTCTACAGCAGGGCAAGGCAGAGTCGGGATCCAGTGGAGGAGGTGTCTCTTTTTCTTTTTAAACAGCAATAGCAGAGGAAAACACAAAATGGCGTAGCGCTGTAAGGTTTTAAGCAGACTGCAATCGCAAAGCGATGTACGCTGTTACACAAAAAAAGAGTAAACACAGCGTAGTAACTGGACAGGGATGTCTAGTCTGGATTATGTGCAGTCACACAACCGGTACAGCCTGTAGCCAACAGCGGAGTGGAGCACTGTCTACAGGCAGAGGGCAACGAAGCACCCCGTGCACCGAGCACCCGAGGGCGCTATGCGCACTGACGTACTAGACACCTGCCTACCGAGCACCCTGCGCACAGAGTACCGTAAGCACTACGTGCAGGCTGTACATGGTTGGGACCCTGACATGGGCCTGGCTTTGTGCAATAGCGCTGAAGCACTGCTTACACTGCGTTGAACACTGGTAAGTGTTAACCTAGTGTGTACACCCACTAGCGTTGCAGCAAGGGTATTAACACTGCGCATCATGCACTGAGTACCATGGGCACTTTGTGCACCACATACCTTGCAGCACCTTATGAGCAGTAGTGTAGTACTAGTTTACTTGTGCACCATATATGCTGAGCCCCGTGCACACTGAGTATCCTGCTTTACACTGGGCACTGTGCAGCACTGTGAGCTATACGCTAAGTTGAGCAGTGCCTACGCAACTAGCGCAACGTGCATCACGTGCACTGCTTGCACTGTGTGTCCCAAGTGCCATGCGTAATGTCACTAGAGTGGTAGATGTATCAGCACTGCACACACCAAGTACTGAGGGCACTAAATGCACCGTGTACTGTGCAGCGCTGTTGTGCGCTACCGCTGAGGCGCTGGGCACCATGTGCTGCTTATACTAAGCACCTGTGCCCCGAGATAATATATATCTCGGGCTAAGCATGCACTGCAGTACCGCACACACCTGGTCAGCGCGGGTCCAAAGCTGCGGTGGGCAAGTTTAAGCAGACAACAAAACATGGGGAAAGATAGTACACTTTTTGTTTACAAGACCAGACTCACCGAGGTGGAGGGCCTGTGGTCGACAGGGTCTACTCGATAGCGGTGATACAGCTTCCCCTAGCCCCAAGGAGGACATGTGTACTCTCAAGAAGAAAAGACAATCATTTGCTCACGGTCGCTCACATACGACAGACAAAAAGAGTGCCGTACCACGCAACCCAAAGGGCAGGAATATTCCATACCAATGTTAGTGGTGGTTATCTTCGAATTGAAGGGGAGCTATCTTTATACATAACACGTACAATAAAAAAACAAACCCTTCACTGTTCCATGAATTGAATGACAGAAGTGTACTGTAACCCAAAGGCCAAAATGCCAAAAAACTAACCAAAAAACAAAACTGCAACTTATAACTCAAAAGATATGCAAAAAACAAAAAAAGCTTTTACAGCACTGAAATGTGTAAACCTATTGTTTGAAAGTTCTAAGGATGTAACTAAACATCACTAAGGGGTCAGCCTGTACCTCAAGCTTTACATTGCTGTTTTGTTATAGCTGAAAGCCTCCGAATGACCCTGGGGGTAGCATCCTGGGATTCCACAGGGTAGAACGAGGTTCACGTCTGAGCTGGGAATACGCGGCTTTTATAGTTAGGCTTCCAGGCCATAGGCTGGGAAGCCTATTATTATTATTATTATTATTATTATTATTATTATTATTATTATTATTATTAATATTCACCAAAACTTGCTCGAAAACTCACCAGATTCAGTAGGTTGGTAGAGGCTTATTGGAAGATGGAAAATGCTAAAGAACTTACGTCGTAAGTCACATGGTTTGGCCGCCATATTGGATTGAAAAAAAAAAACATTGTACATTTGGTGGTATTATTTACCTTAAAGTGAATATATTTTGTGGTGAGAGCTATTTGTTTGTGCAGAGTTTGTCTGTAGATACTCCTGGAGTCTCAGATGTCCCTGGAGTCTTTTTGAGTAGGCAAATTGTTAACATGCAAGTCACATGATCTCTCATGATCAGCAATCATGTGTTAGTTTGTTGGTCACAAGATTAGCAGAAGCAATGTTTTGATTGGTCTTTCAAAGGTGTGTGATATTGGGTGGCCAAGCTCTGTATTCAAGGCTGAAAATCTGCAATGACTTCTAGCTAATGAAAGACAATACATTAGGATATAGTGATTTGAAATATAAGTCATATCTGTAATATTACAATTTTAAATTGTAAGGGGAAAGTTATAAGAAGAAGGCAAACATTTCATTACACTGAAGAAGGCACTAGCACAAACGTTTGTCTACCTGACTTAGTTTTATCTTAAAGTTCAGATTTAACATTTTTAAGTTAGGGAGATAAAACTACCACATTTCTAGTCCAGTCTCAGTTTAGTCATCCTTTTAAACTGATACAGAAATAAATTATTGCATTTATTTTCACCCAGACATTTGACAGCCTGAGATGTGTAATCTGCTTGCAGTCTAAAAACCACTTCCTGCGGGCTTGTCCGTTGTATAATTTACAATAGCAGATGTTTTTATCAAAAATACATTGGCAAAGCCATACAGACAACAGCTTTATTCAACCGATACTTTAAACTGTTAGAAAACTGAATATTTGGAGGCAGGGGAATGCACTGTGGAGATATGTTAGCACACATATCCATCTAGATACAGTGCTCCCCTTTATAACGCTGTAGTCGGGAGCCATAGTAAAGAGACTGTGCTGTTTGTGTTCTGCCTTATAATGAGACTACTAGTGCTAGTGTAATGGCATTGTGGGGCAAATGGGAGCCATGAACGTAGCGCCTTATAACCTGTTCAGCAATATAAAGAGAAGTCTTAAAAAGGGAAGCACTTTATTGCTTTAATGTGTTGATTCTATATTTATATATAGAATCTGAATCTCCATGATACAAGTCAGTTTCAGTCATGATTAACAAGACAGCAGATTTGACAGGGCCGGTGCTTCTGTATAGAAATTATTCATATTTCTTGAGGGCCAGACTGAAATACAGATTTCCATCTCAAGCTACAAGGTCACATATACCTCCAGAACTATAGTACCATGTATGTTGAATCATTGACTTCCCAGCTGCCCATGGTGGCACTACACCCCTCACCTTATTTATATATGCACACATATGTATGCAGTATGTAAATGAGATAAAATTCAAGATAATAGTAAATACTTTATTTTAGTCTGTGTGGGGATATGTTTTCATTTGTTTTGCACTTGGCAGTTCTACTCTGTTTTATATACTTTGATTTCACAGAAAGAGAAAGTAAACATATTTATACTTAGTCTCTTTATTTAAAAATATTTAGAATTTCCTGTTTTTTTTTTTTGCCAATTCACAAACCTCTTCTCATGCACTCTCTCTCTCTCTCTCTCTCTCTCTCTCTCTCTCTCTCTCTCTCTCTGCTCTCTGCACTCTTGCCTGACTACGAAAAAGTCAAGGTTTTTTTTAACACACAAGCTCCAGAACTGTGTTGGTTTTTTATCAGTGAGTCAAGTTAAATATACACACAACTTCAAGTCAATGCACCACCATACAGCTCTACCTTGCATGTGACTATAACAAAAAAAAATGAAACCTTTAATGTTAACCATTCTACTTATGGTTCAGCCATCTGTATTTGGACAAAGTGGATCAGGAGATGATGGTAAGTGCCATTGCCTATATATACTGTGGTTTTTTTTTTTTTTTTGAGTCAGTTTATATTTATCATTTGTGTCTAGTAATAAAGGAAGGTCTTGACATGGCTTGTAGTAAGCTCTGTTAGTAATAATAGGATGTATTTCAGGTCTAATGCTGAAATGAAAATGTTCTTCATACCATAAGTGTAACCAAAATGGTTTAAAACACATTTCTTTTAGATGACACGTCTACTGTAAAGATTATGTTCATGATTTTGAAGCACAAGTTTGTTGCATGCACAAGGGTGTTTCCATACATTTTGGGGGCAAATTGGAAGTAAATAGCTTAAATATAACAGCACCTACAGTAAATGTGTTGAGAAGGTTATGGTCAAGAGATGTTTAACTAGCAGCCTGAATTTTAACTGTATGATAAAGTTTTTGCTCTTCTACATTCTATGTGTTTTTTTGTTTTTCCTCATTCACTGCATAGGTTTCCTAACCACATGTACAAAATGTCAACCAAATAGCATTTACCAAACTTCTTAATTTAGAGTAATAAGCGTTATTTCACAGGAACAAGGCTATTGAACTGACAATATTTATTCTCACAGTACTCTTCAGGGACATAGTTTAAGACTTCAGTACAGTAAAAAATAACCCCATGACTGATGCAATATTAGACAGAAGGACTGTGATAATGATAAAGATAAGAGCCTGAAAGGTAGTGGGCAAGCATCCACAAACAAACAAGCTTCCTGAATCTGGACTGAATGACAGGGTGGCATTGGTCATATTTTTTTTTTTTTTAAAAGGAGCATCTTTCTGGAATAAAAGCCTTTGGAGTGAAGAAGCAAGTATAACTTGGGTATGGTGAACCCAAAGTCCATTTTTACTTGTTACTGGAAATGTTCTATAGTCACTGGAGGAAAATGATGTGACAATTGCACCAAAATCTTAAGTTATTATTAGGGGTCAGGTTGACAAAATTAAAAGAAGCTAGCCCATATAAAAAATTTTTTTGTTTTGTTTTCTTATATTATATTGTTGCTTTGGTTTTGTTTGTTGTTGTTGTTGTTGTTGTTTTTTTAGTTTATTGATTAATATTTTTCATTTACTTAATGTGTTATGCTCTGATATTTTTGTAATAGTTCGTGTTCTCAGCATCGTCATGTTGGACTTAATATCCTAAATAAAAAAATGATCATAAAAACAACCAATAGCTATTACACTATGTAACACAATTTTTGTTCCTGGGTAGTAAATGTTATTTCCTAATTGCTTATGCCTCAAAAGTATAGAAAATGGCTATTATTCCCCACAAACTTTGCTTTTGTGACCAGGACAGTGACATTTCAAAATATCACTATTTCCAATGGGAAAACAGGCAAATGTGTGTCTTTTCGTCAGAAAAAAAAAGTCAGAAAAAAACAACATATGGATCCAAATTAACATGTATTTATACTAAAGTAATACAAAAATGACTACAAAATATTTAGAAGTGAGTAGTTTCTCGAGATTTACGATTATACTGTATTTAGGGAGGGGGGTCTACCTAACAAGGCCCCAGAAACCCGTAAATGAGCAGAAAGGTTCTTGCACAATAAAAGTTTCTGTATTTTGCTTGGGTAATAGTGCCACCTCAGATAATACCCTTTTGCATAGCTGTAGTCATAGAATGAGTTCAGCGATTATGTGATGATAATGGAAACCAGTGATGTGAAGGGTCCATGGGCAGCACCAGTGGTACTGTTAAGGAAGGATGAAAGTTTAATACTAAGCATATCAGTGGAATGCAGCTACACTTCATGGTGTCAACACTGCACCCTTTCAAGGATCAACTACATTTTGGTGCTAAAAAATGGTTCTCACTCTTGACCTGGCCAGTGGGTAATGGAAGTGAAAAATCAATTGATTATTCCTGGCATCTTATTACAGGTAGTTTATGTCCAATCATGTGCATTTGCATGACCATTCCATCATCCAATGATGGCTACTTTTATCTGGCACAAGAATACCAACAAGCCTTAAAGCTCATACAGACTGATGTCAACAGCTTATTGGTAGTTTAAACAATACACTTTTTGAGTTGCCCGATATGCATAATAATAGTACAAATCAGAGCATCTGTACCACAGACAACAAATTAAATCAGGAAGTCAATGACCACTGTACCACAGTGTGACAGAAAAAGAATTAATCTTAGTTATAAATCTCCAACCCGACCAGTGAGGGTGCTGTGCAACAATAACAGTGTGCTGCGGCCTGAATATTTTGGCAGTTCATTCCAGGGTCAGTTGGAAGTCGAACATCCAGGAAGGGGGCGGAGCCACAGTACACCAAGTTATCGCCCCAGACGGGAGGCGATGTGGCAATCGCAGATTGGAGGAAAAGCGATTGCACTCACTAACCAAGGGGGCGTGGCTGAAGGTACAAAAGGGGATGTGGCCAAGCGAACTGCTCCTTTGTTATGGTTACGAGAGAACCGCTGAAGTACTGTGATAAAACAGTGAGTGTTTAGTGTTTGTTTGTTTGTCATTCTAATTGTACTCGTTTGTTCTTGTTAGATGGCTAACACGTACCGGGAGCTGTCGCTAAAGGCCAGCACTAACCCAGACAACACTGCACTACTGTTCACTGATAAATTGTATTTCACCACTTGCACATTAGCATTTACGTGTTACAGCCAAGCGCACTGACAGGACCAGTGATGATGGCCCCAAAGGCGAGGGCGCAGAAAATGATATACCTGGTCGCATTTGAACAGTTGGCTACCACCGCATTGTGGCCTTGGGAATTCTGGGCAAGCCAGTTAAGACCCTGCTTGATTGGGGAAGCCCAGGCAGCTTATTAGGCCATGACGGACACCGAAGCCGAAGTGAAGCTGCCCATTCTCCAACAATTGAACATCACAGGGGAAACACACCGGTGTGCTTCAGGGAGTACCAGAGGCCACAGGATACCCGCCCCAGGGTGGATGCCCAACGTTTGTGCAACCACTAGCCCAGAAGTCGGGGGTACAGATGGGTGAGGCAATGATCACCGAGCAGTTTTGCCATGTGGTCAGCACCAAAACACAAACATGGATACGGCACCACAACCCTGCCACCCTGGAAGAGGCGGTAAACCTGGTGGAGGACTTCAACGACTCCCTGATCTCCTCCAAGACCAGCCTACTGACTTCTCCCTCTCCATGGAACAGCAGAGGATTGGCTGCCTCCTCTACTCCACTTCCACCAGGGACAGGACAAAGAACTCCCAGAACCCAGCCCCCAATGGGCGACCTTACCTCTCCACCATGGAGGCAAAGGTTAGACCCCAGCCGGGGAAAATACACTGCCCCTGCCCTACTGCCTTATTAAGAGCAGGAAAAATATGTAGCCCCAGTTCTCTCTGCCCATCATGTCTGTTTTAGATGGCATCAATCTGGAGACATCACCCGGTTCTGTTCATTGGCAATGGAGTGTGACATGGCGACGTGTTATTTGCCATCAGAAACAGGTAGGAGATGGGGAAATTGTCGAGAAGGGCCTTGTTTTGTTGATGTGGTTATAGGGAAAGTGAAAACGCACGCATTAGTGGACACAGGGTGCAAGCAGATCTTAATTCGGACAGCTCTATTGGGTGGTGTGTCATGGTAGCCACAAGGTCAGGTGGCTACCTCCTGTATCCATGGAGACACGGCGACATACCCTGTTCTAAAAGTATATTTATCGGTGGAACAGATTAAACGCCACCTGGTGGTAGGGGTGGCGGAAAGGCTACCACAACCAATAATTCTGGGCTGAGAGTGGCCAAACTATAAAGAATTGGTGAAATTAATGGCAGTCCCAGCCACACACGTAAATTTGGCAGAAAAAAAGGAAATGGGAAATGGTTGGTGACATTTTCCCCTTACAAACTGAATTGTTTTCCCCCGTTTTCATCTTAGAAAAACAAAAAAAAGAGAGACGAATCGAGAAATGGGAGGGAGCATCAATGAGATGAGGTTGGGGTCTGGTGAGAGTAAGCTCGGCTGGTATCAAACGGCCATCAAAGGGAGTTGGTACCCAGTGTGACCGAGAGGGCAAGGTTACTGGGCCATCCAGAGCAAACTAACTTCTTGTCTCAATCATTGCTGCAAGTATACAAAATATAAAAAAATACGTCCCTTCAGGACATCTGAGACAGGGGTGGGAAGAGCACAAAGGCTTGTCCACAAATATAGTGCGGCATGTGCTCCTACTCCGAGATTGTCTTACCTTACCAGATCCCGGGAAGTCGACGGAGTGGCATTAGCAAAGAGGTACGGGTGATGTATAAACTTGTGGTGATTGAGCCTTCGAGGAGCGAGTGGTGCAGTCCGATTGTGATAGTGGTCAAAAAGGACGGCACCAACTGCTTCTGCGTTGATTTCTGTAAGGTAAACACTATTACTAAGTTGATGCATCGGGTCAACGAGCTCCTCGACAGACTGGAAATGGCAAGGTTCATCTCCACTTCGGACCTGACGAAGGGATACTGGCAGATCCCATTAACCTGCAATTCTAGAGAGAAAACCACATTTTCAACTCCTGAAGGGCTGTTCCTTTTCACAACCATGCTGTTTGGGCTACATGGTACGACTGCTGCCTTTCAGAGACTGATGGACCAGGTCTTACACCCACATCATTTGTATGCAGTAGTGTATATTCACGATGTGGTTATCTACAGCTCCACCTGGCGACAGCATCTGGCTAGGACCACAGCCTTCCTACAGTCTCTAAGCTTAGCCCAGCTGACAGCCGACTTGAGTAAATATTTATTCGCCAAATTAGAGACTCAATATTTGGGATTTATTACGGGAAATGGGTGGGTGAAACCCATAGCCACCGAAGTCCAGGCTTTGATGAACGTGGCAATCCCCAAAACCAAGTCCCAGGTGAGGTCTCTACTGGGGGTGACCATTTAATACTGAAGATTCATCCCTGCGTATGCCACAGTGGTCAACCTCTTAGAAACCTCACTAGAAAATGTACACCAAATTTAATTAAATGGTTAGTAGAATGTCAGGGGGCATTTGATACTATTATGCAGAGACTTTGCCAGACCTCTACCCTTATTACACCAGAGTTAAACCAAAGATTCATCTTCTACACCGACGCTTCAGATGTTGGTCTGAGGGTGGTCTTAATAAGGTAGATGGATTAGAACACCCTATCCTGTACCTTAATAAAAAGATGCTCCCATCCAGGAAGGGGGCGGAGCCATAGTACACCAAGTCATCGTACCAGACGGGAGGCGATGTGGCAATCGAGGATTGGAAGAAAAGCGATTGCACTCGCTAACCAAGGGGGCGTGGCTGAAGGTACAAAAGGGGATGTGGCCAAGTGAACTGCTCCTTTGTTATGGTTATGAGAGAACTGCTGAAGGACTGTGATAAAACCGTGTTTAGTGTTTGTTTGTTTGTTTTGTCATACTAATTGCAAACATTGTTCTGATGGAGAGCTAACACGTACTGGGAGCTGTCGCTTAAGGCCAGCACCAACCCGGAGAACACTGCACTACTGTTCACTAATAAATTGTATTTCACCATTTGTATGTTAGCACTCACTGTGGACTTGTGATCGTGTTTCTGTTCTGTGTTTATACTGTGTTTATTATTTTGGGACTGAACCCTGAGGTTTCACTGTTGCCAAGGATTATTATTTATGGTCGCCAAACAACTCAGATTATAAAAACAAATAAAGGATTGATTGGACGGTGAACTTTGTTGTTTGTCATCTGTTTAAGCACTGCATCACATCTACTGCAAACCACTTTGCGTCACACAGGTATTAACTTATTTCTCTGCAGAGGATTGTGACATTTTACACACAATGCAAACAAACCAAAAAGCACAAAGAAAGAAACCTTACAATGTCCATGCAATTAATGTACAACATTGGATTGTATTTTGCTATTTTGAAGAGACCGTGGATGAGGCAATTGAACCAATGGAGTGTTTGTCCCACCTGAGTCGGCAGCTGAAACAGTTCCTGGTGTGTAATTTAATGGATGATTTCAATGGAGAGATAAGTTACAACAGTACAGTGCAAGTATGGTAAGTTCACAATAGTTCATCATTCATGTTCTTCAAAACTGGTTTAATTTTTGTATAAGGTTTACTGCATAGATATCATATAGTCACCTCCCACTTTCTATACACTCTCTTGTTCATCAACTAAAGCATACTGATGTTTAGTTCATGCTCATCACTTGCTAAATCAAGCAGTTTCAAATCCACTGATAATAGTAGTTACACACAAATTGTAACTACAGAATACAAACTATTTTCTTTCAGATAACATACATGATCAGTATACAAATCAAGAGATTCAATAAAAACAGACTATGAAGCAGTAGCTATCCTGACCATAATGCACCCTCCGTATTGCAGCTGTGCAGCAAGCATAAAACATATTCAAACCACATGAGACTGAGGGACAGGCAGTGTGAAAGAGATTGACGTAGATGCCACAATTAATTATTGATTACAAAAGTAATTTACCTCTGTTGGGTGATGTACTGTAGTTACAGACTATTTAAAACTATTTAAAGAAGTAACCCCTGAACAAAAATAAGTTTTTAATATGATTCTTTTTTCAACTGTGGATTGTTATGTGTTTGCATTTACATTTGGTTTAAAAAAAAAAAAACTTTAATTGTATTGATATTCCAACAGCGGTGAATTTGTTAAGTTTAAAGGCTGCATGAACATGACAATGGATAACCATGACAATAGATACGTTCTAAACACAAACGAATTTTTACCCGTCTCGACATATGAAGTTCGCACCTTCACAACCACCTCAAACCGATACTTCTCTCAAGCAATAAACTTGAGACACATTAGTAAGTATTCATTTGTAACATATACTTATCGTGAATGTGATCCAGAAAATGAGTTTAATGTTTTCATCTATTAAAAGAAAGGATGGGTCCTTCTGAAGGCTGGTTTTAGCTCTGTGTAGTGGCAGTGGCTTCTGAAGGTTGGTTTTAGCCCCATGTAGTGGCAGTGGCTTCTGAAGGTTGTTTTTAGCCCAGTGTAGTGGCAGTGGCTTCTGAAGGTTGTTTTTAGCCCAGTGTAGTGGCAGTGGCTTGTGGTCACTTTACTCTTGTTGCTAATCATCGTCATGAATAGCAAAGGATAAAAGTGTAAGTAAGTTTTAACTCTATCAAGTGAACATTCACAACAGAGTAGTAAGCTTCCCTGATTTCACTGAAAAGCCTAGTAGTAAAATCTAACCATTAAATACTTTGTTTATGTTATCAGGAATTGTTTAATCACAATACACAATTACTACATGCAAAGAAAAACTTTTTGCTAAATACTGTAGGTAAGTGACAAGTGTTTAATCTGAAGGAGCTGACTTTTCCTTTCTTTCTTTTTAGTTAAACCAATGGCACCTTACAATGTGAATGCTTCTTACTCAGAAAAACAACATGCGTCCTACATAACATTTGCCTCGCCATATTCTGTATTAACGTCAAATGATTACTTGACAGAAAAACTTGTCCATTCTGTTGCTTTCAGAATTCAGAACAGTGGACAATGGGAGGTACGTAGGGTACTTTTCTGTTGTTTTGTTTTTGGTATTAACCTTAAAAAGGCCTCTTTCTTTTGTAATTAATTTTAAAAAATGTTTAAACTTCTAGTAAGAAACCTCTGTGTAAATGTTAACATAGTTGCTATTATTTATATAAGGAGTGTTTAAAGCATCAGTGACTTCAAACATTCTATCAAACATAGTCAAGTTGCCCAATATGCTAATGTCTTCATCTATTAGCCAAAATATTTGTCCACTTTACTTAGTTTGGTTTTTCTATCAAAATCATCAGAAGTATGGTGGTGTGCTGGAGATGCTCAAGCAATTGTGTTGCGGGACAATCGGTTTTGTTTGCGGTCAACCACTGATCTGCCTTGCACTTGTCTGTGGGAAAAAAATCATTTAAAATTTAACCCTATTTTCATCCTTTGCTTTTTAGTATCAAAACATAACATACCAGCCCCTAAAGATTGAAGGGAAGTATCTAAAGCCTGACTTAATTTATGAAGTTAAGTGTCGTTCTATCCCTAATGGGGAATATTTTAAAGGCTATTGGAGTGACTGGAGCAATGTGGCAACTTTTAAAACTCCTGCAGTACATACAAGTAAGTGTATATGTTTTTTAAGTATTTGGCATGGCCATCTTCCCAATTTTTGGCAGAGTAAAATATTTTCTAATAATGGAGCTAAGCATATTTTGTTCTGACAACATACCGGAAGCATATAATAGTGTAAATGGCTGGCACGGAGGTCAATAAAACTAAAATAATATTTTTGCTGATTTTATTTAAAACTGAAGTTATGAAGCACTTTCTAAATATAACACAAACTCTGTCAAGGTCTGTCTTACATTTTTACATGTGCAATGCAATACTAGCAAATAATCTATATGGTCTTTTCGATTGTGTACTCCTTCACACATATACAATTATTGTGACCTCTGGACTTTGCATAAAAGATTTATTGCGACTAACATGGAATAACCCATATGCAATCAATTTTTAAAATAACAAAATTAATTATTAACAGTAATTCAATAAGAAAGAGCGCACCATATGGGAGGCTATATATATATATATATATAATTTTTTTTTTTTTTTTTTTTTTTTTTTTTTTTTAAATAACACAGCAGACTGGAGTTATTCATGAACACATCATCTTGAAACCTGTTAACTGCAATGTGTCAGTAAATCCAGTAATAAATAGGGTGACACTTATGCAAGACCTCAAGAGACCCTCCAAATGCACTGTTTTTTTTTTTTCTTTTTTTCACCCCTGGCAAATAATCTTGATTCACAGTCAGTAGTTAATGTTTCATGCTGAATATTAACTGCGTAGGCCAACTGTTGAATTTGAAAGGGGGTTAGAGGGAAATAAATAACACTTAACAAAGTGCTCTGTTAAAATAATAATAATAATAATAATAATAATAATAATAATAATAATAATAATAATAATAATAATAATAATAATAATAATATCAAGTAAAATTATTTGTTGTATGTTACCAACCCGTGTATGTTTAGCGTAACCTTTTCATTCTCTTTTCACAGATCCTGATAAATCTGTATTACTTTATACACTCAGTCCTGCCATCTTAATTCTGCTGCTCATCATCTTTGCAATTGCTTTTGTGCGCTGGAAGGAAAAGTAGGTTTCCCAAATATATACCCTGTTAATGCGTATATTTACTGAGTGTACGTGTACTGTTTTAAATGGGTGTTATTCATTGTAATTTAACAATATATATATATATATACTCTATTTCAGTATCGTATCATGTATTTGGCCAAGTATTCCAAATCCCAAAAATACTTTGGAGCAAATGTATAAGAAGCAAGGTCAGGTCAGTGCAATTTTCTTTTCTAGTTTATGTTTGAATTAGTTAATTAAGTAAGGAACCTTAACATTACATTAAACTGTTTGGATGTAATTTTAATTTTACTAAACATTTTGAAAGGTTTTATAATACTGGGTTTGTTGACACAAGACTGAAAAAATGAAATCATTACAACTAAGTTGGCTCACTGGTGGGGCTTTCCTGACCAGAAAAAAAAAAAAAATAACCACCATAACACATTTTATTCAAATCTAGGGTCATAATGCAAGCTTCAACCCGGAGACATTCGGAGACCACAACATTCACATGGTTAATGGAATGGAAGAAAAGGTTATCACTGAATGCCTGCTTTTCCCTCCTCCTACTGACCCTCCGGACACACAAGAGAGGAGTCAGCCGAGTTTGCATCTGAAAAACGAATTGCCAAATGTTGTGGTGTCCCAGGCCCAGGACCAATGGCTCCTGAGTGAAAGATGCAATGAAGATGGTGCCGACCCTCAGGCTACCTCAGATATAGAAGGCTGCTCTCCCGGGATTACAACCTCAGGAAGTAATCCCTCAAACAACGAGCCTGTGAGTGACAGTGTGTGCGCCTCAAGCCCTCAGGTGGGTTTTCAAGTGGGTCAGGCAACTGGACGAGATGAGGCATATGTCACAATGTCCAATTTTTATAAAACGCAATGAATTGTACCCACACGTAACATTTACTAATTCATCCACATGTAGGCATCTCCCAAGAATCGAATCAAGTAGTCAAAGGGCCAACTCTTTTTCGTTTCATTTTAATATTATGGGCTATTTTTTTTTTATTAATCTATCTATCTAGAAATCTACCTATCAATAGTAATTCAATTAAATTCAGTTTCTTTATGGTGTAAATTAGCACAGTACATCAAGTAGCAATGTAAAATTGACCATGGTTGTTGGCTATGGCTTACACTAACTGCAACAGCATGTTTTTAATATTGTAAATCAAGGCATTATATATTCATAATCCATTGCTGGTCAGTCAAAGGATTAAGAGATGTGTATTTAACTTTTTGCAATTTTAGCTAATTATATATAGTAAATGTAATTTTTTTTTTTTGTTTTTTTTTACTGTTTGTCTAAATGTGTATTAATAGTACAATGATTAGTAATAGCAAGTGGAATATTATTTTCACATTACTCATTCAAAGTGCATTGGCTGCTAGTGGTCTTACACAGTTAAAATCCTTCTGCTTTTTTATTTTGCACAAAAAAGTTTCAAGAATTAAGAACAAGATTCTCACACAATCCTGTAGTATACTTCAGAATTTCCATGGATTTAGTAAACTAGCATAATAATCTCCAGAGTTGTGTTTTCTTTCTCTGCTGTCTTCATCTAACAGGTTGTCAAAGCCTTTATAGAATAATCACTCTCTTTTTGTTTATCTTACATTTTTAAACAATTTTAATACATTTACTGTAAAATGAACCTGCACACTTGATTAAAAAGCAATAGGACTGCTCTTCCATTGTCTCCAACATTAGATGCATCCAGCTTATCTTTATTGACTTCACTTAAAAAAATGCATGTTACATTAACACTATAGAAGGTGTTAGTAATTCAAGTGTAACTGCGTATGAACAAACACACAATTTCTAACTCGTATTCAATCAGATTTAGACTGCATCTCTGATATAAGACTTCATGCCTTCATTCATTTTCAAAGACAAAAAGGTGTTCCCTATATTATGTAAATGTTTTAAATATTTCACTATTTACCTGTTTAATATTCTATTAATATCATAAGGCACCCCTGTGAATGAAGCTGGTATGAATTCTGAAATTTACCCCTGCCTCTACACCTGCTAATATTTTACAAACCATTTAAGCTGACGTCTCCAATCTAAATTAATCTAACGCAGATCTATACAATAGTCATGGCTGTTTTCTGTGTTATTTGAATTAAAATTAAATATATTATCAAGCCTCACAATGCTGTCCAAAATTATTTTTTTGAAGAAAATGTTTATGTTCCTCATAGGTCATATTCGTAATTTTTTTTTTTTTTTTTTTAAATCAAGACAAATTACTATATTAATAACCTTCTCCTTTAATGTAAGTTTTGTGTCGGCACATCACAACAAATATTAACATCTGTACAACACTTTTTTTTTTTTTTTTTTTTTTTTTAAACAATGTAGGCTGAAGGAATTGGAATTATAAACATAAATATTCACTGATTTTGGGACTGTACAACGCTAAAGCTGCACAAAGAAAAATATAAAGTTGCTGCAGATATGAAAGAAAACATGTTTTCTTTTCTCATTTGTGCCTGACTGCTACTGTTTTCTTGTAATTCAATTTTATATCCATGCATTGCATAATAACTACCACATAAGAGTACTAGACTGAAATAAAATAAATATTTTCATGGCTTGACCTCAATCAAATCTTTGTCTTTATAGACAATAGAGCACAAAATGATCAAATCATCCTGTGGCTCAATTGGAGGAATCCCTTCAGAAGTTCTGTAATAAACAGCTTTCGAAAGTCCTACAACAGAAGTAAGCTATTCTTGTCGACTGGTTTAATAGGTATACGGAAATTAGTAATTGCTTACAACAAGATCAGTAGTTTAAATAACAAAAAAAAGAAACTGGAAGATCAGGGCTGTCTACCCCTTTTTCTCTAATTAATGATAAACCTTAAATCTTTTACATTTTCTCATCAAACCACTAAGGAAACGTGTTTATGGCACATACAAAGCCATCATCTGTTGCTTGTATATGGTTTGTAATATGCTGGTTTCAGTCCTTTATTATCAGTAACTTGAACTAGCTCACCAAAGGTACTGTAACATTAGGCAGCCCAAGCCTAATGGCAATAGTGATCTGTGAAACCAGCCATATAAGAGTCAGCAAATGATTTGAGAAAAATGTAGAGCTCCAAAAACTACAAAAGGATCAGTGGCTCTGAGAAGGCTGTCCACACCCACCTTATGCTAATAAAACACATTAAGAAAATAAAGAGGGCTAGAAAAAGTAAACACCTAGAAAAGGAACTACAGCTATGGCCAAAGGTTTTGCATCACCCTACAGAATTAACTAATTTTGCTTCATAAAGTCAAATGAACCCTGCTGAGTAATGTTACATTAACATATTGAATTACATACCACATTACATATACTTAACCAATAACTGACAAAAATTTAAACACCAGTAGAGTTGTGCTTTGTTTCTAAGTGCTTCCCAGAAAGCAACCAGGGTTCAAATGAGAACGACATGAAAATAGAGATATGGGTCTGGGGAAAAAATAAAAATAAATAAATAAATAAATAAATGGACTGCTTTCAAATTGGACAGACTTGAAATAAAAAAATAATAATAAATAAATTTACCTCAAAAAGTTGTGTTTTTTTTATTTTAATCCAAGGGAGCAAAGCTTTTGCTTCATGGACTTGCTTTGGACACAGTAGAGATGTTAATCTGCACAAAATTGCTGTTAACATGACCAGAGAATGTCAGCAGAGTAAGATTGGAAGACATGCCTTGCACCTGACTAGCTTTTATGCATCCAGATTTCATTATGCAGCCACACTGTGAGCACTCTCATCCACACACTGAAAAGCCTGAAAAAGGGAACAGCAAAGGGGATGTTCTGTTGAACACATGGACTGTCATCTCCAGGCTTGTTCTGCTAAAACATATCCTTCATAAAGTTCAATGTGATGTTCAGGTCCAGATATCCAATAGAATGTTTTTTTTTTTTTTTTTTTTTTTTTTTTTACTGTACTCATGTTTGAAGACATAAAATTAAATATATATATATATATATATATATATATATATATATATATATATATATATATATATATATATATTTTTTTTTTTTTTTTTTTAATTGAATACATTTGTCTCTCTGCCCAAATGCAAGTCCAGGTAAACTTAAGCCTCAAATCATAGTTTCCATGCATTCTTCATCATCACAATAAAATAGACATCGTTGTCAATAGAGGCACTGACTCCAGAGTAATAATTTAGAAATTCGTCTTTGGTAACCTGCACCAGGATAAAAAATAGGGGGAAAAAAGCAGTTATTATAATTTGCATGTGAAGACAATGCAAATGGATACAACATTCCAGAGTTTACTTCAATATCAGCATGACAGCACTCCACGTCAAAGCAAATTGAAATATGTGTTCACTATTGCATGTGCACTGAATACAATACATGTAGACATATAATAAGGGTTTTATTTTCATTATTACGAAACCTGTATTTAAAAACAGTCTTGAATAATTTTATCATACAAATGCTACTTAATCCTGGGCTGTCTGACGGCTCTTGAGCCATATGCTGTACAGCTCAATGAGCAACAAAATATCTCTTGATTTATAAGTTAATATCTCTTTTTAGGCTGTCATTGGCACTGTCAAAATCCAAAACAAATAGTAAAGCAGTGTTTTACTCTGGAATAAAAATGAAGCTAGTACTTATTCAGCTTTTAAGTTTTAGTAACCTAAAAATATTGAAAGTTACAGTCATATATTCTGCTGTATTTTGCCGGGACCTCACTAACAATGAGGTTGGTCTGTGAGTTATCATCCAGGTACACTGAGAGAATGAATACATAATACATAAACTTGGGATGAAACTGAATCAAGCACAAGTAGGGCGGCGATAATTTCTTATTGTTGTTTTATGATTGGTTCAATTTAGAAGGCCTGTCCCTAAATTGGAAAACTTCACTTTAGGATGCCTTGGTTTTATGTGAGACCCATTTAAAAACCTGTACATATGTGTAGAACTTCACTCCACCACTGAAAGGGGGAAGTTTTTGTTTTCATTTGTGGATTTTTGTTGCTGATATTCACATAAAACCAAGAATTGAACTGCAATACGTGTATAGATTGTTAGTGTAGAGACACAGTAATCCTTTCAAAGGCACAGATATAGCAAGATAATTCCAGTAAACAGTACCTAATATGTATTGCCATCACTTGTAAACGTGTATTTGATTTTTAGTGGAGAAATGTATTGCTATTTCAACACTACACCTCTACTTCAAGGCTGGGCCACACACAAGAATGCAGCCAACGTTGATAGCATGTGAGTCAGAGGAAAGCAGTGACCGGTTACTGGGAAGGCAAGCTTTTTTTACATTCTCTATATATATGTTCTCATTTATATATAAGTAAACATTCTGAAGCAAGTCATCTATTACCTGTCAGTAACCTGTTGTTGCTTTCCCTATGATATGTTTTCAATGTCAACTGCGGGCCTCCATGTAACTGCCATGAAATTACAATTCAAAAAATGAAATACACATCAACCATAGTGTGTGTGTCTTAATCCCATTCTTAATTTTAGGCTTCAGAAAGACTTTTGTAAAAACACACAAAAAAATATATGTATATATCTTATTTAAGCTTGAATGGGATTACTGCCTCCTAAATTCAGAAGAAAACCTACAAATATCAGCAGTGTTATAATTGAGGACAATTGATTACTGGATTAATGAATAATTTAGAAAAAAGATTCTACGGTTGGTTAGTAACACACTTGTATGCTAGTTCTACGTCTTTCCAACAATGAAGAAAACAACTGGAAAGGTTTTGTGTTGAATCTCTGTGAATTAGGAAGGAATCTCACAAGCATGCAATTAGTGTTGTAGTGTTTATATTCCTGAATGCAGGTGGCTGGATGGAGGTTAGTTACCCTAAAATGCACATGTTGCATATTAGTTTAGTTTCCAGGCATTTTTCATCATGATGACAAAGTAGACATCAGTGTCAATCGAGGCGCTGACTCCAGCATAGTAGTTTAGGAACTCCTCTTTAGTAACCTAGTAGTAAAAGCAGTCACATAACAAATAAAGCAGTTACACACATGCAGGGAATAATAAGACACAGCAGCTTTCAGCAGTCCTAAAAGAAACATTGTTTTAGTATAAACAAAAACAGAATATATATAATTCAAGAATATGTTGATAGATTATAGATTAAAATGTACATTTGCTCCCTGCAAAATGAATTCCTGTGTACATCTGACTGACTGTAACTGTAATCAGAGCACATGAACTCAGTACATGAAGTGATTAGGTAGCAGTTTATTTTATTTTTAAAATCTTTGTGTTGCATTTGAAAAATCTATGTATCCAAATTCTTTATTAAAGTTGTTCCTGTTGATAATAAAAAAGAAATGTTTTTTAAATCCTTGGTTAACTTAACACCCACAACTGCCATTTCTGTGTTATATCAGCCAGTCTGATTGATTGCAGCCCACTGAATGGAAGAGTAAAAGGATTGTCATCCCATAGGTGCCACCAGGTAAATACTAACTACTAGCTTTTGCAGCAGGATGGTATCTCCAGATAAGTTAATGCACAAAGCCAACATACCTGCCATCTGATTATACTTCAGAAAGTTTCATTGAATGGGTTGATAACAATCAGATCAGGTATAATTGGAATCATTTTAAGTCAATAAAAACATTACGCCAAATATACACTTAACACCAATCTGCAGTGATTTCTGCTGAAGGTTGGTTTGTACCCGGTTAGCTAAAAGGAAAATGATCTTCTCCAGATTATGTTGAGGTGTTTTAACACTGTTAACACAAGAGACAAATGAATGTGAAATAAATCGGTTATGTGGAAGTGTAGAGAGAACTGAAAACAGAAGATTTAATATCCTTGCAAAAAATACCAATGTTTGTTATTTGGAGACATTTTATGAAGGGCCCAGTTTTTCTACTGCTATCGCCAACAACAGCACTCTTAATAGGATCCTGAAGAAGACAAAAGGGCCCGTGCAATACACAACACGTTACAATGACAACTAATGAAGGGTACGTTATTGATACCGAGTTTCAAATTAAAATAAAAACATCATTTTAAAGAAGAATTGGGGGTGGGGTGGGGATTAGGACTTGGAACTGGAACTGGAATTGAAACAGAAATTGGGAATTGATTTTAAAAAGGAAATTGAATTGAAAAAAGGGAATTGAACCCCAACCCTGGTGGGAGGACCAAGGGTATGAGTCATTTCTTTAAACAGAGAGTGGGGGAGAGGGTATGGAAAACTAGCATGTTTGAGGCAGAATCCCTTGGATCCTTTAAGGCCCAGCTCAACAAAGTTCTGAGTTCAATTAGCTAGCTACTAGATGGGCCAAATGGCCTCCCTGTTCTTATTTATGTTTTTATGTTGCCATTTTAATTAAGGCTCTCACAGCATCTAGTAGAGTTCTTAGAACCACACATTCATGTATTCAACATCATATATGAAGTAATATGACATGAAATACAGCCACAAAATTAAGGATTGTTTGTTAATTCTCCATGCTCGAGCATCGCTTTTTCGCCTTTCCAGCAGAGTTGCCAGGTCAGATCAGAAAAATACGCCCAAACGACCTTCAAAACAAGCCCAACCCACTTCGGGGGGGGGGGGGGGGGGGGGTGATGGCGGATTACAAGCCTACAACTACAATGCTCTGTGTTTTATAAACTAATAACTTTTAACACTCAGCAAAAGAGAGGTTGTTCAACTACATATATTACAGTGATGTCATATTAAAAGTAAACACTACTTTGTTACTATTATCTATATGAAAACTTTAATTACATATTGCACCTTTTTTATACCAATAAGAAACCATTGCCAACTTGCAAAGCATGAAACACTAAAAACCCTGCATACTCCGGTCTCCTCGCTGTCTTCAGGCCTCAATGCTTCTGCTGCCTCTCTGAGGTAGATATTTGCGTTGAAACGCTGTAACATGATTTGGCTCCGGACAAAAGCTCTGCAGCAAATCCCCAGTGTCCTTAAACCACAACGGACTTGCCGTGTGCTGGACAGAGACTCGTTACCCATCATTTTCCTGTGCTTGGACTTCACTATGTTCATCTGAGAAAACATTCATTTTCACATCAGCATTGCTTTAGAGGCATGGCCAGTAGGCAGAGTGAACAGGGCTAGTTCTTTACAGCCCTGTTCACCACTAGCATCTGTGAAGTCGTCAACTTTCACCCAGAACTCTGCTGCATTTTTGTTTATTGCTGGAAGTTGATGTCTTGACACTAAGCATCCATGATGCCTAAGTCACCTTAAACATCCTCAGCATGGAGACAGACGTGAGAGAAGATTTGGCCTGTGAGAGAATAACTGATGAACTAAATGCTGACACTGATTTCCAGATATTAATATTTGCTGAAAGTCTTAATTGTAATTGTTTAGCTGCTTCTAAAACAAAGCCTCAGCATCTACTTTCAGTTTTGTTTCCTGTGCATTATCAAGGTTTGCATCTGCCAAAGGCAGCACTAAAAGCGTCGAACATGGAGGGTGCAATAAAGTTGTTTATCAATGCTGTACATTTTGTACGATGCACATTCACATCTTTCTCAAAACATGATCCACCAAGCTCTTCCAGGTGATCAAGAGAACTAACTGCTGTGTAGAAAGCAATGTAACAGGCCAGTTTAAGCTCTGTTTGGAGCATGGTTGTAGAAGATTAAAACACAGTAAATCCAGTATCTGCTAGACGCATTAACAAAAACAGTGGTGCATTTTTATTGTTTGTCTGTGCTCATGTGCTGAACAAGGTCAGTCTGGTGTGGACGTATTTCACATTTACAGTATCTGCAGGCGGCTTTGCTGCTGTCTCCTGTAACTGGTTTAATCCAATCTTGGTTCTTCTCTTGCTCCCACTCCTTACAACACATTCAACTGTCCTTAGCCCACTTATTAAGAGGCATGTTAGAAACTGAAATAGCCTTAGATTATGATAAAACAAGCAACCATTTTGAAAACAAGCCCAAACAACTTCACTTCTAATATAATACAGAGACGTGGCAACACTACCTTCAAGTAAGAAAAAAAACAAGAAAACAGGTTAGCGAGTCAATAGAAAATAGATGGCCATTGTGTGAAGCACAAGCAGCAGCACAAGCAGCAGCACAGCAACGCTTTACTCTCTCGTCACTCAGCTGCTTCACACCAAAAACAAGCGTCCCTGGCAATGGACTCTAAATGCTACTAACAGCCTGCATTTGAGAGCAGAATTTTTTTTTTTACTTTCACAACAGCCCCAGCACAAATTAAGCACTGCCTCCAAGGTAATATTTTCCTGTATAAAAAAAGGTCCAGGTTAAAAAAAAAATCTTAAACAGGAAAATTCTGTATGTTTGTGAGAGAAAGATTGTTACATGAAATCTTCTATGTTTATTTGTTTTTTCTTATTTTGCTTATTTCATCTGCTACATTAACCTATGCTGACAAAGTGCTAATTAGTTTATACGGTAATAATTAACATTATATACTTTAGATAAACACATGATGTAGTCAACCTGAAAAAAAATAAAATAATTTGGTTTAATTAGTCCCAGTTCTGATGACATGTTCACTTAGATCATGTCCAGTAGTGCCTGGTCTCCAATCACCCTGCTGCAAATCAAAGTTGTTTTGCCAATACGAGAAAGTAATGCAGCAATGTCAGAAAAGTTGTGTTTTCTTTTATGTTTTAAAACAACATACCTTTCCGTCTTTATCATAAGGAGAATCAAAGTTATCAAGGAAAGTCCTGAAAACCTGATCCTCCGTCCACTCTCCATTTTGATATTTGGGGTGATACTTTGCATTGTAAACTCCTCGCAGGTCTTCAATCGTTATCACCCCATCACCTGTCCTGTCAAGTTTTCGAAAAGCTTGCATGATGACTTCTTTTCTTGTATTGGACATGGGAGGCTACAGAAAATGATCACATATACTGTATTATTCAGATTTTCCAGTTCTCTTTCCATTATGTTGAACCTATATTTTTAAGCTTCTGCTAATTTGCTGTCAGTTATGCATGGATGGACTCATGGAACTGACTGGTGTATCACACAGAATTAATGGATTACTTCATATGCTATACATTTTCCTTAAAAAATCATTTCTCTACTTTTGTGTTTGTTCTATATGATACTCCTCAAAGCTAATTGTGGAGAACTGAGGCGCAAAAGCTTATCAGTGTTGCACAAGATTTGGTGCACAATGCTTCATCTATGGTGCTTCAGTGCACAGCACAACGCTGATATGCTTCCCTACCTTACTTCCCCGCAATCAGACTTGAGGAATCTTTAAGAAGCCATGTTTGCTGGAACTGTTAGTAAATATTGCAAATCATGACCTAAGCAAACACAGTAATGGAGATTAATACAGAGCACACATAACAGGTAAGAAATTAAATATATTACAAAAATTAAAAGGATATTAAGTATTTGTTATGCCCCTCTCAAACACATAACCATGCTTTTCCGCTTCTCTTCTCTTTTTGTCTGACTTTTACCAGTTAGAAATACATGCAATTGTATCTTCAATATCACAGAGAAGGTAAACAAAAAAAGGAAGTGGTGGGGGCTGTTGGTGGTGTTATGAAGGTGTGTATTATGTTCATTGTTTTTAGTAATCTAAATTGAACAACAGAACAGGCCTACAAAAAGTGTGTTGTTTGTTTATATAAATAATTGGCGTGAGTTTGATGTTTTATAATGCTTACATATTACATTTTTAAGCAGGAAGGGTGGGATGTGATTAAAAATGCAATCAACAATTTATAAAATAAAAAACTGCAACGTGTCTTGCCTAAATGAGTATTACCTGTAACTATTCTCAAGGTGTTATAAAATTGGTTGTGTGCTGGTACACTTACAAGCATAATTTAGTAAACAGGAAGCAAAAAGTACAGAGCATGTTGTTTTTTTTTGTTTTGTTTTGTTTTTTTTCCGGCATTACTGGCAGTCAGTAGTGAGTCTTTGTTTTTGTGTTTTTTTCTCTTTATCAAACTTTTAGCAAACTCTTTAACAGTAATGTGAGATTTTATTCGCAAAGAAACTGCTCAGGTACATACAGTATATACAATAGCAAACAATACTAATTTTACAGTGATATACAATAAACACACACATTACTTTATAGGTTTAATCTATACTAATATTTCCTGCTGTTGCTACTGCACATACAAAAAAAAAAGCATAAAAAAACTATTGAAATGGTGATTCAATATTTACCCTTAACGTAAGGAGGAATTCATCAAAGTCTATCATTCCGTTTCCGTCTCTATCAAACTGTCTGAAAAGCTCCATTGCATCTTCCTTCTCTATCACCACTCCATAATCGTTTAAGCCTTTCAGGAACTCTTTGAAATCAAGTGTTCTGTTGTTATCATCATCCATTATCTTGAAAATCCTGAAAAAAGATATACAAGCACCCTATGAACAACATGTCAAGCCACAACTTGTGGTTTGTTTGTCTGCGAGGCCCCATTGTGGATCTATTCTGCCATAACATCTTCCTTCACTGTGTCTGACAGATTACCATAGTAAACGATCTTAAAGCTCAATTGATGAAAATGTGCATTTAAAAATAAATAAATACAGGGTTAGAAACTCACAGTCCTACACCCAGTCCTGGGTTTTCCAACTACCATTAATTATGTATATTATTCAAATGATTCAGTAGCCATGAGTTTCAACAACCACTGTTAAACATATTGTTCTTCCTCCTATATTTGCATGCAGCTTCTAATAGTCAACGTACAGATGCAGGTGAGGCTTATTCAAGTGCAATCAGTTCAGAGTGGATGTAGCAGGGGCCTACTTGCTCAAACTCCTAGCACCTGTTGATTATACCCAAACAAGGGTAGTTCTGAAACCCACTACTTGGTGCAGGGCAAGCAGAAATTTCAAATCCTGTATATACCGGTATATATATATAACTTCCCAATGATTTCGGTATGGGCTGTCAAGGGAAAGTGTGTTTATAAAGTTTTATTCTGTGAAAACAAACAGTGGAAGTACTTATAGGCTTTTGATGCCATGGTAACTACACTCACTTATTTCTATTTTAAATCTATGGCTGTGTTTGTGAAGTCATTTACCACACAGTTAATGGTGTAACTATCTATTCCTATTCCTTTCTATTTAAACTTTCAGTCATCATTGTATTAAGTCTACTGATCTGTTTATTTTCCTTTATTCCTCTGTAATGCACATTATCTCATTTTATTTCTTCTAAAACTACAAATTGTACGTCATTCATGTTGTGTTCATTTTTTGTAAAGTGTTGAACTGTTGGTTAATGTACTTTTTTTATTTCTTATGTTTGACAGGTGATTCTGTATTCTTTTAGATAACATTGTACCTGTCTCACTCTCCTATGTATTTTATTGTGTTGCATTTTTGGCAAAATATACCACAAACAAGGTTGCTAGTTTTGCATGAAGGGTTTCTTAAAACTAAATATTTTTTTTCTCTATTTGCAAAATCACTTTTATCTTTACAAATACATTTGCATACTTCACATGTGCTCTTACAGGGTTTAATGTCCTTTACTGTGTCTATGATCCGTTAATGTTTACTGTAGACCAAAATGTCAGTGAAATTTGCATACTTTCTAAAAACCACTACCGCTGCTTTTGAAAATTCTTTCATTTTTTTTTTTTTTTTTTTAATTATGAAGTATAGGTAAATGCTTCCAAACAATTTTTGAAATATTGGGTAATAATTTAGATTGTGTAATTATTAATGGCATTCTTTAAACCTGTTCTAATTTATTATACTCAAGTAGTTAATTTCTATTGAGTTTGTCAACTTCAATTCTCTCTCAGTAATCCGTCTACATAGCCACTTTGTTTAAGGTTTATTTTTAATTCATTTCTCTGTTTTTCGTTGCCATTTTCAACAGAACAGATTATTTTATCCTTATACCCAGTCCTTTAGAAATGGCTCTTTTTGTATGGCTAGTATGTGAAGATGACACATGTAGGTACTGATGCATATCAGTAGGTTTTGGGTAAAGATCTGCTTCAATAGATCCATGATCAAGTTTAAACAAGAATTACATTTCAGATTTTGTCTACCGTAGATCCACTGAAATGTTAGGGTGGATATTATGTGCTACTTTATGAAACTGGAAAACAGATTCTTCTCCATGTGTCCATATTCCAAATATGTAATCCACATATTTTATGTATTCTAAAGGTTTATTGTCTAGTTAACCCAATAACATTTCATCCCATTTACCTATATGCGTGCTTGTGAATGCATACCATCATTCTGCTTGTAACTTTTATATCCAAACATGAAATAACTATTTTCTAAAACTATCTTGATCATATTTAATATTTCATTCCTAGGAACACTCGGGTACAGAAATTTTACATCCATGCAAAATAAAATAGTATTCTGTGGAAGTTTAACCTTTGTTCTGTTAATTATTTTCACAAATTGTGTTGCTAGGTACACTTTCAACATGTGGCTGCAGCAACGTCTCAGCTATTTACATAATAACATTTGCTGGGTTATCAATTGTGCTAACAATCATCCGCATTGGGTGTTTACCTTTGTGCATTTATGGATTACCTCTAACCAAACTTGTTCTTGGATTTTGTGGGAGCATGCAATTTGTTTAATTATTTTGATATAAATCAATGTTCATACAATCTGTCTGCTAAAATTCTTACTTTTCTTTATTATGTTATTAGTTTTTACTTCTTCATGTATTTATATTTTGCAATTCATTCTCTCCTGCTTTCATATAATCAACTTTGTTCCTTATTACAAATATTTTCCTTATTATCATCCTCTGTTAATTCCTTCCGTGCTAGATAAAACTAAATACTATTTTATTCAAAATAAAAACAAAATGTACAGCTTGATTTAAACTCAAATTAAGTATCGATCGAACTCCTATTTAAATGTATATTAGCAATGTCACCATTATCCCTGTCACCCTCTGCTTGTGTGGAAAATATTCTTGGCTTGTTTTCATGCAGATTTTTTGTGCTTCGCAGATATATCGAATGCAGTGTTGTAGATGAAAAGCTGCTTCCTACGTATTGCACTTTCTGTGCTGTAGTTCAAACTCACTCCAATGGCATACCTGCCACCAGACCATGTGACGTACAGCACAGGAACCAAGATGCATATTTCCATATCTTGATTAAAAAGAAGAAGAAAAAAGTGAAAAGATTTTAATCACAACAAAGTGATCATATGCAAGGTTTAGGTTAGGGTTAGTTAATAAGAATTATTAAATACTAGCTGAAGTGCCCAGCGTTGCCCAGGGAAATTCAATATTTCAACATTTCATGCATGACAAATTGGGGAACGGTAGCCTTATGGTTTCCTATACAGTGCCATGAAAAAGTATTTGCCCCTGTCTAATTTTCTGCATTTTTGCACATTTTTCACATTTAATTTAGTCAGATCTTTTTATGGGTTGTAGTAGTATATAGAGGGAGTCCGAGAGAAAAAATGACACCAAAGTTTGGTGCTTCTTTCATTTGTTTGGTGTGCAAGATAATCAAACATGCAATCTTCGGATGTGAAAAAGTTATTGCCCCCCCTAGTTAACTCAACCCAATTAAAAGGATAACTAGGGTCTGCTGCTTGAATACTTTGGTTAACAATCAGGTCTGATTTGGGCCAGTCCTGCACAATATAAATCTGACTAACTTTGGCCCTTACCATCAGAGTGAAGTTGTCAGCACACAGGTTCTAGAGGCACATCATGCCACGATCAAAAGAAATTCCTGAAGACCTCTGGAAAAAAAAGTTGTTGATGCCTATCAGTCTGGAAAGGGTTACAAAGCCATTTCTAAGGTTCTGGGGCTCCATCAAACCACAGTCAGAGCCATATTGTCCAAATGGAGAAAGTTTGGGACAGTAGTGAATCGTCCCAGGAGTGGCCGTCCTGCCAAAATCTCTCCAAGAGCAAGGTGTAAAATCATCCAGGAAGTCACAAAGAACCCTAGAACAACATCCAGGGATCTGCAGGCCTCTCTCACCTCGACTAATGTCAGTGTTCATGACTCCACCATCAGAAAAACACTGGGCAAAAATGGGATTCATGGCAGAGTAGCAAGGCGGAAACCACTGCTCACGAAGAAGAATATGAATGCTCGTCTCAAGTTTCCCAAAAAGCACTTGGATGATCCTCAAGAGTTCTGGAACAATGTTCTATGGACATATGAGTCAAAACTTTTTTGGCCAACATGGGCCCTGTTATGTCTGGCGAAAACCAAACACTGCATTCCACAGTAAGAACTTCACACCAACGGTCAAGCATGGTGGTGATAGTGTCCTGATTTGGGAATGCTTTGCTGCATCAGGACCTGGAAGACTTGCCATAATTGAAGGAACCTTGAATTCTGCTATGTATCAGAGAATTCTACAGGAGAATGTCAGGCCATCCGTCCGTGAGCTGAAACTGAAGCGCAGCTGGGTCATGCAGCAAGACAATGATCCGAAACAAACAAGCAAGTCTACATCAGAATGGTTGAAGAAAAGAAATTTTAAGTTTTTGAATGGCCTAGTCAAAGTACAGACCCTAAACCCCATTGAGATGTTGTGGCAGGACCTGAAACAAGCAGTTTATGCTCGAAAACCCACAAATGTCACCGAGTTGAAACAGTTCTGCATGAAGGAGTGGGCCAAAATTCCTTCACGGCGCTGTAAGAGACTGATCAATAACTACAGGAAGTGTTTGGTTGCAGTTATTGCTGCTGAAGGTGGCGTAACCAGTTATTGAGTCTAAGGGGGCGATTACTTTTTCACACGGGGGAATTTTGTGTTGCATAACTTTCTTTAATAAATAAATGAAATAATTATCAAAATGTTGTGTTATTTGTTCATTCAGGGTCCCTTTTACCTAATATTAGATTTTGGCTGAAGATCTGATAACATTCAGTGTCAGAAATATGCAAAAATGCAAAATATCAGAGAGGGGGCAAATATTTTTTCATGGCACTATAAGTTACCGATGTTGGATGTCGCCCAATGCGCTCAGATGTCTTTCCCTTTCTTTAATTTTTTTTTTTTTTTTTGGTTTTTGCCATTTTTTAATTTTTTTAAAATTTTTGTTCTTTTAATTTACTTATTTACTTTTTGTTTTATGGGTTTCTTTAACTTGAGATATATGGCTACTGCAGTGAACCAGAAATTGGGTTATCCCATATATATATATATATATATATTATATATATATATATATCTCTATAGATATATATATATATATATATCTATATATATAAATCATTGGGATAAAGACCAAGTATATATATATATATATATATATATATATATATATATAGAGAATATATATATCTATATATATATATATATATATATATATATAATTTTTACTACCATTAGTGAGGAAAACTATGTAAGAAACAAGCATTCGTAAGGAAGACTGTCAAGTTCAAAAGAATTCTTACATGAAAAGCTAATGTCACATTGCAATTGATCAAACATGTTGTTTTTATTTATTTTTTTTATATTTAAACCCCTAAAACCGACATTGTGCTTCAAAAACAACACAAAAAAAACAAACAACAATAAAATAAAAACATATTGCAGATTTCTTTAATACCTGCCAAGTCCTTTGATGCCAGATGATCCCCGTGATAAGCACTGCAGTCGTAGTTTCTCAATAGGGTCTGAGCATTGTGAGAGTTGCTTTTTGGCATTTATAGACATTTCTCGATCGTGTCTTGCTGTACCAGCCATTATGGTCCTACAAAAAAAAAGGTCCCTTAAAAACACGTAAAGCTGTACAATGGCAACAGATGTTATGTACTTGTTTTACTTAAATAGAAACAATTAGTTATTTTCTTAAAAACAAGCAAATTCCTCCCCAGTGGCGGAGAAAGAGGAAGATGGGCCCCGGTGCAGGACCTTCTTATGGGCCCCCCTCCAAAACATTAATTTAACCCTTATTTATAAACATCAAACACACCAAATCAAGTGTTCAATATTGAGCTATATTTAATTGTCTAAATGTTAGCATGTATGAATCAGTATGTAATAAGAATGATTTATACTCACCTACTTTAACTGTATTTTGCATACATCTTTACATCCAACACTACACTATTATTTAATCATACACAAACAGGTTTAATCACCAATCCTACCAGGATTCCCCAATTCTGCGATCACAGAAATGATTACAGAATTCATAATTCCGCACAGGCATGGATGGAATTCCATCAACTCCACAGATTGGTTCACGTGGAACAGGGATATCACCCTAGGCAAAAATGCAGAGTTTGGTCGCATGGAGACTCTAGACCAGGGTTATGGTAATAACCTAACATTCCCTTTCAATTTGAATGACAACCATTACCAAATGGGAAAGCTGTACCAAAGCTGTCGTGGCTCCAGATTACCGACAGTACAGCCCCACAGCGATAGCAACAGAGCCCACACACCTAAGAGCATGCCGCCTACAAGACTCTAGAGCCCAGAGAAGGTCTTGTTCAGTTTGTCACATCAAGGCGATAAAAACGCACAAATTTCTGACTACCTGTCCATGTAGCAGCATTGCATAACTCATCTAAGGAGGCGCCATGAAGGAAAGCCCACGAAGCTGTCTGGCCCCTGGTAGAATGGGCCGTAATGTCCCCCAGTAACGGAGAATCCGTCTGTTCATACGCCAAGCGTATCGCATCTGTCATCCAGTGCACTAGACGTTGCTTCGATAGGGCCTGATCTCTTAAGCGGGACCCATAGCAGACAAACAGCTGTATCCTATCCAAATAACAGTGCAGAGCCCAAACTGGGCAGAGCGTGTGTTGTCTACGGTCCTCCTCTGACTCGTGCAGGAGAGGTCTGAAAGTTTCCAAAACCACTGATTGGTTAATATGGAATGAGGATACCACCTTTGGCAAAAAAGGAAGGATTTGTTCTTAATGTTACCCGGAGGTTCTCGCGCAGCGGGAGCTGCCACGGCTGATCCGACAACATGTTGGACAGGAGAGCAAACCAGGGGCGTCTCGGCCATCTGGGTGCAACCAACAAAACCTGTGCTCTCTCCACCCTGATCCTCTCTAGTGTCAGGGGTAATAATGGTAGCGGAGAGAACGCATACAATAGCCCCTGTGGCCAGGGGTGAGCTAGTGCATCTACTCCCAGTGGGCCCCCGTCTCTCTCCATGGAGAACCACAGGGGGCAATGAGTGGACTGGTCTGTGGCAAAGAGGTCGACTCATGCCAGTCGAAACCTTTCCCAAATCTGCTTCACCACTTGAGGATGCAGCCTCCACTCCGAGCTGTCTGGAGCTCTTCTGGACAGGAGGTCTGCTGCTTTGTTGTCCACAACGGGGAGGTGAACTGCCCTGATGTTTCTGTGCATCCAGGACAGGAGTCTGTTCTCTGCGTGGTGAAGGCCTGGCGAGCGCAGGCCGCCTTGGTGGTTTATGTAGGCTACCACGTGAAACGGGACGTGAAAGTAGGCATCTTGCAGGTCGATCGATCTGAACCAGTCGCCCAGTTTGATGCACTGGATGATACGCTGTGCTGTCAACATGTTGAACTTCCTCTATTTGAGGACAAGTTGAGGACCCCGAGGTCCATAATTGGTCTGAAACCGCTGTCCCTTTTGAGCATACCAAGCATAAAGCGTTCTTCCTTTGAAGATTGGCGATCTCCTGTTGAAGCAGTATCGCCCTCGCTGGTTCGACGGTGGTGGGGAGCACACCCTTGAAGGGTGGCGGACCTATGCGGAATTGTAAAGCTTATCCGTCTCTCATTGTCGATATTACCCAGGACTCCTGGGTGCAGCCTTGCCATGGGTTGTTGCCGTTGGTCAGTCTGGTTGTAGGGTGGTTTGGTGGCAGTCGGGTCCCCTCAGGGGCAGTCTCCCTTGGGCTTGGGAGGGAGTGGGTCTTTCTTAGGCCCTGGCCTCGGTCTCCAGTCGGAGAACCGGTTACCCCTGGCCTGCAGTGGTCCCCTGCTGCTGGCCCTGCTTCTGCCTCTGCCTGCTTGTCTATTCTGTGGTAGAGGGCGATGTTCAGACCCTTTCACCCCAGCAGGCTGCCCATGCCACCTTGGGCACTGATGGTAAGCCAGAAGGTGCGAAAACTTGGAGGCGACCTCTGTGGCCTTGTGGGACCTCTCAAGGCTTACACCAATGGTCGCCCCAAAAGTCTGCCCCGGTGTAATGGGGGCGTCCAGTAGCATCACCTTCTCGGTCGCCACGACATTGGCTTGTGTCAGTCACAAATGCTGGCGGGCAGCCACCAGCGACCTCCCTGATGTCTGACCTAACTCCCATATTAGGTCAGTCATCGCCTTAGCCACTGCCTGGAGCTCCCCGGTGTCTGCTTGTGTAGTTCTCTCCTGCAGCCTCTCTGCCAACTGATTCTGGTAGAGCCAGTATGGCCATGGCATTTGCTGCTCGGGCCGACAGCGCTGCCGATGCGTAAGCTTTTTAGAGCATCGCATCTGTCGTTCTGCAAGGCTTGGACAGGCAGGCTGGGTCCTTATCCCCCTTGGTGAAGGCGGAACCTTGCAGCAAAACCTGACCGTGTCCCCGATAGTGGGGAATATGCCTAGGCCCACTTCTTAGGCTCCTGCAGTAAGAAGCAGAGACTCTGCTGTTCTGGAGGCTGAGGGTGCAGACACTGGGTTGCTCCAGGAGCAGCGCACCAGTTCCAGGAAGTCCTGGCATAAGGGGAGAGCATGCTATGGGTGCCCTTTCTGTTGGCGGAAGCGGTTCCCCTTTCCCTCTTATTCTGCTGGCCAGGGAACGTCCGTGTCTGCAGCTGCACGCTGCATTAGGGCCCGGAACTCTTACCTCTGCGACACGTGTGGCAAGAGCGTTGAGGAGCTTCCCACCGTGGCCTGCCCGATGGACGTGGCTGGGTCGAAGACGTCCGATCTGGATGTGGACATGGACAGATCGTCTGGGCTAGGGGGTCTAGGCAGAGGGGATCGGGAACGAGACTGGGGGCTGGGGCTGCCCTGAGATTTCAACAGGGTCTCCAGAATGGTCTGCTGAGCCCTTATAGTCTCTGCCAGCTCCACAAGGCGCCGCTCGGCCAAGCTTGGGCGCCTTCGAGGCAACTGTGACAGTGAACGTCTGCGCCTGCGTGGAGAAGGGGAGCGGTGCTTGAGCGACGACCACCTGTCCCTTGGGGAAGGGGAGCGGCGCCTGCGCGGTGACCGCCTGTCCCCTGGTGAGCATCCACTCGAGTGGTACTTGCGTACCATCTCGCCTCCTATGAGAGACGTCTGCGCCTCTGTACCAGTGGTGGGGTATGGGAGGGTGACCTAGATGAGCATGCGAGCTCCCTGGTCACTGTAGCAGGGGGGGTCCTGGATGACCTCTGCGGAGGCTCTCAGACCACTGATCTCATTCTCCCCTGGTTGGAGGAGAGAGACTCTGCTGGGGATACGATTGCTCTCCATCGCTTAGTTCTCCTCAAGAACTTCTGGCATGGAGAGCAGTCCAACTCACCTGCCAGTGCCTTGGCCGCGTGTTCTGGCCCTAGGCACCTGGTGTAGGACTGATGTTCGTCCTGCCTGGGCAGCTTAGCTGAGCAAAGGTCACACTGGTGGAAGCCAGATGAAGACCCAGTCGACTGCACTGACATGTTTGCAGTTGTTGTTGTTGTTGTTGTTTTGTTTTTTTTAAACTGCTGTGCTCAATGAGCAGCCTGCAGACACGTTTTTAAAACAATTCACCAGTGCCGAATCAGTCGGTGCCGGGATCGACGTCAAGGTGAGTGCTGTCGGTGCCGAGGCCAGTATTGAGAAGCGAGCGGTCGGTGCCGAGTCGATTGGCGCGAGGTCGATGCTGACATGTAGCACGGTCTGTGCTGGGCTGTAGATGGCCTCGAAGCTTTTCCCCGCTGTTGAATCAATCGGTATCGGGATTGGCGTCGAAAAGAGTGTGGTTGGCGCCAGGAGGTCGGTGCCTAGTCAAACGGCGCGAGGTTGATGCCGACGTGTAGCGCGGTCGGAGTCAGGCTGTAGACGGCCTCGAAGAGGTTCGCCGGTGTCAAATCAATCGGTGCCGGAAACAGCACCGAGAAAAGTGCTGACGAGACAGTCGGTGCTGAGTGGACCTGTTCCAAGGTCGGTGCCGATGATAGGCACAGTCGGGCCGAGCAGTAGGCAGCGCTGAAGATGTTTACACTGGTGCATTCATTTTACCGTGAATTATTCCTTAATTTGCAGATAAATCAAATAAATTAGCCAAATTAGATACGTAAAAAGCAAAAGCAATGAACAACCTGTCTCAGATGTGCTACTGTGAGGACGTCCCTCTTCAACAGGAGGTGGGCGGGACTTCCCCCTCACAGCAGGGCCCTGATAGTGCAGCTTTTGTATATTTGCTCAGAGAGTGACGGTCACACAGAGGCTCTTCCCATTCGGTAATGGTTGTCATTAGAATTGAAAGGGAACAAAATAGTTATACTCAATCCCGATCAGAGGCTGAAAGCAAAAGAGACTGAGCTTCCTACGCTCTGCATAGTTATTCAGCACCCAAGGGGCCGTGCGCTGACATCAGAGCTACGGAGGCCTAAAGGCAGCTTCTATATTAAGCTCAGCATAATCCTACCACCTGACCGCGATACTCATTAGTTGATGGCTATTTTCTAACTGAAAGAGAACTGCAAATGTCTGTGCTGAATAGCACCCTAAAACCTTCCATGAAGACGTGCCTCATACCAGTCTCCAGGGGAAAAAAAACAGCGATACCTGCTGAAATTAGGGAGGATAGAATCTGAATTACTGGCACCATACACTGGTAGCTACAGTGATACAAATGTGTAACAACTGCATCATTGTTCAAAAATAAATAAATAAATCTAAACTTTCGAACCCCTCCGGGGTCCTCTGAGTACGCAGGCCGAGTGCAGCTGCACTTGCTATTGCTCCACCACTGTTCCTCCCCAGTGAATATGAAATGGATACTGTTTTTTTTTCTTTTTTAATTAATGTTTATTGAGTACATGCAGTACACAGCAAATGTAATGGCATTTCATCAGACTGAACCACTATATACACAAGAGTTAAAAAAAAGAATACCTTGTAAATACAGTATAATCGTAAATCTCGAAAAACTACTCACTTCTAAATCTTTTTTAGTCATTTTTGTATTACTTTAGTATAAATATATGTTAATTTGGATTCATATGTTGTTTTTTTCTGACTTTATGTGAATGAAAAGACACATATTTGCCCATTTCCCATTGGAAATAGTGATAATTTGAAATATCACTGTCCTGGTCACAAAAGCAAAGTTTGTGGGGAATAACAGCCATTTTCTATACTTTTGAGGCATAAGCAATTAGGAAATAACACTTACTACCCAGGAACAAAAAAAATAATAATAATTTGTTACACGGTGTTATCCTCTCCAAACAAAGTAGGTGTGAACGGGCACTATATATATTCCTATGAGCTTAACATGCAGCCTGCAGCACTCAGTATTCCCAGGTGGTCTCCCATCCAAGTACTAACCAAGCCCAATATTGCTGTGCTTAAGCACTGCATGGTAAGTTCGATTTGAAGAGCTTTTTGCCGTCAAAGATGTTGCCGAGGGGTCACTACAAGGAAGTAGCTCCTCTTGACCCCCAAAGGGCACTAATAGTGCTACATTACTGTAAATACAGAATAAGAATACATTTGAACAGTCTTTACTGCTCAAATTGGTTTCCCGTCCATAGCTTTCAACCAGGATATAGTGATATGATCTTTGCATAAAACAGATAAATAAACGTAAATTACAGGTGATTTTTACATCGTTTTATGAACATTTACACACTTTTCTTTCCTTTTTTTAAGTCCCACATTTACTACACAAGTCCTGTTTTACCAGTGTCACGTATAATCTTAATATATAAGGTAAACTTCCAAAATAATATTTAATAATAACTTACTAAGCAGTATTCTGACATTGTATGTATTAGCACCTTACCTATGGTACTAGTATTAATCAACAAATTGCGATTAAAATTCAAGTTGAGACTTAAATAAAATAACCATTATATCAAAGTTAAAGTTTAAATTAAGTTTGAATGAAATAAACGCGTTTTTAATTGCAAGTAAAGTTTTACCTTTTTTGTAACCTGAAACCTGCAACCACAGACGCTTCGTTCCAAACTCCTACAACCTACTGTGGCAGCAAAGGGCCCTCCCGTAGCCTCAGGGGTCGCCTTGGTAACATACACAGAAACCAAATGTGTTTTGTGTGATTGGTGTACCAGACGCTGAGAAAAAAACTTTTATGAACGTAGCGCACACAGTAGCATATTCAGTTGTTATTGGCTTCCACGCTTCATTGTTTCCAAGGAAACGCACAGAGCAAGGAATGTAGATACGTGTGTTTAAATTTTAACACAAGGAAGCTGGTAAAACACTAGGAAACGTGTTCTTTTTAATGAGATTTTCAATCAACTCTGCTCCAATGCATTTTACAAAGCATGTTAGGCTATAGTTACGAGAATGTATGGAAATCAAAACTGAGAAAAAATAAAACGACGTAATTATGCATATAAACACATTGATCTATCGACTAAATTGGTATAGCTCATCAGCAAACTTTCTTTTTGGTTCATATTCTCAAAGAAATGCAATACAGATAAGGCGTACAGGTATGCAGCCAGTCAAGCCTAGGCAACATAACCAAGAAAAACAAATAATGTACGCATCAAGCAAGCATCTGCAGAGATAAAAGGTCATAGTTACTTTCCCGTTTAAAAAGAAAAACACGTTATTTTCCGATTTTATCTTATATTAAACCGTGCTTAAATAAACTAATAAATACTATAAATACTTTCAAAAATAGTTGAAACGGGTTTCAGAAAGTGCAAACCTCACTTAATCAAACAGTCCTTAACAAAACCTGTATAAACAGCCCTAAAATTTGACATTGCAGATTAGGTCTTCAAATACAATTATTTCTACTGACAAACTGCCTTGGTGTTGGTTCTACTAGCAAGACTGCTGATCAACAAAATGGGGACGGACAGAGGCAGGCAATCATAGTTGGGGATACAATTTTAAGGCATATGGACAGCAAGTTTTGCTAAAGGGACCCAGTTAACAAGAGTGGTAAAAAGGGCTGGCACAGAACCAGCAGTGATTGTCCATATGTGAGTTGGAGCTCAGTGGTACTGAGGTTTAAAGAGAGCAAGGAAGGAGGCTTAGCAGAATAATTGGTTTACATATATGGTTAGATAATGAATGCAGACATAAGAGTTTTGGGGTTCATAGATAACTGGACGAAATGCAAGCTTGTCAGAAAAAAAAAAAAATGTCTTGCACCTTAATGATAGGGGAGCAAGTGTTCTGGCAGAAAGAACCCTTAGGGAGACTAGAAAGGATTTAAACTAAGCAGAAAGGAAAGCCGCCCACGCAACATTTGATAGGCTGCACAAAAAATGTCAGTTTATCAGCTGAGATGATTATTGGTTGTTAGTTGCTTTGGAAATTAATTATAATTACTGGTTACTTAGTAAAGCTCAGCCACACAGCATTTGACAGGCTACACAAAACCTGGCAATAAGCGGGTTTGTGAGATGATATTAAGAGAGGTCATTTCTCAAAGAACCTATGGTGCATGGAGAGTGGTTTTGTATATTGAGCGAGCTGATATAAAACTGGTTCATCTGTATTTTGTATTAGTATGCTAATTCGTTGTTTTATTTCAAGTGGTGCAAACTTTGCACTGGAGCAAATGCTGTTTTGGTTTTGAATGGATTTGAATGAATGAATCTGCTTTGCTTAGTGTTAAATACCGAGAAACCCCAAACTTGTTGTATACTGCTTCAGTGCAATGGGATTGGAATGCAAATCCTATCTTTTGTTTTTTTTTTTTTTTTTTTTTTTAATGGGTAGATTGTTGTACATGTAAATATTAGACAGCCCCAAAATAGTTGGGCAGTGTAAATATATAGCCTATATTTTTATTTTACCGTATTGTACTTTTACAGAGGGCATGGGCAGTATTTACTGTAAATAGGCAGTTAATTAAAAAAGTGGGGACTGTATGTTACCGTTACTGCCGCTATTGAGAAATTATGGTAACTACATTATTTTTCTGTGCAAGGTCTGTTTATGTCAAAATGTGAAACCAGAAATTTATGAAAAATAAATCAAAAAAATATAAACAATAAAAAGAATTTCACAGGGCTCTACCAGTTATCAATTTATTGTAATGAAATTTGAGTAGTTAGTTTGATTTTACAACCTGTACAGGCCCTGTGGGCATAAAGTGAATAAACTAAACTAAATAATATTTTCTAATTAATAGGATGATATCGACACAACACGGTATTCATTTCATTTGATTGTCTTGCAACCCAAACTGCCATATTTTAAAATGAGCAATCTTCTCAGCTGATTTTTGGGTCTTGACCAAATCCATGTTGCAATTAATGGTGTGATCCCCTCTACAATCTGGAACCTGTCTATTCTGGAATCTGGCACGATTTTTAAGACTCTTCTGCCTAAAATCTGACTGTGCAATCCAGCTTTGGGTCATGTGATTCTTCTTTTCCAATTTTAGAACTAGTATAAAAAACAAAACAAAGTAAAAGCAAGAGGTTGTGTACATATCCACATGTCCCGCTGGTACCATGCTGAATTGTGCAGCTGCAGAACAGAAAATAAAGAATCTCAATGTGCACACAAGCTATCTCTTTAAAGAAAATGTGTGCTTATCAAAAAAGCTCAACATTTACCAGAACACAAAAAGAGCTAAGTGAAAAATTCAAAATCTCAAGAAAAGGCATTGCAGACATTAAAACTACTTGGAGAAAACTTGAGTGCCAACAGAAAGCGCCTGAATGCTGAATGTAGGTCAGTACGAACAAGTGAACGACTGTCTATGGCAAATCTACTCAACACGCGGCCCCTAGACAGTCAATTTGCGGCCCACATGACTATATTTAAAGAGAGAGATCACGTTTGAAAAATGACAGCTTGTGCACCAATCCCGCATTTACAGTTTATTTTCTGGAGGATTACGTTATCGCGAGGCAGGTGTCGCACAGGGCTGCGGAGATTTGAGTGAAAGGAGAGCTGAATGGCAGGGAATTTTAAGTGTGTTTATATTAGTTTAAAATATACAAAATGGCAACCAAAAAACGTAAAATAGCTGACAAACAAAGAATATTCAACCCTGTTTGGGAGTTGGAATATGTTTTTACCGAAGTAAACGGAAAACCGATGTCTCTGCTGTGTCAAAAAACTGTGTCTGTGTTAAAGAAAGCAAACTTGCAACGTCACCATGAAACTTCTCAGCCCGACTTTAACCAGTCTTATTGACCTGGCAGTAATTTAAGAAAAGACAAGGTATGTAACTGTCACAAGCTGGCTGTAAAAATAAATAAAAACTTGTGGCGGGTTAAGTTAACAGGCTGGGTTGCAATGTGTATGTGGTTATACTAGCATTTGGACGTAAAAGAAGACGAGTGCACTTAAGAGTTTGCACACAGCCCCGTATCTGGTTAATTGTGTGTACACAGCCCTGTAGGTGGAGGACTATAAAAGGCTGACACAGGAACAGGAAAAGGTGGTGACCAGGAAGAAGAGAGGCAAGGCAAGACGAGGAGAGGCTGCAGTTGGAATTGAACTAATGGAGGGTGAAAATACTTGTCTGGGAAAGAAGTATTGGTGCATAAAATATTTTATGGCGTTTTAGGGGTGATAAAGAAGAGGAATGATTAACAAGTTATCAAGCAAATAATCCATTAAGTTTTATTTTATATAGTGCCTTTCATGGGAGAACATTATCATAAAACACTTCACAGAGTATAATAATGGAATTGTGGGTAAATTGGTGGATGTAAACACTTAGTAGTAATTAATTACCTGCCTTATTTATGGTTTATTTCTGATTGTTATCACTGGAAAAATCTGGGGAATAATTTACCAGCATCACATATTAAATTGCAGGATTATACTTACCTGTATTATCTCTAAAGAAAAAAAGAGCAGGGCCTGGATTTGAATGGTATTTTTACAACTGAACTTGTGGATACAAATAAAATTGTTTTTGTTGAACTGACCTCCTCTGTGTCTGGTGTTTACTGTGCATGTTGTAGGGTTGAGTTCTGGGTTACAGTGGGATCCTTTAGTATTGGTTATAGTAAATCAAATTTAGTGCCACTGCTTCAGAAACAGACCTGGGACGTTTAGTTGCAAGTTTTTGTGGACAGCAAAGTCTGTTTCGTCCACAGTTGAAATATTTGAAATTGCTTGGCACCTGGTGAAAAGCAAATAACCTTGTACAGAAGGGGAATTGATTAAACAGTGCTTTCAAGATTGCAGCAATTCTCTGTTTGCAGAATTCAAAAACAAAGATGGCATTATAAAACAGATCTCCAAATTACAAGTGTCATATTCAACAATTGCAAGATGCATGGAAAATATTTCTGATTTCTTTTTTCAACTTTGCAATGACCTCGAAAATGTTGAATATTTCAGTCTAGCCCTAGACGGAATTTGTGGAGGAAATGCTCACTCTACTTGCCAAGGAGGGAGAAGATATTTATAAACAACTGATGACATTTTTTGAAGGTCCTTGTGAAAATGCAATAGAGAGATTATTGGCTGCATGCCGAGGTTAGGTGGCTAAGTTGTGGTCGGGTTTTGGCTCATTTAATGGATCTGCTTCCTGCTTTGAGAGATTTTTTAGAAGAAAAGACCTGCTTTGATTTGCTGTCGTTCATTAATGACAAAACATTCCTGTTGCGAGTGGCCTTTCTGACTGATCTCAGGCAACGTATGAACATGCTTAACCACAAGCTACAAGGCAAGGGTAAAATCTTACCTGCTCTGTTGAGTGATGTGTCCGCATTTGAAGCTAAACTGGCTCTTTTTTCAGATCATCTTCGTGAGAAGGGTTTCACGGACTTCCTAGTCCTGAACTCACAGGTAACACAGTCACACAACCCTATGTCATTTTTGCCAGAACCATACACAGAATACTTTTCTGAGCTGTCCAGAGAATTCTCTAATCAATTTTCTGACATGAAACCCTTAACATCAATACTCTCAGCAGTTAAGCATCCATTTTTGTTAATGTAAAAGTTGCTTCAGTTTTGGTTTAAAAATTTGGTGTAAAAAAGGCTACTTTTGAGGAAGAAATCATAGAATTGCATTCTAAAAGCTAAGCACCAGGAAGTGGCCCCTGAAACATTCTGGATGTGTTATGTACTGAATGAGACATACCCTGCAGTTGTTAAATGTGCCAAGAAGGTCTTAACCTGCTTTGGATCAACGTATGTTTCTGACAGTGCATTTTCATCAAAGGACACGATAAAATTGAAAAATCTCTCAATGATAGACAATTAAATGATCGTCTCCGCTAGGAAGCCTCCTAGTTTAACACAAGTTCTGGGTGGCTGATATCCAGGACTGCTGTATTCTGGGGCTGGACCTACTGGCTAAAGTGGGGCCACCCTCAACCTTGCTGCTGACACTGTGTCCATCAGACAAGACCACCTTGGCTCGCCATGTACTGGGAACTAGGGGAGGAGAGCCAGCTGAGTGAGCGAACATCACTGCGTCACCCGAAGAGGAGCTGGGCTCCTCGGACGCGAAGGAGCAGCACCTGGCCTCTCAGAAGATTCCATCTGCACATGGACCATGCCTCCTTGCAGTGGACATCCTCAGCCCCTTCCCTCAGCAAGAGCAGGGCAACAGGTTCACGAGTCAACGGGGTGCATGCCAGCGGCGCTTATGTTCGGGATGGAGCTCCACACCCCCATGGATCTGGTGTTTGGAAGGCCGTCACCGCAAGATGACCCTGAGCCAGCTGGCAGCTCCAGCAGCTTCAAGACCGGCTGGACGTGGCACACGCTTTTGCCCAGGAGTGTCTGGAATCGGCTAGTCAGTGGCAGAAGTGGGTACCTGCGGCGAAAGAAAGGAATGTGCTTGAAGCTGACCAGCCACTGGCAGAGCCTATGCAGAGTGAGTGAGTGGCTCTCAGATGTGACTTACCGGGTAAAGCTTCGAACCAGGGGGCGGGTGGTTGTTTTGTATCAGGACCCCCTGGCACCCTACCGTCCTGGCCTGGACAGTACTGAGCCTGGTGTACACGGGTACTCCTGCATCAAACGCAGTCACTGGAGATCTGGGAAGAGCCGGCTCTCACTGTGGCCAGCATTCTCATCACCCACCCCAAGGACTCACTGTCTTTGTTGTGGATCCAAATTATTGGCAAATGTAAATAACTTTTACTGCATTTACCTGTGAGATTTTGCTGTAGTGAGATATGAATGCTCACGTCAACATTAGGACTTAAGAACAAAGAATGAAAAGCAAGCCTTTTATTGGTAAACCACGGGATATTTGCAGTACATTTTTTCGGCTCTAACAACTATCCAAGCTAATTAGAATTAGATTTGTTATTGGGGGAAAATACTTAATTTAAAGGAATGGGGAATGTCAATAAAAGTGATTGTGAGAAATATAACTTAGGATAAAGGGTGAAGCATAACAGTAAATATATTATTAACCATACAATATATACAAGAAATGTAATCTCAGTGGTAACCTACATTGTGAAGATTGTGTAAAATAAACTGTCAGTCACCAGGTTGACCCAATTCTAGGTCCTAAAGTAGTTTATTACAGCACACCCTAGCTATAACGAACCTGTTGGGGTCCAAGCGAAAGGGCGATCAAAATGAACGATGAACTGTTGGAGTAAGTTAATGAGATGAGGTAGTATTATCCTATTCGTTGAAGAATTGAAATGCAGTATAAAAAGCAAAAATCCCCAATTGAAGCTGAACTTCTATTCAAAATCAATCTGACATGAATTGTTTCAAAGTGCACCAAATCTTAATCCAACATGCAAGAATCCCAAACTGAGTTTTTATTCCAAATCAACCCGACATGAAAAGTTTGTATTGAAAAGTTCATCAGATCATCAAGTGTTTTTTTTTTTTTTAAATCAATTTTGCTTTGCCGTATGGTTGCTAACCAAGTCAAAAAACAGAGTGCTTTTTGGCAATCTATTTCCATGACAGAGGTATGCCTGCGTTACTGCTTTTTTCAAACAATGTATGTAGTTCTCACCTTTGTTGCAATATAAAATTATTTTTGTTCCAGCATAGTTACACAGCGTACACTTTTTATTAAGACAAAAGAATTGACTTCACTACGGAGTGTGACAGTGTGTGTTTATAGTATTTTATTTTTTTTTTGGGGGGGGGGGCGGGGTTGTCCAGGGGCCAGGTTCGTTATAGCCAAAGGTTTGTTATAATGAAGCGCATTATAGCAAGGGTGTATTGTCTTTAATTTCACCTATTGCACCTCCCTTATAAAGGTTTACCAGGGTCATTTTGCATGGTAATTGTATGGTTTTCCCATGCTTTTTTATGGTTATATGAGACATTTACTATAGTGGTTTTCCATGTTTTTTAATATGCATTATAATTCTTCTGTGGGCTTTATAATACTTATTTGCTTTATTGCATTACATGCTTTTACTATTGGAAACTTTTATAGGTTTGGAGTGGAATGGGCACCCTTGCTCTAGTGGAAAACTTTTATGAAAACAGATGGCAAACTAAGCAGCTTCATTACTGGGGCATGCCCAACTCCGCCCAACCTTGTTGAAGTACTTGCTTCATAGTTGAGTTGAGGCTGCTCAGCCCTTTATATAGTAGGATACCTACAATAAATACTCCCCAGGCAGGTTTTTTTTTTTTTTAAATACTTGCTGTAATTGTTTTTATTTACCCACCACCATACTGTCGCTGTTACTTGATATTTACATTCTTCTCCAAATCATTTTTAAACAAGTTTGAATATGCCTCTGAAACAGAATGATCCATCCAACAGCTAACCCAATAGACCATAAAGGCTGTCACACACCAGACGCAATGGGATTTTTCATTAGGAGACAAGCCACTTTCACAGCGACATGACCAGATAAACTAAAAGCAAAACAGAGGTGATGCAACAGATTGGAAAACTGCCAGATCAAAAAAAAATTGCAACTGACTATGATCAAGACTGGTACATATTCATCAACATGGTGTATTAATTATGAGTGCCTTCTCTGATGAAATTTCAGCATATTTAAAATACATGGTAATATAGTATCATCTCTTTCCTAAATATATGCTGTATAGTGTAATATATTTTTTAATATACTCTCATACATTTCAGAAAACATTCCTAATATATTGCAGTACATTCCTACAAGAATACAAGATATATTTTATAGATGGCAGAATTCTAAAATATGTTTTGGATTTCACAAAAATATATTGCAAAACATTCTACTTTGCATGGCGTGGCGTATATGTTACTGTTTCTGTAACATATACATTTTTTAGTGCATTTTAACAATTCTTATAATGTTATCCCATGTCTAAATTTAATTCCTTACCAAACATTATATTTTATAAAATTACATTACCTCACAGTACAAGGAATCAGGGACCTAATTAGCATATGGCTGGAGCGGGGCATGCTGGGAATGAGCAATTGGACTTTCTATTGGATCCGAAGGACAAGTGGACTGTTCTGTTCCCCCAAATGTTACAATATGTTAGAAAATATTACAATATATGGTTGCATACTTTGAAATATGTTCCCTTGTATTTTGTTTCATGCACATTTTATATATTTAAATATATTTTTCACATATATTCCCAACATATTTCAAAGTATATAGAAGTATATTTTGGAATATGTTCCCTTATATTTCAAACTATATGTTGGGATATATTTTAAAATAATTGTATATTTAAATATATACAATTATATATTTTTACAATGTATTTCAATGTATTTTTGTGGCTATTTTATATATTTTAATATACCTTTTAAAATATATATTTGAAATATATTTATTGTATTTTTTTTTCCATATGGGTGTCACCCCTGGATCTCCTGTGTCGCTGTGGTGTGAAAGATACCTATGAAAAGTATAAGTTATATTAATTTTGTAGTATCGCTGCAGAGTTTCACTTGTCGCATTGCGTCTGGTGTGTAGCAGCCTTAAGGCTTTGCTGGAGGTATGACATAGGCCCGGTTTTTTGGGATGGAACTGCATAACAGGCTCACATTTTGATTGGTCCTTGTCTGTCACAGAAATATGACATCAACACAAGTGGGAAACTTTGGAGAGATTCTAATAAGTGCTTGCTTGGTCCAATTAAGCAATTTAGGGGACAGTTGGAACAAAAACCAGGAGGACAGTGGCCCTCTAGGATCAGGGTTAGGCACCCCTGCTGTAGGCTATATATACTGTTTAAACCAGTGGTGCATAACTCAGGACATGGAGGGCCGGTGTTCCTCCTGGTTTTTGTTCTAACCATACCCTAAATTGGTTAATTGGACCAATTAAGCTTCTAATTAGGTCCAATAAAGTAATCTAGGGTGCAGTTGGAATAAAAACCTGCAGGGACACCGGCCCTACAGGACCGAGTTGTGCATCACTGGTTTAAGCAGTTGGACTGTGCAAATATAATGGAAACAAATTAAATACATTGTACAATAGGAATGATTATCTAGTGATAGATTACAGACATTCTTATGCAAAGTACAAGTAACATGTAAAAATGTGCCCCTCAACCATTTACTATATAGTCTTTCCCACCTGGAAACATTTACACTGGCCATAAAAAGGTTAACTGCCCTAAAATGCTTAATTGGACCAATTAAACTTCCAATAAGCACTTAATTAGTCCAATTAAGTAATTTAGGGTACAGCTGGAACAAAAAGCAAGAGAGACATGGGGCCCTTCAGGACCAGGACTGGAAACCGCTGCTAGCATGTTCATTGTTCCATATCACCAAATTTATATTACGGTCTTTCTAATTCAAACACCAAATGAATCGCCCTATTGTTTCTTGCTAATTCTGCATTTGTTATGTGCTTCTCCAGGTAGAATGTATGTATTTTATGAAACAAGCAGTTTGTAGTATAGTGACTACATCTTCCTTACAGTGAGTGTAAAACGATTAGTTTTGTTCAAGGAATGTACAGCTAGAAACATGTTTCAGCTCGTTTCATCATCGTCAGATATCCGTGATGTAAGATGGTTTAACAATGTTAATTACAGCTTTAAAGGCAGGTCGAGATTAGCAAGCCTAATTATAAACAATCTGTTTTGCATTGTGTGTTTACCCATAGCTGAGTTTGAGATAAGAAAGCGCTAAATAAAAATAAAATAAATAAAAAAGCAACAAGAAACTTGCTGTGCCCTCTACACCATCCCAAAGTGGGCACTGATAAGCAACGGACTGTCAATTGTTTCACACAAATGGAGGGTCCTGAAACTCCAGGAGCAATTAGAGAGCCCGTTATGCAGCCAGCGGACCACATTGCAAGACCCTGGGTGGTTTGGAACCCACTTACCATACCAGACAGATTGTCCTTTCTCACCCTTTGAGGGTTATTCACCCAGGGTCTTCAAACACTGTACTCCCAAAATTGCCATACTTCTAGTTTTAAAAAGCTCTTTATTTAAATGAAAGACAATACTTTGGATTTATATAGAAACTTGCATCCCATAGGATACCAAAGCTCTTCACACGCGGCAGCTATTCTGTGCCAGCACACTGACACAGCAGTTCAAGTGGGAGAGGTGAGGAATTGCTCAGCCAATTGAACTACAGGGGGAAATTTAGGTGGGCCAGATTGTAAGTGCCTGAATTGGAATTTAGCCATTATATTTGCATAGTCCAACTGTTTGGATATTATCTATAGCCTACAGTTTAAACTATCAGGAATAGATAAAGAATATTTTACCAATACAATACAATAGTGTTTATGTTAAATGGTTGAAGGGCATTGGCCTCTTAAAACCCATAAGTGAAAGAGCTGATAGGCCTTTATTTTATTTTAGTTTTTGCATGGTGAATAAAATATATTGAACTCCACCATTCTATTCATTTTGAGGTATGATAAACCTCTACCAGTGACTATATTGTAGCGATCTTGGGGGGGGGGGTGGAGGCGGGGTTCAGGGGAGAGTATCAGGTTGTGTGTGTGTGTGCAGGGTTGAATGGTGCTGTGTGCGTGCATGGTTGCACGGTGCTGTGTGCGTGCAGGGTTGCATAGTGGTGTGTGTATGAATATCTAGTCACCCAGTCTTACTGTATTGTTTTTTGTGTTATTTTCCCATTTCATTTGAAGAATACTTGAATGAACCAGCTATACTTTTTTATTACATGTAAGTGTGTACTACTACGTAGTCTTAAATGGTTTCTTATTAATTTTGGATTAGTAATTGGTGTTCTTTTTCTTTCAGAACATATGATGATTTGGAGTAAATCTGTTTGAGTGTTTTGTGAAAATATGAATTATTGCAATAAATAAAGCTAAAGTGGAAAAGAATGTATTTGAAAATAGTGTATTGTCCCCTTATTTCAAGCTACAAGGTTAGCGTGCTTTGAAATATGAAACACGTTTTGGCTGAAAGTCATTCTGGTGACCCTAGCAGCTGATCTAACACTTGGCAGATGTTATATATGTAAGCAATAAGCCACTCCAGACATATGTTACACACGCCTGGCTTGAGGCTATAGGCTGAGTGCCGTCAGCCTCCATGAAATGCTGTAAGAAATGTCTTACCACACATCCTGGAGTGGGTTATTGCGCTTCTAAAATGGCTAAAATTTGCTTATTTACATGTTTTATACAATTTGTTAAAGTTGACATTTGAAATCGCTGTTCTTGTAGTACAATAATCGCGCTCTGCAACTTTGACTGTCATTCCTCCAAACGTGCTGCTTGCATCTCTTCTCAGCATTAGTTTTAACTTCAAACGGTGAGTCATGCAGAAAGTCACTCCTATCAGTTAACTTGAACAAAACGCCTGACTGCATAATTACGAATAATACACACTGCCGTGTGTAGTTACTGTAAGCTGTAAAATCTGAATCTAGGTTTTACTTTTTTATTTTCATATGCGGCCCCTTCATTGTTAACCACTTGCCACCATTTCCAGGCTGATTTTTGTACTGTAGCCCTGGGACTTTCGCTGTGGACCAAGAGATCGAGATTTTGAGATTTTTAAGAAAGAAAATCCAAGGAAATGAATTGTCATTTTTATTTTATATGATTCTATTTAATTTCTGATAGTGTTTGACTATTAAAAAAGAAAAAATTGAATACCTAAAGAATCTCAAGCCCTTAACTGTCAATATGGTGGTGTGGCAAAGTGGTTTGTAGTGCACAGGTGCAGTGGTGATGCGGTGCTCAGCAATGATAAGCACAAGACAGTTCATGGTGAAAAAGTAGCTCTTTATTTGCTGACAAATAATAATAATACCCGGCTCTACACAACGATGTGTATCGCTCAGGCAAACCATGGGGTTCAGTCCCGAAATATTAATAGAAGTAGACACACACTTTTAAACACACAAGTCTAACAGTGAGTGCTCCAAGTACAAGTAGTAATTCAATACAGTTTATTCGTGATAAGAGTGGTGTAGAGTGGTCGGGGCGGGTGCTGGCTTTTAGCAACAGCTCCCAGATTAGTTAGCCTTCTACATGTGACAAATATCACAGGTTACAAGATAACACACACAAATAAGACACACAAAAACTCACGGTTTTCTACACAGTACTCCTTGCAGGTCGATGCGTAACAATAACACAAGCAACAGATCGCTCGGGCCACATCCCCTTACGTACCTTCAGTCACGCCCACTTTGGTAGCGGTTGCAATCACGTCTCCAACAATCCATGACTGACACATCGCCAACCGCAGTAAGGTGCTGACTTCTAGTATTGTGGTTTCGCCCCCTTTTTTGATGTCCGACTTCCGACTGACCCTGGAATGAGCTGTCAAGCCATCTAGTCCGGGGCACACTGTTCCTGTTACACCGTGCCCTCACAGGTCAGGAGGGAGATTGTTGACTCAGATTTATTCACTCTCTGTCAAAGGCAGCAAGAGTTTTTTTTAAGCTGTTGATCCAGACACGCTTTGATCTTCAGTGGGGATTTGCCCCAAGCCTGCAGTAATAGCCGCGCAGTAAGACAATTCTTACTGCACCGGTTATGTGATTTTGTTCAGTCAGTCATGGCATTTAATTTATCCAAGCCATTTTATAATGTGTACTTATATACCTTTATGTTCTATGATAGTTGTAAAGGTTTCAGTCTGCACAATTTCATTTTGGAATATGAGCAGCTGATATGCTGTATTTAAAGTTTATTTAAATTTAACCAAAGACTTATTGAAGTTATTGAAGAGTTTTTCCCCTTTTTTTCGGTTTACCCTTAATGTATTTTGCTTCTATGATTGGAGGGTTTGTCAATGGTCAGGCCTGAGCACTCTCTCTCTCTCTCTCTCTCTCTCTCTCTCTCTCTCTCTCTCTCTCTCTCTCTCTCACTTCCACTTCACACATACACAACATTTCCTTGGCTCAGTGTGCGCTGGAGATCAAACTGTCAGAAACACACACTTCCTCACCTCTCTATAAAGCTCTGAGATGGCCAGTAGAGCTTTGGTTCTTGTTCTTCTTTTCCTGGAGCAATCCGTTCCTTCAGAGTCTGCAAAGATCCTGACTGTGTGCTTAATAGGTAAGTTGCAGTGGGTGGTAAATAAGAAAGTCTATTAAGTGAAACTGGGGAGCTAACTGACTCTTTTGCAGTAAGAAAGTCCACTACTATACTGTTACAAAGAAAGTCATGTATAGTGTTACAGAAATCAAACATATTGCAGGTAGTTTTAACATGCTGTTTTTTTTTTTTTGTTTTTTTTGTTTAGATATATAGCTATACTGTGAACCAGCAGGATTTGTTGGCAGTATTTGCATATTTGGGATTTCTAGGTGTTGGGGGATGGGATGTGGTACTGAAAAAAATAACCAAGAGGTGTTGAGGGCTGTTAAAAACTGTAGTCAGTGCATTCATTACAGATTATGTTAATTTGCAGTATTTCAAACTTTTATGTACAGGCAAATATATGCCTTTGGTCATGCAACATGTTGACAAAATGAAATAACATCTGACATCTTTTTAGCTTACAGAAAATACACTGTATAAATGTGTTGCATAGGGATGATTTTACATACTTACCTTACAATTGAGCAGTGCAATTGACTAAAAACTTAAATTAGCAGTACATTTTATTATTACTGAATTATTTAGCATTTATGCTTGGCCACAACTTTGGCATGTCCTTCTTGTAGCTTTCAGACTGCAAACTTGTACTATTCTGGAGCATTTTATTTTATTTTATTTTATTTATTTATTTAAAATACGTTACAACATTTGCAGTTTGCCGTATGTAGTTTTGTATTTGTTTGTTTCAGAAATTCTTTACCTATACATTACTAATAAATACACTGTAGGGTTGCTTAGATTTCTTACCAGTGCTTGAATAAATTTCTGGGATAAGACGTTTTCCTTTTAAATTACAGAATCAAAATGGAATAAATATAGTAGTAGTTTTCTGAACAAAAACAGCTGAAACAAACAAATGTAGCAAAGGACAGGCCCCAGCAATTTATTAAGAATAATTATAGCTGCAAACCTGTGGAACTGTATGTTTGTATGTCCTGTCTGATTAATAAAAATCACTTACTGAATACTAGAAACATGAGCAAAGCAACACTTTAAAAACATTTTGGATACATGTACTTCAACAAAATGTACCCAAACTACATATATCAGGAAGGGGTGACGAATGGATGTTACTGCAAAGATAATAGTAATATGGACAGTAGTTTCAGAAAAAAAAAATAGCTAAAATAAATACATTGTTTAGGACATTATTCTGACATTAATATATAGTATTATCTCATCAACCTCTTAAGTTTCATTGTCCTCATTTGAGGACAGACAACTTTGTAATTTTTTGGAGCATTTTTATTAGGAATTGTAACAGGGTGAAGTGTTATGTGTGTGTCGTCACTAAACAATATTGAGGCAGACACAGACTTAATAACACAAGCCCTGACACTAAGGTATTCTCATGGCCACTCAGGGAGCCCAGAAGTAGGTCAGTTTTTATTTTTAATAAATCTTTTATTTTTAGCTTTGCTAGGGCTACCATTGTTGGTACCTTAGTGTTAGCACTTGTGTTAGTTAAATCAGTACTCTGTATCCGCCTCAGTATTGTTCAGTGACGACCCACACACGTTAAGTCTAAATGTAATGTATCAAATTACATAAATACAGCTTGTGTTCTGAATTTGTTCAAAGAAAAATGTATTTCGTACTGTGGCAATGTTGCCCCGTCCCTGTGTGTATTTCGATGTTGTATGTTGCGTGTTGTGTGTTAATGTTGGTGTATAGTCATTGGTACACGGGATGTAATATGGGGTATGCGCACAAGTGTTTAAAATGTATATTTGCATTTAGGCACGAGGATTGCACAGCGCTTCAAGTGCAGGTAAAATGTAATAATATGCAAGCACAGGGAATTGCACTTTATTAATTCATGTGCAGTTGTACCGAGACTTCAATTGAATGATTGATTAGCAGTCGAGTCTCAGTACAGCTGCTTAAAAGCAGCATGTTTTCACTCACTCAGGGTTGTGTGTTCGGTGAGTGGAGAACGGGATTGGAGACTGAGGTAATAGTTATTATAATAGCAGCTCACCGTGTTTGTCTGTATAGTTTGTTTTGTTTGTCTCTTTGTTTTGGCTGCCAGTGCCGTGTCCTGTGTTTTGTTTGTCTTTACAACCTTTTATTTTCTGTCTGTTAAATTATTAAATGCTGAGCGAAAACAATCCCTCAGCTTCACCAAACTCCACCTCTCTGTTGTTTATTTGTTGGTTCCTGGTTCTGGTCTGACGTCACCCACTACAGCCGTCTTTCTGACAGGTACTTAATGAATTAACACAGAACACAGAATACCAAAACTTTCTATTTTAGCAGATAAATTGTTCAGTTTGATATTTAAAAATGTAAACACTACTGTAGATATTTACATATGTATAATGTAAAATATAATAAACTCACAATTTTCTACATGAGCTGTTTGTACGTTGGATAAACCTTCATTGTAAAATGAATGTGTTTATTTATATGTACTATCACCTGCTTTGGACCAAGAATGGTTTGTGAGATCACAGCAAAAAAAAGGATGTGTCTAGTTTTTTTTTTTTAACTGCTGCTAATGTTTTCACTGTTAATATGTTGCTACCATTAACAATGTTGTTGTAGTCCACAACTACTGTAATGTAATAGTAATTACAGTTAAACCCAATTAAAGGTGCATTACCCAATTCGAAAATTAATCAAGTTAATCAAAATTGTAGATGACATTCAGAACTGTCCACTGTTGCAAGGGTGTAACTGGCTTAAAGAGTGACAGAAGTAGTAGCAAGCAGGTTTCAAGGGATCAAGGAAGCTTGTGTCCCTGCCACTAAGAATAAAGTAATTAAAAAATACCAGTCCTCAGGTCAAAAACGGTGCATGGAAATATAAAGCACGGAAGAATGTTGTAAAATAATTCTATTTCAGATGCATGTGTGGGGAAACTGCAGTTTTAAGGGATGTTTTTGAATTTTCAGCATGCACGTTCTCTAATCTACAGGAGCTGTGTTAAGGAGAAGGGTTAAGTGCAGCACTAGTTTCTGTTCATGGCAAGTCTTCTGCCAACACTAAAATCTGTCTGGCTATAATAACTAATAGTTTATTAATTGGGTTGTTTGGGAAAGAGAAGCAATGCAATTTTGTTTTGAATTATTTGAACTATTTGAATTATTTGAAATTATTTCAGAGGTAGCTACAAGCTGGGCAACCTTTTTATAACCCACTATTGTTGTTTACCATAAGAGAAGTACATATAAAATATAAAATAAAAAGTATAACATGTTGTTTTAGGGTACATGTCGGGTTGATAAAGAGCACAACTGATACAATCAGAGTTAACGTGCCAGGAGAATTCCAAGGCCCAAACGTCCTGTGTTTTAAAGCTTCTGCTAATGATTGTTATCCAGTCTAATCAGTTGCAGGCAGGACCGTCTGTTTTGTTTGGACTTTATGGCACTCAAGACCACCTCCCTGCCAAGTATAAAGACCCAGTGCTGTGGTGGTTCACATAAGATGCTAATGTGTGTGTGCCAGCCTGTTAGAAAACAAGCAGAAAGACACAGATTGACATCAGCATCTGGAGTCGTAGACTGGGACTAAGGGATTCTGGATAATACTTATCACCCGATCTCTCAGTATAATATCAAAGGTTTTTGGATGAAAGCATGCTGCCAGCTGAAGCAGCTAATTACCCCACTAGCACACAGCCAGAGCTACAATTATCTGGATCAGGAATCTGAACAGAAAGCTGATATGACATGCAAGCTCTTCTCAAATATTGTCTGTGTTTGTATGATGCCTTCTGTGATGGATAAATGATGCAATGTAAGGTTTAAATGTATATTGCATTGGTTATAATGATTTTCAAAACTTAAATATTTAAAAATAGTATTAAAGATACCTGTTGACATTAACATTTATAGTGGTAGTCTAACCGATAATGACCAGCTCTGTTTATTTTCAAAGAAACTAATGCATTGGATGTAGCTATACCTATGTAGTAACTATCCACTACACTACACAAGAAGGTATCGGAGGTCTTTTGTTTCAGTGTGTGCAATAAGAGCCTGTCTCTCTCCCTGTCATTGGAGTTTACTGTTCTGTGTTCTGTGCAGCGTCTAGGGTGGCCACCTGTCTCCAGATTTACCGGATCCTTTGAGACAGAACGGATTTTCAAAATTCCCCTTAAACTGAAAGTAACTGTGTAAATTAGCTACACCTTTGCTGAGATTAATTCTGTGGCGGAATTGCGGTGCGAAGCAAACAAGTCACCCTGATCAGCTGCTTCCTATCAGATCTATAATGATTAGCTATGGATGAACAGATGAGAAACGGGATGATGCTTTGCTTGGGAGAGTATTATTGGCGATTGAATATTGACGAACAGAAAATAAATAGCGACTAAGTGACTGCAAAAAATAAATACATAATAATAATACAAATACATAAGCAGTTTATTCATTCTTATTATAGTTATACAAGTGTTTGATGCACATGGTCATTAAGCACCATTGCTAATTTAAGCAAAGTTGTAATGGTTAATTTACACATTAATTGCTTTCAGTTTGGGGACACGCTTGAAATCCCGTCCAGTAAATCTAGAGCCACATACTTGAGTGGGCATGAAACTAATTAGAGACTTTCTTAAAAATTAAAAATCACTACATAATAATCATAGAAGGTGTGAAAACAGTTCTAAAGCTACCACAAGGTTAGAACATCATTGTTGCCACCAGTGATTTGATGAACGATACATATCTGGGTTTTTTTATGTCCAGATAAATAGGTTTATACATTAAAATGCAGATTTAGTGAACCAATAGTCCATATTATTTTTAAAGAAAAAGCTATACGTTTGCAGTCCAGCCCAAGATATTTACGAACATCTGATGTTAAAACACAGTACATCTACATGGTCCTTTTAAAATAAATATTTTGGAGTAATGGTTTGAAAAGGAGCCAGATAAACATAGTATAATTTAATGTGTGGTTACTGACCAAACCCATGACTGGCTCATAGCCAGATCCAGTCAAACCTTTTCCCATTTATGAAAAACATCACAATCACAGCAAAGCATGAATTCAACAGTGAGCGAGTACATCTGTTCAAACAGGGAACTCAGTTATACGCTGACTGCTCATTATCCATGTGTATATGTCTCTTTTGCTTTTGTTGCTGCAAAGAAAACAGGAAAACAGAAGCTTAAAAAAAAAATGAATAGGAAATGGCTTAGCATGAATCTCACCTAGCAATAACATATCCACTAATGGAAAATCCTGATGGTTTTTTAAGCTACTAAAAAAGCACCTTTGTTTTTTCATTTAAAAAAAAACATGATATATATTGATGTTCTCAAGTAATGTGTGTGTGTGTGTGTATATATATATATATATATATATATATATATATATATATATATATATATAATACTCTTTTTTATATCGTTACACCGAGCCAATTAGAAAAAAGGATTTATAATGCTTTATTGTCCTCTTTGGTTTGCCAAGCTTGTGTTTACCATACTTTCTGTGCTTTTGTATGATGCAGTCTGATGTGGTTTGTATACTGTACTTGCCTCTCCCAGCACTAGCACAGGGTCTCTTGAGGCTCTGTTTCCTGCTTGGGAGCTTCCTGTGGCTCATATGGCCCAAGATGAATGAGTTTTAATCAATGACCCCTGTCATGATCCTTGTGGACAACTAAGACATAGCACAAAACCAACACAGCTGTCAATTTAGCAGCAGCTGAAACAAACACTGTGGAGACATGGAAATGTTACAGAAGACTTGTGGATATTTTATTAGATTCTGACTGGTTTACATTCCCCTAAAAAAGTGGTGAATAAAATTAATTGTTCATGGCATCATTCATACATTAATCTCCCAATAATGTAGTTGTGTAACAGTTTTGCTACAGCAGTTGTGTGTACTGTCTTTACTTGTGTTACTGTGAAGTATACAATATTTACAGTTTTTCTTGCTAGCTGATCAGTTTGTTTTGCCTTGAAGGAGGAAGTCATTACATGCTGCTGGATGAGATCTCACATACTTTCCACGAGAGGGGACACAAGGTGCGAATGCTACTACAGATGGGAATCCCCATTATTGAAGGTAAACACTACATATCTATAAACTTATCATCAAGTCTATTTGTGTTAACAACTACTAGTTAAAAATATAAACACATAATGTGTGAAAGAAAACTCACAGTGGGTACTAGTATTCACTAGCTATTAATCAGGAAACCATAAAATGTAGACAGTAGAGTTCCTTTTCCTGATTTATGGCATACAAGAATGAACAGGATATTTCTTAAACGTAACAACTTTGTAATTAAAATTGTTTGTATGTGTATTAATAAAAGATCAGCACTACTTTTTCTTATTTGCTTTCTTATCTATAGGATTAAACTATGCGGGTCGACCAAACAGTTACCAAATTACGAAATGGTCTGTCAGTGAGGAATATATCAAGGAATACAACACGTGGTTTTTCGAAAAACAGAAAGAATTTCTGCAGGGCAGGTATAAGTTTTATTAGAAGAAAAAAACTGAATTGTGTATTCCTGAACATTTGTGTCACTATTTTTAGATAATGTAAAGTGGGTTTTTATAGTATAATAACAATAATGCTAATACTGCCACTACTAATAATACTAACTTGCACTGTATGGCAAGAATGATATTTGCCTACAATAGACTATCACTCAAAAACAGCCTTTCGTTTTCCACATCTTGCTAGTGGGGTCTTGACTGATTGGGTGAGGAAGCCAATATATTCTTTGAGGTTGTGCTGAGTAAAGACACTTTGTTGTGACCCAGTGGATGCTTTGTTTTTGTTCACAATTTGTAGTTATTTTTTATTTTAATGGTTTTTGTATACTAACTGCCAAATTTGGCAATTTTGTAGCCTGGTTGATTATTAAAGGAATAAGTCAATTATGTCCTGGAACTTGCTACGAGCTGTATGTTCAATAAATTATTCTGTGTTTTTGTTTTTTAATGCAGGGATTCACTAAGTGGATATATACGTTTCATGGGACAACTTGCCCATCAGTGTGATTATTTGCTTGGGGATTCACAGTTAAAGGAGTCTTTGAAACAAGAGAAGTTTGACATCGCTCTACTGGATGCTTTTAACCCATGCTCCTTCCTGGTGGCAGAGTGGTTAGGCTTACCATATGTGGCATTTTTCCCTGGGAATTTACTAAATGCGCACCAAATTGCTCTCCCTAGCCCCCTGTCCTACGTCCCTGTCTACCGTTCACAGCTGTCTGATCACATGGACTTCTGGGGTCGTACGAAGAACGTCCTAATGTTCTTGTGTTCCAGCATTGCAGAGACACACATACAGGCTCCGTTCCACAGTGTCATCCAGAAGCACTTCAGGTCAGACATGCAGCCATCTCTCTCAGACCTTTACAGGAAGGCTGAGCTGTGGGCTTTCAACACAGACTTCTCATTGGAGTTTCCTCAGCCTCTCATGCCAAACACTCTTTTAGTCGGAGGGTTATTGTCAAAGCCACCTGAACCAGTAACCCAGGTAAGCATTCCCTCCAAATACTGTAATAAAATACACTTCCAAAATGAGAAAAAAACTGCAAGCACATCCAAGTTTTTCCTTCATTTTAGCTCAGATGAGCTTTGTGATATACAAACAATTCTTTAGACCTTAGAGAAAAACAGTGTTTGGCCTTACGTGTGTGGGAGACTGCCAAAAAACATCAAGCTCTAAAATACAGGTGTCAATTTTGATTAATACAGCCATGCTTCAAACCTAACGGTGTTTTCACCCCAGGACTAATTTACTGACATTACTGCATACAAAATACATTGGAATGAAGTCCGCTGTTAAATCACTAAAACAGACCCCATGTTGTTTGTGGCTCAACAGAGGGGGCACTGACCCATTTGAGCTAATTCAAATAGTGCACCAAAATGATGATAATGGGGTGCTGGTTAATTTGCCCTCCTTCCTATTGTACAAATAATAGTGGGTAGCATCGGAATACCACTTTTACCACTCAGAAAGGGGCACCATTAGCACTACACAGTACCTGTATTGCTGCTGTACCCAGTTACACAAAGACATATCCTGTGTGACAGTGGCAAAATACTGAGCTGCAGTTTAGAGCCTTGACATTGTATCCACAACACCAGGTTTTCATTTTGTGATTGGTGTTCATACACCTAAAGCTCCAAATGTAATAAAATTGCTTCAACTGGAAATGGCATCTCTAATGGTTTATTTATGAAGCCTTCAGAGCTATCAGGGATCATCAAGTCTTGTATTGCCTTGATTTAGGCAGTACCACAAATTCAAATACATTGCAATCTGACTCAGTTTTGCTTTTTTTATTGCAGGATCTTGAAGAGTTTATCTCCAAGTTTGGCGAGGCTGGGTTTGTGGTAGTGACTCTGGGCTCCATGCTGTCTTCTGTCCCACTATCAGAACTTCTTCAGGAGATGAACGCTGGATTCGCTCTGATCCCACAGGCAGTCATCTGGAGGTATCACCGCTCTCAATGGCCAGAGGATCTCCAGCCTGCTGCCAATGTGAAACTTGTAGAGTGGCTGCCTCAGAACGACCTGCTAGGTAAGAACAGTGTAATCTTTTATACATATTCTTTTATACTTATGAATGTATAAATGACTCTGAACACAAATGATATTACAAACCTTCCAGTAGAAGTACAGCGATAAAATGTCTGCCGATAAAATTGTATTTTTGCTGCGCCAATAGCTTTCACACCAGTGGTGATGTCATGGCAAAATTCACCCCCCCCCCCCCCCCCCCCCCTATAAAAATATATTAACAAACGTTATTAATAAGCATCAAAACAACACAACAAACAACACTATTGGTGTGTCTGTATGAGCCAAAATTAGTTCAAATGTATTCAAATTAGGTTCGGGTTTTTCAATAGAATATTAAAAATAATAACTGAGTTACGAGTAAATAGTAAACATATCTATGGTTTAATTATGATAATTACTATATACAGTAATTAAACCGTAGTTTATGTTTTTTGCTTTCCTATAAAGGATATGTATTTAATCAAGCACACTTAGTTCATAACCAAAGCTAGAAAAGTATCAATATTAAGATTAAATACTAATAAAAAACGAACAAATATATTTGAGTTTTTACTGTTTGGCAGTCGCGCACGGACTTTCCTCTGATTGTAACATCAGCTGGAAAAAAAACCCAGACGTATTTTTTTTGTTATTCCTGTTATACAGCTAATAAAAATGTATACATAATAGCTTTTCAGAATGCTTTCATTAAGATAAACAAATCATACACACCAGCTATATCCTGTTCCCTGGAAATGGACTTCCAGATGTTCTCCCTCATTGCCGTGTCTTTATAATTTTTATGTCCTTTATTGTACAGCTCCAGGTGTTTTAATACTGCAAGAAAATCTTTTCTTCACCATTGTTTACTGAAGCCTTCAAGGCACGCAAGGGAAGCTGTTCCTCATTGGTCAGTTCCCAAGCTGTCAGGTGACAAAATCACAAACTTGGACACCAATCCTATTTTTCTGCATTGCTTCTGTGTCGGTTCAATGTCGTTCATCGCATTGCAGGCAGCGTGAATGTCTTGTATCAAATACATGTTTTTTATTTTATTCTTTTGTTGTGGTGCGGTTGTTGTATGACACATTCACTTGTCCCGTCTGCTGTGTGGAGACCTCAAGAAGCATAACATTTCATTTTCATACTTGTTTTTTTTTTTTCCGGTCCCCTTACCATGTATGATGTTTGTAATCATTCTGAAAGGTTCTTATTGCAATTACTCAAACACTGTTTTGTTTTTTTTATTCTTTGAAAAAGAGTTCACAGGTTGCTCTTCAGTTCTAATTGCCTGCCTAAGACATGTAATGTAGGCCAGATCAGCCAACGTGTCTTTATAGAAGAGCCATTACCATCTAGTTATCTGCCAGTTTCGATCAAGTTTCCTTTTGTTTTGCAGGCAAATACAGCTTCTCACTAGATGGGGATAGCGCTTACAAATATGAAGACACATTGGCCTACATTACATGTCTATGGCAGGCAATTACTTTAAATCTGAACTCCTAGCCTAAGCAGCAAAACAAAAAAACACTACATGTAAGTCATGCAAAACTCAGAATGCTTGCAAATATCATAAAGTAGGGGCTCAATAAGTCACTGTAGGTGGAAGACGCCAGCAAAAAAATATTATCATGTCAGTCAAAAATATATATACAGTGTTGAAAGATGAATAAAATCAAACAGCAACAACACACTTTAACAATTAGGAGTGTGAGGTACTGTAGTTTAACATTTTGTAAGCCAGTTTCTGAGAATTTGGTACCAGAAAATAGCAGCAGAAGTCCAAGTAAAACTGATATTGGGTTTTTTTTTTTTTATTGAATCTGTTAACATTAGTTTTCTTAACACTAACAAGCACAGTAACGTTCAATAATATTCCATAATCTACTTCACAAGTCATCTGGAAGTTTTCGGTTGATGACTGCATGTTCTTGTTGTTCCACAAGGACACCCAAGTGCTCGTCTGCTGGTGACCCACGGTGGACAGAACAGCCTGATGCAGGCAGTGTACCATGCAGTACCAGTGCTTGGGATCCCTCTGTTTGGAGACCAGTTTGATAACATGGTGAGGGCTGAAGTGAAGGGTCTTGGATTGGCACTGGAACCAACTGAACTGCGAAGGGAAGACTTCGCCCGTATCATGAGGAGGCTCATCACAGACAAAAGGTATATTAGCTGTTGTGATAGAAATCTGTCTGATAATGCTTTCCATGAAGGTTCTACCAGACACAGAGTACTGTACACATTCAGCGTATCATTAGTGTGTGGTGAATTACCAGTAGTATTTAAGAGAACATCTATAACATGGCCCTTTATGGTTTTCACTGTTTGCTGTAGAGTTCTCTATGTGATGATTGACATAAGAAACCAGATCTGGGGCTCTATTCACAAAGCTTTCAAGAATGTTAAGTCTGTCTTTATGAATACAATGCAGTTTGATATTCATGAACCTTCTAGACTAGGATAGCATTGGCTTTTTTTAAGATATAGTTAATGTATTTTAGGCATAAAAACTGAATTTTGAAAAACATTCATATTAGAAACCGAGAAAATGTGAAATGGATATGTTCTTTTAAAAGCTAGGACCATAGATCTTTTTTTGGTCAAAATTGAGAACAGGCCTGCAACAAGAATGAAGGATATTATGAATGTGATAAATGGCTTTGGTTTAAAACTGGCAGAGGATCTACAAAGAGAGCAGGGACCTTAGCAAGAGGGATCCGTTCTTGTTTATTTTCAGTAATTTTACTTTGCATTCTTTGTTATTTGGGGTCAGGCTATGGTGTGCAGTTAAAGACTTTCCAGGAAGGATTTTTGTTTTAGTCAAGAGATTGTCCTTAGATATCCTTAGATGTCCTTAGTAAACCAGTTCGAAAGCATGGCAGAGCACTACTTTCCTGGTAGAGTCTATGGAGCAAACCCATTGTAGAAATTTTAGCAATCTGATAATGGTCAAATAGGTGGACCAAGCTGCCTTTTTATTATAAACATGCACCAAGGGATTGGATTGATTAACCTATACCCAGTCGACATAAGCCACAGCTGGATTTTTTTTGAGAATTTTACAGCACTGGAGAATCACTCTGGATAGGATCAACTACCTATCTGTGGCTATCCCAGGATTACCCCCAAATTAAATTATTTATTCAATCCAAGTGGATACTGTGGTACTATAAAATGCTTTAAAAGCAGGGTATAAGTTGCTCCAATCATCAACCCTTTAGACTTCCTTCTACCCCACAGAGGTCATCCGTTCCACTTTGTAACAAACAAGCATGACTCTTTCACGACCCTCTCACTCATCAATTGTACCTATCCATTTTATTATCTTGAGATCGTTATTCCTTTTTTAAATTGTTTTTTAGCATACTGTTCTCTGTTAAAAAAAATGCAATTGTATATATCATGTGTATATACTCCCATCAAACACAACTCTATAATTAACCAGTGATACTAAAGTGTAAAGTTTGTATTATCTTGAATAATATATTTTTGAATGTTTGGTTTATGTTGGTCTTCTGTTTTTCTGCTCAGGTACAAGACTTCAGCCTTAGCACTGAGTGAGATCCACCACTCCCACCCCCTCCCCCCAGGCCAGCGTCTGGAAATGTGGGTGGAACACATCCTCCAGTCTGGAGGAGGAGCTCACCTACGCACCTACAGTCTGCAGCAGCCCTTGTATCAGCAGTATCTCATAGATGTTATCCTGGGACTTGTTGCCTCACTGCTCTTGCTGTTGTATACATTGATCAAAATAGGAAAAACTGTGAACAGGCTGATACGTAACACAGGAAAACTTAAATCCAGTTGATTGTTATGTTTGACCAAAAAAAAAAAAAATTATTATTCACCTTTTTGAGTAACATATTTATTTTTGTTGTTTATTGAATCATCATGAAACCTATTGATTGTGCATGGCTTTGCTACTTAATACAATGATGTTCAATTTATTCTTTGCTACCAAATGCAGCTGAGCAGAGATATCCAAATTAAGGAAAATCACAGCAAATGAAACATACTGTTGACTTTAGTTACCAGCATCTCTGACCCACTTAACCACACTATGTCAGTGGATCAACAGGTCAGAAATGATTAATACATTTAAAATGCAAAACCTGTTGTGTTAACAGGTTTCATGGTGTTCCAGTGAAAAACCCCAGACAAATAAGTACTCTATAAGGTGAGTGATTTATTATGGCTTTTTAAGATTTGAGTATTGTACAGCACTGTGGAATCACATTGTACTGCATCAATTCTCACAGAAAAATAACACACACAGTCAACGGTTAAGAACAAAAAAGTAGTTACAGAATGATCTGTTAAAAAAATGGAACTAAGGCAGAACATTTATTTTATTCAGAAACCAGTTTAGGTATAGTAGACTGTAATTGTCATTCTGACAGATAATCTTTGTTATATGATGTTAACACAATATTATTTTTATACTAACAATGCATAACATTTTAGGATTGGACATTTTTTTATGTGAATATCATTGACATACAATTCCACAGCGGCCAGAAACAGAAAATTAAATACAGATGTTGTGAAATGCTTTAGGCAGTCTTGATTTTTTTTTTTTTTTTTTTAAATCAAATCATGGGAAATTAAACCCCTCAGTAAGTGTAGTCCTTACAATAGTAATGTTAATACAGTCCAACAGTATGTAAAACATGATAAGTTTTCCTGGGGGATGCAGTAAAGAAGGAAAGGAGTCAGTACTACAGACCCATGTGGTTTGGAGATCTTTATAGACCACAAGAATTAACTGCTTGAGCTTGACTTGGACAAGTTCCACAAACCATGAGGCTCTGTGGCTTATTCTCTTTATATCCTAAGCAAAAAACATCTCTGTTGACTACATTGTACAGCATTTGTTTGCTGAAGTGATACATGGTTTCTGTTAGATAACTAATGCAGAACTTGTGGACTGTGGAAGTCCCTAAATACCTCAGCTTGGGTATTTCAAAGCCATTGCTGCTTTTCTCAGAGGAAAACTGTAAAGTAAAAACTGTCCACCAGAGCAGAGGAGCTAACAGGTAAAACTCAGTGTCGAACCCCAAAACCTGAACTGCCATCACAGACAGCCAGCTACAAAGAGAGCCGCAACCCTTGAAATCACATTTCTCTGAAGGGACACCCTGATTGAGTCTGGCATTTCATTCTCTGCAAACTAAATTGTCTGGGAGGCTCTCACAGCACCGTATTGTATGGAAAGCACAGGCTGTTTGGAAGAGCCCTGCAGCTCATGAATGGAGCCCTGTCACGCCTCAGTAACGGCGAGTCTCGCATGGGCCCTGAACTTCAAGACGGTCCCTTATTGTCACTGTTATTATCTCCTAACAGGACTGGGGAGCCAGTTGAGGGTGGTTGGCTTGTGAAGCAAAAAATTAAGCGAGTCTGCCACTGTGCAGTTCAGAGTTCCCAAGCTAGCTTCCTTCATTCTGCATGATGTGATATTCCAGATGGCATTTAGATAGGAAGCACAACAGAAATGAGTATCATATAGCGACCATGGGCCTTTCATCATAAGCCCCTTTATTGTACCTCAGCTGCAAAGTGCCAATGTTTATTAACAGATTTGCAAAGAATCTACTGTATGAGGAATACATAGCAGCTTATCAAAGGTACAACTACACTGTAGACCATTTATAATGAATGCACAGCTTGCCATTAACATAATTGTTGTTATTATCAAATTAAAAAGAAACCTCTCAAAACAATAATTTACTGATTTTGATTTGCAATTATGTGGATTTTGCTACTTTTATAATACTGGTTTAAATAGTGAACAACTTTGTACTTGCGTCAGAATCAGGCCTTGCGTTTTTGTTTTGAATTTGTAGTCCATCCTACATATTGCTGACTTGTCAGGTTTATAAGAAAAAAAAGATAAAAATGAAAATGTCAATCTCAGCATCGTTGTGGTCCTGGTAACAGCATACTGTAAACTATAACCACTTTTTGTGTCTTCATGATCTTGAAATAAAATCTGAACACAAAACAAAGGCAAGTAAATAGAATTCACTTTATTTAGTACACCACTACATTTCTTTGGATTAAATATAATTTCAGATATACAGACATTTGAACCATTACATTATCAATAAATTATATTATAACATAAACATGACATCATCTCACTATGTCACATACAGTAAAGGGATACTATGAAAGCATATAATACAGGCATAGAAAAGATAAAGTGAAGCAGTTCAGGTTCTCCCATGATCACGTCATTCTTGGGTGAAAGTCGTGCTATGTAAAATACTATTTTAGGTGGTTTGTTGATGCATTACATTATTTACAGTTTGTAAATTAGGTCTTTATCAAGATATGCATCTCATAGCACATGTTGTCAGCACATGGAGGCAATTAGCCAAGATGTAACTTTTTCTGCTCGTACATTAAAGCACATGTGGGTGGAATTTGTGTTTCTCAACATGGATTATTTCCTATTTTAAACTTTAGAGTAACTACTAACAAGTAAATTTAGAGTAACTACTAACAATGACTTTAAATTATCACTGATTTTCAAATACCTAATTTTACTTTAGGTAAAGCAGTCTTAAGGCCAGTCAAAATGTTTTCTTTTGTACCTCAAAATGACTAACTGGTTGAAAGCATTACATATACAGTTTGCTGAAGTACTGACAATATAAAGCAAATTATCCCTAAAGGAAGCAGAGCTGTTGTGTAATTTCTACCCGCAGCAATAGAAAACATGCTAAAACGAAACTGTGTTCCTTATTAAAATGCTAGGCCCTTAAAGGGTTAATGGACCACTCTATTGACAATCAAACTGTTGCAGTCACAAACAGAAAGCCTGGCATTTACAAAGATGTTTAGCATAAAAGAACATTCCCTAAAGTGTCAAATATAGTTTACAGTTATGTGCATATGGTAAGTGTGTGTGTGTGTGTGTGTGTGTGTGTATGTATATATATATATATATATATATATATATATATATATATATATATATGTGTGTGTGTGTGTGTGTGTGTAAAGCATGTAAGTGCTATCAATTCAATTTAAATCAAGATTCCTGATTTATAGGTTTCAGCTTCAATCTGATCACTGTTCCCATGGCCATTGCTAAGAGTAGCCCAGGGTTGAAGGAGCTTTCATACTTACAGTGCAGACATAAAAAGGCACCATTGAAGGCGCACTAAAAACGTGCTTGCATTACCTACTGTACCATAATAAGGCTACCTCTGCATGGAGTCAGGGGCTGTCTCAGATGTGTCTCTTTGTCTGTCTGTCTTGTTGAAACTTTTAATACGTTTTGTCTTTTCAAAGAAAAATATTTAGCTACTGGACATTCAAATTTTTTTTTGTTTTTTTTTGGCTGCAGTACTCTATTAGGAAAACCAGGTAACACTCCCCTCAACAGAACTTCATTGCAGCACCAAGAATAATAACAAAAGAAAATAAATAATATGTAAACTAAAATACATACACAAACACGTAGGAAAAAAAAATAAAGTAGTCTAACAAATTGTTAGGTGAGTCAAAATGATTTGATGCTCCTGGAAAAACACCTTCAAAAGCACAGTCTGATTATGTAACCTTCAAAATATGTCCCTTTTATATTTTATTTTTGTCAATGTTTGCCATACTTGATCAGTTAAATATTATATTCATCTGCTGTGACGGTTACTTCTAATTAAAGAAAAAAAAAAAACGTGAGCGTTTTTGGCACATTGCAATGACTGGACTTAATCTTTATCTATGATTCACTTCCAAAATGCATTTGAAAAATAGTGTCAACTAAATCATTTAAAAATGTACCAACGTGTTAAATTAATATTGAATATGCCAATGCAACTTTAAAATAACAAACCTACATGTTTAACTTCTGACATTTTAATTATAATCAATTTAAAAAGTAAGCTTACTAAAAAATAACCACACACACACACACACACAAATGCCTGATAAATTACTGTATTTTCTATTCTATCTAATAAAATCATACAAGAACAAAACGCTTTTTGTAACCTCCTTTTTATTATGTGTGTATTTGGTTGACCAGTTGCTTTTTTTCTAAATTAGTCAGTGATCTTTGTCCTTACTTAAAGTATGCTTTGAGATACAGAAGTCATTAACCATGGAAAATCACAATCAAAGCAAATATTTATATAGGCGACTGTCATATGTTAAACGTAACACATGTATTTACAGTATTTATGACTTTAAATTACCGTATCAATCTAAAATGTTCCTCCTGGCTGCCAGTTTATGATGTCATAGCAAAGTGTATAAAAAAAAAAGAGAAAAGAGCAATGGAGTTTGCTTCACTCTACCATCACAGCAGCTTGTGTGCCTTTCCAGTGTTTCAATTACAGTGATGGTTACACAATTCTGAACCCTAAAACAAGGTATAGTATTTACAACATGATAAGATATGTTACAATAGTGAAATCAAACTGATCTAAGGCTATCTAGTGAATCCAGACGGCTTCCAGTAAAAGCAACACAACCATGCTTAACACATAATAAAGTGGTTCCCAAAGCCATTTTGTTAAACAAGTAACTGAAAAGCTTAAAAGGCAGTAAAAGCACAGTATATAAATATTGAAACTGCAATGAGAATAACCTACCCTCCACACATAGACTCACAACAAATATACAAAACACAACTAAAAAGATTTGACAGGATAAAATAATTCCTTCTTAACAAAATAATTATTTTTTCTTTAAGTTAGCTGCCGTTTGCTTTTCATTTTTATTCATTGGGAGGTGTTACATTTGCTTTCTGTTAGTTTTTTTATTTATTTTTTTTAGGTCTTCTGTGTCTCATAACATTTTTGCTTCTCAGCAAAGTGGATGAATTTCTGCATCTACTAAATCTAATTTCATATATAAAACAATCTCTGAATACTTCCCTATTATATATGTTTAAAAAGCTGCAGGTGAATAAATAAGAGTTATTTTACTACTTCCAATTATTCCCCAAATTATATAAAAACCAAAAAGCATGATTGTACAATTGGGTTGTGATGCAGTAACACTACAGCCTCACTCCTCATAGAACCCCTGTACTATCATCAGATGAGGCTGAATGTTACCTTGTATTGAAGAATCAGTGGAAACCTCTATATCCACAGGCTGTCACTGCCTTGCAAAACTACAAGTATACAGCAGATTCTTCTTCCCTCCCTCAACTAGCATGGGCTCTACAGTGAATACATGAAACATTTCACAGAAGAAAAAAAATGTAGTTACATAATTACAAAATACATAATTTAATTGATCAGAAGAGGTAAATTGTTAATACAACACATTCACAGAAACAAGAACACCTCGTTTCAGCCCGCAGTTCTGCGCAGCCCCACGGAAGACCCCAGAAGAGAGAGAATTGTAAAGAAACCCATGAGAGTGTGTGTTCACTGTGATCCGCTTCAGCTGAAGTTAACCAAAATCAGACATCGTCAAAGATCCGGCTTCGAGACATTGACAAATATCTTCCCCCTGCTGGGTGCCTTTACAAAAGATAAACCCATCGAGAATTAAAAACAGTACAAATATACTGTGGCCATTGCACACAGGATCACAATGATCAGAATTCAACATCAGACTGAGGTTCATTTACAAACATTCTTATTGTACTTTCCACACCATTTACAGTTGTCATATGACAGTGATGTGTTAGTTTTGGAGATTGTGGAGAAATGCTTGTTACTCAACAAAAGATTTAAGCCATAAACTTTAAACAGACTCGGCATACAGCATTTCCTGTTATAAGCGGCAAAGGATAAATGCACTCAGTTTTTGCCTTCTAGCCGATCACTGAATCATTAGGAAAAGGCGTGGGCCTTGATTGTTATGGCTTAATAAACTATTTGATTAGAGAGTGTTACAATAACTCAGGTCCGGATACACACAGAGTGAAATGAGGCGTTCATAATCTGAGTTATCTGCTGTTCCAAGATGAACCATGGTCACCCACCTGGTTTATAATAGTCTAACATCCCATTCAATTTCTGTAAAGTGGGCATATAAAGATACTACAAATGCATTAAATCTGTAATTAATTATTTTAAAAATTATCCTTTTGAAATAATTCAGGCTGGAAAAAAAGGAAGTGCATATGAACGTGTCTTTTTATTCAGTAATTATTTTCTCCCATTTTAAAAGTGGGCTTTTAATGTTGTGGGCTTTAACTGAATGTTTGTCTTTTTTTCTTAATAATAGTGTGTGTGTGTGTGTGTGTGTGTGTGTGATTATATATATATATATATATTATATATGAATATAATCTATATATTATATATATACAATATAATGTTGTGTCAAAAAAAAAGAATATAATGATATATATATATATATATATATATATATATATATATATACACACAAACACTTACTTCTTAAATGGCTTTATAATAATACAAGTTTTTTTTCTTTTTTCTTTCTGCTTATGCAGTTTAGTGGTATGTATCCTAGCACACTGTGCTACACAAAATTGGAAGACTTCTAACAAAACAGCAGAAATACAATAAGCAACCTTTAAACTAGTGGGAAAAAACATGAAAACAATGCTGCAGGTTTTATACCTTTACCTTTAAAAGTACCCTTCACGCAGCAACACTTCTTTACATCATTTCTGACACTCACTGCAGGTTCAGTTTTCCCATACAGGATGCATTTTATTGTTGGTTTTGTGAAACTGGGCTAAAGTTGATTGATATTTTTAGTTTTTTATTTATTTAATTTTTTTTTTAAAAGAGCTTAACTCTGTAGAATGTAAACTCGCTAGAGTAGCGAGCGAGTAAAAAAAAAATTGATGGAAAATCATCCAGCCAGTATATTTCTTGCGAATAACCTGAAAACGTAGCGACACATACAAATCAGGCTATCATATCACGAAACGTCACAGGGAATTCCCTTTGACTCGCTAGAATTTGCAGTGGATAGAAAACCATTTTTTCACCTTTATGTTGCTATTATTTTTGTAGTAACTGTACCGAGTAACTTCTAACCTCGCTCGATAAGCGGATGGAAAGCGCACTAATGACATTTTTAGAAAGTGCAGGTTTTTCTTTTACCTTCCAGATTCAGCATCAAGGGGGTCATCAGCGAATGTCTCGGCATTGAAATCCATGGGCTCGGCCTCTTGTAGCAGCTCAATCCGGTCCCGTTCGGGACGGCTATTCGACCGGGTGTACTTAGTTGCTTCTGTGACCATAAAAAAAAAAGAAAGGTCTTTTAATGTCACAGGAGGTGTTGCGAGTTATGAAGCAAAATAAAAGGTGCTTTTGAAATATAAGCCAACAACCCTGGGGCTTATAAGTGACCCGATTCAGGCAAGTAAAACAGGTTTAAAAGGCATTGCATATCAACAGGACACTCAGTAATGCATCTCCAGCCCCGCTCTACCCCTTGATCGCTGTATTTTTCACATACCTCTTCACAGACGTGCATACTGATGAATCATCTCCTGATCACTCGTTTTATCACCAAACTAATCAATAATGTGATCCAAGTCATTATTTTATTACTATAACATCTCAAAAAACTTGGCAAATATCTGTGATATTCTTTGAGTGCTGGATGTGGAAGCAGCTATCTTGTTTGTTTATGTCCATGTTATGTCTGTGGTGAAGGGGTATTGTGTATTGCTCAAATCCCCCCCCCCCCCCCCCCCCCCCCCCTTCTTTTTTCTCTCCTTTTTTGAGAGAAAAAAAACAACTAGAGACTGTGCTTGACGTCTTTTTGATGATGTTGGACAGGGTCCGCAAAGGGTTAATATGTGACCGGCACAGTAAAGTATTACTCATTTCAATACAGACCTGATTGCAGAAGCAAAGTGCTAAATTAAATTAAAGCCAGTCAGTCAGTCAAAATAATATACATAATCAGTACCAACACAGAACCATAATGTTGGGTACAGATCAGAATGGAAGAAAACATTGGGTATGCACCGTTTGAATGTTCCAAATGCAAGAACAGGCACTGAACATGGTTATGCCTGTGGTGTCCAGATGAGCATGGTCATGCCTGTGGTGTCTAGATGAGCATGGTCATGTCTGTGGTGTCTAGATGAGCATGGTCATGTCTGTGGTGTCTCGATGAACATGGTCATGTCTGTGGTGTCTAGATGAACATGGTCATGCCTGTGGTGTCTAGATGAGCATGGTCATGTCTGTGGTGTCTAGATGAACATGGTCATGTCTGTGGTGTCTAGATGAGCATGGTCATGTCTGTGCTAGCTAGATGAGCATGGTCATGTCTGTGCTAGCTAGATGAGCATGGTCATGTCTGTGGTGTCTAGATGAGCATGGTCATGTCTGTGGTGTCTAGATGAGCATGGTCATGTCTGTGGTGTCTAGATGAGCATGGTCATGTCTGTGGTGTCTAGATGAACATGACCATGCTCATCTAGCTAGCACAGACATGACCATGTTCATCTAGACACCACAGACATGACCATGCTCATCTAGCTAGCACAGACATGGCCATGCTCACCTAGCTAGCACAGACATGACCATGTGTGTGGTGTCTAGATGAGCATGGTCATGTCTGTGGTGTCTAGATGAGCATGGTCATGCCTGTGGTGTCTAGATGAGCATGGTCATGCCTGTGGTGTCTAGATGAGCATGGTCATGCCTGTGGTGTCTAGATGAACATGGTCATGTCTGTGCTAGCTAGATGAGCATGGTCATGTCTGTGGTGTCTAGATGAGCATGGTCATGTCTGTGGTATCTAGATGAACATGACCATGCTCATCTAACTAGCACAGACATGACCATGTTCATCTAGACACCACAGACATGACCATGTTCATCTAGACACCACAGACATGACCATGCTCATCTAGCTAGCACAGACATGACCATGCTCATCTAGCTAGCACAGACATGGCCATGCTCACCTAGCTAGCACAGACATGACCATGTGTGTGGTGTCTAGATGAGCATGGTCATGCCTGTGGTGTCTAGATGAGCATGGTCATGCCTGTGGTGTCTAGATGAGCATGGTCATGCCTGTGGTGTCTAGATGAACATGGTCATGTCTGTGCTAGCTAGATGAGCATGGTCATGTCTGTGGTGTCTAGATGAGCATGGTCATGTCTGTGGTGTCTAGATGAACATGGTCATGTCTGTGGTGTCTAGATGAACATGGTCATGTCTGTGCTAGCTAGATGAGCATGGTCATGTGTGTGGTATCTAGATGAACATGGTCATGTCTGTGGTGTCTAGATGAACATGGCCATGTCTGTGCTGGCTAGATGAGTCCCGAGACACAGTTTCTTTCACTTACGCCTGTTGCTGTTGTTGGTGTCTGAGTAGTTGGTCTCTTTCATTTCAGAGGACTGTACATTCCTGTTGCGGGTATAGTCCTCTCGCTGATTTCCATAGCGCTCCTTCCATTCCTGAAACAAAACAAAAAAACCTACTTAGTAAAGGAACCTGCTTTAGGCACACATGCATGCAAGCTTGTATCCTTTACGTCATTTATTTTACATAAATAAATACATAAATAAATAAATGATATTGAACTGAAAATTACCCTTCTTCTGTTTTCTCCATCTTCTACTCTTTGCCGTTTTCTTTTCTCTGCAGAAAAATATATACAGTATGTACGTTAAGTAATAACATTTTAAGAACACTTTTTTCTTTTTTACTTTAGCGTGCCCAATTATTTTACCCCTGATTTTCTCCCCAATTTGGAATATCCCCAATTACTTTTTCTTCTCACAGCAGCAATTCCCCACATAGCTCAAGAGATTCAAAGGTTCAATAGGTGTCCTCCAATCCCATGATCTTTTAGACCTAGGAACTTGAGAGTGAATGTCATTGAGATACTGGCCTCTGGTGGCAAAGGCCAGCCCTGCAGGTGTCTGCTCTGAGCTCACTGGGTGCCTGGCCAGCAAGGTTCACTGTAGCATGATGAGGAGAAGCAGTCTCTATCTGTTTTGCCTCCCTAACCCACGGGAACGCCAGAGCCAATGTGATGCTCCCTTCGGAATCCACAGCGAAGACTGCTGACTCCGCATAGCCCAGACACAAACCATGCTTTTACCAGATGAGCCACTCTGGGACCCCGCGAATGCCTGTTTTTATAATTACTACATTGGTACTTCTAGTAAGAGTCAATGTTAACTACAATACAGTACATTTGTATTTAACTTTCATACAGTAAAGTGTAAATAACTAAACAAGACTGCAAAAAATAAAACCCTTAAATCAAGCCTGGACAGAAGCAAATGATAAAACTACCAGATGTTGCAACGGTGGCCAAGTTTTACTCAGAGTGTGGTTGAAATTCCCTTTGTCCCAGATACACAAAACAGCTGTATCAGATTTTTAAACAAAAAGAATCCTTAAGCACTTACACTCTAGATTGTCCTGTAACCAATCTCTGCTAGCAACCAAGTTCATACAACTTCAGCAATCTTAACAATGAACATTTCAAATATCACAAAACCACCATGATGGATAGGTGACATTAAAATGGTAACATCTTTTATCTCGTAGGATGCATTAGTCCTGCCTTGCCATTTGAAATCCTTATCTTTAAAATTAACAAGGCAGGATGTCTAACTAACGTACTCTCCACAAAACACGGTGTGACAGGATGACGAGTGGTGACGTCAGGCCAGAAGCAGGAAGAGGCACACAAAGGCACTACTGCTGTGAAAAGACGCGTGGTGCGCCGTTTATTAAAAGAACAAAAAATAAATTAAAAGTTTTAACAAAAATAAAAACTTGCTCACAGGAGCACAAATAAAAGATTTAAACTAAATAAATCACAAGCACAAATAAACACTAAGGTCAGGCTGAGCAACTGCCTTCACTGACCCTTAGTTCTTTTCTTTTTTTTTAAGTTTCGTTTTCTCTCCTCGCTCGCTCTCATTCCGCCTTTCTAACACCCCACCCAGAGTGCAGAGAGCTGCAGGCTTTTATTTACTATGGCCGAGGGGTTAACTATAAATTCTCTCATTACCCCTCGGCCACATTCTCCACAGGGTTTTTAACTGTGGATGGGACTTCCCATCCATACTACAAAACCAAAACAAAAATGCACGGCTATCCCGTCATATTTATTTATCCATAAATACAAAAACAATAACAAAACACACGGCGGTTTGCCATCACATATACAAATACATACATAAATAAATCATAATAAACAAATATGACACGGGCGGAGGGGGAGACCCCGTTCTAAAAATAAACAAACAAACAATACTTTCCAACCACCCTGCTACACATGGGCTCTACCTTTGTTGAGCTAACAGTATCGTCATTAAGTATTTATTGTAAAGGACTACCTGGATCAATGCAAACTTTACAGTCAAAGGTTCAATTACCAGACACAGCTTGATTTTGAAACTGAGCGATCAAGCTGTTAATCTGAGCAGTTACCTCTCCGAATGAGCTCCTTGCCCTCATCTATGAGGTCTGAAGTCATGTCATTGTCCCCCACAAACTGCTGGAACCCCAGCAAGTTCAAACAGCGAGTTCCTAGACTGAAAACAGAAACAGCAGGTTAATTACAGTGCATCTCATAACTAAACATTTGAAATATCTTGTTTGAAGCCTTTTTTCAACGTGCAGTTTAGCAACCCTTACCTGAAGTACGTGGCTATACAGAGAAGAACGATCAGCATAGGATAGTAGATGTAAAAGCCATCAGCAATAAAGGAGAGCACACGCATTGAACCCATGATCTGAACAACAAACAAGAGAAAAATCACATTGTTACAGGAGCTCTTTCGGGTTTGCCGGCAGCATAAAATGTAATAAACATTTGACTCTGCAACATAGTAACCATGTCTGCATGCTTTATGTTGAATTTTGTATCAGAACTAAGGAACTGTTTCAAAGTCTGTTTTTCTGAAGGTTCTTTAGTGTTGTTAATGAAATCATACATACAGCTATTGTCAAAAGGTTTCATCACCCTATAGAATGAAGTCATTTTGCTCATGAAGTCGAACGAAACATGCCGAATAATGTTCCATACTGAATTACATACTGCTTTGTAGTTTTCCATATACTTCACGAAATTTCGAAATCTAACGTGAAATACTGTACTATTATTATGGCTTCCGGTAGACTTTTGCAATCTCATGTTGTAGTTTATTTGATTACATGATGTTAGTTAAACAAAAAAGCAAAATTCTGTGCATAAAGATTTTTGCTTTTTTTTTTTCCTTCCCCCAGTACTAACATCCTAGGTGATGCAAAACTTCTGGCCATAGCTGTAGTCCAGAACAGTTTTTATTTTTTTAATATCAAACCTGATTTAAATAACTTTTTAAACGCATAACAAGTTTATTTGAAAGAGCATGTACTAGTGTTAGATTTTATAATCACGTAATCTACATCATATACAAAGTAGTAGTATGTACAAAAAAATAAATTAAAAGGGACGGAGGAAAGTTGGGGGAGACTACTATGTATTTTGCCCGTCCACTTTTTTTGCTCTGTGTATATGCACTACTATTGTGTTTGTTACGGTTTTGGTATTTAAACGGTTTAAAATGAAATAAAAAAATAGAAAGGAATTCAGACATTGGGAAAATAAATAAATAAACAATACTCAGCACCCTACACAAACACTGGTTTGACCCATGGTCCACACTATAATATCTAGCAATATCTAACATTATCAGTGCTGTTAATGCAATAGAACCTGCAGTTTGTGGAGACTGAAAAAAAAAAAAAAAAAAAAAAAAATGAAAATAATAATAATAATTCAATTTAGGCTAGATAGTTGTTAGCTTGGTTTGTTCTATGAATTAAATTATATTCATTGAAAAAGGCAAGAGAGAACCAGACAGTTGTTATTGTTTTTATATGTTTTTGAATAGAGGAAGCTAAGGGTAAAGTTCCTGTGTGGGGGTACAGTTACAGGCAGGCATGAACATGTTTCATTTCAACAACCCTAAATAACAACATGTTATTCCTGATATTAAGCAGAAGTAGTAATTGGAAGAAGGGGTATTTCAAAATAACAAAAAACAGTTTTCACTATAGTGAAGTAGGCTACAACTCATTAAACTCATTAAAAACAACTCATTAAAAACTTGTTTATTAAAGTAATGTTTAGCTTTCATATTGAAGCTTGTTGTGTACTACTCATTCAAACAAGCCAAGTAGTGTAAGAATCTGCTTGTATCGTTCAAGACATTTTTCAAAGCAAGTAAGCTTATCTGAGTAAAAAAAACGACAATAGAGTCGCAGTCCTTCTTTCGCAGCAAGTGTCATCTTTGTGGAGCGTAGATGAAATCGTAAAGTAATTAAATGTCCCTAGCAGCGGACTGTGTTGAGAATTTTAAGAGAACGCAATTACGAGCAAAACACTTATGTCACTTTTAACCAGCTGAAGAGGGGCTGGGGCCAGGGGGCCAGGGCCAGGGCCGAGTCCTGGTCTGCCCCAGCACAAATGAACCTCTGGTATTATTACTTCAGCCACTGCATTTGACTATAGATTTAGCATATGTTGTCCTGCTCTTTGGGTGGGAAATGTTAAGGAATATACTGCTGCAACAAGAAAACTGATCAGTTAGCATTTGTTTTATGCATTTAGAAGTTACTGGTAAAAGCACTGGCAGATTAAAAAGCCAAATAAAACTGGCTTTTAGCTATGAAAAACATTTTAGGAAAGAATATAAATTCACACAATAAAAAGCAAATTGAGAGCAATGAAAAAAAAAATCTACATCAAAACCTTTTTATTGTATGATTGTAATTTTTCCAAACCATTTTTCATAGTAAAAAGTTAAGGCTTGGGCACTTCACAGTTTAATTGATGTGGTCCTGGGAAGACCATTCTGAGAGGGTTTGGTGACATCTACTGGAAGAGAATTTTTAAAAGTTCCAACAGCACTGCTGTGATGAGATAACATCCCTTCTAACTTTTGTGTTGTCTGAGCTGGTGACATATACATAGGAGGGCCAGGGAGGGCCATGCCAGTGAAGTTTATGAAATATATAAATGTGCATATATTTCAATGACAGTGGAATCATATCCATGCAAAATAGTGGTAATTACATTGATGCAACTGCAAACTCATATGCCAGGCAATGTTTTTTGTTTGTAATTGTTTTGAACTTACAGAGGTGTAGGCAGTCTGCTCTCTATTCTGGTGGGAGATGGCAGAATCCATGTGGATCAGTCCCAGGAAATTCAGACATAGTGGAGGGGTCAAACGGCAAAATAACCTATGATCAAACAAACAGCACAGAATATTAAAACAAATCGCTGACATACAGTAAGCAACGTGACAGTACAGAAACCTGTTGAGAACAGACCTAACAGAAAAAAAAAAAACATGTAGAGCTGACCAGAAGGGAACAAGCACTGTAGTTTATTTTAAAAGCCTAGGGGTTCAAAAGGCCCACCCAATTAGTTCAACATGCATATAGGAACACCTTTTTGGGCACCGATAGCAATTCGTTGCTAATTACAAGCTATTTAAGTATGAAATATCGCATTACAGAATATCATAATACAGAGAAGAGCAGTTATGAAAGTTATGCAAGGCATGGAGCAATTCAGTGCAGGTACAAGCTGTTGGAAGTACTGGTACAATTAGTGCCATATAGTCCAGTATGGTCGAGAGTTGTGATGTTTACAGATGGTGTCTGAACAGGTGTGTCTTCAGGAGGCATCGGAAGGTGGTAAGGGTAGGTCTGTGGGTAGGTCGTTCCACCACTGAGGGGCAAGGGTGGAGAAGGAGCGAACTCTGGAGGTGGGAGAGCGGAGGGTGGGTACAGCTAGCCTGCCAGAGGTGGAAGAGCAGAGGAGGTGTAGGGATAAATGATAGTCTGGAGATAGGAGGGAGCAGAAGACAGAGATAGATTACAAGAGTTTTGAATTGGAAGTGAGCATCGATAGAGAGCCAGTGCAGAGAGCGGAGCAGCAGTGTAGTATGGGAGAAACGAGGAAGGGAAAAGACAAGTTTTGAATGAGCTGGAGCGGGCAGGTAGCAGAGGCAGGAAGGCCGGCCAGGAGGGAGTTGCAGTAGTCAAGGTAGGACAGTACCAAGGCCTCAACCAAGAGCTGTGTGGAGTAGTCGGTGAGGAAGAGGCAAATTCTGCGTATGTTGCTGAGGAAGAAGTGACAGGAGCATGTCAAAGTAGCGATGTGCTGAGAGTAGAAGAGGCATCATGCAAAAACTGCCTGCAGTGTTTCCTTGCCCTCGAAGTTTAACATTAGGTTGATTCAAATGACATGTAATGTCCACAAGATAACAAGCTTCCTGGTGTGTAATACAGTGAAACCTTAAAATGAGACATTTTTGTTTTTCTGACAAAAGGGCAACGAATCCCCTGTGTTTCCCCATCATGCTGGGTGCTATCAATTTTAAGTATGTCTTCGTCTTTTGTTTGATTTTTCACTGGCAGAACTGCAAGCATTTCTTCTCTTGCTAAGATGCCTAATACATCACCCCGGGAATACATAGTTGCGCAACAAAGACATCTGTTGACTCGGCCAAAGCAAATGAAAAATTAGTAGCAGAACTTATATTTTCTATTTGCTGCTTGTCAAACTGATCTGCCATTTTCACAGCTCGATCGTGAACCGTTTTTGCACATAAAAGCATATTTTGTATTTGCTGCAAGATGTTGTCTTTGTTGGGAATTCTTCAAATAGCTCTTTGGCTATATTAAGCATACAGCTCTTCACATATTCACCATCTATGAAAGTCTTACCTTTGTGAATGATCTCTAAAGATCCTGTGAAACTTAATGACTTTAAACTTCCACCTTTATTTGACCATACCAGTAGTTTACTTTGCCCAGCTTTCATTTTTGATTGCAGCTCCTCACAGTACTTTCACACCTCACATTGTGGGTATTTCTGGGTATCTCATGTTTTATCGTAAATTAGATTTTTTTTGTTTGAAGCCAGTCGTTCACTGCGTAACAGACAAAGTGGAAATCCTGACTTCTCCACAAAGACGTACATATCAGTCCATTCCGGCTGAAAAGAACGGTATTCTTCATCCTGCTTTTTTTTTTTTTTTTTGTCATTTATTAAATTAAAGCGCACTACACTACACTTCGAAACTGAAAAAAATGTAATAAAAGCAGGGTTACAGATTGTGACGTGTGCATATTGCTTGTTGACAGATCTCTCTATCAATCAAAACATGATGAAACAGACTCCAGGAATACAAGCACCAACAATAGCAGTGGGTAGGTGGATGTAAAATCAAACAAATAAAAACAAAATACATAAATAAAGCGAGATATCACATCCTAAGTTGGTCAATTCATTCATTTTAATTTAAAAAATTGTGTGCATGTGTGTGTGTGTGTGGCAGGGTGAAAGCCCTGCCGATAAACAGGTGTGTGTGTGTGGAGAATGTTGGATTGGCAGGGAGAGGGATAAATCCCTCCCTGTCAGAACACATGGGAGTGTGGCTGGAGCTGTAAATTGAATAAATGATTAATGATTAATTAGAATCCAGCTACAAGTGCATAAAAAGGGTGCTCACGGGTGTTAATGTTAGAGAAAGTTGGTGTGTGTTGGTATGTTTTGCGGTACTGTGATATATGGACAATTATCACTGGTGTTTAGGGGAGTTGTGAATTTTGTGAATGTGTTTTGTTTAGTGTTTGTTTGTTATTAAATGTGTCTAATAGTGGTTAAACTGCAGCTTTCGTGTCTCTGAGTCTCTCTTCCTGCCGGTTACAGCCTGGCCGTGACGCTGTCCTGTCACAGTGTCTATTTGTGACTTAGAGACTCGAGAGCAATATTTGGTTACTTGTAGAGCCAGGCATGGCTCACGAGTCATAGGTTGCCAACCCCTGTCTTAGCTGTATACTACTGTATTAAGTAAACAAGAGTGGCAGATAGGCAACAAATGCCCCACTAATAATTCTGAAAGCATTGTTGTTTCTAATGGATCTGCTACGTACATTCCACTGAACTGCAGGCTGTAGGCATCTGTCTGGTGATGTGAAGCCAGGTAGTAGTAGTTAAAGACTCGGATCCTGAATACAGTGGAGTAAACGCAGGTGCACAGGAAGAATATGGTGAGAAAACAAGCCATCTGCAATAGAAGAGTCAAAATTAATCTTGAATCATGCAACAGTATTATCTTTTGTAAGCAAGAGATTATGTATATGCTAAGATCCATAATGTAATTTCAGTAGAAGATTAAAAGCAAAACAGAAAGATTTAAACCTCTGAGTTATTCAGTTAAATTAGAAAATATTAAGTACTGCTGGAGATCTAGCTTCATTATATTGTTAATCACTGCTGTATTGTACAGTGCTTGCAAGGCTGTATTAAATACAATAACATGTTTTAACAAACTCAACATGAGAGAATGGACTATCCTCTACAAATGAGCCCCAAGCAGCTTTGAACAGCTGTTTCAAATGAAAAAGTGCCAAATGTCTTTAAGGAGTAATGAGGTTTATTAAAAAGATTTTCCGAACACTTCCAAATTCCACAGTATTTTATGCAGGCCTGCCATGGGTAATTGCTTGACCTTCTTGTGTAAAGCAGCCATTTAAACTGTTTCAAATTCTGAGCAGGAGTTTCTGCCAACATGATTTTATTTTTGTCTCCAAACCTAAATATTAAATAGTACACTGAAGCACAATGCCTGCTTGTCTTTTTTGTTTTGTTTTTTGTATGGATTATGCAATAACCATTTGCCTTTTTTCAGCTTTAAAAACCTTAAGAAATAATTACTAACAAAACAAAAGACTTACTGTACCTGTTCACAGTTCAAATGGCAATAGAAGATGTTTCAATGTGTCTGGTAATATTTATGTTAGGCACCACTGTGGCTAGAATCACAGATCTTCAAAGGACTTTGTTGTTGTTGTACTTATTTGCACCAAACAGCTCAGAGATGCTTGAAAACCCAAATCACTGAAGATTTCAGTTCCACGACTGAAGTATGGTCTCATTCAAATATATTAGACCTGTGAAGGTCTCTCTCCACTCAAACACAGACAGTACTATGAGATTCTTGGTTTCAGTTAATGTGAAATTAGTTTTTTACTGAATCACTGTTGATGAGCTTCTCCAGTTTGGTGGAATGAGTTTATGGAAGAACCAGGCACAGAAAGCTTGCTGTAAATATGAGGCCATTTCTTACCTGACGTTCTCCAGAACTGTACAGTATGTGGCATTTACCTATTTTAACCAAGACAACCCAAGATCAGCTTACTCTCCTGCCACTGTCTTCCTCCCTGTTCTAGTGAAGTCACAGGACATCTGGCCCTGCTCATCTCTCTCCATGTGTGACATTTCTGCACCTAAACTTGGGGCTTGACAACTATCATGTTACAACTGACAATGTAATTTAACTACCTTGTCCCTTTTACACACTATCAAAATCCTTCAAATATTCACAATGGATTTCTCCTGATGTTTCTTATATTATTCATGGGTGGAGTCAGGAATGGATCAAACTGCTATGCAATGGGAGTCTTATTTCCATTCATGTTCTTAGAGGGTTGTGTCTCTAGAGCACATCCCAATTGTCATTTACAGGGTTTAAATAATTCTATCAAAACACTAGACCTCATACAAAACAATAACATTCTTACCAGAAATTCAGAAAAATTGAGGCTGTAAATCTGTTAGCCTGTTGCTAAATGTTAACTGCGGTAAACCACTGTCAAGGGTAAATCCCAAGAACTGCTCATTAAGTATAATGACTGTTTAACAGTTACAGATTACACTGTATAAATAACATTTTGGAAAAATGTTGTACTTCCTTTTCTGCACCTTGAACATGTACCGACAGAAAATACATGATCCAAATATGTACTTATTAAGAAACAGCGAGTTATGAATCAAAACACATCATCCGCTGGCTGTTACTTTACTCCAACCACTATAGTTCACCTAAAACAGGGTAAAAATAAAACATTTTTCTTTAAAAGACACACACACACACACACACACACACACACACACGTTACAATATACAAAACAAAACATAAGGAGTATCACAGCAATGTTCATGAAAATTGAAAATTGTCTTGGATTCCTCAAAATAGCCACCCTTTGCCTTAATAACAGCCTCACAAACACAAGGCATTCGGTTAACAAGTTTCAGCAGGAAATCACCCAACATGTCTTCCCAGCTCTTCTGCAGCAATTCCCAGAGACGTAGGGCACTTGTGGGTAGCTTTGCTTTGACTCTTCTGTCCAGTTCGTCCCATACACGTTCTATGGGATTGAGGACTGGGCAGGCCAGGTCATTAAATTGAGTTGTCCTTCACTTTCCTTCTTCACCAGATAGGTCTTGCACAACTTTGAGGTGTGTTTTGGGTCATTATCTTGCTGAAGAATGAAGGACTGTCCAACTAGCCGTAATCCTGATGGAATGGCATGCCTCTGAAGTATGCTATGATAGCCATGCTGGTTGAGCTTGCCATGGACTTGATAAAGATCACCAACTCTGTCACCAGCAATGCAACCCCAGACCATGACACTGCCTCCTCCATGCTTGACAGTGGGAACCACACATGCAGAACTCATGTGCTCACCCTCTCTGCGCCTTACAAATACTCGGCGGTCGGACCTAAATATTTCAGATTTTGACTCAACGGTCCATAAGACCGACTTCCACTCCTCAAACATCCAGTTGCTGTGTTTTTTGGCCCAGGCAAGATTCTTCCTCTTATTCTGCACTCTTAACAATGGTTTCTTTGCAGCAATTCTTCCAGTTAGGCCAGCTTCACGCAACCTCCTCTGAACAGTTGATGTTGAAACATCTGTACTTCTAGTAGCATTTAGCTGAGCTTGTATTTCAGGAGCAGTTAATCGCCAGTTTCACAGACTAGTGACTCGAATTAACTTGTTCTCTGATTCTGAGGTCATCCTTGGCCTGCCTGACCTTGTTCGGTCCTCATGAGTGCCAGTTTCTTCAAATCGTTTGATGATCTTGGCCACAGCAATTACAGACACATGCAAAGTTCTTGAGATTTGTCTTAAAGATTGACCTTTATTTCTTAAAATAATTACAGACTATCTTTTTTCTTTGCTTAACTGAGCGTATTTTGCCATTTTCTGCTCCCTTACTTTCAGGAATGACAAACTTGTGCCTATGCTACCTATATTTATAGTAATCATGGACCCTCACCTGTTAACAATAATTGGTGACAAAAGGTTAATTAGGTAACATGCCAGTTAACTCAGAGAACATCTAACAAAGACACTTTTATACTTAGGCCAGTGTTCTAACACCGTGTTAAACACATTTCAGACTTTTAACTGACTTGGGTTTCAGACTGAAATCCCCTTGTTTTGGGTGACCATTTCATTGAAATTGACAAGATTTACATTTTCATTTAAAAATTACATTTTTGAATGCAATTCACTTATGATTATCAGCTTATATAAGTACATGTATCATATAATAAAATATTAAGTGTTTATTGACAAGTTTATACACTTAAAAGCATAGATAATCATGAAAAACCTGGTTTCAAGCAGGTGTACTCAAACTTTTGATTGGTACTGTATATACAGTGGCTCTCAAAAGTATTCACCCCCTTGGACTTTTCCACATTTTATTGTGTTACAATATGGAATCAAAATGGATTTAATTAGGAGTTTTTGCCACTGATCAACACAAAAAAGTCCATAATGTCTAAGTGTAAAATAAAATCTACACATTGTTCTAAATTAATTACAAATACAAAACAGAAAATAATTGATTGCACAAGTATTCACCCGCTTGAGTCAATATTTGGTAGAGGCACCTTTGGCAGCAATTACAGCCATGAGTCTAATTGGATAAGTCTCTACCACCTTTGCACATCTGGACACTGCAATTTTTGCCCATTCTTCTTTGCAAAATTGCTCAAGCTCCATCAAGTTGGATGGGGACCTTTGGTGAACAGCAATTTTCAACTCTTTCCACATATTCTCAATTGGATTGAGGTCCGGGCTTTGACTGGACTACTCCAGGACATTGACCTTTTTTATTTTTAAGCCACTCCAGTGTGGCTTTGGCTGTATGTTTGGGGTCAATGTCCTGCTGGAAGATGAATCTTCTCCCAAGTCTTACGTCTCTTGCAGACTTCAGCAGGTTTTTCTCTTTCCACTGCCACCACCATGCTTCACGGTAGAGATGGTGTCCTCAGGATGATGTGCAGTGTTAGGCTTGCGCCAAACAAAGCACTTAGCATTGAGGCCAAAAAGCTCTATTTTGGTCTCATCAGACCATAGAATCTTCTTTCACTTGGTCTCAGAGTCTCCCACATGCCTTCTGGCAAACTCTAGCCAAGATTGGATGTGAGTTTTTTTTCTACAATGGCTTTTTTTGCCACTCTCCCATAAAGGCCGGTTTTGTGAAGCACTCAGGCTATTGTTGCCGTATGCAGTGTCTCCCAGCTCCCAACTCCTTTATAGTTGCCATAGGCCTCTTGGTGGCCTCCTTGACTAGTGCCCTTCTTGCCCGGATACTCAGTTTTTGAGGACGGCCTGTTCTAGACAGATTCACAGTTGTGCCATATTCTCTCCATTTCTTAATAATGGACTTTACTGTGCTCCAGGGGATATTCAATGCCTTGGAAATGTTCTTATATCCTACCCCTGATTGGTGCTTTTGAAGAACCTTATTCCAGATTTGCTTTGAATGTTCCTTCGTCTTCATGATGTTGTTTTTGTTAGGAAATGTACTAACCAACTGTGGGGCCTCCCAGAGACAGGTGTATTTAACGTGAAATCATGGGAAACACTTTAATTGCACACAGGTGGACTCCATTCAACTAATTATGTGACTTCTAAAGACAACTGGTTGCGCCAGAGCTTATTTAGGTGTGTCATAGCAAAGGGGGTGAATACTTATGCAAACAATTACTTTCTGTTTTATATTTGTAATTAATTTCGAACAATTTCTAGATTTTATTTTTCACTTTGACCTTAAACTTTTTTGTGTTGATCAGTGGCAAAAACTTAATTAATTAAATCCATTTTGAGTCCATGTTGTAACACAATAAAATGTGGAATAGTCCAAGGGTGGGGGGTGGGGGGGGTGAATACTTTTGAGAGCCATTGTATGAGGGAATCCGGCATTTCCAGTTTATGTTAAAAGGTGTCCCACAAACGCTTTTAAGCTTGAGTCACTTACCTCGATATACAGGTAGTTGTAGGTCTTCTCAGCCAGCTGAATGAAGACTGCAAAGAGTGAGAGGACGGGCTGGGTGCTGAAGAAAGTACACTCGGACCAAACCACCGCAACAGAAAACAGCGTGACCATCACGGCCAGGATTCGGTAACACCACTGCCGCAAGAGGCACTCCCAGTACCACTCTGTGGAGCCAGACACACACACACACATAGCGACAGCCGTCACACAGGGTCATCGAGGTAGAAAACAGCCAACAGTCTAAAGACATGCTCACCAAGTACTGTATGCTGACTTGCAGAACTCCAGCACAGATGCTGACGAAGACACCAACAAATACCTTTACCAGAACATATTTGTGATACAATACCAAGATAGAACATTTTCAAAAGCTTGGCCATGGCATCACGAATGCCACGTTTACTGAAAGTTCACGAGGGGCAGCAGCAACAATATCCCTACTGCCCATTCCTGAACTTAAGGTGCATCATTTCAGCCCAACCCTGTGTGTATTTACAGCATAGCTTGTATTACAGCATCTACTTCTTACTGATATTGAAAAGAATTGCAAGTGTCAGACAGTTGTATACTCCCCAGCAAACTCATATTGTGTTGAATCCACTATAGAGCCATAATGAGTACAACTGTATTACTTGGCATGGCTCACTGAATAATAATAATAATAATAATAATAATAATAATAATAATAATACATACATACATACATACATACATACATACATACATACAAACAAACAAACTAGTGTACAACAGATACTAAAGGGTTAACCTCGTGTTGCAGAGCTCAGAGCTTACTGCTGCCAGTTCTCTGAACTCACCTACTGTCGGTGTGTAGAGATACCGGGAGATAAAGCCCTCTGGTTCCTGGGGAGTGTAGCTCCTGACAAACTGGTGCGTGCCGCTGGTCTCGTTCTTCGCCACATCCTCCAAGTGGAAAGCTGTCTCCAGAAGAATCTGCCACTGGACACGGGTACGGTTATGCCTCTGCACTGCATAAATCACCTTTTTCAGGAAGTAAGTAGATGAACTGATAACTGAATCATCACTACAAACACATTTTTATTAGGTTAATAACAGTGGACATTTTTTTTTGTCATAACTCTGACCTTGAAGAATGCAATTTTAACCCCAAAACAAATTTTAAAACAGATGTTTTACAACAGAGAACTGTATATAAAATAATTTAAGGTAGCTATGCTGGATATGGGGCTAATACGTATTCCCCTATCATAGAACAAAATAAACAACAAAAGCATTTTTTTTGTTAAATATCTTTTCCTTATGCTTAATGCACCATAATAAATTGATGTTTTAACCTTTATTCCTAAGTAACCCAGGAAACAAGTTTATCAAATTATGTACAGTACCTGTTTATGCAGCTTAACCAAACTTTTCTCACTTGGATACACGTTTTGCTTCTCATCAAAATCTTCATAATCATCCATGTTCCGTCCCATTTTCTCCTGGTACTCGGTGGGGCACTACAGAGGCCATTGAAAAACATTAAAACGACATTCAATTAGAGATCTGAATAAATGGCAACATGGTCTTCCATGAAAAATTAAAAATGCCAAAAACCAGTGCTTGAGCAGTACTTAGTACGAGCTTGTGATCTGCTGGGGTTAAACCCATTCATCTAGAGATGATGGATTTAAAAAAAAAAAACAATGTACAAACATGCACATCTGCATTAACAGTGTCAGTAAGGGATACCCTTAAATAGACTCTTAATACCATCTACATTTTCAGAAGATATCATTTCTCATCTTTTTAATATCATGTTATGTGTTCTGTATAATTATACACTGCTGTTTCTGTTTAGATCAGGCTTACTGATATCCCTTTTTTAACCACAGGGTCTGCTTTGAAACAGACTCCTAAAAGCAGTTTTGGAAGTAGCTTAACAAATGACTCCACTAAGGTTGGGCAACTCTAATTTGTGCCCCTTCTGAAACTGAATTTGTAAATGGAAAGCCTCTATATAACATCACAGTTGCACAGTGGGTACAAATTACAGCTGCACACGCCAAGTGGTCATTATTCAAACCACCACTCTTCAGAAAATTTAGCTTTTGGAAGCAGACCTAGTAGGAGAAAGATAATGTTAGTTATGAAGTCAGGTAAATGAAGACCAAAGAAAAAAAAAAAACATCACAAACAAAGTATACAAAAACATACAATAGGATTTTAAAACAGAAAAAAGCTAAATATTCAAGGGATTAAACTATCCATTTAGGAGATCTGGGATTCTTTTACAACAAAGGCTTATGGATTTTTAAATCTCCCCACAGCATATGGAATCTCTTTGTCTGAAGAGCTCCTCTGTCTCTGCAGAAGAATTCCTGCAAATCTGGAAACAGCTACTGGTAGATCCAGTATGACCAGGATTTTAACAGGGAATCCCAAGCAACACTGGGACTTAGTTCCTTAACACAAGTTTCCTTTTTTAAGTATTCTGCATTCTTAAGGCCTCACACTGCATGCGATGCGACATGCAATATGGAAAAATATAGGATTGGTGTCTATTTTTGCAATTTTGTGGTGGGGTAGCTAGGGAACTGACCACTGAGAAACAGCTTCCCTTGCGTGCCTTCGGTAAACAATGGCAGAATTATTCCTGGTTTAAAAGGCATTTCATATGCAGACAGGCTAAAACAATTTAATCTATTCAGTCTTGAACAAACAAGACTACATGGCAATCTGATTCAAGCATTCAAAATTCTGAAAGTTATTGACAATGTCAACCCAGGGGGCTTTTTCGACTTGAAAAAAGAAACAACCTTTCTTATGTTCTTATGTTCTAATAAAAGGACACAGAAATTACAAAGAGATGGCAATGAGAGAGAACATCTGGCAGTCCATTTCCAGGGAACTGGTTATAGCTGTTGTGTAAGATTAGTTTACCTTTACTAAAATAAGTAGTCTGAAAAACTATTATGTTCTACATTTTTATTAGCTGTATAACAGGACTATCAAGTGTGTGATTTTCTTCCAGCTGATGATACAATCAGGAGGCAAGTCGCCTATCACATCACTCGTGCCTGTTGCCGCTGGTGTGAAAGGTAGCGTCGCAGTGAAATTACCACTTTATCGCAGGACAAACTGCATCGCGTCCTGTGTGTGGAGACCTTTACTGATATATGGAAGGCAATGTATTGTAGTGAAGTTCATTACACACGTGTACAAAAATGTAATATACTGTATGTACGGGAATTAAGGTGAAAACCCATAAATTACCAAAAACTATAAATGATGCTGTTTTAAATCACTGCATGTACAGCAGTTTTGGAATCAGAAACAATATGGAAGCCAAGACAGCACTGACGTCCTGCAACTGGTTTGGGTTTTAGTCTCCATTTTCCTAGCACTAAAGCAGGTGCACACATTTCTGTACCCAAGATTACTTCTCGTCATGATAGAATGAGAAATAATATTTTTAGCCTTACCTTTTTAAGAATAGTATCAATGTTTTTTCTCATGGGGTGGTTGTACTTTATGCATTCGCTGATTTTACGAACCTCCTATAGAAAAATAACAAAAGGACAGCTCGGTTTGACTACGGCTCACTGATAATAAAAAAGAATAATATCAAAATATCAAAAGCCAGCTTTTGAAATTGCATTCCGATTCCAGCTCATTCAGTCCTGTAGCTTTATTACATTTTAAAGAGCAAATGAAGGCCAAGCTTCACATAACTTTTTTTTTTTTTTTTTTTTTTTTTTTTTAAATCTCCTCTTTCCTTTTATGATTAAATGTCTACTGGCAGCAATGCAGCCAGGGAATAGCCGAGAGAGACAGCTACTTCTGGTAAAGTATGCGCTTTCAAAACCACTAGAAGCCGCTCCCTTGCACTCGTTGTTTGAGAGGTGGTAAAATATTCTCCTAATGTTCTTCAACTTGAAATATAAAGTGGGAAGGAAAAATAGTCCTACAGATGGAAACAAGCATTTCCAGGATTCTTGAAAATACAGAAAACTGTATGGATTACAGCCAGGACAAAAGTAAGAGGTACATACATATCTCCACATAACAGAGAATGTACTGGCATACCTCCATTGCATCCTCCAAGCTTTCCTCTGCATCAGCTTTTTCTGTCATCAGTTTAGCTGCCTTGAAGTAGGTTTTCATCAGCAAGTGTCCTCGCCTTGATGCATTCCAATAGGAGCGTGGGATTTCCACCAGCCCATAGCCCAGCAGCAGCACCAGGAGGAACAGACCCCAGGTGTTGGCTGCTGTGATCCCAATTGTTTGCAACTGGTACCTGAAACACAGTATTTCATACAGGTAAATATGCCTGGCGTAGCTCACTAAAATACTTTGCAGACAAAACACAAAACTGTTACAACAATCGATGTTGTATTAAAAAGCACAAACTCACAACAGTGGCATATGTCATTATTGATATTTTTTTGAAAATTACGTTCCCTAAATGCATAGCTGTGTTGTCAATTCTTACATATAAGCAGACCACTAAATATACTGTAGGTTGCCACCATCCAGTAGATTTATTGGCGTTTTTTTGGATAACGGCCAAATGCAACCCAAAACATCTACAAGAGGCTAGGATGTACGATAATAGTTTAATGAAGATTGGTGCAAAATGAAGGCAGTTATCACATTCTCCTTGTAAAGCAAGAGAGACAGACATGCAGGCAGATGGACAAACAGAGGGGCAGCGAATAACGATTCCTATCTTTTGAACGAGGACCGTTTAAAAAAAAAAAAAAAAACTTACCAATCAAGGTGCCCAATCAAGTTTGGGTGTACAGCTACATAGATTAACAGAGATCCGAAAATCAGCAGATATGTCCCATAATAGATTGCATTCTCAATCAGGGCAGTTTTGATTTTCCCTGTGATGGAAAACCCTCCTGACCTTGCATAGGATTGCATGAAAGGTAACAAGAGCCTGCAAGAAACAGTTAAGAAAATACAAACATGGGCATGTACTGAAGCAAGTGTCACAGAGTGATAAAATATACGAAGCCCTGTGACAATAGCAAAAGAGCTATCCAGGATTAGCATGAACTTGAATACACAACATCCAGACTCTCCATTTTATATACTGCAACGCCATACCAATTACAACAAAAAACATCTGTGTAAAAAAACCAAAAAAAAAAAACCACACACAATGTGCATGTGTAAAATGTGTTCAGTAATAAAAATAAAAAAAGAAACACACACAAACTGGTTTTATTGATAACTTACCAGGTCAGGCACTGGGATGTCCAGTAGACCACACGCCAAAATATGGGCATAATACCATCTGGAATGTAGCTCCATGGTTTGTAACACTCTTTGCGTAACCTTTGAAACAACGACAGGAATATTTTAGGTGTCACAATGTGTATCACTGTAACAAAAAATAAACCATATAGCATGGACAAATAGGCCATATAGAGAGGACTAATAGAAGTAAAGCCTAGTTCTGGAAGAAAAAAAAACTAACATACAGTACATCCCCCACACATACACATGTAAATCATCAGTACTGCTGAAATACAAAAACACATGCTGTCCTGCTGTACAAGATCAGTTTTGCATTCACAGAACAAAATCATCTAAAAAGATACATTCTTGTGCCATGAACACCACCTGTTTTTTCTGAATCATTAGCTGTGTGAAAACTGCTCGTTTCAACAGACTTAACTAGTTTTGCCAATATGCATTTGAAATTGAATCTGGGTGTTTTGTGGCACTAAATCACTGCCTTGAACAAAGAGAAACCTCTCAACATTCAGAATGTGCTACGGCATTATCATCACCAATATACACCATCAAAGAAAGAAAAACTTGCTTTCTGATAAAAATGCATACCAAATCACGAAATCCAGATGCGTCTTACAGCCCCATTTATACTCAAATACAATGAAACAATAAAACCACCTATATCACAGACCAAACCAATATATTACCACCAGCTAAAATCTGCCGATTTTATTTTGGCTTTTATTGTAAGAACATACAATGAGCAATAATATGCATCAGCTGAATATTAGTTACAGATCCCCATAGTGTTTGAACTGTAGAACCCCAGAAAAGAAAAGCTTGTGCACAGTGTGTACTATACACACACATTTTATATATATATATATATATATTATATATATATATATATATAATATATATTATATATATATTATATATATATATATTTAATTATACCTTTTTTTTTTTTTTTTTAAAAATCCGTAGCCCTACTATTCATTCAAAACTAAGGGAGAATCCAGAATCCAATGACCTTTGTTTCTGAATTCAATACTCTGTGTTGTGTTAATGAAAGCCCATACTTGTTTGAATCCCAGTTCTAGAAGTGATCCTCAAAATACAGATAGTGCTATAATGTAATCAGAGTTCCCTTCATACCCTGCTGGAGTGGTGCTGTCATTTCTTGTAGACTGACTGGAATGAGCTGTTACTGCAGAATTGGTAGAATGTTCTTCACTATCAATCTTGCACTGCTTGTAAATAGTCTGAAAAAAATAAAACAAAACAAAAAAGCTGGTTTTGTTGTCGTTGGTCATTATAAGCTGTGGTAGGAAAGACTTGGGAGAATTTACCACCTTAGTTCGAGACTTGAACTACACTAGTGAAGTTACTGAATAAAGGTATTAAGGTATTGAATGTGGGGTCTAAAGTAGGCTTGTCAATTTTCTGCATCCTAATTGGCTGCTGTCCAATTAAACATGGCTAAAAGAGTTTGTCGTCTTGTATGTTAGATAGAGAAAGCAATCTAATCTAATCCTCGAACCTGTTAATGTATATATAATACACCTTGAACTGCCTAATTCTAATAATGATAGTCCACATATAACCGTTCTTTAAAAAAATTAAAACTGCTATTTTGGTTCACATACCCCTTGTGCCAAACAGTTACAGTATTAGTTCTCAAAAGTGCATGACAGGAATGGTGAACGTGAGGAAGATTTACATTCATCTAAAACACAAATAATGTTTTGAGTGTGCCACTAAAGAGATCCTTACCGTGCTGACATCCAGCGGGAGAATGAAGACGATGAGGAAGCAGAGGTACCAGGCTAACAGCGTGCCAAAGAGCACCATCTTATGCTGCTTCTTAAAATCCCCATATCGGTGAAGCAGGAACAACGCCAAGAAGAAAACAACCACAATTTCGATTCCTAAAGCTGCCCCGCTCATGGTTCAACTGACAGTTATTGGATCCCAGTTATAGCTGGTGGTTCATAACGTGTCTGAAAAGAGAAGATATACCGAGCATCAAAATAAACTTATCACTGTTATAACTCATTTATTATTTTCTTTTTTTTAAAAAAGATATATAAATGATGGACATTGACCAAATGTTTTTGGTTTCTTTTTAATCACACCATCATTCACCTTTGACCTTGACACTCTTGAGTGACTATGACTGAAGCATATGCACTTAATCACCTAATTAGTGAGATAGTTGATTGGACACTGGATATGGAGTGATTTCAGCTGTTGAATTGTAAGCTAGAATAAAAGCAATAACGAAAATCACAAAAAAAACAAAAAACAATATGCCACGTATGTCAAGAGAGCAGCACCTTTTGGCATGTTTTGGCGGGACTACAGCAGCGTACTGTGACTTGGCATCTAGGGTGCTCACAGCCAGCAATTTCAAACCTGGCGAGATGGTATAACCAGACACACTATGTCAACGACAGGCCACGAACTGGGAGACACACCGAGAGTCGTAACACCTGCCCAAGATCGACAGATCATTTTGCAGCATCTTCGTGATGTCAATTGTTAATCAGCACAATAAAAAGTCACTGCACCTGCTCCAAAACAGAGTTTGTCATTTTTGATCAATTCTGGTGAATTTTATTCAAATATAAGTGATAACTTTATTTTGATGCTCAAATATAAGTGACAAGTTTCTTTTGATGCTCAGTATACATTTAAATTCTCGGTTCCAACATAACATGAATTGATAGTCAGGTGTCACTTCTGACTGTATAAGAACAAAATAAGTATTAGGAGGCCTTCTGGGGTGATCCTTTTGAAATAGGAAAGAAGGGAACAGTGAGTTTCAAAAAACAAACAGATAGTTCCAACAAAATACTGAGCGTACATTACAAACATACACGAGCACTAGGAGTGCCGAGGTTAAATGTGAAGGACAGTTCAGACTTATTAGACCACAATCTTCAGATACTGTAGCAAATTGGTTAGAATGGACACATGGTTTAGATACGAGCAATGGGCCTAGAACACTGATGAATGCACTGGATATATCGTCTGTCTACTTGACTTACTTTTCTTAAAGGAAGGATTTCCCTGAGAAAACAATTCAAAAGTATGACCGTCACTGCTGCTGTAGAGTACTAATGTATGTCAAATAAATGGCTGTAGGCTTTGTAATAACTTCTGTGTTCTGCAAGCTCTAGGAACATCTCTGTGCTCGATCTCCCGGCATGTAGAAATTGACAGCCACACATTTCTGTACAGTTGATTCACTGCAGCCTATAGGTTGAGTAACAGCTGACACTGCACATGATCTTAATGTAACACAGCTGGAAGTAATAAGAAACACTCAATAGATTCATTTAGAAAACTTCAAAGGGAAGCTGTAGTTTCCCTTACTTTATAATGGTTTTAAATTCCCTTTCCATGTGTCTGGGGTATAGATGTAAGCGACTGAAAGAAACTAGAATTTGGCCAACTACAACAAAGTTGCTATGTGCTACCCACAAGAACTACACTTTAAACTGAAAGGGAATAGAAAGACATTGTTTTCTAAACACTGCTTTAACTTACTATTTAAAATGTTTTAAGAATAAAATGCAGATTGATATTCTTCAGAATTGCTTAGAAATGTGAAACTTTATTGTAGTTATAAAAATATATGTTTCCTCATAACTATAGTTTCTATGTTTGTTTGTGCATAACTATTGGAAAATTGAGGCTGTTGTATTTTACTGGTGTTGGAGTCATGTGGAAGACAAGAAGGCAGTGTAAAAAAACACATTATACTGCATCACGTGCTATTCAAAGCTTTGTACAACATTAGGTATGAGTTATGAGCTATGAGGTATGAGTTAGGTGAAAATTATTAAAAACGCCCAAAAGCAAAATTACAAAAACTGCTAATAAGTTATATAATTCTGAGTAACTTGCGAGCATGTGTGCAGTTTCCATAAATGGACAAAATTAATTAACCTAAATGGTTTAACAATGCCTGACTGCAACAAGAGTAATGATCCCCATCTAGCAATCAAGAGACCAAATAAACAAATCCTCAGATTAGATCAGTGTTCTGTGACCCAAGAACAAACCAAACGACTGGCATAAAGCGACCCAATACAAGACAAATACAAGAAAGTACCTTTAGAACAGAATGTGCTCCTGGAGAAGAGTTCAGAACTTAGCCAAGACATGGACAGACAAGGAGGTAACTGACTCAAGTGCTCCAATTGATTACAAACCTTAAGTGAATAGTCTCCTTGTACTGTATACAGTATAACTTACTGACACATTATTCACAGAAAGGTTGGAACAGTTCCACTTTCACATCAGCCTTAGCAAAAATTACAAAGGAATGACAAAGGTCTGTAGTCTTCAAGGGCTACGGGGATAGGGAGTGGTTGCCTACAGAAGTTTGTCTCTGTACTGAGGAGATGAATTTGTATTGTATTGTATTGTCTAACCTTTGTTATTTTGGTACTTTCAAATGTTAAGTTATAGCTTGCAAGTTCTTTATTTGAACTGGTACATTGCTTTCTTAAACAATCAATAAAAAAAAACACTCAGAGTTTACACCTAATGCAAGGTGTATTTCAGGCAGAAGTAAAAGAGCACATTCACAGCTTTCACAATTTTGTAACAAGATTTTAATGCCATAGATACTAAACTGTCTAAGCATTTAGCCCAGGGGTAGAAGACAGGTTTTTTCACTTCTTGACAACCATTTCAGTGAAATTAGTATTTGGAATATTGCCTTAAATACAGAACAAAGGAGTGGCATGCTAAATATTGTTTGCCAAGAACATTTTGCAGTTGCAATGTTTATTTGTAATAACATTGGAAGATAAGACATTTTTAACCAATTACTAGCATAATATATTGGAAACCTGAATTTCCAACAAGTTTACAAGCAGAACCACATGGTTTTTGTTCACTTCAGTGGGACTGCTGTTTGGCTGTCCTTGCCTTGCCATTTTAATTTAACATAAAAGTGTTTAAGTTAATAAAATAGGCAAATTGGATAAACTCATCAACCCTGAGTACTATCTCTGAAGTTAACACAGGAACATGGGGTGTTTTTTTTTTTGTTTGTTTTCTATACCTTTAGCTGAGTGAACGCTAGCTGAGTGAACGCATCAGCTGTCAAGATCACAAAAGGCCTTTTTAGGTGACAAGTGGGAACTGATGGTAAAGCAAGTTCCTCTTCCAGGGCAATTCATAGCACTGGTGAAGGTTTATTTACCCTCAATTCCCTCTTTTCCTCAGAAGAGACCTTTGTGGTCTAGAAAGATACTGTTATTTTAAACAGCTATATATTCACATGATTTGAATTAAAGGCATCACCAAAAATCCCTTTGTTGTGATTCTCATATGTGGACTAGCACAGCACTTCCTACCACAAACAAGATTTGAAATGATTACATAGCAGCAATGTCTTTTTTTTTTTTTTTTTATTTAACTGCAGTAGCCTGATGGCAACTGTATATGCACTATTGAACTGTAAAGAGCAAAGTACTTAGTACTTGCCATAGTGACTAATCGGGTTGAAGGAAGATAAGTATTTTACTGTCCTTAAATTTAGAGATGAGAAAATTTGTGTTTTTTCTAACAAAAGAATAAATAAAATTATACTGTGTGTTATAAAATTGGTGTAATGTATATGACTATATATATATATATATATATATATATATATATATATATATATATATATATATATATAGAGAGAGAGAGAGAGAGAGAGAGAGAGAGAGAGAGAGAGAGAGAGAGAGAGAGAGAGAGAGAGAGAGAGACGGTCATCCCATCGAGACCCCATTAAACCTTTATATATATCTATATATATATATTATATAGATCTATATCAATATATATATATATATATACATTATGTAAGTGCTCCCACAGTCTAAGGGTGTCACAGATACAGTTACAATAAAAAAATATATATTTCACCAATAAGAAGTTTCTTCGTTCCCTAAAACCAGGGATGTTTGGAGCATGTTTAATATTAGTATTAATTAGTTGACTGATGATTGGGTTTACTGCTGATCCTAGTAACACGACAGGCTTAGCACCCAAACCCTATTAAAACGAAGTTGACTATATAAGTTACATTAACAAAGAACGAGTACGTAATACTAATGCTAATTTTTTATCGTATTAGTGTGCACTGGGTTCCGCATTCACTGTGTAGTCCGTATATGTGCTGTTGTTTTCTAATTGAACACTTGCTGATTTGCTGACTGGCAAAGACACATGTGTCTCAACCAGAGTCTGTCCAATATACATATCTGGAATCCCTACCTACAACGCTGTACATCGCAATATAAAAAGCCCACTCCATGAGCTTTGTTGTTTATTTTTCCAGGTTTTTGATTTATTTATTTATTTTACATCACCACTAACATCTGATTGGTTATTTGTATTTGACAAATAAAATCCAACATTATCTTACCTCTTACGCGATGCCTGTCAGTAATGATGTATATAGCACTACCACTTGTAATGTTTCAAATTATTAAATTTAAGCAATCCTGTGATAGGTATGTTCTATGAAAGCAGACGCGTCATACCATACTCGCTGTAGTTGCTTGCCTGGGATATCACGCTCGGGCTACTGAGGCTGCTGGGACATGTAGTCTTCAAAATGGACTACCAAATGAGTTGCACGCCACAAGTTAGTATGGAAAACTATCAGTCCCAGAAGTCATTGAGAAACATCGCGACGGTTTCGCCGACGTTTCACATGGGGTTTCAGCTGATTCACAATTTTATTTTGTTTTTGGAAGCTATCCATAATTTAGAATTGCGACAACACCAAAATTGCTAGCCATGACCAAACATCCTAGTTTTTGTTATGTCTTCCGTCTCTAGCAGGGAATTTTGGTTAACAGGTACTGTATATCATTGTCATATTATTGGTACGTTTGAAAACCAAAACATTTAAAAGTGTACTGTTCAGAAAATTACCGTTAACACATACACAACCGTCCAGTATTACGAGATAATATTGTTCCCCAAAAGTGTAGCAGTGGGATCATACAAATTGTGTAACCTTGTTTTAAACGAGCATCATTTTTATTCAGTAAAGACATACCAGAAGGGGAAATATATTGTGGCATTGTCACACATTACACTCAGCACTTTGTTCACCATTGACCCTAAATATCCCCCATTCAGCTGATCTAATTAGCATGGGCTGTTTCATCTACGACTCGGTGCGTTTTCGACGTTTAGGGCCTTGAAAGGCTGTGTTTCCTTTGTACATTTTAAGACATTTGTTTGAAAAGGTATTTCATATAAGCTAATCCGGCATGTCTTGAGGTTTTGATAGGTTATTACTGTATAATTTTGTTTTTATTTACAGGTTTTATTTTATATGCTTAGTTGCGTTTCTATTTGTTTTGGTGGACTTATCCTGAAAAAGTTCAATATTAATTCATGTGGTTCTTTAGGTGTGGAGGAACACCAGTGATTTTTAAAAACTGGATTAGATTTATATTGTCTACTATGTTCAAGTACACAGAAAAACTGACATATACTTAATATATACTTAGGGTATACAATATTTACTCAACTCCGTGATGTCCGGTTCCATTGAGCGTTTGTGGAATTTTTCTCTATTTTCCTTTACGTCAGAACACTGAGAGCCAGTCAAATTGCACTTCCTGTTTCAGTGTTCCAAAGTGTATCTCGTTTATGTTTTAAGGCGGGCTAAGAAGCGGGAGGTTTAAATTGTCCCGCTTATACATTAATATATTGAAATAAACAATATATAAATACGTTTATAAAACGATCTGATTAGGACGCATAACTGGAGCAAACGAAGATGTTTAGAGAAAGGTAATGTTGTTAAATCCTTACAATACATTTTAAATGTAGGGTGATCCGATGTTCTGCATTTCCTGTAACTTAGTACTACTGGAATCTATAAAGGAACAGTTACCCAGAATATTAATATAAATCAAGACTGTACATTAATTGGGGGCTAACCTGATCGTTGATATTTCAGGATGAAATAATTAAATTCAACTGACCTGAAGATTACACAGCGATATACCACCGTTTTTTTTTTTTTTTTTTTTTTTTTTTTTATATCATCAAGTTCTTTATTTGTAAGTTCTAGGGTCTTTTTGAAAAAGTTGCGCGTGCCATTAAGTCTGCTATTGTTTGCTGTAAAGAAGAATTATCGATATCAACTACATGCTGCAGCTTGTATGGTAAATAGTAGCCAGTGCAGTGTGTGTGTGTATATATATATATATATATATATATATATATATATATATATATATATATATATATATATATATTAGCTCAAAGAGCCAGCTGCATTGCAAGAATTTGTTCTGCTGTATAAATTAGTGTTTGTGTCGATCTGCTACGTGAGCTCAAACAGCACCCGGGCCTAACTTTTTTTCAATCGTGTCCTCTGCAGAGTTTGTAGCTTTTTGCCTAGCTCATTAATTAGGAATTTCGGTCGCGGTGGGAGGGAATTTACTTACCTGCTGTGATCAAGTTTATTTAGCATTTGTTTGTCTGTTGATAGGTTAACAAGTAAAATAGACTCTTGGCTACAGTCTAACACAGCATGTAATTCCAGACAAGAATACCAATACCTGTATACAACAGTCTAATTAGATGTATTTCTGGCTTTTTGTTTTTGTTTTGTTGGTTTTTTTTATCCATAGAAGCGTAGTTTAGGCTTCATATTGTAAGAATATGAAGAATATATTGGAGCTAATACATCTAAAACAGAGTTGCCGGGTCCGCGGTTTTCCCGCAGACTTGGGTACTTAAAAAAAAAAAAAAAAAAAAAAAAAAAAAACACAGCCGCGGGAAATAATGAGTTGCTGGTTTGATAATGTACATTAGTGGTATAACTTTAAAAGATTAAACTGTTTTCATGTTTGCAATATTGTTTGGGATACAGTATCGGCATTAATATTTCAATAAAGGGATCACGCTGTAATTCCCTTGCTGGTCTGGGATAAATGTTGATTTGCCCCTTCAGAGCTTAAGTACGAATTTGTTGACTGAGACGTATGGACGTTTTTATCAAATTTAAACTAGATATCTTACAAAAGCTTTGGATTATTATTATTATTATTTTTTTTTATGTGTAGGCCTGCGTGTTAATAATAAGGTTGCTTTCAGTTTAAAAAATAATAATTTGGCTATTTAAGTGACTGGGCTATAATCTGAAATCAGAAATCTGGCAACCCTGATCTAAAACTATATACATTTGGAAACTGTAGATGTAAGATCTTGGTATTCCAGTAAAGAACTAACAGTAAAATAAATTTACATTTTATTGGAGCACAGTAAATTTGGCCTTTTTATATAGGTATAATCAGTTTCTGCCAGGTCAGGATATTTTGTTTGTTTCTTCCAGCTTGCTCTGGATTTGTCCATAATTTGTCCACTTAATTAAATAGGACAAAAGCAAATAATGTCCTTTCTGTTGTGGGAAAGAACAATGGTAATATGGGTTCAGCAGTGAAGCACAGTAAAACAGGCAGGGTGTGGGAGGTGCCAATGATGCATCAGGCTATTAACTACCAAGGGTCACACGCAGGCCCAGGAATGTTTGTTTATTTTCTGTAAACTGTAGTTTATTAATTTTTTTTTTCTTTTAAAAAACACAGAAAGCACCTTCAGGAGCTCCCCTCCTCCAGTGGGAACTTGCGAAAGTGGACACAGCTGCAGGAAACCAAGACGACACACAAGGCCCCTTTCGTGGACAATTGTGAAAATGAGTGCACTCCTCACGATCTGATACAAAGCTGGTCTCCCCCGCAGAAAAGACCCAAAATCTGCAAAGGGAAAGAGAATGAAGACGTCTCCTTTGTTCTCGCTCGGAGGCCAAGGAAAAAGAGAGAATGCGAAGCAGGTAGGACATAACAGGAGTGTGTAGTCAGTGCTGTGTTTCTGAAGAGCATAGTCAGGAGAATATATCCTAATTTGTATTTGTAATCCTTGTCTTTACTACTGTTTGTCAAAACGCTTATATAATTGTATTACTGTTTCTTTTTGGCACTGCTGCTTAAGTGTGAAACCTGAAGAAATTAGACTGCAGCTAATGTTTTCTTTGACTCTCTTTATTCAGTGATTTCCTGGGACAGCCTACCAGACGAGCTGCTACTGAGAATATTTCATGGCCTTCCGTTGGTTGACCTACTGAAGGTTTCCCGAGTGTGTAAACGTTGGCACTGCCTGGCGTAAGTCATTTTCGTGGAATATGAATAAATAAGTATGATGTCTGAGCTGCAGTTCTTATCCTTTTAAGATCCCTGTTAAAGAAAAAAAAAAAAAACTAGCAACAGTAGTAGCAAACTTTAGAGAGTAACAGAAAAAGAAAAAACAGGAATGAAGCATAAGCAGACACATACAGTTCACAGAAGACCTATAACGTTACCCCTGCGTCTGGAGCTATCTTCTTATTGATACCTTCAGTGTGTGTGTCATGATTTGAAACAGGAATTTTGGTTTGGTTGCTGGTCTCTTTTAAAACCCCTGGAGGCCTTGGGGTATTTTTTGTGGACAGACGGCTGTGTCATGAATGTTCAAGCTAATTGTAGAAGACTCCCAGGAGCTGGCGCTGGTTAACAGGTGTTTCTTTATCCTCCAGGTTCGATGAGTCTCTGTGGTACAGCGTTGATTTGACCGGAAAGGCACTGCTTGCGCCCGCCCTCAGTCAGGCCCTGTCAGTCGGGGTGGTGGCCTTGCGCTGCCCCAGGACCTGCATAGGCATACCTTCTCTCAAAAACCTAAGGTGAGCTGGAGACTCTGCCCCTTTCATGAATTTCCATTATCACAATCATTTTTGCAGTTGATGTTAGTGTTGTATTAACCTCAGACCCCATTATTCGAAACTCACTAGATTCATTGATTTGTTTTTTTTGCCTATGCAGGTCACTGCGTGTTCAACATCTGGATTTATCCAGCTGCACCATGAGCGTAGCAGTGCTTGAGGACGTCATTGGCCGTTGCTGCAGGCTCCGGAACCTCAGTTTGGAGGGACTGGTTCTTTCAGATCAAGTCCTAATGTAAGTGCCTTAGAAGCACTATCACCATAGTAATACTAATGTATTTGTTTGGTGTGGTATTTCTTGCATCCAGTAGATGCAGTGTGTTGCAACTGGGCATATATATGGTGACACTGGTGTACCACATCTACTTTGAGGTTAGATATGATTCAAATTGGGGTGCTTTAAACTTGAGGTTGTTTGTATTTATTTATTTAATTTATTTATTTTTAAAGTCATTGTGATGACTGAAACAGAAAATGTACCAAAGCTTGAAGTCAAGTATTCTGATGCACAGAATATCTTAAGGACATGGCTGTCCTAAGATCTCATTTCCAATTGTGAACTAAAAACTCAAACAAAACAGATATGTTTAAAATACCACCTCAGACAGTTTTAAGAAACCATTTAAGATGAGTGTTGATCTGTTGCATTTAAGGGGTCAACCTTTTACCCATCCAAAAAAAAAGTGAACACTGTACAGCTGATTATAAAGATGTATAGATGCTGTCTGTTGGTAAACCGTTAAGAGGCTGAGAGATTGTAAGGCTTGCTCTTTACTTGCCTCTTGTGTAGATGTTTAGCACAGAACCCTGAGCTGCTGCGATTGAACTTGTCTGGGTGTTCAGGATTCTCTGCACATTCACTGGGAGAGATGCTCCACCACTGCACGCGGTAAGGCTTTCTCTGATTTTTGGGGGGGGGGCACTCAAATCTAATTAATGGTCAAGAGACTTGGTAGGGCAGAGGGTTAATGTACCAGCCTTTCCCCTGCGAAGGCTTGGGTTAACCTTTGACTGTAGTCTACATCACAGAGCAATAATATAATCAACCCAAAGAAGCTTGCAGGGTTATGTGGGGAGACTTTTGTCCCATTCGCACCAAACTAAACTAAATCTGTAACGTCACTGATAAAGTATGTAGAGCATGCCTTCAGAGTGTTATTGTAGTCTTGGAGTTCGCAATATGCCATTATAGCTTTAAAACTGGACCTTGAACAGAACTGGGCAAATTTGGTAACAGTCCTGAGCATTGCAATAGTGTTTCCTGTATCTTAAGATCTTTTTTTTTTTTTAATTCTCTCTATGTCTGATTTACAGCCTGGAAGAGCTGAACCTGTCCTGGTGTGAATTCACTTCGGACCATGTTAAAGCAGCCGTGAACAACATTCCTGAAAGTGTCACACAGCTAAACCTCAGCGGGTACCGCCAGAACTTGCACATTGCTGGTATGTACGGTAATGACCTGTCGCTGTGAAAAATATTGACATTAACACGCAAAGTAGTACGCTTACAGTGCCTCTTTTTTTTTTTTTTTTTTTTTTTTTTTTAAGCTCCTCATCACATAAATAGAATTTCAAGTACAGTCAAACTTGGTTAACTCCATTGCCATTTGGTGTCGACTTATCCAAGGTGTCAAGTTAACCACAGGTGCAATGAGCCATGGCGTTAACGTGCATGTAACAGAACTCGTACGTTTAGTTACAATATTTATAAATTCATTTTTAGTTAAATGTCCTTATGAAAATGGTTGAAAGAACTGCAGTGAATGAATGAATCAATTACAGTACAAACTTGGTGTAATGTCGTTGCTGTCTCAATTCACTTGAATGTTATTCCATGGTTTATTAGCTAGCATTAATGATGTTTATTACTGTTCTTCTGCACCAATCTACCACTCTGCTGCTGCTGTTTTCGCCGTGTCTGTCCACACACTGTCTGTATACCTGAGACACGGGCGCGACGTGGCACCACTGGGCATTGTCACGATGATGTACTACTAGTCTGCACCTGGACACACAGGAGCAGTATGCACTGTGCAGTACAGCAGTTGTCAGTACCACACTGTAGGCTATGTACTCAAATGTAATTTACATATATGGCCAAAAGTTTTGCCTCGCCTAGTAGAATATTAGGATGCAGACATAATTTAAGAAAAAAAACACCATAAACATAGTTTCAATATTTTATTTAACGTCATGCAGTTTAAGAAACCACAAAATGGTATCTCTCAAGTCTACTGGAAACTACAATAGTATTACAGAGTTTCATGTTAGATTTCGAAATGTCACATTTTTCAATTTTTGGAAAACTACAAAGTGATATGTAATTTCAGTATATCAATGTAACTATTTATTCTGTAGGGTGTGATGCAAAACTTGTGGCCTGTAGCTTTAATGCCCCCCATATAATCTACTAAATAAAAACACTGGTTAGTTTTTCAAAGTTGTTTTTCTGTCATCTATATGCAGGTGTCTGAAATGAGCGATCTGAGCTTAGCAAAGAAACATACAATACTTTGCTGACAGGAAGTAGCCTACAACTAAAGTGTTAGAAAATGTATCCTTTTACAGCCAGTTATTTAGTAAAAACAGTAGCGAATTACAGAAATAATAAATATAATTTTATGAAATATGGGAGGGATCAAACACTTCAGGGTGCTTGGACACCTCCACAGACAACAGCTTCATTCATGATTTTTTCTGGCAAGCACGTGGCTGTCATTGGTTAATCCACCAACGGTACCGTGTGGCAGCCAGAAAAAAATCGATGGACTTGCAGTATTGTCCCGCACTGATCTATCCAACACAATATGATACCATTGCCGTGCCTGTCTGTCACAGGCTTTAATCCTTCCGATTCTTGACCTTACTTCTTTTATGCTAGGTTACGTTGTATTACTTAAAGGGACAGCAGTACATTTCTGGACACTACACAGCAACACAAAGGAATATCTACTAGAAACTGTCTTTAGGGCATCAGATGATTCTTAAGGGTTAGTTTTACGGTAGGGGTTGCTTCAGGTTAGGGTCAGGGTGGTTTGATATTGGAGAGGTGCCGAGCTCTGGAAGTGAAAGGTGGGAGTGCTCGGCAAATGCCCTCGATTCATTGGATGCCCTGAGGAAAGTTTCTAGTGGATATTCTTTTCTTCTGCCACTACACTTTGTACAACTCATAGTTTGATTTAAAATAAGAATTAATCAAATAAATACATTGTTATTTTTATGAAAAAAATCCAACCGTAAACTGTTCCCTATACTTTTAGGTATTGGCTTGACAACTTAAGTTAACAAAGGTAGGTTACACAGAATTAACTCTGAACAAAAACAGTACCAGTATTGAGTGTCGAGCTACGAGTAAAGCGTGGTATCAAATTAAAAAGTAAGAGACAGGATGCATATATTTTGTATGGAGAAAATTCGACACAGTCTTGGTCTCGAATTAAGCAAAGATGTCGAGTTATCCGACAGTCGTGTTAACAGAGGTTGCCTGTATATTTCAATTCCTAATTCACAAATGTGAAATACTGTTGGTATGTAAACAACCCAAAGTAAAAGTTAAGCATCCTCATATGAGTTTTTATAAACTTGGAACTCAAACATAATACAAATACAAATTTGTATTTTTTTTTCCCAATTAGATGTGGAGGTATTAGTGGAGAGATGTCCAAACATTACTAACCTAGATTTGAGGTGAGTAACACTCTTTCCTTTATTTTTTCAGTTTAGTTCAGATAGGTTCCAAATTGAACTGCGCTAACTTCGTTGATTCTAGTTGCTGTTTTAATTCTCTCAGCACAAAGCAACTTTTAAGGAAGGAAAATCCTGAGAACTGTCTGTAGTGTTGAAATAGTTTTGCAGGCTTGAATATGTTGGTCAGGTGTAACTACGATTGGGGGGTGGGGTTGGGGGGGGAGACTTCCGTAGTTTTAAATTTCTCGCAACATTAATTGTTCTACAAGTGTATTCTGGAATAACCTCCAACTTCATTTATGTATATTGTTTATTGAATCAAGCATTTCATTTTTGTGTCACTAACAGTTTCTCTCACTTTGCCTTCTTTTCCAGTGACAGTGTCTTGCTGACATCAGACTCTTTTCAGCATTTCTGCAAACTCCCAGCCCTCCATCATCTAGCCCTGAGCCGGTGTTACCAGATCCACCCGGCGGCCCTGGTGTGAGTACAGCATTTTAGGATGCCTGGTACTGACCCCCACAACAGCACTGTAATAATCATAGCATATACACTACTCCACTGGAGCACTGCATTGTGCTAGGTGAATGGATATGGATCAAACTGCTATGTAACAGGAGCCTTATATCCATACCTCCACATAGACAAGGTCTAATCACTTCAGTAATTATCATAAGAGATTAAATCGGGTGCACACACTCTTTCCCTTCTTCCCGTCCCTATTCTCATGGAATCTGTTCCAAAAACAAAGAAAGTGATCTAGTTTTTAAAGCAAAATTATACAATACTGACAGTGGCCAAAATGGGTTTTTTTGTTTTGTTTTTTTCTGTTCATCCACTTTAAGGTATCATTAGTTTTATATTTGTTCATTATATTTTAAAACATGTTTATTGTCTTTTAAATAGCATAAAACAGAAATTGATGCATTATTTTATCATTTGATGGGCACTAATGCCAAAAGAGTCCAACTTCTTTTTTTTTTTGTGTGTGTGTGCTGAGAAGTTAGATGTCATTCTGATCATACTATGCTGAAAGATGCAGCGCACCTGCAGTACGGTACTGCCTCACACCATATAAGCCAATAAAAAATTGTGATTTACCCTTTTGAAATACTGCCTTCAAAACTATATTACTGAGGTCGCTGACCGTGTTTGGTTGGTTTTATTTCACAGGGATTTTGAGAACTTTCCCTCTTTGAAGATGCTGGAGGTTTTTGGGATCTTGCAGGACACAAGCCTACCGATTTTGACAAAAGGCCTGCCGCACATTAAAATCAACTCCTGCTATTTTACCACCATCGCCCGACCCACTGTGGGAAGCAAGAACAGCAGGGACATCTGGGGCATCTCCTGCAGGCTGACCTACAGAGCTCCGTTCACCTCATAGTGAAGGGGCACTGACATTGCCAACCTGACATTTAAAACTGCAGAGGTAGTTTTGGGACGGTGGTGGTGGTGGTAGCTACTTCACCCTAAAGTTTCAAATACCCCCTCTGACAATATGCCGCCCCACACAAAGGACACGGCTATTTTATGCAATATTTTAAACAATGGCTGATTTTAGCATATGTGCAAATGATGATGGTGATGGAGATAAAGGTATCATTTTTAGAAGTTGTAACGATAACTTGTTTCCATTGTATTGTTTTAATGTTCACCCCTTCCACTGGAGTGAAGTAGTGTTATTTTTATTTAAATACCCATTACTTACATTACTCAACTCTCCTGTATGGGTAGTTTGAAATACTGTGCTTCCAGGCAAGAGGATTTATATGTACATAAGTCATGTTTTAAGGTGGTTTGCTGTAGTTTCTGATCTACATGGAATTGTGATAGGTGTGGTAACTGCATTGAACGACCTCAAGTGTGGTGTCCTCCTCGTAATTGTACTGTTAAAATGGGCTCGGAGGATAGATAAATCATGTATTCTGAAGGAAAACTATAGACAGATGAACACAGTAGCTGAAATGTTTACATGCCGACTTATAGTTTTCCCCACAGGTATGATTTGACTTTTTTTTAAAGTTTAGGAATTCTGGATTTTTTGGGTACAACCGGACCAGGATTTTTTTAATTTTAAATCTGGCAGCTGCTGTAGTTGTAGGTTAAATGTTTGCATATTAAGACACTCAGAAATTGACTGACTAGTATAGTTGTATTAATATTGTTTTTTCTTGTTGAAATGTTACATGAAGTTGATGCCTGTAACGCTACATTGTATATGTTGACTAAAACTAGACTAAAGCTTTGTACTCTACTGCTGTTACTTTTTCTGACTTGGAATGTTGCCCAATCATTGCAAGACTGTAAGTAAACATTAGCAGACACAATACTAAAATAAAGGATTTTAATTATCTTGGGATATTGAAGTACTGTATTTCTCTATTCACCCCTGTAATGTACTGTTATCTGTATTCAGTTATTTTAAAGTGTTAAAGGGTGAAACAAGTGTCTGGGTGGATGCAATTAATAAATAGAGAACAGCTTCGTCAGCTACATTGTTGTCTCTTATGTCATACAAACAAACCCTGGGAAATTGAAATTCAAAACTTAATTCAATAGCTTCTTTGTACAACACCTTGTAAACAGGTTGGCTCGTTTGGTGACGTCAGGCCAAGAAATGCAGGACACAAAAGGGCGCTGATGCGCCGATGCGCAGGTTTATTGTAAAATAAAAGGTTTGAACAAAACAGAAACAAATGCTGAACTCAAAACAAAACGGCACATTGGCCAAAACAAACAAAACGCTAACAACAAACCCCAAAACAAGTATTGTGCTGGTAGGTTCAGCATGAGAAGCAATTGTTTTATTTCTTTTTGTTTTCGTTCTCTTGACTATCCCGTTCTCTCAACACACCAACCCAGTCTGTGTGAAGCACTCGCTCTTTTATGCAATTGAGACTCGATTGCTAATCGATCATTCAATTGAATCTCATTTCACGTGCAGGCTGTGCCAATTGTGCACTTCCCGTTATCCCATACAAATACCCAGTTTAATCTGCATGTGAAGTGATTGTGCAATCCCTGTGCCTAAATACAAATATATATTTTAAATCACCTGTGCTACATAACTCGCACTTTGTGCACCACTACACATATAAACATCCCACATACAACATAAAATGTAAAATACGCACAGAGGCAGGGCACCACACCACACACCTTTAGAAACTAATTGCACCTCAAAAGGCATGGCTGTATTTCAAGATTCATCAACTGAAAAGTTCTCTGGCCTCAACCACAGTACCTAGCTGGCAGTGGGTTACTGTCATTTACCTGTGCTTGAATCTGGCTGAGTGAAATAGGGTTGATGGTCTAAACTTCAGCCTTCAGTAGACAGGGGTTTGGTTCTATTTCCCGGCAGAAGCAGAGAAGTGGATTTGCATGGAGACAAAGTTGCTCCCTCCACTCTTTCCTAATCCAGCATCTGAGCACCAACATGAATTTCACAAGCGCACCAAAGTTAGGTAGATTGAAAAAGAAGCCTGTTTTTTTAGGAGCATTACAGCAGTGCTTCCCAAACCGGTCCTGGGGACTCGGTGTCTGCTGTTTTTTTTTTTTCCAACTGAGCTTTCAATTACTTAATGAGACCCTTAATTAAATTGAGTTTGCTGAATTAAATCGTTTTAATTATTTTCAGCTCTTAACAGTTGCATATTTCAATTAGCTATACCATTTTATAAGTAACTTGAACTCTGCAACTGTTTAACAACTGAAAACAATTAAAACTGTCTAATTAAGCAAATGATCAGTTCAGTTAAGGGTCTAGTTAAGTAATTGAGAGCTCAGTTGGAATGAAAACCAGCAGACAATGAGCCCCCAGGACTAGGATTGGGAATCACTGCATTATAGGACCGCCCATGAACAAAACTAACTTGGCTACAGCAGTACTATAATGCCAATTTAATCCAGGTCCTGGATTAGACCCTTTTAATCAAATGGAAAGGATTACAAAGGGACTAAAACTCATCACTGGCTAACACTACCTGTGTTCAGAATTCTCTCATTTGAACTACAGTCAGACTAAGATCATCCTTGCCTTGACAATCCTAATACTTTGCGTTCAGCCAAAAAAATATATCTTTGGATCAATGTAATTAAAGTTCATGTGTTGCTGTTGTAGGTACTTTTTTTTTTTTTAACAAAACTTAATGGTACAATTTTGGATTTAATAAATTAGTGAGACAGTTTCTCTACATGTAGAGAAGAACTTTTGATCTTGACATTTTCTATCAATTAATCGGAGCAAGTTCCATATGAACGGAATGGTAGTAATAGTCTACCCTGAAAAATTCTGGAAAATAATACATTTTCCATTAAAATTAGCTGAATAATTTTAGTACAAAAGCTGTTTCAGTAAATGTTGATTAATGAATATCAACAAAAAAATGTAATACATTTAAGATAACTCAGATGAAAATAAGACTTTTATTGCATAGCAATCCAGTCCTGGTTTCCCAATGGGTTTAATTTGGACACTTTAAACCAAACTTGTTACCTATACACTATGGCTAATCAACCTATACAACAAGAGTTATTTCCATCCATCTGTAACTTGTGTAATTAATCTTTAGTTCATTTAAACACTAATGTATGTGTGTGAATTTTATCATCAAATAATGTTTTACAATGTTTTTTATTTTAAAAAAATAATAATTACATGTTTGTAACAATTGTAAAATAAATGCTTATATAAAAAACACCACTAGTTTGCTAATTTCATTGTTTCTTAAACCAGGGCCAGCTGCAACATCAGCATTTTAAAACCAAACTGGAAGTTTGCACTAATAATGAAGTTATCTTCTGTTCTTAGCAGTTATAACTTATGAATAAAAACTTGTAAGATACTTTTCAAATATGGTGCGCATTTTAGTAGCCAACACATCTGAACCAATACTATTGTATAGTTATGCATTAATACAAAGTTTAATTGATACTGACTGAAATATTGTGGGGAACTGCATGGTCACATACTTATAAAATATAGTAGTAGAAACTGTACACTTGCTCATGTCATGGGAATATTCAGGATTTTTCATCAATATTTCAGGGGTAAAATCCAGGCAGCCTGGACACCCATCCTTTAGCCTTCTTGCTGATTTAGAGAAATAGTTAGACATTTTATACCAGACTGAGTTTGTGATTCAGTGTTTGAGGATGAACGTGTATTATTATGAATATCACATAAGGTTAGTACTGCATCCTGTAGGTCCCAGGTCGGAACTCAGATCTGTGGCTATCCAGAAGCAATAATATATCAATTCTGAGCTGAATGGTTTTTTACTGCATTATATTCAGAGCACCTAATTCCACCATTACATTTAGTGTGTGTGTGTGGATACTGTCTGGCTGTGATTATAAAATTGTAAAAGGTTATAAAATTATATTACATTAGTGTCTACATTTTAAAACATGCGTATGGCTAAAAGTACACAATATACAGCCTTCGACATTTTTGTTTTGAAAATATGGAAAGCAAAAAGAGTTAAAAGGGTCACACTGCAAATAAGAACTAAGAAATAAAAAATGCTAGCAAATATTCCTTTAATCATTGTACAAAATGTTGGGGTTTAAAAACGTTAAGCACGTTTCTCCACCAATCAAAGCTGTATTAGCAAGTACTCCCTTACAGTAGATAACTGGAACATTCAGATACAATGTGAAGAAAAAAAGAAAAGCACTGAAACAGTAAAGAAATCTGTAAAGCTTGAAATGTTTAAAATATCAATGAAGACCTTGTTTATAGGTTTCTAATCGCAATAAAACCTTGATCAGAGGGTATTACTTTGGTAATCTTGTCTATACTAGGAAGCATGTTCCTAAACCAGATCATAAACCCAGAAATTACTTTTTAAATTCATTCCCCACTACATATTTATTGTTATTCATGGGCATTTGTTCTTTAAATTTCATTTAATTTACTTTTTATTATTATTTTTAATAAAGAATGAAATTTTGACCTGACAGATAATAATCTTTGTGAGAAACAGCAGTTTAAGGAACCCATTGTGACAACACAGCAAGCACAGCAATAACCAATAAAGCATACTCTGGAAAAATAAAATCCTATAAAACTAAAGCCCTTTCTTCAATGTCATTTACTGCTGGTCACCACTATAGTGTCTAATTACTGGAAAGTACTTATTTGAATCTAATGAATTATGATGTATAGTAGTATCAGCTGGAACCTGCTGGCAGTAAATTTTTATTAAACCTGCACAGCAAACAACAATTGGGTTAGCATGTTTTCTAGTGATGATAAGCCTTATCGGTAATGGTTGCGTTTGGATTTCTTTCAGCAATGCTGCATTTCCATTTGAAGTGATCGAAAGTGCCTTGTAGTGTACGTACCAGAGCGATCGACAGGAAAATGCTTTACTTTTTGTCGTTAGGCATTCGCCAGTTCTATTTCATGTACTAATGCAAGCTACCTCAAAAGACATATATCCAGTGAATCTTTGTTTATTATTTGAACATCTATATAAACCTCACTGTGACGAGTAACAGGTTGGGGTTTCCAGCTTTCTTGGGGGAACAGCATCTGTAAGGTAGCTGTATCTTAATGTGACTGTGTACTACTGCAGCCCCAAGGACCCTCTTGCAAATGAGTTGCAGGTGTCAAATGGCTTTCATATCCTGGTTAAGCAACGATGAATTGAACTGAATCCATAAGGAAACATTTGTTTTCTAATTCATCTGAAGTAACACCCATCCAACACATCAAGCTCTTTGGTAGCCGTTTTTTTCTTTGGTGAATAATAAAAATGACCTCCCTATTAACCAATACCAAGGTCTTAACTACAACAATAATAATACTTATTTCTTGTTTTGTGAACATTTAAACACTGGATATAGATAACCTGAGAATCACTTAATACACTGAAACATGAATGTGAATGTTTCAATGTGTTCACCATTTTGTTTCAATCTCTTCACCATTGCCAAACATTGTCGCTCTATTCCACTCTGCTTTGTGCAGTATGCTCTCATATTTCTGTAATTAAATCCCCCAAAAGCTGTTTTGGTTCCCAGCAAAACGTTGTCAATAAATGAAAATTGCCAATAAGCGAAAAGCCCCCATTTTCAAGTGTATTTATATGGAATGATATACACCGTAGTTGTACAAATGTGGTACTAAAATACATGTGTATTAAATGTTAGTGTTAAAAAAATTACATGAGAAACACAAAATATGCAAACATAGATGCTTTTTACAATGTACCACCTACCGCTGCAAATCCATCTCAATTTTGGGTGCAGCGTCATAGCCAGTTTCAAAGCCACGATTCTGCCTCAGTCCACCAGAAATACGCAGTTGCGAATTCAGTGCATTATAAAAGTTGCATGAAGTATGCATATAAATCATGCAAGTACGCTCTGTAGCAATAAGCGGCGTGCAGTTGCTAATATCAGAATCCCACTAACATGAAAGTCTATGGGGCGGGATTGGTTCCTGGGAAAATTTTGTTAACTGAAAGAGGTCGTTGCTAATAACCAGCCTTGTGTTCTTGTGTTTGCGTGCATGTGCGTGTGCGTAGGTTTACAGTGCTTGCTGGGTCAAAAAAGTCTCCACAAGGAAAGAAAGTCTGACAAAACCTACTTTATGAAGACAAAGGCCAAGTCTTTGCTGTGTTTAAAAAATATATATTAAACAGTCATTATTGTTTTTTTAAAACAAACTAAAAGTGCCCAAATATGTTGTTTGTTGTTGACTTTCCCCATGTGCAGTTTCGTTTGACTGGAGTTAGGAATAGTAAATAAAAATAGTGAGTCAAAGCAAAGCCCTCATAAACACTATAAACAAATGTACGTGTGTGTGTGTGTGTGTGTGTGTGTGTGTGTGTGTGTGTGTGTGTGTGTGTGTGTATATATATATATACATATAACTAAAGCACAGTTACACCTCCACAAACAATAAAAAAAATGGCATCACTCCATTGATCCAAAAAGTTTACCATACCTAAGCTACAGTTGAAAATATATCAATCTATTGAAAGTCATTTATTAGGTAAATATATATTTTCTGCACGTCAGCACAACAGTGTTTCCATGTAGATTAATGCTAATAAGTCTTAACCTACTGGCCAGCTGTGCAAGTCAAGGGCGTGTTTGGAGTTATATGGCTCAGCAGGGTAGCAAAACTGATAAGTAAGTGCCAACCGGGACTAAACATCTGGTTTCCCAGACCCTAATTAGCATTCAACTTGGATTGCATGACCCAAGATACCAAGACAGCATTAGCTAGTCCTGAAATCAGACAAAAGAACTTCAGATAACATTAATACAAATGGCAAACTGTTTTTAAAGATCTTCAGCAGAAGATGCGACTCCAATATCTGGCTTAATTGCCGACTTCCACAAAACGGAAATGCATACATAGAGGTGCTATTCCTCGTGAAATATACAGTATAGAAACCAAGTAACACCTTCCCTGTTGTACTGAAGTTCCATATCCAAATGATAATCTCAAACCAACCATGTAAAAACCTCTTAAATAATGTTTAGGGTACAGTGGATAGTGTCATTCCTACCCTTTTTGCTTTATTTTTTGTACTCTGATTGCTTCTAGCCTAGACTCTTTACAGTCCTCAGAGTGGCCCATGTTATTTATGCAAGTGCCCTGAGCGTGTGATCCTTGTGATATGGAGTGTCTGGAGGCACAGCAGTTTCTATTCAAGTACAACAGTGAGAAGAGCATCGTCCTCATTCATTTCTATAGTGGCTAGCGCCCCATCATTGAACTCAAAAGATGTCCCTCCGTCAACTACCATACAGGCATCCCAGCAGCGCGAGCGGACACAGACCCTGAAAGCAAACAAAAACATTTCTCTTAGAACCACAAACACAATACCAAGGGTTACTACATGTAATAAGCATGTACAGTACATAACATTTACAGGACTTCATAGAACCTTTTCTACACTACAAGCATAATCTCAATCCAAAACTACTTATTTTGTTTAATTTCACCCTGAAGTCAGAAAAAGAAATGATTTAACCTATATCGGGAAGTGACTGCATTTACCCACACTGTATTTAGTCTTTAGAGATATGTTCATGACAAAACATGTTTTTGAACAGCAATCAACACATTTACAGCTTAAGGATCATTTTGTTACGGACTGTGCTTCTTAAAGCTTAAATTAAATCCATTTAGCTGTTCAACTGTTTAAGAGGGGTTTAGCCTAAGAGAATGTTTAAAAACACTTCAAAAACCACCTTTAAAGTTTTGTTAATAGGGCCCACTGTGTGGGTGTTAAGGACAGTTTATTTGTGTTGTATCACACAGATCTGAAGGCACTTGTTAGAGGCAACACAATCTGGAAAAGGGGTGTGTGTTTAAAAAGAAAGAAAGAAAATTCAGCAAGACTTTGTGATAGGTCTTACTTTGTAGTGAAGCCACGCTGACGGCTGCTGGAGAAGACTCGATTAACAATTGGTTCCCTCACACTGAAAAACATCTTGGGCTCTTCAGGATTAAACACCAGGGAATCATTGTATTCCTCTGTAACTAAAGGCATGAGATGAAGTCATACAACAGTACATAGTCCCACGATCACCATTAAAGCAACTTGTGATGCACAGACAGCAATACTCCAGCTGCTATACAGGGTGTCTTCTTGGATTCTCTTCAAAGTTTCCCATTTTTCTGTAAATATTTGGGAGATACAGAGCCTAGAACCAGTCAGAACGATTTCAAATATCATAAGATTTAAAAAGGCAATTTGTGGCATTTGGAGTCAAGTACTATTTTATGTTAACAATCATTACTGATTTGTGAAATCACAGCCATGTAATTTCTTGAACACCCAGGTGCTTTATCTGTCTACCTTTTTCGATTTGCTCCTTGTCCAAAGTAAGATTCAGCCCGGCTAGCTTGTTGCCTGAAGGGGGAAAAAAAAAAAAAAGATATTTGCGTCCCAGTCAAAGCGCACTTTTTAAACATGCACCTTTGGAGATTACTTCCTGGGCTTACCAATTTTGAGAACATCTTCCACTGCCTGGAATGCCAGTTTGTTAATGTTGCAGGACCTGTACAAGGGAATTACAAAATATACCAAAGCATGTGAAAGCACATTACAGGTATCAGTTTCATCACAATTACATTCACAAGTTACCTAAGAAAATGTAAGGGTGTTCTATGTACAGATGGACATACAATTGACTATATTCACAGTATGTTGAATAACTAATGTTCTGTGTATGAAATTCAGGTAACTGTTCTGTACGTTTGCTAATTAGCAATGTGCAATGTTTGTGAAGTTTTTATTCTCCTTTAAATTGAATTTACTAGTTCTGATCCAAGTACGATTATTTTAATTACAAATTAAAAGTTGTTTATTAAAAAAAAATTAAATGCTGGAAACGATGATGTCAGTGTTGTCATGACTGCTTATAAACTGGCAGATCTTCCCTTTATCAACACTGATGATGCTGCAGGACTATTGATCATATGGAGCATAGTGGGTATTGTAGGATATTAATTTGAGTCACAATTGTTGAGGAGATACAAAAAGAACACGAGCTTTGGCAAGACCAGACTGGGTAAGTTCTTGACTGTATGTGCTACTTCTCAGGAGGGGGGAGAACAGTGTTAGTGTGCTGTACCAGGCTTTAGATCCCGTTCCAGTGCACACATTGACCCCAGAGCTCTTCTGCTTTTCCCAGGGTCCATCATCTACTGAGATCTCATAATACGAGGCCCTATGAAGCGAGAATGTGAAACTGGGTTTGTAGGATTTATAGCTCGCCCTGCACAAGACAGAACACATTTACACATCAGACAGGCAGGCTGGAGGGGAGGGGTCATCAGTCTGCTAGTCATGGGGCAAGGGGGTTAAAAGGAATATGACATAGACACACTATTTTAACACTAAGAATCATGTACTAACACTGACTAGGTGAGGAAAGCGCATTACTGCTTAATTAGCTTCCCCTTTAAAATATTTTAATTCAGATTTTTGTCTGTTTTAAACTTAACACACTGATTCTAATGGTATAATTGTATGTTCTTTGAATGTTTTCACTGAAAACATCTGGCTGAATTTTGAAACTATTAAAGGCAAAGCCACATTAATTTTCTACACACCCTTATTTGTAGCGAAATGCTCCATTTACTTGAGAAAGGAAACTATAAATGGTTCAAATCTAATACCAAACTTTGTTGCTAATAATTCTATTAGGTAAAGCTGGAATTAACTTTTTCAGCTCTTTAGACCTATATATAGTCTATGAAAGATAACTCAAAGATAACTCAAAACAGCAAACCTGTAAACTAGTCTCAAACTTATACGTATATCTATGCATTCATTTTTCAGTATAGACACTATTTAGTTAGTTGTCCTAGAGTAATCTTAATGAAAGAGGAAGTTATTCCTACATTATTTTTTTTAATGAATTTTAAACAGGCTCATTTTCAGTATCAATTACAGCCTCAAATTATAATGTAAAAGACACACCTGGGAATAAAACCATTTTATATCTTACATTTGCAGTAGCTGAGAGTAAAAGAATGTGTAAGTATTTGATTAGCATTTTATACAGATTCAACCATGCATCTGTGGAATAAAGAAATACAGACTGCACGATTGTACCTGGAAGACAGCGACTCCCCAATAAAGACTTCATTCAAGGATCTAACAGGGAGAAGGTGTGGTCCAGAAGTCTCCTCTGACTCTGCAATGGAAAAGACATTTATGCGCACAGGCACTGCAGTGTTGAACACAGACGTTAGTGTTTTTCCCAACATACACAGGACAAAAATAAATACTGGGGGCCAGCGTGGCAGCTTGTTTTTGCCTTTAGTGGACTGTTGCACCCAGCTCCACATTTATAAAGTAATTAGATGCTTTTTCAAGAGGAAGACAGACATGAGGGTTGGGTTAAAACTTTAGTTTAATAAAAACATAATTTCATTGATATATTGTACTTATATAGATGTTTATCCACTTTATGTTTCAGCTTCTCATTTGTTAACAGTTTCTGTAGCCGATCTTCACCTGAACGAAATGTATGTGGTATTTATATGAGCTTGAGTATCCATGCCTAAGAAATGCTCAATGGCTAACTGCCAAGACAGGAACCATACAATAATCTTGTGCTAACGGAAACAGTGATCATTCTACATATTAACTTCACATTAAAAAGCTTGCATCTGCTTAGAAATAAGCATCCCTGTTATAAGCTAGTTACTAGTACACACAGCTATAGTGTGTGTGTCTCTCTCTCGTCTCCCTCCTCCTAACCTACTGTGGCTGGAGTTCATGCTGATCCTGTGAGCCTTGCTGTGCTGCTCAAGGCTCATTTGCTGCTCATGCAGATCCACAGGGGTCAAGTTTATTCCAGTTCCTTCCAGGTAAATCCGGCTCCTGTGACGCCACTGCCACCTAGAGGTGCATACCAAATCAACAATTCAAGACAAGACCAAGCAGAAAAAAAAAGCCAGAGCCTTCAAAGATTTGCCTTATAGCCAAAATGTTGGTTTCTTCTCAGTTTTACCTTATCCAAACACTGAACTTAAAGCACTATTACAATGCATTATTTAAATAGCCCAATAAAGTGTTGCTCTCTGTCAGGTTGCATGTACTTATACACTATTTTTAGGCTATGCAGATGTGTGTATGACCGAACAAGGAATGGGTTTTTATAACAATCCTTCCAAAAAACATGTGGATGCCATTCATCAAGATTATCTCTACAGTCTAAAAACGTACTGACATTAATGACATGGAAACCGTTCAAGGTTATAATTAATAGTATTCAATCTCCAATAACTTGCAGGCTATAGTACTGCACACTGTTTTATTCTGTTCACTACATGATACTCAGTTCTAGACACCAACCTGAATTCTCCTCGCTGAAGTTTCTGTAGGGCTTCTGGAAAGGAGTTTGTGTAGCGCACGGGCAAGCACAGGTGCCCCTCAGATCTACAGCAAAAGAATTTGAAGGAATAATGTGAACCCTGATAATAGTCAGAAAACATTATTTAAAAAAAACAAAAAACAAAACATGGGGCAACACTGATCATCTGGTGGTTAGAAAGGGGCAAGTCCTTAAGAGCTGAGTGTCCCTTATAACAGTGGTTCCCAAGGTCCTGGGGACCCCCTGTGTCTGCTGGTTTTCATTGAAACTGAGCAATCAATTACTTAACCAGACCTTTAATTGAGCTGATAATTTGCTTAATTAGACCTTTTAATTATTTTTTCAGCCCTGCGTTCAACAACAGAGCCCTCTCGCGTAGCGCCCTGTAACATATGTTAGCAGTTATTGAACGGTCTTTACACATGACATACTGCTTAAAATATGATATAATTGTATTACTGGTAGCGGTGTCTGACACTTGAACACTGAAACACACTGGCACTCAGTAGGCATGTTCTGTAGCTCAGAACACACACACACGTCTTATATGCAACCTGTTTTTACAATTCCCATTTAAATGTCAATTAATCTGTTATCTCCTAGTACCTCTGGCTGGCACACTAACACGATTTACTCTTTATCTCCTGTTTTCCTCTTGTTTGTTTTAAAAACAGGCCTATCTGATAATATTCAAATTAAATCCATCCAGTTTCCTACCACTACTAACCAATTATATAAAAGCAACTGTGTAATCTGTTTGAAGAAACAACAAGCAGTAAGCTTGTAATGAATACTCCTTTGTAGCCTGAAGCCTTCCCGTTTTTCACAATAGTCTTTACCTTTCTGGGTCGGTGTTCACTCCCACAACTGGTTTAAAGCGGTCCACAACTTTGCTGGCCACTAGCAGCATGGTGCCGTCACCTGTAAGGCAAGACCAGTTTTGACTGATTTCAACAAGCACACAGAACCAATCCTGACCATTTTTTTCTGGTTATGTTTTCCCACCCAGCCATGCAATAAGGCAGGAGTGGTCTAACTTGGCTCTTCCAGTCCTGGAGTTTGTTCCAACCCTGTTCTAAATTGTTTAATGGAACCAATTAAACCTCCATCCACACTCTGAAATAGTTCATTATCTCACTTAACCTGTTAAAACTGGCGTGGAATGGCCCTCCAGGACCTCGACTGGCCACCCCTGCAAGGGGTTGAGATGGCAAACTATAAACCTTTGGTTCAACTTTTAATAACTATTATTTTAGATTATAAAAGACATTGTATGTATATATGTTTGTTTGCTTTTTTACAGTGTTTGACATTTCATTAAACTTTTTTAAAAGGTTATAATTTCAACCTAATCGGTTGTGACTTTTGTGTTTATAACAGTTCTTAGAGGTCTGCCTACCTGCTCTTGTTACCTCTGGTACAATACAATCTAAACTGGAGTCAAACTTTAATACCAGGAAGGTAACATGATTTATTACCACACACACTGTTGTTCTTTAGCCAGGATGAGTAGGTTGGTGAAATCAAGCAGCTTCGTATAGCTTAATATACAGTATGTGACAGTAGAGTCTTCCTGTACCTTCCTGTATAGAGGAAGTAATGCATGGCTAAATACAGTCACCTTATGCTTTCTAGTTTTGTTTGCCGTTTTGTATGTTGTATAATTGCAGATGCTTGTTTACTATCACTTGATAGACACTACAGTCCCGCTGAATAAGCAACGCCACCCTGAGTGATACTATTGCTAATAGCTCAGTGATGGTGCATGGTATTAGAGTCCCCTGCAACTACAATATTGTATTATATGTGTCAGCAGATAAATAAAACTCTGGCTTTTGCGACTGCTTTTGCAACTGCAATCCACGGTCTCACTCTATCAGCGGATACCCAAGCACTTTTACATATGTGTTTTCCTACAGTCAGTTTTAATATCAATAACCAAACGGTTAAATGGTTTAAAAAAATAGGCCTTAAAACTGGATCATCAACCAAAGTGGATTTGGCGTGCACCTAAAACCAATGCTATAATAAACACCTCCTGGAAATCCTGGAAATAAATTCCCTCATTACTGCTCTGTTTTAATAGCCACGGTCATATTTTTCACTTTTATTTCTCAATCCTCGTCGTGTGTTTTGTCTCCAATTCGGGTCACAATCACTGAAGGGATGCTTTCAGTGTGTTGCTTAAACTGGGTAGAAGAGCCGGACCTAGGGTTGCCACCTGGCCCCATAATTCCGGAACACTGTGAGACAGAACAGGATTTTAAAGTTGCCTTTAAACTGAAGCAAATCAACATGTGAATTGAGCCCTAAACCTTTGCTAAATTGATTCTGGTCATTAATTATCTTGAGGCAGCATGACAATACAATAATAGCTTTTAACAAATGAAATAAGTACATCATCAATATTTATTTATTTTAATAATAGTTTTAAAAATATATATTTTAAAGTTTCTTTATAGTTTCTAATAGTGTATCACCTTCTAAAACTGAAATCATTAATACTGAGCAGCTGTTCACTATTCCTGACACCAGACAGCGTGAACACTGGATCAGAGTGGTTATTTAACTGGGAGAGTCAATGTAAATCAGGGCTCTATATTACTAATTAATAGGATATAAATAGCATCTTTTAAATATTTTGAACTGAAATATCATTTTGTACAAAATAAAAATAAATATCTTGAATAAACCTACACACGTTTATTCAAGATGCTTTTTTTTATTTTGTAAGATTTGTATTATCACAATGATTCGGATAATTAAGAAGCAGTATAAACTAAGCAAGTGCTTAGTGCTCAATTCACGTGTTTATTGCTTTCAGTTTAAGGGCAACTTAAAGACCATGTCCTGTCCCAAAGTGTTCCGGAATTATGGGGCCATGTGGCAACCCTAGCCGGACTCCTTCAAACACATAGAAACCAGAGGCTTCCCTGTGAAATGGTTCTTTTATTTAAATGTTTTAAAAACATAGACACTCCACAAAGATCACAGAAGGGGTAACAAAAAAAACACACTAATTATATAGCAGGTACAGTAACATATATTGTCATTTGCACAATGAAAATACAACGTGCATTTTTTTTGATTATCATTGTAGTGAGTCCTGGTAAGCGGTTGTAAACAGACTGGCTTGTGTGGTGACGTCAGGCCAGGAAGGAGTAGCACACAAAGAGACAGCACTGGGGTATGAAGGCACTGTGGTGCATATTTATTAATAAATACAAAGTTTAATCAAAACAGAACAAAACACTTATACAAACAAAAAGGCATGTTGGCCAAAACAGATGGAAAAACAGACACAGAACACACACGTATTACGCTGGTATAAACCCAGCACGAATAGCAATTGTAATGATTTATTTTAGTTTCTCTTTCACTCACGTCTCGTTCTGTCTCTGAACACCTCGCCGATCAGCCAAAGCTGCAGGTTTATATATATGTGTCAGTCCCCAAATTAATTAAATAAATCAATCTGGAGACGGTCACATTCTGCACAGGTTTAAATTCTGTTTTTGCCAAACCACAAGAACATCAAAAATGATTCCCACTAAGAACAGTAGTATGGATGTGTAGTTACACATATTATTTAAATAATTCCCTTTAAGATAATTTATGTTGTTAGGTATTAATTAAATGGAATAAAAGTTGTTGATTACTCAACACAAAGCAAAGCACCCTCGGTTGCCCTTGTTTACATGATTGAGCAACAGTCAATAACCCGCAATGTGAATTAATACAAAACTAAAACTCTTCATATTGTATCTGTGATTAGTTGTCTTACCTTTCTTTGGTGATGTTCCACTAAATCAGTGGGGGAATTTCTTTGCACTTGGGGAATTGATTTGAACAATATGGTATAAACTGTCTTTCCTTAATAGTGAAAAATACATAGTCATATCAGTTACTGTTTGTTAGACCCAGCATACAACTAGTGCCTGCAATAACGTCAGTACCAGTGTCTGACACCATGACCTACACTCACATCATGTTAAATACATTTTCAATGACCATGCAAAAACAAAATCAATAAAAGCAGTTCTGAAGAACCTTCAATAGCAAAGCCATTAAGGTTATGGGCCATCATGGCCATTACTTACCACCGGCAGACACAATGGCATCAGCCCACTGGACAGTCTCTTCATTGTATTCCCCTCTTTTCACCAGTCGGACCTCAATCCCCTCCTTTCTGGGCAGGAGACACAAGTGAGCAGATGAAGGATGAAGTGTGACAGATATTCAGTCGAAGAGAAAGTGATCAACTTTTGAAGGAAGATAGAAGGACTCACTGAATTCCCAAACATCAACTAATTGTGACACTGGAATTTTTTACCTGTGGGTAGCAGTTCAAATATACAGGGTGATTCAAAGCTTACTGGTAAAGTCTGAACAGTAAGTTCTGTGTTTGTCCATAAATTCATGTGTTGATCCCATTTGAACCATGACTTCTAAATCACCTTGTATATACACAAGACACTGGGTCCTGTGTTCATAAATGTTCACGTGTGGCTATATGGTCTGTCTGCTCTTACCGTAGACTGTCAACAATGTGCTCTACATTCTTAGTGTGGATATTGTGGCGCTCCAGCAGTCCACTGTAGCTTGATCCTTTCATTGCAAGCTAGAAAACATTTAATAAAAATAAATAAATAAATTTTAAAAAAAAAACTTTAAAAGCATTACATTTTTAATTGTGCTACAGGTAGAAAAATGTAACTCTTCAGTTACATTAGCCCTTAAAGTCCACTTTCCCATTGGTGCTTTTCAATTAAAAGTAAACTGGCTGTATCTAGATTGAAATTTTTTGGAACAAGAAATTATGAGGGGGCTGCTGAAATGTGTCAAAGGAAACCAATAGAAATACAACACTGTGGGCTAATTGTGTATTCAGGTTGCCCAATTTATTTGTTGATACTAGTTTTGCAACAAGCATGTCCCTTCATCTGTACTAGTGCATGATTTATCCCAGACAGCTTTTGTATTCTGTTTGTCTTTACAGATCTCAATGTTTACTTTAGGCTCTTATTCTAAAATTAGGTTACTTGGTGCTATTGGGATTAATCAAAATACACAGACAAGACAACATTTTAATTTTCAACCCTAACAGCCAAAATATGTATACTAACATTTTAGGTGTTATTTTAATGTATGTTTTGCCTACCACTACGTTTCTGAATCATTTTTTGTTGGCAATAGGGTGGTTTGGGTAACGTCTTCCATCTTTTTATCGCACTGCACAAAAACTGCACACAAAATAAATTCTGTAATTTGAAACTGTTAAGGCTTCTACAGACCGGACGTGATAAGACATACGACATATCGCACCACGACAAAAAATAAAAGATTCACACTGCCTGCGATGCGACGGGTGACACCGAAGCGATGCAAAAAAAATACAATTGTTTTGTATTTTTGTGATATTGTCGTACGCGCCAGCTAGGGAACTGACCAATGGGGAACAGCTTCCCTTGCGTGCCTTCAGCAAACAACGGTGAACGAAAAGATCATTTTTACAGTATCAAAATACCTGGAGCTGTATAATAAGGGACACAAAAATTATAAAGACATGAGGGAGAACATCTGGCAGTCCATTTCCAGAGAACTTGATATAGTTGGTGTGTATGATTCATTTACTGAAATAAGTATTCTGAAAAGCTGTATAAAAGGACCATCATACAGGTGGATTTTTTCCAGCTGATGATAGAATCGGAGGGTTGTTAACTATCACATTGCGCGCCTATCGCCACTGGTGTGAAATGTTGTGTCGCAGCGAAAGTACCAGGACAAATCACATCGCGTCTATTGTGTCCTTTACACTTTAAACCTGCATTTTCAGCATACAGTATGCATTTTCATGGAGCCGCTATATAGTCAATATATACTATCAGCTATATACTGTTGCACAGCTGATAGTATCAGCCAAGTAGTCATTTTCACTGTCATTGTTTGTGTTGAATAGTGGAATAGAGGATAATTGCCCAGATCAAAGATTTAAAAATAATAATAATAATCACCCAGCTGGAGGAGGTACACTTTGCACAAGTCTAGTTGTAATGTTTAATAAGGCAAAGCCCTGGGTCACTAGTTATAGAGGTATCAATACTGTCTAACCATGATCATGATTCGCAGGCCGGTCACTCTCTGTGACACCATGCCCTCTCAACTAGTGCAGTTTCTGGTACTGGCCTAATAACTAGCTCGTTGCAATAGTGCACCCAAACCACACAAAACCGTTTTGTAAAACTCCATGTAAAGCAGTGTAACTGTTCTAGTTTGTGACTTTTCAAGTATTGACTGGAGCTTATTGTAAACATAGCGGTACCAACTACTGCATTTAAGTAAACAAAGCTATGTATTCCACTTCAGTGCAAATCTATGTAGTTACTCCCTTATTTTTCACATATCACTTACTGATCACAACCTATAGTCACTTTATTACCTATGTGGACTAGATGTATTAGTGGCGAGTGTGCAAATGGATTTAGCAATAGTGCTATACAGCGCCCATACACTAATTTACAGCACACTCCACATAACCCGGCGTTAGTATATGTCCAGCGTTTGAGACGGAGCTACTTACCAGTTGCTTCAGATCCTGTTCAGAAAGCCCAGAACACCTGTATCTCTGCTGTTCAAACTCGCATCTGGTTGTTTTTGTTACCACAGCAACTTTCGCAGGTTTAAATCCAGCATTACCTTCCGAGCTATTTGTAAAAACATTGCGAACTCCAAGCACCAGAGGTACAGAGAGAAATACATTGTCCTTCCACTTCAAAACAGACAGAGCTGGTCGTGCAACGTACACATAATTGAATAACTTACGGTAGGTCATGCTTGCACACTGCTCTTTTACACTAATTCATCTGTTTTTGTTTTTATTATTATTATTATTATTCCTAAAGGGTTTACCGGTAGTCGAATCTTCTCGATCAGCCGTAATTTATTAAGAGCCTCACTCACGTCAGCCCGTAGACATGAAGCAAGACATTTCCACAATCAAATAATTATACTCAAATGTACATAATCAAATAGGGAGTGGCTGGCAACACTGTCCTATTCGAATGCTGTTTGTCTAAAAGTAGTAGTCATACTCTGCAATGGAAAATTTAACATTCCATACTTTGTTTTCTTCACTAGCAGTATTTAACAGACTAAACACTACGTGGACAAGGTCAGTCCCAAACCCACTCCCTCGCTCTCGCTCTGACAGTAGTCAGGCAGGTGGTCTCTAAGTCATTTGTTCTCAGCATATATGGGTGTTTCTTTTTTGTTTGTTTTGACCAGATTTCACTTCCTGTGACTTCACACAGTCCATCTAATTGACCTACAAGCGATTCCAAAATGTGTAATATTTGTTTTTATTTTGCCTATGAAGAAAGTGCAACAGCTCTCTATCATCTCGTAAGTTAAACAACTTCCCAGGCTGGCACAAACGCCGCCATCTTTCCAGCACGTTCAGTACGTCGCATGTCAGAGGGCAAGGGGAGGGAACTGCAACTTCTAGTTAACGCTTCATACCGAAAACTGTAGGAACTGAGGTATTGCCAGATCAGAGGGGTTTTTTGTTTGTTTGTTTGTTTGTTTTTATTTCTCTGTCTAAAAATATTTTGTTCCCCAAGCTTTATTCTTAAAATACAAGACCTTCCTTTACTAAGATGGTAGATGCGCTGTGACCAGTTGTGTAGTCGAGGGTATATGCATGTAAACAGCGTTTACCCACTTTTAATTTAGCAAAATAGCGTTTACCCAATTCTCATATAAGGGATGCAGAGTTTACTCACTTTCACTCTCCTGTGATATGCAAATCCTATGTTAAAGACAAAACATTTTAACATTGAGACTTACAGCCGAGATCTCGCAGTTAGAACTGCGCCATGAGCAAGGGGGGAGGGGGGCGTGATCACTGGACTGCGTTTGTGTTTATCTGTGTCTGTGAGTAAGTATGATTGTTTTTTTATGTTCTGTTAATGTTATGTTGTTGGGCGCACTGGACCTGCAGGGTGGTGCTAATAGCTAGCCTTCATCCTAGCCCGCGAAAGGATGCTGACAGAACTGTCAGTGAAGCTCGGAGCCAGCATCACAGCCGTTGTGTGTGCTGATGTGCTGAGGAGGCAAAATGAGCTGATCCCTGGAGCCAGCATTACACTTCAGCAATCAACACCAGACAGAAGGATATCTACATCATCAGATGGAAAACAACGCAAATGGATGGAGATCACATTAGTTTACCGCAAAGCTGCGTATTAGTTGGTTCTTATCTTGGCGAGAGCCGAGTTCAAATCAGCATGAAGTTCAACATCTACTCTCATGTAATAGAAATCAAATCGTTTCTATTATGCAATTGGCTCCATTGATAAGTTGAATCTCAGTGTCTAAAGTCTCAAGACAGCAGATGTGACTGACGGGAGCCGCCATAAGACCCGTGTTTAGCAGCAGTGGTTCACACTTTACTGACGGTTTACAAGGAACACATCAGAAGGATCTCATATACGCTGTTTTATAAAGAGCTCTTAACTGCAGACTTCGAGGGATTGTTTTACTGGTACATGTTTGTGCCTGGTACTTCTCTTTTAAAAGTGACTATGCACACAAACCCACAGAAACGAAATGGAATTCACATGTGCATGGCTTTCTGACCTTTTTCTGAACCTTACAAACACTGCTATCTGTTTGTAAAGCACGGCATTACTCATGTGGTTATATTGTAAAGTGTTACAACACTCAAGTATAGACTTTATGAATGTGTTATAAATAGTGCAAATACACTTTCTTCAAATACATTTAAATGTGTCCCGCATTTTTTTCTGATTAATAATAATAATAATAATAATAATAATAATAATAATAATAAAATTTAATTTAGCCTTCTGTGCACACCAGAAGTAAGCAACAGAACCTAAAGAGTAGGGCTTTATCATCTGGTAAGGCCCACTTCGTGTCATTAAATGTACCAAGCCAAGGCGAGGGCATTTAACAGAATGAGATGGGCCTTAACAGGTGGTTGGTAAAGCCCTCTATAAGGGTTATAGTGTGCCATTTTTTCATGATTTTATGCAGCACTAGTTTTTGTTGCTAATGAATACAAAAGTTGTTCCTCCTTATTATGTGAGTAATGTGGTTTGTTTAGAATTCCATCTGTGGTCTGGTGGCTTCATGGGTATTTCAGTTCAGGAACCTCATACAGAAAATCCAGCATAGTTTGTGAACTTTTTATAAAATAGCTAACTTTTAATTTTTTTTAAAATTTGGATTTGAGTGCATGTTCGTGTATTTGTGTTAAGTTTCAGTATTGAAGTTATTGTTAGGTCCTAACATTTATTTTCTAAATACATTTTTAAAAGTTGTAGCAATTAAAAATATCTCGTGGTCTACAGTATGTTTTTCATCCTAATCATGCTGTTTGTTCCATAACTCCTCACAGTGTGTGCTCAGATAAAGTTTATTCAGAACCCTCTTCCTAGCTTTTGTCACGTCTGCTGCGTTTTGCAGATTTTCACGTACTCTTTTTATTCGGTCTTATTTATTTTCTGTTTATTCTGCACACACTCTTAACTCAGGGGAGACGTTAGGAGGACAGAGATGTTATAAACTCCTAGTGGTTTATGTTTGAGCACTGGACGAGCTGTAAGTAAGTCCATATAACCTTTATTTAAAGGAAAAGAAAGACACTCAAGACTCAGTCATTTTAAGTTTTACGAATCAGAGCAATGCTCCTTTGGTTTATTAAAATGCTTTTAATATTTGGAAAAAGGTAGGTTGATCAGACCTCCAAATTCCAACACATGCAGTCTACAAGCACCCACTCCTATATTTCAGTTTCATTCAATATAACACTCTCTTAAAACCAAAACATAGTTTCAAAACCTTATAGCAATACAACCAATACATGTAAGATATAATAATGTTAGTAATATGCTTACCTCCTATTATAAGGAAAAGTAGCGTGAACAAAGGAATCAGTCTGGTGGAGATCTGCAAGTGATGGACCACTTCACCCTGTCAAGCAAAGGTCTTGAATGTGGTACCCTTTTGCGAAAAGTGTGAGTTTTTATAGGATTCGTCTCCCTAGGAATACATGGAGAATCTTTATCAAGTCCAATTCCTATCTCTTTGGCACACAACAGCCTAAAAATTTAGAGCCTTGTGCCAACAATTTTTCAAGATATGACACCTGGTCTACACATCCAATCATGATCTCACCCGCTCATTTCTCGACCCCTCCTCTATCTAAAAAGCTAGGTGAAACAAAGAAAATAATATTATTTTGAATATATGAGTGTTGTCTGAAATATATACAACACTATTAGTTATGATTATATTGATTATATGTATTAATGTCTAATAATATATTCCCTCATGCCATTCTATTCTTCAAATTAGTTTTCCTTCTCTCTTTACAGGCGTGTGCTTAACAGATATTATAGGGAACTTCCATCTTATGTTTTTCCCAATATAGAGTTTCTCTTCATGGATAATCTATTTGTTTTTTATTTAAGTGTAAGATTGTAATGTCTCTGTCCTATGAGTTTCCTAACAGCACGAATTCAGCTGAACTGCGGACGACCTCCTATTTTTTTCAGCTGCACAGTTGTGCGCTTAGCTTTCCAATTTCCAGCAATAATCAAAGTGTTTTCCAATTTTTCTATGGTGAGAAGACACTCTCTAACCTTGACGCTGGTTTGATAAGAGAACTCCGCTCTTCATGCCAACTATCCCTTTACTTTCTGGCACGGCTTCAAGACAGGCTCACAGCAAGTTATAAAGTTTTTACTTTCTTAAAACCCATCTTCTATTCTTTTTCTTAAAATTACTTTTTAAGCTTCTTATTTTATATTTCAAACAACATCTCTTTATGCTGCACCATCTTTTAACTCAGAGTCAAACTAGACAGTTTACTCCCTATAGAACACGATTATTAACTATTTTAAATGCGAACCTATCTTGATGAGAAACAATTTCATGTATATTATTATAACAGGCAGTGTTAAGCATATGGTCTTACACGCACAAATAGTTTATAGTAAAAAGCAAGCATATTAAACCTTATTTCAACATTTAACAACATTTTCTTAGGCTAAAAAGGGTGTTGCAGAAACTTGCATTCAATTCTGGGAATCAAGCCCATCTTGATAAGAAACTGCCTAAAAACTGGCCACTGGTATCAAACTATACCAGCTTCTACTGCATGATTTTATATAAAGAAAATACATAAGTTTCACAATTAAGAATTAAAACAGCATTACGCGTTACTTTTGATTACACACTTACCCAATTTTCCAAACTAAAGATTATACAAACAATACAAAGGATTATAACACATATTATTGCATTAATACATTTCATTTTAAATTCTCCAATCCATGTCCAGGGTTTCAGCTCACTCCCAGCAAGACTCCACTTCGGTCTCTGGTTCGACTCGGGCAGGCTCAGCGAACACGATAATAGGCTCTCGAATCCATCATCTCGCATCACAGGTGTGAGTCGCCATGGCCTTTAATTCGTACCTACAAGACACTTGTACATGCTTAGTAGGGACACCTTCCTCACATTCTAATTTTCCCAGATGCGCCCATTTTACTAAGTGACCCTTTCACAACTCATGCATTCAATCTTCTTAATATCTTTTTGGGTTTACATTTAAATGAGAGAAATAAACCCCTACAGAATCATTGCATTCAAACAAGATTCTACAGTGTTTAGCCAAATGACTGCATGCTGGACAAAGTCTGAGCCCAGTCACTGATGACTTGCTTTGGCACATATTACATGCACAATTAACAAGAGGATTATGTTTTAATTTATGTGTCAGGGTTACTTCTGCACCATGTACAATAGTTCTGGATCTGTACATATTGTTACTATACACTTCTTTCTGCTCACATGGAGACACTTTAGAAGGGATGCCATTCATCCAGAATACAGTAGGGGGCCAAAACTTACTGTTTTTCATATCAGCAGGCACCTAACTTGTAGTTTGTTTATCATCATTAGTGGGCAAACTCAATACAACTGAATCTGAATCAGTTGATGAACCATGAGCCTTAGCTACTGAGATTCTCCATACAAAAGGATTCAATGTTTTACTGACCAGCCTAGCTGATTCAACGTTATTTGCGACACTTTGTTAGAGGCAAGAGTGTCGTGCCTGTGTAGTTACAGTGAAATGCCGAAATAAACTTGCTGAAAATAATCGGATTGCATCCAGTTGTTTGATTTCTTCAACTTGTCATTCAGACTGGAGACTTGCTGCTATTGTGCTCACTGTCTTGCCACTGACGCAAACACTATTCTTGATTCTTTTATTAAATTGTTTTCACTTTATTTGCTACGCTAAATATAGACAGGACAGTGAGGAAGCAGAATTATTCTACATTGACAGACAACATTTAGAGGGCCTGTAAAAGAACAGGGATTTTCTTTCATCTAGCAGAAAACAAGGTAAAATACATGAATACTGGATTCCAGTATTTTCAGGCAGATTGATTTGGAACAGCGATGGAACAGTTTCAAAGAAAACATTTGAGGTCCTTTATCTGAGATTAAAGCCCTTGTATTGACCAATCAGGTTATAGCTCCTATCCATTTTGTATTGTTTAAATCTACGCAGGGATGTCCAATCACAGTCCTGGAGGGTCATTCCACACCGGGTTTAACAGGTAGAATTATATAATTACCAACGTCAGGGTCTGGATGTACGTTTAATTGGTTTGATTAAACAATTTAAAACATGGTTGGAACAAAGACCAGTAGTGGAAAAGCCAAAAAACGTTGTTCACATTCACAGGGCATACAGTTAGTTATTTTCACATTTTTAAATTCATTTTTTTAGATAGAACCCTTGAGATATGCACCTCATGTTCAAGTGGGGCCTGGAAACTAATGTAAGCCGCTTAAACTGCAACAGCTGTTTTGTCTGTAAAAGTTAAAGAATTATAAGAGGTGGAAAAAGATTATCTAATGGGGAAAAAATCAGCTGACTACAATCTTATCTGGTAGGACTGATACATTAAGTTGGCTTCTGTCCCAGTACCAAGTGCTCAGGATATTTCCAGTAAGTAAAACATACCTATAACATTAACAAATGCATATTCACAACTAAATAAGGTCCTGGATCTTTTGCCGCCTGAGAGAGGCCCTCCTTTAGCCTGTATTCTTAGTTATTCTTACCCCTGGACACTATACTATCTGGACTCTCCATCTGCAGTATTAGGATTTCTGATAACATAAAGCCTTTGCTGATCAACTTTATCACAGCACTGTATTTAGACATTTTACTAACATTTTACTAATATTTCATAATGGTTAGGTTTGGGACAGAGGTTGGGGTTTCTCAGTTTACTTGGAATGCTCATTGATAATGATCAGGTTAAGGAATGAACTCATTCCTACACAAAATGTATTTGCTTACATACTGTAACGCTTCAATATTAGGGGTAGCGTGCACAGCCACATTTATAAGGCAGTATAATTATTTGTTGCCTTAGTCACTTCTCTGCGTGCTTTTTTTTTGTGTTTAAAAAATAAAATACACTATAAACTTCAAAACGGAAGCAGAAACATCTGTACAAATACAGAAATCCATTTAGCAGCTTTAATGCACTTGAAAAAGGTAACAATGACAGAAAACATTGCCAAGTTTAAACAAGTGGGTTTAGAAAAAGTTTACAATGCACTTTAATACAATAGGCAAGTCTGACCCAACTCTGAAAGGCTGGCATTTTATTTAATAGACATGTTTAAAGCTGCAATGTACCACGCCCTGTTGTTCACATTCTCTCATCAAGAAGCAGAATTTATTGTCTGCTCTATTTATCTGTAGTTTTTTTGTTGCAAAAAAAAAAAAAAACGCTACACTAAACAGATCTGCTTCTGTGTCTACTTGTTATCAACAAGGTTTTTGTTTTTAAACCCATTTGTGACACTGCATCGTTAAGAATATTTTATAATAACAATTACTAAATGTCTTGTCTCTTTTGGTGAATAACCAACACTGCATAATATATGCATTTCTTAAATACATGTCTTAAAGGCAACATATCTTTAGAATTGGAAGAAAAATATATATTATTCCCAATATAAACATTCGATCCTATTAAAGTATACATTTGAAAATCAGCATTAGCAGCAAAAGCAAATATATATATATTATACACACACACACTATATATGATTATATGATTACATTAAATATGACGTTGATGCTTGGTACAGATTTTTAAATGGAGTCCAAAACAAGGTGCTATTTTACCAAAGATAACCAACAATGCAGAATGCAAAAAATACAAAATAAACAAAAAAAAACAATCAGAGTAGAATTGCGATTGTGCAGGTGTCATTGAGAAATCACAGTACTGTATCTAGCCAGGGTACTTATCTACAGTACTCCCTCAGCATTTCACATTCATATTTCTTTATTGTGGCAAAAGCCAAAAGCCTCAACAACACTATTTTGTTCACCTTTAATGATATTACAAATGAAAACCACCGTTTACATTAACCCTCTTACCAGTTTGCCTGTATTGAAATATCCTTTATCTAAACAGAGTACATATAGTACAATTATATAAAAGACTATTGTTTTAAAATACATACTGGTATTTAGCAAATGTTTGTTGATGTGAAAAATAAATACCAACAACAATCAAACACAACCCCTCCACCTCTGCCAACAACAACCTTTCACACTCATCAATATGATAAGTGAGAACCAGGGGAATTATTTTGAAGAATACATTTACATATTGAGCTTTACTGCAAATATATATATATATATATATATATATATATATATATATATATATATATATAGAGAGAGAGAGAGAGAGAGAGAGAGAGAGAGAGAGAGAGAGAGAGAGAGAGAGAGAGAGTGAGGGCTGAAAAATAAAATAAACGTCCATGTCGAATGTGCATATCCTTAGTACATTTTTGTTGTTGTAAAATTTGGTCTTTTTGTAACGGTAAAGCGAGAATTTCTTCAATCTTGTGAAGTCAAACTGCCCACGCGTGTTCCACAGACCTAAATACATTCTGATATTCTGTATCTGCAAGCTCTATAAAGAGGTTTGTTCTGGAAGGTTTTCTTTGAAGCATGACTGAAGGTTTAAGCTGACCAGAAAGGAATGCAGTTGTCTTTGACTGTCCAGTATAGCGAGTCCTCTGTAGATACAAGGTGATATCATCATGTGCAGACCCCAGCTGGCTACTCTTCCATTTAGACTGGTCTGTAAAATTCAAGAGATCTTTAGTTATTTTCTGATGCATAATATTATATCTGTTAAAAGTTTCTCACATCAAATACATTGCAATATAATAAATCATAAAAAAAGGAAATTAGGCGTCTTCCGCTCTGAGCCACAAGTTGAATCAGTCACTCATCTCAGTGGTAATTTACATACTGTATTTGCATTAAGACATGTAATACAGCACTGACAAGCCAAGACAAAAGTAGAATTTTCCCAGAACCCTTTTGGGAAATGGGAACATTGCTTTATGTTTTACTAAAACATGTCCTTTATCCAGGAGCACACAAACATACCAAAGTCTAATCAACTTGGAAACAGAAAGGTCCTTTCATAATGGATCACCAGCCGCACACAGGCTGTTGCCAGTACTGTGTGAGGTAACTTTACAGTTTGTTAAATAGGTCTTTTCTGTTTCCTGTCTCAAAGGTACAGATCCCACTGTAGAAGGACACCTTCCAGATAAAGGCGTTTAAGTCAAGCAGGACTATGTGCGATAAACGGCTAAACACATTGTCACCTCAAACAGCTTCACTGCCAATCAACTCACTCAGACAGTTTGTTAATGAGTTTAAAATACATCTGGTATGCTTTATTACAAGCTTTAGTTGTAAACACACACATCTCAGTACCTCTAACTGCTAGAACAGCACTTACTGCAGATGTCAGACCATTTCTTTCACTTTATCATAATTTAGAGGAACAATACGCAAGTTTCCATAAGGACTTTGAAAGTACTGTCTGTTTGTGAATCTGGCTCTGGGGGTACAATATGTAAAGCTGTTGAATTGTTGATTCAAGATTGGCTTATATTTGCTTTAGCTGCAATAATACCAGCAAGCAATGTCAAACATTTTAGACAACAAAAACCAAACACATGTGAAAGCCTCCTTACAGGATCTTGAGCCTCCAAGGCAGGCTATCGCTCATCGTCCTCACTGTCACAGTGCAGGACAGAGGCTTGTGGCTCAGCCTCCAGCCTCATCAGGCTCTCCTCCGTTTCCTGCCCTCCAAAACAACTCCGCAGCGCAACCAGACGGTGGTGAATAGCCAAGTAGAGACGCGCCGTTTCCTTCGCACAAGCCTGCAATGAGAAGGGCAAAGGTCTTCTGTCATGGCATACCCATCCAGAGTACAGTGATTGTCTAAACCCTATATAAGCATTCCACCACAAGCAATGCCACCGGCAGCAGTTCGATCTGTGTTTGTAGGTAAAGAGATCAACATATACAGCCCTAATATTGCCTTGTTAGCAGCGCTCCAGATAGGGTCTGTACCTGGGTGTTTTACGCATTGAAAAAATATGAATTACATATTATATTTATCTGGAGCACTGACTGTTAGCAATTACTCTAATTATTCTTTAGTTCAGGACTTTTGAATAACCAATATGTTTTATAAAGAGAGGGTCATTTTTTTTTTATTATAAAAATTGTTAATCTGCTTCGGCACTCTACCCTATACCACATAAGATATTACTAATCTATAACTTTTTATTGTATTTAAAATGTATGTAAAATAAATATATATCCTAGATATTACAAATCTGATTGCTGTAACTTTAAAATCTCCAGGTACAATGCTGTAGTTGGGAGCCATAGTTAAGATGCTGGGATACTTGTATTCCACCTTGTAATGACAATGCAAGTAGTTGTGTAATGACACTACGGGGCAAATTCGAGCCATGATCAAACCGCCTTATAACTTCCCTGGCTGTCTTATGAAGAGGGAGAACAGCATTTGTTAAACCTGGACTAGGTGCAGGGCAAGTGAGCCCCTACCTGAATTGCAAGCTCTCACCTGTATGAGGAACACTCGAACGGCCTGGCTGTCCAGGTCAGTAGCAGTGAAGCACAGTTTTTTCCTTGCCGGCTTGAACACATTCATCTGAGCCCAGAGCTTAGTGTTGAGGATCACCTTCAGGTTACCCTGGTTTCTCATCACTGCAAACCAAAAATGCACCCTTTAAAAACATTATTTTCAAAATGCATTGCATTGCATAATTATCAGCTATTCAGAGGCTATTCCAAGGCTGTTGAAAGGTAACATAATTTGAAATATAAGAGTTAACTAATGTATGAATGTATCAGTTATTTCCGGTTATTAAAATACCACTCAAACTCATCAACTTTTGTTTCTATAACATATTGCATGTACATTTCACAAATACATATACAAATGTTAATTTACTGTGGTTTAGGATGTCCACATTTAGGATTCAGGTAATGTAGAACTCTGGATGCATTCTGAATCCGAGAACTGTGAGAAGTAACAGATTTCGCTTTACCCCCTACTAGAGCCGGCATATCTATCACATTGCAATGTTGGGATTCAGAAGAGGTTATATGAATAATTCAGGTGGGTGCAGACACTTTACAATCTTACAGTTTTATTGCTGCAGCTCACACATTGTACACATTATGTTCCAACTTCTCAACTCAATTCCTGGTTTATCAGTAAAACTTATTGAGTACAAGACCCTTAAATAACTTTATAAAAACAATTAGAAGGCAATCATTAATATACTACATCAAAGGAAGCTTAAAGAGTTTAACCAACTGACTTATTAGCCTTTTAACAGTAAGTATTTTTCATTTATTATAATTGTTATTTAATTAATCATAATACTGATGTTGTTTTATTAATTTATTATATTTTACAAGAATTACACATTTTGTAAATATAAATGTTAACCTAGCTTTTAAATAGTCACTGGTCGTAAACAATAACAAAAACAATCTTACAACACTACAGAGTTGTTGTTGTTGTTGGGTTTTTTTCAGCCCACTCCAGTCACTAACGGGTGTATTCTATTATGTAGGTCCACAAAAATGGCTAACTGGTCAGTAGCTATGTCTTTTCACACTGCCCTCCTTCTGAAAGCCGTTTTCTTTATGTAGAAAGTGTAGTGAATGATTGACTTTATTGAAAATACACTGCCAGAACCCAGGTTTACCAGTTTAAAAAAATAAAAACTGCCTTTTCTAAATAGGTCTTCAGGGGTATTTTTTTAGGTTATTACTGGTTAAAAACAAAAACTTCAAGCCCTGTGTATGAGTTAATACATTTGCACTATTGGCTCATTTTCATAAACCCTGATTTGCACTAGTCTTAGATTATCTTAACTAAACTAACATTAGGTCGTCCAAGATTAGTGCTAATTGGGATCTGTGAAACCAGTGGTACTTCTTTCTCTTTGCATATCCACTGGTGTGCTGTACTTCTTAGAGCTATGTGAGACTTTTAGGAGTGCCTTATAAATGTGCAAGTTTAATGAAGTAACAGGATGTGTTAACTGAAAATGATACAAACTGAATCTAAACAAGAATACATTCATTGGGATGTACTGAAGTGGCTCTTGAAGCCGGTACAATCCGTTACAATATCTAAAAATTAATATTCTTCCCATTAGGAAACATTACCTAGTCGAGACTGCAGGTTGCCACTTTCCTCTGTGGCCATATCATTGAGCCTCAGAACTCCCCTGCCTCTCTCCAACCAGGACTCAGTGGATTTCTCAAACACAAACAGTTTGCAGGTAACCTACAAACAAAGAATGATATTCAGGTTTCCAAGCTGGTGGTAGGGCCTATTTGTGTAACAGGGATATATCTTCCCAGTTTTTGACCATAACATGGAACTTTGATTTGTTTTTAAATGCATTAAGATTATACAGTCCAGTCAGTATATAGCTCATACATTTGTATAGGCAGCTGGCGGACATCTTGGTGAAGAGACAGCCCGTAACCAAGATTGCCACTATTTGCAAAGCCACATGGCGATGGCATTGTTTGATTGTGTAAATGTGGGAGTGATTGATGATTGTGTTCGTGAAAAGTGTGGAATCTGGCCAGGTGCTGATTGATGAATGAATAATTGTCAATCAACCCCTGACCACATGGTATAAAAGGCAGAACAATAAGTGTTTGGGAGAGTGTGTAAAAGAAAGTATAAGAAGCTGAAAGCCTGGGTGGCAAGAGTTTATTTGGAACATTTATAGTTTATAGCCAGGAATCCCAAAGTAGTTTTAAACCTTCAAAGGTTTGTTAGGCTCATTCATGCACTGTATGTTTTTTTTGTTTTGTTTAGTTTTTTTTTCTCTGTCAACAGAAAGCGTTTGACAATGTGTGAATAATATAAATCACACATTAAATGTCACTCACATGCAAAATTCGATCTTTGAATTTGTATAATGCATATTATTACCTAAAATCCACTACCAAATCGTTATATGTAGCAACTCTATATGGTGGCGCTGCCAGGTATGGTGCACTGGGGCGGTTGTAATGCTTCAGTAAAATACATACTGAATACCTAGTGTACAAGACAGTGTAAGAGAAGTGCGATGGTGGAATATGTTTGAAAATATATGCCAACACTAATAATTTCTATTAAAAAAAACAGAGCACCGTCCGCTCCTCTCCCTTCAGCTCCTGTTATCCAAAGGCAAACCTTTGCGTTGTATAGCATAAGCTGTATTGAAAGAAATGTCTCGAAACTCCTCTGCTGTTTGGGATTTTTTCTGTTAAATGCCCAGACAACCAAAAAAGAAGTTGAATGCAAACTGTGCAAGCTACTGTTGTATCATGGAGGCATAACCAATCGCCGAGGTCACTTGACAAGCGTAAATTCATATTATTATTATTATTATTATTAATATTATTATTATTATTAGTAGTAGTAGTAGTAGTAGTAGTAGTAGTAAAATGTGACTGTGACTGATAACCTGTTTGGAAGGTGACTGTTAAAAAAAGCGTTGTTTTGCCTAAGTTCACTGCAGTTTGTGCTGCTGCAATGCAAGCTTAATGTGTATATCGCAAGCAGCATCAATTACATGTAAATAAACAATGTGTATTTTTATTTAAATTTTAAAAAGGTGATTGCTGTTCTATATAACATTTTTAAACTACATTTGTGTTTTATTCCATTTATATGAATTACCTGTAAAATAATAGGATTTTCAATCAAACATAAACAAGTAGCTATGGTGACGTCACCAGTAAAATATGCTAATTAATAGCACTAAAGGTTCTAACCTTCGGTAATGTGTTCCAAACCTTCGAAAGTCAAAATGCACTCATAGTTGCAGCCCTAGCATGAAGGATAACTGTACCTGCATGACTTTGCTCTCCTCCTCCTCCCCTGTGAAGACCTCCACCTGCTCCAGCAGGCATCTCTTACTGGAAGCTGCAGTGTATGCGGCTGCAGACTCTCTTAATGTCTGCCTTCTCACTGCTGGGAGGTAACACAGCAATAACAGTTACAGCACTCCAGAGAGACACACACACGAGTACCTCTGATATATAAAGGAGACTTAATTACGTTCATTATTATCAGACAAGAAGACGCTGTTTTTAAACCATCTGTAAATAGTTTTTTTCTGCTCCTTCTACATTTCCCTCCTACAACAGTGTTAGAGCGCTATTATATTCTCAGCCACATGGGGGTGATACATACTGAAAATACAGCATTGTAACAAAACAGTAGCAAATACAAATCCTCAAAGTATTGGGATAATGCATGAAATATGAAATACTCCATATTTGTCAGGGCAAAGACAGCATTGTTTTCAAGTAGGGTCTCCAAGTGCTCTTCTGTCTGTGTTCGTACTGTAGTTAGGTGTAATTCCCCCACTGTATTTACTTTTGTAAGGTGGCTCTGAGCTTGACGATTCGGAACCAGAAGAACTCGAGTCTTCATCTAATGATGCATCGTCTTTGCTATCTTCATTGTCACAGTCTGAGGTTTTGAGTGGGCTCTGTTAAAAGAAGAAACATATTTTACAGCATTAACAATTAAATGACTAACTGGCAGGTCTGGTTACACCTAATTTGACAGAGTACAAGAAAACACTGCATGCAACTGGGGTTTTAAATCACTGGCCATATTCACCAACAAATGCAACAGCAACCGCTCATTTTCTGAAAGGGGAAAAAACAATTTTATCCTTATAAAAACTAACGAGAAACCATCTAGAACAATAATTTAACTGTCCTTGTCCACACCGGTTTCTTGATGGTTTTAAAGAATAATGTTTTATATATTTTGGAAAATCTGCCTTTTGCCTGGAACTCGTTTCTCTTTCCAATCCTATAACGCCACAGGGTTTATTATAAAATTCCTTACATTCTTTAAACTGAAAGGAAAATCTGAGTTGTTTTTCTAACACAAATACACACATTCATGAAGAAGTTGCTTTTGGAAGAAAGTGTATTGTAACATGACAATAATCCTCTTACCAAAACTCTTTCACTCATATTTTCTCCAAACACAAACTCTGCATTGCCATCTACTCTGGTCGTCTTCTGATTTGCGAGGTTTCTGCAGAATGCAATTGAATTGTTTGTAGTCAAAGTTCAGTAACTCTTGTTTAGAAAACTAGTCAAACATTTAATGTCATTTCATTTGTCTTTCAAGTTACAATACACAACTATATTACTGTATTAAAATCTTATGATGGTTTAACGGTCAGAGAGAAGTGCAGTTTAATGCTAATGCACCACCTAAAACCACCCACAAAAACCAATGAAAAACAAAATCCTCTGATATACTGAATAATAATAGAATTTACCTTGCTGCCACTGTTGGAAAAAGCTGAAGGAAGATGTTGGATGTTGATTCCATTTCTACACTTGCTGTATCCTGTGCTGACGAGGCTGATGGCTCCTGAAGCATTTGTAAACCAGAAGCCAAATTCATTAGTTCAGTGAGTGGTTATCTTTAGCTACCAAGGCTATAATTATTGCATCACAGCTCCAGAAAGCTACTGCTTGGTAATACAATCCATTCTTGAATGCACTAATCTTAAATGCTGGTACAACAAAGAGAACTGACTTTGCCCCCAAGTGGTGGAATAGAAAATGCTGCACTTATGGCTAAACTTGTGTTTAAAGGGTAATGTAAGGCTGACTGTAGGTAATCATTATAGCTTGACATCATAACAACCATCAAAGCAGGATAGGGCAGAAAGTGGATTACATAAAACTCACACCCACTGAAGCGATATAGGTCTGTTTTGATACTGTACTTTGAGGCATTCAGGGCGAATTCTATTTGTTATATTTTGCTAAATATTTGTGTTTAATATTACTCACGTGGATCTAAAAGCAGACTTTAAATATTAAAATCAGTGATGACATCATTGAAATACCTGAGGCGTTGTTGCCGCACTCCCATAGCAGCTGGGTGTCTCCTCACTGAGCACTGGCTGAGAGAAGCTGTGGAGCGGTGGGGCTTGGAGGACAGCAGGCCACAGGAGAGTCTGTTTCACACTTGGAGGGACAAGCCCTGCTTTTATGAAGTAAAACAGGTACCAGTGTGTATTAGGGCAATCAATCTGTAGCTGTACATACAAATTGACGTCTTTATACGTTTAGATAATTAATAAACTGACTCTTTGCTGTGTACAGTTTCAGATGCTTTTAGCGCACATATAAATGGAATCTGAAAGCAATCAATGGTGTTTAAATTGTCATCTCAGAAACTATTTCTTACCTGTTTTTGTGCTGCTGCTGTCAACATTCAATCTGCTGAACAAGCTCGATGGCATAAACACATTATTTCCTGCAACTGCAAAACAGAAAAAAAGCATTTCCTTTTGTATAGTAATATCTTTAATCTGTTTCCTCTTTAAGGAAGTCCAACAAACATTGAATAACATACCACAAGATTTATGTTCGAAATGAGTGCAGTCTATTCAATTGTAAACGTTTTTACATTGCCTTATCGCAGGTAAAATCACTGTATCATGTTCCCGGATTCATAATGACAGTCTGAAGCGCCTTTCACACTGGCACTCCTACCCAGTTCTGGACCCGAGTTCTGGCTACCCGGGTCACAATCCCATGTAGTGTAAAACCATGTACAGTACCAGTCAAAAGTTTGAGTACACTTGCTGGAAACGAGGATTTTTTCATAATTGACAATTTTTTATAATTTTTTTTTATAATTTTCATAATTGTTTTATGTCGTATACGTTTCTGTAAATACTTGAAAATGAAAACATATGTTATAATATACAAAACAAAACATTAGGAGTATCAAAGCAATGTTCAAGAAAATTTAAAATTGTCTCTAAATCTTGGATTCCTCAAAATAGCCCCCCTTTGCCTTAATAACAGCCTCACAAACACGAGGCATTCGGTTAACAAGTTTCATTAGGAAATCACCCGACATGTCTTCCCAGCTCTTCTGCAGCAATTCCCAGAGATGTAGGGCACTTGTGGGTAGCTTTGCTTTGACTCTTCTGTCCAGTTTGTCCAATACAAGTTCTATGGGATTGAGGTCTGGGCAGGCCAGGTCATTAGATTGAGTTGTCCTTCACTTTCCTTCTTCGCCAGTTAGTTCTTGCACAACTTTGAGGTGTGTTTCGGGTCATTATAAGGACTGCCCAACTAGCCGTAATCCTGATGGAATGGCATGCCTCTGAAGTATGCTATGATAGCCATGCTGGTTGAGCTTGCCATGGACTTGGTAAAGATTACCAACTCTGTCACCAGCAAAGCAACCCCAGATCATGACACTGCCTCCTCCATGCTTGACAGTGGGAACCACACATATATGCACTCACCCTCTCTGCGCCTTACAAATACTTGCGGTTGGACCCAAATATTTCAGATTTTGACTCAACGGTCCATAAGACCGACTTCCACTCCTCAAACATCCAGTTGCTGTGTTTTTTGGCCCAGGCAAGTCTCTTCCTCTTATTCTACACTCTTAACAATGGTTTCTTTGCAGCAATTCTTTCAGTTAGGCCAGCTTCATGCAATCTCCTCTGAACAGTTGATGTTGAAACATCTGTACTTCTAGTAGCATTTAGCTAAGCTTGTATTTCAGGGGAAGTTAATAATTGCCGGTTTTGCAGACTTGTGACTCGAATGAACTTCTCTTGGCCTGCCTGACCTTGTTCGGTCCTCATGAGTGCCAGTTTCTTCAAATCGTTTGATGATCTTGGCCACAGCAATTACAGACACATGCAAAGTTCTTGAGATTTGTCTTAAAGATTGACCTTTATTTCTTAAAATAATTACAGACTATCTTTTTTCTTTGTTTAAATGAGCGTATTTTGCCATTTTCTGCTCCCTTACATTCAGGAATGACAAACTTGTGCCTATGCTACCTATATTTATAGTAATCATAGACCCTCACCTGTTAACAATAATTGGTGACAAAAGGTTAATTAGGTAACATGCCAGTTAACTCAGAGAACATCTAACAAAGACACTTTTATACTTAGGCCAGTGTTCTAACACCGTGTTAAACACATTTCAGACTTTTAACTGACTTGGGCTTCAGACTGAAATCCCCTTGCTTTGGGTGACCATTTCATTGAAATTGACAAGATTTACATTTTCATTTAAAAATTACATTTTTGAATGCAATTCACTTATGATTATCAGCTTATATAAGTACACGTATCATATAATGAAATATTAAGTGTTTATAGACAAGTTTATACAGTTAAAAGCATAGACAATCATGAAAAACCTGGTTTCAAGCAGGTGTACTCAAACTTTTGTCTGGTACTGTACCTGGGTGGTACCCAAGTTGGCCCCAGTCCCATAGACTCACTCACCTCAGGATGTGGTCGACATGCTTTGACCTGGGTTGAGGGTACAAAATGCATGTCGGACGTTCATAAGCAGACGAAATAACAAACAGCAATGCCTGTGTGAAGGTTTCACTTCTGCGAGGAACATTTCTGTTTAGCCTTATTTTTGTTGATTGAGACTGCATCAGCCAGATTGCAGTCTGTGATGAAGAAAAGTTTGCCGACGGTACAATCCAGAGATGTTTGGATGGAAGCGTCCGTAACAAGCTGCTTCCAGGGCATTGATACACGCATTGTGTACTTGCTGAGGTAACTGGGTAACTGCTACACAGTCTTACCTGGCTTTTGTGGAGGGAAGGAGAGGATGCAGCTAAATGAAGACGATCTCACTCGTTTATCTCTACAGTTTGAATCTGCAACACAAGAGCAAAATATGTTAAAAGGAAGCTCGCTGTCACGGTCATTGATTTATGCTGTCCCTTTAGATGATGTTTAGGATGTCTTGCAGGTGCTCCTCCAAGCCCTAATGCTTAATTTAGTGCTCAGTGGCCCTGGGAAACCTACAGGATTTTTTTTTGTTTTAATTTATTATAAAAAATATGAATACATTAAATAAATGAATACTAACCTCAATGTGCAAACTAGTGAGGCAAAATAGTGAAAACATTTTATACACAACAAAACGTAATTGTTGTATGATGTATGTTTATAAAATTACTGCCGCGCATAGCAGGGTAACAGCACGTAAAATGGGAGAATATTGTGGAATAGGCAACCCTTAATCTTACCATCTTGAATATGTGAGGCTGCAGAGGAGTAGGTAAAAGAAGTGGATCTTCCACGTTTTTCTGCTGGGACTCCCAGGCCTGTTGGAGATTAAAACATAAAATACAGGTATATTCAAGAACAAAAATAAAACGTGGATTTATAGACAACGCAGCATTTGTTTAAAAAACCTCTCCCTATATTAACAGTTTAACAACAATAGCCCCCACCCTTACAATTTGCCGACAATACATGAGCTGGCAATTCGTTATTGGCTGTAGCTATTAGAAGGTTTTCATGATATTTTTTTACAAATCAGTATTTGAAAAAAAAAAAAAGGAACGGTGTTACACCATTACCTACCACTTTCATATTTGGAGTCCTCAGCTGGCCTCTGCAAAAAAAAAAAAAAAGTATATTTAAATTGTGTTAATTTACAATGCTTGTTAAAGTTTAAATTTCAGCATAAACCTGGTTTACATAGGCTATCTCCTCTTTTGCATAATTTATTTTAATTAAAAAGCAGGTCAAACAGAGACCACACTTTTTGTTTTTCATTTACATCTGAAATTAATGGCGCTGAGTTTTACTCAAAAAACTCAGTGATGGCAAGAAATGCCATCAAAATACTGTAGACTACAGCTGATCTGTTACAATTGCTTAACTTTGTAAGATGTATCGAGTAAACAACACTGAGGAATAACTACATACTAACAGAATGCATATGCCTTCAATGTTTGTTTTAGGGTAATGATTGCTTCACTGAGTCCTGGTGGGGCCTCCCTTAATAACCACTGCCTGGCTCTGCACTGGCATGGTTACATGGTCTTGAATGCTCTCTATGCCTATAGTTCATGCAGCCTCTTCAGAACCATTACCTTCTTCCTGGGTATATTTTATATTAAGGCGATAAAGCAAACTAGACTACAAATCTAGGGTAATGTAATGTTCACGGGGACTGCAGGACCCGAAGGCCTGCATGACAAGGGGTAAAACCTGCAGTCACGGACGACCACTCCCTTTCCTCCACTGCATTAACTGGAAGATGTTTTTTTCTGTGCAAAACAGACGTGAATTACCTTCAGGGTTTGTTCTTTCTTGTGAAAAACAAACACAGGAGGAGCAATCCCTGGGTTCTCTGAAAGCACACAAGGATAGACGTAAGTCTACATCTCCAAGTATGTACAGTATAAACATATGCATTGCAGGAATTAGCCGTCAGCCCGACATTCATTCAGCATGATTCTTAAACATTAACCTGCTGCAGCCAGTCACAAACCGGTTAAATCCATACTTAGGCGGTTTGCAGTGCATGTTATCGAAGGAACCCTGGTTGTGCTGCCAGCTGAGGATTACATTTCCAATGTGTGATGCAAATGACTGACATTGTCCAATCCATTAGGGCCTGGTAACGACTATCCCCTGCATGTCATAATCTAAATACAAGAACAGGGTAACTGGCAGTTGTTGCTCTGGAATCATTAACTTTTTGATTTATTGATTATGCCAAAAGCTAACTGAGCTCTGAGGTCAAGGTGGTTGAATCTGTGGTTTTCTAACGCAAGATACATTTCGTACTGTTCAGTGTAGTGTCATCTGCGATGCTATGTTAACATGTTTAGACAGGTACTTTTGTTTTCATTTCACAAGGATCTAAATTTTATCAGTATGCAGTTGTACTTGCAATGATAAACTGCTTAAAAACATAATTCAGTCATGTAGCAGAAGGGTCACAAAAGTGATCAAAATCTAATTCCCCAAACAAATTCCCACATTTTCCTACAGGGTTGGCAGTGCTCCAGATAAGGGGTGTACCACTGCAATTCCTGACTGAAAAACAGCCATTTACATCCCATTAAAAAAAAATATTGAGGATTTGTTGCAGAGCCGTTGAGAAACAGACAGGACCCGTCGCTTTATCGGTAGTACAGAAAGGAAGTGTTTACTTTCTCTGTGACCACCGGAAGCTTCTATTGGTGCACTCGAGAATGAGCGATTCATGTCACAACCAATAACGGTCTAGACTGTGTATACGTTAAGAAAATAACAACTAACCCTCCTTTCTTATTTCTGCACTTTAAAAGACCTACAGTGAATAGAATACTGTTGCAACAATTAAAAAAATGCATATATATATTTCCTCGTAATATATATATGATATATGTAATTAAAGTTTCACTATTTATTTAATATTGTCATAAACAAAGGAAAAGCACACTGCATATATAAGACTAGCATACTGGCGTCTTGTTCATAAAAAGAATAACTGATGATTGGGAAAACAAATTTATTTGGCTTCTTATTGATTCCAATACAGAATGACAAACAGAACAAGATTTCGCTGTGTGACCTGTACAGACGCTAAACTGGACAACGCATTTTCTAAAGGAGTTTCAGGTTTGTGGGTTTTTAAATGTTACAGTAACATGCCTGCTAAAGGTTGTTGTTTAAATATATAGCTAAGTAAATGTGCAGTTTACAGTAGCTTCAGTCTGTCATTTTCATACTATGAGCTATCGGAGATATAAGCACGTCATAATGTATTACTTTACACATTTGTACATGTTTATTCTATCATATATCATTAATTACTTCATTCGTTTTGCATGGGGCGTTTAATTTTGTTTATGGACTGTGAACATAATTGCAATTGTATTTTACCACTGATCCAAGTACTGTTTGTGTGTGTTCCCAATTTTTTTTTTGTTTTTAATAAGCGTTTATTTACAACAATTCTCGGAACAACTACAATATAGTTTTGGTAGCGTTGCCATCATAATACACTGTACAATTTAATTGTACGCCTCTACGTTTTCAGTAAACATGCACAGCTGTCAACACTGATAAAACACAATGCAAGTAAGGAACATGTTGTGGCTGAAAACTGAAACCTTCACAGAAAAGCTATAAAAAAAAGTGTAAAGCACAGTTACAACATCATTATTTTAGTTTATTATGACCACATTTATGCTGATTTAATTCAGTAAATAAATCCTGTGCAAAATTTCACCTTAAAAATAAAAAAAGTAATTGTACTAATCGTGACTTATTTTATTATCATAAAAATGTACTACTGCAGTTCGGAAGCAATTTAAAATTACTACTGCTGAAACATTTCTGGGAGTGATTACTACTACAGAAAAAAATTATCTGGAGCACTGGTTGGGGCAGAAAAACAGGCAAATCCCCCGCCTTCTGGGACAAAAACGGCTTGTCAGTCCTGCATCGCAAAATAATAAAACATAATGATAAGCAAACTTTATTTTGTGGCAGATTTCCCAAGCAGTATTTTAGAAAATGGAATGCAGGGATGGAAATAAGACTACTATTGCATAGCAGCTTCACCGATTCCAGGTTTTACTACAAGCTTCATTAGCCACAGTATATAGGTAACAAGCCCAGGTGTGTCTTATTAAACTCATAGCAAAAACCAGGAATGGATCAAACTGCTATGCAATGAGTCTTACAGTATTTCCATCCCTGAAATGTTACTTTTCTTCAGAGCTCTAAAACTATATTCTGTTTATAAGCCTATCCTGCTGAAATGTCACACTGTTAATATTACCCAGAACAGTGAATGACTAGTCCCTCCAGTGACAGAAATCATTATCATCTCTTGCAAACCCACACTACTGAAACAAACACCGCTCTGGCAAAACTCTGCAGTCAGTGGGTTGTTAAAGATAAAACCATAAAAAAGACTGGCTTACTAGGGTCTTGCATTCATACCAGCTCAATCCTGTCTAGAGCACTTGCCTCATCATATTTACAGAATTAGACACCTTTAAAACTAAGCAGCACAGGGAAGGAAGTGTTGCCTAATGTTTAATGGTAATAGCATCACACTAGATACATTTTGGATTGCTTCCCTGGTTTGACAGTTATATGATTTCTTCCTAAAAAAAAACCGAAAACATATATATTGTATTTTCTGGCCACAAACTCCCTAGCCAATAATGTCTGTGGCTAATATGTCAGCAACAACAACCCCCCAAATAAGGTTTTAAATGGGGCTGTATTCCCCATTATTAAATCAGTTTTACCAAAAAGCTGATATGTAAACAGTAAAATTTTTTGCTGTACTTGTTAGTCATTTAAATCATATCGAACCCATTTTGGGTATCGACTATTGCTAACGATTCTTCAAGAGGATTTCGCAACCTCTAGGACAGACTATGACAGCTACAAATCAATCTCAGGATCATAACGTTAATAGCTCATAAGCATTTACAAGCTTTTGAATGGCAAAACTATTAAAACTTGATGGAGAAAACTATGATGTTCAAAATGAACCTATTGTAATTAAAAAAATATACTCATGTATTATACCACTGCCAGTATGATCCTTGGAAATCACCAGCAATGGAATAATTTAAATACTAGTATATTTAGTGCATGAATGATCAAACGCATACAGTCCCTGTGAAATTTACAAATACTAAAACACACTTAACTATCGAAGAGTATTTTTATTTCCTGAAACATTCATCACTAAACTTAACATTTCTGTTAGTATTTCTATGCACTACGTAGTGTTTTATAGGTGGATATGTCCCCATCCTAACTTTAATATCGAACTTTGTGTGCTCCAGACATAGACTACCATACACTGTCATTCAACACACGCAGTTATTCATTCAGATCCACCAAGCATGGTTATACCATATTTGTGACATTGGTCACTTACAATGTATTCCAGGGAACAGGATTTTATATTGTCATGAAAACAGAATGCTGTAAACTGCCTTTAACTTGATTCTATTTGAAAATTAGGCCAGATAGTTTGTTGAGGTCAGTCCTGTGTTCGTACAGCATGACATGCCAAGGTTTAGGCAGCTGTCTGGCCCATTCAGTCAAGAAGAGGGGGAATGTCAAGACCAGGCCTCGCCAACCCTGTGACTGTGAGGTGGCGGCTGCCATCATTCATGTCTCATAGCATACAGAAATGACACTTGCAGACAAGCAGAATATCAAGGACGTTGATTAACACCTGCATGGAAAGTAACCAAGTAACTGACATTGCTGGAGCTTTTTCAGGCTAAAGCTTTCTCTTGCAGGTTCCTCCATTTAAGCAAAAGAAGTCATGAGCTTTCCAACTGACCCCATGATTCCCTTCACTAAATCAAAGCAACAGTATTTTGTACACTGCCCTCCAACTAGCACTGGGAGGGCATGACTGGGCCTGGGCATTTGTTGTCCACTTTATCGTGTGCAGCCCTATTCCCTCAAAATATCATGGTTTCCCTAGATATAGATTAATCTTCAAATTAATTTACATTAAATATTATTAATTTACTAGTAATGGAGAAAGCCATTGAGACATTTATTTTACTTCCAAAAACCGTCCATACCTGCCAAGCATAGGCGTAGCTTACACGGGACACGCCCCCCTCGCTTATTCAATGATGGGAAAATGTCCCCTTCATATTGTTTCTCTTTATGTTTGCGGGAATGGATGGAAACAGAAATTAAACTGGTAGGAATAGGTGTGACCGGGAATAAAGAGTTTTACATGTCAAGGGAATGGATGGGAGTGGAATAAAGGCTGCAGGAATGGGTGGGAGCCAGACTGAAAGTTGTGGGAAGAGCAGTACAGTACCAAACTTTAGTTTGTCAGACGAGCTACAAGAACTTTAGATGTTGTGATATTAAACCAATCAACATGAGATGCTGCAAAATTGAACCAATCAAATGCGTACTCAGACTTGCATCCATATATTTACCAAGACAGACACTTTAACTGTTGTATCAATGACACTCATTTTAATTGACACACCCCATTTAGTGATGTCACTAACCCACCCATTCAATTCAACCTTGCTTGCTTCAAGACCATTAAAAATAAATTGTAAAAGACCTAAACTCATTTTAAATATGTCAACCTCAGCAAATAATTGAATCAAATAAACTTATTGTTAGTTCAAGTTGGAGTGAAACTGAAAAGACTACTATATACAGAAACTCTTCACCACACTTTCGAAACCAAAGTTATGCCACTGCTGTCAAGACTGGTAACATACCGAATGCCAGAAAAGTCTTAGAAGTCATCACTGGACAAAAAGGGTTATTAGTAACATATATAAATGACAAGCTTTGTACAGGTCCGAGATATCGCAGTAAATGAATTTATTCAATGCCTCTATAAAGCGCTCAAGTATTTCTCTAAGTACAGCTGGTACACCTCTAACCTGCTCTCTGCACCAATTTGCACCAAGTGAATGTAGAAATACCAGATTTGTTCTATGTGTATTTCTTCCTGATGTTTTTATTTTTTTAATCTACTAGGGCCTAAGTTTTGGTTAATGGTTACATGCTGGTATACCAGTTGTACCCTTTTGAGGCCACAATTAAACTTAAAAAATATCTGCAGGGTGTGATGACAAAAAAAGAATACATTACTTAAAGCCCCTTTCACACTGACACTTCTACAGTTCACAATCGTTCACAGTTCGCGGGGTCACAGTCCCGGTTAGTGTGGAACCATGTACCTGGGTTGTACCCGGGTTAGCCCAGGTCCCAGGGACCCACTCCAGGATGTGGGTTGACACACTTTGACCCGGGTTGAGCGAGACAAAATACACGATGGCCGACGAAATAACAATCAGCCACGTCTGCGTGACGGTTTCACTTCCACAAGGAACGTTTTTGTTTATTCCGAAGAGACACTATAAGACATGCGTTTGCGGTTGCAAAACAACGAAAGGAACGTTTTTGTTCATCTGACGTTAACCACCATTTTGGTTGCTTGAGGATTGACCCAAAAAAAGTTCCGGTTAGGGGTAAACTAGATTCGTCTACAAAGGGTTTTTTCGTAACCATATCACTACTCTTTCAGATGTTTCTAATAAATAATGTTGGGATGATGTGTAATCTATTCAAGAAGCATTGAACGATATTTCATGCTATATAACGAACTACCTATTTCATATATATATCTATATATTATATATATAATATATATTATAATATATATATATATATTACTGAATTCGTGCATATTGTACTTAATATTTCTGTTAACAGTCAGGACAAATAAATTTCGGATCTTTTATCTTCTTAAATTAACTAATGAACACCCTTTTATAATCAGTAACTGATTAAAATAAAATAAAATTCTCAGATTAAAGACGACTTACTAAGACTTCTCTTTAGTCCTTTCAAATTCCCTTTGCATAAACTTTACATCCATAGCAATAAACAAGCTTACATAATCTTAACTGGCTTGCATGGGCTTGTACTTTTCCTTTGGCAAGCTCTGACTATGTTATTAAAATGTCCTGCCAGTTACACTACTCTAAAGTTTTTTTTTGTTTAACTGCAGTACAGCCAGAAGCACCAAGGCCCTCCCTCAGTCCCTTCCTAAGCACCGGTTTAGACCAGGTTGCACCGGATCTAGCTAGCTTGGCTCTTTCTTGAGGGAGTGAGAAACCAACAGCTAATGGCTGTGCAAACCTAACAAAGCCTAAAGGACCGCAGCAGCTGTGAGTGGAATGATTCTCCAGGCCTGGCCTTGAGTGATTGCATTCGATTCTTAAGCAGAATTCAGAACGTTTTATTTAATTGACTATCATTACAAACATGTTTGGCTCTTTGAAGAAAATCATTTGTTATACCACTTAAACACAGTAACAAGAATTATGTATTCCTTATACTTAAAGAATGGTGTCCATTTAGCCATGTGGTTTACAGTAGGTTCGTTAACAGACTAGCGTTAATAGGCAAATATTAAGAGCTTAACACTCCATTCAGTTATTTATTTACTGGTATGGTATAATTAGGTAGACATGTTTGCTAACCATTTAAAATTATTTTAATATACTATATGTATGTTAAGTATTAAAATATGCAATGCACACATTAAATTATATATACTAGGGCCTTCATGTATTAAACTGACCTGTTCCACTGATTGAGATGTAACACACATTGTCCTATGGGGAGACTTTCAGAACCAGAGTGAATACATTTCAACATGCTTCCAATAATAACCAGTGGAGAGGTCTCTACTAGATGATTCTCCTACTAAAAACGACCTTCAGCAACAATAAAAGCCATTCAGATCTCAAGTGGGTTCTCACCTTTGTTAAACAATAAATAATTGCATTGAATTGAACAGGTTTTTTTTTTTTTGTTACTAGTCCAAATCTGTCCTGTTTGTTATACAGTGACGGTACTTTTACATTTATTACATTTTATGTTTAACACAAAACAGACGTACGTCGTATAAGAATATAATCATGCGTAATATACAGTTGTACTGTTTTTTTGTTTTTTTTGTTTCTGTTTTTTTGTCGTCAAATATTGAGACAATCTCTTCAACTTAATATTTGAAACCTTGGTTTTAAAATGGCTGAATTTAATTTATTTATTTATTTTTTTAAATCATTCAATTACTACGTTTTCACAGTATTTGATACATTATTCTTATAGTTAAACAAACGTTTACTATTTTATGATCACTCAATGTTGATAAAAAGCAACACTGGTTAGTTTTGATTTTCTGTGTCAACAAGCGGTACGCTCACGGAATCTGACAAATTTAGCCAATGGTCTTCTAAGAATGATCTCCGTGAACGCACTCATTGGCTAAATTGGTCAGATTCTGCACGGAATCTGCGTAGAATGATCTCCATGATCGTACCCGTTGTTCCAGTGTGTGCAACTGGTAGAGTTCACCCTCCTGCAACACCGATAGTAACAGTCATCTAGGAACCACAAGCCTGCATCTCAGGGGCAGCAGAAACAATGTTGTTTGGCGACACCATAAGTTCACAAGTGTTCCGAGTTCTCTACGTACTAGTAGCTGTTTGACAGATGAAAATACTTAACATACGTCTGTAGAGCTGCGGTGCTAAAAAGAAAAAAAACTAGGCTGGTTTAATTTAAAGCAAAATGTTAACGTTAGAGTAACTTTGTCCAAATTAAAAGTTTGGTGCAGTAGGGGCACATTAATCGGTATTCTGACTTGTTTCTAGCTAACTGTTAGTTTGCTTTTGCAGTGACAGACTTCCAATCTTGTGTTTGTATTATACAATAATAAAATGGTTACCTTTGCTGCAGCAGGGTTCTCTGTGGGTCGGTTGGCGGTCTCCCGGCAGGCTGTAGGAGCTCCTGACATAACAACTTCTCTTGTGGGTAGACGCAGGTAAAGTTTTACCCCTGCTCGGTGTGTTACCGATACTAATTTTAACCCTGGTGGTGGGGGATAAAAAAGCCTTGCTTCTGGTGGCAGGACAGACTGCGCTGGCAGAGCTATTCGTGGACAGAGGAACGATAGCTGGATATAAAGCAGCATTTCCTGATGTCACTTGCTGGCTCCTCATATCGAAAATACAATGTAAACAGCAAGCTATATGGTATGACGATTGGCTAATAAAAACGAATCTCTACGGCTACATTAATGCCTTAGCAAATTAATCTAGAAAATGTAGAACTCAAACCGTACAGTATCACTGCAATACAGCACTATTAAAAATAAATAGCAAATGCTACAGAAAATAATTTGTTACACTGGTCCCTTAATATTTTCTAAAAAAAAAAAAACGCTTCTTCGCGTTTGAAGCAAGCGCAGATACTAATCTACTGATACTAAACGAATAAAAAAAAAAATCCTGAAGATACACTGATCTCTAATGAACTATTTCAATGGTTTTACAACTGCGTTTCAGCCGATGCTTTCCAGTAAAAAAAAAAAATGAGAAAGATGAGTGGGCGGAGATATGTAAAGCATGGGCGGTGTTGAACTGGAGTGCACGTGTAGGTCGAGGCTTCTTTCTGAGGATGGTGATTCACAGCTACTGTACATTAGAATGTTTTACTCAAACCTGAATTCATGTTATTATCAATTGAAATGCATTCTGCTGTACTGTTTACAAAATTTCAAGTCAACTTTTTTTTTTTCTTGCAAAACTACAACAACATGTTACACAGTACCTTTTTGGTCTCTTGTTTACTTGATATTTCCAGAATTTAGCAGTGTGTGAATTTATGAAAAGTAGAACTTTTCTTTTTTTCTTTTCATCCCTATAAGAAGCACACACTGCTTATATTAAGCACCCCCTGTCTCACCTGCTACAATATAAACTGATTTTATGTCAGGGACTAGTTTTCTTTTCACCAAAAAAATGCTGATATGATATACAGTACACACCCTTATGAGACCTTCCACTTACAGTGACTGGAGGTTCTAGTCCAGATACTCTTATTTGGAATGTGTATTTTTTGTACCACAAAACAAACTCAGATGCAGACTCAATTCAGCTTAGGTAGTGCCTGCACGTTTTGTTTCACCTGCAGTTGCTGACAATAGAAGAGCAATTAATCTTGCAGATGAATAAAGCAATTAACTTTATTCAGTCTCCAAGACCTCTGTGACAGTCCCTTCACAGAAAGAAACCCAGGGAACAGGGGAACAATTGAACTATGGGTTTCACTAACTTACAAGATGTAACACACACCCATTGGAAATGTATTAGGCAACCTTAACTTCCTTTCAATTTGGTCGCCACAATAGCTCCCAAAGAGGCTGTATTTATTTAAGTAAGTAATTTTAGTGTCATTGCCATATCCATCACACTACCAAAAAAAGCTGTAGTTAAAAGTTCCTCTCCATCAATCACTGGCTATTTTTGGATCCTAAAGGCAACATGATTCCCACTGCTGTGCCTCAAGCTGTCAGCACAAAAAACGTTGCCCGTTACTTCATGTAAGGGGTTCCAAAGTGGCAAATCACTAGATGTGATTGGTTAAATTCAATTACAGGTGAATAGTCTGACCAGATAAAAAATCCCATTATCTTGATTAAATCTTCAATTCTTCATTTACCTTGTAATGAGAACTTGTAACTCAGTGGGCCTGTCCTGGTAAAACCTCTTCAGTAACAATATGCCACTAGATGATCATCCCTACATAAAATGTGTTTAAAATGAATGTGGATTGATGGAGTGTGTACAAAATAGGGGGGGGGGGGGAAGTCAACTTTAACTTTTAATAAACTACTAAAAATCATAACATTGTGTTTTAAAAAATATGATAAGGTTGCTCAGCAAATGGTTTGCAAAGCAAACACATCTTTGTCACTCTCTAAAGATTTTGTTGTGCAACTAAAAAGAACAGAATTGTAACAGGGGTAGAGTCTCAGGTGTCAGTAAAAGCACAAAATGGGAGACCAAACAGTAATTAAACAAGGCTATTTTGATGGCAGCTAAGCAATACAGTCTTATCCCTACATTTAAACTTTCCAGCACTTTAATTTGATTTTAACAAAAAAGGGTGGGCATGTAACCTGATTTTCCGAGCAGACCTTTGAGATCTCATATACAGAATGTGGGAAAGAAGTTATTTGAATTTTTGTTTCATCTGTTTCTAGAGTACATCCAGCTGTAACCCCTGGGACACTTTCATTGTAGTAGCACAAGAAATCTAAATTATCCTGTCTGTTTTATGGCAGAAAGTACCAGGCTTTAAGGGAATTGTGGGTGTGTTGTAAATGTCCACTTCAGATATGACTACTTTGAAGGATATCAGCTTACAGACAAAAAAAAAACTCAGTTTCAAATTTCAAATTCGTGATTCATCACTTTGTCACCCAAACCAAAGTAAAATCTCAATGAAAAGGATATATAGGATTTGCTTATTTCACTGCATAGTCATTATCTATGAACTATGTGTTTCATTTCAGTAAATCATATATAGCATGAGCTTGCATTACGTTTCACAATTTTAGACATGCACTCTGTCAACGACTGGAATGTTTGCACTGCTTCGTTGCAATATCTAAAACTGGCAACTACAATAAATAATATTAAAAAAATAATGCAAAAAAACATTTGAGCATTGAATACGGTATTCAGCACTTTGTAGGCTAGAACAGTGTTTAAATATGTATCAAACAGCTAAGATGTCATTGAAAAAGAATCAGGTGCCAGTATTAAAACAGTTGATGTTTCTGAGCATGCTCAGAGTGGCCTAGTGGAAATTTCCACTGTGTTTCAGTGCCTGTGGAATGAGGCCTGCTTACAGTATGTTGCAAGTGTGTGGTCTGAACGTAAACACTTTGGAATGCTCCATTTCTTTGTTCTTCCCCCGGTTCTCAGAACAGTTTTTTGTTGTCGCTCAAAGCAGATTTCCCAGGGACATTTGCCCTGTTTACATATGTATAATTATATTACACACTTGCATTTAGAGCTGAATGAAAAAGGGTACAAAATACCTCTGTGTGGCTGGAAGGAAAAAATCACTTGGCCCAATTGGTCAACCCCTATCAACAACCTATAATTAAATAATTATGTGTAAATAGATATACTTTATGACTGATTGATCAGTTCAAATCCGTAAACCATCTGCAAACATTGACCTTATCCTTTGGTACAGTATGTTAAATATATATATTTTTAAAATATATTCCACATAATGTTTATTTGTGAGAAAAGCATTGAGTCGACTAAAAAAAAAATAAGTCAAATCCGATGAAAGAATAGATCTTGGTATATATAGATGTAGCTTTTATACAGCAACCTTAATGTTTTTGACCATAATATCAGCAACATGAGGTATACAAGTGACTTTGCAATGTGCTGCAAGGCTTCCTAGAAGCCAACAGAACTGAACTTGGCACTGGAAAATATCACAGTGGCAGTGTCTTCAATCTGGCACGATTTACTGTTATTTTGCAGAAGTTATAACCGGTCTTTCAACATTTTTGTACAGTATCTGTTGGAACCTGTTGGGGTGCCATTGTGCAACTGTATAAAGGGCCATTCTTATGTGTTTCAAGTTGTGAGGTGGTATGCTTTGTTAGTGGCGTTGCTTATGATGTATACATTAAAGAGTAGCTCCGAATGTTACTTTCTTCATTTTTTTCCCCCCTGTACGCTTACATTTTTGAGGGGTTCTAATTGCATTTACTTCAATGCTGTGTTTTTTGTTTTAGAAGTCTGAGCTAAGGTGCTTTCACCAGAGTCCAGGAGCTGATCTGTAGTTCCAATTGCCTGACATAGATATATGTAGCCAAGACTAGATCAGCCAAAGTGTCTTTACATAGGCAAGAGCCAGTCACCTCTAGTGATCTGCCACTTTGGAAACAAGTTTCATTCTGCTTTGCTGGCAATGCATTGCTGTGCACTCGAGAGTGCTGGCTGATCTAGTCAGCATTATGCATATCTGTGGCCGACAGCTGGAACTGAAGAGCAGCTTCTGAACTCCTTGTCCATATTTGAGTGATCGCAATAATAACCACTAAGAATGAATGTTAACATCATGACAGTTAAGGGGACAGCGCACAAAAATAAGATACTTGCTCTTTATGATTAACAGTAATTCTGTCTTCTTCACCACGTACAGAATGTCATCCAACAGTGATTGATGCAAAACTGAAATCATCTTTTCCACTCAGCTTTTGTTTAAGATATAAATTATTGCAATTAGTTAATTACCACACGCAGGGTAACATGTACAACAAATGCAGGAAATCAGCTCATAGTCCAGTAAGACTTCAGATAGCAGTGGAGACTCTATACACAACACTGTGCCCAAAATTGGCCCCAGTCTTGCAACCTCCCTCCCCCCAGCCCTGCGTTAGGTGACCTACAATCCTGCTAGCTAGTTATTGCAATTGTTTTATTATGTATAGTAATTTGCAGTATTCATGAATATTAACATACTGCAAATTAAAATAGTAGTTCAACTTTAGTCCCACAAAAGACAACATGATCATTCAGTTTACTTGGTCCAGATTTATCAAAGCCCTTATACTAAAATGCAATCTGCACCACTTTTGTGAAAGGAAAAAAAAAATATTATTATTATTATTATTATTATTATTATTATGATAATAATGGGTCAGACACAGAGCATTGGGTGTTGACACGCCACACAAGTGTGCAGATTTAAAGTAATATGCAAGTAATTAATTGAAGTGTACCAGTGAATTCAGTATGCAGTGTTTATTTATATAAAAGCTTTGCTAGGCTTTCACATGTCAGGCAGAATTGCCCCTTTACAAATGACTAAAGCAACAACTTGTAACATGGGATTTGTTACTTGTGTGGGTCGTCACTGAATAATAATGAGTCAGACACAGAGCATTGGGTATTGACACGCCGCACAAGTGTGCAGATTTAATTAACACAAGTGCTGACACTAGGATACTAGCAATGGTAGCCCTAGTGTCACATTTAATAAAGAAAAAAAAGCTAAAAATAAGAGTTTGACACACAAGGCGAGTGCTAATCTCACTAAAAGGAACGTCCCGCGCCAGGAACCTACTGCTCTACGCAAACCCTCTCTACACTGTTTGGGATCAACATCCCCTAAACTAACCTACTTCTGGAATCCCGGGAGTCCCGGCTTTCTCACAGCGACTCCTGCCTCTTTAAACAGCCTTTTCAAACGGTCCCGTCTAGGAATGCCTTCACGAGTACCATCTTGGAGTGGAAGGGTTTCGTGTAGTAGTTCCCTCCATGGAGCGGACGCTCTCCTTCTTGATGACGGCAGGCTTTCACTCAGCGCCCGTCTGTATAGCTATGCGTGTGTAGTAGCCCCAAGCTGTGGTGCAGACGCCTCCCTGGGCACCCCCCCCTCAGCCAATCCTCAATCGGTCTCTTGTTACGCATCCCAGCTGCACACATCCACTTAAGAACTTGCGACAGGGCGCTCCCTGTCACACAGCTCTTCCCACATTAACAAGCCTATTGACATAAGAGCATCTTAAAACAAGTATGTCATTTATTCTGTAACTGTAGTAGCTGCAATTTTAAATTGGACCATGCTCATTGGAAGTAAAGCACAGAGAATGTGACTGGATACCAATTAGACAGTACATTTCTAGCAACTGAAACTTGTGACCAGCTACAGTTGTGAAAGAATTAAAAAAAAACATGGTCTGGATAAAACCCCAGAAATGAAACTGAAGATAACAGTCACCTGACTTTATCATATTACAGTTATAGTGTAAAGGACTGTGTTGTGTGGTGCACAGCTGTTACGGATTCTGGAACTAGGGATTTCAGTGCAAGGCTAACATCTACTGGACAATAATGATAACTACATGTAACTACAGTCCAGCCAAGTAAAGCACTGGTAAATCAATGTTTTATTTATTACACAAAATAAAATAGAATTAATAGTAATTTCATAGTAACAGTAAATATTCCATCCAATCTGAAACATAAATGTATAAACAGCCTGTCTGTTCCAAATACCGTACTGCAGAACCTCTGATATATTTGTAGATATTTCCTAGTAAAGGTACTAATTAGATTAAAGTGTAAGTTTAAATCTGCTTTTTCAGAAATTAAACAGTGTTATCTTGTACTTTATGCAAGGCAGAATCAATTATAGGGCATTATTTCTTAATTATTTTTACTGGGAAAAATGCATCCTTTAAAGGTAGATTTAAAAGCCATAATTAGAATTTGTTTTGTTTTGTTTTTCGAAATAAGAAATGAATTGGTCTATTTTATAGATAGTCCTGTGGTAGATAGGGTAACCAGACGTCCCGATAAAATCGGGATCCTCCCAATATTAGGGACTTTGTCCCGCGTCTTGATTGAGGGACTGTCCAGACACCATTTGTCCCGATTTGTAGAGTAAACGTTGAAAACCCAGGAGTAAAATGTGAAACGTATTTTCTCGTATTGAAATTTCGTATTTGTGGCTGCTGTACTGTATCATGGTGCAACAGCAGGGTGTGTTGTTTGAGTGAGTTGTTTGCATTGCATCTATGCTGCTATCCAATCATGTTGCAATCCACACAGAGCCGGCTCTTTTGTACAGCTTAGTGCTAGAGGTCCTGGGTTCGTGCCCGAACTCCGCCTGTGTGTGGATTGCCTCGACTTGTGTGATGCCCCTGCCTGCGTTAACCGAGAGCGCTACATTGGTGTCAAAAGTGAATGCAGGTAAACCGGCACACACTCGTTGGACTGTACCCTGGTGAGCACGTCCGGGGCAGACTTGAGGCTGGCAGGGGAGAGTGTAGTGTGCATATGGGAAGACAGCTGCATGGCTGGTAGGTGACGTAATCACATGCAAAGACATAAGCCTGATATACGCTCCTTGCAAAGGAGCCGGTTCTTTTGTATAGCGGTATCGGCGCTATGCTTTAGTGCAAGAGTTCCTGGGTTCTCGCCTACCCTCTGCATGTGTGATGCGCCTGCCTGTGTTAACCTAGATCGCTACAATATGATGCGGTATGCGTCATGTGTTTTACTTGGTGCATCTGGTTTTACTGTCAAAGTGTCATGGTGGCTGGTGCTGTTGACGAGCCTGTCACTAAAAACAAAAAAAGACTGAACGCAGTGGGGGGGGCAACTGTATATATTCAATCATATGACTGTGTTACAAAGACATTTTGTAAATTGTGTACAAAAGAGCGCGGAATCACACACTGGCGAGTTGGATGTGAAGCATCACGCCATGGGATATTATTATTATTATTATTATTATTATTTATTATTATTATTATTATTATTATTATTATTATTATTGTGACTGTAAATTGAAGCTTGTGTGAGTAATCGAAGCTCAAAAGTAAAAATGAATTTCAGCAGTTATGTCATCAGCAAAAAAAGGTTATGCGCATGGCCAAGCCATCCAGTTAGGATTATAATTAGGATTTCACAGACCTGTTTAAACATTAAATACACCTAGATTATATTTCGTAGCACTATAAAAGCCAAAAAATTGTGGTACTTGCAATTAGAAACAGTCCCAAAACTCAGTTACTGAAAGGTATCTGGCGTTCTTTAATAAAGTCCATATATGCAGCACGTTCATTGTCATGTTATTTGTCCCATCCAGGAATTTATTTTATCAGTACTGAGTCAGAAAAAACCTGCCTTTATTTGGGTCTAAAATTCTAACTGCATTTAAAAAGTAAACAGCAGGTTATTTGAACCGAGGTAGCTGTGCTTGATTGTACCTGTAGTGCTGATTTAACTTGGGTACAACTGACACAGGAATACTTTTTTTGTTGCACTGACTTTCCTTTTTTTTTTCTGAAAGCATTGTTTTTTTACCTTCTGTTCAGCAGCTTCTGTAGTAGCCTTTTGTTTAAAGTGTAATTTTGAAGTTATAGCGATTGATAGTATTTTCTTTAAGTCCCATTACAAGATGTGCAAAATAATTACCTCCATATGCATGTACAGTTTATTTGGGAAAAGTCTCGACACGATCCTCAGCCAAAATATACTTTGCTTGTTTTGCTTTGTCGTCCACTTCTGGTATTTTATGTCTAATGTTGAAAACTAGATTTTAGCAACCTAAGCCAAAACAATGCAGCACTGACTTTGTCCCACCTGCTACTGTACAGTACAGCAGGTCACAGAAAAGCCAGTACAGATGCACAGATAGGCTGATTAATACATCGTTGTCATCTGAACAGTAAGAAAGTTAACTGCTTTGTTTTTTTGTTTTTTCTCTATGTTTTTGTCTTAGTGCAATGCACACAGGAAGGCGAAAGAATAAAAAAAGCCTATCTACAGAAGAAAGATATGTAGTTTGCAGCACTTGCATTGTGCAGTAGTTTGTTTAAACAAGGTTTCTATCCTCCCAGCACCAACTGAAAGTGACCCGATTTTTCACTCTTGCTATCTGGTCACCCAAGTGGAAGAGCATGTTAAGCTCCAAAGTTCAGTAGACCCTGGCAAGTTCAAATGTTAAGGGAATGTGACAGGGATCGAATGACGCTTGGTGTTAGATCTCCCTCTCGACTTGATAGGGTACTAGATAAAGGGAGCAGAGCACCCTGGACTGAAAGGCATGACACTTTATTCCCGTGGGTAGGTGGAAATTGGTAGGCTAGAAAAGGGACTGAGTTATGGTACCCGAACTCAATGACCCAAACGGGAAACGCCATGGCATCCGCGGATTGGAGGAGCGGATGCACTCGTTAACCAAGGGGTCATGAGCAAGGGTATAAGTAGGGGCGTAGCCAAGTAATCTGCTCCTTTGTAAATGGTTGGAGTTAACCTTAAAGAAGTAAATTTATTGCTGAAAACTATGAGTGTTTGTTTTGTGTTTGTAAAGTGTCAGCTGTAACTGTTGTTTGTCTTTTATCAGTAACTCAATCTGGAGCTGGAGTACAAGCCAGCATTAACCCGGACATCACTTTTCACCCCAGCATTTCACGGAGTACTGTAATCACCACTAGCGCTCACTGTCTTGTGTTTGTGTTTCGTGTTTAGTGTGGGTGTTTTTAAAACCTGGACTTTTGGTTGCGGTTCAAACCCGAGGATTACAGTTACGAGTGATACACGCCGCTGTATCACTGCAGCATTTATTATTTACTGGTGTTTGCCTTAGGGCTCCAGACATTGTTATTACTATCAATAAACACCCCTGCACCTGAAAGCAACTGTCAGTGTGATTTGTACCTGCACTGCACTGCACTCACCTGTATCCACTCACCACTTTGTCACAGTGAAAACTTTACAAATGCAAGGACAATTGATTTACTTATAAGTAAAACTCCAACCCTAGCTTTCCCCACACTTAATTATGGTACTGTGTTTATATTGGTTATGATTTACATCAGAGGATCACAGAGACCCATACACACATAGTTCCTTCGCCACAATTGATAAGTCTTTTGATAGGAAACGGCTGTCAAGACCCCCCCCCCCCCCCCCCCCCCCACACACAACATTTTTAGAATTGAGTCAGACTCAAGTTTAATTTATGTTAGCAGCAGTTTGGAATTCAAATACCTGGACTGTAAATGGTCCATGATTGAAACACATAGCATATTGAGTGGCTTGTGTAAACATCTCCCAAAGCACAATTATTTTGTTAATTAGCAGTCAAAACAGTACCGGTATATTCTAACTGGAGAATTGTTTTGACCCTGGGATTTCGGAAAGCACCACTTATCAAATTCACATCTGCAATTGCACATTAAAGCCTGCAGGGGGGAGCCTCCCGCTCAGTGAGTCCAAAAATTTTATACTTCCACAGGCTCATAAATTTTCACCGTCATTTTCAGTGTAGGGTGTTGTTGTTTGTTTTTTTGTTTTTTTGTTTTTTGGTCAATAATTTAAAAAATCTACTGAGTTTTTATTAAAATTATTAGGCCTTTGTATTTCATGGGAATGATTTATTTATGTATTTATTTATTTATTTTAATATAAAAACATGCAAGAATAGACACTGGAGTTTTATTTTTTTTAATGTTTTTATTTAAACTGCCCAGTTAATGTACCCCTGATTTTTTCCACAATTTAGAATGTCCAATTATTTTTCCCTTTCCTGCAGCAATTCCCCACACAGCTCAGTTAAGGTTCAGTGGGTGTCCTTCAATCCCAGGAACCAAGCAGGTTTCCTCTTTTACAATCAGAAACTCATGTCAGTGAGCTACTGGCCTCTGCAGGACAAAGGCCAGCCCTAAGCTCCCTATAAAGGTGAAATCAATATTTCAGCCCATCAACGTACATGCAGTGGAAAAGTAGGTCACTGTGACCTGGTACAGCGACACTAAGGATTAACTTTGTTTAACAACTGCCCCTGCAGAGTTTAATCAACTTACAATTCTTACAAAGGACTACTTACAATTGTTGCAAAGTATCACAGTACAAAATATCACATTGCAAAATATCACATTACATGTAAGAAAACCAACAGAAAATAAGATCAAATTCAAATAAGAACAAAATAAAGAATACAGTAAGTACTTGCATTTAAGAGCGAGTTCGACTAAGAGCAGTTAAACTTATACTAAAGAATATTTGCTTATACAGTACTACTAGTAAAGTCCATTAAGAGCACATAGTAAGTACGATAAATGGATGAGTTTTTCAAATAAGAGCAATTACAAAAACAGGAGTATGGTTACCTATAAGAGTAAAATCAAATACAAGATACAGGAAGTACTTATAGTTAAGAGGAGTGGTAGAATACTGCAGGGTATGGAGCAATTCAGTGCAAGTACAAGCTGATGCAAGTACTGGTACAATTGGGTGCCATATAGTGCAGTATAATATTTTATGTAATATGAGCACATGCATGATGACTTAATTTAGTTTAATCAGCAATACATTTCTAAAATAAATTATAATTATGACATGCACAACTTAATATTACAATATCAGTTACTACAGAAGAACAAAACTGTGTACAGTTACTTGCCCCCTGTCTGATTTTCTGCATTTTTGCACATTTTTCACATTGAATGGTCAGATCTTTTTGTGGGTTGTAGTAGTATATAGAGAGAGTCTGTGAGAAAATGACACCAAAGTTTGGTGCTTCTTTCATTTGCTTGATGTGCAAGGTAATCAAATATGCCCAATATAAGGCTGACTAACTTTGGCACTTACCATCAGAGTGAAGTTGTCAGCACACTGGTTCCACAGGCACATCATGCCACAATCAAAAGAAATTCCTGAAGACCTCCGAAAAAAGATGTTTATGCTTATTAGTCTGGAAAGGGTTACAAAGCCATTTCTAAGGCTCTGGGGCTCCACCAAACTACAGTCACAGCCATATTGTCCAAATGGAGAAAGTTTGGGACAGTAGTGAATTGTCCCAGGAGTGGCCGTCCTGCCAAAATCTCTTCAAGAGGAAGGAGTAAAATCATCCAGGAAGTCACAAAGAACCCTAGAACAACATCCAGGGATCTGCAGGCCTCTCTCACCTCGGCTAAGGTCAGTGTTCATGACTCCATCATCAGAAAGACACTGAGCAAAAATGGGTTTCATGGCAGAGTAGCAAGGTGGAAACCACTGCTCACTAACAACATGAATGCTTGTCTCAATGTAACAGGTGCTACTGATTTTATTATATTTAACCAGCATTATTGACCCATATGCTTCATACATGCCATTGACCTAATGTTCTTAATAATTATTACTGAGCGATGTGTTTAATAAATTCTACTGCTTATTATATAAATACTACTGACCGAGATGTTTAATTACCATTGATCTAATCAGCTTAACAAGCACAATTGATCTGCACAATTAACAGGTGTGATAGATTTCAAGATCACGAAAACGTGTTGATTAGTTGGTTAAACTTACCTTTTAAAAGCAGTGTGTTCCTTCATTATACAATAGTACACATTTCCCACGGTAGCTGTCTTCCCACTTGTCTGTCCAGCGTTTGGCGAATTAAGGTAGGTCAGTTACATTTCCCCTCTGCTCAGTGTGATTCTTTTACTCTGAGAATTATTTTTAATTGTGGTTTTATTTTAGTTCCGGTATCTGTAGGACGGGCCATCAGATGATTTGAACGTGGACTTGCCTGAGGTAATTCTATTTGTTTAGGGGTATGTGTCGGGTGGGTTTATGTATCCTCTTTGTTTAGGGGTATGTGTCGGGTGGGTTCATGTATTCTATTTGTTTAGGGGTATGTGTCGGGTGGGGTTATGCATCCTAGAGATTGGAGCTCACCTGGGGTATTGTGATTTTTAATTGTATAGCGGTAAATGCATTTGTGTGTGGAGACGCCACTAACCTTTGTTTTTTTTTTTTCATAGGACAAAGAACGCCTTCCACTGTTTTTCTTATAGTTTTTATACGGACTCATGTAGTAACTTTACAAACTTGTGTGACTCTTAGTGGCTGTATGAGATAATCCTGTGAATAGCTTTACGCACCATTTGTCCATAGCTTATTGAAACTATATCTTTTGTGGAGTTTGTGAGGGCGGTGCCCTCCCGCTTGTTTGGGCAGTGATAGGGCCACACAGGGTTTTGCTTTGGATTTTGGTATTGGGTGGAGCACTGCGCCAAGCAAGTTATATTGTGTTATTCTTGGTCGATTTGTGCACTTTGATAATTTTGTGGTATAAGTTGATTATTTTCGTTTCCTTGTTTAATTTTTTTGACACTGAGTGTTTCTTTTTTTATTGTGTGTGATTGTTCACAAGGTGGCTTTATCGCCCTCCTGGCTTTTGGTGGTTGGCTGCCTTCAACAATCTCTACAATTAAATACTATTGAATTCGTTACCATTTAATACTCCCTATTTGAATAGAGTGCTTTGTAATTGTTTTTAACCTGTGTTTGATTCAATTTGGGGTTGTTCCCATTTTTAAATAAATTCTGTTTCAAACTGTACAGACCTTTATACTTTTATTTGAAGAGTTCTTGTGTGGGGATTTTGGTCTTAAATGTTATTCTTAGACGTTCCCTTCTCCTATATACTAAAAGGGGGTAGCGTAGTCCAGTATATCCATTGGGTGGCGCTACATCAAGTTTGCCAAAAAGCACCTGGATGATCCTCAAGAGTTCTGGAACAATGTTCTATGGACAGATGAGTCAACAGTGGAACTTTTTGGTCAACATTGGCCCCGTTATATCTGTTGAAAACCAAACACTGCAATCCACAGCAAGAACCTCATACCAACGGTCAAGCATGGTGGCGGTAGTGTCATGATTTCGGGATGCTTTGCTGCATCAGGACCTGGACGACTTGCCATCATTGAAGGAACCATGAATTCTGCTCTGTATCAGAGAATTCTACAGGAGGATGTCAGGCCATCCTTCTGTGAGCTGAAGCGCAGCTGGGTCATGCAGCAAGACAATGATCCGAAACACACAAGGAAGTCTACATCAGAATGGGTGAAGAACAAGAAATTTAAAGTTTTGAATGGCATAGTCAAAGTCCAGACCTAAACCCCATTGAGATGTTGTGACAGGACCTGAAACCAGCAGTTTATGCTCGAAACCCACAAATGTCACTGAGTTGAAGCAGTTCTGCATGAAGGAGTGGGCCAAAATTCCTCCATGGCTCTGTGAGAGACTAATCAATAACTACAGGAAGCGTTTGGTTGCAGTTATTGCTGCTAAATGTGGTGTAACTAATTATGGTGAGTCTAAGGGGCAATTACTTTTTCACACGGGGCGTTGGGTGTTGCATACCTTAAATAAATGAAATATATCAAAATGTTGTGTTATTTGTTCACTCAGGGTCCCTTTTATCTAATTAGATTTTGGTTGAAGATCTAACATTCAGTGTCAAAAATGCAGAAAATCAGACAGGGGGCAAATACTTTTTCACGGTACTGTAAATAAAAGATTTAAACACAGAACAAACAAAACAGCACGTTGGCCAAAATAAACAGACAAACAAAAACCACTGAACTAAACCAAAAACAAGTATCATGCTGGTCCTCCAACACGAATAGCAATTGTTATCATTTATTATTTTTACCTCTTGACTGTCTCTCTCCCGTTCTCCACTCTGAACACCAACCCCAAGTGAGTAATTTGTATATCTATATATATATATATATATATATATATATATATATATATATATATATATATATATACAGCTGTGCCAGTATTCAATTACTAATTAATCATTCACTTGAATCCCAGCACGTGAACTCATTTGTGCAATCCCCATGCCCACATATTAAAACACACTTTAGCTGCACGTGAAGTGATTGTGCAATCCCCATGCCTAAATGCAACTATACATTTTAAATCACCCATGCTACATAACCCACACTCCATGCACCGTAACATACACACCTGTGGCAGAAATATAATGAATTTTGGTTGTAAATCTCCCTCCCTACCTGTGAGGGCGCTAAGCAGCAAGGACAGAGTTCCTTGGACGGGCTGGCCTGACAGTTCTTTCCTCGGGTCAGGAAGTCGGCCAGTCTAGAATAAGGTGAGACTCCGTTGCAAGAACGTATTGACCCGGAAACGATGTAGCAGCCACAGATTGGAAAGGCAGCTGCACTCGTTTACCAGGGGTCATGCGTGACATCATATAAGGAGGACAGAGAATTGTAATCTGTACCTTTGCATTGGTTTGTAGTGATTAAGAACCAGAAGGACAGTAACATTATATTTAAAACTGAAATCGTGAGTGTTGTGTTTTGTTTGTTTGTAATTGTCTAGTCTTGTACGTTACCAGACAGTTAATACAGTTCTGGAGTAGTCACCAGGGGCCAGCACAAAACTGGACAACACAGCACCTTTGTCACAAGTAGAAACTTGTATCACCCACCACGAGCACTACTGCACACACCCAGGACTGGTGACCATGTTGTTATTATTGTGGGACAGATATTGTTTATTATTTGGGATTGTCTGTTCTGTTTTATACCATGTGCTGTACACATTGGTGTGTATTGCCAGCGAACTATTGTTTGGTCGCCAGACCTGGAAATAAAATAAAAACATTTCTAAAAACTGGATTACAATTATCTCTGTCAGCTTCTTTCATGCATTGCATCACCCCTGCACCTGTCTACAATAAACCACTTTGCCACAACACCACATAAAACATAAAACTCAATAATATGCACAGGAGTGGGGCACCCCACCACATGTCTTTATTATCAATATTAGTATCTCTGGTTTTTTAGAATATTTTAATATACATTACTGGTTTGTTCTGGGTATGTTGTAGTTACAATATGGTTCTTTATCTACCATTTATCTCACCCACTGACACTGTTTTAAATAAAATTGTACCATGTCAGTCTTTATATAACCAGGGTCTGCTTTTGATAAATTGGTAGATACTACTTTGAGTTCATGGCAGCCAATATCTGGAATGCTCTTTTGTTTGTAATGTATACTTTTTGCTGGTTAATACCTGTTGAAGCTGTTAAATTACTGTATAATATCCTATACTTTATAGCTTATTTTTTATGACATAAATTGTGCATGTGATTATATTGATGGATATTGTTTGCTGTAGTTTTGTGAACCCCTTGGCCAGCTCCTTATTGAAAATGAGACTCTGCTCTTAATTAACTTACCTGATGAAATGAAGATCTAATTTATTCATTGATGTTCTTGCTCAGCTCATTTACTAACTCCCTACTAGATTTTAGTCTTCCCTACAGCACAGGTTCACTGCCATTTGAACCACCTGTGATTGAAAAGTTGACAGTGGTCCATGGTGACAATACATTCTGGGATTTGTAGTCCGAAACCTTTAAAGTAAAAGAACAGGTAAGATGTATCTGAAAGTTTAGAGATGTGTTAAAAAAAAAACTGAACTGTCTTAAACTGGCTCAGTGAAGTTTTAGCCATACGGTCACCCTTGTTTCAAATTGGATATTGCCAACGCGAGCATGGTGCTCTTAACTGAGGATTCAAAGTTTAGGTCGTATGAAACATCTATCAGTGAAGATTTGACACAAAATCCAACAGGTCCATGTAAACTCTGGGAGGTGTTTAGTAAAACAAATTGGTAATAATAAAATTGTACCCTGACAGTCCATTCTCTAAGAGCACAGTAATGGCAATCACATGGTTTCTGAAAGACATATTTATGATCCATTCCCATTTAAAAACAACAATGACAAAAAAGCTGTTTCTCAGATAATGGAGAGCAACCGAAGCTCATTCAGGTGTGAGAACAGAGTTCATCTGATCTCCTGTAAACAATAACAAAGGGGAGCGGCAGGCCCTGCTTGAGTTCCATCCATGAGAATCCTGGGCACCAAGATGTGCGGTACAATGTGGGTACAGTGTTCCTTGTCCCCAGAGTTACCCTGTAGTGCACATATCCCATAACCTGCTGTTGATTCAGACTGTCTCATGAGGGAAGGCACTCCCTTGAACTGCCTGCAGAAAACATGGGGCACCACATAAAGGAAGGCAGATTTATTTACAGTAAATGAGAGAAATCTGTGGACAAAGTTGGCCTATCCAGTCCAGCTATTTGTCCCACTTTGTAAAATTGAACCAAATTCATACGCTGACAGTTAGGAGGTTGCGTTTGCCACCTCACTCAGGTGCACAGAATTTATTTCAATATTTACAAGATTTTATGTAACTCAGGTTGCACTGACAATGGTAGCCCAAGTGCGGAAAGATATTACAGTGACCGAGAAGTGTGAAGAGGTAGCAGAACAGCAACACTTAATTGTAATGGAAGTAATATACTATAGTATTTTAGCATTTTTTTTTTTTTATAGAGGAAATATTAAAAGTACATGTGAAATGATGTGTGTTTGAGGTAGTCAACCCTCTTTATACTGCCAGGTAAGCGCCATGGGCAAAAATGGGCAATAAGCGAGGGTCAAAAAAAAAAAAAAAAAAACACACACACACAACCTTCTATGTTTGCAATAAATTCAAACATTTTATTTTTTTGTTATTAAACATTAATCTTTTTTTAAAAAACTACAGTACTAGTTTAACACAACAGTAGGTCTACTAGTGATGTTTTATCATCTTTTCCCATCTATATGAAACATACATTGTTAATCTTGAGGAACAGTTTTTAAAGAAATAAATAAAGCACTCATTTAGTTTCAAATCACCCAAAAAACAATTCCATAAAAACAAAAAAGCGTACCTTTTTTTTTTTTTTAAACTTTGCTGTGTGTGGCATGACTGTAAGCCTGCTGAATACTATCCCCCATTGAACAATGCAATCTATTTATTTCACAAAGCAATTTAAGCTCAGCAGCATTCTTTTTTTTGAGCAGTTAAAAAAAAAAAAACCTTGAATATGTACAGGCAAACACTTTTTTTTAAATGAAAGGAAAATAACAAACAAACCTCTTACCGTGCTTTTTTTTAACATTTACTGTGGTTTATAAAAGTCACTTATTTTATACTGCGTCAAGCCTTTTCACGTTAAACAAATCGACCCGATCCATCAAGGTAAGCCATTTGTTTTTGTCCATTAAAATGTCTCCAATTGTTCTTCGATTAACAGTATGTGCCTGTGGCAAAGTGGTTGATTGTATACAGGTGCAGGAGTGATGCAGTGCGTGAAAGAAGCAGACAGAGAATTATAATCCAGTTTGGAAATGTTTTTATTTATGATTCCAGGTCTGGCGACCAAACAATAATTCCCCACAATAATACAAATACAGTCACCAGTCCTGGGTGCATGCAATAGTGCTCGTGGTGGGTGATACTGGTTTATATTTGTGACAAAGGTGCACTGCTGACTGGTTTAGTGCTGACCCTTGGTGACAGCTCCCGAACTGTGTTAACTGTCTGGTTACGTACAAGACAATTATAAACAAACAAAACAACACTCAATTACAGAAATTGTATTAGTTTTCACTGTTCTCGGTTCTTACTCACAATAAACCAATGCGAAGGAACAGATTATGATTCTCCATCCCCTTTTTACGCTGTCACATATGACCCCTTGGTAAACGAGTGCAACAGCCTCTCCAATCTGCAGCTGTCAATGCATTCTTGCAACGGAGTCTCGCCTTCTTCCAGGCTGGCCGACTTTCCGACCCTGGGAAAGAACTGTCAGACCAGCCCGTCCAAAGAACTCTGTTCTCGCTGCTTAGTGCCCTCACAGGCCGGGAGGGAGATTTACAACAAAGAGTAATATTCCTGTCACAATGCCTCACTTAGACCAGAAAACATTTCCGATGTCTTGCTTTCTTATTTTCAGATGCATATGCATATTTTTTTCTTTTGCTCTGGTGTTAAATGTAAGGTTGACTCGTCATTTTGTACTTTCTGTTTTGCTTTGGGAGCGAGTGTGTTAATGACATTGGTATGAACGTTCAGTTAACAGCGAATTAGGAAAGAGAGTCAAAGGTTAACTGCATAACTGTTTTAATTGGCCATAATTATTTCGCTGGCACTACAGTGAGGGAAACTACAATGCTTATATTTACTTTTGCTTGGCTTGGGAAGTTGGCGGACAGCGGGGTGGCGATATAACAGGTACAAATAGCACTGTTTTTATATTGGTGACATTTGTTCAGAGAGAATAGCTGGCAGTATGTGAGGGTGGTGTTATAAAGGGGGGATGGTATAACGTGGGAGAACTGTATTGAGAAACAAAAATCAGAGGGAACCTATTTGTAATGTTTTCTCCATTCTTTTGTTGGCAGTCTGAATTGTAGAGAGAGGTAGAGGAATGTGATTGTCAGCTCTAATGATGACAACGCAGAGTACAATGAAATCTAATTACAAGGGTGGGCTAAAAGATTAGGTGTCCGCCAGTTCACACGTTACTCTTTTACGTCTTTCAAAAAGGCAAGACAGTCTCTTGAAAAGTAAAAGAAAAAATGTAAACAGACAACATAATGAAGCTAATAAACAAAAAAAAAAGGTAACTTCAGCCAAAAAGTTAATTCCTATTGTATACCTCTAGAAATCACAGAATTTCAAATTTAACTATGCAGAAACATTAGACAATTTCATAGTGTTTTGTGATGCGTCTCAGTGGTGCAAGTCTATAAACACAGTGATCCCCAAAGGTCCCTGTGCATGGAAGTACCAGTTTTCAATGGCACAAGGCATCAGTATTTTCATTGCCTTTTCTAACACAGCTTCTGGCCAATGTTCGCCCTTTAGAAACACTGACCCTCACAAAGAACTTAGAGGTTTAGCAATTACGTGCACTTTTATTTTTACAAAAACCAAAACAAACAAACAAAAACCCATCTCCACTTCGGAGTGCAAAACTAAACTTTTTCCGTTTTAACTACAGCTCAACAGCTAAGCTGTTTACTAGCCAAACAAAAACACTTTAAACACGAAGGTTCACACAGTACCTTACTTCTTGAATTCGTACACACACTACTCCTTTGTGTGCACAGGGCTTATTTTTTCTTCAGCAGCCCTGACTACAGGGTTTGCCCTGCCTTTATGCAGGGCTTAATTAGCCTCTGGTGCTTTAATTGACCTGCAGTTCTGTGGCATTCTGGGAAATGTAGTCCTCCAACTCCCTCTTGGACTAGATCTTTTCTGCTTTCCCTAGTCTGCTTCACCTCCTCCGTCATTTCTGCCACACTTTACTAAAAGTTATTAAGTGCAGTTGACCATTTTTCCTTCCCTCGAACAGCTTAGGGTGGGCAAGAATATGATGGTGGTCTTCCAATCCATGAATGTCTGTAGCGAGGTACACACTGCCCTATTTTGTTTATTGTGTGCTTTTGTGTCGTTATTTAAAATGTATGTATTTGGGCAGTGTTTTAGGTCGGCAGGGAACTTACCTGGGTGTCCATTCTCTTCCTGGTCTGACGTCACCTCAAAGCCCATCTTGTGACAATGCCCAGCAAGAAAAGGACTTAATAAACAAAAAATTATAAACAGAGCTCTATTAGATTTCGGTACATTATATTATTTTAAAACCTTTTAGGGTCCACCCAATGTTAAATATCCTGCCAGTGACCTGGCCCTTTAACTCTTTTTACTCGGGCACTGTGAGAGACAGCCCTACTTGCGTATTTCCGGGAGATGACCATATTAGGAGATAGCCTTGAATGCCAGTGTTTGGGAATGTTGCTGTTGCGCTGAAGATGGACCTACCTTGGTGCAGTAAACAAACATTGTCACACAAAATCTTTACAAAATAAGTGAAATGGCGACAGTGAAGGCACAAGGACCTATTTTCCGACCAAAAGGCTGTATATAATATATATATATATATATATATATATATATATATATATATATATATATATATATATATATATATATATATATATATACAGTGCCTATATAAAGTCTACACGCTCTTTTTTTTTCACATTTTGTTGTGTCGGTGCCTCAGAGTTTCATGCATGTAAATGAGGATTTTGTTCCACTTAGCTACACACCATACTCCACACTGTTATGGGGAAAAAAGTTTTTATTCAGAAAAAAATTATATTAAAAATACAAAACTGAAAGTTCATAATTGGATAAGTCTCCAGTTAATACTTGGTGGAAGCACCTTTGGCAGCAATTACAGCTGTGAGTCTGTTGGGACCGGTCTCTACCAACTTTGCACACCTAGATTTGGCAATATTTGACAATTCTTCTTTACAAAACTGTTCAAGCTCTGTCAAGTTTCTTGGGGAGCATTGATGGACAGCAATCTTCAAGTCAGGCCACAAATTTTCGATTGGATTTAGGTCGCAGCTCTGACTGGGCCACTCAAGGACATTTACCTTTTTGTTCCTTAGCAACTCCAGTGTAGCTTTGGCTGTGTGCCCTTTGGGTCGTTGTCATGCTGAAAGGTGAACTTCAGTCCCAGTTTCAGCTTTCTTGCAGAGGGCAGCAGGTTTTCCTCAAGGACTTCTCTCTACTTTGTTCCATTCATTTTCCCTTCTATCCTAACAAGTGCTCCAGTCACTGCCAATGAGAAACATCCCCATAACATGATGCTGCCACCACCATGCTTCACAGTGGGGATGGTGTTCACTGGGTGATGCGCTGTGTTGGGTTTGCGCCAAAAATAACGACTTGCATTTAGGCCAAAAAAGTTCCATTTTAGTTTCATCAGACCACAAAACATTTTTGCCATATGGCTACAGAATCTCCTGATTTTTTGCATACTTCACACGGGATTCAAGGTGGGCTTTCTTGAATAATGGCTTCCTTCTTGCCACGCTACCATACAGGCCAGATTTATGGAGTGCTCGGGATAGTTTTGTCACATGCACACTTTGACCAGTCTTGGCCATAAAAGCCTGCAGCTCTTGTAAAGTTGCCATTGGTCTATTGGTAGCCTCTCTGATCAGTCGCCTTCTTGCTCGGTCATCCAGTTTGGATGGACAGCCTAATCTAGGCAGGGTCTTGGTGGTGCCACACACCTTCCACTTCTTAATAATCGTCTTGACCATGCTCAAAGGGATATTCAAGGTCTTTGATATTTTTTTTTTATTCCCATTCCTTGATCTGTGCCTTTCAACAACTTTGTCCCAGAGTTCTTTTGAAAGCACCTTGGTGCTCATGGTTGAGTCTTTGCTTTGAAATGCACTACCCAGTAGAGGGAACCTACAGGAATTGCTGAATTTATCCTGAAATCATGTGACTCACTACAATTTAACACTGGTGGACACCACTTAACTTGGTGTGTGATTTTGAAGGCAATTGGTTGTTGCTATTTCATTTTTTATTTTTAATTAATTTTCTACAAATTTCTAGAATATTTTTTTTCACTTGGAAGTTGGGGGGTAGGATGTGTAGATAAATGAATAATATATATATATATATATATATATATATATATATATATATATATATATATATATTTTAATGCATTTTAATTTCAGGCTATAAGGCAACAAAAGGTGAACATTTTGAAAGGGGGTGTAGACTTTCTATAGCCACTGTCTGTGTGTGCGTGTGTATATTTATATACATATATAATATAGTGGCAATCCCAGGGGTGAGGTAATCAATGGGAGGTATGTGCGGGCAGACATTTTGTCGAGGTTGTATCCTCACACAAAATGGCTGATAGTCACAAAATTGCTGACGGGGAAAACTATCCTGAGACAGGTGTCTTGGGAGGAATGTGATGAGGTGTTAACGGATTATTATTGGGTCGTTGATAGGGCAATCAAACCCCAGCCACGTGTATTTAAAGGACAGCTAAAACCTCATTAAGGGTGTGTGTGTTTGGAGGTGAGACAGCTTTTGCTGGATCGGTTTAAGAGAGAAGGAGAAATTATTGAATACCTGTGCCTGACTTGGATTGTTTGGACTACTCTGCCGGTGGTGAGACCCTGTTTGTATGATAACCTGTTTTATGTTCTGAAATTTGTGACCAAACTCAACAACTCATCTGTCTGTGACCAGGGAGATAATAAAGCAACAGGCACTGTCCTGATTAACTGTGATACCGGTGTGTGTTGCTTCTGTTCTCTGAACAATGTGTGCTTAAGACTTTACAGATCAATACTTTGTCACTATATTATTTATATATATATATATATATATATATATATATATATATATATATAGATATATTATATATATATATATATATAATTTGTCAAACAACTTTGGAAAGGTTTGGTGTGTTTGTCACTTCTCCAGACCTTTTACACAGTTCTCTAGCACAAAAGAAAGTCAAACTTCCCAGAATGCAAGTTAAACAAGATGGTAGCTGCGTTTTTATTATTTACAGTGCTTCAAAAAAACATTCAAAATAAACAAACAAAAGCCTAACTCCTTAAGAGTACTAACTATAACAGCAAGTTTCCCTAACTAACAGTTCGGGCAGCTAAGCTGCTTACCGGCTCCAAATACCAGGAATTTTAAGTCCTACATTGCAAAAAAGACTCTTTTCCTTCACCCACAGCTCACTCTCCAACTCTCCTCAAGCAACAGGTTGACCCTGCCCTTTTTAAAAGGCTACCAGTTGTTTAATTGATGGCAGCTGTTAAATCAATTACACAATCACCTTGTCCAATTATGCCATCTAATGGCCTCCTGGGAATTGAAGTCCTGCTGCGCCAGACCGGCAGGACTATATTTCCTTAAAACGGGTACACTTAAAAATGTGCATAATCTGTGGCCCAAAATATAGGCCCTCGACCACAATGCTTCATTACAATATATATGTGTATTGTGTATATATATATATATATATATATATATATATACACACACAGTGGCTTGCAAAAGTATTCAGATCCCTGACCAATTCTCTCATATTACCGAATTACAAATGGTACATTGAAATTTCGTTCTGTTTGATATTTTATTTTTAAACACTGAAACCCAGAGTCAATTATTGTAAGGTGACATTGGTTTTATGTTGGGAAATATTTTTAAGAAAAATAAACTGAAATATCTTGCTTGCATAAGTATTCAACCCCTGTGCTGTGGAAGCTCCCAGTTTGCACCAATGAAAGAAATTGCCCTAACGAGGACACAATTACCTTACCATTGGCCTCCACCTGTGAACCATTAAAGTTGCTGTCACATTTTCTGGATAAAAACCCCACTGTTGAAGGATCATTGGTAATGCTGTGAATCTGAAGGAAAATGAAGACCAAAGAGCATTCTACAGAATTTAGAGATAAAGTAACACAAATGCATAGATTAGATCCCAAGCACAAGGCCAAAGCAACATTGGAGTGGCTCAAGAACAAAAAGGTGAATGTCCTACAGTGGCCCAGTCAAAGTCCTGATCTCAATCCCACTGAGAATCTGTGGCACTATTTGAAAACTGCGGTCCACAAGCATCGTCCAACCAACCTGAACAACCTGGAGCAAATCTGCCAAGAAGAATGGGCCAAAATCACATTGACACTGTGTGCAAAGCTGGTACATACTTACCCCAAAAGACTTAAAGCTGTTATTGCAGCGAAATGTGGCTCTACCAAATATTAATGTGTAAGGGTTGAATAATTATGCAAGCAAGACATTTCAGTTTTTTATTTTTCCTGAAAATATTTCCCAACATAAAACCAATGTCACCTTACAATAATTGGTTTTGAGTTTAAGTGTTTTAAAATAAAATACCGAACAGAACGAAATTTCAATGTACCGTTTGTAATTCAGTAATATGACAAAATTGATCAGGGGTCTTAATACTTTTGCAAGGCACTGTATATATATATGTTCGTGTTTGTGGATCAATTGCACAAGGCTAGAGCTGTTTAGGGTTATGTTGCCATGGTCGTCACCTTGCTGGCCATTCAAGCCACAGTGATCAGCCCCATCTTGTGCCACATGATCATGGTTCCTGGGATGAATAATTTGAATGTCTTTTTTTTTGTTTTCTTTTGCACATTTTCAATTAAACAATTTTTTTTTATTTTTGGTTGCTTTTTGTCCCTTTTGTGTGTGTGGTCGTAATTCCTTTTATTTCTTATCAAATTTATTAAACTTTTTTTTTTTTTTTTTTTTTTTTTACGTTCCCTACATGTTGAAGTTTCATTGTGTACTGTCAGATCTGAGCTGGCCATGCTAAAATATTTTTTACAAACAATAAATGTTTTTTTCTAAAAAGGGGCTCTCTTTTTCTGTGGTTTTTGTTATCTGTATGGAACAGCATGAGTTTCAGACTATTTCACTTCTTTTTTTAGGAAAGCCTAATGTGTTCACATTCATTTCATGCATGACATCTACCTGTAACCTTTATAGTTAAAGAGTTATAGCCACAAACCTAACAGTAAAAAAACAGGCGACACTAGTTTAAATTAACAGCCTAGGAGGCAAGATTTATATTCTTAGCTATCTAATCAGTGTAGGTTTTCTGAAACATCAAAGCACACAATGAGTCGATGATTTGCTAGTTATTGTCATGGTTGTACAGTCCTGTTGTGTCCTATATACGCCTGAAGCAAATGGAGGAGCAACTTTTGTGTTGTAATATAAATGAGTTGCATTGTATTGCAAAATACTGAAGACAGTTTTGCATTTGAAGTCTAATTCCCAGAACCTGGTATCCTCTTCTCTCTTTGTAAAGCTAACCTGGACTTCTATTTCCTGCAATCTTTTTTCTCAGAATATCATTACACAATAACAACGGTAGCCAGTCTGAATGTTTTCCCTTTGCTTTAATAATAACTGTCAAGAATAATTGCTGACATCACAAAAGTTAAGGGGGCATTAAAAAAATGTTACCTGAACCGCTTTAATTTCTGATGTAAACATGCTGAAAATATTCCCTAGGAAAAAAAGAATAGGGGTAGGTCTCAGAAATGCTTGCATTGGTTCCCCTTTACAGGGTATTGAATGAGATATTAAAGATATCCTGAAACCAGTTATAGGAATGCCTTTAAACGTGCAGAATGTGAAATACAACATAATAAAGATTATACTCAGAGGGGTAAGTGTACTAAGATGAGCCAGTCGCAGCGCAAACACACCGCAATTCGCATTTTCTGTGCAACACTTAGCAAAGTATACATTTTGCCGTACTAAGAGAAAATATACTAATGAAAAGAGCCGCAATATATAAATTTATACATTTGCTGCGTCTTCTTAGCAAGATCTCTATTGTGGGAGTTGTGCGACATTGTTCAAATTTATGCAGGAACGGCCATAATTACACATTCATCTAAGGTTGAACCGCAAACAGAATCGCAAAGCATTCCCTAAAAAATTGCAAATAGTATTGTGCTTGTTTAACACATTTCACCCAAGACATCTGACTCGTTTGCAACTGGTTTGGGATTATTGTGACAGGCGAAACACTTTTGTACGCCTACCTCTTAATGTCTTAAAAGCATGCTGTTTATGTTCATAAGGGGTATCAATAAAGATGTAATTGCATTTATTTTAAATGTATATAATGTTCTATAATACTGTCATTTCTACATATAATGCACTTGCTTGACTGCGCTGCTTTGGGTTACAACCCATACCTCTAGTATAATGCACACCTCATATATTCTACACTACATTACACTATAGTATAAATATAGTAGAACAACATACCTATATGCTGTGCCCCATGTATATAATGCACATGTATAATTCACACACACAACACTGCGAATGAATGTGAATGCGCTGCTTGTGTGTTTATTATAAATAAATGAACAAAATTACAGATTTGAACAAAACAAAACACTTATACACAAAACAAACAATGAGCAAACCCCAAATAACAAATATCATGCTGGTCCTCCAGGCTGCGTAGCAATTTCCAATTCTTTGTTTTTAATTCTCTTTCTCTCTCTCTCTTTCTCTCTCTCTCCCCTGTACCTCCTCACTGTACACCCAACCCTGAGTGAGTGATCTGTGTATCTGTATATACAGCTGTGCTGGGATTCAATTGCTAATTAATCACTCGCTTGAATCCCAGCATGTGCACTAATTTGTGCACTCCCCGTGTTCACATCCTAATACACATTTTATCTGCACGTGAAGTGATTGTGCAATACCCGTGCCTACATACAACTATATATTTTAAATCACTTGTGATAACCCACACTCCGTGCATCAATACACATACACCAACATTAGCACGCCACATACAACATAAAACACATAAATACGCACAGGGGCAGGGCAATCCATCAAGGGCCCCCTGTTGGTCAATATGAATGATGCAGTTTTTAAAACACTTCTGTTTTCTTTTGTTCTCAATGCTCTGCTGGTGATTTTGTACCATTATTTGAAATGCCTTGGTAGTTTTTCCATGCTTTCCCCATGTTTTCACTGTGCTTGAATGTAACAGGGATGTAATGCACTTTACAAATCTTTGTGGTGGTTTTAATGATAATACTGCACTTGTACATCCACTCAATTACGGATCGCTTTCCCACTTATTACTTATTGTGTTTAATAATGATAAGAAGTGGGGTCAGAAATTGATTCTTGCGGTGAAAACACCTGATAGATTGGTAGAAACTGCTGCTGGATTTAGATTATTTCTATTTGTTATTCTTTTGAGTGGACATTTTCCACTTTATACAACAAAGCATCTTTTGTCTGTTGCCTTTTTTCAAACAAGCCTGTCTCATCTGCATTCATGGCAAACAGCTTTTAACCTCAGCGTTCCGACAGGGGTCAGACTCTGTAACGACGGTGCATCTCACAACACTATTTGATATTGTATACAGTATATACAGTATATAAATATACTTTTTGAGGCCTCTTTCCTGTATATAAATGATTGCTCACTGCCCTTTTAAATCTGAGTGTTCTGATGTCATGTAACAGCTAGGCAAACTAAATTACAAAAAAAAAAAATGTAATCAAAAACCATGCAATGGGTCTGTGAGAGTAATATAAATGCTAACAGACCTCTAAGGAGTTCACTTGTTCTTGTAGTAACCCTTTTTTTTTTTCATCCAGATAATTGTCCAGTTCGTGTTCCTTCGTCCTAGCTGTATAATATATGGGCCTATAGAAATAAGTATTAATATTCATAACAAGAAGAGCATTGAGCGTGTGAATAACAAGTGCAAGTGTGTGAACATGAAAAAGAGGTGTAAATTCACAGCCCTCAAACACGAACAAACAGACAAACTTCAGGTTATCTTGGAAAAAACAAAGCATTACAGAAGGCAGTCAACGATTGGCTCACCAAATGGACAAAGTGGCTAGAAATGTTATGAAAACCACGTGACGTGCCTGCACTTAGCACATTTGTACTGAATGTTTTTGGTTAGAAGTAAAGTTAATTAACAGTGTCTGTGTCCGTGCAGGAGTCGTCTGTATAAGCTGGTAAAATGCCATTTGGAGTCATTACTACTGCCTCGTTGCCTGCCTGGCATTAGAAATGTACCATGTTCTTGGCACCGAACATTTTTTCTACTTTTTTTAATTCTGCATTGTTTTGTACCTTAAATGACGGCTTTGGCAGTCCTTTCGAGTAATAGAGACATGTAATTCAATCACAGTGCACCTTGTCTCGTGACCAGATGGAAGTGGAGAGCTCTTGGAGTGCAAGAGAAACAGTCACACTGCTCTGATTGGTCGGTTGCTAGATTCAGTTTGATTCTGAGGTTTCCTCCTTAGTTGGGGGTTTTCCCCCACTTTTTTCCACTGTAAAGGTAGATTCAAATTGTTTAATTTATAGCACCTGTATCTGTCTTTTTAAGTAGGAATTCTATCACAATCATGTCCTTGGCTTTCACTTGTGAAGCCAGAATGTTCTGCCTTGATCTTAAGCATAAACATTCTGGTTCATTTTGGTGGAGGGACTGGATGGGAGAGCTGCCTATTATCGCTAGCTTATTTTGAAAAAGTGAACCTGTTATGGCTTATGTAAATAGCAAAACAGTCTCTACCGCGCTTTTCTCCCTTTCCTCCATTGTGAAGATATTTAAAGAAAAACCAGGGGCATTCAAAAAGAAATGGACCACTTTATTCCACTGTTTTCAATACCACTATGTGACAATAAATATTTTGCATATAACAACTTTGAATTCTAACCAAGTGTTCTGAAGCAAAATGTAATAACAATTACATTTAAATGCTCATTCCTGTATTTTAAAATTGTAGATACTGAACCTTTCTAATTGAATTTAGTATTTCAAACCCAATTGAGTTTTTTATAGTTATGGAGGAAACTTATTGATGTTGTACCTATTATTATATTGGAATAAAATCTTTTTTGATTTTTATAAAAGGTGAAGATCAATATATGCTTTAACATTTTAACAAGATGCATTTATTTAATAAGGTAATACAGAAAAGCAAACCAACTAAATTTAAAACTACAGCTTAAACTTTTTTTGCATGATTTTCCATAGATTTTTAAAAAAAAACGTTCAACAGTTCAGAAAAGGTGTATTTATTCAAACAGTTGCGGCAAAATGAAAATCGGCAGGCATTTAGTATTATGAAAAGAAACAGACCTGGTGTCTTGTACTGCTGCATATTCCAAGAAGGGTGGGGTTAACCAAATTAAACTACATACACATTAACTTCTATCATGAAACCTACAAAGCAATCTGGTTTAAATAACTATTTTTGATGCATGTAGAGTGGGCAATCACCTCCACCTCCACTACTACTACTACTACTACACTATAAACCAGTGCAGATCACTAACTCCCTCCAACAAACAATGAATTTTCTTCCACCTTTATACAAGTGGCCATTCTCCAATTAACACCCAGTTACTTAACTGGAGAATGGTCACACATGTGCTTGTTGGCAGGGGCAGACTTAACCCCAACCCTGCCAACCTTATATTCCCCCACACAGTATTTACAGCAGCAGGGCTTCTGCCCTGCCACAATGAGTAAGATACAATCCATATAACATATACATAACTGTGACTTATTTTGAATGTTTGGCTCCATGCAATTCCCATTTCTTTACTGAATTTGCTTCCTCTGTCATATTACAGTGCCTGAAGAAGGAACTCTGAGCTGATCAGTTCAGCAGTTATTTCTGCTATAGATAAAATAGCACACAGCAAAAGCATGCGCTGAATTATATGAAAACAGGCTTTTGCTTCCAGTGTGTATGTGCACATTATTGTAGGTTTGACAGCACTGTTGATTGTGTACTCGGCCTGGTCATTGATTCTACGTTTCACTTATTTCTACCTGTTTGGAGATTCATCAACTGGTCCGAGATGGGAGGTATTTAGAAACTAGACACCAGATCCACCAAACATTTCTGAAGCAGACTATAAACTCAATTACTGTTAAAAAAAAAAAAATTAAAAAAAAAAGCAAAATATAATCTTTTAGTTCTGTAACTATTTACTTTCTGAATGGCGATTCAAAACATCCAATAAAAAGGCTCAATGCTGAGCCAAGCTCTGTATTTCCTGTCTTTTAGATCTTCTAACATGGAAGTGGACCATTACAAAGAGGATTAGCTATTCTTATTATTTAGCTGGCCTCCAGAGTCCAGCGTAGTTCTTTATTCCCAGCTAGAGAGACCCAGATCTCCAGCATGCTAATGGCATTCTTTTAAGCTTCAGTTTAATCTGATCTGCATACTAACAGTGTGTTGGCATTCACTAGCAACTTTTAATTTATCTGCGGGAACTCCTTTATCTGCTAAACACACTAGAGATTGTTAGTGCAGCATCTCCAGATTTGAGAATCGACACACATTCATAAACAAACTGTGTACAGCCAAATCAGTCCTGTAGCTGTTAGTTGTTTTTTAATTTATATTTTGTATTTGCAAATACATTTCAAATATATTATGTGGAAAATTGTTTTGTTTTAAAGATGGGTGTTTTTCTTGGGAAAATCTGTGTGCTTGGGACTATTTAAAAGGAGACCTATTCTCTATTAACCAAATATATTCTAATCATCTGTTGTGATATACAATGGTAGATCAAGTTTAATAAACAATAGTAGAAGCATAATTTTGCTGTATTATGACTGATTAATTTCACCTGTCTGTCATCATTGACTCCCTATTTAATCACAGTCACAGCTCAGTGCTTTCTCTTTCATTTTGCTTTTTCCCTCCTCCTCCTCACTTTTTTCATATGCTGCGAGCTTCTGTGTCCATCGCCTCTGGGGGGATAGTGAGTCTCACTTCCCTGACCTGGAGTTCTAGTAACTCTGCAGGTTCTTCGTGTGGTCAGAGGGGACCACCGGCCACACTGTTCTTTCACAGCTCATGTGCTATATTTTGCCTCAAGAAAGAAGGCTCTGTCTTACTTCCTTCTTTACCCTCCTGGGACGTAGCCCTCATACTCTTAGTACTTGAGTTCCAGAACTAACAATTACTTGTTCTTGTACTGTTCTTTCAGATTCTTCCTTACGTCAAGGCTCCTTATGAGCTGTTCCGTCATCTAAGGACGAGGCCAAGCCTATAACGACTCTCTGAGAAGTCAGAGGACTATGTCTTTTCAGGGGTCCAGAGGCCATTAGGGTGATCCTCAACTCCATAGGGAAGGCTCTCTCAGTTGGAGTCCGGCTGGTCCTTTTTTCTCTCTATCTCCCTTGCTCCAGAGGCCGAGCCTTGAAACCTAAGTTGCAAAACACTCCCTTCATCTCGCAGTCCTGGTTCTCAGATATGCAGTTATAAAGACAATAAAGAGGTTCAACAAGAACATTCTGTTTCCTTTGTGTATACAAAATATGAGCTGTTTTTCCATAAAATAGTTCAACCAAATTGTTGGTTTCTAAAAACTTCCAAATGTTCATTAACATGCACTGCACATACTTGTGGAAGATTTTTGCCAAGCTGAATATTTCATTTTATGTGAACAAGATTTATAAAGAAGATTGATTAAAATCATCAGAGTACAGGATGAAAACTGCAGGCTCTGACTGTTTAGGGTCGCTATTATCAATCCTAAGAAATCTGACACTGTCTTGTGACAGAATTCTGGCATGGTTTCATGACCCATAAAGTAGGCTCATTGTTCGACTGGAGACTAAATTAAAATGTATAAAAACACAAATCTAAAATTCTCATTTACATAACCAGCTTCCTTTTTTTTCAACCTATATTGTTTGTGCACAACCTCATTCAAAACTTAGACAATCACCCCCCACATTCACAAAGTGTGGATTTTATAACTTTGGCACATATTCAAATGCAGAACAAGAAGCTTATGAAATATTGCAACCAAAGGCTTATTATAGGCTTCACTGCAATTGTATGATGCAGGCTTGGGATGTAGAGATTTAATAATATGAACTGTAATAACAGTGTCATACATGTTTGTGGTTTACAGAAGAAAAGGTTGCATACTTATTTTTTACTTTCTTATTTCTTGAAATTATATATTTTTATTTTATTGTCCAACATGAACTTTTGCCATAAACAGTGGTACTATAATGCAGTGGTATTGGGGGTTAGGGTTGGTAAGTATTAAACCTCCACAAAACAATGTTTTACCCCACAAATACGATTACATTACATATATTTGAAATGTGTTTCAGAATAATCACAAGGGAAGGTGGGTTTAACTCAGGTTAGCAATCCAGGAGATCCCAGACTCTTGTTCCTTTGGCCGAGATCAACAGCTTCCACACCGCAGGGAATTCTAATGCCTGCGCACCTAGGTAAGGGGTTATGCAGCAGGTGCTCCAAAAGGAATTCCTCCCCCCTTGGTTGGAATGGCGTCTCGTCCAACAAAAATCATGCTCCGGATCTTGAGCAGGTCCTGGTAAAGGACCTGCAGCTTGGGGAGACGGATTCCCCGGAGCTCGATCCAGAAAGGCTGCCGGTCGTAGCCCAGGTTGTGCAACTGACGCAAGAGGAGAGAGGCCAGCGCACACCCCCGCTGACCATGGGAAGCCCATCCTAAAGAACCCTGCACTTGTCAGAGTCAATGGGATCCGAAGAGAAGAGGGCAGAGTAGAAAGCCCTGGCCCTCTCGTTCACACTGTCCAGATCTGTCAGAAAGCAGATGTTCTTTCTGTCTCCCTTCTTTTTCTCCAACACATAGAAGAAGTGTGTGCCAAGGTCCATCTCCCGAAGGAACTGAACCCATGAAGCACAAGGCAGAAGCAGGGGGTTAAAACAAAATGATTTTTAAAATGAAAATTAAAACAGTTTTGTGATTAAAACTGAAATTAAAAGAAACAAAGTGCTTTTTTAAAAAGCGAAAAAAATTGTTTCAATGAAGAAACAATTTAAAATAGAAACCAACAAAGGCAAATTGGCAATAAAACCCAAAAAATAGCAAAAAGGTGCTCTACTCCTTTAGAAAAAAGAAAAAGATTTCTAAAATAAAAAGTTTACAGTAAATAAATGTTTTTAATGTTTTTAATGCACTATTGCAGGAGCTCTGAGAAATGTGATCTGCCAGTAGTTGTACTCCTAGTTTACTTTGTTTCTGTGTGTGATTTATTTATTCTAATTTTGAGACATCTTGCTATCAAAGTTTTGTTGGACAATTTACCAATACTTGTAAGTTGTGTTTTGAATAATCTTTTTTTTTTTTTTTAAATACTCAACATCTTGTGTGGTATTTCTTTATTTTTGTGACTTCTATACTCATAAATAAATATACTTTTATCTCAAACAGGATAATAATGTTTCCAGTCTCAGTTTTTGGAAAGTCTTAGAGCTGGTCTGTGCTTGTCATTCGGAGGCTGTTTTTCATAAAATACCATGCATCATAAAACCTTATGTATCTCTACAACTGTTACAAGATATTTCATTTCTGATTTCTGACTTGAAATCCTTGAAAAATTGTGCAGCATTATCAGCAGGACCTTAATTTGAATGGAAACAAATGTTGTCATTATTTGAGTTTTTGTGAAAGGATGTTGAAAGTGCAGTTATGAAATATTAATCCTGTCCAGTTGAAATCATTTAGAATGCTGAGTTTGTTAAAATAATTGTATTAGAGTTAACCCTTTGCCGCCTAATCAGAATTCCTATATTTGGACATGCACATGAACATGTTGTGTTTTATTGCTTGTTGTTTGGTAACCTTAAATCAGAATTTAAAACACAATATATTAATAGAAAGGTCTGAAGTAGCTGTTTCCAATGATGTAATTGTTAACTAGTGGAATATAAATGTGTAAGCCACGCCCCCCCATAAAAAATCCTGAAAATTATTAATAATACAAATTTAAAAAAAATAATAACTACTAATATCAACCACTTTCCAAGTTAGATAGAAAAAAATTATCTGGCTATTACAGTTGCTAAATTTTATGAGGATTTCAAATAAAAACACAGTTTTCAAATATTTTTTACTGTTGACAAGCTACACGGGTTTGTCTGAACCATAGTCGATCTGTAAAAATGCCCCAAAGAGCAGCACCTTTTGGAAGCTGGCCGGACTAAGCAAAATATCATAAGTACTTTGTCAAGTCTTATGCAAAACCTTTTACACTGAAAAGAAAGAAAAAAACACAGTCAATAGAAAGAAATAACTATGATAATAAAGCAATACATGTAATACAAAGTAAATACAAACCAATTTTGCATGTAAAACACAATAAAGTTATTGCAGTCAGTGCAAGCAAATAATATACCGTCAAACACAGGCAGCTCGTCCTGTTTTTCAAGAGTATATATATATATATATATATATATATATATATATAATATATATATATATATATATATATATATACACAAAAAAATTAAATATTACATATTGAATCGAAACATGTGTTGAATTACAAGTTCATGAGATAATTACCTTCAAAAACAGCCGTAGATGAGATGTCTAAGTTGTCTTTGTGCTGTGTTTACATGCCATATCTCAAACTTCCTATGTAACTCTGCTTCAAAGTCGACACTGTCGATCGCATTTCCTGTACACGACTTTCTTGAAGTGTATCATTAAAAATACACGGAGGAAAACATGTTTTTTTGTTTCTAGGGCCTAGGTTTACTCAATAACAAGCTTCAGAAAGACTCTTTTGATTACCACATGGGTTATTATTGCTGTGAGACATCACATAACAGACGGCGCGTCAACCATCAAATATGCACAAAATTAGAACTGTCCGATGGCAAAGGGTTAACCTGTGAATATTAGATATTGATAAACTATTTGAATCCCATATTCAAAAATGTATCCTGTAATAGCCATCATTTTTGGTATTATAAATAACACCAATGGACTCTTTTCTTACCAAGAATATCCTGTGTTGTCAGTTTACTCAACTGGAGTATTGGCATCTTTCCAAACCCTCAGACTTTCCTGGTTCTTGTGGTCTCCAGTATGAAATAGTGAACACAGCATGACCCTAAATAAAAATATACTTAAATGCTGTCCAAAAACCCACAGTTAAAATCTCCAAATAAACTTTATAAATATTAGACATATACATTTTTAATGAATGTGTGTTTTTTGGAAAGTATATACTTGGTGAATCAATTTTTCAAAGTGGATGTACGTGGGAATTTGCTGACCGCAGCAGCGTAAAAAGAAAACCCCAAAATTTCCATATTTGTTACGAATATTCATTTGTACTTGTTGCTCGGCACAGGCCTACTAACCCTACTGTCGTTCCTGATCTCAATTATAAATTATCTAAGAAGTTTCTTTTTTTTTTCAGTTCTGCCTCAGGAGAATTATATTTTTTGTTGCTGTGAAAACTTCATACCGGTCCTTCCTGCAGCTTCTTCTCTGAAGAATATTTAGCATAATGTTTTTTTCGTTAATTGTCAAATGGACATTAGTATCTATTTTTTCCCCAAAACTTTCGTTTTAAGTACTATTAAGCTGCCTAGTCTTATTTTGTAAATGTTTTTCTAAAAAAATTTTCATGCGTTTTATTTTTAATGAAACTACCTTTTTTATTTTACCAAAATGTAAATTAAAGGTTACTTATTTAATACTTATTTTTAAATGTAAATATGTAGGCTTCCTTCAACAATGTAATTAGTTATGCTTTTCTATGCTTTTTTTAATTCCACAGCTTTATAATGTATTGAATTGAGCCATAAATATTATTTTATTCCTTGCACTTCACTTCTTTATGCAGTCATTAATTAGAAATAGACATCAAATGTCTTACCCAGGCTCTCCTTCTAAACATTTGCTTTCCATATTTTTTTTTTTTTTTGTTGAGCACATTTAATTAGAATATAGTGAACTGCTAATCTGAGCAAACATGTGTAGTCTGAATTGATTTATGGTCCAAGCCATGCTATCGTGAATAACTTCTTTGCAAATTTGAATGGGGTCTTTTATAAAAGTTAGTTCTCGCATGCTCCTTTTTGCAGCGTTTCCGTAGGCGCTCAGCTCTGAGCAATATTGCAAGCTTATCTTTTATGACCCATTGTAGTAAATTGAGTGCCTCCTTCTGACTTTGTTCTGCTCTCGTCCATTGCTTCCTCAGCTGCCTCTTTTCTCTAACTAAGCCCTCAATCTGCTGCTGCCGTCTAGACTTTACAGGAATAGTAACTCCAAATCTCTCACTTCCATATGCATAGATGATATCCCCAACTTCATCCAGCTTCTTTTCATCTGTTCCACCTAACCTTTCCAACACAAAACAGAGATCTGTGTTTACTGTGTCCCACACTGTTTTCTCAGAAGCTCTTGAACATTTAACTCCAGGCTTGTACCCATTGAGGTTCTTTTTCTCTGTTATGCTGGTTCATCTGACCGACGTAAAAAGAATCATTAGGTTCATCACTAGCTGTGCTTATGCAAGCACTCCTCTCATCTATGACAGGGGTGCTGATATCCTGCAAACTGGTTTGCTTCCTGTCGTTGGATTTCATTCGACTGACTTGACTGACTTCATAAAAAGTACTGATCAATGTGAGGCCCTTGTTCCTTCTCTCTCAAGCAGTTCATTTTCCCTTGATGAATCTTCAAACCCTTAACCATCGTCACTTTACTCCAGCCACAGATACAAACCTGGAGCTCCATGTCTTTGCTAACTGCACATCTTGAGCTTTGCAAAGTACTCTCCGTTCTCATATCCGTTTCCTTTCCTAAGTCGTTAACCGTTTTGTCAAACCTTGAGTCATCTTCTCACAGACTCTAGGGGTATTTTTTTCTTTAGTTTCTTAGAAGCCTTGGATGGGTGTCTCTAGCATCCTATTCCATTTGACAAGACCGAGCGGGATACTGCCAGCTAGGGTGGCTAACCTCTGCCAGCCCCAATGAGGTCTATTTCCTCCTGTTAGCTGTCACATTAGGCTGTCACAAGCTATTTCCCTCATTGCCATCTGCACTGTTCACAGCAGTCTACTGGATGTATCCAGATTTTCATGATTTCTTTTACATAAGAGTAGGTGTTAAAACTTCTTGTTGATATTGGACTCGGCTCTCACCAAGATAAGCATACACTGATGACGTGGTGATTTTTAGCTCTACCTGGAGAGAGCATATTATTAGACTTCCGACTGTCCTACAATCTCTAAGGGAGGTGAGGCTGACGGCTAATTCTGGGGAAGTGTGCATTCGGAAAACAAGAAACCCAATATCTTGGCTACATTATGGGTAATGGCCGGGTAAAGCTGATCGCTTCTAAATTCCAGGTTTTGGTGGAGACGGTGATCCCAAGAACCAAGCCGCAGGTTAGCCCACTATTACCACCGCTTTATCCCTGAGTAAGCCACCATAGCTAACCCTCTGGTAGAGCTCACCAAAAACATGGCTCCAAAAATAGTTAAGTGGATGAGGGAGGCCTTTGGTATGATTAAGAGGAGACTAAGCCAGGCCCCAGCTCTTATTTTATCACATTTCAGTCAGGAGTTCATCCTCTAGACTGATGCCTCCCACATCGGTCTGGGTGCGGTCTTGTTCCAACAAGTTGATGGAGTAGAACACCCGATTATTTATATAAGCAAGAAACTGGCTCCACAGGAGATTAACTACTCCATCGTCAAAAAGGAGTGTTTGGTCATCAAATGGGCCACTCACGCCCTTCGCTATTACTTGTTGGGATGTTCCTTCACTCTTGCCACAGACCATGCCCCTTTAAGGTGGTCATACATGATGAAGGACAATAACGGCAGAATAACTTGGTGGTATCTGGCGCTGCAACCCTTCCACTACACTGTGAAACATCATGCGGGTAAGGAGCACCAAAATGCTCATTTTTTTTCAAGGGAGGGGGGTCCATTGGGGAACTTAGAGTTGGTCAAGTGTTCCTGTGGCATCACTCTGAGGGGTGAGATATGTGACAGAGAGCGAAGAAATTCAAACTATAAATCTCCCTCCCCACCAGAAAGGGTGCTGTGAAATGTTGGCAGTATGCTTCCTCCTATATGGGCAGAAACCTGAAGGTGACCATTTTAGGAGGAGCGCATAGCTGTACACGAAAGGACTCACTTGCAATCAGCCACGGGGCAGACAAGGATTGGAGAAACCATGGCGATGGGTTGTTTGCTCCTTGGTTGGAATGAATATGCTCAGGCAAGCCATACACACAAAATAAATTCTCTGTTTTTTTACGACTTGCTTGGCAGTCTGGTCTTTCCAGGGAAAGGCTTAGGTCAGCTTTGTGAAGTAGTCTGTTACCATTAGAATATCGACTGACTTGTTCTTATTGTTGTCTGCTGATCTGAAGTCGATGCATACAAGCTCAAGTGTAGCAGTGGTTTTAATGTTTTCTAGGGGAACCCTACTCGATAAGACTGTTGTTGAAACCTCGGTTTTAACTAGCAGGAAACTCAGTACACCTGTTTAACTGACCTCTCCAAGATGGCTACTGTAATTGGACTCTGTACCTACTGTATGCACCATCTTATTGAGGTCCCATCTGTCAGTCAGCATAGTCAGGAAGCCAGTGTTTCTTCCTTCATCATGTTGTAGCGTCAATTTAACAAAGCATTTTAATGGGGTATTCCCAAATCCCCCTCTTATTTTTTCAGATGCCACTCATTGACCTTGGTATCTCTTCAAAACATATAATGAATTGTTAATCTTTGTTATACAGAACCTTTACTACAATATCTACTATGTTTAAGGTCAAATACACAGGTAAACTTGTAACAGTTTATTAACAAGTCAAACAAGTTGTGAGGCGAGAGTGTATTAAATGGAATGTCCAGACAGTAATTTATGTGTACAGAAATAAAATAATTTATTTTTATTTTCTATACACCACAAAAAGGATTAAATAACAAACAAAAAAAACAAAATGGTGTGAGGGAAGGAGTGCAGGGGTGAAATCCAAAACAAACTGATGACACGTCTTTAATTTGTCTTCGTCGTGACCATAAACAAAAAAAAGACAAAAGAAATGTTAGTATTTCAAAAAAAACCCGCTGCACAAAACCAGTCTCTCCCTTCACCCGTTACTCCTCCTACTTTACTTTCGGACCAACCCCGAACACAGTAGTACGTTCCCTTTAGTATGTAATGTCCCGCCTCTGTAGTCAGTGGAACACCAATCCCCAACTGACACGTGTCCTTATCCTTCACTTGACTCCAGTGGCTGGAATTTACATACTCGTACTTCCGCCCCTCACCAAGGTGCCGCCCCTCAAAAAGATGACTTTTGCCATGGTCACGAGATCTTGGTAAGGGAAGTCCCGAGTTGGTTTGATGCCATCTACTGTCGGGAGGCTGAATCACAGACCGAAACCCCTTTGACTCATCACATATCCCACCCCTCAGAGTGGAGCCGAAGGAACACTCGGAAACCTCTAACCCTTCCCTTTTACCTCCCTCCCGGGAAAAAAAATCAGCATTTTGATGTAACTTACCCGCACGATACCTTATTTGAAAGGCGAAGGGTTGGAGCGCCAGGTACCACCGCGTAATCCTAGCGTTTGAATCCTTCATCGTGTCTAACCACTTTAAAGAAGCGTGATCTGTGATGAGTACAAAGGGTCGTCCCAGAAGATAGTATTTTAAAGATTCCACTGCCCATTTCACTGCCAGGCATTCTTTCTCCACTACCGAATACCTCTGTTCTCTGGGCAGTAACTTCCGACTGATGTATAGTATCGGGTGTTCTATACCATCTCTCTCCTGGGACAGAACCGCCCCCAGACCAGTCTGCGATGCATCTGTCTGCAGGACGAACTCTCGGCTGAAATCCGGGCTTATTAATGCTGGGGCCTGACTCAAATTAGTTTTAATAGATTCAAAGGCTGTCTGACACTCTGCACTCCACTTAATTTTATTTGGAGCGTTCTTTTTAGTGAGATCAGTGAGAGGGGCGGCTATAGTGGAAAAGTGTGGAATAAAGCGGCGGTAATAACCAGCCAACCCTAACAGTGATCTCACCTGGGTTTTCGTGGTAGGTACCGGTGAATCCAACAAAGCCTGGACTTTTGAAACCAACGGTTTCACTCTACCCTTACCCATTATGAAACCTAAATATTTAGTTTCTTCTTTTCCAATAGCGCACTTTGCCATGTTCGCTGTGAGCCCCGCCCTCCTCAGAGACTGTAAGACGGCTTCTAATCTAGTCAAATGTTCTCTCCAGGAAGAACTATAAATGACTACATCATCGATATACGCAGCTGCATACTCTCGATGAGGTTGTAAAACCCTGTCCATTAGTCTCTGAAAAGTAGCAGGCGCTCCATGAAGTCCGAACGGCATAGTACAAAATTGAAAAAGACCCTCTGGGGTTGAAAATGCCGTTTTCTCACGAGAGGCTTTCGTTAATGGAATTTGCCAATATCCTTTCGTCAGATCCAGAGTTGAAATAAACCGAGCTTGCCCCAGTTTGTCTAAGAGTTCATCTACTCGAGGCATGGGATATGCATCAAACTTGGAGATAGCATTCACCCTCCTAAAATCGATACATAATCGTAGTGACCCATCTGGCTTGTCTATTGGTACTATTGGGCTACACCACTCACTTCGGGAAGGTTCAATTACCCCAAGTTTCAACATACACTCCACCTCCCTTCGAACAGAATCTCTCCGACTCTCTGGAATGCGATACGGTCTCTGTCTAACTCTTAGACCTGGCGGAGTGATAATAGCATGTTCGATCAAATGCGTTCTTCCAGGCACGTTAGAAAACACATCACTGAACATTTTAATTAGATTGCTTACCTCTTCACGCTGATCAGGAGTTAATTGTTCCCCCATCGGGACCTCAATTGCTGACTCTGACTCAATTGAGGGTCCAAAATCCTCTCCCTCCTGTACAGGAGATATAAAATGGACTTCCCGTTCTTTCCACGGTTTCAGGAGATTAACATGATAAATTTGACTTTCTTTCCGACGCCCAGGCTGTCGGATCTCATAATTGACTTTACCAATTGCTCGAATAACCTGAAAGGGACCCTGCCATTTAGCAAACAACTTAGATTCCGATGAGGGCAACAATAACAACACTTTATCTCCAGGTCGAAAGTTCCGAATTCTTGCATTTTTATTGTAGCTTTGTTGCTGCTTCTGCTGTGCCGCTTTGAGATTGTCATGTGCCAATCGACCGACTAATTCTAAGCGATCGCGTAACTGCAACACGTATTTTACTACATTTTTAGACTCCTTTGACTGTTCTTCCCAGCCTTCTCTTATGAGATCCAAGATACCCCGCGGCTGCCGACCGTACAAGAGCTCAAACGGGGAAAACCCCGTTGAGGATTGTGGTACCTCGCGAACTGCAAAGAGCAAGTAGGGAAGCAGTTTAGCCCAATTGCGTTTTTCTTGATCTACAAAGCGGCGCAACATATTTTTCAAAGTCTGATTAAATCGTTCAACAAGCCCATCCGTTTGTGGATGAAAAACTGAGGTTCTAATTGAACGAATTTTCAATAATTTATATAGTTGCTGAATACAGTCTGACATAAAATTAGTGCCCTGATCAGTGAGAATTTCTTTCGGGATTCCCACCCTAGAGAATATTTTTACCAATTCATTCGCTACAGCTATTGCATTCATAGAGCGTAAGGGAACAGCTTCTGGATATCTCGTTGCGTAGTCCACTACTACTAAAATATACCGATATCCTGACTCTGTTCCCTCCAGAGGGCCTACTAAATCTACACCAATCCTTTCAAACGGAACCCCAATAATTGGAAGTGGAACCAGAGGTGCGGGGCGAACTGACTTAGGGGCAGCTAATTGACATTCAGGACACTCCGATACATACTTCCGCACAAGACCATAAACCCCAGGCCAAAAAAACCGGGCCAGAATTCGTTCCTGAGTCTTTTCAGTTCCCAAATGACCTGAAAATGGAATGTCATGCGCCAATCTCATGATTTCTGACTGAAAAGGCCTAGGAACCAATAACTGTTTTACGAGCTGTCCCGTCCCGGGAGCCCGGGTTATTCTATATAATAAGTGCCCAGATACAGAAAAATGCGGAAATACCACCGGTTGTCCTTCCTGCATATCCTTCCCCTCGATATATCTAACCCGTTTCCAAGCATACTGTAACGTGGGATCATTTTGTTGTTCATATCCCAAGTCAATATCTCGGTCCCAATGGTTAGGTACACAGAGAGGAGTGTCTTTTATTACATGACCTTCCACCTCAGTAACCTCGCAGCCCCGGTTACACTGAATACCTACTCCCTTTCCTTGCCGTTTCAGCGATTGGTTTACTTTTGTGTCAGACCCCTCCCCTTGTCGTCTCAGAGTTCCCTCATATTTTTCCACCCGACGCTCTCTTTTTGTTTTTCTTGGGCGGATTTTAGGGTTAAACAGGTCGGATTGCAACGGAAAAATCTCGCCAATTGTTTTCTCCTGTTGCTTTAATTGTCCCCTGGTAGAAACTAAGACCATTTCCCGACCTAAAATACGATCAAAAAACGGCCAGTCTCTTCCCAGGAGAACAGGGTATGGTAAACATTGCGCTACAGCCACTTTAACGCAAGCTGAATAATCACCTACAATAAGTCTAACTTTAGTGGTGGGATAAACCCGAGTTTCTCCATGAATACAGGAGATAGCCACTTTACCCTGTGGCTCCCAGGCTACCCCATCCAAGAGAGCTTGCCGAATCAATGTTTGTGCACACCCAGAGTCCGCAAATGCGTAAGTACTCTTTCCCCCGACCTGTACTCTTAACTGATAAGGGCCCTCCCGACATTCCCCAGTGTTCCTACCTGTTACTGCTGACCAGGATCTTGTCGCCAGGTCCACCTTTCTTACTGGACAATTCCTGGCAATGTGTCCAGGCTCATTACATTGGTAGCACACTTGGTTAGGAGGCATCAACGGAGTTAATCTGTCCTGCGAGTCCGCGACCGGCAGGTTAGGGGGATTCTCTCTCGCCCAGGATGGGGCTAACCTCGACCTCCATGGTCTGAAGGTCCGGTTACCCCCTCTGGGCTTCATTGGTTGGTTGGTCCGAGTTAGTTTAGGGGCAGGAGTGGGGTCTGACCCGGCACCTTCGTTTGCGTCTTCGTAGGCCTCCGCCAGGAGGAGGGCATCCTCGAGAGTGGTAGGTCTATTCCTCTTAATCCACTCTCGATTCCCTGGCGGTAGTATAGACGCAAACTGTTCTATAACTATTTTCTGCACCAGTTCTTGGGGTGTATGTTCTTCTGGCCGCAGCCACCGGGTGCACTGATCTAAAAGATATTGTCCCGCAACCCGGGGCCGCATCCCCTTGGACAGCTGGTATTCCCGAAAACGGCGCCGGTATGTTTCCTCCGTGATCCCGAGGCGTGAGAGAATGGCTTCTTTAACTTTAACATAGTCCCCTGCATTCGTGGCCGTCAGGGCTCGATACGCTGCCTGAGCTTCCCCTGTCAGGCAGGGTGCCAATTTCATGGCCCAGTGTTCCCTAGGCCACTCTGCAGCCTCTGCCACTCTCTCAAAAGTAATCAAGAAAGCCTCGGGATCATCTTCCGAGGTCATCTTCTGAAGATTAGGCTGAGCTGCAAACATCCGGGCAACCGCTCTCTCTGATGTTGATATTGATAGTTTTTCTACCAGCTGTCCCAAGAACTGGGCGAGCTGTTCCAGGTGCCGTGTCTCTCTCTCCTCTCGCTTCTCCTCCTGCTCCCTAAACATTGTCAAAACTGTAGCTGGATCCATTTTCACTTCTGACACCACGTGTGAGGCGAGAGTGTATTAAATGGAATGTCCAGACAGTAATTTATGTGTACAGAAATAAAATAATTTATTTTTATTTTCTATACACAACAAAAAGGATTAAATAACAAACAAAAAAACAAAATGGTGTGAGGGAAGGAGTGCAGGGGTGAAATCCAAAACAAACTGATGACACGTCTTTAATTTGTCTTCGTCGTGACCATAAACAAAAAAAAGACAAAAGAAATGTTAGTATTTCAAAAAAAAAAAACGCTGCACAAAACCAGTCTCTCCCTTCACCCGTTACTCCTCCTACTTTACTTTCGGACCAACCCCGAACACAGTAGTACGTTCCCTTTAGTATGTAATGTCCCGCCTCTGTAGTCAGTGGAACACCAATCCCCAACCGACACGTGTCCTTATCCTTCACTTGACTCCAGTGGCTGGAAATTACATACTCGTACTTCCGCCCCTCACCAAGGTGCCGCCCCTCAAAAGATGACTTTTGCCATGGTCACGAGATCTTGGTAAGGGAAGTCCCGAGTTGGTTTGATGCCACCTACTGTCGGGAGGCTGAATCACAGACCGAAACCCCTTTGACTCATCACACAAGTCTTAAGATACAAAATCATTTTATACATGTTATAAATTGACAAAAGTTAATAGGGCAGAATATGAATATGTCTCTTCCCCAATCAGAGACAAAAAGCATGGCATTCACAATTTAAATTTAGTTCTTATCAAGCTTGTATCATGCAATCATATACAAGAATCTCTTGCAAAACAAAAGAAACAGACTGTGCCAGCACATATCAATAAAATCTCAACTGCTAGGGAATACAACCTTTAAAGATATGGCATGATGTTGCTTATCCAAACAACATAAGAAACAGCAACATTTGGAATCGATTCTTAAATAATATTTCACTTGAAATATAGCCTACTTTTGGGTCCACCTGAAATTTATTCACAGTACAGGTTGGTCACCTTTGGCATTAGTTATTCGCCTCTTGTCTTGCTGACTGTTGTATGGGTCATCCCAGAGCAGGTAAAGGAGAACTGCAATCTTCATTAATTTAAAAGGATTTGGTAGGAAGGAAAATTATTTATTCCATAGTAAATTGAAAATAAAGTTTCTCTAATAGGTGTGAAAAGAGGTAAATATGTAAGATCCCAGGTTTCCATGGGCCCAATAGGTCTCAAATGTATCGACAGCATGACTGAGTGCCTGTTCTCTAGAAGTTATCATCCTATAAGCTGATTTTGTGGTGGATTTTATGCCACATTAGGTTGGAGCATTTACTGTAAAGACCTTTGCATAAGTTTATTTTCTAGGTATTTTTAGGGGGTCCTAAAAAGGGGGGAGTGACTTATACACTGGTGTGATCTGAAGGTTTTTCCCTGAAACCGTTGTCTCAAAAAGGGTGGGTGGGTGGAGCTACTAATACACCAATGCAACTTATACATTCGTTTTTACGGTACTCCACATATGGCTAGAAATTCCTTGAAAAACTGAAGTCAATTGTTCACTTAATATAACTCCATTGGGGAGGAAACTTTGACTAACTATAAAATAAATTAGAAAACGATTGAGTGCGAACAGCCAATCAGCTTCCAGATCTAGCAGGCTTCGATTCTGTATAGATGCCTGCTGGAACGTTGAAGTGCTTAACTGTGAATTATATTTTAAAATCAATCTGTGCAAGACCAGCTTTTTCCCTTAGCATTCTAATCTACAACTAATCTGATAACATAAAAAACTTGGCTACTTAAACATACTTTCTGACACTGGTCTAGAGACAGTGGAAAGCATGTCTGTGACAGTACACTGTAATGAAGGCTCAATTCGCAGCTACTGGACAGCAAATCAACAGGGAAAGAAAAATACTACTACTACTACTACTAATAATAATAATAATAATAATAATAATAATAATAATAATAATATTTTCTCAATGTGTATGTTGTTTTTTCTATTCTAATTATGTTAGGGACTGTTTTCCTCAGTAGAATGTCAACTGGTGAAATATCAGAAGTTCAAGGTAAATATAGGTTTAAAATTTTTTTTAAAGAGAAAATAAATAAATAATTTTCTAATAGCAATGGAGCCCTCTCGATGCGAGCTCTACTGCGTGGTAGATGACCTTGACTTTCGTTAGCGCCCTCGTCTACGGCTCGGGAGACATAACTCCAGTTGCGGTCATCTACCACACGGTAGAGCCCGCGTCGGTGGGATCTATCACTTAATTAGTCCGCTAATTAGGCATCACAGAAAAGGAAGGAAGTCCCCCAATATTGTACATGTGTAGGATAGTCTAGGTTATTTGAATAATTAATGATTAATTAGGCTCCAGCCACATGGGATATAAGGGGAGAAAATCCTTTGTTTGGGAGTGCGTTGGGAAAGAAGTGAGGTGAGTCTTGTTGGGTGCTGTCAAAGACGAATTCCCAGCCAGACATTAGTATTGTTTTATTTTCTAAATATTAAATATTGGAACGAGCAAAAGAGACCAACTCACAGTAACATCTTATTCTGCCTATTTTATATATGGAAAGCTTGCTGCAGAGTCATTGGATTTTTAAGACTATGAGGTCCATTTACAGAAGCCGTTACAAAACTAAAAAAAACAGTTTGGAAAATTGATCAGTTTTCATTGCTTACAGTGGCCATTGCTTACAGGATGAAAGCCTGAAATGAGCACAGTGAGTTGAGTACAAAATTGCCATTATTTTCTTGTGACATGCACAGTCATGTCAATTCTCACTTATTTTATGGTGGTGAACTTCACAATGCCTTTTATTGGAGTATTGCCAAACCTCCCTCTTATTTTTTTAGATCCCACTCAACCTTATACAGAACCTTTACCATCATATCTACTATGTTCAAGGTCAAATAAACTGGCTTATTTATAAAAAGGTCTAATATATATAAATAAAAAAGAAGGTGCAATTGATTGTAAGTTTGACTAAAGACATGCCACTCATGGTTCACGAGGCGTGAGCTGGGGGGTAGAGATAGGGCAGAAGAAGCAGAAGGGAGCGGTAAGTAGGACAGAGTGCCAACTAGAAAGGACCGGACCTAGGATAGAGGAGCAGGCGAGGGCCACTCTAGTAGCAGACCAGCAAAGCTGGACATGGAAGCTAGGATAGAAGGTGGTCACTAACTGAGGGTGGCGATGCCGACACGAGCCCAGGGGCAAAGGACCCAGCAACTGAAGACAGGATACAGAAAGTGGTCACTGACTGAGGGCGGCGATGCCGACATGAGGCCAGGGCCGAAGAAACCTAGCAATCAAAAACATATATGAGGGTTATGACTCGCGGAGCCGCCCCTCAGAGGAAGACGGTCTCGGAAGACCGGAACACGGAAGGAGATAGAGAGGAAGAGGTACCCAGCGTCTGAGACTTCTGTAAAGGGGCGCTCGTTAGACCCCCAGTTGGCCGAGACTTCACGCTGCCTGGGACCTGAGATAAGAACAAGGCATAGAGGTTAGTATGGGACTCGAGGATGAGTAGCCACGTCCCGAACTGAGACAGAGTATAGAACAGCCTTGAGTGAGGCAAGATAAGCGCAGGAGCTGTGAAAGAACAGAGTGTAGCCAGGGGTCTGCTCTGACTCACACGGTGAGAACCCCCCTGAAGGTCAAGGGAGGCTGAAGCCTGCCCTGAGGTCGGGGAAGTGATGATCACTTGCCCCCCAAAAGGATGGACCCCCGGCTCCTCACCAAATCTCCCACACCATGAGACAAACAAAGACAGCACATAACATAAACAAAAGACTAGAAGGACAAACGGGACAAACAGGAGAATGGTTAGTAAATTAGTAGGATATGACTATGTGTATACCTGCTGCTCAGTGGAGAGGAAAAAACCCCTTGAAGCTAATTAGGGGAAAACGTCTAGTGGCTCCGGCAGACAGGTAGCCCCCACTTCAGGCATACTAGCAATTTTGGAATGGGCTGCAACTATGTCGGAGGGAGATGAATGAACAAAAGTGGGGGTTCCTGCTGTGGAGATACCTTGAAAAGGGAGATAGGGAACTTGATACTTGACATTTGAGTGGACCGACCGCGCTGAATTGATCAGTCTTGAGGTATGCAGCCAAGTGATGGAGTAAGCATGGAAGGTGGCCGAGAGGCAGCTGATCTCCATGGGTAAATCATTGTAGAGGGAGAAGCGGCTTTTCAAAAGAGTGAAAATTAGCAAATGGAGACTATATGTTGATATAGACAGATAGGAAGGTGAGGCAGGGGGAAAGCTCTTAAGAATCCCAGGGGGTCAGGTAGAATGCTGAATATGGAGAGACTGGAAGGAGTTGGAGAGAATCCCTAGCATGGACCATGAGAGCCAGGTTTTGATTGAAGGGCTATGATTATTCGAATCTGGGCGCAGAGGATTGAAGACACTGATCAGGCTGTAGAATAGGGGCTCTTGAACAATGTGGAGGGCTGCAGACATGTAATGCTGAGCAGATTGAACGGGGTTACTGAGAGTAGGTTTCAGTCAAATAGCATCTGGAGAAGCTGAGGATTCTGGATGGGGGTTGTGGAATCAAGTGGGACCAACTGACTGAATTTGGATACCGAAAGTAGAGGCAGAAGAAAAGCTGGAACTGAGGGCTGAGATGGCAGCTGGACTGAACGAACATGAATCGGCTACTGGGGAAGCACGGCTCCTTTGCGCCTCATGTTCTAGAAATGAGGGCAAAGATGAGATGCTGCCTTTCTATGTGTTAGTTAATACAGGATCGATCAGCGGTTTGCTACTATCATGTCTGCTTGAAATGGAAAAGGTAAACTTACATTCAGAGATTTGGGTTTCGCAACGCCAATTATTCTCTTAATAGTGGAAATCCTGAACTCATAATCAAGAAGATTTCCAGTCTCGTACCACATCTCAAACCAAGTATTAATGCTGTAACATTTGGGAGGTATAGGATTGCTGAAGAAGCGCCCCGTACTTTGATTAGATGGAGATTAGCATTAGCCTTGATTGTGGGAATGCTGCCACGATCTACGTATTGGAGGAAGGCTGGAGCATTGTTGGCTCTGGAGAAGTGCAGCTGCAGACTTAAACAGTAAACTAGAGCGACTTTTGCAGCTGCAGTAATGAACTGATCTGAAGAGGGAGTGGAGATCTGCTGTAGTGAGGAGCAATTAACAGTAGAGGACGGGATCTGCTGAACAGAGCAGAGTTCTGAGGAAGAAAACAATGGTCTGCTGCAGAGAATAGGGATCTGCTGAATGCAGTAGATATTGGTCTTTCAGTGTTAAGGCCGATTTAGATGGAGCCAGAGATGGGGCTGCTTTTGGGCAGAGATGAAGATTGTAGAGATCTGAGACCGCTGCAGAACCAGAGAGGATGAAGAATATGTTGCTCCAAGGCGTCTGCAAAACCTATTGATTGGTCGGGAGCAGTTTATTGTCTATTGGGGGCAGGAGGACATTGACTGGAACGTTGATAAATCGTAGGACATGGTTCCATGACTGACTAGCGGCTCGCGTTGATGAAATGATGACTTTGATGAAGCTGGTCGGATTGGAGGAGCAGTGCCAGATGAGGAAACACGAATCTGGGAACAGGAATAAGTCACAGGAATGGATGCGTGATGCAGGAAAGCAGGACGTTACTTATGATGGTAGATACTGAGCATCTCAAACAGCATGACCAGGTCCTTGAAGATGGGAACTATTGAAATTGGAGAATGTCAGTTGCTATAAAAGGTTGAGGAGGAGGGGGTCTCCTGCAAATCCCTCGGAATGACAACAAACTGCAGGAAGGTATAGAAAAGCTGGAGCGTGAGAGCTTCACAGTGATAGCAAACCAGCTTAGAGACTGTATAAAATTTGTGGTGTTATACTGCCATCTAGCCGTTATGATTAGAATTAACCATTGGCTTGAGTGAAGCCGGGTAGAATATATTTGGTTTTTGTGATTAAAATCCTTATCGGTGTAGAACAACAATTGCGTATTCTTTTAGATTTTAATATCTTTGTTACATTTTTTAGGACAGTTAGTCATGTATATGAATACGTTAACACAGTATTTAGATGTCACAATTCGGTGAGTTGAACGAGCCCTCACAGGTTGTAAAAGCGCAGCAGCAAGCAAGCAAGAAAATTGCAGTACTGAGGCACGGAGCTCGCAGTACAGATGAAGCTGCCTGGTCACCATGGTTACTTACCACTCCGCGCAGTCACGCAATGAGGGCGTTGCCATGGTAGCCATGGACTGAGAAACGCTGGAAAAGTTGCAAAACAGCAGTGTTGTTGGATCTTGTTGTGACGAGTTGAAAGCACAAGCCGCCACACGGCGAAACGGAGCACGAAACTGAATGTACAGGTCCCTAAAACGTTGAACGTAGCCAATAGAAATCCAGGGCAGGATCCCATGAAGGAACAATAATTTTGCTGGCTCTGGGAGCGGAGGAGGGGTGCTTGATTTCAAGCGAAGAGTAAAGGAATGTTCAGCTGACAGATCTGTTTAGATTAAATAGAGGAGCTATGGCAAGGCAAACGCTGATGACGGGAATGTCAATGTCTTATTGAAGGAGCTTTAGAGATTTTAGTGGAGGGCCAGTTTGTCTAATGACGATGCGGACGAGATGAGAAATGAAGCTGCAGTTTGAACGGTGCTGTTGCTGTGCTGGAGGCTGGAAAGAGCAGGAAAGACTAACGCTGGAGCTCCTGCAGCCAATTGGAGAAGCTGAATGATGAGAAGCAGCACCGGAGCAGGTAGGAAAATATTTGATAATATCTTGGGAGCGCTGCGCAGAGAATTGACCTCCAGTGAAAGGCAACAAAGTGTAGATTAGCGGTGAAGCACGAAAAGACGGTGTCTGAGCGTTTGCTAGAAAAACGATACGCTAGACAGCAAAGGTGCAAGTGATCAGGGCTTAAATAGAAAATAAGTACTAATTGACAGGAAATTGGAAGCCCCCTGCTGCACACTTCCTGAACTACGCAAGCTTACATTTAATGCAGAATTGTGTATTATTGGGTGCGGTCTTACTGTGTTGTCATGTGACCATCCATATATTACAGTTGTTACAAAATTTTAAACCAGAACCGCTTTAGTGACACAACAAAGATTAACTCACTCTTCTTTTAAATAAAATCTTAGGACACTTACTGCTACACGTCAAGAACAACAGCTACATATCACATCCCAATGAGTCTTTTGTTTGGGGAGGATAGTATTCCACACTTTTCCCCCTCATTTATTAAAAGGGGGAGTAAAATAACTTGGGTTGACGATATATATATATATATATATATATATATATATATATATATATATATATATATATATAGATAGAGAGAGAGAGAGAGAGAGAGAGAGAGAGAGAGAGAGAGAGACACACACACACACACACACACACACACACACACACACACACACACACAATATATATATATAAATCTTTCGACCTAACTTGAAAGACTTTTTAAAATCTTTTTTCTTTGACCAGTGGTGTTTGTCATTCATACTCCTTTCTACCAGTAAACAAAGATGCGAGCTTTTAGATAAACAAAAAAGGTTGTGGGGGGGGGGGGGGGTGGGGGGGAGTGGGGGGGGGGTGACGGGTGGGTGAGCACACATTTTCATAATCCACCAAAACAGTATTCTGAAAGATGGCATTTGTTCAAACAGTCGAAGGAAGTATTCACATGCAGTCACCAACTTGGTGGTGCCTTAAAACAGACAGTATGCTATGAAAATATTTTGCCACAAGTTCTGTAGAATCTGATTCAGATCATGCTGATTGTATAGATAGCAATTTGAATAAATGTAGAACTTGTGAAGAGGATGTTCCAGGTAAGGGAATGAGCGAAAAGGACTCAGAGTTGACGTCGGCTGCCCCCTGCAGCGGTATGGGGGGGGGGGGCAAGCATTAAACCGGCCAAGCATTGTCTCCTCCAATGACATTGAAATGCACCTAAATCCTGTATCTGCAGTTCAGTTATGAAAATCTAATTCTGTTGCAAATTTTTGGTTCAATCTTTTTTTGTTAAAAATGTTGTTTCAAGTACCGGTAGTGAATAGAAAAAGGTAGAAGTTCAAAATTGTAAAGAAAATACTTTTGTAAAAAAACAATTAAGTATGTCAACTTATAGAGATATTGAATAGAACAGAATCAGCGGCAAACACAGACCACCAGTGCAGTTTAGTTACCTGTCAGCACTGGATCAAGTGGTGTTTTCTGTGTTGTTGACAGATGAAGTGGGCACTCAGAACACTGTACATTATTCATACTCACATTATCTTTGTGTTTGAAGATTCCATTTAAGGGAACAGTGCCTACTTGTTTACAAAGGCTACTCCTTCTTAAGGAAAAGAATAGCAAATACTGCTTTAAATACACAAATGACCAGTACAGTATGTCAGCCTGTGAAGCACTTTGGTTCTGTTTAAGCCCTTGCTAAACAAAAAGACGACCATGAGCACTTTCATTCTTTATGTTTATAATATTGTTTAATCAAAGCCTGGCTTTATAATGAGAAACAAATAATTTTACTACAGTAAAATAATTCTACTACAATTAATGCTAGGCTATATGTTCTATCTTTGTTGCAAGAGAAGCATTCAAGCAAGGAGAAGAAACCAAGTAAGACTTTTTTTTTGTACAAAAAGTCTTGTATAGCATTCTCTTTTAAAGTAAGTTAGTAGAGTTTAACAAAAAGACACATTGGTAAATGTGGCCTAATTTATGAAAACTGAAAAAGACATGCTTCCTTTAAGTTTATCTTGACTAATTTGTTATACTTGTTTGAAACAGGTCTTACAAATAGATCACTTTAATTTAATTAATTGATGCAATCTCTTTAAATGTGCATAAATAAATAAAACTGTGATAGCAATGATGGACACTTGGACATTTAGAAGAAATGGACCAAAAATACCAAACATTTCAAAAATGTGTATGCTGAGGTAATCTTTATCAACTGTCTATTTTGTAGTAAATGTGTGCATTTTGTTCACATTTACTATAACCAAAGTAAATAGTGTGTATTGTGTGTTTTGGGTGGGGGTGAAAGAGGGAGTCTCTAAAACAAATGACCAATTCAGACCAATTCCTCTCAAAGCCTGTGGTTGGTTGGTTAGCAGTTACAGGAATGAGAGGTAGATTTCTGTCTTTTTTTCTCTACAAATGTTTTCACAGCTGGATATTAAGAAAGCCACAGTGGCACTGGACAACACAAACCTGCAGATTATTTTTCTTCTTCGTCGTCTTATTTTTCTTAGCAATGCCCTTAGCCACTGTGCACTGAGGGTTTTAGACTCACCATTGGGAAGTTCAGAGGGCACAGTTATGCTGTGTTAAAGGTGCCAGTGTGCTGTGAATAGCTCTGAGACTGTTAGAAAGGTTATTATGAAGCTGAAACACTACTGTGGGAACTGAAATTTCAACAAACTTGCAGAGTTAGTGCAGGGCCGAGTACTAAGTTGCTTACTAATTAATATGGTACTATCTCAGGATCATCCCCAGCTGTGTACTAAGTTAATACCAGTTGCAACGAAAAAATATGCGGACCAAAGTTGGGGACTAGCTGATCCCCAGCTTTAGTGCAGTACTAAGGATGAATCTTTGTTGTCTCCATGGATACAGGAGATAGCCAATCGACCTTGTGGCTGCCACAACGCACTGCCCAAGAGAGACGTTCTAATTAAGGTCTGACCACACCCTGTGTCCACTAATGCATGGGTTTTCACATTTCCTAAAATTACATTAACAATGCAAGGCCCCTCCCGACTAGTTTCCCCTTGCTTACCCACTTCAAGTGCCAGATTGCTTGCGACCACTGCTAGCATCACAGCACTGTTCTGCAATGCACATACTCATTGGACTATTGTGTGAATAATACATATTCACATATTCTGTGTTCTAATAACTAACCTCAACTTGATTACTATGACACAATACTTAATTACATTTATAAGATGCAATGGCTTGAAGGACTCACTTAACTGTGTTTTTTTTTTAAAAAACACTGTTTGTGTTGCTGTAACCTTATGTACTGTACAATGTGGGTGTCTCACAGGTGATTGAGGAAACCACTGAGACATAACTTTATTTTATTCAACTGCCTTAAACAAACTCTAATTCATAACTTGGGCTTTATTTGTGTCATGGGGATGTGTAGATGGTGCCATAGCGATAAGTACTGTAAGGGGTTTTAACTATTTGGATAAAATGGCTCTTACCCTCAAAGTAATATCCAAAGTAAATAATGGTTTTATAAGATTCAATAATAAATGGAGACGTGCAACACATTTTAACACAGCGGGGTCAGTCTACTGTGCAGGCAGTAAGAACCAGCTATTTCAACAAGCACCTGTGTGACTGGGTGTGTGTGTGTGCGTGAGCCAATCAACAGTTCAGTCAGATTAGTGTTTTGTCTAGCCCTGATACTGAAAACAGAATGTGAACACCGAACTAAAATCAATGGCTGGAATTCCAAAAACACTGGTTGCTTCATTGAAGCATTACTTTTGTATCAGCAGTATAAAAATAAAAAACCTTTTGCTCAAAGTTATTCATTTTAATCCCTTTTATTATATTTCAGCTCACTACTGTTTTCCCTTTATGCTGGTTTTGAATTTTTAATTAAGCTGAACTGACAACGCATCAAAGTAATTTGCAAAGGAAATGGGCAGAGACAAGCCAGCCTTTTTCCATGCTCATTCCAGTCATTATTCAAGAAGCTTCCAGTAGTGTTGTTTCTCCCAGATTTGAGTTGGGAATCTCCTCCCACTTTTTTAAGTTAGTGTGTGAGAGGATCTCTACTCTGTCAGAGCACACATACTCTCCCCTGCTCTGCACACCCTCTCTCACAGACTGTGTGTTGTCCTTGGCTCCTACAAGTCTCGACAATTTATTTCAACAACCCACCGACTACAGGCTTTCTCTTCATCGAACCAAAACTATAAGGTCTGTAGAAATGCTTATGTTAACCTCAATATATTTCATTCCAGGTTTCTGTTGTGTTTTGTAGTTGTTGTTATTTATGGGTGGTTTAAACAGGTGGACATGCAGCTGAAAAAAGCTTTAATAACTCTGATATGCCCTCATGGCTGTTGGAACAACCCAATCAGGTCTTCTTCACATAAAGTGATATTGGTTCTTATCCAGATCTGTGTGTACCAGGTATTGTAATCTGCCATGTGCTGATTGCCAGCTTGTTTTGAATTATTTGCTTAAGAATAGAATTTATGGTCTTTGTGTTTTTTTTTTCAATGTCTAATAGTGCCAATCAAGTCTTCTTTTACCATCAGTGAGGTCCTGTATTTTGATATAACTCTTAAATGGAACACGTAATTCACATTATAGCTTTAAAAAAAAAAACAAAGGATTTGCTTTTTCATGTGGTTACTCTAGAGTCACATTGATCTGAAGATATTTGGTATTCAACAATTGCTGACAGCTTGTGCACTTTTCTTTATTCACCAACCCAATAGTTCTTGGATATCCATTTCAAATCTCTTAATGCCAAATATCTCAGGAAGAGGCCAGGTTCAGTAAACATTTAGCTCAGGTTCTCCAGCACTGCTGTCCAACCATTTTTGACTAAAACCGATGAGCAGGGAGTACTTAAAGAGCCATCAAAAACAACAGCAAAAGAATATCACTAACAAAAAAACACTAACATCAAAAACAACAGCAAAAGAATATCACTAACAAACAAACACTGTTTAACCCAGTTACACACCACATCAGCATGTTGCTGCTCATTTGACGTTACATGTGTAAACAATCATTGCATTTTGACCAAAAACTACCAATTATCCAATCCTTACTTCATCAAAAGTGCTACATATGAGTCAAGAGCTAACCACTGGGCAGCCCTGATCCAGTTCAAACAAATGTATTTTTATAATTATTTTGTGTCTCATTCCTGAATTTTTGTTGTGTTCTCCACAGTGTTCCTCAGGGGTTATCAGATCTGGTGTTCGGAGGAGGAGTTTGAGGCAGTTTTAAGTAACCGAAGAGGTTCCAGGTACAACACGTTAATGACTCAGAGTAACGGAGAGAACCCCAGATCCCGGAATACGATGGAGCAGCTCCAGGAGAGAATCCGAATGCGCTCGCTCAGGGCAAAGAAGAAAGTTGAAAATATCACAAAAGACGACGTCAAAAGCTTTTTGAAAAGGAACACCTTTGTGCTCTTTACCATTACTGCTGTTGTTACTGGTTAGTAGCTTGCATTGAATTTCATAACACATGCACAAAACTACTAGTAATAAAGACAAGTGGATGCTCTTTCAGATGATTCCTCTAGGTCCTGCACAATGCGTGGCCATAAATCTATAAAATTCGATCTAGCTCAGTTCTTCATCCTTTGGGACAGATGTAAAACTGAGGTCCTATTGTAAGTGACGCTGCAGCAGCTGTTGATGCATAGTTCATCCCATAGTCTCTGTAAGTCTTTGATTTAAAAGCATCTGCTAAATAACTTATTTATAATAAACAATAAAAAGACAATCCTGTGATTGTTTTGGTTTTTCAAAGAAAAAGTCATCAAAGACATTACTATCTTTGGATACAATTGCAGTATAATATAATTATTTTATAGCTAAATTCTCTTTTGGTACTCCTTAAGCATCTGAAACTGCATCCAATACTCAAGAATGTGCACAATGTTTAATGTTTAATTCACAATGTGCAGAATTGCACACTTCCGGGTATGATTATTCTTTATCGTCCGCAATATTAAACAAACAAGTGATAATACTATTAACTTATTAAGCCTAGCTTATTTAAAGTTGACGAAACTCTGTGTTGTCCCGATGATTTCTGTATTTGAATTCATTTTTTTAAACAAAGGACAATCTCTGTCTCTGAACAGGTCTCTGTAGAACCTGACCCACTGACAGGTTAGGGGGATCCTCTGCTATTTATTGCCGCCATGGGTCAGCGATATCGCTTCTTCTCTGCTAAATGTCAAAGCATCGTGTGGATATGTTTTATTCTATCAAACTCAAGGCTGTTTCTGAAGGATATAATGTTCATGTAAATAATTTCACTATATGTATAATTTTAATTATCTAAAACTGGATTAAGATCACAGATCTAGAACTTTATTTTAAGTCATGAAATGCATTTCAAACAGTTACAGCCTTATCTCACCAATGTGGGAAATAGTATTGATAAACTACATCACTATCCTTCTCTATTGTGAAATATATTGTTATGGTAGCTTTGCAGCAGAGCTCATATTGTCTCCCTTGTATATCAATATCAGCTATGCTGTTTTGCAGGTATACTTCTTGGATTTTCTCTCCGATCATTTAAAATGTCCTATCGTGAAGTGAAGTACTTCTCCTTTCCCGGGGAGCTGCTCATGCGCATGCTACAAATGCTGGTCCTGCCCCTCTTGGTGTCCAGTCTGATCACAGGTAAGGGTCACTCGAATATTGCTTGTGGTTTAACTTGGGCATGTTTCCAACTAAATTTCAACCTGTCAGTCAGCTGTGTACACATGACAGCACTTGGGTGCAAGTGTTGGTTTTAAGGATTGCCAAGGAAACCAAAAGTCCCCTAATTAAACAGTACTTTGTGCAAATGCCTTGGGCATTTGGTACATTCAATGGTCCTTTCAATTTCCTTGACATCATACTGTACATACTGGTAGGGGTCTATTGTGTTTTACATAAACTTATAACTTCTTAATTTTACACAGTAACTCATTTAATATTCAACCACATGACTGTGGAACTATTCGTGTTCGTGACAACTTAATTGAGTTATTTTGCCATTTGTTAATAATGTTTAAGTTTTAGATAAAAAGAAGTGCATGTATTTTCTCTTTATTAGGTTTAATGAAAAATTTAACATGCATTTAATTTGTAGTGAGAGAAAATCAAATGGTGTCAAAATCATAATACTGATATTCAATAGTTATGGTTTTTTCCAGATCTTTTTAATCAGATATTTATAGATGTTTGTAGTGGTATGGAGTCTCCAACCACATTTAATTAGCTCTCCCTGTTTGAAGATGCGGTCACCAGTAATTTCCTTGCAATGTTGTAGGGTAAAATGATCCCAACTGGATATTAATTTTCTTTCGGTATTTTTGCAGACTGTCCTTGTAAGCTTGTAGATATAGAGTTGAAATTTTAAAATATACCTATTCAAAACATTTGTCAGCTGGAGTACGTTTCTTTTTTTACGAGTGTGTAAGACATGTGTGCCACCGTCATTCTAACCTCACCTGAGAGATGCCTTCTTCCCAAAAAGTTATTTATTATATGAAATAAACGTGTCATTTCATTTTAGTATGATTTACTGTACCTGTAAACACACATTTTTACAACATTTTTCAGTTTTGATTTTGTTTAGTTTATTTTAACATCCCTGTAAAGGTTTGCAATACATAAATAAAAGTTGCAGGTATGGCCAAAAGTTTTGCATCACCCAGAATTTTAGGATTGAGACATTATAAAAAATAAATAAATATATATATATATAAACATAATTTTGATATTTTATTCAACATCATGTAATCAACGAAACTACAAAACGATATCGCAAAAGTCTACCGGAAGCCATAATAATAGTACAGTATTTCATGCTAGATTTTGAAATGTCACATTTTTCTACTTTTGTCAGCTGTTCATTAAGTATACGGCAAACTACAAAGCGGTATGTAATTCAATATGTTAACGTAACATTATTCAGCAGGTTTCATTCGACTTAATGAAGCAAAATGAGTTCATTCTGTAGGGTGATGCAAAACTTTTGGCCATAGCTGTATATGTGTATCCTTCCACATTCTCCTTTTTACATTTTAAATAAATATCCACACTACCACTATTCTAGTGGGAGAGGGCAGCTTAAAATACAATTCTTATTATTTTCTTCTGTATGCATAGTAACATCATTAAAAAGAATGGTAGATTTAAAAATTGCATAATAACATTGTGACAGGGTAGTCGTGTTGTGACGTCAGGCCAGAAGCAGGAACAAAAACAAAGGCAAGGAAACTGCGGTGCAAAGGCGCTGCGGCGCCGTTTATTTTCAAACAAAAATAAAATAAATATTTAAACAAAACCACTTTGCTCACAGAGTGAAAATAAAAGGTTAAATAAAACAAATCAAAAACACCAAAAATAACAATCCTGGGTCAAGCTGGGCAGTTGCTGTCACTGTTCCTAGAATGGTTGGTTTTACCTTCCATTTCCTTTCTCCTCTCACTCTCCTGTACTCTCCTCTGTACTCCCACACAGAGTGCAGAGAGCTGCAGGGTTATATGCAGGTGACCAACCTTCTAAACAAGGTGGAAGGGGCTTCCCATCCACACTGCAAAACAAAAGCTATGGCTCTTGTCGCCATGTATTTAATAAATACAAATAAACAATAACACGGCAACGGCGTCATATTTACACAAAAAATAAATAAAATAATAATAATAATAATAATAATAATAATAATAATAACAAAAACATATACACAAGCAGGGCTTTGCCCTACCCCTTTTTAATAATGTGCAGGGCTCTCTCCTGCTGCCCTGCTACAAACATAGTAAAAGCAGAAGTAACAAATGGGCTTGCACTGGTACAAACACTCAAAACTTTTTTTTGACACGAATATGTATTTTTCAATAGAAATAGTAAACACACGTAGGTGTTTGGGGACTTGTAATAAAATTGAATTTACTTTAAAATGTCTTGAGCTGCCTCTATCAGTAGATGGAATGCTATGAAGAATATGTAAAGCTAAGTACTACCAGTGATCAATATACTGTAGGAACGGCATTTTTTATGGAGGGGGGGAGGGGTTACCTGCAAAAAACCCGCTCACATCAGAATCCAAATCATGCAGCGAGTCTGTGACTTCCCTTAATACGGGGACGGCCTTGTTTCTAGCAGTTCAACTCTTCACTTCATGTTCTAGTTCTCTGCAAGGGTGAATAATTCTGCTCCTGTTTAGTGGAAACAAATCACATCATCAGAGTAATCCAGAGGGTCAAGTCACAGCTCAAATCTGTGGGGTTTTCTCATTGGGAGGATCACCTTCCAACATATTCCCCTCCTCTTGATGTACAGCCCGCACACGCACAGCAAAGCCTGCCATTTTCTCCACTTACAGCAATGAATAGGCTACAAACCCTGACTTATATGTTTTCCAACCAATAAGTAGCCTGTCCTGTTCAGAGGACTTAACAATGCAATTTAATGTATGTGTTACAAATAACAAAATACTTAAATGACCTAATTATTAAATAATTAAACATTTACTTTTTTTATATTATTACTATTGGCTTAAATGTTCCTAAAAAGCTTTATGCACCATACAGCCTTATGAATCAGACGAATAATATGTTAATGAGAAAACTGGTCTCCAAGGGCACATTATTCTATCGCCGCTTTTATGAATCACCTGATGAAATACTGTCTTGTTAAACACTATCACTGGCACCATACAGGAGACGCTAAGTTTTATGCCTATGGGCCACAATGTTTTCCATGTATGTCTTTCTTTCTTCAAACAACAAAGTACATTCGTTCTACACAGTCTCTGTCCTCGAGCCTTGCAGTGGTCTCATAAATTAATCCCAGTTCTTTTGTGGGCTAGTCAAAGTCCAAAGATTGTCAGAAGTCATTAAAAATTTGAACTACACAATTAGATATGAATAGTCAACACATCCAGAGATTTAGAAGCAAAAGCCTATACAATTTGTTAATAAAGGCTTATGCAGCATGTTAAAATGCGGGGATGCAGCCATTGTGGCACCACACATCTTAATCAAACAAAACAGAGGTTAAAAAAAAATAATATAAAGAGCAAACAAAAGCCTCTATTTTATCACATGCTGAAAAGCACAAAGAAATAAAGGATTGCCAATTCAGTGCTTTTTAAAAACAAGTTTTGTGACAATTATTAATGTAAAAGTCCGTGCAGGTAGCAGGATTATTTTGTGAAATGTTTAGCTGCTATTTTTCATGTCCCTTGGTTGCCAATTCCTGGCATGGGGACAGTCAGTCCTTTGTACTCTACTATTAAAATCTGGTAACTGGACAAAAAAAAAAATCTTGGTTTGAGACTGTCAGCTGTTACTAATCATCCCTCCGTGGCTTGCTGTGAATCCCCTGCTTGCCTTTGCCTCCTGCTCTGCTTAGCACACATAAAGAAGATGAATTATCCTCTGGTTTTCCTTGAAAAAGCATATTGTTTGTTGCATTCCATTACTGCGAACAATACATAAAGGCAATGGACAAACAAATGCGTACAGTTACATGGGTACCTAGCTGAGCACTACTGAGCAAGCAGATGTGAGTTACATCACAGGCACATTCCCAACAAACTGGTCTGAGCATATAGGCTTACAAACAGGGTGCACTTAAATAATAGCTTATTTAGCAGATACCATTTCACAGGACAATTGCTGTGAAAATGTGTCCCAGTACCTGGACTGATATCTCCCCATTTGGAGATTTATTTTATTTTTATATGGTGGGCATGTAGAAAGATGACACAGAGTTTCATGTGCACATTGCCCTTTCACATCGTCTCTGTAGCAACAAGTGGACCGGTGGCTGGTTCTTCTGCTGTTAACTGCTTCCTGTTGATGTTGGTTCACAGAGTAGAGCTTTTCTTAATGTGAAAGGCTTGGAAACTTTACTAGTGTTTAAGGGAGGTTTTAAGATAAAACGTTTTTTACTATGGTGTATTGTTTTTACTCACCTCATAAAGCTCATATGTTCCATTTTCATGTATACATGTTTGCTATGACTGGAAAAAATAGTCCAATAAGTGTTTATTTGGCAAGTTAGTTGCAACTGGATCACATCTATTGATAAATACCAAAGGGCTAAATTAAACTGTATGATTATTGCAGCTAAGCATACTGCATCGTGCAATATTCATCCATTCTTCTTGGCAAAATTGTTAAAGCTCTTTCAAGTTGGATGAGGATCATTGTTGGACAGGAATCTTCAAGTCTTGCCACAGATTCTCAATCGGATTCAAGTCCAGGCTTTGACTGGGCCACTCTAGGACATTCATTTTCTTGTTTTTAAGCACTCTAGCGTTGCTTTGGCTGTGTGCTTGGGGTCATTGTCCTGCTGAAAGGTGAATCTCCATGCCAGTCTTAGGTCTTTTGCAGACTGAAGCGAGTTTTCCTCAAGGATTTGCCTGTATTTAGCTCAATTCATTTTGCCCTCTCACTGACAAGCTTCCCAGTACCTGCCAATAAAAAGCATCTGCATAGCATGATGCTGCCACCATCATGCTTCACCTGGGTGATGTGCTGTGTTGGATTTGCACTAGATATAACACTTTGCATTTAGGCCAAATACTTCAATTTTTGTTTCATCGGACCACAGAATCTTTTGCCACATCTTTTCTGAGTCTCACACATGCATTTTTGCAAATTCCAAGCATGATTTTACATGGGATTTTTTCAGAAATGGCTTCCTTCTTGCCACTCTTCCATACAGGTCAGATTTGTGGAGTACCTCCGCTGTTGTTGACACATGGACAGTTTCTCCCATCTTAGCCATGGAACGCTGTAGGTCTTTCAGAGTTGTCATTGGCCTCTTGGTGGCTTCTCTGACCAATACCCTTCTTACCCGGCTGCTCAGTTTGGGAGGATGGCCTGCTCCAAGCAGATTCTAGGTGGTGCAGTATACCTTCCACTTCTTAATGATCGACTTGACTGTGCTCCAAAGGATATTCAATGCCTTTGAAATCTTTTTATACCCCTCCCCTGATCTGTGCTTTTCCACAACTTTATCCCGGAGTTGTTTTGAAAGCTCCTTGGTCTTCATGGTAGTTTCTTTGCTTTGAATGCACTACCCAACTGTGGGAAAAAAAATCTGAAAAAAATCCAATTTAAATGCATCAAGATTTTAGGTTGTAACAACATCCAAGGGGGTGAATACTTCCTATAGGCACTGTATAACTGCTGCTTGCCATTCCTAATGCATGATTAGCATGGAAGCATTACTGTGAAGCTTTACAAAGTTAATATACATACTAACAAATGTTTCTTTGAATTGTCCCAAATAAATGCTACCAACTCATAACTTGGTTGTTTTTATTAAAACCCTAAAGACTCTTGGGACAGTACCCCCTCAATGGTGGTAACCTAAACCCTTCTGCTGCTCTCTAAAACCTCTCTTTATACAGTGATACAAACAAATTTTCCTTCTATAGCACCTTTGTCAATAAACATTGATGTAATGGTTGCCCTTTGCCCTGAATACTATCCAGAAACTCTTGTTATATCCTTATTTTGGGCACAGCGTGACTGGTTCTCGCTCATTTAGAAAAGAAAGGAGTTTTTTTCTACTCTTTTCCATCCCCTCTTTCCCTAAACGTTGTTTCTTTAGTCTGCGAAGATTGCATCCACTTCGCTTGCCGTTGCCACAGTGACAGAAAAGTGTACTTATTGTGGAGGATGGCAGTGCGACAAGTTTCCCAGGCCTGTCAGGAATAGAAGTGGGGAAAGACGAACAGGGACGAATGGTATCAGCGCAGTGAGATCAGTGTGGGAGAGAGCTTCTGCAGGATTAAAGGAACACATACATCTCCCACAAACAATAAGAGCTTTGCAAGCAAACGCTGAATGGAAATAATGTACATATAATAGTTCATGATACTTTGAAAAACAGGGCTAACATTATTGCTTCTCAATCCAGTTTATTATCAGAGACCATTCTGTCTATGGGGGGGGGGGGGGGGGGGGGGGGGGGGGGTTTCTTTAACCCATGTGTGCTGCTGTGTTATATCAAAGGCGCTGCTTACAATAAATAAATATGCTTTTCATGTTAACAAAAGAAAGAAAAGCAGTGGAACACTTGCCGAAGTTATTAATTGCTTAGTTTAAATCAGGCTCTGACTCAGTCTTTTTAATTAGAAGAAGGGAAGGTCAAAAGTCAGAGGCAATTACTTACCTAACGTTAGGTCCATTTCAAATTGTGTCTGAACTGCTTCTATGACCTGCCCTTTTATATGGAGAAAGTGTAACTTAATATATCCTTTTGTGAATTCAAAATACATTTTTATTTATTAAACATGTTTTAAATGTATTTTACAAAGGTAATTTCTGTCAGCTCAGGTACTCCTTTTAAAAGTTTTCCTCATTATTTCTGAAATATATGATACATTTTTTAAATGTTACTTTTCCTACCTTCAGCTAGGAAGTAGGTTTTACTACTTAAATCAGGCCTACTGTACAGTCATTTTGAATGATAGCTGAATGTATTGCATTGCATTAGCTGACTTAAATTATAATTTAGCACTGGTAGTGCAGCTTTAAACGTGACATCTAACCATTTTTGTTTCCTCATAATGTCCCAACTGTGTTAGGATCAGCCAAGTGTCAGCATTAAGCTAACTTTCAGAAAGCAGTTTCAAAAGACTCAAAAGGTATTTATTCATTCAACATAGGTTTTTTTTTAGCTTTTGAATGAAGCAAACAGAATTCAAACTGTGGAACACCACCACCACCATGAAGAGGTTCAGAGGTACTGTGAGGTCATCCAGTGGGCCTGAGTTACCTCCTGCTGTCACATCTTTCATTTCAAAACTGCCCCATTAGCCAACAATGAAGCCTACCAAGGGAAATAGACTAGGCCAATATTCTGTTGCTCCAGCTGGGACCTGGTGTATTTAAAGCTGGGAAGTAGGTATAATAATAATAATAATAATAATAATAATAATAATAATAATAATAATAATAATAATAATAATAATAATAATAATGAGCGGGAGGGGAACACAATTACTGCGGGAATTACAGTTCACAAACACAACTGCCCGGATCGCTACAATAGAATGACGTTTTTAAATTGGGAGGTTTATACAGATAAATACTTGCAGTCATAGTGGTCAAGGCTCAGCTGTTACCACTGACACAGTCTGAAGGGAGCTCTGACTAGCACGTGTGTATATGTATAATTTGGAACAAGTGGTTTGTGAATTAATTGTGATGGAAGAGGAGAGACGTTTGTTTTTAAAATGGCTAAACCTGTTTTCAATTAATTTGAATGAACGAATCTCCTTTGCTTAGAGTTTAAATACTGAGAAACCCCAAGCTTGCTGTACACTGTTATATACTTATATACCTCCCAAAGCTTGAAATTCCTATCTTTTTTTTTTTTTTTTTTTTGCTTTATGTGCAATTATTATGACAGCCCCACAATAGTAGGACAGTGTGTGTGTATATATCTATCTATCTATAGACTTGAAACAAATGTAGTCCAAGAGGGGCTTAAAGACTACATTCCCCAGAATGCCACAGGAAGGAATCTGGCTCTAAAACTTAATGAATGTCACCTGCCCATGATTAGCAGGCAGGTATTTAGCAGGGCAGAAATACTTTTTCTGGGCAGTCTGCATTTAGTTAGTACTCCATGTGGGAGTTACGGTTTTATTTTGTAGATAAAAGCGCACGCAAGTGCTAAAGTGCAATTCTGTTGTCTGGGTCTGTGCTTTAAAAGGGGATGCAAAGCTAGAAATGAGTGAAATTTCTCACTGATATATAATTTTTGTATTGATCTTATTGTATTTTTATAGAGGGCATGGACAGCATTTACTGTAAATAGGCAGTTAGAATGGGGGACTGCCGCTAATGGTAACTAAATTATTTTTCTGTGCGAGGTCTGTTAATAAAAATGATGTACGTAGTTAAAACACGATGTTTACTATTGATATGCTTCTATTTGAGTTGGTTTATTAATGTGTATATGTATTTAAAATTACATTTGTGAAATTAAAACTAAACATTAAAAAAAATATTTCACGGGCCTCTATCATGTATTTAAAGATGCAGTACCATTTATTCTGTGGACAATTTTTTGTTTTCTGTAAATAAATATGCACAAGAGCTTAAACTGCAATTCTTTTGCCTCTGCCTGCTATTTGTACAACCCTTAAAAGCTGCTGCTTAATGTTAGTTTTATAGGTGGGTAGCAAAGGCTTTGGTTCAATAAACACTTCATACCATCACTTGCCATTTACATTAATTCAATGTAATGAACTTTGTGAAGTAGCTTAGCATAATGAGCCAATTCTCATTCCCAAATAAATGCAATACACTGCTTTAACTAAGCGCCTCACAGTTTTCCTCTATAAATACTAACTGAAAAAGGAGTAGTTTGGCTTCAGCGGTCCGCAGAGCCTTCTCTCAATGAGATATGAAGAGTTTTTTCTTTGCTCTTCCTTTGTTAATTCTTTTCAGAAAGCAAGTTTCTCACAGTTTAGTTGGAAAGATTCTGTACTTTTAGTCCTTTTTAATTTTATTAAATATTTATTTCCAAGCATTTGTTCTTGGAATGCTGCACCATGGTTTAACCAATTCTTGTTCAATTTGAAACAGAATTAGATTTTCTTCATATAACTGTCAGCTGCTTTGCAACCACTTGTTTTGTTACTCAAGAGTTACTTTTGTATTTATTACATTATTTTTACTATAAGGCTTCCATGCCCATGGCTGGGAAGTCTGTTGTTGTTGTTGTTGTTGTTGTTGTTGTTGTTGTTTTTGTTAAGGGTAGTATTATTTCTTTCCACCAATAAAACCTTAAAAGTTGCATAACATGAAAACCGTTGCACAAAAACTCTTGACATTTCACAAAGTTGGTAGATGCCAATGGGAACTAATGTCCACAAATGAACTTGATTGGTCACATGATTTGGCAGCCATATTGGATTTTACGACAATCTGGGACAATTTACAAAGATTTTATTACAGAGTTCTGGAACTCTGTGTGCATGGTTAGGAATTATCCAAGATGCATGGTGCTCGAAATGAAGCTGATTGGTTCAGTGGTACGGCGGTCATGTTGGATAAGCTAATTAACACACAAATGTCTTCACCAAAACTACTAATCTGGGCCAATCAAATTTCAGCATTGCTCTAGCTGCATATATTGCGCATAAAATGAACAGCATTGAACTTCACAGAGTAGTGGAGGACTGTGGGAATTAATGTATGCTGTTAAAAAAAAATGTTGATATAGACCTTGACCTTTGACCTCTCCTTAAGATCAACTGTAAAACTAACTCATTACAGAGTGCAGATAGTCATGTTTACTGTGGAACACTGATAGGAACCCATATGGGCGCTATTCAAAAATGACCTTGATCGTGACCTTTGACCTCTCCTTAAGGTTAAATGTGTTGTTGCTATTAATGTTAAGTTTATAAAAAACAAAAAAGGCCTATGGAAAGTGATGTCTAAAACTGACTGAATGGCAACCAATCAAAATGCTTAAACTTCACAATAACTCATTGGAAGCCGTAAAGTTGCTTGCAACTTCTAGTTCGCAGTAGTTGTTGTACTGTCTCTGTCTCCTGTATTTATCATGTTTACGTTTTATAATAGCGATTGTCTATTAATAATCATATGTGTTGTAATCTTCCATATTCTCAGAAATCATTTGTGAAATTCAGATTTAATATTTTTTTATACTAAAATAAAAATGTAACATTGACAAAATGAACAGTGGCTTTAGCTTGACCACAGACCATGTCCAGATGGTAAACACCACACCCAGTTATTGCTTCAGGTCACAGCTGTATTGTTGTATTCTGCGGTTCTCTGACTTTGTTTTGTTCCCGAAAAATCCATATTTATTTATTTCATTGAAAGACTTTTGATATTAAATGTTACTGCTTTAACCCCCTATTTTGTTATCAAGGCCTGAAATGACTACACCACCTTAGCAGAAGCCTTAGTTTTACATTCTACCCTAGCTTAAACTTAAAAACTGACACAGTTTTTACTTGGTGATGTAGATTTGTGGACTTGGTATCTGTTGACTGAACATATGGTTTATTTTGGTTCAAACTGAACAAAGTATTATGTGTTTCAATTTGATCAGGAATGGCTGCCCTTGACAGCAAAGCCTCTGGAAAGATGGGGCTCCGAGCAGTGGTGTACTACACCTCGACTACAGTCATTGCTGTCTTCATTGGGATTATAATGGTCCTCATCATCCATCCGGGGAAGGGGTCAAAAGATGAGTTTAAAAAGCAACAGAAAATCCAGCAAGTCAGCCCTGCAGATGCATTTCTAGATCTGGTCAGGTATGTAGCTTTGTCTTTTGAGGCATTTATCACTAACATGAGTTAATTGGGCAATATGAATATATGGAGGCACCTGTATGGGACCTTTATGTTTTTCATGCCAGCTATTTTAAAAAAACACTCTACCATAGGCCTCTACTATATTTAAGTGAGTTTGAATTGGGAATTCTAAGCACTACTTAAATACAAATGTTGTGTTGTTTTATAATAAGTAAACACAATTACTTGTTGGTGGACTACAGTGCCATGAAAAAGTATTTGCCCCCTGTCTGATTTTCTGCATTTTTGCATATTTTTGACACTGAATGTTATCAGATCTTCAACCAAAATCTAATAATAGATAAAAGGGACCATGAGTGAACAAATAACACAACATTTTGATACTTACTTCATTTATTTATTAAAGAAAGTTATGCAACAGCCAATGCGCTCGTGTGAAAAAGTAATCGCCCCCTTAGACTCAATAACTGGTTATGCCACCTTTAGAAGAAAAAACTGCAACCAAACACTTCCTGTAGTTATTGATCAGTCTCTACCAGCACAGTGGAAGAATTTGGGCCCACTCCTTCATGTAGAACTGCTTCAACTGTGACATTTGTGGGTTTCGAGCATAAACGTCTCGTTTCAGGTCCTGCCACAACATCTCAATGGGGTTTAGGTCTGGACTTTGACCAGGCCATTCCAAAACTTTAAATTTCTTGTTCTTCAACCATTCTGTTGTAGATTGCTTGTGTGTTTCGGATCATTATCTTGCTGCATGACCCAGCTGTGCTTCAGCTTCAGTTTCAGCTCACGGACGTATGGCCTGACATTCTCCTATAGAATTCTCTGATACAGAGCAGAATTCATGGTTCCTTCAATGATAGCAAGTCGTCCAAGTCCTCATGCAGCAAAGCATCCCCAAATCATGACACTACCGCCACCATGCTTGACCACTGGTATCAGGTTCTTACTGTGGAATGCAGTGTTTGGTTTTCGCCAGACAGTAAGGGGCCCATGTTGGGCAAAAAACCACTTTTGACTCCTGTCCATAGAACATTGTTCCAGAACTCTTGAGGATCATTCAGGTGCTTTTTGGCACACTTGAGATGAGCATTCATGTTCTTCTTAGTGAGCAGTGGTTTCCGCTTTGCTACTCTGCCATGAATCCCATTTTTGCCCAGTGTCTTTCTGATGGTGGAGTCATGAACACTGAACTTAGCCGAGGCGAGAGAGGCCTGCAGATCCCTGGATGTTGTTCTAGGGTTCTCTGTGACTTCCTAGACAATTTTACGCTGCTCTTGGAGAGATTTTGTTAGGATGGCCACTCCTGAGAAGATTCACTACTGTCCCAAACTTTCTCCATTTGGACAATATGGCTCTGACTGTGGTTTGGTGGAGCCCCTGAGCCTTAGAAATAGCTTTGTAACCCTTTCCAGACTGATAGGCATCAACAACTTTTTTCCGGAGGTCTTCAAGAATTTCTTTTGATCATGGCATGATGTGCATCTAGAACCTGAAGACTCAATCTATATACTACTTCACACCTGAAGATTGCATGTTTAATTACCTTGCACACCAAACAAATGAAAGAAGCGCCAGACTTTGGTGTCATTTTTTTCTCTCAGACTCAATCTATATACTACTACAACCCACAAAAAGATCTGACCAAATTCAATGTGAAAAGTGTGCAAAAATGCAGAAAATCAGTCCTCTAGTTTCTAGTGAGATGGCACTTTCAATGCAGAAATTCACAATAAATAAACATGTGCGATTTATTTTTAATAAGCGAACAATGAATTAGATTAAATGTGGGCCTATATTACACTGTGGATGTATACACAATAAAAGTTTCTGGTTTTGTCTTAATTTAAATGTGTTTTAATGTTTCTTCTCACAAATTACAGGTAGCCGTGTTGTAAGCGGTACAAACCACTTCGGGCCGAGAGGTTCCAGTGATATATACCACTTCTGAGGAGGTCACCTCTGGCATGGTATATATCATGGGAACCGCACTGTCCGTCGTGGTTTATACCTTAGTTTATATATACTATGTTGGTTTTATTTATACTGCTTTGGATAATAAAATGCATGGATTTTATGATGTCTCTTCTATATTTCAGAAACATGTTCCCTCCTAACATTGTACAAGCTTGCACACAACAGGTAAATTTTATATATATATATATATATATATATATATATATATATATATATATATATATATATATATATATATATATATATATATATACACATGGTATAAGGGTTTATTTTTCTGATGTATCACAGAATAGTCCAAAGTAGGGAGTTCCAACATTGGATAACGCATAACCATAGTGTCTCTAAAATATCTAGTATTTTCTAGCACACTATACAAAAAGACTGAAGTAGCTTCTGTATCTCAGAACATTTGAACTTGCCAGACTTTGTAAACTTCTTTGTTTAAAAGCTTGGCAATGGATAGGAAGCATGGTAAAAGCACTGAAACACAAGAACACAAGAACATATACAAATAGGAGAAGGCCATTTCGTCAAAGACACAAAAGACAGGGTGAACCTTAGAGAAGCAAAGCATGACAAACATATTCCCATGGTAACTTTACCTTAGTATGGTAAGGGTTTGTCCAGTTTAACCGAAATTGAAAAAGTGGAAAACTATTCAATATTCCTACTGGCCGGAATATGTTAATGTTATTCTTTACAGACTATGAAGTATTCATTTAAGTAAAATAATAATAGTAAAGCAACAATAATAAAAGTGTCATAATTTATAAAGTTTTGGCAGAATGCCTTTAGCAAACAGAAAGGACTGCAAAGGTCTTTGTACTCATATTCTTTTGTGTGAAGGGTGTAACAGCATCGGAGGGATTTCATTTTTTTTTTAGTATTCATTTACATTTTAAAGGTTACAACCTGATCGCTTGTGACCACAGTTGGTCTCCAACATTGGCAGCTAAGAAATAGGGTCGTAGTTTTAGGCAGGGTCCAGAAGGGGACTTTTGTGACTGGACAAAAAAGGGCATCAAAAACAGGACACTCTCTGCAGGGGACTAAACTGGCTTTGGAGCCCAGGGTAGTGTATGGAGTCACAGAGACTTGTTTTTGAATTCATGGAAGCAGACAGCAGTAATTGAAATATAAATCTCTCTCCTTTTCATGTCTGTAAGAATAGACCCTGTTGGAGATTAACGAAATGGCCCTTTTCTTCACACAATATGGGATAATGATATCTATCAGAAAGATACTTTCCTGTATCAAAGTGTAAAACCTACTTCCCCCAATTATTTTGCATAAGGACCAAAATAATCAAATATGCCAATTATATATCTGAAAAGGAATCATGTTTCCCCCCAAAGAAATAAACAAAAAAGAATGGGCAATTTAAAAGAGTTGCTTGTGTAACTGAATGAGTTATTCTGAGGTTTACACCACAGGTTTCCTCTATTTTAATATATTCAGCTTCTCTGAATATGGTGTGTATCTATGTGACAGGCTGCTGGCGTGTGGGTGCGTACATTTGCTGTTGAGTGACAGGCAGGAGATTGAGATGGAGGTTGATGTTGGTATGTCCAATTGTGGATACGTATTGTGAACACACAATGGCTCACGTGACACTACCAACAATGGTAACGCACTGAGGACATAAAGGGGAATGTACGTAAAGCAAAAAAAAACAGTGCAAAAACTATAAATCAAAAGGTGCTGTGAAAATGTTGTGTGCATGGAGGTCCCGTCTGCACACCTTGCTATACTTCATGGGGATCTACCATCCCTGAACTAGTTTTTACTTGCATAGACACAAACCCAGACTCGGGCTACACATCCATTCGTCATCGGTTTTGGCTTCTTCTTTTGCCGTTGTTAATAGTCGCCAAGACCTTTTATATTCTAAATGCAGCCTTAAACTAAAGTGTGACTTAGTGAGTTATTTATTTATTTATTTATATGAAAGTATTTATGATGTGCATTTGACAATCAGCTTTCTTTGTTTCTGTTGTAGTTTAAAACACAGTATGGAAAGAGAATGGTCCAAGTAACTGTGACAGTAAACGAATCGCTCTTCAACCTCACAAACAGCACTCAGGAAATGCTAAAGGAAGAAGTGATTCCCATACCTGGCTCAGTGAATGGCGTAAATGCATTGGGTTTGGTGGTGTTCTCCATGTCCTTTGGTCTAATCATTGGCAGCCTGAAAGAAAAGGGGCAAGCGCTCAAAGACTTTTTCGACTGCCTCAACGAAGCTATCATGAAACTGGTGGCAATAATCATGTGGTAAGTGCTGGCATTATGATTTTCATTATGTCATTTACAGCAAATCACACTTTCAAAGCGTCTAGATTTCAGCACAACCTCTCGATGTACTGCCTGCATTACAAAGGTGAGTCGTTGGTTAATGTTTAGTTTTGTAGATCCTCACTCAAAACTGTTGTATTCTAATGCCAGACAGGGCTAACATTCTAGTTCAAAGACATCGTTATTTTGTATATCTAACCATAACTTGCTTACAGGGTTCAACTGACATTATACTGGTAACAGGATATTTTAGGTTTTGATTAAGCATGCTTATTAGTTTAGTAATGTAAAATGGAAACTTCCCTGACTGGGCAAAGTAAAAGCATATTAAATGCATAGCAGAAGCTTGGCGTGAGATTAACTTATATAGGAGATGAGTCAAAATAGAAGTCGCACTGTAGGTATAGTTTGTTTAAATAAGGACAGCATCCACTGTCTTATTATAAATTGATGTCATGCCAATGGACCTCGTTATGAAGTGACGGTTTTATTTACCCTCCTACCTAGGTACGCTCCTATTGGAATCCTTTTCTTGATTGCTGGAAAGATTGTTGAGATGGAGGATATAAGTACGGTTGGTGGACAGCTGGGGATGTATACAGTAACAGTTATTATTGGATTGATGATTCATGCCATGTTTGTCCTGCCAACACTCTACTTCATTGTGACACGTAAAAACCCCTTTGTGTTTATTGGCGGGTTGATTCAGGCGCTGATCACCGCGCTGGGAACATCCTCCAGGTAAGAGAGTGGCCTTACATGCACTTGATAATCGACTCTACAGTCATGACTGTGTGGCGTTGTCACGCAAATACATTGTGAAAGAGCAAAAGGACGTCCTTTTGGCAGTGTGACTTTAAGGGCAGGGTCAATCGCTTTCTCACGATAAAAGTAGCTGTAAAAACCCATGTAAACCAGAGCAGGAATCGTGCTTGTGCCTCACAAGGTTTCAGCAGTCAAGATCCCACTTTTCTGACCTAATATCACGTAATCTCCAGCAAGAAAGGCTGTACAAAACACAGACACCCCCCAACACACACACACACACTTATGGACTACTTCAACACTAGAACCGCCGCGGTTATACTCATACCTACAACCGCCGGCACATTTTAAACACATATTAAAATGAAAGAGAAACTATCAGATACAACTCAAAGTTTTAATCAAGCACATCATATCAAACATCTGCACAGCCAAAACGCCATATTTAAATGAGCAGTTAAATATAAAAGGGTTTCTTTTCTAACTTATCACATATAAAGCACTACAAAAAATGAAAAACTGTAATAAAATAAACATATCAAAAGAAACTAGGGTAACACTTTAAATTAAAGTGCTGCTTATTAATGTTATATAAACCTATATATGTAATATATGCTTAATAACTATGTGTTAGAGTGTTAATAAAGCATTATAGATAGCCACAGACAGGATTACGTTTTACAAAGAGGACAGTTTTTAGCCACCTATCGTACTCTGGCATGTTTAAACGTAATTCCGTCTATGGCTATTCCATGGTTTTAAACCATCTGCAATGCTTTATTAACACTCTACAACATAGTTATTAAGCATATATTATATATTTATAAAGCAATAAACCGTAAACCGGTATATGCACATACAAAACTGTAAAAACAAAAGTAGTTTTTAATCTAAAATCGAAAGCAACATATGCTTTATCAGCATGTGTGTCACTCCCAGCACAGAATCCAGGTTGAGCTGCTGCAGCCCACAGCTTTGCAGTTTTCTGACAGAAATGTTTCTGCTGAAGTGCTGTGGCTACCTTCAAGGTGAAATCTCTCCTACCTTGTACAAAATGAAGGAATTGATGGCTGCCAGGTCCAGTAGAGATAACAAAAGGCTTGTATATATTATAAAAAACTGAATATTTTAGGTTATATTCAAAATAAAAACATGTATTGTAAAAGGCAGTTCTAGTGTTAATGATATGGATGTTCCATAAACAAACACACACACACACACACACACACAAATATAAATTCTAAGTAGTAAAATTTGTAGAAATTGTATTTTATGTAACGTTGTGTGTGTGTGTTGGAAAGGTAACCAGACAAACAGTTAGCTAATGCTTGGACTAATTCAGAATGTGCGCGACAACACGTGAATTCTTTCCTGTTGTTAAATGTTTTTATCTTCATGGCAACGCATGAAGCTCTCATCAGGATATTAAAAGTCGTTCTTCTCCTACTTAGTAAGCAGACAGAGATGTTTAAATATCCCCTCCCCTAATATGAATTAAGTAATCTACATTGCTTTTTTGCATTTTTCCTAAATCAGAACTGCATAGCAACGCATTTCCTGAAAAGTACGGCAAACAGGTCATGAAGAAAACTGCCATGATTTGTGCATGTAACCTCCGCCATAGTTTGATGTCGACAGCTCTTGTGTTGCATCATTATCTTTTCACAACCCATGTGTTTCTAGGGACCTATGTAGACCCAACAATTACAATGGGGGTGTCAAACATACGGCCCGTGGAATATAATTTTTTTTTATTCACTAGGATACAGGTAGAAGTGTTCTCCTGGTGCGCTCTGATGTCAGCTAAGATCAGCCCAACGTGATGGTAACTGTTGCTGTTCACTCTATGTCAAAAATAAAATAGCCATCTATTTTGGAAAATAAAAGCTGTACGGTTGGATTCTTACTGCTTTTACAATCAAGGTCCGTTTCTGTCTGTAATATTATGGTACAGGTCATACTTGCAAATATAGGCGGCGTGTGAGTCTTTCGTTTGGGGACGCTATTATTCCGTACTTTCAACCCAACGATGTACAGTACGATACATACACACACATTAAGACATGTATTTTTTTTTTTACTCTGTTACCAGCGAGTCTGAATACTAAGTTTCACTCATTGTGTTGAGTTTGAAAAATAGTCGGATTGACGGACACAAATAAAATCTGTAAACCGGATTCATTTTCCTGCGTCATTTTGAGAACTTGTATAATTTACAGCACAACACAGACCTCGAAACCACTCAGGAATTATACATATATATTTAACATTGTTTATTTTTTTGTTTTTTTCCACAACATAAGGTGGCCAAATAAATGGAGTTTAACATAGCACTAGTTTAAAACACGTTATGCCTATTTAAGCAAATTAGAAAAACAGTGAAGATAACAAACTGCCCTGTTTTTTAATACCTTTAAATCCGTTAACCTGCTCTGCAGTCATACAGTACCTACACCACGTTCAAACACCATTTCCATCACGTTCAAACACCATTTCCATCACGTCACACCAATTCAAATCAATTATCCGCTTTCACTGAAAATGGAGTGAATGACTGGAAAAATCTAAAGAAAAAACTTCAGAAACATTCATAATCTGGCACCAGTGTTCTGAAAGATGGCATTTGTTCAAACAGTCAAAGGAAGTAGCGCAACATGCAGTTACCAAATTCTCCCAAAACAGCGGCGCTTTAAAACAGACGACAGTGTGCCACAAGTTCTGTAAAATCAAATTCGGATCAAGCTGTTTGTACATATAACAGCAATTTTAATAAATGTAGAAATTGTGAAGAGGATGTTCCAGGCAAGAGAACGAGCGAAAGAGACTCAGAGTTTTCGTCAGCTGCCTCCTGCGGCGGTATGGGGAGGGGCTCAGATCGGCAGGAAAAACTGACGATAAACCAACCAAGCACTGTCTCCTCCTATGGCATTGAAATTCACCTAAATCCCTAGTGGTCTGGCGGTTGCGCAGTAGAAAAACAAGAAATATGTTTGTTAGACCTGCTTTGCGCGCACTTGCGGGAAAAAAATCGATCTTCTGTCACAAGTCTTTTTTGTGTTGGTCAGAACAATTTCTTGTGAGGGTTTGGGCAATTTATTTTGGGGAGGCTTAGACTCCCCAAGCCTCTTATACGCTCCGCCTATGCTTGCAAAACTCATATATTAGTCAACATTTTAATTATTTCATGATGCAACCCTAGTTTTTGTTAAATGGAATGCAAAAAAAGAAAAAAGTGAGTAAATATTGTTGTTGTTGTTTTTTTTCATTGTACGATGCCCTCTTTTTAATGTTTATTTTATTTGAAACGTTTATTCATGTTAAACCAATGTTATTACTTAATGAAAACATGCCTATGACCACTTTGGTTATTGCGAAGACACAACAACGGCAGTGATTCTTTTTTTTTTTAATTGTGTTGTCTACTTTGTTTTTATTGGAAATACACACAAGATTTAACTGCTGTATTGTTTTCATTGTTTTGTAGTTAATTTACGAGGGTAAAGTAAGGCCTTCTGGGATATTTTTCAACTGTAATAACTTTGATAACATTTTGAAAACGAATATCTAAATCTTGAACGAATATCAAAACATGAAAATTCCATGTTCATCCCAGCACTAAAAAAAAAATATTGCAAAATATAAATAGATACTGATCATTTTTTTATTTAGCACTCACCAAAAAGATAAAGTCAAAGAACATTAGTGACTCTACTGCTGCTCTGGATACCTGGAACCTTTGCTTGAACCAACGCATCAACATCTGGATCAAATGACTGGGCTGAGGATAGCTTGAGTATCGAGTTAAGTTGAGAATAGTATTTTGATTTGTTGAGATTCATGATGGAGAAAGATTGCTGCTTCTCATGACACACTATTTCATCAGCTTTTAGCAGCATTTCTTCCAAAACTATCCAGCAGAAAATGGTTTTGAAGAAACGGGTATTTTGTGAGCAATCACATGGCTTGCCTGAACAGCAGCATCTCTTATGCTACAAGCATTAGTAAACATTAATTGCTGCTTTTTCAATGACTATGCCAATTCATAGTATTTATCTTCATGTACCGTACCTGTATATGTATCATATTTCTTGCCATGGTTTGCTTCATAGTCTGTTTTAATGTTGTATTGTTTCACAACAGACACATGCTGCTTACAAATTAAGCACATTGGCTTTCCATTTCTCTTGAAACACATGGCACTCTTGTTCCACCTTTCTCCTCACCGATATACGATGTCACTTGTCACTACAGAACCTTGTTCTGATATCATGGTGTCGTAACTCGACCCAGCTGATGCACTGCTGTCTCACCCACGTGGTCGGTGAGTGACAGCAATCACAGCAACATAACAATTTGTGTTGCTCATGCGAAGGAATTTGCTGGAGGTATGTTTGCACACATGTTCTAAGAAGTGATGGCGAGTAAAATAATCAATGTGTGCTATTTAAGGGAACGGAAATATGATATGTATGATAATTTGTTATATACAATAACTTTGAGGTTTTGGGTTCGTTTGGGTTATTTTTATAACTGTCACCTGGCCCGCACCAAAGTGCCAGGGTATTGGATCAGGCCAGCCAAACGAAATTTTGACACCCCTGAATTAGAACATTCTGTTGGAACTACACACTTTCAAACTACTTCATAAAAAAGGTACCAGATTAATTTGATATTTTGTTTTACCAGGGGAATATGGCTGTTTTTTCCAAAAATAACCCTTTTTCCCATGCTTCCCTATTCTGCTTGAATTTAAATGTTGGAGAATTGAGCCCTTGTTCTATATCAAGGCATGGCAGACTAACCAAAAAATGCAGTGCTCAGATTTTCATTTAAGACAGCAATGTTTTATTTAGCCAAACTGTTATATGGCACAGTTTCACAGTCAGGTGTGCATAATGCAGGACAACGTTAAATACAAACTGTGATTGTTAAATCAACGTGTAAGGGACAACCTGCTTCTCTGGTATAGTCTTGCTTGTTTTACAATATGAATGCTTACCACTTCTGTGGAGCTCTGTCCTTATAGTGAACATCTCATGTTGTCTGCAATATCATTACTGTTTTAATGGGCTGCCCTTGACCTAAGGCCATTATCACACCATAAAGGCTTTGAGAATCAGATGCTATTTATGATAATTAAGCCAGTGACAGTTAATGCATTGAGAAAATGGCACCATGCTCATTGTAACTGCCATCCCATAAAGGGGGTTGAGTAAAGCCTGTTTTGTTAAATCTGCTACTGTATCATGGTATTAAAAATTGGACCACAATTCAGTAAACGAGGTCAATTGTATGATTTTATAAAGCATTTGAAAGTGTGATTACATCGTTTCCATCTTTTAAAGTATAAATAAAGTTGTAATGCTTTATTTTTGGGGATCTGTTATAAATGTAGTAATATATATTACAACATTCTTATAACATAGCAAACAAACTATACAAAATGTTATTATAGTAGTGTTATTATTTCTATTAAAAAAGTATACATGTTAATAATACGTTAATATCATGTTAATATCATGTGTTATAGGACAGCGAATGTCTGTGTGTGGGTAATACCAGCATGAGTAGAAGTGAATCTGTTTACATGCTGCGAGTACTGATATAACCTGAGCACAGATACTTGCAGTCCTAATGTATAACGCTATTATATATTTCTTTATTATTAAAATGCAGTACAAGTTCAAAATCCAGCTACATTTGTTTCAGAATCATTACCAACCTTTATTTAGTCCATTGTTATGATGAAGAGAATACTGTTCAATGACTAAGGTAGGTGGACGGTTGAAATGACTTTGTAGTTGAACAGAATTATGAGTGGTGATTCAGTTATGATTAAAGCAGGTGACGTTAACCTTGCTGATATGGAGAATACAGCACAGTAAAAACTGAAAGTGGTATGTTTGGGTGATGAATAGGGTTTCTCTGTGTCGTGGAATACAGAAGGCAACATGTGCGCTCTGATTGGCTGACAGATCCTGAGCAATCTATAATTCCACTTATAATATATCCCGTGTTATCAAAGAAGGATGTGGTTTTGGGAGGTGCGGAAAGAGGTGGCTGTTAACATTTTTTTTCTAAAGTACAAATTACAGCTGACCTCAAATGCAATACAAGGCTAGTAATCCACTCAATTTTATGTTCCAGCTCTGCAACACTGCCCATCACATTTAAATGTCTGGAAGAGAACAATAAAGTGGACAAGCGTGTCACCAGATTTGTGCTGCCAGTAGGAGCCACCATTAACATGGATGGCACAGCACTGTATGAGGCTCTGGCTGCCATTTTCATCGCTCAGGTTAATGGATTGGATCTGAGCTTTGGGCAGATCCTCACAATCAGGTATTTACTTAGTTGAACGATTTTACAAATGTATGGGGTTATTCTTGCACTGGAGGGAAAACTGCAACATTAATTACACTACTGTGTATTTTACACTGCTTTTTTTTAGAACAGGTAACACCAATTGCAGGGCGCGAAATAACCAATGTCAATTGCAGTCCTGCCCAACCCCTTTTTGCCGCAGTACCTCTCCAGTTGCGGCAAAAGTTGCTTCTGTGCCCGCTGTCATTGCCGACGATGTCCGTCACCAGCACATCTGATCTGCAACCCATTCACAAACTTACTTAACATCAGCTGGCCCGTTCTGTCACCTTTCAATTTTGTCTCGTCATGTGAGAAAATGACTTATTATTCTAATGTGTTATTGTTGCCATTGTTTTTACTATACACCTCTCAGCACTAAGCCACAAGAACGACGTATCATTGGTTAATAATGGGTTAACAGAAGGAGGGGCGCTATTAGTTGTAAGACTGAGCTGAATTTGACCGCACTTAAGTTCCAGGGATTTCAGTCAGAGTTGTTGTCTGGCAGTGTCACTGCAGTTGAGTGGTTTTTCCCGACCGTGAAAATTGCCAAACCAGCAGCGAATTAAAAGAAAGAAGGAAGAAGAGCTGGCTAAAACAACAGCTAAGTGTTCCAGAATTGATGTGATGGTCAGGTAGGAAATGGGTGTACAATAATTTGTCCCCCAATACTAACATCAAATAATAATAATAACCGCTATTCCACTGACAAATCTCACCCCCTCCAAGTCCCCTCTCAAATGTTTAAGTAGTGAAAATTTGGTCCGGTAGCTGTTTATTTATACTGTACATTAAAAAACTACTGTTTTAATTTAAATGAATAAAGCAAATTACCACAGTATATAAATCAGAATGTTCCATAGGGCCACATTATACTAAATGAAGTAAAGCGATCTGTTTATGGATTTGTGAATATTCTTCAAATTGTTTGTGTGCGTGTGTGTGTGTGTGTGTGTGTGTGTGTGTGTGTGTGTGTGTGTGTGTGTGTATATATATATATATATATATATATATATATATATATATATATATAATTGCTATTTTATATGGACGCTTCAATGACCGTTGCTGGGTTATTCCTCTGAAACACCCATGCACAATAAGTAAATAATTAATTTTGTTCAAATTCTTACACAAGGAGCTAGTAGCTATTACATGCGTTATGAAAGAGCTGGAGAGAACACTAGTAATCGAAACACAGTAGTTGTGTTTTTTAACTAGTAACGTGTGCTTTCATGAAAGGGGTTAGAATGTGTATGCTCAAAACCAGCATTCCACTTTATTCTTGAATTGAGTGTCCAAATTGAACCAGTCAGCAGAATGAATATTATGGCTTCCAATAAATTAAAATGCAGCTTGCTTTATTGTTGTTATTAAAAATTAATAATAATTGTTGTTATTAATTATTATTATAAATATTATTAATTGCTTAGCAGACGCCCTTGTCCATCCTTTATCATTTAATTTTTTTGACAAAAAATAATCACTTCCATTTAGCCTTTTTTAATTTTTTTTTCAGATTATGCAGCAATCCCTTCTCAGATAATGAACGCTATAGGCTTGTTGTATTTTTTTTTAAGTTGTTTTATGAATGAGTATGAAATCGCTTTGGTGCCCTTGGGTTGGATTTATGTTTTGCCTTTTTGCCCCCTAGAACTGCCTTGATGCCCCTGGATTTTCATGATTTTCACCGAAGGCAATATTGCCTTCCCCTTCATAAACTAAAAATTCATGCCCTGCAATTGCAAAACTGTTTGCTAAGTATGATTACGCAAAATGGTAGTTAAGGTACCCATAATAATTATGATTCAGGGGATATATACAGTGATCAAATTTAAATAAATCAATGGATAATATATTGGTTGCAATGCTAATTAGTGTACAGTTGGCACATAGTATCATGCTGACATTCCTATTGTGTCAAACTCATAGTAAACCTCAACTGATATATTCCTTTATATTTTACCTTTTTATGTCCTGTTTTCCCTGTGAAACAGCATCACAGCCACAGCTGCCAGTATTGGAGCAGCAGGAATCCCCCAGGCTGGGCTGGTTACCATGGTGATCGTGTTGACCTCTGTAGGGCTGCCCACAGATGACATCTCACTTATTGTTGCAGTAGACTGGTTCCTGTGAGTAAATACTTACTGCTTTTTATAAAATGTTTTGAAATTTTTTGCAATGATGGTAGTCCAGTAACAGGTATTCTGGTAAAAATGATAGGTAGTAGATGTACAGTATGCGAAACACATTGATTTGGCATGCCCTTTAACTGATCCTTGCTACAATTCAAACATGTGTCCATCTGGAGATACCTGCATGCAGTACTGTCAGTACTGCAGTATTATCAGGCCAGGTGTTGTGACTGTGGGATTTTCTTCTTCAAAGCAGCAGTGGTCTGCTTCTGGCTTCCTGATACTTCTCAGTCCCAGCAAACTATTCCAAAATGAAGTCTAGCTTTTGAGCAGCAGACAAGTAGTCATTTTGAGCCCAGATTGGCAAAAAAACAGGAATGGACAGCTCAGCCAATGCCAAGTACTGCCTTCTGTATGAACCCCTCCTCATTTACTATGTTACTCATGCATTCAAGATATTTAAAATGTAAATATAAGATGTAAGTCACCATTGGTTGGTTTACACTTTTACATACATAATAGTAAAAGTATTAAAACACACATGCGCGTGCTCACACATACGTGCACAAACTAAATAACTATACATGAATGCATCTTAGATTTGGTAAGACAACAGTCCTCTCTGCATACCAGCCTAGTGGTGCTAAAGCTCAGCCAGTCCAGTCTTGGTGGTGGCTGGTGTTTCCAGTTTAGGTTGACCACACAGAATTTTATGTCAGACAGGGTTTAGCAGACACAGATCAGCCTGTTTTATTATTATTATTATTATTATTATTATTATTATTATTATTATTATTATTATTATTATTATTATTTCAGCTTTTCCAGTAATAACTGTGTACACTGATTTGGTGAAGGTAAGGGTTAGGTTTAGGTTTGTAATAATATGGTGAGCATTGTACATAGTAAAGATTTGTACCATATTTGTAACGGGCAGTGTTGTGTGATACACTGGCACTACCAATTCAGTCCAGTCCCCTGTCGGTGACATGAGACCCACTGAGGTGCCCATTATTGCCGGGTTGTGTATGTATGTTTGGCTGCTCAAACAGTGCAAAATGTTGTCTTTTGTATAATAAGAGACATCCTACACACAATGTATTAGCGTATTATAAATGACACAAATGAAGATTGTACTCGGGAATACCTTTAAAACAAAAAATATTTTTATTTTGTATATTATAACTTTTTCCCCCTCTCTCCCGGTCATGAAATGGTTCAAAATCAACTGCCAGTCTCTGAATAATAATGCATGCAGGCCTACAGGTGCTGTACTAAATAAATAACTAACTAAATGTACAGGCACGCCTTTGGTTCATGGTCCTCTCTTATCCAGTAATAGATACACAACGCCTTAACTCAGGGTAGTGGTGTCAAACTACACATCCCGCTAGGCAAAGCTTAGCAATTACCCCTTTCTCTTAAAAAAGTTAAACTTGAGTGTGTGTGTTGTTGTTGTTTTTTTATGGGATTTGTTCTTGTTTTATTAGAAATAAAATTGTGCCTTTTAGGAAAGTAACAGCCCTTTAAAAATCAAAAGTCTAAAATAAGATTATTGGAATAGTTTCCATGGCAACAGGTGTTTCTTTGTTACCCTCACAATTGGAGACCTCAAAACTACATCTCACAAACTCTCCAGAAAAAGTAAGAAAAAACCATTAGCCTCCATTGCTCTGCACTGGCCATATCCCATTTGTGTTAGACAAGAGAAGACTATAAAAGGAGTAGATGTCATATGTAATGCCATTTTACATCACAAACACAAACAAACAAAACAAACAACCAGCTGAATAGATCAAAGAATAAATAATGGTTTGAAATGTATTTTCTTACAATACTTTAAAGAAACACATACCTCCAATAAAAGAGTCCCTTGGTAAATTGATAAACATTCACTGGATGTGAGGAAGTCCTTTAACAGATAAAGTGAAAAAACTAAATCATTCAGCAAAAGCTTGTTTTGATTTGATTTGTAAACGCTGTGTGACATCATAGTGTAAATATCTAGACAGTCCCAAAGAAGGTGGAAATCTTTGGTTCCCAGCAAGATCAAGTGGAGAACATCATGTTTCGTTAGTGAAAGCATGCAAGGGGGTTGGATTTCCCCTAAAGGAAAGGGCATAGCTAGCCCTTGTAAATGGTACAAAGCGCACCTTGTGTGCAGAGTGGGAACTGCGAATTCCCAAGTGAGGAGGGGATTGGGTTTCCTTCTGAAGCTGGAGGGCACAAAGGTTCAGAACCAAGGCTGCTAAGAGCGCAGCATATCAATCTCAAGAGGTCAAACAGCCCTATCACTTTCCCTATCAACAGCTAAATCACTGAGGGGATAAGGCAAATTAACAATGTGAGACAAAAAGCCTCGCCCCGCTACCATCATCATTGTCTGTGCAATAAATTTAGAGCTCTCCAGTACAAAACTAGAAAATTCAACTTAAACCCAAGAAACACAGAATATAAATATTGTTTATACTTAGTCCTAACACATAAAAAGTCATTAAGAGTACCACAGCACAAGTCACAAATGTTTTTTTCTTTCCACAGTGACCGCCTGCGTACTACCACCAATGTCTTGGGTGATTCCATTGGAGCTGGAATCGTGGAATACCTTTCCAGACATGAGCTACGGAAAGATGCCGAAATGGGTAACTCAGTGGTTGAAGAGAACGAAATGAAGAAACCATACCAACTGATTTCCCAGGAAAACGAGAATGAAAAGCCTTTAGACAGTGAAACCAAGATGTAGTTTTTGTTTTTGTTTTACTTTTTTGTTTTTTGGGAGGGAGCAGGGTTGTTTACAGGTTAGGTGTTAGGGTTTTCCCAAGGTCCATGTTTTTGTTTTCTCTATTTTAATATCACTTGTCTTATTTGTCATAAACATTCATAAGGATTTGGGGTTACAAAGATCTATGAAAAACAAATACTGAAAGTGTAGGTTGTGAGTCCTGGACACTATGGTCATAGCTAATGGAGCGGTTTGTTCTGTCAAGTTTAATTCTGGAGAGATTCTCAGATATGTTTTTTCAGGTGTTGTAGATTAACATTAAAGGATCTAATTTAGAAGTATTGTGGGTTGTTTTTGTTTGTTTCCATAAGTGCCAGGTGAATGATATAATACTAGTGTTAAAATTACATTTTGTTTTGTGTTTTTCTCAAGAGGCTAAAATGTTTCCATCCTTTAACATTGTTTTGTGCATTTTCATGGCTAAAATGAGATAACAGAAAAGTGTAACATTTATATTTTTTAATTCTTGCCCAAAGCACAAGCATTTTCTGCTTCTTGCTGAAAACAATTTGCCATTATAGAATTGTCACTACTAGGAGTTCTGCCATATGACATAATAATTTAAAGCTATGGTGATTATCATTGCTTTATTGAATGTGGGGTTGGATATAAGGGAGGGGCCATATCAGTAAGGAAGGAAGTACCTAAGGTAGGTTGAATAGGGTTACAAGGGAACTGGATAACTGAGGATAAGGGGTAGGGGTTGCATGCAGTTTTGATGCTTTTTATTATTTTCAAAGCCCTGGCGTAATTGAATATTCATTCAAAAGGATTAATGTTATTGCTTCCTGCCAAACAAACAAAAAAAAAAAAAAAAAAAAAACTGAACGTTCTTAATAGACAAATTCTCTTTAGGCATTGAAGAGCGTTTTATTTCTGGGTAAGCTTTGTAAAGGGGTTCTTTTTATACATTTTCACAGTTTTAAAAATTTTAATTCAGTTATAATAATGGTGTTTTTTTTAATATTTAAGAAGGCTACAATTTACCTACAAATTCTCCCATGTTGTGCTTCTATCATCATTTGAGAAAAAAAAAAAAACATTAACGGCTTAAAAGCACTTTTGAATGTTCAAGTACATGCAAAATATTTTTATATAAATCTGCTTTTATATTGTCCTGTAACTGCTGTCAATTGTTGATTTTGTCACCAGTAGTATAGGTAAACCGTGCCTTCTAACAGCTGTGGCTACAATTTTTAAAGTTTAAATAGAGGTCTTTTAATTAGACATTTATTTTACTTACATAATTCCTAGATTGTAGGAAATCATTTTTATATAAAAAATTATATAGATAATTTTTTTACAAAACATTAACGACTAGGAAATGTGGAATAATGGTTTACTTGTGCCACTGTGCTGTAAAACTGCTGAAAAGACGTGGTCTTTATTTTGATAACCTAATGGGTTATCCTTCCATGACATCACTTGAGAAAAGCATATTGTAGCACATTGTGTTATGATTTTATGACAACTAACTCTAATGAAAACTGTGATTATTGCTTGATATGTACTGCCAGGTTTATAAGTAAATGCAGCACATGTGATTTGATATAAAAAAGGTTAGATTTGTCTCCAGTAAATATAGTTTTAAATAAAAAATTTAAATGAAAATGGTTTCTATCGGACATTCTTTCAAATTTTAAGAGTGACACTTTCTGTCTTCTCCTTTCTACACTACTCCTAATGCTTTCTTTGAAAACTTGTGAATGATGTGACGTAATCTCCAGCAGAAAGGCCGTACAAAACATAGACACCCTCCCAACACAAACACACACAATGTACATTTATGAACTACTTTAACACTAGAACCGCCATGGTTATACTCATACCTACAACTGCCGGTACATTTTAAACAGCAGCAATATTAAAATGAAAGACAAACTATCGGATAGAACTCAAAGTTTTGTTCAAGCACATCATATCAAACATCTGCACAGCCGAAAACACCGTATTTAAATGAACAATTAAACATAAAAGGGTTTATTTTCTAACTTGCCACATATAAAGCATTACTTCAAAAAATTAAAAACTATAATCAAATAAACATTTCAAAAGAAACTAGTGTGTAAACAGACATATGCACATACAAAACTGTAAAAACAAAAGTAGTTTTTAATCTAAAACAAAAGTAACATATGATTTATGTTGTGTGTGTGTCACTCCCAGCACAGAATCCAGGTTGAGCTGCTGCAGCATACATCTTTGTAGTTTTCTGATCGAAATGTTTCTGCTGAAGCACTGTGGCTAGCTTCTAGGTGAAATCCCTCCTACCTTGTACAAAACGAAGGAATTGATGCCTGCCAGGTCCAGTAAAGATAACAACAGGCTTGTATGTGTGTGTGTGTATATATACAGTGCCTTCCAAAAGTATTCAGACCCCTGACCAATTCTCTCATATTACCGAATTACAAATGGTACATTGAAATTTTGTTCTGTTTGATATTTTATTTTTAAACACTGAAACTCAGAATCAGAATCAATTATTGTAAGGTGACATTGGTTTTATGTTGGGAAACATTTTTAAGAAAAATAAAAAACTGAAATATCTTGCTTGCATAAGTGTTCAGCCCCTGTGCTGTGGAAGCTCCCAGTTTGCACAGATGAAAGAAATTGCCCTAACGAGGACACAATTACCTTACAACTGGCCTCCACCAGTGAACCATTAAAGTTGCTGTCACATTTTCTGGATAAATACCCCACTGTTGAAGGATCATTGGTAAGGCTGTGAATCTGAAGAAAAATTAAGACCAAAGAGCATTCTGCAGAAGTTAGAGATAAAGTAATACAAATGCATAGATTAGGGAAAGGGTATAAAATAATATCCAAGTGTTTGGATATCCCAGTGAGCAAAGTTGGATCAATAATCAGGAAGTGGAAGCTGCATCACACCACCCAGGCACTGCCAAGAAAAGGCCGTCCCTCAAAACTCAACGCTCAAACAAGAAGGAGACTTGTTAGAGAAGCCACAGAGAGGCCAACAATCACTTTGAAGGAGCTACAGAGTTCAGTGGCTGGGAGTGGAGTAATGGTGCACCAGTTAACCATATCAAGAGCTCTGCATAACACTGGCCTGTATGGGAGGGTTGCAAGAAAGAAGCTGTTACTCAAAAAGTACCATCTGAAAGCACGTCTGGAGTTTGCCAGAAAACATGAGAGTGACCAAGCTGCGATGTGGGAAAAGGTTTTGTGGTCAGACGAGACCAAGATAGAGCTTTTTGGCCAAAACTCAAAGCGCTGTGTGTGGTGCAAACCTAACACTGCCCATGCCTCAAGACACACCATCCCTACAGTGAAGTATGGTGGTGGCAGCATCATGCTGTGGGGATGCTTCTCATCAGCAGGGACTGAGCATCTTGTTACAATTGAAGGAAGAATGGATGGAGCAAAATACAGGAAAATACTGCAAGAGAGTATGCTTCAGTCCACTAAAAAAACTGAAGCTTGGGAGGAAATTTACCTTTCAGCAGGACAATGATCCCAACCACAAGGCCAAAGCAACATTGGAGTGGCTCAAGAACTAAAAAGTGAATGTCCTACAGTGGCCCAGTCAAAGTCCTGATCTCAATCCCACTGAGAATCTGTGGCACTATTTGAAAATTGCAGTCCACAAGCTGAACAACCTGGAGCAAATCTGCCAAGAAGAATGGGACAAAATCACTCCGACACTGTGTGCAAAGCTGGCACATACTTACCCCAAAAGACTTAGAGCTGTTATTGCAGCGAAAGGTGGCTCTACCAAATATTAATGTGTGGGGGTTGAATACTTATGCAAGCAAGCTAATTCAGTTTTTTATTTTTCTTAAAAATATTTCCCAATACTTTAATTGATTTTGAGTTTAAGTGTTTTAAAATAAAATATCGAACAGAACAAAATTTCAATGCACCATTTGTAATTCAGTAATATGAGAGAATTGGTCAGGGGTCTGAATACTTTTGCAAGGCACTGTAACGTGTGCACATTATATATATATATATATATATATATATATATATATATATATATATATATATATATATATATATAGTAGGTTATATTCAAAATAAAAGCATGTATTGTAAAAGGCGGTTCTAGTGTTAATGAAATGTAACGTTTAGATGTTTTACAAACACACACACACACAAATATTAATTCTAAGTAGTAAAATTGTAGAAAATATATTTTATATCATTTTTGTGTGTGTGTGTGTGTGTGTGTGTTTGGAAAGGTAACCAAATAAGCATAATTCATAATGTGCGCGACAACACATGAATTCTTTCCTCTTGTTAAATGTTTTTATCTTCATGGCAACGCATGAAGCTCTACTAACGATATTCAGAGTCGTTCTTTTCCTACTTAGTAAGCAGACACAGATATTTAAATATCCCCTCCCCTAATTGACTATGAATTGAGTAATCTGCATTGGTACAGACAATTTTTTCCCCTAAATCAGGAGGCTGCATAGCAACACATTTCTTGAAAAGCACGGCAAACAGGTCTTGAGGAAAACTGTCATGACTTGTGCATGTAAACGCCCAGAATCACTCAAATTGTCTACATTGTTTAATGTTTACACCAGGCTGTGCATATAAGTGCACTTTTCTGTACTGTACAGTAATTCTGAGGAACCTTCAGCTGAAGTAAAAGAAGCCCTGATATCAAACTTAAGAACTGTCACCACAAATTGTTTCAATTATAAGGGTTGTGATAAAGTTATAATGAATGAAATTTAATAAAGAGGTGCTTAGTTTCACTTCCAATGTAAATGATTTCCATGCGATTACCTTTCTTATATTTATATATGTGCACTGTTTTATTATTTGTATTATTATTATTATTTGCGGCGCAGATGTGAAGCCGCTGCCATTATTTTGTATTTTTCGGTTTTAAAGCCTTGTGAGAATGTATGACTGATCAGATACTGATTACACTATGTAACACAATTTTTGTTCCTGGGTAGTAAGTGTTATTTCCTAATTGCTTATGCCTCAAAAGTATAGCAAATGGCTATTATTCCCCACAAACTTTGCTTTTGTGACCAGGACAGTGATATTTCAAATGTGTGTCTTTTCGTTCATATAAAGTCAGAAACAAACAACATATGAATCCAAATTAAAATGTATTTATACTAAAGTAATACAAAAATGACTACAAAAGATTTAGAAGTGAGTAGTTTTTTAAATACAGTATAATTGTAAATCTCGAAAAATAGCCTGGATATGAACCAGTGGTCTCCAGGCTATAGGACACATCCTGCACTCTACCCAGTGCACCTTTACTGGAAGCACCACTCAGGAACCCAGTGTAGACACTTCTGAGCCCATCAGCTATGATAAAACCATCACTTGCAGTTCTTATACTAACAGGAAGTGGGACGCTACATGATGTATTCCGCCAATAAACACCTGCCACCTCCCTTATGGTATTAACAAGCATAATCAATCAGCAATATTCAAGTCATGGCTATCATTTGTATCTAGCAGAAAATTGAACTGCAGGTTATGAAAATATTTAATCATATCGAAAGTAGAAATCATCATCTGTTAGTTTATAAAAATACCTAATAATATCAAATGTAGAAGCAGAACTCATGTGTCGGTAACCAAGTACCATAATCTAGTCACTTATATTTATGCGGTAAAAATATTGAAGGGTTTCTTTAACTATATGGCTCAATATCAATGCTACAGCTCTGCTGATTTGAAGTTATAGTAGCACAACACTTCCTCTTTCTCTGTGGTTTGCAGGCTCTTGCAAAAGGACTTCCTCTTTCTGGGGACTAGCCAGTTTTCATCAGAACTGAACAAAGCACTCCTTGCAGCACAGCAGAACAAAGTTACACAGAGACAATTATAGTTCTATGGAACTGCGAGAAGGTTGCGAAAGGTGCAAAACGACATGGTTCACAAATTTGGGCCTTGTTAAACAGTAGATCGAAAACCTTCACAATACTCATACAATATTTAGAGATGATTTCTCACTCCTTCACCATTCAGATAGGCACATACACACTGCATAATGGAAAGGAAGAAAACAGCTGATGAAACAATAAGAGCTTGTGCTATTTAACTGAAACAGAATCACGTGCCCTGCACAGGGTGCATGTTTATGAGAAGAAGCGCATATGTTCAATTTGTATAGCATGTTATTATTCCTTACCCAGTGTTGCTTGCATACTTACCATAAATGCTTCAAAGGGAATGCCACAGATAGGCCTGTTGGTGACATCAGACCAGAAAATACACAGACAACAATACGAGGGGTATGGAAGCGCTGATGTGCATGTTTAATAATTAAATAAAAGATTTAAACCAACAAAACGTGTTGTGCTTGTTGTGTTCTTACTTTCTCTATTTCACTACTCACTCCTCTCATTCTCCACTCTGAACACCAACCTCGCTCAGCCAAACGTGCAGGTTTTTATACATGTGATTATCTAGGATATTAATAAATTAGCCAACTGGAGATGGTCACATCCATGATGTAAAATAATTAACAATAAAACGTGTTTTTAAAACACCAAACCATATATATATATATATATATATATATATATATATATATATATATATATATATATATATATATATATACACACACACACACACACACACACACACACATATATATATATATATATAGTGTGTGTGTGTGTGTGTATGTATATGGTTTGGTGTTTTAAAAAACTTTTTATTGTTAATTATTTTACATCATGGATGTGACCGTCTTTATAAACACATACAGTGCCTATAGAAAGTCTACACCCCTTCCCTTTGAACATTTTCACCGTTTGTTGCCTTATAGCCTGGAATTAAAATGCATTAATTTATCTACACATACCACCCCACAACTTCCAAGTGAAAAAAATATTCTAGAAATTTGTAGAAAATTAATTAAAAATAAAAACTGAAATAGCCTGGTTGGATAAGTGTCCACCCCCCTTGTAATAGCAATCTTAAATTAGTTCAGCTGTAACCAATCGCCTTCAAAATCACGCACCAAGTTAAGTGGCCTCCACCAGTGTTAAATTGTAGTGATTCACATGATTTCAGGATAAATTATGCCGTTCCTGTAGGTTTCTTCTGCTGGGTAGTGTCAACCATGAGCACCAAGGCGCTTTCAAAAGTAGGGTGGCAATAAGGAAGGAATCAAGAAAGCCCACCTTGAATCCCGATTGAAGTATGCAAAAAACACTCAGGAGATTCTGTAGCCAGGTGGCAAAAAGTTTTGTGCTCTGACGAAACTAAAATGGAACTTTTTGGCTTAAATGTAAAGCATTATGTTTGGCACAAACACAACACAGGGCATAACCCAAAGAACACCATCCCTACTGTGAAGCATTGTGGGTATATTTCTTGTCGGCAGGGACTGGTGCACTTGTCAGGATGGAAGGGAAAATGAATGGAACAAAGTATAGAGAAGTCCTTGAGGAAAACCTGCTGCCCTCTGCAAGAAAGCTGAAACTAGGATGGAAATTCACATTTCAGCATGACAATGACACAAGGCACAGAGCTAAAGCTACACTGGAGTGGCTAAGGAACAAAAAGGTAAATGTCTTTGAGTGAACCAGTCAGAGCCCCGACCTAAATCCAATCGAAAATTTGTGGCATGATTTGAAGATTGCTGTCCATCAATGCTCCCCAAGGAACTTGACAGAGCTTGAACAGTTTTGTAAAGAAAAATGGTCAAATATAGGTGTGCAAAGTTGGTAGAGGTCTATCCCAACAGACTCACAGCTGTAATTGCTGCCAAAGGTGCTTCCACCAAGTATTAACTCAGGGGGTGGAGACTTATTCAATTATGATCTTTCAGTTTTGTATTTTTAATACATAATTTTCTGTTCTCAATAAAAACTTTTTTCCCCTTAACAGTGTGGAGTATGGTGTGTAGATAAGTGGAAAAAAATCCTAATTTAATGCATGAAACTCTGAGGTACTGTCACAAACACGGCTGTAGTGGGTGACGCCAGACCAGAACCTGGAACCAACACAGAATAAACAGAGAGGTGGAGGTTGGTGAAGCTGAGCGATTGTTTTTGCTCAGCATTTAATAATTAAACAGAGCAGAAAATAAAAGGTTGCAAGACAAACAAAACACAGGACAAGGCACTTTAGCCAAAATAAAGAGATAAACAAAACGGACTACACAGACAAACACGGTGAGCTGATATTATTATTTTCTATCACTATTATTACCTCCATCTCCAATCCCGTTCTCCACTCACCGAACACACAACCCCGAGTGAGTGAAAACATGCTGCTTTTATGCAGCTGTACCGAGAATCGATTGCTAATCAGTCATTCAATTGGAGTCTCAGTACAACTGCATGTGAATTAATAAGCGCAATTCCCTGTGCTCACAAATTACTACATTTTACCTGCACGTGAATTGCTGTGCAATCCTCATGCCTAAATACCAATATACATTTTAAACACTCGTGCGCATACCCCCCATATATATATATATATATATATAGACACACACACACACACACACAGGGGTGGGTGTACCACAGGGAAGCAGAAGTCTAATAGACAGTTCAACACACCAAATTAAAACCATAGCTTGAGCTTGAAGGAATGCAAACATACTGGGAATTCCCCTAGTGTCACCAGGTTGCGTTTAAGAGCTCCAAAGATTATGTTTGACTGTTACTAGTCAGGGGTACATTGCAAATCCCAAAGCAGCTACAGCAGCTGCAATATCTTGAGCAGTGAGCAGTGTTCACCTTTGTTATAGCTGTGTGTCCCTGGTTTTGTATAATCTTTCACCTCCCTCACCAACGTGTGTGTGTGTGTGTGTGTGTGTGTGTGTGTGTGTTTTCTTGGTTATCTGTGGTTATAATTATTGCATTTTGAAAGTGCATTTTAAGACTCATTGATCAAAGTTCATGGCAAGCAAGTTTGAAAATGAAACCTACCCAAGCAGAGCTTTGATGATAGTACTGGGTGCCGGGGGTCTTAAATTGCTGAATGTGACCTTGAAAGTCAGTGAAACTCAATACGTTTTCAATGTAAAACGTGCACCACTGCCAAGCTATAGTTTACCAGCAGTATAATGCTACTCAACTGTAATATAGTAAACCCAGTAGTGGAACTTCTATAACCTTCTTTAACTGTTATCTTCTTCTTTCTGTTTAGTCCAGCAGACAGGCTATTCTCTTTTTGTAATCAAGAACACAAAAGACAAGCAAACTATTATGCAATTTAAATTAACAGCAACTTCAGGTATTTTATACTATTATATTTGACCTGCAGTATTTAGTTTCGTGCAGTTCAAAAAGTACTTGAACTAATATAACATATTATTACAATCAAATACAGGTTGAAAGCCACATATAAAATACTTTTTCAAACTTTACCTTTGCTTCAGCTATCACCACACTATAAATGATCTTCCTATGGAACAGGTATTAGAACATCACCTCTTTTGCAAAGGAAGCAAATATATATTGTGGTGGTGGCAGTCAAATGGGCTTCAATAAGGTGAAAATGAAGTCTAATGAACAAAACAGTCAATAGCAAAAAGATAAGGAAGTTCAAAGAAAGCTGTTAATCTTATAAGAAAAGTGTATAAGATATTTCATTATGATGCTTTAAAGACAACTGTAAGATAACACCTTAATGAGAATGTAATACTGTAAACATCTTACAGTATTTTTTTATGCAGTATGAAAATAAGCTGTATCACTTTAGCTTGAATACATCACCTGTAAACATTTACAAATACTTTGAATCCCTTTTAAACTGCCTTAGAAATGCACCCAAGCACTTGTTTCATGAAAAAGAAACGAAAATGTCATAAAGCTCTAAAAAGCTATGTGTTTGTGGAGGTACCACCATGTCTTTGTAAAGCAAACACACAAGCCATGTTCTAAGTTACCTGTTGCTGCCACCCTGTGGCAATCCAAGACTATTCACCCATACTCGTGATGTATTTTGCAGTTCTAATTTAGACATAAAGGGGCTGATGTAAGCGTAGGCATACAGCCTAGCAGCCAGGCAATTATTTTGCACTGAGGCCTATGTAAGCTTAGAGCAATGCAAATTACACGCAAATACTGAGCTGCAATCGTGATAGTGCGTCGCCTGTGCATCGGGCTATTTAACGGCTGCACTTACAGCCCAGAGGTGAGGTGAGTTAGGAGTACAGAGAGCAGCAGGTGCTGTATGAGATCTGTGGAGCACAAAAATCAAATCAAACAAAATAATACGTCAGAGGAAAGGCAGTCCTCTTGGCGCACGGAAAAGAAATAAGAAGTTTTCTGAGGAGGAGCTGAGAGTCCTTATGGCTGAGGTCACTCAGCATGAAATGTAGTTATTTGGAAGCACCTCAATCAACATCAGTTATGCTACCAAAGAGGCCATATGGTCCTCTATATTGGAAAAAGTCTGTCAGTGCTGTCAGTGTTGTGCAACGCAGTACACGCATGCAGCTGGAACAGGAGGAGGGCCGTCATCCACATCACAGCTGACACCACTGGAGAGGCAAGCAGAGAAGACAATCCATCCCACTAAAGTGACCCTGGGTTTGAAAATGCAGTGTCTTCGCTGTCTTGCCCTTCTCCTCCAAAGGTTTTCCTGCCTGTCCTCAACAAGAGCCAAGGCCCACCGCATGGGCAGTGTACCACAGCACCCATCCTGAGGCCAATGGCAGGTCTCTGAAGGTGTGTGCTTTTATACAGATCTTAATTGCTCGCTTCTACACAGTTTTGGGAGGGTCAGCAGTTGCCCAAGTGCCAGGCAAAATCCTTACATCTCATTGCTTAGTATTCTAGCTCCCTGCCAAAGTCCATGCTCTTTTATTCCTTTGAATATCATTTAAATGGATTAATGATGGCAAAGTGCTCATTTGACAGCGCCAGGTGAAAAACATTCTTTACATGCGCCGCATTTTAAGTGACCACTAAAGCCTAACTTTAGCGCTAAACACAGATTTTGGCAGCAATGTGGGTGTTTTGCAGTCATAAATCACTTCGCACATATCCTTACAACGGCCCCAAAAACTCAAGGTTTTGAGGTGCTTGAACGCCACCAGAGTGTGGAGGTGCTAGTGTGACAGGGAAGAGGCTGGGTGCAAGCTGACAACAGCAGTGTAGTTAGCAGAATTAATCTGTTACAACAGTGCATCCCACAACAACACTAGGCAAGCGATAGAGCTTTGTGATGTCTGGTGCTCAAAGGCCTAATTTGATAGCTCAGCTGGTAGAGGTGATAGCAGCAGTGGAATCCATAGACAACCATAAGTTGCTTTTTCAATTGTGGTTCGAACGACAGCAATTTTTTCGCATTCTTTTTAAGACTATGTGAATAAATAAGAGCAAATAGACACATGGAACATACTTACAGTTTTCCCAGATGTATTAGACAGCCTCTATTCATCTGCAGGGTAGCATGCAATATATGTTGATTTCGGTTTAATGTTTTAATAATGAGATGGAAACATGCAGGCTTTTGCCTACAGTCCAGACTTACCGTAGCTCCAGCTGAATCCAATCTGAGTACTGGAATAAGGAGTTCAAAGTCCACCATAATGTCTCCTATTTCAATAATGAATGAGTGTCTGGACTTGTGATAAGGACATTTCTTTACTAATCATATTACTGTTTACTTTTGACTACAGTAAAATTAAATATCTTTGTATCTGAAACCACAGGGTGTCAATACTGTGAGCACCACTGTATATACAGTATCTGAGAGGGAAATGTCAGCCTTGCTGACACAAGGATTTAGTTCAAATGGTAGTGCACTCACTTAGCATTAGCGAGCTGGTGGGATCTAGTACATTAAATCTCTATAAAGTGACTATTTTCTGTTCCAAATTTTTAAAGAGCAGGTCACATTTATGGTATAGCAGTTGTTTTTTATGTTTATCTGTTTTCATCAGTGTTCGTTCTGTCATTGTGAACTTTTAAACCACAATGTTAATTGAGCCTTTGATGCCCCCTTGTGGTTACAAGCTAAACTATCTCATGTTTTTGTTTTTTAATATAAGGTCAAGATTATAATGTTGAGTTTAGGAATTGTATTTGCTGGCAGAGGTTCTGAGAGTGTTTTGCCTCCACACTGCTGGTCCTGACGTGCCGGCACGCTCAGTGTCGCCCGCTTTCACTGTAATCCTGCACAGTGGCTGCAAACTCTTCGGTGCCCATCCATGTCTTTCTAAGGGTGGTCTTGCCGTGTTTTGGCATACGAGCAGATCCCCCTACTGTGCCCATTGGCAAAGGTATTGAGATCCGCGCAAAGAGATGGTTGACTGACGTCGCTTGGTTTCTCCAAAACTACTTATCGTGGTGGGACCCACGTGGGTTGCACAAGATCAAAACTGTTTTCACCATCTTTCTTTTTCTGTACCCACTTTCTTTAAGTGATCAGGGCCACTGCAGCTGCCACTTCCAGCTAGCAGGGTCAGCTGCAACACAGCTCCTGTCCCTTTCCAGTTGAACTATCTAGCTATTGCTTTTAATATAGCTTGCTGTGAATATATTGCACCAATCTGGCCCTTACATTCCTCATTAAAATCCCTAACATCCACATGCAACTAGTGGAACGACTCCAACAGAGGACCTGGTTACATCCAGCAACTTACTCAAAATCCTATGAGAGTCAGTTCCAGAGCCCCCCCTGTCACACACTTCCATCCACATATATTGTGATTCCAAACTGTGTTATCCTGCAATATCACGAAATAGTAAAGTTTATACAAAAAAACGTTAACCGATTACTGTGCACAATATTTTTGAGTGAGGGCCCAACACGACCATTGTCCACTTTCTTTTGAGTCGCCAAGCTTGATTATTTTGCAAACAGATAAACTGAGCAGTGATACACAGAGCCCACAAGGAACGCCCTCCCCCAGAAAAAAGCGGTCACATGATGATTGCAAATTTGGCTGTTTTACTGGACAAGAACGATACTATAACACATTGGCGGGGCGGGGGGCAAATACAAAGGAAAAGATAATTAAGTGTATGAATTACTAAACTTAAAGTGTACGAATGCATACTGTATCACAACAAAATGTATAATGGATATTATTATGTGTAACCAATAGATATATTGATATTGATCAGTATTAACATCTTAATACAATTTATTATGATAAAAAACAACCCCTCTTTAGTAAGTCGAAAATGCCAGGGGCGCCATAGAACGTTGTGTTAACCGAAGTGTGTTCAGTAAAGATGAAACGAAACTACCCAAGCGGTGCTGAAAAGTGAAAAAAAAGCACTACAGAAGGAGAAAGGGGTTGAAAAATATCCCAAGTTAACCAAATTTTTACACAACAAGCAGCTGAACAAGAAGAGTGACCAAGCACATCTGCAGCTGCTGCTGCTATCGCTGCAGCTACAGGAGGGCACCTGAGAATGCTGAAACAGACCCTGCTGCGAAGAATGAGCAGCACGCCCACGCGGAGGGGGTTCCCACAACACTGGAGACTGTGCTTGATACAGCAAGTTTACTAGTACTATAAAATAACTAGGCACTTTGGCCAGATAAAATTAGTGACACGCAGCGCTGCGACATTGTTAGGAGAGGGCCATCTCAAATTATAAACATTGATTTTCCTCAAAATAACAACTCAATGCCATGCAGTTTCATCAAGGAAAATTACATGCTAAATATGAAGAATGGGGAAAAAAATTTGAGGATACTCCCGATCTATTCAAAACCTCGAATTCAGAGTTTTGTTTTTGTTGTACTCTGTTTGGCAAACGGGGTAATGGTTTGTCTAAAGAGGGGTTCTGGTACTGGCAGCAAGCTCTCACGTACACTGAAAGACTATGAACACTAAAAAATGCACACAGGGAACACAAAGATCTGGCGCCAACTGCAGGTTCAATTGAGCACTGGCACAACAATTGACAGTGCCAGTCAGGAATTATCATTGCTTGAGGTACTAGAAATCTGTTCTAGCAAGGCTTGTTGCTATTGTGTGCCATCTCACTGAGTGGAACCTGGCTTTTCATGGCCACACCATGAGGCTGCACAATCCGCAAAACGGAAATTTTAATTTTAATTTCCTTTTGGTACAGTAGTATGTGTTTGTAGCTCTTGTATTTGTGCTTTTGTTGGCAGCAATTGTGTTGTTTATCCTATGCAAACATTGTGTGCTTGAAAAGTCATTTGACAGCAACAAGCTTTTCACTTAAGAATGATATGTTGCTGCAACTGTAGGCTAGCTACTAATTCACTGTGCGTTCGAATGTAGTGTTGCGTTTGCAGAACTTGTCCAATTGTGTTTTTGAGGAATGTGAGCCAGGAAGTGGCAGTGCGCAAGAGCATAGTTTTCTCAGGGATTTTACTTTGTTGTTTATCTGCCCCTTTGTTGCTCCGCCAGTACTTTCTCCACTGCTGTGATGCACAGATCTTAAGACAATGTACCTGCATTGTTTGCAACAGACTCTTTTTTTTTCTTTTTGTTAATACGTAATTGCATGACCTCTGCTGTTTGTTAGCTATTGTTTTTGTTGAAGCAGTAATGCATTTATGTATACCTATTGTTTTTGTTCTTACATTCTTTTCCACTCCCACAGAAAAAATAGACAATAATGCCTGATTTATTGTAATTTGGTTTTAAAAACTATAAATGTTCTATAGCATCACTCATTCTCAAAGTTCCTGATGTGGTTTACATTTAAGATATAAAGAACGAAGGCTGACAACCTTTTTGCGTTTGTGAGAAGTGAACCCGGGGGGGTGGGGAGTCGAATGTTGTGGGGGGGGGATTTGCAATTGTGTTTTGCATGAGGCCCTGTCACAGAGACGGCTGGAGTGGGTGGCGTCAGACCAGAGCCAGGAAACAAACAACAAGAGAAAGGTGGAGTTTGGTGGAGCTGAGCGAATGGTCTTGCTCAGCATTTAATGAATGATCAGACAGACAGAAAATAAACGGTTATAACAAACAAAAACAGGACATGGCACATTCGCCAAAATAAACAGACAAACAAAACAGACTGAACAAAATACGGTGAGCAGATATTTACTACGACTACGACTACTAATATTATTATTATTATTATTCGTATTACCTCCGTCTCCAATCCCGTTCTCCACTCACCGAACACACAACCCTGAGTGAGTGAAAACATGTTTATGCAGCTGTACCAAGACTCGACTGCTAATCAATCAAATTTCCCATGCTCACATATTACATTTTACCTGCACATGAAGTGCTGTGCAATCCTCGTTCCTAAATACAAATATACATTTTAAACACTCATGTTACACAGACCCGTTTATATCCCGTGTACCAATGACTATACACCAACATTGACACACAACATATAACAGAAAATACACACAGGGGTGGGCACTTTGCCACAGGCCCCCATGTTACTGACGGTACCACTGGAGATATCGTCCAGCTTGCACTGCTTTTAACTATCAATTCAACTATCAAGCTAACAATTTCAAAATCATTCTTGTATTTAATATTATCTTTTAAACTGTGTGCTGTGATAAATCAAGATATAAGGATTATTGTGTCATAAATAAAAAATGTCTAAACCCATACTTTAAAACATACAAGAATCACTATAGAGAGTGACAGTCGTATGAAGAAACAGTAATACCGGTCTCCCAAAGAAGTGATGTAGATCTGCGGTTCTTTCTTTTCTGCAAAAGGTCCCGAGGTGGGTTTCTGGACAGGTTATAGCTATTCTAATCAATGTAGAGGACAGTTTGTTTGAATCTTGAACTTTTCAGAATAACCTTGGATACTCTTCACTTCGAAGCACGCCTCCTCCCTGATAAACTGGAACTCATTCACTCCCTCCTTCAATTCTTCCAGACCAGCCACACCAGTTCAAAATGGGACCTTCTTTCGCTCTTGGGACATCTCAATTTCACCATTCGCATCATTCTTCAAGGCAGGATTTTCATTTTGCGTCTCCTTGCTCTCTCTACCACAGTTTAGAAGCCTGGAGAGACATCAGGATTTGGTCTTCCCTCTACAGCATTGAAACAGCCTTTCTTTATTCTACAATGACTTCATACCCCCCCCCCCCCCCCCCCCCGATTCATTCTGTATTTGGCAGAAACCTCAGCAGCAAAAAGTAATTTTAACCAGCATTTAATCAAAAGTGATATATAGTTATGGTTATGTATTATTTCAGAGGGCTTATTCATGACATTTACATGGTCTAAAACGGGTATTTCAAAATTTTCATAATTAAACATAAAATATATTTCTTCCATATAGATGCAGCAGCCAAACTCAATGTCAGCAGGACTTCCACTGCAGTGGAATCTTGTGTTTGTTGTTCTCCACGATATATCTTTGCCCAGCAGAGTATTGCTAGCAGCCACCTCTCCGGCAGGACCACCAGAGGTTTCTTCCCGGCAGGAGCTTTTCCTCTCCACTAAGCGGTGACATTAATAATTAACCTCTATTTCTTTTCCATTGATGGCGCAGTTGCGGGAAGCCAGGGGTTCTCTTTTGGGTGGGAAATAAAGCTCACTTCCAACCTCAGAGGCCCAGCCGCACTAGCCTTGTCCTCCACCAGGAAGGTTCTTAGCAAGCCCAAGGGGACCCCCGGCCAAACCTCTCATAACTCTCTTCCGTTTTCCCATTGTCTTACCTCTAGGTTCTCCTTGGGAGAAGTATCATTTGCTTCCCAGTCTTGGAGACCGATCGGTTCGGTCTCACCTCCGCGAGGGCGATACTCAGTGAGAAAATCATATACTCACAAAGCACTTCTATTCTCAATTTCCGAGGTTCTTCTTCTACACAGCCCTTGCTCCTGTTTCATGAATTACCTTTTTCAATGTGGACATCATTAAAGATACAGTAATGCTAGGTAAGGAGGCTGCACAAAAAAATCCAATGTCTCCAGCTGTTGAATAATACTGTTCAAAGCAAAGACTAATTAAAGGATTAAAGGATAGAGGTTTGCAGCTGAATGAACTGCTTTGCTCTCCAAATTGTTTCTGTTCAACGATATGTAACTTTACTGTTACTTTACCCTGTTATTACTTTTGCAGTTTGTATAACCATAGAGATGCATTGTAAGTGTTTTTTTTTATTTTTTATTAGAGCTTCATTTATCAAGTGTTTTGTACATTCTCAAGCCGGACACCCTCATCAGTTTTATTCCCAAAGTACAGCAGTTTATATGTAGTTACCTAGTTAAATAGTGAGCCTTCTGTTGGAATGATTGCTGGTAGGACTATCACTGTTGCCCAATCGATACAGTACTTGGTGGCAGTGGGTGGAGGCAGATGCAAACGTTTTGTATAAAAGGCTTTTCACATAAAATAAAAAAAGACAACTGAAATATGTAGTGGTCCCCAACAAAGCATTTCACATTTCACTTCATCTTGGACTGGAATCCTGCCTATGGTATCACCCAAATAAATCAACTGTACTAGATGCATTTGGTGGTTTCTATTCAAAGTTACAAAAAGCTTTGAGCAAAAAATTATATAGATGGAGCCGGTATCAGTATGCAGTGGGTATGCTAGCTAGAAAAAGGGTTGATTTCCCAGCTGGAGAAAAAGAGGTCATGAGCAAAGAGCAGCAACCAAACAGGTATAATGGCATGGTCAAGTGGCATGCTTACCATGAGCAGTTCGTGGTGGCTCTCAATGGATGGACGATCCCCAAGAACCTGTCACTGGTATCCAAGAGTGCATCCTTGGATTGTACCTGTTTATGGCACTGGATAGTTGGTAGCTGGGCGTTATACTGCAGCATGCAGCACATGGTAAGATGGCAATGACAGCTGCTGATCATGGGTTCTGGTCTTTGCTACCTAGGAGCTGCGAACGGAGTCTGGTGCATCATTAGATTAGCAGGGGCGATGCAGCACCCAAGTTCCACGGTGAAAAGGGGTGGCTCACAGGATCCTGTCAACTACACATCTACGAAACAAAGGGATCTGTGTGGACTGTCTCAAAAAGCTTTAAACAAAGAGAATATTTTATTTTTATTATAAGCCCTGAAAGCATGAATGTTAATGTGTTTTTCTTTGCCTTGAACAAAGGCCTAAGTAAATAATTTTCAAAATAATTTTGAACTTTATAGAGTTTTCACTTCACTAACAATCCTGTTCACACAGCCTGTGGCACATTCATTGCAAAATGTATTTTGATATTGACCATGTAATACTTCTAAAGGCAAGAAGATGGCAGTAATTTCTAAGACTAATATACATATATATATATGGTTAAAGATCGTAATATCACATATTTCCAAGCACCAATTTGTGTATCTTATGTATGTTTTTTATATATATATATATATATATATATATATATATATATATATATAGAGAGAGAGAGAGAGAGAGAGAGAGAGAGAGAGAGAGAGAGAGAGAGAGAGAGAGAGAGAGAGAGAGAGAGAGAGAGCAAACAACTCTATATCCACTCACCAATCACTAGGAATACTTAATGAAAACGAAAAGCAATTGAACGCGCACTATGTCAACAATTAGCTACAATATTTTGTCTCCCGTCTTCTTCAGATAGCGTGGTAGAAGCAGCTAGGTAAACTAGTGTTGTTGTTCAAGTTTGAAAGTTTGAAACTTACACAGTGACTTACAGAATAACTTTTATCTGTTGTAGCTAATTATTCAAATAGCGAGTTTGCAGTTTGTCAATTAATTTTTCTTCTTCATTAAGTATATAACACATGTATCTTTGTGTCAGCAGCTATTCTTCTGAAGTGAATCCAGTAGAGCATCTTCCATGACATATTTGCAACAGAACTCTGCCAGAGGCACCACAGTACAGGTGACATGACATGTAGACTGAATGTTAAGCATCTGAAACAGTTTTCTTTAACTGAGACATTTATTGTTTAAAAAGCCAGACCTTCATTCATCTGAAGAATGAATTCCAGACTGCATTTGTCACTGAGTGCACTGGTGCCCCTGTATTGCCGCCATCTAATCACCACCATCAGACAGTCACAACCCCACACACTTAGCTGGCCATAATGTCAATTAGGCAGCCAATGTCACCCACTCCACCAGTCAGTATCATCTAGCCGCAATGCAGCAACATATGGTCAGGCTATCACACCTTTCTCCAGTCATCAAGTTAGCCACAGTCGTTAGTTTGGTAACCATAAAAAATAGGAGCATAGCCAAAAAGACGGTAAAGTTCTCGAACCAGAATAAAAGAAGAGCAGAAAATAAAAAAGGCTTAGCTTCCCAGGGAATGATGCTTGTGCTTGTGAGGTGCTGTGTGTAAAAGGTAGTGCTCAGGGTTTTGTGCTGGCTCTGTGGTGGCAGCTCCTGGCTCTTTAATCCTCCTCTGCAATACACACAGACAATTACAAAAAAAACCCCCAAAGCTCTGGCCGTGTTTTGCTTTCAGTGCAAGGTCCGGTACTGACGTAGCTGCTTCCTCTTTGTACCATAAAACTCCTCCCTGTAATCAACACATCGCCATGGCTTCTCCAATCGCTCTCTGCACTGTAGCTGATTGCAGTGGAGTCCTTCCAGGTACATGCAGCTACGCGCTCCCCCTAATATGGTTTCCGGTTTCCGCCTACCTTCGAGGCTGCCCATCTAGGAGGAAGCATACCATCAACCTTACACAGCGCCCTTTCTGTTCTGGAGAGAGATTTATAGCTTTAATTATTTCACTCTCTGTCACAGAGAGAAACAAAGAATCATCACAGAGGGGCCTTATTTTTGTACCATGGTATTCACTGTGCTTGTCTCATTCTTAGTCCTGAAAGAACCACACTTAATGAAAGTTATATTTTATAGTATACCTACATTTTTATAAAAACTTCATGATCTAAAATGAGGAACTGTTCTGCTAGTCCCATGTTTTTTCTGCCGGATTTTCAGTGTTTTGGAATCGTGGAAGGACCACATAATTATGACTCGTCATCATTCTCATTGATTGGAATTTTTGTGAGTAGTTCTCCACACACATTAAACTTGCGTTAGGGATTTTGTTTAAATATAGCTGATACAGCATAGGTAAATAAATAAATAACAGAGATAAATAACAGAAAATGTTCATACCGTATAGTTAGCAAAATTTTTCCCCTGTCTCTGTCTGGTTTGCCGACTGCTGCATAATACAGTTTATATCCCGCCCGTCATATTTGTTTTTGTCGAGTTGAATTTGTTTGAATTTCAGAAAGTCCAAAAACAGTTACAATGACGTTTTAATCACCATTTTAGTGTTTGGAGCATCTTTCTTTTGTAGCATGTTTTGCAATTCATTTTCTGTTCATCACAGAATCGGTGTTCAGCCATTTTCTCTTGTGAAGAGTGCAGGGGAGAAAGGCGTTCCTTTTAAAAGTGGTGGGACTGACAGTGATGTGAATCAGTCACATGACAGACCGAGACTATTAACCGGTGTAAGGATGTTAAGGCAATATCCTTACACTTTACACTGATTATATATATATATATTATATATATATATTATATATGATATATATATATCGATATATTATATAGAAGAACAAAAGTAGGAAATCTGTAACCGACATTCTGTATTCCCACCCCATAAAAGCAGTGGGGAACGTTCAGTCACATTCTGCAGACGTCTATTCATTCTTCTGTAGTCAATTTTGACTTCTTTTATTCTCAGAGTGCAGATAACACAAGAGACATCCATCTGCACTGCATAAAGATTGATATTTACAGAATGCATGTGTGTGCTATCTGCCAACACAGTACTAAAACACTGGAGAATACAGAACATACTGGTATTACAGCACAACGTGTACAAACCAACTGTGACGGTGAGGTCATCCCTCCCATTAAACTGTATTAAGTTGTTGATGCAGTATGACACTGAAAAGTGCTTGGTTGATCCGTGTTGTTGGTGCGCCCTCTCAAACTGACATGACACAGCACATTCCACTTGTTCATAAACACAGTTTCATAACAGTGTACCTCTATTAGAATAGTGAATTAGCAGTACAGCTATGACCAAAAGTTTTGCATCTCCCTATATAATTAAATAATTTTGCTTCACAGTCGAAGGAAGCTTGTGGAATAATGTTACATTAGCATACTGAATTACATATCGCTTTGTAGTTTTCCATACTTAACGAAAAAAAATTGACATTTCGAACATGCCTTAAATACTACTGTACAACTATTATGGCTTCCGGTAGACTTGTGCGATATCGTTCTGTAGTTTCTTTAATTACATGATGTTAAATAAAACATCTAAATTATGTTAATCTAGGCTTTGTTTATTTACTTTTTTACATCTGGAAGATGAATCATACTATCCAGATCAGGTCGCCCTCCCAAACTGAGCAGCTGGGTAAGCAGGAAACTGATTTGGGATGTCACTGTGAAGCCAAAAATGACCTTGAGAGAGCTGCAAAGTTCTATGTCTGAGATGGGAATCAGCCCAAGGAATTGGTGAATCCTGTATGCTCTCACCTGCACAGGAAACAGGGCCGGGAGGGAATATCTAAGGGGGGGGGGGGGGGGGGGGGGGGGAGTAGGGTTAAGACTGTCCTTGACTCACTGGCATTGAACTCGGCAATTACAGCTATAGCCGTTAATCGCATGAAGGGACTGGCAATTAAGCTATAGGTTAGGGTGGGGGGGGGTATAGGGTATATACAGCAAGCAAGGGGTAAGGGGAGTGGGAGTAATTTAGGTAGGGTGGGGGGGGAGACAGAAATAAAGATACTAAATTGGTTGTGTACAGTGGTTCCAGAGCAGGTAGTTATCAGACTAGATTGGAGAGAAACAGTCTGGGTGGTGGAAGACAAGGCAAGGACGAGCACAGACAAGAACCGCTCTTGGCATCGCTATTTGCACATCTTTGTCGTGACGCTATGCAGTGAGCTTCAGTGTAAATAATCATGTAGTGGAACTAAATTTCCTATGTGTTCCTATTCCTAAATTTCTCGTGTGTGGTTAATACCGTGTTTATTATTTTGGGACTGTAACCCCTGTTTAACAGTGCACATTACTGTGTATTGCCTGGGGTTATCATTTGCGGGCATAACGAACATTGTTTGAATTTACGTGTTTGTCATTACTTGAGCACTGCATCAACTCTACACCTGTGCACTGCAACCCACTTGGTCACAGGCCTATATACCTGTATGATACCAGCTGGTAACTGTAGACACAGTTGAGCTCAACACTCACACAGCTCAATTCATCCTGTAACTGTTCGGAGTTCTGAATCCAGCTGATACCTGTGAACTCAGATCACCTACATGACCATTTCCATTCCAAAGTAAATAAAAGTAAGTAAACCATGGTTGCACCGTACAACTGCCATGCTTTACCATTGCTATTGTGTTCTTTCTTTATTTAACTTTGTAAGAGGATTTTGAAAATATTTACTCATGTTCATCATTTTAATAAGTAAAACTTTGTTTTTGTTTTTTTTAGCTTAAATGTATAATGTGTTTTGCCCTGTTAAGGTATGTTTTACGAGTTTTGGGAATACCAATCTGAATGTGATTTACCATGCCTGTGCTTTCTCATCATTTTGTTAATTTGGATTTCTAACGTTTGACTGCACTTTGCTGTGGCTTTATCATGACATTGCATAGAGAATGTGTTTTAGGGGTTACACCTACGCACAGTGCAGTTTAAAATACTTGATATAATGCAGCAAACCAGTAAGTATTTCCTTAGGAATTATAGAACACACAAGTGTCTGATTTCCACCACTTTTTGTTTTAAAAACTTGTACATTTTAAAGCTAGCAAGAAAACTCTGACTGTAAAATCAGTATTTTGTTATCTAGAAAAAAACATGGTGCAAAGTCTGAATTTTATATAAAACCAAAAGTGTAGAAATAAAAGTCATCACTAGAGGGTGACAAATATACAATTGCTTATTCAGTTTATTGAACTGCAGTAAAGTATACCCTATTGAAAACATTTCTGGCTTGGCTTAACATTCATGTCTCTAAAGATTAATATCAATCCACAGATCATTACCTAAAATATTGCTGGTTAAAAACAATGAAGAGAAACAGAAAATAATAGCAGTATAAGAAACTGGAAATTAAATGAAATACACATAATCAAATGAACAGGCTTGTAAAGGAGTATATTTTATATAGACATATGAATTTATATATACTGTACAGGCATGATTATTTCCAGCTTACATTCATATGCAAGAAAAATTCTCACCTGTTAGTGCTAAGAAACAGAGATTAATTTACCCCCCTAAACTGTGTTTCTGCAATGCTGACAGCCAGTACTGTTATGACATTGAATGTTGTACCTGTCATGACTGTCAATCAGACTGTGTTCCTGTGTTATTTGACTTACTAGTTTTGTAGAATTTACTGTAGCCCAACAAGTAACATAATCTTTCAAAAATGTAAAGATGGAGAAAGATTATAAATACACAGGGTTGAGTCTGAGATTACCTGTAGGAAAAGTCTTGATACAGTTAAAGTGGAGAGGTCTGTTTTTGGCAACTGATAATATGGATCGATACATCTCCCTTAAAAAAAAAATCCAATAGATTTTCTACAGATTTTCTTCCTTTGCTTTAACCAACCAATGTGATTTTTCCAGCATGATGAATTTATTTGTAACTGGCTTGCACACACACTCTCTCATACGCTATACAGTAAATTCCAGTTTGTAGAGGCAATAGTGATATCATTATACATTACAGTTTGCGTTAGTCTTTATAAGTGAAACATCACATTATCATAAGTTATTCTTGGCTAAAGTCTATCATGACAAAGCCATAAAGTAAAAAGGATGTTTAGATTTTGATCAAGCCTTCCAATCATAGGCAATGAGTCTCTTGTTCAATAAAACTACCTTCTGGTTTAGAGAAAAAACTAAGAAAATCTAGTCACAGGAGACTTGCAGATGTGTTATAGTCACTAGATGGCACTCTTTTGATCTTTGCTATTAATGTAGGACTGTTCACCACAAGTTTATAGCAGATCGTAGATATTTAACACTTACTATCTAGTTCTGTTGTACATGTTATACTGCATCTTCATTTGCAATGCACTATGACCCATACTATAGCTTGTAAGGATGCATTTCACATACATAGAAAAATGCTATTTTAAATCATTGGATACAACTGCAGATTTTCCAGAAAGAAGAATCTTTCTTCAAGAATCTGCATACAGCAGAACTTAAACATAGCATTAACTAAAATAATATGATTTTTGAGCTCTATTTTGAATAATAGAACATAGTTATAATTGTTAAAGTGTATTGTTTACTTTTATATATTGCAGTACTTTTGAGAAAGTTTCAAATGTATTGCAAAGAGGTAAGCAGTGCAGGGCCAACCCAGATTTATTTTGGGTAGCCACGTGAAGCTTAGCCTTTGACTTCCATTAAGTTTTGACATATTATGGAAAATTATCAAAGACTCTTTAAGTTATAAAACAGATATGAAGTAGAACAATTAATCGGAATATATTTTAATTATAAAGGTAGATAAATGTAGACGATTGCCAGTGGGGCCTGTATATATAGTACACAGGATTCTCCTTAGGCATAATCTAAGGACAGCTTGTAACCTAAGATGGTTGCCAATTTTTTGGTTTCAGTCTTGTATCTTAGAACAGACTCTCCATAAAGTTCCATTACAGGTGGAATTCAGTAGAAACAACCCTTTTCACTATACCATTGTTTTTAATCTCTGGGCATATCCGTGATGCAATCTCTTCACATTTTTCACATTATTATTTTACTTCATATTTGCAAACCATTTAGTCTTATATGTGACATACCTCTAAGATTAAGCAACCAAGGGTGCTTTGTTTTTGTTCACTATATAATTGTTAATTATTGTTAATAAACTTTTTCCCCAAGGAGAATTCATGGAAGGTTTTGGTGTATTATTCAGGACAGACATTTGCAGTTATATTCGGTGTGCACGATTCATCCTGTAGTTTAGACGGAAGCTGGTGGGTGCTGCTGCGGGCACCAAAATAAACTACAGCAAAGCAACATGCCTGTATTTCTGGTTTAAAATAATAATAATAATAATAATAATAATAATAATAATAATAATAATAATAATAATAATAATAATAAAACGATTTCCTATGTGAGACAGTTTCTGCAAATGCCTGTGCAGAATGGTGAGAATTCTGTAGTAATTTATGTGATCGCAGAATTGTGGAATCCTGGTAGGGTTAGTGATTAAACCTGTTCGTTTTTTATTTAAAAAATAGTGTAGTGTTGGATGTAAAGATGTACACAGAATAAAATAAAGTAGGCGAGTAGAACACGTTCTTATTACGTACTGTCCCATATATTCTAACATTCTGACAATTAAATAGTTCAATATTGAACACTTGATTTGGTGTGGTCGATGTTTACAAATGACGGTTAAATTAACGTTTGGGAAGGGGGGGCCACAATAAGGTCCTGCACTGGGGCCCATCTTCCTTTTCCTCCGCCACTGCACCCAACAGCGTTTCTCTAGATAATATATCTGGTTACTAATGTAACTATAAATCGTCAGATCATATACTGCTTGCACCTGATACACTTTTAAAACAGCACATCTAAAAAGCGGGAGATCGGACGCGCGTGACTCATGACGTTGCGGGTTTTTAGGTACTGGTTTATCTGTAGCCCAGTCCACTATCATTATTTTTTATGTTTATTTTGACATTGAATAAAATTATCTTATTTTTGTGTATTATTATTATTATTATTATTATTATTTGGCCTGCTTTCGGTATCAGATTGTATTTCGAGTAAAGAAAACGCAATAAATCATTCACTGTTTTCGTTAGGTGAGTAGGCACTTAAACTGCAGATATTACTGTAAAAGGCTATGCTAAAAAGGTAGGCTACTTGTGGAAATATTTAACTTCATTCGATTATAAAAAGGAATCCCGTGTCAGGTTTTGTTTTAGAGATCATGTGAAATGCGGTGGAAATGTCTAATCATAATCAGCAATCAACAGTGCCAAGGTGAGCTGGACAAAGAAGCGCACCGCACCACAAATAAATACATTATGTAGACCTGTTTATATACGCACAATTTAGTACAAAACGCGAGGTGTAATCAAAACGCCGCTGTGAAGTGTAGAAATGTCCAGGAGACCTAATATGATTTTTTCTTTTTTCTTACTCTCATCTGTACCTTATCAAACTTTGTAAGTTTTTTAATGAATGGCTGATTTCACAGACGCTGAATAGTACTAATTTGGGGTTATCTGACCTAAACATTACGTAGTCCATTGTACTTCAGGGATCATATGTGTCTTTGGAGTAACTGCTTTCGTTTACAAATCCTGTAAAATGCGGTTTTATTAATGTATTTTTGTATACCTTTTTATAATTGGTATATGTGATTCATTTCCGGTATGATTCAGTGAGTGTTAACTTTATCTGTATTATTATTATTTGTTTATTTAACAGACGCCTTTATCCGGGCGATTTAAAGAGATTAGGGTGTGTGAACTAAGAGCCACTTACAACAACTTCTCACCAAAAGACAGAGCAGGAGGAGGTTCACATCGTGAGTCAGCTGGGTTTTGCACCCGGGACCTCTTGGTTATAAGCCCATCTATTTAACCACCAGACCACACAGGCTCCTGTGTTGTTATTATTACAATTGTTTTTGTTTGACCTAAATACATTTTTTACTGAAGATGTTCAATCTTTGTATTTAATTTTAATGCCACTCAAATCGTCCTGGACAAGGTACCATTTTAATTGAACAGCCATTGCATTGTATTTTTGTACTTTCAAGTTAAAAACACACAGCATGCAAGTTGCTAGAATTATATTTTATGAGGAGAAAGAATAGGCAAGGACAATGCAATATATAACTCGTCATTTTGGAGCTGAGGGAAATAAGGTTTGGACAGCATGACACAATGCTGTTTAAAAGTTGTTGAAGTTGTTTAATACAGCATTTTGTTGATGCATTTTTTTTTAAAATATATTATTTATTTGATAGTTTTAGCTCTGATTCCGGGAGTTTAGTCATTGTATATGTACAATCCGGGCTATTACCAGAGCTAACATTCTACTGAGGTCAATCTTAGTTTTCAAGCTGCTGGCAGTATTTATATGACACGACAAACCAACAGAGAAAATTAAGTCTTTTGTATATCTAAGCCATTGTGCTTCAAAACAGTACAATTAAAAATATGTTTAAAAAAAATCTCAAAACTCCAGACACCAGAACACGAGACCACAGCAGCCCAAACAGGACTGCCTAATTTGTCACATGTAAAAGATTTATTGAGATTAAGATAGAGTGGTATACCAACCAACCCTGTGCTGTGTTTTTCAAATTCCCTCATTAATCCAGTGCACTGCTAGCCTAAGAGCACATTATGGCAGTAGTCACTTGCGTCTCGCAGCAGTGCTTGCTGGATGGATGGAGCGCAGCGAACAACGGAAGTGAGTGTGTTGCTGCTGGTTGGTTTGGCGCCTGTGGAGGGAGTCATTCCTGCAACGGCACTTCCGGTCGGCATTTTGTTCTGCGAGAGGGAGAAAGAGCGAACGAGACAGTCTGAGTGGATCCGTTTATCACAGGCAGCCGCTTCAGATTTTTTTACATAATATTTCCAAAACCTTCGAAATTTACAAACATGTCCATGTTCAAAGTATGAAAATCTAGAAGAGATTCGGTAAACAAACGTTTCCTTAGTAACCCCCGTTCGAGTCTACATGTTTGCAGTGAGACGGAAGAAGAGCGAACCCTCCCGACCCGGATTATTGTTGTTATATTATTTCTCAGAGCTGTGAGTGAGTGAGAGAGAGAGAGAGAGCGCGACATACTCGGATCGTTTACAAGCTTTTTGTTTTATTTTATTTTTTTCCAACAAAACAAACATTCTGAGGTAATTTCTTTACTTTTTGTGGGTTTGTACATATTTGGTTTCATGTGCTTCTACTGTCCAGCTTGTGAGGAATTTACTGTCGTTTTTGTATTTTGGTGGTTGTATGCGCTGTGCCCGCTGAGAGGCGCAGTGCCGCGGTTTTGTCATTCACTGTGAGTCCGAGGATTCAGCCAGCCCTGAGAGGCCAAACAGGCCTCTGAGAAACAATAAAAACAACAACCATTCACATGATCAAACATGGAAATAAACCAGCGATGATGCTTGTGTATGTATGTATGGAGGAGAACATGGTGTATCACATTTGTAATGAAAATGTTTTGTTCAGTGCTGATTGTAGTTGTACTTACTAGTTGTAGATGAAACTAATATAAAGCGATGTTCGAATTGAAATGCGATCAAGGAAACAAACCGATTACAGTTATCTAGCGCCAATATTATTTATATAAAGAAAGGTGTTTTCTGACAGTTGTTAAGTATTAGGACGCTTCAAAATTCGACTACAAATTTTTTAGTTTTTTCTCTTCTTTAGGTTATATAGTCTGTGACCATGAATTTAATTAATTAAACATGATTACTAGACACCATTTCCAGGGAGACGACGCGCTTGTGTGCCTTAACAAATAAACTTAATCTGAAGTTTGAAATAAGTCTCTGAAAGCAAAACCACAATGTCATCAGCCGAAGATAAACTGAAACAAATAAATATGCTAATTGCATGCTGATGAATGCCTACAATTTAATGAAAATGCAGCAGCATAGTGAAGGGCAAATCCCGACAGAAGAACCGCACATTGTTATACTAGATGAACATTGAGGTACATTAGTTTAATAAAAGCAAGAAATAGTAAAACTTTCAGCAAGTTGTTATAGCAGGGATTCAAAATACTGCAACTCATTCGACGTTTGGGGTAGATTGCCGGTATTGCAGAAAACCAAAACAGAATAAAATGTATTGAGCTTTAATTAGACATATGTTATCAAAAACAAATGTGTGGTGAACGTAACTTGGACATGTCTTCATTGGAGATTGAATAGTACAGTACGGTATGCAAAATATTAAAGTGGTCTTGGCTTGTCAGGGTAGGTCAGTGACGGCCTCTGTTTGTATTTGACTAGCGATGATGTGTGAATACGTAATGAGTGTGGTGTCATTTTAGGGCAGATGTGTTTGCAAGTGTAGTAAATTGCTGTCACATTAGGTAAACAAAATGCATACACTATTACTACTGAGGCGTTTTAACGTTGGTTGTGAATATGTTGTTAATAATACCACTTTGTTGTAGTAAGTACATAAAACACTTGCATATATTTCATTTATTTGTTCAATATGAAAAACTTGTGAACCCCAGCATTGGTGCAGTAATAAAGTATTTTGTTTTCAAAGATTATGCATGGAAATCAGATGAGATCTACTACACTGTAAACACAGATAGCGGGGTGAACGTTTCTGGTTGATTTGAATGTATTGGGATGTTTCTTGTTGCGGGTGTTAGTTTTAAAATTTATCTAATATATGTCGCAACAGTGAGATTGTAAATCGAAAGATTAACATATTGTATCTGAAAAGGCGAGCGGTTGGGTTGCGAGGAGAGGTTTTTGCTGACGGTCTGTGCAGATCGATAGGCAGTGATTCATTTACACAGGCAAAGAGCTGTTTGAATTTTAAAAAGCCTTAGGATCCCGCTGAGCCCCTATCCAGGCCTCCCTTCCTCTAATCTCAGATTCCTGTCTTTTGTGCTGGCTGCTTGCTCCTATCAGACGATTCTGACTGGTTGCAGCAGGATTTCGGGCCCAGATTGAAGCGCCAGATTTAACATAATCATTTTCACAGCAAGTACATTTAATAATAATAATATTAACAACAAAGCAGTCATATGAAATGTTACGCTAGAATCAGTCACATATAGCATTAAACAAATGCAATTCCACGTTTTGCATTCGTGGTTTCTGATGCGTCTTGTCGGACAGTATTGTTTTCAGGTGGACACAACGCCCCAGTGAGCTTGCAAAACGAGAGTGAATATTATTAAGTTAAAAAAAAAATCAGTTTCAGTAGATCTGTGCATTATAATTGTTGATAGTTTTAGCCTAGAATATACGTATGATTATGGTATCCAGTCTTGACAGCCTAATGGTTTTGTAGGCAGGCTTGAGGCCTGCACTAGTAGAAGGGAATGATCTCTAAACTGAACAGCAACTTTTAGAGGAATTGGGTAAGAATGAAGCATTTTTTCAGTTCGAAATAGTCTTCAGTAGTAAACAGCATCATATTCCTATATAATGTACAGTTGTGTGTGATTTTGACTTGAAACCAGCAGTATTTCCGTTAGGTTAGTGAAGTAAAAATACCATTTAACAATAACAAATCCTGTTTACAATTTGATTGGTCTGTGCCTGTGGAGTATGTTACCGTTTATTATAACAGAATTTTTTTTTTTTTCCCCAGTTACATTTTTCAAGCAGAAGTTTTATATTCTATTAGATATCAACCCCCCCCCCCCCCCCCCCCCATGAAAAAATACAATAATTTGCAGTGGTACAGGAAATCATAAGCATTACAGTTTGTGAAATATTAATTTCAAAAGGGGATGGGGGGATGTCTAATTCAATATCAGCTTCATGTGTTTTGAGTGATACCTTCACTTATTTTGTAATAGTATAGTTTTATAATGTATATGCATAACCATTGCAAGCTTGTAAAAAGTAAATTTGTAGCCTGAGCCTTGTTCAGCGCACATTTATTGTCAAAGGCAACGTATGACAGATGGCTGCTTATTTAAAGTTCCTGTTTTTATTGTAGGCTGGTAAGGGCAGCTGTGAATGCATGCCAGTTACAAAAAATAGTGTTTTTCTGCTTTGCGACACACTAAAGCAGTTTTAAACACAGGACCTAAATGACATTATTTTAATAAATTAGATTGCATCATAATCATAATTAAAATTAGCTTTTTATATAATAATAGATTATATAACTAGATAAATATCTGGTGTATTTGTTTACAGTTATTTGTTAATTAGTGACTGACTAGTAAGCCTGTACAATCACTTGTAATTTAAAACATAGATAGACTTCAATGTAGTGCTGTCAAAAGATGCATTACAATAAAAAATACTGTGTGTTTTAATATACTTCTTCATAAACTAACTTGTACAACGGCAAGTGTTTACAACAAAATTAAGTATGTATCTACAATATGTATTTGTTGATGTAAGCAGTCATAGTATAGACAAGGCATGTCATAAAACAGCATGATGGTATTTCTGTTCTGGGTGTTCGTTTGCTATCGCTGCATCCACACATGACAGAAATACTCATCTATTTTTTTGTCACACTAGCACTATATTGTTTGTTATTAATTGTCATTTATCTGTCCCAAGACATGCCTGGGTTAAAAACAAACAAGAAGTGGTGAAATGTGCACATCAGTAACTGCTGAACTGGTATTTTGTGTTTGTTACTTTATATATGTTTTAACAGTTGAAAAGCCATTCAGATAATTGTTTTTGTTAACTAGCTAAATGAAGTTAACCGTTACAGTACTGTATCATTGCCGATATTATATTTGATAAAGAAAAGGCACGTGCAAGCCGACAGTACTCCTTGGACTGAAGGAAAGTGCACTCGCTCATTGGACTGTAAATAAAATAGTCTTATGTTTGTTTTTTTTCATTACTGTAGCTTTCAGTATTACAAGCTGTAGGTTTGCTGTTTCTTTTTAATGCATTTTTCACTGCTCAAAATAAGATTTAAATACAGTACCAGGGCTCTTCACAACTTTTTCCCATTGAGGGTCTAGGACAAAAAAAAACAAAGTCTAAGAGGAAAATTTGGGGAGTCCCAATAAAGTACAGTCTTAATGTTATGGTATACATTTTAAAAAAATCTTTATTAATGTTTTGACAATTTAACAATAAGAAGCAAACACTGAAAGCCACAAACATTTTCTGTCTAAAAGAAGGAAGTACAAAAAGACGTAGCAATATGAAGTACTTAAAAAATAGATGGTGAGTAAGTAGATTCAAGAAAATGCACAGAGTCCTTTTCTTCAATCAGTTGCCAGGTTTATTGAAATATGCAGGGAGTCTGGTCCCAGGTACAGGACATACAGAACTCAAAATTACAATGTTTGCGTGACATTAAATACCCTTCTGTATAGATGGTCCACCTCCCCTTTCTCTGACATTAACCAATGGTCAAGGTAATTTAATTTATTGTGTGAGTGTTAATGTGTGTGTGTCTGTGTGTGTGGTCTAGTGTGACAACCTCTGAACTCAGTGCATTCTTCACACTCCTGGAGACAAAAGGTCCATACATCTGCCTTTTGTTATCTCCTTGCGACCCCCTTTGATGCCAGTGGGATTATCTCTTTTGATCTCTCTGAAGTCTAGAGCCTGTTCCCTTCTAGTCCACAGCATTGTTATCTCGTTAGCTTGCAGTCATTGTTGGGCAGTTTGTAGACGCATCGTCTCTATCAGTGGTTAGCAGTACATGCAATTTGAACCAAACAGTCTGCTATCTGCAATATTAGTCTCTTTTCAGAAAAGAACACCAGTATAGCTCTGCTAGTCCACATGCGTAGCAAACCCCTAATCAATTCTCAATCCATGTTTTCCAACATACCCTACTTTTAGAATATAAGATGGAGGGGGGTGACCCGCTACAACCATGTTGCTCACGTGATCCCGAGCCCTCAGATGTCCTCTTCGCTGGTTCTGAGTAGTCACATCAAGTAACGTGTTTGTATAATATATTATAGTGAAGCGTGTTCCTTCATTCCAAGTCTCTCCATTATGTGTAGGTATCTACCTTGCCTTCGTCTCTTTGTAATCTTTTATTGTACTACCTATTTCTCTTTGTGAAGCCAATTCTGGATATTGGTATGTTGCTCTGACCTTACAAATTTAGGTGAATCATTGTTATTCTTAACTTGCATATGTAAAATTCCATCATTCTAGAATCCAATATTCTAGCTCGACCATCTCAATCTTAAAATGCACGTAAGATTGATTACAAACTAAAACTATGACTTAAAAATGATCACAATACATTGAACAAGTACTAAAATAGCGTGTGAATGCTTAACTATCTATATGTAACACATTAGTAGGTAAGTGTTTCTTTTCTCATAGTTATAAAAAACCTTAATTATATCTTGTGATATTCTCTATACAATACCCCCACAAATATAATCATTTTGCACAACACTTCTACTGCTAACCTATTACAAATAATGTTAACATGAATTTCCCTTCATTCATTTTAGACATATACAACACTGAATCATTCAAATGTCACGTTCTTTTCAAAATGAATGTCCAGCATAACTGACAATATTCTTCAGTAGCACAGCAGTTTTCAATGGTCTCATCCCATTCACAGCCCCTGCTGTACGATCAGTTGTTTCACCGTTGTCTCCACCTGTGTCCCAATACTTGAATCTCCATCAGAATTATTTCTTTTCCAAACCTAGAAGAAAAATCAAGTGCAATATTAATTCTTTTGATAACATCTGATTTCATTTAAACCTTCAATGGGGTTATTCTCTCCTTGAATTTTCTTTATTTCATCTGGGAATGTATAGGCTATTAAAGCAGTTTGTAACAGAGAAATATAATACTCGCTTCTTAAATCCAGTGATCTGTTTAAGCCTTTGTAAGCTTATTTATTTACAAGATCTCTACTGGTGTTTAAGTGCAAAGTCTGTTTATCTTTGTCTTATCACAAAACAGCTATTTGAGCACATCACCCAGAATCGAAAAAAAACTTCAAGTTAATATCTTTTATACAATCTTTATTGATTTGCACAAGTTTGTCCATAGTTTCATATGGAACTTTCCCAATTGGCACCCTAGCCATCCCCCATTTTTTTTTTTTTTTTTTCATAAGCAACATTTGTTCCCCAATTTGAAATTGTAACCCTTTAGGTAGGGGCTTAGTCCTATGCTAATTGTGCACTACTTCGATTTGTGCTTATAATTGACAAAGAAACCCCTGTAGGGTGATAGTATACTAACACAGACAGCCTAATGTCAACCAAAGATTTTACACTTAGTTGCTGGTCCATTTAGTATACATTATCCCTCAGTGATATCTTGTATTTGTAATAAAAAAAAAAAAAGTTATTGGTATTGGCTTATTCAATTTTCAATTCAATAACCCACCCTCTTGCAGCTGAAAAAACAGTAGCCTATTAGGTAAGTTATTTAGTGTCTCTGTGTTAGTTTATCTGCCTGTAGCAAACAGATTCCTTTCTCTGTTTTTATTGTTTTTTAAATCAAGTTATAAAACCCTTTTCAAAAACGTGTTAGTTTGATTAATATCACGCCATGCATTTTCAAGAATTTACAAATAAATCTGTTAATTCTTGAAAAATAAGTTTCTAAATAAATCTGTTAATTCTTGAAAAATAAGTTTCTAAAAACTTTCCATAATCAGTGCTGCTGATTATCCAGTACCACCATCCACTAAGCCTACAGTCCTATACTGCACTGTAAAATCTCTTGTGCCAACATTCCTATTTCATTCTCATGTGATCTGTGGTTTCAAATATGTATTCATAGGTGATTCATAAAATTCACCCGTGTCTTAAACATAAAATTCACAAACAAACAAACAAACACTTAACTTGCTTCATGAAAATATTTTTAATAAAATATTTCAAGGTTGATTTACTTAATTAGTTTCAGATTTATTGATCTCCAAAAACATTTGTTTTCTTCCTAAGTGTTTTTTCAAGCAGTCAATGTAGCAGCAATCTCTACATTATCTCTCTCGCTCCCTCTCTGCACTTTCTTTTCTAGTTAACCCTTAGAAAAACAAAAAGCTCTTTGTATATCAATATAATCCAACACAAACTTTTTCATTGTTCCTTTGTATATTTGTGTTACTGTTTCAGTCCAAAGGTTGGCCATTCTTTTGCAGTCAAACAATTCATCCATTAACCTGGGTCTCTTTCCCTTATCAAACCCTCTTATGATCGGGGCAAGACAATAAGTATTCGTGCTGGTTCTTAGTACGTAGTTTTACTAAGAAGTTACTTTATCTCCACGCTTAAGCAAAATCAGAATTACTCAAACAATCATTAATAAACAACTTATTAGTACGTAGTTTTACTAAGAAGTTACTTTATCTCCACGCTTAAGCAAAATCAGAATTACTCAAACAATCATTAATAAACAACTTATTAGTACGTAGTTTTACTAAGAAGTTACTTTATCTCCACGCTTGAGCAAAATCAGAATTACTCAAACAATCATTAATAAACAACTTCTTAATTACATTTTAATGTGACCTTTTAATTTTATTTTTACAACATGTATTCCTCAAAGTTGATATAGAATCTTTAGCATTACAGGTTTTTTTTTTTTTTTTGTTCTGTTTTTTGTGGGCTACCAGTCTTGAATTGCCTTTGTCTTTTTCTTCTTACGAGACACACACTCCTGATCTGTTACATGAACATGTACATTACTGTTCTGTACATAGCTTCCCTTTTTGCCATGTTTTAAAACATAGCCTATGTTCCATATTCTCCAGTCATCCATTTGATGACCGTCAATATTATATTTTAACATATTTGGAGTTGATCAGACTCCTCCCAACAAAACAAAACTAACAAAAAAAACAACACCACTTTTTAGTTTTGTCTCGTTGTTACCAATGTTCTTAACTGGAACTTACTGTCTGATTGTTCCTTATTTGTACCACCTAATGTGGACAGTTAAATAAGAGGCTTATCCTATTGCCCCCTTATCGTGACATATAAACCAAACAGTACAAACAAAGACAAAACAAGTGTAACAAATCTTCTCAAAAACAAACATAAAACATAAATCCGAGTATGCCCGTACCTGTTGAGCAATACAAGTCCGTGTAACTAGTCCAATAAACTCTACTGGCACGTCATAACACTACACGATTTACTCATGACTTTTTTTAGGATTCCAGAGGTCCTCTTTCATACATAAAGTCCTAATAGTCAATACACTTTTAGTTAAGCAGTCTTAACTAATTGTGTCCTCAATGTACATGAATTATCAAGTAGTCAAAAGTCCTCTTTCATACTTTACCCTTGATTCTCACTACATTCTAAAAACTGCATATAAAACAAAAAAAACAGTAACTACTCACCAATGTACGTGGTTATATGTTCGATCTGAAGTCCTGATTCAAAGATTCTCCACACCGTCTGAGCTGAAAGTAGAAACAGTCTCCTTCTGTCTGCTTTGTCCTGGTCCTCTTCATGGGATACAGGCTTGCAAAAAAGGTTTCTCCGTAATCAAGTATCAACCCCCCGGTATTTGGAAAAAAAAAAGTTTCAGGAAACAGTCCGCAGGTGGCTCGCCAATGAAGTACTTAAAAAATAGATGGTGAGTAAGTAGATTCAAGAAAATGCACAGAGTCCTTTTCTTCAATCAGTTGCCAGGTTTATTGAAATATGCAGGGAGTCTGGTCCCAGGTACAGGACAAACAGAATACTCAAAATTACAATGTTTGCATGACATTAAATACCCTTCTGTATAGATGGTCCACCTCCCCTTTCTCTGACATTAACCAATGGTCAAGGTAATTTAATTTATTGTGTGAGTGTTAATGTGTGTGTGTCTGTGTGTGTGGTCTAGTGTGACAACCTCTGAACTCAGTGCATTCTTCACACTCCTGGAGACAAAAGGTCCATACATCTGCCTTTTGTTATCTCCTTGCGACCCCCTTTGATGCCAGTGGGATTATCTCTTTTGATCTCTCTGAAGTCTAGAGCCTGTTCCCTTCTAGTCCACAGCATTGTTATCTCGTTAGCTTGCAGTCATTGTTGGGCAGTTTGTAGACGCATCGTCTCTATCAGTGGTTAGCAGTACATGCAATTTGAACCAAACAGTCTGCTATCTGCAATATTAGTCTCTTTTCAGAAAAGAACACCAGTATAGCTCTGCTAGTCCACATGCGTAGCAAACCCCTAATCAATTCTCAATCCATGTTTTCCAACAGACGTAGCAATAGAATAGACAAAAGCAAAATTCTATAAAGATCAAAGGACTATTCTATCTATTCTATTCTACTGAACCAGGCACCCCCCACTGCTCTCACTATTGAAGGACACCAAATGCTCCAGAACTAGGTTTTTAAACGTGCATTGTTTTTATTAACAGGAATTCCACAAAATAGGTACTCGCCACCATATTTGTTTTTATGTGGGCATGGTAACCTACTTTAGTCCAAGCGAACCTGTAACATTGGGGCATATTTCAAACATACTTTATTGTTCTGTTGCAGCCTATACAATGCATGTGTTAAAACTATTCAAAAGATAAGGGCATGTCTGTGCTGTACCAGAGAAAATGTTTTGTAGAATAGTTCAGGACTAATTCTTACGCATGGGAGGGGGGTAGATTTTATTTATATATATATATTATTATTTTTATATATATATATATATATTATATATATACACACACACACACACACACACACAATAAATACAAATTTACTATAGTTAAAATGTTTAAGGATTGTACTCCACCTCAGTAGTAGTTTGTGAAGTATCAGACTGCTTTGCTGGGTGTAATTCCCATTCTCTTCAACCATTATTAAAATGGGGGTGTGGGCATTGTATTTTTTCTATACAGTATGTGTACTGAATTATACACAGCATTTAGAACTTCCTAGTGGAAGAGGGGAGTGCACCAATGAGAAACTGAAGCCCATGTGAGAGTCTTCTAGTTCTGTAACTACCAAAGACAAATCAGTAATACTTAGAAAGATGAGAACAACTAAAAGTGTATATTCAAAAATATAAATGTTTTCTTAATTTGCATTTATAAAATTACCAGGCTTTCTAGGGTTCTACATTTAGATTTTTTTACTACTGGCCCCTTGGGCCACTGAAGCAGTGTTCTTACTGTATTTTAACAATAAGTACAAAACTTTAAGTTAAAATTCAAAAATAAAATAAACACTCTCATGGATTATTTGTTTAACCATTCTGATTAGGTGTATAGCGTATGTTTAAATGGTAATTTTAAATCTATTTTTTAAATCTGGTTTTTTGTACATTTAAAACGTTATGACTAGGTGACAATGTAAAGAAGGTAACAAGTTATCGGCAATAAATTCACCCGATGTGTAATTTTTAAACTATTATTATGTTATTTTATATACTGTTGTTTTTGGCTTCAGAGTTGCAATGATGACAGTAAATTAAAGAAAAAAAAAAACCTCACCGTTTTTCACTGTATAAATCAGGTAATCCTAAACTACATGGACAGTGTGTGAAACTGAAGCTCTGGTAGAAAGTCTGGTCAGACTTTTGTAAAATATAAAATCTTTTCTCAAATTACTTTGTTTAATGCCGACATTAGAAGAACCGTGCAGAAATGCGTAAACTGCATTCTCCTATTGTAGGCATTCAAGAAAAGTATTCATTACATTAGCAAAGTGCTCCCCAGAACTTTCTACATTAAAAACCAAAGCAATACATCAATAGCTGCCATCTTTCGATATGCCTTGCAGGATATTGTAAACATCCGGTTAACACTTCATATAAATGAGCCGAGTGCAGTTGCAAACTGCATTGTAAACACAAACAGACTCATGGTACTGTAACCAAAGAGAGCCCACGTGTCAAATAAAAAGTGGCTAAAGGAAGCCTTTCAATATATGCTATTGTATTATTTCTGCCATTTAACATGCACGCATTGGCGTGCTTGTCAGAAAATGAAAATGCTGTATTCAAGATTTGAATATATGTGTACAAATGACACTCGTTTTTTTTACAAGCAATCCCGCAACCAAACTGTTACCATATGATAATAGCAACGCTAAAAGGTTAACAGATTTATACTAATACTACTAATAAACACTATTCAGATATTAATCATAATAAAAATAATCGTTCTCAGATTGTTGTCGCTTGTAGCCTGTCCCAAGTCGGCATCAATTTGACTGCTGTGAACGAGTCCTGTAAAGATTGCTAGTGGCATTTCTGACCTGAACACATCCCAAATCAAAACGTTAGACAATTCGATCCCCTTGTCTAGCTTCCATGTGGCGTATATGGGTATACATTGGTGCATCTTTTTTCGTTTGCAGTCACACCTGCTATCTTGCAAAATATTACTGTGAGACTGGTTTTGAGGGTAACTAAATGTTGCATTCCCAACAAAGCTGCTGTTTTAAGGGGTAACTGACATTTGTTTCACTGTCAAGTCTTTCTTCCACTCTATTTTCGTCTTAATTTTTTTTCATAATTTCTTTCTTTTATCATTATTGATTTAAACACTATACTTTTGGTTTATTATTGTAGTTGGTTGCTTGGTTGTAAAAAAAAAAAATTGTAAGAAATTACCATGTCGTGGTAACAAGTATTACCAACAGCACTTCAGTACGTAGTCTCAGATGATGCTGACTGTACAACAAATACGACGTGTGGTCGGAAAGTTCGGACAAGTTCAATTACGCTGTTTTGGGGGTGGGGGTGTTTTTAAAAATGGGTTTGTATTAAGTTTTTTTTTTTTTTTTTTTCAGCTTTTTGGTACACTGACCAATTTTCCTGCGTTCATGAAACTATACTATTAAAAAATATTACCAACCCAGTTAGTCCTGTGGTGCTTCATAACTACTGGCCAAACTGCGATCTCTACTGGCCCCGGGCTGCCGGGCCATGGTTAATGTCAAACCCTGGTTTCTGTTTAAGTGGAAACTACATTTTCACCTGGTTTCACAGACCACCATTAGCAGTGATATTGGACTACTTAGCTTTTAAGATTAGTGCTAATTTGGTTGAAATCATCAGATTACAGTTCTGCAAAAACCCTGTATTTAGTACTGTTGAACGTGGCTTAAGTAAGACTAAATAAAACTGATTTATTAGCTGTGTACTTTTACATTATTTTTCATTCACATTTTTTTCTGTCTTTGATCTGGAAAAAGCTAATGGTCCTTCCGGTTGTACCTGTAGTCTTTCATATTCATGTATTGCATCAGACAGACAGTGAGCTTGTTCTTGGTGTTAGCAAGGGAGTCAGTCTACAGTAACTCTTTCCCTTTTCTCTGAGTCATTTAGAGTGGCGTAAACACAGCAAATAGTTTCACACCTGTGTTGTTTCATAATTCACCACCATTGTACTATAATCATATTGATGAATGCTGTGTTTACAGCTACATTTTCCTAATTTAAATTTCACTGCAACGTTCAGTGGTTTTTTTTTTTGTTTGTTTTTTTGTCAGTACAACGGTAAAGACATTAGCCAAAACATTCCTTTACTTAATGTTTGTTAAGTTTGCATTATGATTCTTAAAAAAATAAAAATAAAAAATACATTTTAGATGTATAATTAAAGCAAATTTGAGTTGGCAGGTCTGAAGTATTTCTAATTCAGACATATACATACCTTATTTTACCCATGTCATTAATAATGTAATTTAATTGGTGTGGGATAGAGATGTTTTTTTGTGTTTTGTACAAAATTGTGTGAAGTGCAAAGTAAGCCATACAAGCTTGCTTCCAATTTAGTTTGTGCCAAATTCCAGTTTTTGGCTTGGGCATACAGTGAGTGCGGTATTAGCCTATGCATTGTACGTAGTTCTTATTGTCATTCAGCGACTCTTACTCATCAGGTTGCCATGGCTGGATCTTGTCTCAAGGGTTCAGTAGCTTGGCAACATCAGTTGTATTAGTTTGACAGGTGAAAAAAGCTGGTTGGCGTGACAGCGGGAAGATGATCATCCTCTTTCGTCCTCCTCAGTGATATGCAGGTTGTGGTGGTGTTTTACAGTGTAGCTGTTTAAAGACACCAGTTTGGAGTGTGTACAGGATGTTACACTACTTCTGGTGGGCTGTGATGTGCATATTAAAAGGAATTGGTGGCCCAGAGTCTCTAGTATTTATAGCATTTTGGTTAAATATGACAGCGTCAAGAACAGACTCTACACATTATTTCGAGGAGTAATGTTAATAGTAATATAATTTCCTTTTGGCATATAGTCTTGTGAGATATAAACCTCGCTGAATAAACCTATATAATAACTTGGAGCTGAAATCGATCATTATTAAAATTTGTTTCTTTAGCAGACACCTTTATCCAAGGCGACTTGCAGAGACTAGGGTGTGTGAACTATACATCAGCTGTAGAGTCACTTACAGCTACGTCTCGCCTGAAAGACAGAGCACAAGGAGGTTAAGTGACTTGCTCAGGGTCACACAATGAGTCACTGGCTGAGCTGGGATTTTAACCAGGTACCTGCTGGTTACAAGCCCTTTAACCACTGGACCATACAATTCACAAGTCAACCTACCAATATAGCCTGTTTTTGTTTCACATTAACTTGTTACTATATGCACATAACCTCTCCAAAAAAGTATGTAGCCCATATTTTATATTGTTGAAAATGAAAAGTACTACAACTGTGGTTTCAAAACAAAAAAACATTGTTTTGCTTTAGTCATTACAACCCATTTGGAAGTATTCCATGCAGTGCACTACTTTTGAGGAGCAAAAATGCTGATACAGCCAGAATACATGTTTTTTCCCCCCTCAAAGCAGTGAACACACACAGTAGAAGGAGCACAGATTAGAAAGATGTGCATTTACTAGGGGTGGGAATTTCGATTAATAATTTGAGTATTACAAAAAATTTCAAATATTCAAATGTTCGACCTCTGATTAGAATGACAGGTCTATTAGAAGCAATCAGTCTGTTATGCAATGCGTAATGTGTTGGAATAGGAAAATAAAAAGTAGAAAATCAAAATTCACACTACAACTTTAATACATTTTTTTTTTTTAAACTACATATATTTAAAACTATAAACTGCATTTTGATCTTGTTTAACAACTGCTATAAAACATAGGCTACATACATGATTTAAACATTCACTAACCTGTGCATGTTGATTCCAGAAGATAAAAAAAAAACAAATACAATCGTGCTGATTTTGGAACAGAACAAATTTTTTACAGAAACTTTATTGTCCATGTATGCATTCACAAGTTCTTACTTAAAGATCAGCATGCCAGCGTGTTCGGGTGAAAGATGAATGCACAATCTGTTTACTATAAGTTCTGCAGCTGAAAAAACTCTTTCTGCTGGTACAGAGCTGATACACAGATAGGCATTTGCTAAACGTGATTTTCATTCACTCCCCAACTTGCAAGTGGGTCTTCATAAGGCGGAATCCATGTAGTATTCCTCACTAAACAGTGTAGCCATAGCGGAATGCTTGTAAGAGCAAGTTTTTTTTTAACACACGGACCAGCTGCTTCCATAGATGTGCGTTCCCCTACCGCGACACCATCAGTGCTATCCGTATCCGGCAGATGTGAAAGCAGTTCATCCACTTTCCCTCTTGCAACAATTCTAACTGCATCATCAGTAAATTTAACTTGTTTGTGTCGAGGATCCAAAAATGATGCGATGAGTGCTAGTTTGTTTGCCATTTTTGTGTGTGAAGGTGCCAAGCGTTGCCTTAAAGATTCAGACAGTGGTTTTAAACTGTGATACTTTGTCAGATTCATCGGGTGCCGATATCAGATGCTTTGGTAGCAGGGTGGCAATAACAGGGTGCACCATTGAGATGGACACCTCTGACTCGCCACACAGAGCAGTTGTGGCACACTGCAAGGAGCGCAATACTGGCAGCAGCTCTTCTTTAACTTGCCAGCTAATATTAGGTCCAGTGTTTGGGCTTCTGTTAGTTTTGTGTAAACCCTGTCAGATAACAATGCTGCAAGTGCCCATCTTTGCTCTTGAAGGCACTCAAACATGTCATGGATTGAATTCCAATCGTGTACAACAATATTGCACAAGACTGTGCACAGGCAGATTTTGCTGCTGCTGTTTCAACTTTAAAGCCTGAGTTGCAATGAAGCTGTGGTGAAAATGGAATACAAGTCGGCTCGCAGCCCCAGCCACATGACTTATGCTAGAATGTTTAAATCCATCATTAATAGCTGGCTGTAGAGTATGTGCGAAGCACAAATTCGATTGCCACTCAAGAAGTGCATTGTGTGCTAAAATAATGTTGCTGGCATTGTCATGGACGCAAGCAGTGATTTTCCCATTTATATCCCATGCATCAGCAGCGGTCCTCAGCACATCTGCTAGGTTTTGTGCTGTATGCCTTTCTGGAATTGCGCCAGTTTGCAAAACAACACTTTCCATTTTCCGGTTCACTATAAAATGACAAGTGATAGTCACATAAGCGTGGTCCACGAATCAGTAGTTATAGCAACCTTTTCTGCTTTTGCCAACTTACTGTTAACAACAGCCTCACACTCCGCATTTTAGTTTCTCCAGTTGAGCCATGATTGTTTTTCTTGCTGTATACTCCGGTTCAATAAATCCCATAAGTTGTCGAAACCATTCTCCTTCAACAAAACTGGTAGGTAGCATATCCTGTGCAATCATTTTTGCAATTAATGTTGAATTTTGTTCAGCACGAAAAACATCACATCGACGACTCGTCCTAGCGAAAGATGCAATGCTTGTTTGATTTTTCCACTATCTGCTTGCAAAGTAGATGGATGCTTAAGTTTTAGATTATTAAGCATCGAACTTGTTAATTTTTGATAGACAATATTGATTTTGCGGAGCTTGCACTGTACATTTTTCTTGTTTATTTTCTCAAAGTAATTCCACACTGTACTTTTCTGCGAGGACGCCATCTTGCCCTTTGCTGCTTACAGTAGTAGCCAGTAGCAGAAGAGGAATTGTTGGTAATTATTTGTGGATTCATTTTCACCAATTCCTCTTTTTAAAAAATGTCACATTTTTAATTAGCGAGTAATCAAATGTTTAAGTATTCCAATAATAACTTTATTTTGGATATTCGAATACTCGAATATTAGGACCCGTAGCATTTACGTGAATGCTAGATGTAGATTTTTTTTTTTTAAAGTAATTCTGGCTAAAAAAAAGGTTTAATAAGCTAAGTGGAGTACACATTACCTATTACATTTAAATAAACTTGACTGGTTTGCGTTGAGGTTTTGTCTGTGATTTGTTTTTGTCCAAAGATTTGAGAATATTAATTGATAGTGCCTATGAAGTAAATGTGCTAGAGAAAGTGCATCAAATGAATGTAATAAACTAGAATCTCAGACAAATCCTAATGTGTTTCGAAAAGCTGTAAAGTTCATTTTAGATAAGGAGGGCTTAAATATTGTATTAAATCTGTCATTGCCGCAGCTGCTTCATCAGTAATATCTAACAAACTGTTTTAGACTTTATGTTTTCAGTCTTGTAATGACTGTGTTTGCATGATTACAGTAATAAATGAGCTATGCTATGAAAAGTGAAAGCAAAGTGTTAGTGTCAATGAACACTTGCTGAGCATAATCTCAGCTGCGCACCAGTGACCCCTGTAGACCTGCCAAGTGCCTGCGGGCCTGCCTGTAAGCTGCCCAGAGTTGTGTGGTCCTCCAACGCTGCAGCTCTGAGGAGGCTGCATGGCAGCCCTGCAAGAGTGAAAAGAAGCGGACTGCTGACAGCACGTTTCGGAGGACGTGTGTGACTGTCTTTGCCTCAGTGCACGGGTGGCAGCGACGCAATGGGTTGAGATAAAAATAAATAAAAAATGAAAAGCAGAAAGTTTACAAAAAATAACCTTAAATTGTGCTATATAATGCAAATTTGAGTAACCTACCAAAGAAAGTCTCTGAAAACAGCATGCTAATTGAACTAGATTAGGCTTTGTACATTGATTAGTTTACATTTGTTTCCTTCCATTTAAAAAAAAGTTAAATGTTCAGTTTAGTAAATATATTCTTCCTGATATTTTATAGGCCTGTAGGGCTACTGATTTTTCCTTTCTGGGGAATTGCAAATTTAATCTTTCAAAAATGACCAAATCTGTTTTATCCAGTTTTTATTAATGTATTGCAAGTATGGCATTTGAGCATATATTTAATGATAGTTAAATAAGTAAATTAATAAATATTACCACATTTTGTAATTACATTTTCAATCCGACTTGTTGCTGTAATAGTAAGTAAAGGAATGTTTATAAACATCACTTAGCTCATTGCTAACAGGAAAATAAGCAGAACAACTTAATTATATTACAACAGTCCAGAAAACAAATGTCCAGCACTGTTGTGAGAATCCTAATTAGAATCTTCCACTAACACTATAGTAAAGGGATTTTGGAAACGCATGTTTAGCTTATTGCTGGCATTACAATAATAATCCATAATATTAAACGGTTTACAGTCCAACAATGTCATGTGAAAGTAATCCTATTTACAGTACTCCACAAATGAACAGCGTTTTACTGGCATTACAATAACCAGGATCAAATATGAAACACCATGGCTCTAAACTGGTAAAAAGAAGGCCAAAATTACATTCATATATAAAACTAAATTAGTGGCTACAAAGAAACAACTTACTAAGATAACTTACTTACTAAGATGAAAAAAGTGATACTAAAACAGTAACTTTGTTGGTACTCGCTTGTTTATTACCTCATTGTGTTGATTAGTTAATCTATGCAGCTGATGACTGCAAAGAACTCCGCATTTCATATGTGAGATATTTTGTGTAGGGAATTGGTGACCGCACCTTTTAATTGTGTCCCGTTATAAAATGGAAAATAACATGCTGCAGGTCGCATGCTCAGTGTTTGTGGAGTCCTGGTCTGAGACCATGTAACACACCCAGCTATTATGTTTTTTACTGAACAGGTAACCATTTATTGTTTCAGTAAAACATGAAGTCTTAGTGAATTCTTTCTGTTATTTTGATATTAAATACACAACAGTAAACAGTATCATGTATTTTAAATATTTCCAAACCATTATTTTTCATTATCACAATCTGAAAGCTAAGCTTTTAATGAATGGCAGGTTTTCTACTGCAGTCAAATAAGCTGCAGTACATTTAATTTTCAATTCGCTAAATGTTTCCTAATTACAGTCCCAAGTATTTACATGCTGTCTGTGTAACCTTAAAATGGTCAGTTTGAGACATAAACTCAATTTTCCCTGCAGCACCTGATCCTGCTTTAGTATAAAATCCATGCTGCATTTACTGTTTTTTATTCTGGTAATCTTAAATTACCATGCCTGCTTCTTTGGTTGAAGTCAAGAGATATTATCAGCTGGTCATGTAACTAGGCCAATTAAATCTTCCTCAGACTGGTGGTAATGTAACTGAATATATCTGGGATAGATGTGACTGCTAAAGAAGATGCAACAAACTATAAAAATCTGTTTGTGTAAACTCAAAACTTTATGTAGGCAACCTACGTTTTGAGTGGCGAAAGACAACAGACCGACATCCTAGTGCATTCAGAAATACTGACAAAGCGTTGTGTATGGAGTTGGTGTGACTTAACCATCCAAATCATGTAATCATGTTATTGTTTGGATCCAAACAATTAGGCGTCTCTCCAGTTGCTGTAGCTGAAAGGGCGCTGCGGCCAGAGTTGCCGTGAATAGACATACATTTTGAGGGGCAACGTGTCAATTGTAAGGGCACCCACGGCAATTGCCGCATGACAGACGTTATTTCAGAGCCCTGAAACATTGAAAAAAGGCGTGTTGACTGACTCAATGCTACACAGGTTAACTGCTCTGTAATTTAAATTGGGCACTATTATAAATAATACATAATGGATCCTCCCAATTGTTTATTTGCTAAGTCTGCCATGTTTGCAAAATTTAACAAAATGTATCTCCAATTTCCTGCTGGAGGCTGTGTTGTACAGTGGTTAAAGAAACAGGCTTGTAACTAGGAGGTCCCTGGTTCAAATTCCAGCTCAGCCACTGACTCATTGTGTGACCCTGAGCAAGTCACTTAACCCTCCTTGTGCTCCGTCTTTCGGGTGAGACGTTGTTGTAAGTGACTCTGCAGCTGATACATAGTTCACACAAATCTTGTCTCGTATCTTGTAAAAGTGTGTTGTGATGGTGATCCACTATGAATGGTGCTATATAAAAATAGATTATTATTATTAAGGAATGTATAGCTAGAAAACAAGCTTTTGAGTGTTTTGCCATTTTCTGTTGCCATCTTTTTTTGCTTTCTTGTTCTCTACGTGTTTACAATTGGCATTATGATATTTAATGGTATTGACTCATACATGATCATGCGAATTAAAGCAAAACTTGTAAGAATACTGTCGCACCATCCTCATATAGGTAATCAGATTTCTGTTAGCTCGGTCTTACTGAAACATTGCTTTTTTTTCTTTGTTGGCGCAGCCAGCCTGTTGAGTTTCAGCAGAGATGTGGAGTGAAGTCACATGATGAATAAACTCTCAAAAATTAAATAATGGACATAGTATGCTGTTGTAAATTACTATACAATTAAATGTGTATTTTCGACTAATGTGCTAATTACATTTTTACCAGTTTCAAACATGAGTTCTGAAATGTTCGTTTTTTAAAAGGGAACTAAAACAAAAATGTTACTGTGTGAGTTGTGATGTTTATTTATGTTTTCCAGGAGCATTTATACTTCTAAATAATGCTGGAAGATTGTGCTTCACTGATTTTAGTATTCAATAATAGGACAAGCAGCACCAAGCTTCACTACATAGAGGCTGAATCGCCAGACGCCTGGTTCGCCCACCCTGTATCAGTACTGTACTGTTCAAATGATTAAATTTGTATAACTCAAATGCGACTATTTCTTAGATGGTCTCATTTTTCATAGCCTACACCTGTGGTAATCTTTATTTACAAAGGTAGAGTTTTAAACACAATAAACACAAAGATAGTTTTAATCCTGCATTCCCTGACTACACAGCAAGCCTATAAAGTGGTGTTTGTGTAATTCTGGCCGGTGCAAGCCATACAGTGTCTCTTGGTGCGGCTGCTCCACTTTTCTATTTTTAAATTGTATTTATTTATTTATTTATTTATTTAAAGGAAAGTAAAAACAAACAAAAAATTGTTTAATTGCTGTTATGTTTCCTGACAGGGGCGACCCACAAATTCTTTGTGCCCCATATGTATCATTAGTTGTGGAGCAGTGGGTCCCTGTAAGGAGCCAGGTAAACATCTGCTCATCACAGGTTTTCTAAATCCAAGACAACACGGATGAAAATCTCACGTGTACTCTAATAGTTCACTAATAATCTGCTAGATGGCTATGTATTCCACTTTTTTATTTTAACTTTCAGATTACTGAAAAGGTTGCAATTGAAGGTTTTCAAAGATCAGTGTGTGATATTACAATCACATTTAAACCTATTAGATTCATCTTGTGCTAATTATTTTTTAATTCTCTCTCTCTCTCTCTCTCTCTCTCTCTCTATCTATTTATATATTATATATATATATATATATATATATATATATATATATATATATATATATATATATATATATATATATATATATATATATATACATTTATATGTAATGATGAATGAGAGATATAGATACCTACATAGATCTCTCTCTATAGAGAGAGAGAGTACAGTTGAAACCGAATACATTGTTAAACCATGGAGACGTTATCTTGAACACTTAATGTTTTTTTTTGGTAGTAAATGCACAAAAAACATGAATCAAATTGAAGTAATGAATTCAGAGCTTCTGTTAACACACAGATACTCATTTGTTGAAAATTGGCTATTTTAATTGTAGTAGACTGGTGAAGAGTAATTCATACTTTTCATAGTGATACAATTTGCACTGTAAGAGCTATTCTTAATTTGCAGAGAGGTCTGGAAATGCGCTCGTAATGATATTATTAATGTAAGTAAAAAGTGTTGTTTTAGTGCTGATTAAAGTTTGTTAACCGGATCAACAGGGTCATTGTAGGATGCATGATTTATTGGCATGCGTTTAATAAAATGCAGCCTAATACATATTAATAATTTCTGTTGTGTTGGTGTATATTTATCATTTGCTTGGAATAGAAATTTTTTTTATTTTAAGAGGAACTTGTGCAAAAGAAATTCTATACAAAGTTGAAGAACAGTTCTCAACATATAGCCTACTGTAGGTAAAAATGTAAGTGACACAAGTTACACATAGACAGACTGACAACTGACAGGTCATCTCCGTAAAGGGATTTGTATAAGATTACCAAAACATTATTAATTTTATTGGATACTGCATCAGTTTAATATTTATTAATATTACTGTTTCTTGGCCCTTTTTAAATCTAGTTTTCAAGTTAGTTGCACTTTTAGGTCCAGAAATATTTCATATTTTATTCTTGTTTCATGCACTGTCAGTGTGGTGTATAGAGAGAGGATTATTATCCTTCACTAGGTATATTGCTTGTGAAGGGCATATAGTGGAGAGATTTGTACATTTCTGTCAAATACACGTTTGCATCTCTGGACAACCCTTTTCAGTTGTTATGAGTCTTGCTGTTACAGTAACATTATTTAGCTTAAGTTATTGAGTGTCAGATTATAGGGTTATATAAGGGCAGGTCTGTCTGTACATCCATCCTTTTACACGTGATACTGCCATATTTTATTCTATACTATTCTGTACCGTTGATAAATGTAATGGTAACTGACAAACGTCACTGACGTACTTTTGTTCTTTCTAGCAATATCATAGTTTGTAATTTTCCTATTTTACAATATCGTCAGTCAATAAGGTTCACAGCAGGTATGTAGTTAAGGTTAGTTTTGAATAAGAAAGCAAAGCTTTAGATGTACAAATATAACTTATTTATGGATGTAATACGTTGGCAAGTATTTGTATTGTAAATAACAACCAAGATGGTGTGTTGTGTTTTTTTTTTTTTTTTATTGTGAACCAGTTGCTTAATATTCTCATTTGCTTAACTCTGGCTTGTATACAGTATGTAGTGTATTATAATATTATGCACTAATCTAAAGCTACAGTATCCCACAATCCATGTTCAGCTATTAAATAAAATAATTTCCTGCATGAATGTGTACTATTCATAGCTTATCTGTATGTTTGAAGCCAGACATTGTTGGCTAATCAGTTTGTTTACATTGCCTAAGATAGTTGTAGCTGGAGGCACCCACGCTTCCTTCCTCACTGAAACTTTCAAGCAACTGTGAGCTAAGGCACTCTCCTCCTACCAGTATCTGCGGTCATGTGAAAGAGACGCAACTCCGTATAGTGTTCAGTATCTTGAAGAATTAGTGAACCCATCAAGTTACAACACTAGATCCATCCCTGTTAATCATCAATTGATTGATTGTGTTCACTGCTAAATAAAACCAAAATCCTACAAGTTATATTCTACTTGTTTGTCCCTTGGACAACTTATTTTTTTTTTTTTTAAATTGCAGACTAATTCAAAGTATATAGCCACTGCAAGGGATGTTGCTGACATGCACGGTTCAGCTCAATGCAGTTTAAAAATGTTTGTACAGGATATGTTTTTTGTTTGTGTTGTCATGAAGTGACAATAAGATGTGCCGATGTTACTACTAGAGTATTAACGAAAATTCAGTTAAGCTACAGTAATTATATACGTGTGCAAAGTATAATGTAGAAAAGTAAGTCCTAAAATATGTTTAGTATTTGCTTTCGAATATACCCATTGTTATACACAATGTGGTTTTGGTTGTCTCTTTTTTATGTCTGTCTCAGAACAGCCTGTTAAATTGTTGTGGGCGAAGTGCTGGGGTTTGTTTTTGTTTCGCTTCTCAGGTTCAAGGCACCTGCATATAATGAAAGCAAAACATTGCATTGTATGCTGTTTGAGATGAAACTTTAAAAATCATTCCAAACCTTAAGTCAGCATCATTTTAGTTCACATTACTTTGTTGACTCAAGATAGACAATCTGAATTAATCTAAATAATTTGAATTAAATGTCAAAGGCCTTGAAATACAATTTTTAAAAAAGTGCTTTAGTTGTTATTTGCAAGGCTGTGTATTTTACTTTGACATTGGCATGTGCAGAAGAGGAAGTTTTTACTTTAGGTTTCACTTTCACTGTAGTGTTATGGTCGTAAGTATTGGCTGGGTGTGTATTTCTGAACTCATTTACAGACAGTATTTGCATACTTTGACTGTTGTAGTTCTAAACTTTTTTTAAAAGGAGACTGGGCAGAAAGTACCCGTTCTCCAATATCAAGTTTTGTTGGCTTTTTTATTAAAACAAATATTTTAGACAAAGCTACTGTACTGAATGTCCTTGTAGTTTTGGTTTTGCAAATTGTTATTCTCGGGGTGTGTCACATATCCAGAAAATATGCTTATTAGATATTAGTCACTTGTTAGAGATTAACCCCTTAATGTCTGGGTATTTTAAATGCTGTAAGAGTCTAAACTGTATTTGTTCAGGATAAGCATGATGACAAACCTTAACTTTTTTTTGTGTTTCATCTCAGTTGGAGCTGGCTGTTATGGTGTTAGATTCATGTTGTTGATTTTGCCATTTGATCCAGTATAGCCACACCGTATTTCATTGCGTTGTAAAATGCAATAGTCTGGCTTTTGTTTAGCATCAGTCCCGATGGTAACTGATTTGTGCAGAGAGCTCAGAATACTTAATATAAGCACATTTAATTTTTTTTCTTTACACTTGTACACACTCAGGGTGGCACAGTCGTTCTGCCTGTGTAGTGGAGTGCAGGGCGACTCGCATGGCTTGAGCTGTTGGTGGCAACTCTTGTCTCGCCTTGTTCATAGTCTCTTCTAGGTGTTTTTTTTTTTGTTTGTTTTGTGTTTTTTTTCAACTGCCTGGCCAAATGGAGAGAATTAAACAAAACAAAAAAGTCAATGGTGACATTTCGTCCTTTGCCCAAGTACAGTTCCATTAGCCTCAGCACTACACTGTCTCCGTATACCTAACACAAAAGAATTGGCATACATGATCAAGAGATGACTGATCAAGGCATTGCCCACACCTGGGTTTGCAACATTCTCAAGATTGAATTACAAAGGACAGTTACAAACTTGCTGAGCTGATTAAGAGGTCAGGCAGACAAGAAAAAAGTAGCGTAGCTATATCACACTGTATTGTGATTCAATGTGTATATTTTGTGACAGCTGCTAATAAAATAAACAATAATATATGATGAGTAGAATGACTTTCATTAGTTTTTCAGCACTTGACAGGTGTATATAATATGTTCTTTCACAATGACTTTGACTTTATTACAAAGCCCAGACTAAATTGTCGTACTGATTTCAATATGCTGCATAAACTTTAATTCAATCATTTAGTAGTAATACTTAAGAACGGACATGCTCAAGATATTAACATATGCAGAGAGATTTATATTTGAATTGCAAAAGCCATTCAAATAGCGGCTATGGCGGTGCTAGTGTTAACATTTTTTTCGCACTCGTAATGTGCTGTCATAGGCAAACGTGAAACCCAGTTTAAATATCATTAAGCCTGCAGGGCAGTCCTGATATAAATCAGGTTGTGTGTTTATTTATTTATTAATTAATTTATATTTATTTTTGTGCCAAGGTGGGGGTAAGCTTTGTCACTTTTGGGATCTTTTCCACTGCCTTCTGGTGTAAATAAACACAGTTCACAATAGAAAATATATTTAAATGAGGCAGTGCCAGTATATTTGTTGTCACGGCATTGTTTTTACAGGGAAGTGCCACAGTAACACAAAAGAAAACAAACAAAGTCCTAACTCCACTTTGGAGTGCTAACTAAACATTTGTTCTTTATCTAAATAATGGGTAGCTTAAGCCATTTCCCAATATACAAAACAGTGTAACGCACAAATCCAACAAAGTTTCAATATACCTTTTCTTGGTGTTTCCTTCAGTCTATACACAGGACATAGCCTTCCCACAGATAACTGCCACATTGCCCTATTTATATACACCTGTGTCCTTAATTATTGACATGTGCGCCTCATAAGAAACTCTGTGTTTCTTTCCAGTTAGCTATGTTTACCCACCCCCAGGCATTCTGGGGACTGTAGTCCTGCTACCTACTAAAACTCATAGGACTACATATTTTCCTCTGTACTTGTCATAGAGCAGGATTGCCCAACCTTTTTGCATGGGTGGGCCACATAGACCTAAGGGCAACCTTGCGTGGGCCAATAAATAAGATGTTTTAAAAGAATCATAAATATTAGTTGCAGTTTTCAATGTCTGAATTTAAAGTAATCTGAATGTATTTATTTGCATTTAGCTTGTTATTAGATTGCAAATGCCTGTTTCTGTGCACAGGGCTACCTCTTTCAAAATAAAATAATAAACCAGAGTTAATGTCACACTACACACTGTACCTGTCAAATAAAACAAGCATCAGATTGCCAAAGACAAGAAAGAGGAAAAAAAAAACAGTAAAAAGCACATAACTCTCTCTCATTACGAATAAAGATAAATATACACTTACTGACTTAGTGAGAACTTTGAGCCAAACTTTGAGAAACTGGTAGCTGAGAAACAACCTCAGAGTTGGAAATGCTCATCCGTAGTACATCATGCAGGTGGTCGTCTGTCAAAAGGGACCTCAGTTTAAACTTATTTAGCTCCATGAGTGAGAAAGTTTGTTCACAGATGTATGTGCTGCCAAAAACTGCACATTCGTCTAGCAAAATTTTGCAGATTTTGGAATTGATCATTGGGAAGCAGGGAGTAAAACTCCACTGATTTCTTTTCGTGAAACCTATCCTTTAAACCTGAGTTACACTACAGATCAATAAGTTCCATTTGAAGAGAAGCAGGGACATTATCCACCTTGGCAACAAAAGCGTTTTCAAACAGAGGGATGTAGTTTGCGTGTGAATTGAAGTCAGTAAATTTGATGTCAATTCTCAATAAACAGGTCTAGTAATTTTACCATATGGGCACAAGGGAATGGAACACTGGCATTTTTGTCCCGACTGAGTTCTTTCGTCCGACGAAAAATGAGACCGTGTGTCCCTCTGACTGTTGTCTTAAGAGCTTGAGTTTTGCCTGAAAGCCTTTCACATCTGAGTATAACTGGGAAACGAGCCTTTCTTTACCTTGCAGTTTTAAATTGAGGTCATTCAGGTGACTTGTTATATCTGTGAGAATCGCCAGATCCCACAACCGTACCGAATCTGAGAGTTCGGGGACATTTTTAGACTTCTCATTCATGAAAATATTTATTTCATTCCGCAGGGCAAAAAAACGTTTGAGGACATTTCCGCAGCTAAGCCAATGCACTTCACTGTGGTAAAGCACGCCCCCATATTCTGAATCCATTTCCTTCAGAAAAGCTTGAAATGACTGGTGATTCAACCCATGTGCCCTGATTGAGTTTTCAGTGGCAATCACGACACGCATTACATTTTCCAAGTTTAAAACTTTGCCACAGTGTCTGCTGGTGTAGAATGCAGTGCAACTCCATCAGTCTTTCAGCATTGCATGAATCAGCCTCCTTATGCACCCGATCAGTCACTCCAGTCTTGCTCCCTACCATGTTCTTCGTGCCGTCTGTTGTCACTGCAGCAAGTTGATTCCAAGACAGATTGAGGCCCTTAATGGTATCGGAAAGTTTTTTCATCAATTCTTCACCTGTAGTCCTCTGGTGAAGTGTCTGGAGTGCGGCAAGCTCTTCTGTGATTTGAAACACCTCGTCTATTCCACGAATGAAAGTTAGCAGCTGAGCACTGTCCGCAATATCATTGCTTTCATCCAAAGCTACTGAAAAATTCTCAATTTGCGACTTTTTCACTGAGCTGTAATTTTAAATCAGTACCGATATCTTTGATTCTTCGAGTGATAGTCTGTCGAGACACTTAGATTCCATCAGGCTTTTTTCACGACTCATTTCCTCCATTACCACATTCATGCACTATTTTTTTATAAACTCATCAGAAAAGTATTTGCACTCCCCAGTAAATGAGCAGCGCGGCCTCCAGCCTCTTTTTTCAAAGACGTTAACTTTGCAATTTGTTGTGGTACCTTGTATTCATCATATTTTTCCCTGTGTTTCTTATCGTAGAGTCGCTTGATGTTATATTCCTTCCACATTGCAATGATTTCTTTGCAAATGAGACATAATGCTTTACTTTGAGGCACGAAAAAGAATTGATCAGTCCACTTATCCTGAAAAACACGATATTCAACGTCCACTTTCCGTTTTTTTTTGTTGGAGGCATTTTTGTAGCTAAGTAGTGTATTGGTACTGATAACAAATAATAACATTGATAAATAATCTGAATAGTGCAACTGGTCCAGAATGCTGTTGCTGCAAAAATACTGACTAGTACAAAACAAACTGAACATATTACATCTGTCTGGAAACTTTGCATTGGATACCTTTATATGTGTGTGTGTGTGTGTGTGTGTGTATATTTTTTTTTTTTTTTAAGATTCTTTAGGGCTGTCCGAGGAACTGGCACTAAATATTTATCGGACTTGCTGCATCCCTATATCTCTAGGCGTGGGCTGCACTCTTCAAGCTCGAAGCTGCTGGTTGTTCCCTTGACCAGGTGTGTTGCTTTGGGTGGTCTTGAACTTTGTAACTCGTTGCCAAAAGTTGCTAGAGGCTCTCATTCTCTTGAAATGTAAAGCACTGCTAAAAACACATTTGTCTTGCCTAGCTTTTTGTAATTTTAATTCTTTTTTTATGTAAATCATTTTTGTAATGTTTTTAATCATGTTTATTTTAGTTATGACACCGTACTTTGTATTTTTATGTAAATCGTTTTGTAATGTCTGCAGGGTGCTACAGTAACCGGGGCCTGTAGTTATGAAGCACCACAGTTACATGTAACTAGTATAATATGTAGAGCACATGGCTTCCGTTTCATGGATCCAGTAAAACGAGCCATTGTGTCAAAAAGCTGAAAATTCATTTACAAAGCATTTTTTTAAAAACATAACTACGAACTAATCCTAAGTTTCCCGCCGCGCGTCATATTTGTTGTACAGTCAGAATAAGAGAATGCGTACTGAAGTGCTGTGTTGGTACTCGTTCCCGCGTCAATTTTTTTACAAATCGGGTTTTCTACAACAAAGCAACCAATAAGCTAAAAGGAAAGCGCTGAAATCAATAAATAATAAATAATGTAATTATGAAAAAAATGAAGACGAACATCGAGTGGAGGTTTCATTATGACAGAAAAAGTAACGCTTTGCCTTGTTTGGTGTCAGTTTCTGAGACTTGTAGATAAAACAGCAGCTTTATTTGTTGTGAATTCAACATTTCGTTTACATTATATCCCGTCTCACAGTACGATGTCCCGATACGCGATCGAATTGTCTAACTTTGATTTGGAATCAGTTGTGTTCAGGTCAAAAATGCCATTCACAATGTTTCCAATACACGCTGGTATCACTCAGCAAGATTGGCGCTGACTTGGGAGAGGCTACACAAGCGACAACGTAGGATTGTTATTATTTTGTATTGTGAATGTTGTTTTCATAGTGTTTATTAGGGTTAGGGATGGACATTTCGAATAGTTTCCTATTTGAATACACAGGGTGCAACCTTTTTGTGTATTCGATTACCCGAACTCTGGTCCCTTACGCTACCAAAAGTAAAAGGCAAATGCGTGTGCACAAGCAGACAGCATAACAGTGTAAGCCGGTAAAGTTTAGCCGGGTTCACACAGTGTTCAAACAATGTCCAAGACAAGATTTCTTCGGTCTGTACTCTATTTCCTTAGGCACAAGTTTTTTCTTTTGTTTAGGGAATTAAAATACACGGAACTCAATGAGCAGCAAGGTCACAGCACGCTTCTCTTCCAGTTAAAACAACAGTAGCTTAATATTGCACAAACCACCAAATAATAATTTTTGTGTAGTGTATTCAGAATAAAATAACACCGATCATATAGCAAACTAAATATTTTACATCTGTTTAATTCTAACAAATAATATTTATAAAAAAAAAAATCTTAGTATAGGTATTATAACCTGGCCAAAATAGAAAATACATTCCAACATTACAATAGTTTAACATTACTAATTACAACTAGCCATCAAGTACTGACGTCAGGTGAATCGAAGTCAAGTTACTTTGTTTATTCAGTAACCTGTAAATAATTCAAAACAAGGATACCTGGTTGTACTTTTAATGGCCAGTGCAAATGCTGCCGTTACTCCATCCATTAACAGAAAGTCAACAGTAGATGTTTTACATTGAACTACAGTCCAGAAAAAAAAAAAAAATCTTGCATTTTCTCAGTTACTGCGTTGTTGTGCTTAACATTCAATGTGTCTTTATATTCATCATAATGTTAATTTCAATGTCACCCAAGTTTGGATTACTGTACTTTTTAGCCCTTGCTATATACATGTTAATTGGCTGAAGTAACATATATTGAAATGCTTTGTTTAGCCACTTTCTTTTGAGACCTGGCCTCTCTTTGGTTACCATACACAGTTAGAAACATACTGAAAATAAAAACCGTCATGAAAAATATATAAATATATTGGGCCAGATAAAATTGCAGCTGGGCCAGTAAAAAACACTAGCTCAGTGGCCCATAGTTCTAAACGTACAGCCCTGGTTTGTATCTCGTTTTTCTTTTAATTGACATTTGTGTATTTTTTTTTTTTTTTTTTTTTTTTTTTTTTTTTTATAAATGTAAAATACATTGATTGAAATATTGTAACCTGGCCAAAACAATACAGATACATTCTAACACGTATGTGTTTCAGTAGAATTGTTGCACTGTTCAGATTATTTTATCGGTGTTATTATGTGTTAGAATTAAACAAATGTAGAATATGTAGGTTGCTATTTGATGTGTAATTTTATTCTGCATACAGCAAAAACTGATGCTACTCCTCTTGTGTACTGCGCATCTAATGTGGTACTGTAGCTTTAATTGAAAGACTGACTTGCACTGGGACATTGCTGCTCACTGCTTGAGTAAGGTTCTGTTTTTGGAGGATAAGTTCGGGTTAAGTGGATTTTCTGCATCGCAATGTGGTCATTTGCAGACAACCCCACCCCGAAAAGATTTCGGGTTCTAAAAATTTGCGCTTCTATTCTTTTGTATTTGGATAAAATTCACTAGATGTGATCGAAAAATGACGAACTCTGTTTTAGAGCAGGTGCAGTGACTTATTGTGCTGATTTAACAGTTGACATCACCAAGATGCTGCAAAATGATCTGTCAGTCTTGGGCAGGTGTTGTAACTGTTGGTCTCCCAGTTCGCGGCCTGTCATTGACAGTGTGTGTCTGGTTATACCGTCTCGCCAAGTTTGAAATTGCTGGATGTGAGCACCCAAGACTGTGAGCCACAGTATGCTGCCCTAGCCCAACCTCCAACATGCCTATTGCACGAAGGCGCTGCTGTCTTGACAGACGTGGCATATTGTTTTTTTCTGTAATTTTCTTTATTGATTTTATTCAGGCTTTCAATTCAACAGATATAATCACATATCCAGTGTCCAATCAACTGTCTTTCTAATTAGGTGATTAAGTGCATATGTTTCAGTCATAGTCACTCAAGCGTAGTGTCCATTATTGCTTACAGAGACCCTGAGAATAAACATGTATTATGGCACTGAAATCACTTGTGAAACAATATCTTGTAATTTGCCCAAACATCAATATTTTTCAACAAAACTTTCATAAAGTATTGTAAGGTCCCTCAGGTCTTTGAATAACTAACGTGTTTAACGTGTTTATATATATCTATCTATCTCTAAGCAGAATGCATAATAATGTGTTGAAAAAAAGTTTAATGTTTTTATGGTTTATCAAGTACAGTACACCCTTGCTATAACACCCTTCATTATAACGAACCTGGCCCCAGATCCTGGAGCCAAATAAAAAAAAAAAACCCACTGTCAACATCCCGGTCTGTATGCACAGGATGCCACCTCTGTAGTGAAGTCAGCTCTTTTGTATTAATAAAAAGCGTGCGCTGTGTAACTATTCCTATGAAATGAAAATCCTTATATGTTGCAATGAAGCTAGAAACTGTATTTGTTGTTTGAAAAAAGGTATATCGCAAGCATATCTTTCGTGAATATTGGTTGTGAAAACGCACTTGTGTTTTTTGGCTTGTTCAGCAACCATGTGTGCGGCAAAGCAAAATTGATTTAAAAAAAAAATTGAGAATCTGAACTTTTCATTTCAAAGTTTTCATGTCAGGTTGATTTGGAATAAAAGCTCAGTTTGGGATTCTTGCTTGTTGGTTGATTTGGTGCACTTGAAACGATTCATGTCAGATTAATTTTGAATAAAAGTTCAGCTTCAGTTTGGGATTTTTGCTTTTTGTACTGCATTTTTTAATTATTTCATGAATAGGATAAAGCAAAGGCAGAATACTCCATACATGAGACGAACAGGTACATGTAATTCTACTTTTATTCACAATCTCAGGGTTCTGTCTGGGTGGAGTTTGCATACTCTGCCCGTGTTCATTTGGGTTGTCTCCAGGTGCTCCGGTTTCTTCCCACAGTACAAAGACAAGCTGCCTAGGTGGGTTGGCCTCTCTAAATTGCCCCTTAGTTGCCCTGCGATGAACGGGCGTCCTGTCTAGGGTGTAGTCCTGCGTTGCGCCCTGTGTCTGTCGAGTTAGGCTCTAGCTCACCGCAACAGATAATGGATGGATAGAATTAACATTACTGTTAACATTCTAAAAGCATTTTCCATCTACACAAAATCCAATAAATTGTCAAACCTTGCTTTTTTGTCCTCCCTTTCCTTTACCTCAATTACCAGTTTCGTGTCAGATTTATTCAGTTAAAATACATAACATAATTGTGTACCTTTTTCATTTTTAAATCAGGAAAATGTAAATAAAATGTTTAACTGTCCAATGCGAATCCTAAGACCAGTCTCTCTGTATCCTTGCAACCTGCCATGCTAACAAGAATATTAAAGCATAACTACATAAACAATGTTTTAGTGCAGACTGGCAATGGGAGACTTCCGACTTCACGCTAATTTTATGCATCTCGATTCAACAATATGTAATCGAAACTCAAGAAATTTAAATATGATTGGTCAATAATTGATGCATCAGTTGCTTGTTGCATCTCTAGAAGAGAGAAATTATTTTCCTGTGTTACTCCAAAAAGTTTATCCAATGTAAAGCTTCTTCACACGTGCTTTCCTTCAGAGCAAAAAGAGGTCAGCACAAGTGCCTATACCATATAGCAGAATGTTATACAGAGGATTCTTGCTAACCCGAACCCTGCTAAGCTGACCTGACCTGTAATTTTAACCAAGCTATACAATGAAATCCATAACATTGCTGCAGTAGAAACCACACTTAAACATTATAATTAAAAAATAAGTATGAAAAACATTATAGATCTCTCCTGTATTTTGTATTCAGGCTTATGGAGTTTAGATAAAGTATCGTATTCTTTTCAAGATCATCCTGGCTGACAAAGAACAAGATATTTCATATGTGTTGTCAGTTGTCAATTTTGTAAATTCTAAGTAATACCAGTTTGTTTGTTTTTTAATAACCTGTTTTATTGCTAACTTTTAGCCTAGGTTTTCTATTTTTCTTTTTCTTTTTTTTTTTTTTTTTTTGGTAAAGCTGCATGGATCTGATCTTGGTTCACTTTGCTTAAGAACTGTTAGTTTTTGTTACTTATTACATTTAGAAAAAAATTGCATCCCTGCCAATCTTTGTAAATGTGCATGTTTCAGTATTAATTGTAAAGACTAGAACTTTTAAATAGTTTTTTTTCTGTATGAATTTGCTGTATGAACAGTTCTGCTACTGCAGCATGCTGTTTTGTGTGAATAAATAAAGGTCAGCATATCTAAGTGTACATTTCGGTCTGTCATTTGGTTTTAGATTTTTGGGCGATATTAGAAAGCCATCACACAAGAAGCAGTTAATCAAGGAAAATGGGTTTTCCATCTCTTATGTCAGGGAAATGGTGTGCATGTGTTGATGTCCAGGAACTTAAGCCTTGCTGCTCTGATGGACAGCAGAGGGAGCCATGTAGTTTACTGCAGTTCCTTGGAGCAGTGTGTTTGGTTTCATCAACTTACTACTTTTAGTGATTTCATTGCTTTTCAGTTGTTTCATTCTCATGTACGCACTATACACAGTACAGTATACATTTATATAGACAACTGAGGGATCTTATTCAGACCTTATTCAAATAAGTAAATAATGCAGCCCCCCCAAACATGTTCTGCAGTGGATCTGGGTCATTTTACTTTGAAAATTGTATTTTGCTGTAGGCCTAGTTTGTTCTACAAAAAATGCAGATGTTCTGTGGTGTGTTTTTTTTTTTCTTTTCTTTTTGCTAAACAAAGGGTGTGGTTTTAATAGGTGATGGTCAGGAAACGTGTTGGAAAATGAGTTCACACACCTGCCTTCATGCCAGAGCAGTGTGGCTTTGACAGTTGTACTTTGTTCTGCAAGAAAGTGGTAGACTTTGTTGGTTGGCTATAATTGCAATTCTACATGCAATGAAAGCTTTTGCTTTTCAGTTACTGGTAGCATAATTCTGAATTATTTAATAATCACTGTAGATGATATGACTTTTTTTTTTTAAGGCCTGAAATACTGCACAATTATTTTAATAATACAACCAACTTCTGCTTTTAAGATACTTTCAATAATCTGCCCTTTAGATTACTCCAGGCACACACAGATTCCCCTACAGTTGTCATAAACAAATTATACTGTGTGTACAAGCCCTTGATGTTTGAACTGCAGTTATACCTAGTTCTAGCCTTTGCTGTGCACCTCTGATCAATTCCAACTAAAGGCTCAGCACTACAGGAAATTCTACAGCTTTAACTTTGATATGGCTGTTTCTAGAGCCGCTTGGGACACTGCTCAGTGAATTATATTATTCAGAGCCCTGTTCAATCAACGTCATTTCATTTAATCTCACACACTTGATTGTAATAATACTATTGTTGAATATCAATAGACGCTCCAGTGACATACCAAACTGGGTCTTCCCATAGGGCTCTGTTGTATTCACCTGAAATTTTAGAGGAAGTGGAGTTTACCAAAATAATGAGAATTTATTTTTATACATTTCCCCCTAATTGTTCTTAATTGAACACAAACCCTTATGCCTTATTAATTACCAATTTTCCATGGAAATTGTTAGTTTGGGCTGTTTTCAGAGAGCTCTGGAATAAAAGTTTGGGATTATTTCCATAGTGACTATACAAAAAGTTTTAATGTTTCTTCATTACCAAGCAATTCTACAAGAAGTAATGCAAGAACACCAGGTTGTATATATTGCATGATAGTTAAACATTTTAATAAAGGACATTAACTATGCTACGGTAGCTATCATTAACTCATTGCTAAACAACACTGACCAAACATCAGTATTCACATGATTGGGTTTAAAGTCTGGAATGAGATGCAGTAGCAGAGTAATGGTAGCTGCCTTGTATTCTGTGGAATGTCATAACCCATAATGTTTATGTGTGATAACCTTGGATCTGGATGGCTTAGTCTTTGTGCACTGAAAAAAAAAAAAAAACATCCTGGTTACACATACAATGTCATTAAGACCAGTCGGAATAAAAAGTGATTTAGGGCTTTACTTTGTAAGGTGAGGGTTTTTTTTTTCTTTTCTTAAATACGAAGCCCCTCGTACTTGGGAACTTGACTCTGTTTGTTTGTAATTTAGTTGGATTATTTGCTTTCTTCTTTCAGGACTCTTCGGATAAGAGATATTGATAATCATGGTTTACTATAGTCTAGAGGCTTCAGGTGCCTAAAATAATGTTTGATTTTCTCTGCACTAGAGTTTTATGCTTCTGTTTTTTTCTGGTGGAGATGACTAAAAGAAGTAAACGACTCAGTGCTGTGAATTAGAGATCTTATAACAAACCAACTTTGATTATCTCCTACTCGGTTGTTAATTGATTCATGGAGTGAGTTGCTAATTGTGTTTGTTTTTCTTTTTAGCGCTTGGGAGATGTGAAGCAACGTTAGCTGGTGACGAGACTGAGCTATCTGTGCATAGACACGATCACTGCACAACTTCAGGATGAATGGGGATATGCCTCATGTTCCCATCACCACTCTCGCTGGGATTGCTAGCCTCACAGACTGTAAGTACACATGGTTTACGTAGCATTACATTGCTGTTAAATGTATATAAGAAATGCCTGAGCTTGTTCTAGAAAATTTCTTTTGTTGGTTTTAGGGAGATTATGGTAAATACTTAATAACATTTTAAAATATAAAATAATTATACTTTTCCGCTAGAAGTTGAACATTCTTAAGTATGCACATATTGAATTTCCCCAAGTGATTTTAATGGTGGTAAAAGTTTATTTTGTTGAATACTTGAAAAGGATACGTGAAAAACCTTTATATTGATTTCCCGGTGAGATTTTTGTTTCACTCTCCAAACATGGCTAAACATAAAGGGATTATGGATACACTACCTGGATGCTCTTCTGACTGGCTGTGCTTTATTTGAAGCAACACACATGGAATATGGTTGCAGTTGGCATGATATCTGGGACCCCTGTGGAATTAAGTGACATTGGCACTGAGGATTTACAACAGTAATTGTAGTGATAACATCTTTTGAAGTTGATGTTGAAAGAGCTTTGAAGGAAGTGGACACCAAGGACTTTAAATTGGATAAAATTTAACTGGACATATTTTCAAGTGGGTCTTTACTTCCAGCTCAACCCACCAGAAGGTCTTTCATCAGTGTTTCATCTGCTTCAAAAAGGATTTACATTACAAGCAACTTTGCTTTTTATTGTTTTTCATGTTTTTATCAGCTAAATTTTGATTTAAGTTTAGATATGTGATGTAAAGAAACTCAAAACAGCAGAATTGCCAAATATTAATAATTGACTGATAGAGCTAATTACAACATGATTGGGATGTAGCAGTTTTCCAACGATTTTCAAATACAGTATTAAGTATTTTTCAGCTGGTCTTTCATTAACTTTTCTTGTTGTGGGGTTGTGTCTTAAATAAATATTGTATCGCCTATGTATTTTAATTACTTTTTCCGTTCAAGGACTTTGAATGTGTGTTTTTCATTTACTCATATCCACACAAAAAAAATCTAATTTCTTAAGTTAAGACTACACATGACAATGTGACTTCTACTGCTTTTTAAAATTTCACTTAAACTAACAATAGCAAATTTCCATAATACAGTCATTGTTAGGATGTGAGTTCAGTTTCCCATCTATCGACAATGGTGTCAGGAATCCAACGGTGAGCTTGAGGTCCCAGACAGAGAGTTCACCAGCAATAACCACTTCTCGCAATCCAAGGTGCATGCATGGGTTGAGGGTGTGTGCAAGTGCAGGTGCTCTGTGGTGTTGTAACAGGTTGTGCTGAGGTGGTAGTGCAGATGCTCCAGGGGTTTGCGCTTGCTCTGTAGCTTCAGCTCCTGATCAGTAGTCATCTGCCAAAATACAAAAACAGCAGAAACAGTGCTCTGACTTGTTAGAGTGTCAGTGTAAGGGTCCGTACTCGCATAGCTGCATCCCCGTTGTACTGCTAAACACCTCCCTGTGATCAGCCCGGCGCCACGCTCTATCCAATCACTGTGCACAACACAGCTGATCACAGTAGAGCTGTTCAGCAGTCTTACAGCTACGTCATTTCACACAGACTTGCTGTTCTGTCCTACCATTGAGTCGGCCCATCCCTTTGAAGACGTACCACCAACCTTACTAAGCGCCCTTCCAGGTCGGGAGGTAGACTTACATTTACAGATTCGTTCTCTACCATTTACAGTCTGTCACGGTACTTTTTGAAAACTGTTTTTTTAAATAATCTAACTGAATGCTCGTATGCCTGCCATTTTTCTTAGTAATGCAAGATGTGCAGCAATGTTTCCATTAGGAAGGCACAAAAGAGAGAGAACTGAATATAGGCCAGAGTAGATTTTGGGAGAATTAATCTGTCTGGGCCAACATGTGAATTAGTAGGCTGGTCACTGGTCAGATTAAATTCAGTACTGTTATTCTAAAACGTAGAAAATAAAAAAGTGGATATATTAAAGTAAGTGTCCTGCCCAGGTTAGGCTTTTCTTATTATTGCTTAAATGTTGCACAAATGCTAGCTAGCTTATTTTTCCCATTATTCCTTACAAGTCTATTGCATCAATTTTTAAAGAAGAAAAAAAAAATGTAGTGTTCAGTGTCTCAAAGGAATGTCAAGCATACAGTACTATAGGGTAAACCTTATGCTGTATTAATTTTTTATTTTGACATAGTAGGACTCTATGCATAAAACAGACAATAAACCGAGTATAAAGACATTGCTGGTAAAGACAGAATCTAAAGCTCCCCCCTCCTCCATTACAACAATGTACTTGATACAAAACACACTGAATTCAGTACTGTACTACAGTATCGCTGCTTAAATTGACTAGAAGGCAGAATATTTGGGGATGCTCATTTACTACAGATGAAAAAAAAAAAATCTAATAAATAACTTGTTTGTGCATTGTTCACCACTGCTTTAAACACAAGACGACAGCTAGCTACATGTGGTTTATTTTTCTCTGTGCTTCAGTCAAGTCCTAATTACCTTTTGTTCTGTTCTTCTTAAACCTAGTATTGAACCAGCTCCCTCTCCCGTCTCCTCTGCCTGCCACCACCACCAAGAGCCTGCTGTACAATGGGAGGATTGCAGAAGAGGTCAACTGTCTCCTGGCCTGTCGGGATGAGAACCTGGTGTCCCAGCTCGCACACAGCCTCAACCAGGTCTCCACGGACCACATGTATGTTACATAGACTTTTACAACATTAAAGTGATATGAAATTCCTCCTAAATACTGCATCAAACATGTTTTTAAAAAAAAAAAAAAAACATGGTGGTTTGAAGGAAAACAATTGCACACATTTTATTATGCTCACAGTAGGTTCTGAGGTGCCGATTGTAGAATGCATCTGTGCATTTTAGATCAAATTTATAATAACCAACAGCATATTCATGCTAGGATGTAAAATGAAGAGTATCGTATTACTTCAATTTGGCGCCGCCCTCATATTGACGTCGCAGTCATATATCAGCTTTATAATAGAAGCCGCCCTCGAATAAATGCTACTATCAATAAAGAAACATTAAGGTATTTTTTTTCTCCCCCCACTAAAAAAAACACACAGTAAACAAATAAGCTCACAACATTGACTATCAACCTAGCACGTATATTAGAAACTAATGTGCACACACATAGTAAGCACATTTTATTTTATGGTACTACAGTTCTGAAAGAAAATGCAAGATAAACTATGTACAGGACAGCAGTCCTTCTGAAGTTCTTATAGGTGGTTTTGTTTAGTTTTCAGTTCAGTTGTAATTACCGTACAAATAAAAACAATGTGCTTACTATCTATGAGAAGGTTTACTTTTGGTTTTTCTTGCAGAGAAATTACAAACAAGCAACTTACAGTGAGACAAAAAAGTAATGAGTAGGATATGTTGAGTTTTTACAGAAATCAAGCTGATATTCTGAGGTAATTTTTGGTGCAGAAAAAACATCTATGCCACACTCTTGGACTGAACTACCACACCATCATTGTCCTGCCCTTTAACAACAAATACACACTCCTTATTCGCTGGTACAGAACTCTCCTGACCTTCCAACTCCCACCTAATAGGCTCTCGGTAACAGATAAATGTACTGTAGTCAAAGTAGGTTAGCCACACACGCTGCTACAGACAGGTAGGCTACTGTATTACAGAAAATAAGCAACCGCGATACTTCTAAAATGTCATAAATCATGTAATAAAATATTGCAGCGTTTGAAAATCATAATATTATTAATAAAGGTTGCCTTTGTATAATGGCCGACCTCTTAAGCGCCACAGTCATTTTTATCAATTTAAAATAAGTGCCACGGCACCAGATTGAAGTAATACGGTATTTTATTTAACATCATTATTATTAAATTTTATAAATGCCGTGGTATATCCATGTCGATGACATGTAATGTCTTTATTGTGTCGGCGATAAAAATGTAAATTTTAGTAAGGTGGCGTACCTTACTTTTATTATGATAAAAATAACTTATAGAAATTTCCAACGCGACAGTATTACTGGTGGATAAACAATTCTTAAAGCACACCTGGGGTCGCTGTTACCACACCGCCGCGTCTAAGGTTAATCACGGTTTGTCGCACACGTAACTTTTGCAATAACAACTATTACCAGGTGTCACCAGTATGTTTTACTTAGTCTCGCAGAAACTTGACCGTGTGACGACAACTCAACGTTGTATCGCACAGTGAACAAACTTCAAAGTTCCGTGCTCCATGACGTCTCGATGGTGTGAAATACCACCAATATTAGCTGCAGAGTCACTTACAACAGCGTCTCACCGGAAAGACGGAGCACAGGGAGGTTAAATGACTTCCTCAGGGTCACACAATGAGTCAGTGGCTGAGCTGGGATTTGAACTGGGAACCTGCTGGTTGCAAGCCTGTTTCTTTAACCACTGGACCACACTTTAGGCACAACCCTTTGTTTTCTGGATAAGAAACACTTTGGTTTTGTTAGATGTTGCAACATGAACGTTCCTCGTGCTGATTAGTTGGGCTAAGGACAGCTTAACCATTTTGTTTTAAATGTTGGTAACACAATCTTAGTACATAAGAACATGAAAAGTTTGGCCCATCAAGTCTTGTCCCTTGTAAGCACACCATTCTCCTCTACTGGGAGGATCTCATCACCATTTGTCTGGTGTGAACTGCCCTTTATGGTGTAAAAAAAGGACTTCTTACCTTCTGTTCGAAACTTACTTTTACTCAGCATCCAGTAATGTTCTCTTGTTTTACTCTGTGCTAAATCCTTTACCTATACCATTTATGATTTTATAGACCAAGAGTCCCCTAGTTTCCTTCTTTTTTGTCTAGTCTGAAGAAATGTAGTTCTTTTGATCTTTCCTCAAAACTCATTTCATTAAGTCCTGGGATCAGCGTATTTGCTGTTCTCTATACCTTCTCGGGTGCAATTGTGTATTTTATGTAGAGGGATGACCAAAACCTTGCACAGTATTCTATGTGAGGTCTCACTAGGGAATTGTATTATCTTTGCATAACCTCTCTTGTATTACATGCTTTTTGCAATATAGCCTATCATTCAACTTTTGCTTTTTAATGATGACTTTGTTGAGATACTTTTAGTGATGACTGCACTACCTGAGATCTTTTTCAAAGTCCTCATCCTGTATTTCTACCTGATTATTTTATACTTATATCCTGGATTACACCCAATATGCAATACTTTGCATTTCTTAACATCATAATTCATGTGCCACAAGATTGCCCAGTTACAGAGCAGGTCCAAATCCCTCTCAATTAGCTGGTCTGCGGTTTCACTCCTCCCCTAGGTTTTAACAATCTTGCAATGTGTATCTTAGTCCAAGTCATTTATATAAATAAGGAACAGTAAGGGTCCAAGTACATACCCTTTACCTCGCTAAGATCCCCACCCCATCACATTTTTATACCTCTCACAATGACTCTTTCTGTTTTTTTTAACCAGTTCTGTATCATGTTTTTTTAATAGGTTATAATTTGCCTTTTTTTTTTTTTTTTTTTTTTTTTTTTTTGCAGAGAGTTGAAGGATAACCTTGGCAGTGATGATCCAGAGGGGGATATCCCAGTTCTGCTGCAGACCGTCTTGACCAGGAACCCCAATGTTTTCAGGGAGAAAAGTATGCAGAATCGATACGGGGTTCAGGGCGGTAAGGAGGAGATGGAAACATTGCTGCTGAAACACTTTTAAATGGTTGACATAAAAATCTGATTTGTTTTAGCCACTGTTTTCTGTGAGCTTTTAACTGTAAACCTAAAAGTACAAAATTCTGTTGACTTGTAAATCAGATTAAAAAAATGTCACACATTTAAGTGTGATTTTCTGACCGGCAGAATCCATATTGTTGCCAGTAATAGTTTTACAATGGTAAGATTTAGATTTAGATCAGGTTGAGGTGGTTCCATTCAGGGTCTTCCAGTTTTCTTTTGTGGATATGGGAATCAGAATTGTTTGGGGGTGTTAGTCCAGGAGTAGGAACAAGTGAAAGAAATTGTGTGCATAGCAGGGAATTATTCGGGTGTTTGTCTGGTGGAATGACCAGTAAAGGAAATAACTACATTTGTACAGTTGTAGAGAGGAATACTAAGACAAAGGTAAGGGTTTATTTTGTTGTGGTGTTTAAGTTGTTATTAGTTGTATGACAGATGTTCTTAGATTGATTGGCTCAACATCAGCAACTGGTCGCCTGCCTTCCTGATCTATAGTTAGTGTATTGTAGCGATGAGGCATTTAATTGCATTTAAAAAAAACAATTGGTTTGAGATGCTGTGTTCATATTTGCAGGGTTATATAAATACAGCAAGCTAAATGTGTGGAACCCATCATGACTTTCTAAGTTTCTGCATGATGGACACAGCACACCTTGTAATGTTTGGTACAAATCTGTATTTTATGATTCTGTTCTTGAAGTCCAAATACATGTGTTCCGTAAAAGATACAATACCACTGTGTCGGTGAAAGTGATATTGAACTTCACCTTTGACCTAATATAACTGACTGCCATGTTTTATGTTATGTGACTTTACCATTTCCAGATGATAAACACACACTTTATTTCAGCACTGCAGAATGTTGTGAGGCAGTGACTTTTAAACTCTGGGTGCTTTTTAAAAAAAAAAGAGGCAGCAATTAAATTGTTGGAATATAAATGAATTAATTCTAGCTGTATAATTTCTTGGAAGTTTGCCAACCACTGGTGTATGGAGATTACTAAATTCATTCATAAGTATAGTGCTTCATCATATTTATTGTTAGAGCAGAAATCAGCTAGAGAACCTCGTCCCGTTATGATGAAACTTGGTTTGAACATTGATTGAGTCATTAGAATTTGGGGATGTCTGTCTATCTGTCCTTACGTATGTATTACTGTATATTTCTTGTCACATTTAAATTTGTGTGAAGTTATTGACTGATAATCTGGGTATATATTAAATAATCTGTCCGTGTGTGTGTATACATGTCACCCGTTTAATACTTCTTTATAACAGCTAAGTGATCTGCTTTTTTGTAACACTGATTTAACTGGTTTAATTTGATATTAACAGCCTCGGCAGGGGGTGTATGCTACTAACCTGTTAAATCGATGCATGAAGATGAAGATAATTACTTCTCATGTTGTGTTTGCTCTGAGGGACACAATTGTGCTCTTAGTTTGAGGGTGTACAAGTATATACACCAGTTGTTTATGGTGTTTACTATTATGGTAGTACTTTTGTTTTTTATCTTGAGGTAAACCAGCTTGATGTGTAAAATGTGAGTATTTAAGATACGAAGAGTTAGAAATTCTTTTTACAGCTTATAGGTGAAAAGTGTTAAAGTTCTTTGTTTGCTTTCAGGTATTATGCAGCAGCCAATGATGCCACAATACAAAATGTCTCAGAATTCCATGCATGGCAGCCCTGCATCTTCAAACTACCAGCAAACCACTATCTCACACAGTCCTTCCAGGTGACTGACAGTTTTTTAATTTTTGTTACCCTCGCTTTGTTTTTTTTTTTTCAAATTAATTGTGTTCAATAGTTAGTAGTAAAACTAACTAACTTGTATAATAACTGACAGTAAATATATAGCAAACATTATGAATGGAAATATTAATCCTAATGCTTAACAGTTTTACTCCGAACTTAGTTATGTTTTGCCTTTTGTGATCCTTATAGTTAAGCTATCCTGTAATATTCATTTGAGTGATATTTTCTGAGAAGTGAGACAAACTTATGCCTTTCTCTGTTTCATTAACAGCCGGTTTGTACCACCACAGACAACATCTGCAAACAGATTTATGCCTCAACAAAATAGCCCTGTGCCCAGCCCTTACACCCCTCAAAGCCCTCCGGGATATATGCAATATCCACACCCCCCAAGTTACACTCAACACCAACAGATACAGCAAGGTAAGAGCAAAGAGCATGAGACATGGGAGAGCTTCGAGAGAGGTGCTATCGTTGTCTAATAACACATTGAGTCAATGACAAGCAGAATCTAGTTTCTGGTGCTGTAAGAGTGATTTTAAACGTCCAAAACACGTTGTTTAAATCTCCATATCATTGAGGCTCTGAGGTGAGTTGTGTTGTGGAACCATGCTACTGTCTGTTCTCTGGTAAGGTGCTGTTGAATAGTTAAACACTTTTGATACCAATTGTTTTAAACAGCCCAGGGGAAAAAGCTATCCCTTTGGTTCTGCTGTCAAAGTGCAGTAACACTGGTATAATACTTTCCTTTAAGGCATTTTTTGCCTTAAACAAATAAACATGTTTTTAAAAAAAATTAAGAATATATATATATATATATATATATTATATATATATATATATATATATATATATATATATATATATATAGTTTGACATGGACACATGGCACATAGAAGTTATTAAAAATCCTCTATCGCAAATATTTGCTCGTCCAAGTGCTTAAAAATGATTTACTAAAAATACATTTGTATTTCTTCACATATTAACTAACCTATTTAGTAATGCAACTGATAAATACAATAATGTGTCCAAGTTACCCTTTCAGTAGTGTATAAAATGTTTAAAACGTGTATATATACAAAGTATATTTAAAGTTAATGGCAACCAATATTTATTTTTTTATTTTTCTGATTTTAGAATTACATGGCTCCCCTCTTGTATCTGCACCTACATATTCAGGAAGCCCTCAGAGGCCAGTGCAGCCCTGTCTTATAGTGCAGACTCAGCCCTCTCCACAGCAGAATCCGTCTACCCCAGCATTAGGTATGGCAGCAGTACTGATTCCAACTTAATGGTGAATTGCCATTCTGGAGCCCACAGTATAGGGTATAAACGTTGATCATTACATCCCATCGTTCAGGTTTTTTATTTTTTGTGTGTGTATACTTTCAACATTGGCCATTTCCTATCCCATTTTTTGTTTGCCTGACTGCTAGGTTGTCATGGTTGATAGATGGAATCAAATAGAATTCATGATATACTAATGATAGTGGTGTCAGTAATTATACTTTCTTAGAATCCTGTTGTGTACAACATGCTTGACCTGTTAGTCAAATGTTGCGTAACATTTTGCTAACTAGTTGTAATTTCTTTACATGTGCCATTTGTGTCTTACTTTTTAAGTGTTCATCAATCTCGTCCATCACAATCCGTCGTTTAATTTCTAAAAGCGGTACCTTTCATATCACTCAAGATTTGGAACGTTTGTTCTTTTAAATGAGTATCACTGTTTATTTTTGTGTTTTGTATGCATGTATATATGTGGTAGGTAAGTACTTTATATAAAACATGTTTTTATTTAGTTTCAGTAGCCAGCCCCATGGTTGCTGGCAGCATGAGGAACATTCATGAGAACAAGGTGTCTGGCCAGGTGTCAAGTAATTCTGCTAATCACCACGCAGATAATTCCAGGCATGGGTCAAATGAAGACTACCTACACATGGTGCACAGAATAGGGAATGAGGTACGAATAAACGTTCACTGCTGAAGTGTTTTTATTGCTTATTTGTATCAGAATCCACAAGGCATTGTTTATGCCTGTAGATGGCACTGTGGTAATTAGTATGAAGAAGTTGGGGCCACCAGAGTCGAAGGATGGTGTTAGAAGCAAATTACATAAAAGGGAACCACTATAATGACGTGCTTTAAGTAAAAAAAAAAAAAAAAAAAAAACCTGAAGTGATTTGATTGATATGATTTGGAATGATTATGTCCAACCAGAACTTAAATCACCAGAAGAATTTGTATTCTTGTTTGTAACAAGTATTATAATCACACAGTTGTGAATATATAGAGCGATAAATGGTGTTTGTTGTCTTGTAACAGGAAGCTGATCCCTCCATGAGAAATGCTTCCTTCACTCTAAGATCTCCCCAGTCTGTGTGCTCTCCTGCAGGCAGTGACGGAACTCCAAAAGGTAACTAATATGACTTAGTCACACACATGCTTGTTCGCTGTGCTGCACTTTTGAATCAGTAGTTCCTTAAAGTAACAATGTTCATCCCCTGTCCTGATCTGTTTTACACTTTATAACTAGCCTTGTTAATTGATAAGAATTAAATAAGAGTTATGTATTTTCAGCTGGAGTTATGGGGAAATTCCAGCAAGGCTAAAAACCAAACTTTTTTTTTTTTTACTTTTCCAGCAGGATCCAGGCCACCCCTTATCTTACAGTCTCCACCCCCATATGCTTCGCCTAGAGATGGCCCACCAGACATCCTACTAGACTCTCCAGACAGAAAGAAAAAGCAGAAGAAAATGAAAATGAGCAAAGAAGAAAAAGAGCAGGCGGATAAGGCTGCAATGTACGACATAATTAGCTCTCCGTCTAAAGACTCAACAAAGCTTACGTTAAGACTTTCACGTGTGAAATCAACAGAAATGGACCCACAGGAAGATTTGCTTCCTGACATGGAAATTGGTACTGATCCTGAGAGTGACTTGGCATATAACAACATGCCTTACGTGGGCCAGCCCCCCAAACCGCCAGTAGCTCCCCAGGATTTGCACCGGTCCCTCAATGTTGCTGCACAGTGTCTGTCACAGAATGAGCAGGCTGCCTTCCTGCAGGCACAGCAGGTGCCTGTTTTACAGCAGAACACTTCGGTGGTATCAGCCAAACAGCCACAGCCTCCCACACTGCAACCCCAAGGTGCTCCTCCACAGCAGGGAGCCACGCAGCCCCTGTCAGTGACCCCCTACGATGAGGTGGAAATGGACGCTTTGGCAGAGATCGAGAGGATAGAGCGGGAGTCAGCCATCGAGAGAGAGCGCTGTTCAAAAGAAGTGCAGGATAAAGGTGCCTACTCTACTTACCAAAAGACATGGGAACTGTGTTTTGTTAGGTTTTTTTTTGTTGTTTTTTTAGTCTCTTCCTCAACTGCAGTATTTCTGCAAAAAAAGTATAGCTTGTCAATAGCATCCAGCTACTGCAAACACAACCCCATTTAGTTGCACACTGTCACAGACGTTCTAAGGAGTGTTGATTTTTATAAACAGTGTGATAATCCTCATCAGTATTGGACAGACAAGACTGTCTTGCTGAAATGTCCACCAACCTTCTTTAAATATGTTTTGGGAATGTAGCCTGCCCAAGGTATCCTCTGAGAAGCTATATTATAAGGCCCACACATTACTGTCTTCAGGCCAGGAAAAAAAAACTTTCATGTATTTGATCTAATATTCATACTAGTATTCAGCATACATATGTGTCATGCTATTTGCAATTTCAAAAAACAATAGCTCCGTAGAAATGTTTTATTAAGGTGCTGCTGTTCTGTGTGTTTTTTTTTCTCCCTCGCCAAGCAGTCCTTTCTGAGGAGAATGATGCCCTTCAGTGTAGTTGTTTTTGTTGTTTTCCAGATGGATCTAGCCATTGTATTTTATTGTGAATATATGTTGGGCATTTTTTCATTCCCAAAATTGTTTGTTCTTTGCATTATTGATTTTTGTTTTTTTAAAGCACTATAGTCTGTAGATTTGTATGTCTGTCTAACTATTGCCAAAAATCCAGACACCTTTATATTCTGTACTTGAAGAAAAAAAAAAAAAAAATCTTTCATCCAGCCCAGTCTTTCAACAACCTGGCAACAATAAAATGTCATATTTTACAAAGCCAATATAAATATTTTATTTTGCTAAGCTTCTACCTGATTATCACTGACATTTACTAAGCTCCTACGCCTGTTAAACTAAACATGATCTTCAGGTTTTTTACATATATACCTATATGTTTAATTAATGCTATTCCTAACAAGAAGAAATGATTAACAAAACACAATACCACAGCTCTTTTAAAGTTTATTCTTTTATAAATGTTCTTATCTCTATCTATTTGCAGACAAACCTTTAAAGAAACGGAAACAGGACTCTTACCCACAGGAGCCTGGAGCTGGAGGCACTGCTGGTGCTACAGGTGCCAGTGTTGGAGGAGGATGCAGTGCTGGTAACAAAGCTGCTCCTCAGGAGGCTAGCGCAGCAGGGAATGGTTCTAGCAGACCAGCCCTGATGGTGAGCATCGACCTCCAGCAGGCGGGGCGGACTGACTCGCAGGGTCTCCCAGACCCCAGTCTCCCAGATCCCACTCTCCCTGCTCCTGTAGACGAGGGACAGAAACAGACTGAAGACCCCCGAGGGTTGTCCATTGCTGTTGTTGCTGCTCCTGGGGAAGGTTCCATCAGCACTCGACAAGAAGACACAGCTGGCGTCCTCAAGCCCAAACCTGAGAACCGCCCCGAGACTCCCAGGAGGAAATCAGATGGTGAGGTTCAGAAAGCATCCGATGGGCGGCTTGAGGTCATTAAACACAGGCCTGAGACCCCCAAGCAGAAAGGAGGAGAAAGTAAACCTGAGACTCCCAAGCATAAAGGTGAAAGCAGACCAGAGACCCCCAAGCAGAAAGGAGAGGGCCGACCGGAGACCCCCAAACACAGACACGACCACAGACGGGACTCCTCTGCTAAACCTCCCAGTTCTGAGAAAAGGCCAGAGGTCTCCAAACATAGACAGGACGGCAAAACTGACTCTATCAAGGTTGAAACTGGAGGACGGGGATCAGAGATGCCCAGGCAGAGACCTGATGGGCGTCTGGCCTCCTCTTCTACTTCAGAGAATCCCAGACGAGACCAGGATGGCCACAAGCAGAGATCAGAGGACCGTAGTGATGCGGAGAGGCACAGAGGAGACCCCTCCAGGATAAGGCGGCCTGACACCCCAAAGTCCTCCAGCAGGGGCGAGTATGACTCCAAACATGGCATCAAATCAGAAGGCTCCCGGGACAGGGAGAGAGACAGAGACAGAGAAAAGAAACACAGGCCCGAATCAGGTGAGTCCAGGGAGAGGCCTGATAGCCCTCGGGTGAAACAAGAGCTCCGGGGGGACTCCAGCAGCAAATCTCGGCCTGACAGACCTGGGTTCAAATCCCCCAGCAGCAAGGAGGAACGGCGGTCAGACGGAAGCAAAAACAGACCGGATGGCCACAAGCAGCAGCAGCAGCTTGACAGCAAGCCAGATTTTCCCAGCTACCTGCTAGGTGGCAAGTCTGGGGCACTGAAAAACTTTGTAATTCCCAAAATCAAACGGGACAAGGATGGTAATGTCACTCAGGATTTGAAAAGGACACAGTCAAGAGAAGAGAATAAGATAAAGGTAGAGAAGATGAGCTTGGTGGAGGATTTAAACAAAGGATCTAAGCCAGTGGTTGTCCTGCAAAAATTAACATTTGATGAGGTTCAGAAATTCATAAAGGAGAAGGAGGATAGGAATGCAAGGAGTTCGAGCAAATCTGGCAAGAACAGACCATCCTTAAAATCGGGTAAAGGTAAGGCTGTTTTGCTTATTTACATTCGTTACTCCCAGTGTGTTGAGTTAAACTTTAGCTGATCATGTAGGATTTGTGGTAAATGGGAAGAAAGAAATAAGCTAATACCTTATCTGAGTAAGTCAGTATGTTCTAAATTGTCTTTGAGGGTGACTTGTTTTATTTCTCTTTACTGATTTCACTGCATTACAAAATTTATAAATGGGCTTGCTTAACAGCAGTCGCCAGAGGCGTATTTGGCGATTTTTGGTAATTGGCAGCCTCTTTAAGGTTGCCATTGCCACCCTCTAACAAGCTCATTCACACATCAGACAATGGAAAGAACACAGAAGGCTGATCGCTTCTTTCAGTACCATTTAAATAAGCTTCAGGTGTGCAAGATTAGTTCTAAACGGTGTCTGTGAAACCTAGTCATTCTGAATTAGTCTTAATATTTAATACGTAGCCTCATGCTATGATTTTACTTGCTGTGCAGTAGAAATTAACTGTTTTTCTGCCACATTGTTTTAGCCTCTGACCATTTTTCAGCACACTGATATTGTGGAATTTAATGATCTAAAGAGCAGTGGATCTTAAAATGTATAAACCTGCTGTGTCTTCAGAGATCTTTCTAGTGTATTTTTATGTATTTAGTGAGTTATATAGAGGTAATTTAAATAGTTAAAGATGGTATTAGATGCACCGCTGTTAATATCATAAAATAGACCTCAGTGTCTATACAGTTGTTTCCAGTGATTCATCGTCAAGTTCCATTAGTGATGTTCTCCAGTAAAAAAAAAAACTAATCAGTAATCATAATTATCATCCGTGACCCAATGAAGCAGAAAGTGGCTCTGCATTGGCAGTAAGCAGCACTGAACTGTCTGAGTGAGGCGTAAACATGATTTGTGTGCACATTGTATACATTGGGAAGTTAAGTATTGAATTTTAAACAATATGCTTAAGCTTTTAACTTGCGCTACTTTATTCTACTTTAACTTGCATTTCGTTCTCGCACTTGCCTGGAGACTGCTAAGTAGCTTCCCGTGTGTCCGTTTCGTGTTATGTTATGTCTATCTCCTGTAATTTTTCATTAATTCTGAATAAACTGGAAACACCATAATACCAAAACTACATCATTTATTAATATACAAATTACAATAGGTATGTTTTTATACTCTCCGTTTTGTTCTGGGCACCCACCAAAAATGTAAAAACTTGGTGCATAATGTTTTTTTTCTTCTAAACTCAGTGACTTGGACTAGTGGTTGTCTTGTTGCTCAAATATAAATTTGATAAATTACAAGAATTTAAAATATTTTATTTATTCGGCCGATAATCATGATTATCTTGATAATTTACAGATGATAATCGATAGCTGAAAATGTCTATCGCCCAACCCTACAACTAATTTTCTGAGACCATAAAAGTTTTTTCTTTCTTTTTTAAATTTTTTTTTTTTTTTTATATAAACTTGTGCCTTGGTGTCCCGTCCAGATTTTTACAAGTCAGGAAGTGTGCCTTATATTTTGCACCCGTTAAATTAAATGTAGATGGTTACTACCAATAAAAATAGCCTTGCAGTTGTTTAGGTTACTTAATTAAATAATCATAATATGGTATTGCTACTGTAACCAATTTTGTTTATTCATCTATGAGAAATATTAAACTCGCAAGGTTCTAAATTGGCAAAGGCCATTTTTTGGTATTTCTTGTACAGTAAAACCTGCCTAATCCAGCCCTTCTACATCCTGGCATTCTGTCTAATTCAGCATGATTTTTGGGTCCCAACCAAATCGAATGGGGTGATACCCTCTACTATATGGAACCCGTCTCTTCTGGAATAGGCATGATTTAGAAGTCACTTCATTCTAAAATCAGTGTAAATCTAACTGTGACATCTTGCACTGGGTCAGGTGATTTTTTACAAAACTAAAGCAAGACGTTGTGTATGTACTCGCATGTCCCTCCGGAGCCATTCTGATTTGTGCAGTTCTCTTGCCTTGAGACATTCTGAAAAGAAAAGATGCCTACTTAAAAGCTATACAGAAAAACCTGAATTCCAGCAGGAACGTTGACAGTGAAACAAGTGAACGTCTGTGTGCAGTGCTCTTCCAGATTGGAATAGAATAGTACTTTAATAATAGAACAGTGTGAGCATTTAACGGAGTATCATTACAAACATTTTAAAATGTATGTGACATATTAATAGTATAACTGTTATAATATATACTATTATATACTATTTTACAGTCTGAGAGCTAGAACTGCGTGACAGTGTGGTTGTGAATAAGGTAATGATGTGACTGAAAATAGTAAAAATGCACACAAACTCATCTCACAATTTGTGAGTGTGCCACTTAGAACTAATTAACTTGTGTCTTTGTTTCTATTCCATCTCTGACACAAAAAATGAAAAATAAGTTAAAACAAACAGATTAGTCCCATGGAAAGGGATAACAGTAGCACATGGAAAATAGATGTAATCATGTTTCTGTGTTTTGGTTAATTTCCCAAATAATGACATTTGTTAATCTCCTTTCTATGGTATACCTTTTAATGACTCAAAACAATTGTTTAAAGTTACAATTGTTTTGTCATGTTACCTTTGAGGCACAGTATTACATTTTTTTACAGTATCTCTAATCTAGCACAATTCTCTTGTCTCAAGTGACGCTGGATTGTACAGGTTTTACTGGATTTTGTGTAAGGCTGGGGCAATGCCTAATTTTTCACTATCGATATATCGTTCTCCAAAAATGCAGCTTCATTGACATTATGAAAAGGTAAAGAAAATGCAGTAATACATGTGGGGCTGTGGATTACTGTGTAACATTGCAAGTAACGCTTTAAAAACTGTTATGCATATGACACTGATTACATCAGTTTATGCATATACAGTAGTAATTAAACATAAATCCATAAACAGTCAGAGTAACAATCAATCAGAAGAAAACTATGCAGGACATTTTAATAAAATGCAAACAATAGCAACAGTGAGTTTCTAAAACACAGATGTAAAACATTTTCCCTTTTCATCCCTATCCAATAATTGTGTATATACAAAGTACTTTTATGCAATGAAACATGTCAAAATGGTTCCACTGCTCCCTGCATCCTCTTTAAAAAAGAAAAAAAAAAAAAAAAAAAAACACAACTTGCAGCCAGAGTTATAGGGTATATTTTAACACGTGCAGGGTATTGCTGAGTGATTAGACATAATCTGTATTAGAATGGACAACCGAGTGGCTTTCTAAATACCATGTACACACACACACACACACACAAACACGTCTGGTTACTGAACAAAAAATAAGCTTAAACTTTTGGCAGCACACAGATTTGTTTTATTATAAATAATAGGTAATTTAACAACAGTATATGAATTAAAAGGTAATAAACAATTAATTTAAAACAAGCGTGTCTGTTAACCATATGTAATCTATCAATCTATTCAATAAAACACTACAAGTTGGGGGATAATCTCTGATTTCAGTGGAAATGGTTGGTCATGTGTTTTGTACTTTTGTAAAAATGTTGAATAACCCCTTAGTAAGTTTTTAATCCTGAACGTGGATAAATAACCTCTATTAAACAAAAAAAGTGTGCTGTAAAACAGTAAAAACTGAAATCACCTTACCTGAAATTGGAAGCATCCCATTTTTATCTATCCTTGTATACGATAGTTGTACATTAATTCAAGTTCTGCAAAACTTTGTTCTTATCCTGACAATTGTGTATAATAGCCATTTCAGTTTAGCAGTGGATACAAACTACCAGAAACAATTTAGAAATGTTTTTGCCAAAGATTTTTGGCAAATGTACACCTACAAGTATCTTTAAAAAAAAAAAAAAAAAAAAAAAGTAAGACAACAACTCAAGATTTAGGCTATCTTTTTTTTTTTTTTGGAAACAATATGGCTGGAATTATCAAATAATTTGAGCATTGCAAGTCTATTGAATGCTGCCATTTTTGTTTTATAAATGTAATTGTACTTTACTAGAGCTCTGTGCTTAGAGACCGAGCAGTATTGTTCAGATATTTGATTATTCAGCTGTTTCTCGTTATTCAGATGTTTTAACTAGTATGGGTATTTCCGACCCACATACAGAGTGCTGTTATTGGCATTAAACTTCTGCCAATTGTTTTTGGTTGTGAGGCGACATCCTTATTCATCACTGCAAACATTGAGTGCAGGTTACACATCTTATCTGAATGCTGTCCATCGAAAGTTTATTTTTTTTTGTTTTATTCTCTCCATCTCCTTAACTTTGTGTCTGTGACTCCTGATGCCACCTCATGTACTGTACATATCATCAAAGCAGGGAGGTCAAGGAACTGTCTCCATCTTACACTGAATACACTACGTAACACAATTTTTGTTCCTGGGTAGTAAGTGTTATTTCCTAATTGCTTATGCCTCAAAAGTATAGAAAATGGCTATTATTCCCCACAAACTTTGCTTTTGTGACCAGGACAGTGATAATTCAAAATATCACTATTTCCAATGGGAAAACGAGCAAATGTGTGTCTTTTCGTTCACATAAAGTCAGAAAAAAACAACATATGAATCCAAATTAACTGTATACAAATTAAAATGTGTACAGTATAATAGTAAATCTCGAAAAACTACGCACTTCTAAATCTTGTAGTCATTTTTGTATTACTTTAGTATAAATACATGTTAATTTGGATTCATATGTTGTTTTTTTCTGACTTTATGTGAACGAAAAGACACACATTTGCCCGTTTTCCCATTGGAAATAGTGATATTTTGAAATATCACTGTCCTGGTCACAAAAGCAAAGTTTGTGGGAAATAATAGCCATTTAATATACTTTTGAGGCATAAGCAAGTAGGAAATAACACTTACACCCAGGAACAAAAAAAAACAAAAAAAAAACACAAAGCCTGTTGCCACAACCTTCTGCTGACCTCAACTTTTCTTAAACATGCATGTATTTATGTATGTTTAGCTATTTTTTTTATTTTTTTAAGTTAGTAATGTATAAAAACGAATAGTGAGGTTTGAGTTCTGTAGTCTGTTACAAGCTATCAGTTATATATTAAACCCTACCCCCTCTAATTTAATCGAACGTGATACTTCATTCCATTACAGGATGTTGTCCGATTGTTATTCAGGTTTGGAAGAAGCTGGTTAGGTTAGGTTTTTATTTATTATTATTTTTTTTTTAAAGAAAGTAACAAGTAACTTTTTGTAGGTGAGAAGCTGAGACTAGGGGTGCACCGATAATCGGTAGCCTATCGACATGGCACAGATATAAGGGGGGAAAAAAAACACAATCGGCTGTCGGCAGTTTTTGTTATTTTAGCCGATATTCATGCCGGAATTTCTTCCAGCACAGAATTTGTTTGGTCAGGCGCGCTTACTAATGACGCAAGAACGCTCATGTTCCCACTGCTGTATAACGTGCGGTTATCCTGCAATAAATAAGTCTCAAAAGAGCGGTGTTTGGATTTTTTTTTTTTTTTTTTTTAATATCTGAAGACGACAATAGGATAGCGAGTTGTGTGCAGAAAAGCAGACCTGACGCTACAATAAATCTAACGAAACTGTGAGTAGAATATTATTCTGATGCTTAAAAAAAAAAAAAAAAAAAAAAGTTATTTAGGTTGAATCCTAAATAACATTGGTGGTTTTAATTTTTTGTTGTTATTACACAATGTACTTCCAAGTTACCTTTTGTATGTTTTGTTATCTTGCTTATTCGGTATTGTTTGCTGGTGTATTCAGCGGCATTTTGAAGCAATAATATTGATAAACTGTACCATTTATCTGTCTATATATGACAGATAGATATTATATATATATATTATATATATATATTATATATCTATATATATATATATATATATATATGGTGTGTGTGTGTGGTCGTTTGTACATACATGTGTTTGGAGGGGGGTTCCCCAACTTTTTTTTGTATTTTGTTAAACGGATCTTTATAACGTCTTTTTGTTTCTGATTAAGTGAACAATTTAAGTACTGCTGGATTTTTAAGCAGTTAATTCTTAAAATAAGAGTTTAACGAATATTGTAGTTGACATTGAGTAGGTTACATTTCTTTTGGTCGATGTTATAATACGCAATGTTTGACAGTAAGTAGCTATTAAAATTAATGTCACATTATGTACTTTTTTTTCTACAGAAGTGTTTTACTAGTACAAATGCAAAGTATTATTTTAGTGACTGTTGAGAAACAAATGTATAAACTGCTGTCAAGTACACAATATAATACTATGTTATTCTTTATTCATTTTCTGAAATAAACAATGCCTGTTCATTCTTGTCATAAATACAACAAATAAACTGCCTGTTTAATTAACATTTATAATTATAAAATAGTTTAAATTTAGGCCATATGTCTTGTTTTGGTAGTTTAAAATAGCTTACCTGCACTGTCTATTATTAGTATCGGCTGATATGGGTAGGTAACCATCAGCTGTCTGGTTGGCCAAGAAAATCTTTCAGTGCACCCCTAGCTGAGACATTTATTTTGTTGAAAGTTTTTCAATTTTTATTGTTGTTTCACCCAAAGGTCTATTTCCCAGTTTGTTTTCCAGATGTATTTTAAATACCGTTTTTGGAATCCTCATGCAGTTTCATCTAAAGTAATATGTTGGGATCACTAAAATAATTGGCTTGAATCATTTTCCAAAAAAATGAACACTTGTAAATTTTGACTTGTTTCATTTGTATTAAAAATAAATAAATAAAGATACAATAAACATTAATGGTCATTCCCAGATACATGATGATTGGGTTTCTGCATCTGCCTTCCCCACATGCTGAACCCCGATAAAGTCTGTGTGGACAACACTGTTGACAGCATACTTCACGTAGCATTTCACTGCTTCACTAATAGAACTGTCGAACCGTCCGAGTTAACAGACAGATATTTAGCAGTTGCCATTCCGTTTAACGGGGCTGGACTCTGGGTCCTCGCAATAGCGTGTACACACTCCTGTGTCTGTTAAAAATTTCTATAGGTTTTCCCCACGTTTAATCCTTTTGCCTCATCCAGGTCACACATCCATTCACAATCAGAAAACGGTGGTGCTGCTTTGCAAGGAGCTGTTCTAAAAAGCACTTTTAGCTTCAAAATCACAGAGGTGTTTATGGTGTGTAGTAATTGTTAGCTTTTGATATGCCTTTTTAGCAGTCTTTGCCTTCATCAGTTTAACACAATATAATGATTACTTGATTTTTCATGCGCTTTAAAATTGACTGTCTTCAAGGTAGACGACACTGTCACAGCTTTGTCATACTGGATGCACTGTGCTTATTTTCTGAAGGTGTAGACTTACTGCAGACAGTCACATTGTGAAAGCCAGGTTACTTGTGCTGCCTCTCTGTCATATTCCTTGTTTGCAAATCATTCTCTTTTTTCTTTTGTGGTGGGGTGTTTGAAATTACTTTACACTTACTTTAAAGGTGTGATATGCTGTTAATTTATTCATCACTGTGGTTTAAATGTAAACTTTCAGTTTTGAACTAACTCTAATTTTTCAAAACAGTATCAAAATGTTAAAACACAAGATAGCCATTTCCTCATGTTACATTTCTTTGAAATAGACGTTGTGAAATTGTCCTAATATTTTACACTAAATCTTGTAATACGAATACAAAGACATAGTTAAGCAATTATTCCTGAAATCTGTATAGTTTTAAATACTTTAATATTTTACACTGATTAAAATCGGCCTACCAGTCGAATGTGTTGTGTTCAAGCAATTTGGCTTTTTCAAAGTAAAAGTACATAATTGAATTAAATTAAATGTAAAGAACTGGCCATTTTTATAAAGTAATAATGTCTTTATTTTTATATAGTGCCTTTCATTGTGGACCACCATCACAAAACGCTTTACAGAGGTAGGCTGTGAACTGTGCATTATATGCAGAGTCACTTACAATAGGACATTGGTTTAACATCTCATCTGCAGAATGGAGCACAAGGAGGTTAACACAGTGAGTCAGTCAGTGGCAGAGGTGGGATTTGAACTGGTGGCCTGCTGGTTACAAGCCCTGGACTTTTACCACTGGACCACATTATCAATACTGTTTTGATGTCTAAAAAGTACATTTTGTTCATACCAAAAGTTCACAATTAAACCACAGCGATGAATAAATGAATAGCGTAAGTAATCACATGGACAAAATTAAACGAAACCCTGACACATTCACATAGCTCAAAATAATGTAAAATTCGGCATGACAAGATGAAGGGAAATTTCAGTTCTAAGTGACTGTTTTGTAAGCATTATGAATGTTTGTTCGCCACTGCTGCACCCTGTTAGAAAATAGACCTTTCCTGCATTTTGTAAACGCAAACCTGTATCTATATCTGTGCGCTTTTTTAAACACTCGCCCACAGGACTACCGAGACACAGACATCAACTAGTCCTTGTCGGTTTTAAGTCGCCTCGGGCGAGTGTTAGTTTCTAGCACTGGATTGGATTTAATTTATTCTTTGCCTGCCTCAACCATATTTGATGTAAATCGGATTTATGGTTAACCTGTTGTGTGATTACTCATGGAATTTACCAAATTGTACACTTAATGCAATAAACTAGTTGATAGTTGACAACTTGATAGTGTGGAATTCTCAGCGCAATTTATGCACCACCTCAAACTGTAAAGAAAGTAGCACAAACATTTAGAAGTTACGACATTACTGTAACATTTCATTAGCACTATGCAGTTTGTTTCACAGACCCCGAAGACAGCTAATCTACTGTCTTATAATGCACTAAATTAAATTGTTCAAGTAACAAAGCACACATATAGCATGTACTGTATGCATGCAGTGGTTGATATATTTTAAGTTTAGTTATAGCGCTAATGACAAAGATTTAGCACAATAGTAGTAAATATCCCTGCTACAGTAGTAATGCATCTGAATTAAGAGCTTGTCCATAGAGCAAGGTAATTTCAGTGTAGCCTACCTATTGATACTGCACTGGGAGAGTGACTTGTTTTAATACAGACCTGTTTGTTTGACTACAGGTGGAATAGACCAGTCTGTGTTGAAGGACTTGCCCCCTGAGCTGCTTGCAGAGATTGAGTCTACCATGCCTTTATGTGAACGGGTAAAGATGAACAAGCGAAAGCGTGCTACTGTCAATGAGAAACCGAAATATGCCGAGGTCAGCTCTGATGATGATAGTAACAGCGAAGAGGCCTTTGAGTGTAAGTAAAACAGTATTCCCTTTCAAGTACAAAGTGTATCAATTACATAATGGGTTAACTTTGTTTAGTTGAAATTCTGAGACTTATCAAAGCTGTCACGCAGTAACAGCAACGTCATCACACCAGTGTCCACCTCCATGATGACAGTTGAACAGTTCAATTATCTTTTCAGCCTGATTTGATCAAGATGCAGCGAGATTCGTCGTTTTAAACAGTTACATCTAAAGCTAAGATTTTGTTTTAAAAAAGCGTATTTGATTGTATGTTTCTTTGCAGAGTTAATCGCAGAATTATTTTATAATTTAAGCTTTTTTTCCCTAGAGGTTTTGAGTGTGTTTTGTGAATTCGTACGCGGTCTTGTGGCAAGCTGGGAGCCTGCACACCCCCTTGCGGATCATTTCACCCTCCTCTCTGTGTCATGGTTCACACCGGCTGGAATTGTATCTCTGAGGAGATTTTTCAAGCTATTTGGGCTCAGATAGTCTTGTGTTAGTGCTGCCTAGTCTGCCAGGCTAGTGTGGGAAGTTGTGTATTGTATAGAGTATATATTATTTTGTACAGTGTCTACTGTTACTGGGTTATTTGTATAGCGGTAAGAACTGCCTGTGTGCCACTTTCTTCGCTGTTTCTTTTCCAGGTGCACAACGTGAGTTGCTGATTTTTCTTCAGCTAGCAGCATTTTCTGGAACCAGATTGTGTTTGCTGACTCACACTCCTGTATGAACACTGTGGTGCTCAGCTGACCAGCTACACCGACCGATGGATCGCAGTCTAGAATTTAAAGGGGAGGTTCCATTGTTTCTAAGGTTTACGCATAGATCACTGTACTAGTGCTACGTCTGGGGAATTAGTAGATTGAGCCCAGGGAATAAGTAGATCGGATATATTAACAAAAAATAAATACTTTTAAATGGATTTTTTAAGTATAAATTTACATAAAAAGGTAGATCGGACGTATTTGACATTCACTCATTTTATTTCCCAATCTAAGCTAGATATATATATGACAACATTCTTGTTCCTGCTCTAATTTAGCTGTCATGTTGAGTTAATCTTTTATTTATTTTTTTTAAACTAGGATGATAAAATTTAGTCTTTGTAAACTGTGATAGTTGCTGCTAAGCCTACTGACAAAATATTATAAGCAATGCTAATAATAATGTATGATTGTATGTCATTCGAATATTTTACTAAGACATTTTAATTTTGATTAAAGATTTACATGTTAAAATGTTGTCAAGCCTTTTACTATAATATACAGTAAATAAATCTTTGCGATCACACATCAACTACACCCTAAATCTGACTAATGACATTTTTAAATACACACCGGTAGAAAAAGTTAACAAACGTTTAACACTTTAGTCAGAGTATAAAGACATAACAGAAAACTTTACATCACGCATTTTTTACAGACAGGAAATAAATAAATAAAACCAAGAAAGAGGTGTGTGAACACATTACCATACGATCTGGCAAATAAAATGATCAGACAGAAAATGCTGAGTGCAGTTAACTTCCCCTTTAATCAAATAGCTGCCGCGCCTTACTTTTACCTTACTGTGCTTGTGTGATCTACTTTTTCCCCAGTCTACTTTTTCCCTACGACACCGGCATACACTTTGTCCTGCCTCGGGATTGAGCATTTGTGTTGAGCCATGAAGGATCGCTCTTTTTGCGAGTTCTGCTCTACCCTAACAAGACGCTCGATTGAGAGGCGGCAGGCACACCTGATTAAAGGAGACACACTTGCCCTGGCTCAAAGGTCACCCTCTTCTTCTGTGGAGCAGAGAGGCTCTCCACACCCTGCACACACTTCTGCTTTGCACAGGCACCACTTCAAGGGTAGAAGGTCCTCTTCATCATCGAAGAGCAGATGGACAGAATGTGGCAGGCGATCTCTGTGCAGCAGTCTTTGTTGACTAGCCTGTTAGATACGCACACTGCTCCATTTGCCCCCTTCTTCAGTTCACTGATGGAACAGCAGGTTGAGGACGTAACTGTCTGGCAGCAGGACAACTCTGTGTCTCTTGCAGCCTCAGAGGAGCCTAATTAGGATATGGAGCAAGAACTGGAACTCGGGCCTACCCGAATAAGCAATGCAAGGTCACTGAGACCATGCTCAAAATGGCTTATTCGGCAGAGTCCCTCGCCACATGCATGGGTAATATTGCTAGCACCCTTGTGACGTTCCAGGCTACACTGCTGCAGGCGCTGTCGGTGAACCACAGACTCTCCCAGTGCATGCTGGAGGAGCTGTGCCTAGTGACAGATCACCTCCTGGAGCTGTCCAAATTTAATGGACAGGCACTGAGCAGTGGCCTCATTTAGGCAAGCTCGGTCTTATGGTAAATGTACCAAAAAGCTAGCTAGTGCCATCCCAGGTTGTCACCTACCTGGGAATCCACTTGAACTCAAGCAATATGATCGCCACTTTGCCAGAGTTCACAGGTTCTCGTCCTGCCTAGAGCTTTTTCAGCTCTGAAGGTGTCCACCTTCCAGCAGCTCCTGGGCCTGATGGCAGAAGCTTCCCTGATACTGTGGCATACGAGCATACAGCTCTGGGTCTGGCCTCTGAACAGCTGTATTTTAGCCAGCTAGGGTTGAGTTATTTTAACTCTTCAGAATGCCAGGGCCACTTCTACATGAGCCCAGTAAGTGGGCTGTGTTCCGTCCTGGTGTCTGACGCAACACTTCAACCCCACTACATGTCCCATGCTATTCATTCTGCAGTTCTTGCAAGACTTCTTTGATGAGGGGAAATTAAACTCGACTTTGAAGGTGTACTTGGCAGCGATTTCTGCTTGCCGTGTTAAAATCGACTCTGTCTCCACAGGAGCTCACTTCCTCTGGCAGGGCAATTTTTGAAAGTGGCTCAGCGGCTGTGCCTTCCCCTTAAGGACAAGGTTCCTCAGTGCCCTGCATTCAGCCGAGCTGAAGCATCTCTCTGTCAAGTGTGTGTGTGAGATGCAAGCCTTTTCTGTGGCGAAAGGTTGTCTGTTTTTGTGGAGTCTAGGACCAAGGTCATGCTCCGCACGAACCTGACTTTCTTGCCCAGGTGTGTTCCTTCCTTCCACATCAGCCAATTGGTGGAGCTGGAGGCTTTCCATCCTCCTCCTTTCCAGTCAGATAGGGAGCGTAAGCTCAATGTGCTTTGCCCTGTTTGAGCATTAGCGTATTATGTTGACAGAACAAAGAGTTGGTGGCAATCTGAACAGCTGTTCATCTGCTGTGGAGCTATGGCTCACGATAAAGACCTGTCTAAGCAGAGGCTGTCTGATTGGATTGCAGAGACATTTAAGATTGCTTACAAACAAGCCAACTTCCCCCCTCTTGTGAAGGTCACTGATCTCTCCACAAGAAGTATGTCTACCTCTTGGGTGTTGTTCCAGGGTGCATCTGTCACTGGCATTTGCAGTGCTGCAGTATGGGCCACGCACCATACTTTCACAAGGTTTTACAGACTAAATATGCTGGATTCTCGAAACCCAGGCTTTGGGGCCAGGGTGCTAACGGCGACTTCTGTGTCGATATCGGAAACATCTGCATTGAATTAATTCCTGCTGTGTAAAAAAAAAAAAAATAATAATAATAATTAATAATGAAAGAAAGTAAAAATTAAAATCGATATTGTGGCAGCCTTACTGTCTAACTCTCTGATTTTGTCATTCTGCAAGTAATGCACTTTCCGACGGCTTGTATATAACTACCCATTATATAATGGATACATTTCGTACTTGAAAGGGAACGTTAGGTTATTATCATAACCCTATTTCCCTGAAATAGAAATGTATCCATTACAATCTTCGCTTGCTGCGTACATTACATGCTGGTTCAGGCTGAAGAATAAAAAAATTGACTGCCGCTGTTCAACTGTCATGATGGGAGTCTAGTGCCTTCCAGGAGGGGTGGAGACCGGGGCGATGACGTTGCCTGTCACTGCGTCACAGTTTTGGCAAGTCTCAGAATTTTCAGGTAAACAAAATTACCCCGTTATGTAAGGGATACATTTCTATTTCAGGGAACCAGGGTTATGATGATAACCTTTCATGAATTCTTATAGAATATTAAGCAGAATAGTAAACCGCTAAGTTTAAGTAATGCATACAGAAACATTATTTATGGAACATAATCTCTCCATAAAGTGCCCTACCAAAACAGAAATGCTGTTTTTGCTGCTTGGTTTGATAGTAGTTTTCTTTAGAGAGAGATTTCCTAGTATATTGAAAGGTAAGTGACCGAGGAACCAGTATAAGTTTAAAATTGCAATTGCAATTTAACCCAGCTGCTTATCCCACAATTTCCATACCTTTTTCTGATGTATATATGCTAAAGACGTTAGCATTGATGAGAGTTTGAAGGGCGTCTGCTTTGAAATCTATCACACAAAAAAATATTTCTAAAAAGTGATACGACTGCACAATGACTTATTGCCAGACTGTTGTTATAATGCTGCAATTATAAAAAAAAAAAAAAACAGTAATAATAATATTTATATGGTATTTACTTGTATAATGTGGCCATGGGGGGGGGGGGGGGATTTTGACTTGGAAATTGCCAAAATAAATGGGCAGTTGGTTGGTGAAGAAGGATATATGTGTTAAGGATGATATATAGGGTGTCAGGTTGAGGCATTTATTAACTTAATTTTACATTTAGCCTCAGGTCAACCAATAAAATAGCTGGTGAAAACCCATTTAATATTGTATGATGGCTTACCATTATGCACAGCATAACATCATTTAGAGAGTATGGGTTGCTATCCATTATACTTAAAATATATGACATTTGTGGCAGGTTACAAGGTAATAATGGAACTCCTGAGTCAAAGTCCGAGATCAGAGGTCAAGGGCAATAATTAAGAGGGAGTTCCATTATTACTGAGAACTCCCTACCGAAATACCATTACCATGAATAATGAGTTTATTACAGTTGCAAGTTGCGACCCCCCCCCCCCCATATCCTGACCAACAGCAATGTCACCTGATGTGATTTTTCGCTTTCCCTAGCTGCTCGAAAAAAACACAAGAAAGATCGGGATAAGGCCTGGGAGAGTGAGGAGCCACGGGAAAGACGGGGCTCTGGTGACCACAGGAAGAGCAGTCATTCACACGAGGGCAGGAGGAGCTCAGGCAGCCGGTACCGAGAACGCAGCCCAGAGGACTCTGAGAGCGACACTCCTCCTCCTAGTCTCAGTGACAGTGAGTTTACTTATGTATTTAACCTTCAACCTAAATTGTCAGTGGTCTCCACCTCGTTTTAAAGTTATTTATTTAATCCAAATATACATAAATAAAATAAGTTATTGCCTTGTGCTGTTTGAAAACTTAGTTTGTTAACAAGGTTTCAACAACTTATTTTCAGTTGCCAAAAGGTTGAAGAAAAAAGAAAAACAGAAAAAGAGAAAAGCATATGAACCTAAACTTACACCTGAAGGTATTCTTTTGTTTTATTTTTACAATAATTTTTTGGTCCTGTGATTAATCAATTATGCCCTTACTTTCAGGATGTCTGAAATTGATGTCATTTTGAATTTTTCCCCTTATCTAGAAATGATGGATTCATCAACGTTTAAGAGGTTCTCGGCCAGTGTCGATAATATTTTGGAGAACCTGGAAGATATGGATTTCACAGCTTTGGGTAAGAATTAAACAGTAGTTGGGTATGGAAATATCCCATGTTCAATTCAGATATTTTATTTCAATTTCTTTTTAAATTGGACTCCCTTGACTCTCTTAATTGGACTGCCTGAGCTTAACTTGCATGTTTATTATGCAAACCGTTTTTTATAGCATCATCCTGGCTTTGAAGATGTCTATTGTTTAACTGTTCTGTGTAAGGGTATCTTTATATATGTCCAGCTAATTTTACAGTAAACTAAGTGTTTGCTTAAATATTGCAGACAGTAAAATAGTTGTAAAATGTCAATAGTAATACCCTGAAAGCTGAACAGCATTATTTTATCTTAAGCAAAATCACTTCCTTTTTCCTGTAGCGGATGACGATGAAATTCCACAGGAGTTACTGTTGGGCAAACACCAGCTCAACGAACTGGGCAGCGAGTCTGCAAAAATTAAAGCGATGGGAATTACATGCAGGGTATGTAACACAGTGACCGGTTACAAAATGTTTTTATTTTTTTTCTTTTAAATTTTGGAATCTCCAATTATTATTTGTCTTATTTTCTCCTCAATTTGAAATGTATTTTTATTTCAACTCGGCTCACCGCTGCCACCCCCGTGCTGACTCGGGAGTGACGAAGACGGACACACACGTCCTCCGAAACGTGTGCTGTCAGCCATCCGCTTCTTTTCACTCTGTAGGCCCGCCATGCAACCACCTCAGAGCTACCGCGTCAGAGGACCACCCACCTCTGAGTAGCTTACAGGCAGGCCCACAGACGACCAACCAGTGTACAGGGGGGAACTCCTGTCAACAGTCGGGACCTCCGGGCTATAGGGCGCATCCTGCACTCCACACGGCATGCCTTTACCGGGTCCGTCACTCGGGAGCCCTAGGCCACTAAATGTTTTACCAGTCACAAAACTTCATAGTCATTCGTGTGATATCTGTCCACTCTTAAAGCAATATACAAACTTAGTTATGGACAAAAAATAGGCCTATGAGAGTTAAAAAAGAAATAATTTATTTAACTTATCAGCCTTATTTAGTTGTTGAAATGTTCTTATTTTTTAATATTCATATTTCACCTCAATTTCAGATTCAAATATTTTGCACAATAATTAGCGTAACTGAAAACTACAGGTATAAAATGAGCTTGAATTGAAGCATTTCATATTGCAAAGATAGGAGGGTGTGAACTTCTATAAGACTAAACTGACATACATGTATCTAGACTAAAGAGAACATATAAAATCCACAAAAAAATAAACTACACCTGCTTTATGCTTTCATTTCAGCGAACACATGAGGCATAGTCAGTAATAACCATGGATGAAAACTAAACAAATGAATTGAATCAGCTTATCGGTTACTTGCTTTGTTAATAAGCATGCGCGCGAAGGCATGAACTCACTCATTCGAATACCTGTGCCTTTTAAAGGGCGTAGTCTAGGCAAACATATTTTTGTGTGTGCAAAAGTGAGATTAACAAGTGGGTTTTATCAAACTTTATTTTTATTTGCAGCTTCCTTCAGAAAAACTGGTGAAAGTTTTAAATATTTTGGAGAAGAATATACAGGATGGCGCAAAACTTTCTACGCTGTTCAACCATGTAAGTTTGATCTGCGTTACTGTATTTTGTTTAACATCCTAAGTGTCAGGACTAGGGCTCTTTAATAGGGGCTTTGTATTCTGGTTTATATTCATGTCTTTACAACAGACTATCAGCCTCTTAACATATTAGGTCATTAATACACTGAATGGTTAGGCAAGTTGGTGCTGTTAAACACCTGTGTAGTACGCTAAACATTCTTGCAACGGGCGCTGACATGTTGTAGGGGGTAAAAGTAAGGACTTGGAATGTAATTGTATCTGGAAGCAGAATAATAAGTATACAATGCCATAAGAGTTAAGTTATACCTAGCAGATTATAAAGAAACTTATTTTTCAGTGGATCTATAGTGCATTTTATATATTTTACAGGATTGAAAAAGATTAAAGGAAACAAATGTATGGTGTTGTAATTGTGTACTTTCTCCCAGGACAACGACACTGAGGAAGAGGAAAGGCTTTGGAGAGATCTCATAATGGAGAGAGTAACAAAATCCGCTGATGCTTGTCTCACAGCTCTCAATATCATGACTTCTACCCACATGCCAAAAGCCGTGTATATTGAAGATGTGATAGAAAGGGTGCTCCAGTACACTAAATTCCACTTGCAAAACACTCTGTATCCTCAGTATGATCCTGTTTACAGGGTCGATCATGGAGGTTGGTCATGTTTTGTTTGGTGGGGAGGAGGGATTTGTTATGAATGAAAAAGTACTGTTTACAAGATTTACTCAGCACTCGGTATGTAGAGCTGCTTATTGCACAATGCAAACAAACATCACTTCAATTTGTGTATACATTCCTAAGAGTTCCATTTATGTGTAAATTAGATATGTGCTAAGCATGCTGCTATTCAGATTTATGTATTCGTTTTTCAAATAGGTGGTTTGTTGAGTTCCAAAGCGAAGCGGGCAAAGTGTTCCACCCACAAACAGAGGGCAATAGTGATGCTGTACAATAAAGTGTGTGATATTGTAAGCAATATGTCAGAACTGCTGGAGATACAGTTGCTCACTGATACAACCATCCTACAGGTAAGAACCAAGTCCTTATTTCAACAAGGTTTCAGATGGTTTTGCTGTTTTTCACTGTGACATCCAGTCAGTTTTCATATTGAATTGACACTGACAGGTTGTGGTTCTGGTTTTTAAAATGTTAAGCAACATGGCAATTTATAATAATAAAAAAAACAAAAAAACAAATGACAACATAAATTTTAAAATTTTTCTATGTTTTCTTTTTTCCTCCCGTATGTAGGTTTCCTCAATGGGAATTACACCATTTTTCGTAGAAGGCGTCAGTGAGCTGCAGTTGTGTGCCATCAAGTTGGTGACTGCTGTAAGTAACACATCTACTTATTCAGAACACCCATTCACAATTAATGTATTAAATGTTTGCAATGGGCAAAATCATCACAGAGTTTTCATTTGCTGTACAAGCGAATGTTAAAACTGTTTTACTAAAAATAGTCAAAGCTTGTGGACTGATTTGTAAGCTCCACCTTTGTACTCTATTTTTGGACAAATAATTTTGTAATATTTACCAAAACAGGTGTTCTCACGCTATGAGAAGCATAGGCAGTTAATATTGGAGGAGATCTTCACATCACTGGCAAGGCTGCCGACGAGCAAGCGAAGTCTGAGGAACTTCAGGTAAGCAGTGCTACAAATGCCTGAAGATCTGTAAAACCCTAAAAGTGTATATACGGTCATGCAAATAAGACTGCTCAGCACTTGAAGAACAGGATAAATTGCATTGTTTTGCAAGATCCCTCATGTTTAAGTGATATTGGCATTTCAGTCAACCATTGCAAGTTGCAGAATGGACAGTATGTGGTTTATCTTGTACATAAAATCCAGAAAACAATGTAGGCATCAAAGCCTTTACAGCATGCTCTAAAACTGGATATTTGGCTGGAGAATGGAGAGGTGAAAAGGTTGTTGGAATAAAAGTGTAAAATGAGAAATGTCAAGAGGGAGCAGTTAGAGTGAGAGAGTAAGTAGTTGTATAAAAAGTTGTGAAATGTAGGATTGGAGCCATTGATTAGGTTTACATAATAAGGTTAAATGGTGGGTAGGTTAGTGTAGAGTAAGAGACAAAGGAAATGAAATGATTCCTGACAGCTGTGGTGATTTTAGGCATTCAAGCTGGTTGAATACAAGGTGTTATATCTGAATGGGCTGTATCGGTATCTGGAGGAGATATTTGGCTCACTGACTGATATGATAGTCAAAGAATCAGGAGCCAACTTCACCTGGCTTTTATTTATTTATTTATTTTTTGCTTTGCCTTTATTTTCTGTTCATCACGTTAAACACTGTTGCATTTTGTTTCATCAGGCTGAATAGCAGTGACACTGACGGAGAGCCTATGTATATACAGATGGTAACTGCTCTAGTTCTGCAGCTTATTCAATGTGTGGTTCACCTGCCGTCAGACAAGGATGCTGATGATGAGTATGATAAAAAGGTAAAATGCTGCTTATTCTTCACTGATCTCATACATGCCATATTTTTTATTGTTATAAAAAATTAATAATGCTATTTAAGAACTTTGTTTAAATGTAATGTAATCGGTGTAGCATATTTTCTCTTTGAGCTATATATATATATATATAACTGTTCAGTGGAGTAATAACTGCATCAGTCAAATATTACATTTGTATCAAATGTTTGGGAAAAGTACCATTTAGAAAATGCGTTTGATATTTTGCAGGTTGATCAAGATGTTCTAATTACAAATTCTTATGAAACTGCAATGAGGACAGCACAGAACTTTCTTTCAGTCTTTCTAAAAAAGTAAGAATTGTATTACTTTAATGTGTGTAGTACCATTATTTTAATGTTTTACATTTATAAGTATGTTATGAGGTAGGGTGAACAGGCCAATAGGCTACTATGAACAACTATGTTTTAACATTTTCTTAAATAAGAGATGCAAGGGTATGGGTATTTATTGGACACATCAAAAGAACGTTTTATCTAATTGACAATAAATGGTAAGGATTTTTTTTAGCACAAGTTATGTAGAATTTCTTATTCTGAGTATTATTGAAGTACTTGTCTTCTATTTGACAACAGTTTTGATGTACGTGGGTGGTGCTTTTGGCAAATATATTTAATGTTGGATTGAATATTTCATTTTGTATTCTCAGCTTCAGTTTTGTATTTTTTAAACTTGTTTCTTTATTTACAGGTGTGGAAGCAAACAGGGCGAAGAGGATTACAGGCCGCTGTTTGAGAATTTTGTTCAGGATTTATTATCTACTGTGAACAAGCCAGAGTGGCCAGCTGCTGAGCTGTTGCTCAGTCTTCTGGGCAGGCTGCTGGTAAGTCAGTCAGATTCAGGTAAAACCCGAGCATCATGTTTAATGTGATGAATATAATTTCATGTTTTGTTTTAGAAATTGCTAAGAAATTATTAGCCTGGTTTTAAACTTTGCTTCTATTTCCTCCAGGTGCACCAGTTCAGTAACAAACAAACAGAGATGGCCCTGAGAGTGGCATCCCTTGATTATCTTGGTACAGTTGCAGCAAGGCTCAGGAAGGATGCTGTGACAAGTAAAATGGATCAGAGCACCATAGATCGCATACTGAAAGAGGTATATTTAATATGTATATATTGCGTTTTCAAATGACTGATGCAGTGTGTACATTTTAACAACGGTTTCAGATGTTTTAGTGGTTTAAAATAGGTTTAAGTTGCATTGTATACGCTCAGCCATTTAGAATTGTTCTGGTCATTTTTTCAATACTGTTGTCCAATGCATCAAAGACATATTCAGATAAATACAAGTAGCACGATCTTTACAGTTTAACTTTTTTTTTTATTTATATTGTTGTTTAAAGTTTGTTGAGGCATTATTATGTTGTACTTTTTTTTTTCAATATTAACTCTAATCAAGCATACTGTAATCCGGCACAATTATCGTGTCCCAAGCAAAGCTGTATATTGTACACATTTTACTGTAGTTACTTTGAAGTTGGGTTGAAGTTTGATTCTTGGATTTGCACTTTGCTTTCTTTTAGTTTTGTGTCTGAGAGGCGTCTGCTTGGTGTGAACAGTAGATTTTTTTTTTATTGCACGTGACAGAAATCATATAGGTGTATTAAGTTTTACACCGAAAAGGTTGTAAAAACTATGTATGGCTTTGTAACAGTTGGGCTCAGATGTGCACAGTGGCTTATCATGGAAAAGAATATGGACATTTTAAAACCTGTGCCTCAGGGAATTAATACTTAGACCAGTCAGTCACTACAATTTTTAATCTTCAAAGAAAAAACATCCTTTAAACCTACTAATGGGGCGAGGGGTTTACATTTTAAATGCTGACCTACCCTACTTGATTCAATGATAACACTTTTGTTTCTTTAACTCCTTCTGTAATGCAGTCACCGGGAACCGATGAGATACAGCAGTTACAGAAGGCCTTGCTAGATTACCTGGATATAAATGCAGAAACTGATCCATCTTTGGCTGTAAGTATTTTGTCATCTGTTGCTTTTTTTAATTGAATCTTAAACATTGATTAATTTGACTATTGATGTAAGTATAAAATATATTCTCCATTTTTTAATTTTTTATATTTACTTATTACTGTCCTTAATGGACAGACTTTTTTGTTTGGTATACTTAGCATTAGTCCTTCGTGTACATTTTTGTTTGTGGTAAAGTTAGATAACAGCAATTTAGAATTTACTAAAGTTATCTGTGTATGTCAAAATTGTCTCATTTTAGTTTTCCAGGAAGTTCTACATTGCACAGTGGTTCCGGGACACTACAACTGAGACAGAAAAAGCAATGCGGTCACAGAACCAAAAAGATGAGGATTCGTCCGAGGGGGCGCATCATGCAAGAGACATAGAAACAACAGGAGATATCATGCAAAAAGCAGAGGCTCGGAAGAAGTGTCTTCGATCCATCATTAAAACTACACCATCTAAGTTTAGCACGTTAAAGTATGTTTGTTGTGTCAAAGTTGTAATTTTAAAATTGTTTTGCCTCACTTCCTATTCATTAAACATAGATCAATTTGTTAGCTAAACTTCTGGTCAAAGCAAAACCTTTATTTGTAGATTAAATAACATATGGATCCATTAAGTTAATTGATTATTGTGTCAATTTTAGCAACCAAAGATCCTATTTTTCTATGTTTTGTTGGTGTTCTCAAAATGTCTGTGGATTACCATAATTTTACCACAAACCCATAATTTGTCAAATGGTTTGTGGTAAAAATAATGGTAAACAATGGTAAAAACAATGGTAAACAGTAAACGCCAACATTTAAGAATCTAATTAGTGTCTTTCCAAGTTTGAGACTTTAAGCATTTCCTTTCCCTGACATTTTTTGAATGTCTTTGTATTAAGACTTGGAGAGTTTACAATCGTGTAAAGTGAATGCCAAAGGTGTGGCATGAGCAAAAAGCACAATTACTTTATGGACTCTTGTTTCATTTTTGAATGTGTCTTTGTAATTGTTTGACATGTGTTTACAGAATGAATTCTGATTCTGTGGACTATGAGGATTCCTGCCTGATTGTCCGATATTTGGCCTCCATGAGGCCGTTTGCACAGAGCTTCGATATTTATTTAACACAGGTGGGTGATGTTTATTTCCTAGTAGAAATAATGTAGCAATAAAACTGAATAAATTAGTCATTCATGGTTTAATGCAGTGCTTGAAGTGGATATCTTTTTGTGCACCGCATTGTCTGTCTTCAGTTATTTCTGTTGTGCTTCTTTTCATCAGAACATCTGATCAAATTTATGGATCAATTATTATGTGCTGTTGTATTGTGCACTTTTTAGATTCTTCGTGTTCTGGGAGAGAATGCAATTGCTGTTCGAACTAAAGCCATGAAATGTCTGTCTGAGGTTGTCGCTGTGGACCCTAGCATTCTGGCCAGGGTATGTTTCTTAATAAAAAAAAAAGTCTTTAATGTTCATACCATTATCTTTGTAGAAACAATATAAAGTACTGCATGCGGTAACTGACTATTTTATTTTTATTTTTTACAGCTCGACATGCAGCGTGGCGTCCATGGACGGTTAATGGATAACTCCACAAGTGTACGAGAGGCAGCAGTGGAGTTACTTGGGCGATTTGTGTTAAGTCGTCCACAGCTTACTGAGCAGTATTATGATATGCTGATAGAGAGGATACTGGTATGTGAGTTTTATCCTGTTCAGTTAAGTTGAAAATGTCACAAGACATGCACTTCTCAAAAGTCTAGTTAGAATTGCAAGCAAGTATGTAAACCCTTTGTGTAGATGGGTGTTTACTGTTTAAACTGTCATTGGACTTGTTATTTATGTAGTGTTTTATCTTTCTAATTTTAACATGTTCACATATAGTGGTGTACAAAATATCAGTGCGAGAGATAATGTCACTAAAATATAATCAATTCAGTTTCAAAACTAGTAAAAGCTTTTAGTTATACAGAACATTACAAGATTTTCAACTGGGTTTGTGATATTACCAAGCTCCTTGAAGTTCTGAATGTGATATTGTAAGGGAAAGTTCACAAAGTGTACTAAAGTTCACTTCAGGTAAACTTTCAGAGGCTCAATGTCAACACCTAGTGGATTCAAAGAGAATTGCCTTTGTTGTAATTTTGCTGTAGCTGTTATTTCCAAATGACATTATAATGTAATAAGCCTAAGAGAATTATTGTCCTAATATTCAAATAGTGTATATATACATTGTTTGTTGAATTTTAGAACCAATGTAATAACTGTGGTCTTTTTCTTTTAATAGGACACCGGTATCAGTGTAAGAAAGAGGGTGATAAAGATCCTTCGTGATATCTGCCTTGAACAGCCGACTTTTAGCAAAGTTACAGAGATGTGTGTGAAAATGATTCGCAGAGTGAATGACGAAGAAGGCATTAAGGTATGATTACTTGACAGTCATATTTCCAGCTATTAGTAAAATATTCTACAGTTACTGCACTGACATAAATAAAAAATAAATTAATATTAAGGTCTCTAGGCCAAGAGACTGCTGCTTCCTGCTCTTGTTCGTTGGTTCAGTTGAACACAGTTTGGCTCACATGCAAAGAATAACAGCGTAATGAGACTAGCTTTTTCCAATTGTTGGCGCAGCAATAAATACTAAGTTAACAATTCTTGAACATTTTTGTAATGTTCATATTAATTATCTAGTTTATTCTTTTTTAGTATTGCCTGTTAAGTATATAGGTAATGTAGTTGCAATAATTACACCTGCAACAGGTCTGAGTATATGCATCTATATGTATCTTACAGCCCCCTTTCCTTCCCTTGACAGAAACTAGTAAACGAAACATTCCAGAAGCTTTGGTTTACTCCCACTCCCAGTCACGATAAGGATGCTATGACCAGAAAAATACTCAACATTACAGATGTGGCAAGTCAAATTTTTACCCTTGATGTAGCTGTACAGTAAAAACAGTCATGGTATTGAAAGTAAATGTTTTGTTCAAATATTTAGATATTTGGAGCCTTCAATCAGTGTAAAAATGTGTTTCCTGTTAGGTTGCTGCTTGCAAAGATACTGGTTATGACTGGTTTGAACAGCTTCTTCAGAATGTAAGTATCTGTTCTTCTAATTATGATTTGCTATAACTAATTGTTTATATATTTCCATGAGACCACACTTAGTTACTTTGTTATTACTTAATTGTATTTAATTATTATTTTTTAAATGAAGTGAGAGTTGTCTTATTTATTTTGTGTGAGTAATATTTGTCGAGTCTTTTCCAATACTGTGTTTTTTTTTTTCTAAACCTCAAATTATTTATTGCAGTTGTTGAAGTCAGAGGAGGATGCCTCTTATAAACCAGCAAAGAAAGCCTGTGTACAGCTTGTAGACAATCTAGTGGAGCACATCCTTAAATACGAAGAATCTCTAGCTGGTATGTAGTTTTTTTCTTCCCATCCACTGTAATACAAATACTTGTAGATGCTGATATTTGATACTTGTTACCTTTTTCTGTCATACAAGGTCCAGAAAGGAGTTGGTCTAAATGCTGTAGTTTCTGTCACAAAGTAATTTAAAACTAAGAAAATAGACAGCACTTTTAATCCAACTGAGTTGTTTTTTCTTTCTATTTTCTAACTGTTGACAGGTGTGTCTAAGTAATCATCAAGGAAGATAGACTTCAATAAGTTAATGACCATTCTGTGTTGCAGTCGTGTTTAAACAATAGTGCCTGTCGTTGAAAGCTCGACTGTGTGGTAGTTGACCGCGACAGGAGTTTCATAGAGAGGGTGACATTTCTATTAGAAAACAATATTTCTCATTATTTTCTTTAAAAATAAAACTTTAAACCGTAGATTTACCTTGAAGTAGTAATGATTTGTCAAGTACCCTTCTGTTGAGAAATGTTTAGGTTCATAAAGGGTGACATACATAATTAGAGAAACAAACATAACTTTATTAAACAAATAACTTGTCAGATTTGCTTATAGTTTATCTGGATAGTGCCAAATATCTGAATGGAGCAATATTAACTGTCTGTGGCTGAGTTTGTTGTTGTTCAAAGCTGCTGAGCTCCAGTCAAGCTGACAGATTGTGATTGGCTGATTCGGCAGTTGCGGGTACAGGACTGGTTGCATTCATCGGTGCGAAGTATTGATTAGCTGGTTTTAGTGTTTAATAAATATATTTGGATTGTGTCTTTTTTGTTTAGTATTTGCTCTCCAATAAATGTGAACTGAGCTTTCATTACGACAAGTCAAAATGCAAAAGCTGTTGTGCAAGTTTGATTAACTTTGAAGCCTGCTAAAGCTGGAAGCTGATTTGCTGATGGTACTGAATCATTTTCTAATAAATATGAACACATCTTCTTGACAACTTCTAATTTTCAGGATTTATAGAAAACGTTGTTTATGCAAGTAGGTGGCCATGACAGGACAGTTGTATGCATGCATCTCAACAAGGACCCTGTGGTGTGTGTAGTTTGACAGCTAGCTTGAGAATTGGAACTGTAGAACTAAGGACAGTAAAAGCTTCGTCGTAGCTGCAGCAACTAGATTGCTTAAATTAATTGGACGAATGGGCAAAGGGTGGAGCAAGATCATCCCAAAAACAGAACTGGATCACAGCCTAAAGTATTTACTCTTTCGCGTAAACAGTTTATACACAGACTATTACAAACAAAATAGTCCGCCACTTCAGAGCAAACCTCTGACTCCATATACAGGAAGAAAAAAGATTAGCATGCCCTTAGAACCTCACTAAACTTGTTTTATTTGAAATACAATGTTACAAATGTGCAACATTTTAACAATGTACAGGATCACTTTCTAGTCCGTGGAAACATGTAATGAGAACCACATGATATGCTGACAACTTTTTCCCCATTTTTTAGATTCTGAAAACAAAAGCGTGAACTCCAACCGCCTGGTGGCATGTATTACCACTCTGTATTTGTTCAGTAAGATCAGAGCACAGCTTATGGTGAAACATGCAATGACCATGCAGCCATACCTCACCACCAAGTGCAACGTAAGTATGGGATTGCTTTTGGAAAGAAACTGATGTTGAAACAAATGTGACTTTACCAAACAAGAAGCACATATGAATATTCAGATTGGCTAAACCAAAACCTCTCCATTACATAACTAAATCGGTTAAGGTGTGTAGTACTAGGCTAATTTAAAAAGAAGCAGCATAAACTGGCAATAAAAATAAATAATTCTAATATATTTGTAGTTCTTTTGAGCCACCTTGTGGCTTTGTGTTGTAATTACACAATGAAATTGTAATTACTTTAGAAAATTCTAAAGTACTTGTTAATTGAGAAGTTGTTACATTCATAATATGTAGTAGATTACAAAAATGTATTCCTGTTAAATTAAAACAGCCTATTTTCTGCAAATTAAAGAATGTATTTATTGTGACAAAAAAAAAAATTGGTATTCTATGAAAGCTTCATTCTTATATTTTTTGGTGATGCATAGCAAATAATCCTGTTTATACAAATTAAATGATCCCTGAATAAAAGGTTACATTAATATATTAAATTACATCCTGCGGATAAGATGTTAAATCAATGTCCTATTGTAAGTGACTCTGCATGTAACGCACAGTTCACAGACTACCTCTGTAAAGAGCTTTGTGATGGTGGTCCATTATGAAAGGCGCTATATAAAAATAAAGGTATTATTATATTGTATTACATTCCACTTTGTAGTTTTCCATATACCATATTACTTTGAATTTAAGACACATCACAAATTTCCCATACTCATATAAGATAGTAAGTGTGGCCGTCTGCTGTCACACAGAGCATTACAGTTATGCGCTGCTTTTTATTTCCAGTTGTGATTACTCATACCTATTTTTCTGTCTTTTTGTGAACTGTGGTATTGCTTGGCAAGTAGAAAAATATGGGGTCTGATTTAGAACTGAGCCTGATAACATAACGCTGAAATTGTAAAAGCTTCTGTTCGAATTCCTCAGGAAGCTAATGATGCTTTTGACAGGGAGGACCCTGCGCTGCTCCTGTGGTAAACAAGGTGGCTTGCCCGGAGCTGAGTTGATCGGGAGGTCCTGATTGGCTGGGGGATGTGCCCGGGCAGCCTACACTTGTTTAAGAATGCAGCAGCGCCAGTCCGAGGCTACTGCACCACAGCCATAGCTACACAGGCGGGGTGCTGAGGGAAAGCTTTGTTTACATCGAGGAGGAGAGCATCTGCTCCGCAGGATAACTGTTTGCTGTTTGTGTACTCTGGTAGTCACATCTTTTGTTGCCGATTTTAATACACACATCACTGTACTGTACACTATACTGCAATTTTTGAGAAGAAAAGATTGTTTTTAGTGTCATAAATTTGAAAGAATACAGTACTTCATGAAAAACTGGCATATTGAAAAATGTGACATTTCAAAATCCTAACATGAAAACATCTGATTTCTGAAAATATGACCTAACTCTTGACGTGTTACTTAATTAAAATAATCACAAGGTGACAATTAGAAGTGGTAACACGTAGATTCAAGCTATATAAGCATGATTTTTATATAGATTTTATAAGTTCAGAGCAAGCCATAGGGAAGAGCCGTACCTCCTCAGAAACACGCTGAGCCATCATTGCACTTCATAAGGAAGGTTTTAGCAGACGCCAGATAGCAAACAGGTTTTACCAGCCAAAGCGCAGAATCTAGGATCATCCAGAAATATAAGATGACTGGAAGCTGTAAAGCTGACCCAGGTCTGGACGCCCAAAAGTCAGCACTGCTCGCCAGGATCACCACCTATGTGTACAAGTTTTACCCAAGGGCACAGCTATGAACAAGGACTGCTACCTGAAAACACTTCAAGACCACCTCCTTCCTACGGTCTGGAACCATTTTCCCAATGGTAATTTATACTTCCAAGATGATGGAGACCCTTGCCATCGAAACAGCCGGATCTCACTCCTATTGAGAATGTTTCAGATCTGATAAGACAGGAAATCAGAAAGACAACCATGCAACTGAAACGAACTGGAATCAAGTGTAAAGTCTGCATAGAGGAATCTAAGCAGGATTCCATCTTTCAGTGCCTCCACGAGTGAGTCCATGCCTGAGAAGATTAAAGAAGTCTTCAAACACAATGAATGTACTGCAAATACCAAGTACTACTATTGTGGCTTCCAGTAGACTTCTGCGGTGCCATTTTGTAGTTTCTTTGATTACATGATGTTAAATAAAAGGTCTATTTTTTTTTTTTTTTTTTTTTAAATGAAGTCTCAATCCTACAATCCTAAGGTGATGCAAAACTTTTGCCATAGCGAAGTTTCCGATCCATGAATTGTCAGTTCAAGTTTTATACTGTGATATGAATATATAATTTGTATTGTTACAGACTCAGAGTGATTTCCTGGTCATCTGTAATGTTGCAAAGATTTTGGAGCTGGTAGTACCATTGATGGAGCATCCCAGTGAAACTTTCCTTGCTACTATTGAGGAAGATCTCATGAAACTCATCATTAAATACGGCATGACAGTAAGTGACTCCGAAACCCATTTTACTTCTGATTTGTACTCTTAAATAATGAGTATCTACTGTTGGTTTCAAAATTGCTACATGTATTGTCAAGTCTGCTGTCTTAGACCTTTTTTTGTAAGATGTTTAATTGTCACTGTTATGGTGTACAATTGGTTCCCTGAAAAGTCCCTGATACGGCAGTAACTTGCGGCACCTCAAGCCACGTCACAGTATACAGCGGTTATTATGCGGTGCAGCTATAAGTGTAAAACCGATACTTTTTTTCCCCAGCAGGTTGCGCCAGAGAGCTTTTACAAATAATATGCTGTATACAGTTAAATAACAAGATGTTCCCTTTCAAGTACGAAATGTAACCATTACCGATTTACCTCCTAAAGACCCGAAACCTGAATAAGGTATATCAAAGCTGCTCAGCTGAGCCTGTGGCGCAGTCATGCCCGTCCCCGAGGGTATAAAGTACTGCGCGCACAGGTCTCTGCCATTTTTCCTTTCAACAACTGACAGGAGAGCCTATTCAGGTAAGTACTTGTTGCTCTTTCTGCAATGTATTTTTGCATTTATTGTGTTTTTACACATTATATGTGATTTATTAAAAGTAATCACTGTATTTGTTTTACTAATTAAGCATATTTGTGCACTACAGCCTGATGTTTGTTATGTCCCACTGCGGCCTTGTGCCCTGTGTGAAGCCATTTGCTTGAGTCGCTCCTTTCTGAGGGATCAAGCAACGCAAGTTGGCCAATATTACGAGATGGATCACGGAGACTAAGCACAGACTTGTCTGCAACGTGTGCTGCGGCACAAGTGTAGTGAGAACAGCTGCTGGGTTCAGCAGCTCTGCACTGGACAAAAAGGCTGCTTCAGTTGTGGTTGCTTGCAATCTCTACCACTGCATCTTGATGTCGTTTGGGGGCAGCTTTTACATCACCATTATGAGGACTGTTGGTTCTTTTTAACAAGCTAGCTTCCCTCAGTCTTGTGTGGGTACTGTGGGTTTTGTCAGTAGCTTGCACAGGTCGGCATCCCTGTACAGTGCTGCCCGCGGTAACTGTGAACCAGTGGACCCGTACCGGTATCAAGTTCACCGATACGATGCTAAAGTCACTGAATCGGTACCGAGCCGACCTGGTGCTAAAGTCACCGGGATGGTACCATCCCGGTACCAAGCCAGTCTTGTTAGGATCTTTAACTGCACCGTTGCTCTCTTTAAGCAGACTGAGGCAGCACCTGTACATTGGTACTGTACACTGCATTGTTTCTTGCATCATGCCTGGGTTTTATCCCTGGGAGACATTCAAGACCAGTGGGCCTAATGAAGACAAGTGTGTCAGATGCTCTTCCTGCCTCAGGTCAGAGCATGCAAAGGAGGCACTGGTGAACTGCATTTTCTGTGAGTTTTGTGCACATTTCTCCCACAGCTCTACAGAGCACTCTGCGTCCCTCACTCCTGCACAGTGATCTGCCCCATCACCCTCAGTTACAGAGTTGACTGTGTCCTCACCCAATGGCTCTGCCAAGAGAGAGCGGGCGATGCGCCCAGGAAAGTAGCCCACGCAGTTAGCCACTTTCACGGTCTTCCTCATCCTCCTGTGTGTCTCCTTCTCTTCCCCCTAGGAGGAAGAGTCACTGTTCCAAGCAGTCGGCAGACTCAGAGCAGATGGAGAAGCTCTGGGCAGCAGTTTCCCACCAAGGAACAGTGCTCGTAGAGTTACTGCATGAACTTTCAGCCCTCAACACCACAACTGGATGAGCTGCGCCTGGTTAATAAGAACTTCCTCAGTCAGTCAAAACTGAACGGGCAGGCTGTAGATAGAAATTGGGTTCTCTGGTAGCTGCACGCAGGCGTGCTTGGTGGGGACAAAGGACTGCTGTTGGATGCCCCTATTGTACCAGGGCATACCTTTGGTCTCGCAGTGGACAAGATGCTGCAGCGCTCTCGCCACATGCGGGAATCCACGAACGAGCTGGTGTGCTTGCTTCCCAAGCAACCACCCCCAGTGTGCAAATCAGCGGCAAACTGGTACCCTAGGCCCCTGCAGCCTCATAGCCAGCTGCACATCCTGCCGGAGGTATGTTCAGAACCCCTGCCTTTGGCTGCTTGTTGCAGAGGCTACAGTAGGTTCTGCAGCCCAGCACAGAGACAGAAGGCATGCATCAGCCCTAACAGTTTGCTGCCACAGGCCCAGGTCCACTTTTCAGCGAGCCATCTGGAGTATTGGTGTCACTGCACCAGGGACATCTGGGTGCTTTCTACTGTTCAGACTGGCTACTCACTGCAGTTCAAACGCAGTCTCCCTCCTTCTCGGGTCCTGAATGCAACGTCAGTCTCGGACCCACAGGATTTCACAGCAGTGTCTCAGGAGGTAGCAGCTTTGCTGCAAAAACAGATATTTGCATGATAAACCCCAGTGGGAGAAAAGTTCTGCTCCTGGTACTTACTAGTGCCCAAGCAGGAGGGTGCTAAAAATGCAACAGCTGTTGCAGTCGATCAAGCCGGACGACTGGTACACTACGTTGGACCTCAAATATGCCCATTTCCTCGTCTCCATAAAACCAGCGCACAGAAAGTCTGCTGTTCACATTTCAGGGAGCAGCGTATGAGTTACGGGTCTTGCCATTTGGTCTCTCTAGCTCCCTGTGCCTTTTTCGAAGTGCATGGAAGCTATCCTGGCCACATTTGAGACTCAAAGGCATCAGAGTACTCGGTTATTTGGACGACTGGCTCATTTGCGCCCAGTCTCCGGCACAGGCCTTATGGTGAGTCATGCGAAAAGCCAGCTGATGCCTTCTCAGACAACCTCCTATCTAGGAGTGTGCTTGGACTCCAGATCCATGCTGTCCACTCTGTCGGACTGTAGAGTGCAGAGAATAGCTGGCTGTTTAGAGTTATTTCAGATCAACAGAGCGCTCACGGTTGTGACATTCCAGAAACTTCTGGGCTTGATGGCAGCAGCTTCTGTCAGCCTGCGTTGAACAGCAACCACCTACTGACAGTCTCTCGCCACTGTCTAAAGGCACCAGAATGGAGGTTGTCACCGTGGACATCTCAAATCTCCCAGTCTCCGTCGCGTGGCCCAGAAGCTTTCGCTCTGGGCACACAAGAATTGCCTCCCACTGTGGTCAGTGCACCTGTGCAGTGTGACAAACTGGGCGTCAGATCTTCTCTGCAAGGGGAATTCCCAGCGCCTCAGATTGATTGATTGATTGATCTCTGCCTCCCAGAAATCAACCCACTGTCCTCTCCTGGTTCTCCATAACAGACAGGGACCCGCTGGCAATAGGTGCCTTGGCACACCAGTGGCCGAGATGTTCTTAGTAAGCCCAGGAGGCTCTGGTTTACAGCCCTGATGCAGCTCCTGAGCGGCCAGCTATGGAGACTGTCCAAGTGCTGTGCGGGGGACCTTACGGCATCCGGAATCATCAAGCCTGCAGCACTGGGTCTAGCTCCTGAACGACAGAATTTGAGCCATCTGGGTCTGTCCAATAGGGCTAATGACATCCTGCAAAATGCCAGAGCAGCGTCCACACGTTCCCAGTACGGGTACAAGTGGGGGTGGTTCCTGACTCTAGGGTTCAGCCTCACGACATGTCCCATAGCAGTTATACAGCAATTTTTGCAGGACCTGTTTGACGAGGGGAAATCCCTCTCTACGTTAATGGTCTGTCTGACAGATGTTTCAACTTGCCATGTCAAAATTGACTCGGTCTCTCCAGGAGCTCACTTTCCGGCAGGGCAATTTTTGAAATCTCTTTGGCTTCGGCTGCCTATGAAGGATATTATTCCTTGCTGGAGGCTTACCGTGATGCTTGATGTACTCATGAAGCCTCCATTTAAGCCCATGCATTTAGCTTAGCTGGAATTTATTTCTCAAAAATGGCTTTCTTGCTTGCAATTACCTCTGCAAAGCAGGTGAGTGAGATGCAGCATTTTCATTTTTGAAAGCCTGCTTCATTTTTTTTTTTTTTTTTTTTTTTTTTTTGCAGAAGCCAAGTCAAAGGTTACTCTCCGTACTAATCCTGCTGTTTTTTGGCATTTCATGTAAACCAATCTGTGGAATTGGAGGCTTTACATCCACCTCCTTTCCAGTCTGATAGAGAGCGGCAGCGCCATACACTCTGTCCAGTGCAGGCCCTAGCGTATTATGTTGACAAGACAAAGTTGGAGGCACTCCAAGCTGTTTTTTGTCTGGTATGGAGCAAAGTCAAATGGCCAAGCCCTGTCTAAGAGAGGCTGTCCAAATGGATAGCAGACACAGTCAGGACTGCCTATGAGCAAGCCAACTTGCCCCCTCCTGTGAAAAGCTCACTGCCCATTCCACCATGACAACTTCTTGGGCTTTATTCCAGGGTGCATCTGTCGGGGACATTTGCGATGCAGCAGTGTGGGCTACTCCCCATTTCTTTACTAGTTTCCACATGCTTAATGTCGTGCATCCTCAGAACCCTGGTTTTGGAACTAGAATGTTAAGGCTTCTCAGTCAACCCTTACAACACAGACACAGTGGTGAGTTTTTCTCTCAGTTGTTTTAGCCCTAACTACTTGTTATTTCCAAATGATAATGCACAGGGCTGTCTCCGCATAGCCTTGTAGCATTCCGGTCGTGCGGCAATCTGTCCTTGCGATGGCTTGGGTATACTGACCCATTCGGTAATGGTTACATTTCGTACTTAAAAGGGAATGCTAGCAGAGGTTGAAGTAGCTTTTCTGTTCATGAATTCCTGAAACATATGTGCCCAAAATTTTGTATCTCATCCATCCAATACTAAACTATTGTTAACACAATGGCTAATAAACTCCAGGGATGTGCATTTTGGTACATTTTTATGAACGTTTAAACTCTATGCCATATAGTAAGTAGTTTGATATACATATGAACACAGACCAACTTTCTTTGTTTTATACTAACAGTAGACCGTTTGCATGACAATGAGACGGGATTCTAAGCACTGTTTGTTGCCTTCATGTACGTGTGTTCATATTTTTCTGCATTCCAATAACAGTAACAGCATCACCGTGTCTGTCTTTTTAAGCGAAGATTCTTGAAAATCTGTACACACGCTTGTATATGATTTTTTTTTTTTTGCTTGGCAGCTCTTTCACACACACTACAGTACATCTTGCCATCTCAATAAACAAGCCACGGATACTTCATCTGCCATTCAAAATTAAGAGCGTATTTTTCGTTTCCGTTTTTCTGCATTACTACTGTTTGCAATTGCTTCGGTCACTAGTACTCGTACAGTCAGAAGTAGATGGCTGAGATGCAGATGGGTGGTCCTCTCCTTGAGAATCCTGTGAAGATGCTGACTGCATAGCAGCTGACTTGCTATCAGTGTACACTCCACAATAGGTATTCATTTTTATGCTTAAAAAATCTGTTGGGACATCCCTGTTAAAGTAGTGGGGAAAATAACGAAAGCAGAACATTAAATTAGGCGACTGCAAAAATGAAATGCGAGTTAAAAGTAGGATCGGGGATGAACAATTCGCGTAACTTCTCAATTCTGTTTGAAATAAAAATAGAATTAGGCTTAGGCAAAGATTGTTTTGTAGTTAACATTGAAACAGCTAAATTTGTTTAAAGTGACATCACTTGATTTAAAAATAAAACCTGAAAACTTCAAGGCCCACTGAGTGTCTGTGTTCACCATTAATTTTTTTCCAAAATAGTTTTATTTCTTAGCAATATGGATCTCTGTTAATATGGGGCATAGCACATTATTTTAAAATAAAATACAGTTCAGAATGGGATACTGTTGTATTAATTTCCACTGTTCATTGCGCTGCTATGGACTGTAACCAAAGTATTTTAATAGTAATAGTGCGTGTACACATTACGTCCGACCTAAACATGAAATGGTACTTCAGTGTGGACACTTTGAGCTGGATTAATTTAAAACATTTTTGAGTACGGTTCTCGATTGGTTATGTAGTGTGGACAGGGCCTACAAGTAAATATCCTTAATGTGTGTAAGCCAAATATGAGGCTTATTGCTGCCATCTACAGGGCTTGAGTGTACATTATCAATGTTGTTATATTGCAAAACAGTTTTTTTTTTTTTAAACAAGTATTTTACGGTCATTTTGCTGCAATGTAATAGATTACAGGGAATAGCCATGTCTGCGTCCCTTTCCCATTCTGTGCATTCCGTGAACGCAAGACAGAATATTTTGCTTTCAATGGATTTATTTTGCATTAACGTGACCTCTGGTTAGGTTATTATAATAACCCTGGTTCCCTGAAATAGAAATGTAACCATTAACCTTCAGAAATGTTTGAGCACTGTCATTTTGTACCCTCAGGGATGGGTAATCTGTAGTTCCTGTAAAATAATTACAGGAAATGTTTGTCTTATTGACAAACTACCTGTTACGCTGCATTAAGGAACTCTGGTAAATGACTGAACACACTGCATAGAGCTGCACGATTTTTTTTTAAATGTCTTGAATGAACAAAACACCAGCTGCATCAAATAATCTAAAATTGGGCTACCGCTTAACCATTTATTTATGCTAAAGAAATGTAATTTGCAAAATTTGAATCCCATTCACCCACAATGACACCCAGCATATTTAACCCACAAAAGCAGACAGGCAGTGAAGCAGGCTTCATAGTTTTCCTCCCTTGTCTTGTTTGCATTAAGATCTGTGAAACTATCCTGCAGAATGCTTTGAAAAACAAAGTAAAGATACAAAGAAATTAACCCTGTGCTCAAACTTAGAAAACCACATGGGAATTAGCATCGGGGATCAGAGGACTTTTTAGAAGCTTTGCACAGTGATTTTCAGTACTGGGGTGTACTGGGAGATTTTACCTGTGTGTGTGTGTGGTGGTGTTTACTTATTCATTTCATTTTCATAACTATTTAGGTATAGTGAACAAGTGGTTTGCAGTGTGCAGGTGTAGTGATGATGCAGTGCTCCGGGACAAACACACAGAAGACAGCTCACGATGAAAAACAGCTTTTTATTGATGCTGGGTTTCGTGTCAACAACACTTTTAAATAATACTCACGGTGTCTACACACCAGTGTGTATTGCACTGTGCAAAAGGAGGGTTACAGTCCCGAAATAAGACATTTTAATCAACACAAACACTGACATGGACACTTCTCCTCAAAGTGTGTGCTGTAGTGCAGGTGCACGGTGAAGGACAATCACAGGTGATTGAGTGGTGCAGTATAGGCCGGGGTTTGGTGCTGGTGTGTAGCGACAGCTCTGGTTTGTGTTAGCCGTCTAGTGAGAATAAACAATGATAATCAAACAAACAAAACACAAAAAAGTACTTTTGGGTTTTTTAGTTTCTCTTTCACGGCCCTTGCAGTTTAACCATAAACAAAGGAACAGATTGCTGGGGCCACTTCCCCTAAATACCCTCGGTCACGCCCTCTTTTGGTGCGCTGCCAATCACGTCTCCTCCAATCCGTGACTGACACATTGCCTACTGCATTAAGGTGATGACATCTGGTATCATGGCCCCGCCCCCTTCCTGGGTGGCCATCTTCTGACTGTCCATGGAATGAACTGCCAAACCATCCATTATAGGGCACTCTGCTCCAGTTATACAGTGCACTCACAGATCAGGAGGGAGATTGTTGACTAGGATTCATTCGCTGTCACAGGTATATAGTTAGTTATACCATTAATTACAGATTTACAGAAACCACACATTTTACAAACTGCAACCTACATGTGTTGTGTTCTAATATTTATTTAATATGTAAATTAAAAAAATTAATAACTTGTTCCTGTTCATTATAGTTAAAATCTGTAGGCTTTTTCCCTTGATTGCAGATTCTAATTTTCATGCCGTACTTGGAAACCCACCTGAGCATGAATTTGGGTAATTTAGGTTCATGTCAGTGTTATTACTGTAATTTACAAGAAATAAAGATAATATCAAAGCAGGTCTATCGCGCTGTCTTTGTACCACTATATAGATTTGTATATGTTTGTTTTTTTAATTGCAAAAATATACTCCTTTCACTGTTGTAACCACAAAAAAAAAAACACATTTGGTCACGTTGCATTAATTTTGAACCAAATGAAAATTAAGCTAGAACAAAAATGTTTTCTAGTCATAAAGCAGTATACAGTACAACATGTGTTATTTATGATACATTTGGTTTTCAGCACTAAATCAAAGATTTTGTTAATTTCAACTGCAATAGTGTTTGTTCCTTGAAACGACACCATCTAGTGTCTACCACAGATGTTTTGTTATTTTTAAGTGGTAAAGAAAATTTTGTATCTAGTGGTGGTTCTGGGGATTAAAAAAAATAAGTGTTTCTGTGGCTTCTGATCGATATCAGGTACTGCGACTATCATTGTACAGGGAACATTTTCCATGGAAAGTATTTTCAGGTGGATTACATAATAATCTCTGTTTTTTCAGGTGGTGCAACATTGTGTGAGTTGTCTTGGGGCAGTTGTTAATAAAGTGACACACAACTACAAGTTTGTGTGGGCATGCTTCAACAGATATTATGGTAAGTTATTTTATGTATTTTAAGTCTACCTAACATCATAAATGTTCAACTGACAAATAAAAGTTGCATTCATACATTATTGATTGTCTGTATCGCCACTATTTAAGCAGTAGAACCCTCATAAGATGATTTTACCGTCTGGTAAGGCTACCTTGTGCCAGTAAAGCCTTCTTATGAGGGTTCTATTGCTGTTAAAATAGCTATATTGAAAATAATGGTTAGTTTTTTGGTTTAGTTTTTTTATGATTTTTATGCAGCACTAGTTTTTGTTGTTAAGGAACACAAACATTTCGTCAATACTTCTTGAGTAATGCAGGTTCCTCAGAATTCCATATGTGGTTTGGTAGCCTTCAGGCTTCATTATTCCTGTTGATTCCTTTACAATATTAATGTAGTTCATTTTTGGAGATTGTTAATAACCAGCGGTAGGCGATGTCACGTTGTGGGTATTTCCAATAGCCTGAATAATAAAAATAAAAAAATTTCAGGCACCTCGTACACGAAGGTGAACATGTTTTGTGATCTGTCTTTTTATCTACCTCTTAAATGTAAAACATGCAAAATAACTTTTTAGGTCGTAAAATGTATCAGCAAATTTTTAAAAAATAAAACTTTTAGTACTTAAAAATATTAGTAGCCTGCATGTGTTTGTTCAGTAAGTTGTTCAGTTATTATAAAGTTTATTAAAAACCTGGTTATAGAAAAGAGCACCATGCCTGTGTTATGATAACAAAGTTATCTGACAAAGTTGCTGGAAGTAATCTGTCTGCATGCAGTTGTTTCTACAACTTGTCATTCAGACTGGAGACTAGTTGCTGTTCCTGTTGTTGTTACCATATTGCCACTGACAGCAAACACTACTCACAGTAGTATAGTACAGCGAGGAATCAGACTTGGTCTACATTAACAGACAGCATTCAGAGGGTGTGTTCTAGAACAAAGATTTATTTCGTCAAGCAGAAAAAAAAGTTAAAATACACAAATTAATAGTGTATTTGCCTATTTTCTGACAGAATTTTTAACAGATTAAACCTAGTTTAAGCGATAACGTTCATGGTCCTTTTACCAAAGATTGGTCAATATGATTTTCCTAATCAGGTTAAAGGAAATCTCCGATCCATTTTCTAATTGGGATTGGACTCTGTGCTGCACTACGTGTACATTTCCCTGTGGTTTGCATCCCGGTTAAGTCTTTGTCTGATTCTGCACTGATACTTGTTCCTCTGAGCAACTGTTCAGAAGGCATGCAGGTGTTTTAATAGGTGGACTGAATATTACATTTTTATTATTACGTAGGTTATATTGCTCCAGTATTACATAGTATTCACATTTGTCCCGATTTCTGTCTGGTAGCCTGTCCATTGTTTGAGTTCTTCATTCTTGAAAATCATTTTACTATGTGACTACACCCTGCTATAGACTAAACTCAGTGTTTGAACAAAATAACTACACCAGTAAATTACAAGCAGGATGTAAGGAAAGGGGATTAAATAGGTTGTTTTAACAACTAATGAGTAAGGATTTAATGATTCAATTTTTCGCAAATTTGATTTGGATGAAATTTCATGTAACGTTTTAACCCTTAAAATACACATTTTGCATTCACATTTATCAGTGAAGATCACCTCAGACCTTTCTAATTTTTTTTTTTTGTTGTTTGGTTAACTGAATTGGGTGGCTGATTGATTATTTTATTTATTTATTTACTTTCATTGCATGTTTTGGATTTTAAATAAATATTCGTACTGTTTTTGCGCAGGAGCCATAACCAAGCTAAAAACACAGAACCAAGAAGATCCAAACAGCACAATCCTTGCTGCCAATAAACCTGCACTCCTGCGCTCACTCTTCACTGTTGGTGCTCTGTGTCGACATTTTGACTTTGACCAAGAAGAGTTCAAAGGCAACACCAAGGTTAAAAAAAAAAAAATGTATACCTGTCTCGTTAGACCCTTTCTGTGGCACGACTTTAAATTTATATTCCTGATTTTTTTATTTTTTAGGTTGTTATAAAAGAAAAGGTACTCGAACTGCTGCTTTATTTTACCAAGCATGCAGATGAGGAGGTGCAAACGAAGGCCATCATTGGTTTAGGTAAGGGATTTTTTTGTGCTTGATTGTAAAGTCTTAGATAGGAAAGGCTAGTTTGTGTGTGTTATATTTATGTAATTATTGAGTTTCAATGAGTTGGGGTATATTATATTTACATTTTTTGATTGAGTTATATTCAAGTGTTACAACTGGCAAGGTTTGCTGTTGTGCTAAATGTTAATGCTTTTTCAGTACTGTTGCAAAGTATAAAGGCTGACAATGGTATTTTTGTTTTAGGATTTTCTTTTATTCAGCACCCTAGTTTGATGTTTGAGCAGGATGTGAAGACTCTATATAATGGTATCCTGTCAGACAAAAACGGTTCTGTGAACTTGAAAATTCAGGTGCTGAAGAACCTTCAAACTTACCTGCAGGAGGAGGACACCCGCATGCAGGCGGCTGACCGGGAATGTAAGTACAGGTTAACCTAAATCAAACCACCCTACTTTCCTTCTGCTTCCTCTGACCTCTCCATCTGTCTCCCTTGACTATCCCGATCACTCTTTATCCATCGCCTGTTAAAAACCTAGGTGTTACTCTTGACCCCTCCCTCTCCTTCTCTCAACACATCTCTTCCCTGAAACATACTTGCTGCTTCTTTCTTGGCAACATCTACAGAATCCACCCTTTTCTCACTACTTATTCCACTCAATTTCTGGTCCAAGCTCTTGTTCAGATTGGACTACTGTAACCCTCTCATTGCTGGTCTCTGCTTTGGCTAAACGCACCCTTCAGCATATTCAAAATTCTGCTGCTTGTATTGTATTCTCCCAAACTTTCTACTTTCATGCTACCCTTCTACTTCGCACCCTCCATTAGCTACCTATATGTGCTCTCATTTATTTCAAGACCCTTGTTCTTGCTTACTACTCTCTTCTCCACACTGCCCCCTCCTACCTCCAATCCCTTGTTTTTCCGTACCCCCCCATCTCTCCCTCTCCGCTCCTTCTCTACTGGCTGACTGGTCAAGCCTTCTCTTCACTCTCCATCCTCCCGTGCCCGCTCCTAAGCACCAAATTACTGGATCCTCAGCTGATGCACTATCCTTGCACTATTGCATTGCTGTAATCTTAACTTGGTGCATTTTAGTAGTATAATTTGCACTTACTGTAAACTATACTATATTTAAATACAGATTTTGAATTGTAACTCTGTACTGCCCTTTAAAACCTGTAAGTCGTCTAGGATAAAGGCATCTGGCAAATAAATAAATAAATAGTAATCATCATAATAATAACCAACACCTCTGCTGTCCTGGATGAGCCCCTCTTTCTCAGGTCTTTATGTAATATACTGCTAGTTTATGGTATTCACTTCTGTCTAAGTAGTCCGTTTTATGTCTTCATTTGGGCTTGTTGAAATTCATATACAGTTATTTCTCTCTGTGTACAGTCTTCTGGTACAGTTTTGCCAGGGTGTATGTCAGTTCAGTTTGTTCAGTTTCAACAGTATAGGTGTTTTATATTGACTGAATAAAGTGTTGTGGGGCATTTGAAATGTTGGTGTTTGTAAAAGTGATTGTATTGAGTCAGAAAGGTGGTTACATGTTATGGTTTAAAAAAGGAACAGTCCTGCAAATGGCATCTCAAACTCTTTTTGAGGTTACTATGACAAGTTATACTTTGAGGCGTTTGTTTGTCCTTGTGTGGACTTTTGTAAATGTTACCAGGCTGTTCATTGTGTTAATTTACCTTGCAGGGAAGAAATTGTCAAAGCAAGAGGATCTGAAAGAAATGGGTGATATTTCCTCAGGCATGAGCAGTTCTATAATGCAGCTCTACCTCAAACAGGTTCTCGAGGCTTTCTTCCACACGCAGTCCAACGTACGCCACTTCGCTCTAAATGTTATTGCCCTGACACTAAACCAAGGTCTCATTCACCCAGTACAGGTATGCTATATTTCACACTGTGATGCTTGATATCCTCAATTTTATTTGCAGTCTTACAATATTTGAACTACACCAATCCACGCACGAGATCAGGTTGATTGATCACACAAAGCTTGTAATTTTTTTTATATATACATGTTTTCCATACTGTGAATGCAGAACAAGTACTTTGGGTTCTGTGTGACTTAAGTATCTTGGTCTTGCATCGCCACAAGCGGACTTGTTTTGATTATTTACTGTACGTATGTATACTCTTTCAGTGTGTGCCATACCTGATAGCCATGGGTACAGATCCTGAACCTACCATGAGGAACAAATCTGACCAGCAGTTGATTGAAATCGATAAGAAATACACAGGTTTCATTCATGTAAGTGAAGTAATTTTCTTAATGTAAAGGGCAGACCTGCTTAGCTGCTTATTTTTCACCTGGTATCTGAAGTTTACTTGCTGATATGTTTTGCGTTCTGTTACAATTACATTTTTAGATGAAAGCTGTGGCTGGGATAAAGATGTCATACCAGGTACAACAGGCAATCTGGGCAGCCCACAACACAATAATAAGGGGATTCAGACAGGATGAGCAAAACACTGCCTTGTGTTCCCACCTTTTCACCATGGTCCGTGGAAACCGCCAGCACAGACGAGCATTTCTCATTTCTCTGCTCAACCTCTTTGATGACAGTGCAGTGAGTATAAGGGACTTTTAATATATCTGTACATTAATTAAGAAAAATCAGTACTGTTCTTGCTGCAGTTTTATATAGGTCACATCTATATAAATTTACCAAATTGCAATATTACTTTCAGATTTTTTGCTTTTTAATGACGTGACTGTTTGGTAGTTTTGTTGGATTATGGTCTTAAAGACCAAAAAGTGGAAGTAAATAAATATATGCATGTGTAAAGAATGTTTGAGAGAAATACATTTATGTATTCAAATGTATTTATGTATTCTTTTAACCCTACAGAAAACGGATGTGAACATGCTATTGTACATAGCGGACAATCTAGCCTGTTTCCCATTCCAGACGCAGGAGGAGCCCCTTTTCGTAATGCATCACATTGACATCACACTTTCTGTCTCAGGCAGTAACCTACTGCAGTCCTTTAGAGAGGTAGGCAACTACCAAAGGTAGTAGTAATTCATCAGATAAAGGCATACCCAACAAAATAAGGAAGAATTACTAAGGCTTATTGATCCTGTTAGTAAATTATTGGTCGTAGTACTGTACTTATCTGAAATGGTCATTTTTTTCAAGGGAAATAAAACCAAAAATGTGATTTGTATTTGTTTAACTGAGTATTTATACTTCTAAATAACGCAGAAAGATTGTGCTTCACTGAAATAGTATTTGATTATACAACGAGTTAAACTGCGAAGTTCATGAACAGCACTGAGCACTCTGAGCAGAACTCTTCATAGAGGCAGGATCTCCACAGGCCTGCATCACACACTGTAGGATTAGTATCCAAATGCTTAAGCTCTAGAACTGTCATGATGAAGAAAAAAACTGATGACGAATGAAAGTCACCTAAAAATGTATATTCTGGGGTTGGTTGCACTAAAAAGGTCTTTACTTAAGTCTCAGACCTTATGATAAGACTGTTGCACAAAGCAAAACCTTGAAGGTTTTACGTAAGACTAGCCTTAATCTACTGTTGCTAAACACCGAAGACTGGTCGTGCTTTCTAGAGCCTGTTAAAAGAAAAAAGTGTCTGCCAGCGAATCAAAAACTTTTTTGACACATGAATAGAATTGAGATGGAAATAGACATGTGCTGATTTATCAGATAGCTACCTGTAATGTTCTTCTGAGTGAATTAAATTTGTTTATTTATGTTTTTGTGGTTTATGTTTTGCAATATTAGCTGAATATCCCCAATTTTGTGAGCAGTATATTATGATGGCTAGGTGTCTTCTTTTAAAAATTAATAAATAAATGGACAGTGTCCATTACCTGGATTACAAATTACAGTGATCGGACTGTAAAACTACAAAGCGCGATGGTTGAATACATTTAATGTGGCCGGTGAAAAACACAATTAACCTTTTACTGTCAACACTGTTCTAATCTTTATTGGTCTAAACCTCCAACCATTTGCATTTGTACTAGGACAGGATCATGTAATAAATGGGTAATTTAGTGATTTTTTTGCAGCTGCGGGTTTTATAAAATTAATATTATGTGAATTGGGCATACATGTAAAAGGTTTGAGAAACATTTCAAAAACTGTTAACTAGTCTCCTGTGTGATTTTTACGAGGTTGGTCGTTATACTAAAATGACAAGTTGTAAGTGAAGTAATTTCTGAATTTCTTTTTCTACAATGTCAAGTTCAGATTTTCTTCTGAAAGTGGTCAAAATATATCAGAATGCACCTGAGAGCATGTACAACCCCAGAGTTTATGGGGGTCAAGACGGCCCCCAGACCCCTGATCAAGATTGGTTTTGCCCCTGGAGTTTGTCAAAATGATCATTGGCGACTTTCACCCATGTTACTATGAAGTACCAATGTGTCTGACTTGAGTCACTGAAAAAAGGCGCAGCCACAGCAAGCAGAATGTCTCTATTTAGGGTGCAAGTTCAAGGTGTACAAATCTAAAGTGTATTTTATCAAGACCTCTGTGAAACAAACAGGCATGCTTTGTCATGTACAGACATTTGAACAACCAATGCTAAAAATGTTTTTATATTTAATTTTCAAACATTTAAACTGCACTAGAATGTGCACATTTCAGGGCCAATTTTAATGGCACCTTTTAAATATAATCAGTAACTGTTATCAATGTTTATATAAAAAAATATTTGCCCAAATCTTATAACTAGCATGAATGTCAAGATTTGAGTAAATACCTTGCTCTCCCTTTCTAGTCCCTTCTGAAGGAAGCCAAACCAAAAGAGCAAAAGTACTGCTCAGAGGAAGAGGAAGAGGATGAGGAGCAAACCAGCGACAGTGAGGATGAGGCAGTGAGACGACCCAAGAAGTCCTGTCGCCGTATCGACTCAGACTCTGAATCAGATTCTGACACCGAGAATGAGGACAAGGTGATGAGGAGGTTACCGGACAATCCCACACCGCTCATCGAATTTGCCAATGCTTCCCAAGGAATCCTCCTCCTGCTGGTCCTAAAGCAGCATCTAAAGAATCTCTATGGATTTTCTGACAGGTATGGTCATCTGTGACCACGTTACTTAGAATTACAATAAAAAATGTTGGCACCTTTTTGTATGACTGCAGACATATCATTATGCAAGCTTTAGATTCATCAAGTTGTTGCATTAGTGTTGTAACTAAAATGTTGATTCTTTAAACATTTCTGTTGCTTATGTGTGTGTTTCTTTTCCTTAGTAAAATCCAGAAGTACTCTCCAACTGAATCGGCAAAAGTGTACGACAAAGCTGTAAACAGGAAGTCTTCAGTGCATTTTAACCCTCGACAGACCCTGGAGTTTCTTTTGAATGATATGGCTAATGCAGCATTAACTAATGAGGTTAAGAGGAAGATCGTCAGACAGTATCTTGATGTAAGAAACATTTTCTTTGCTTTAACTCTTACGGACTGTGAGAATTCTACCTTTTTGAGGGCCGACTGACAAGACTGACATTTGTATTAGATCAAATATCTACTTATACAGTGTTATACATTTCTAAAAAGCTGTTGCTCTGCAGATTTACCAAATAAACAGTGATTTAATTATATGATCAAGTATACCCTACATTGGCCTAGTTTGAATGTGAAACAAGTGTTAAAGACATTTGAATGTATTATTTTTGTTTTATTGTATTATGTTCGTGTAGCCACTAACCCGAGGAACTAGAATCTGAAATAGTGATTGGTGATTAGCTGATTATGTGAGTTAATATACCTATCCTTTTAAAGCATGGAGTGTGACATATTTTTGAAAAGCTGAGTGTCTGTAGAACCTGGACATACCAAGGGTTACGCTCTGACATTAAATTAAATCTAAATGTACCCAGCTAGAAAGCAAAACAAAAGTAGAAAAAACATGCACAATTTTCTTTTATTTTTTTTTATTTTTTTTTAATATTCATAACAAATATCATCGGTATACTTATTTACATATATATGTTAGAATAGCTATGCAATTAATATACTACATTGGTCCAGATTCATAAATGGCAAAATGAAAAAGGAACCAGTAATGTGAAAAAAAAGGGTAACACTAACAACAAAGTGAACTGATGAATTATTCTAAGTGTAACACACCAGTCTACACTAAATAATTGTACAATTTACTATCTATATACACATTAGTATATTTATAACAAGGGCTTATTTCACTTAACTCAAAATCAATTATTGTAAGGTGACATTGGTTTTATGTTGGGAAATATTTTTAAGAAAAATAAAAAACTGAAATATCTTGCTTGCATAAGTATTCAACCCCCACACATTTAATATTTGGTAGAGCCACCTTTCGCTGCAATAACAGCTTTAAGTCTTTTGGGGTAAGTATGTGCCAGCTTTGCACACAGTGTCGGAGTGATTTTGTCCCATTCTTCTTGGCAGATTTGCTGCAGGTTGTTCAGCTTGTGGACCGCAATTTTCAAATAGTGCCACAGATTCTCAATGGTATTGAGATCAGGACTTTGACTGGGCCACTGTAGGACATTCAGTTTTTAGTTCTTGAGCCACTCCAATGTTGCTTTGGCCTTGTGGTTGGGATCATTGTCCTGCTGAAAGGTGAATTTCCTCCCAAGCTTCAGTTTTTTTAGCGGACTGAAGCATATTCTCTTGCAGTATTTTCCTGTATTTTGCTCCATCCATTCTTCCTTCAATTGTAACAAGATGCTCAGTCCCTGCTGATGAGAAGCATCCCCACAGCATGATGCTGCCACCACCATACTTCACTGTAGGGATGGTGTGTCTTGAGGCATGGGCAGTGTTAGGTTTGCACCACACACAGCGCTTTGAGTTTTGGCCAAAAAGCTCTATCTTGGTCTCGTCTGACCACAAAACCTTTTCCCACATCGCAGCTGGGTCACTCTCATGTTTTCTGGCAAACTCCAGACGTGCTTTCAGATGGTACTTTTTGAGTAACAGCTTCTTTCTTGCCACCCTCCCATACAGGCCAGTGCTATGCAGAGCTCTTGATATGGTTAACTGGTGCACCATTACTCCACTCCCAGCCACTGAACTTTGTAGCTCCTTCAAAGTGATTGTTGGCCTCTCTGTGGCTTCTCTTACAAGTCTCCTTCTTGTTTGAGCGCTGAGTTTTGTGGGATGGCCTTTTCTTGGCAGTGCCTGGGTGTTGTGATGCAGCTTCCACTTCCTGCTTATTGATCCAACTGTGCTCACTGGGATATCCAAACACTTGGATATTATTTTCTACCCTTTTCCTAATCTGTTCATTTGTATTACTTTATCTCAATTCTGGTAGAATGCTCTTTGGTCTTCATTTTCCTTCAGAGTCACAGCCTTACCAATGATCCTGCAACAGTGGGGTTTTTATCCAGAAAACGTGACAGCAACTTTAATGGTTCACAGGTGGAGGCCAATGGTAAGGTAATTGTGTCCTCGTTAGGGCAATTTCTTTCATCGGTGCAAACTGGGAGATTCCACAGCACATGGGTTGAATACTTATGCAAGCAAGATATTTCAGTTTTTTATTTTTCTTAAAAATATTTCCCAACATAAAACCAATGTTACCTTACAATAATTGATTCTGAGTTTCAGTGTTTAAAAATAAAATATTGAACAGAACGAAATTTCAGTGTACCATTTGTAATTCAGTAATGTGAGAGAATTGGTCAGGGGTCTGAATACTTTTGCAAGGCACTGTGTGTGTATGTGTGTGTGTGTGTAAAATTAATTAGAAAGATCTGTGGTAAAGCATTGTGCTTTGATGCCATGGTCTACGGTAATCTCGAGTAAACACTGCAACCATAGATACTGAAATGCTGCACTGCGTCCAAAAACTCAACTCTTGGTTAGGGGCTTTAATTAAATACATTTTTTATTGGTTTTGTCATGCATGAAGTTTATCACACACATTTCACTACAGTAAATGTTTTGTTTGTTTATAAACATTTTGGGCAGTTTTTGTATGCTGTCAAGTAATTCTTTGCTCTTGAATCGCTTGAAAACAAACGTTGCGAAAAAATAAAATAAAAAGTACATAGCAGAATGACTGCTGTTTGGTTGATTTGTCAGGTCTGACGAAGGTTTTTATGCTAATTTGAAAAAAAAATCACATACTTGTCAGAGCATTGTGTGCAATTATATCATCAGACAAATTCGTCTGAAATTATAATGGACCGTCTGCAAAGGGTTAAGGAATGCAAAAAATACACTGTGCGACACTGGTGAATAGGGTTATTGTTTTATTTCACCACATGTCAAAAAACTGTATTTTATTTCCTTATAGCAGAGTCACAATGTATACGAGGTAGAGTGTAAAAACTTTACACCATGTAGTTAAGTCTCCTAATTTGTGTGCGATTTTGTTTCAGTTCAAGTTACTAATGGAACACTTGGATCCTGACGAAGAGGATGAGGAGGGTGAGGCTAGTGCAAATGCCCGAAACAAAGCTATCAACGCGCTGCTGGGGGGAGCCAGTCCAAAAAACAACGCAGCTGACACCGAGGATGATGAGAGCGATGGAGATGAAAAAGGAGGAGCCTCCGGGGTAAACAAAAGAAATGTTTATTTTGAACTGCAGGTGCATTTGAGGGATTTAATCGTAATGTAGGGTTATTGGCATTTCATGGAGACTTTCTGTGGTGGACATATAGAAAATATAAATAAAAGAAAATATATCCAGTTTCATACCACAATGTCAGAAATGAGTTATGAAATTCAGTACGATTTAAACAATAAATTCTGTGATTTCAAAATGTGTGCGGTTTCTGCTTCTGTTATTTAAAATGCCTTACAAAGCCTGTTTAAGTATTTAATAATGTAGTCATAAAAACGAAGTAGTCCGTGTTCCTTGAAAGATATAGTAGATGCATATTCCCTAATTGTAATAAAATATTTTTTCCATTTTATAGTCAAGAAAGTCCAAAAGGGGAGGAGAGTCAGCAGAAGTTGCAGGCCACTTGAATGAAACTGTGGAGGCCATGGATGTTATTGCTATCTGCTGCCCGAAGTACAAGGACAGGCCACAGATCGCCAGAGTTATACAGAAGACCAGTAACGGTTACAGTGTTCATTGGATGGCAGGCTCTTATAGTGGAGTCTGGGCTGAGGCTAAGAAACGGGATGGACGCAAACTGGTGCCTTGGGTAGACACTGTAAAAGAGTCGGACATCATTTACAAGAAAATTGCTCTGACGAGCGCACATAAGCTGACTAATAAAGTTGTTCAGACTTTACGATCGCTGTATAATGCGAAGGATGGAACTTCCAGCTAATGAACTTATAATTACAGCCAAATTCACAGGGACTGAAAAAAAAACTTGAAAATGCAACATTCTGGCAAAAAAAAAAAGAAAGGTTGGTCTGTGAAGAATGCAAAGATACGGATCCAGGACACTGAAAATAACAAACAAAAAACCCCCAGAAGGAAATGTTTGAAAAACATTTTGTGGGAGCTTCCTTCGCTGTTGTGCAGCAGAAACTTCTCATTTGATTTCTACTCCCACTGTATTATAGTTTAACAAAAAAAATGTTTATATCTCGGAAAAAAAAAATCTGTTTAAAAAAATAAATAAACTTAAAGTGAATGTTGGAAATTAGTCTGTTAATGTTCTTAATAAAGTGTTCTTGGAGTTTAACCTAGCGACGGATGGCTTTCTTTAGCTTAGCTCAGTTCCAGGGAAGCGTTTTTTTCCCATGCTGTAAAATGGCAGAATCTCCTGGATATAATTTATTCTGTTGAAAAATAAGCATGCAGTATCTGTGGCCTATCTGCAGGAGGAGTTTTTGTAAATGTAGATTTTGATGTATTAGGCCACCCTGGTAATAAGAGAAAAGGGATCCCCAGCAAAACTGGTGGAACAAATACTGCAATAAATTTTTTTACTTCTCTTTGTTACTTGTCTGTTTCCATTTGACTTTCTTATTTTGTTCAACAGTGTCATCTGTTTTTTTTTTTTTCATTATTATTTACAGCCTTGCCTGTTAGTGACTACAGATTATTAAAGCAAGCTGTGCAAGACGTTCTTGCCTTGAAAATGCTTGCTTTTATAAACTGGTGTCTTATTTATAGAGAGGATTAAATAGTTAATTGTGTGGTGTGTTATTAAACTATACATAGCATTACTTTTTATCATTAACAAAAGTGTACACTCACTGCTGATTTTAGGGAATGCCTACTTAAAAGTGGAACTAACCCAGAAAAGGTTTAAAGTGTCCTTAGAGGGCCATCAGACAATCACCAAGCCAGTCCCTTTATGAGGAGAATCAAGGGACTATCTTCAACCCTGACACATAATCACTAAAATCCCCAATATTCAAGCTACCGCAGTTGGGATTTCTTGAGTTGAGCAGTGGGCGTATATATTATATTTTTATTTAAAAGTATTTTTTTAATCGCTTGTTTTATTGTTTGTTTTTACATAGATTGTATGACAATTCGACAGGAATATACATATTTGTGTTTTGTATTTGCTTTTTATATGCTTTTTTGATGATTTTTATCTAGAAATGAAGATTGAGAAGTTAATGTGATGTTTCAAACCTTATTACTGCGTAGACCGTTCATTTATATCAAGTAATTGAATATATATATATATATAAAACTGTAACACATCCATGGTCATTTAAGTGCTAGGTGTAATAATTAAGTACAGTTCTTGGTAACCTATGCTTCCCTATTGAGAATATGTTAAACACATACATGAGTTATATTTTGCAACATGAATATTAACTCTTACTGACAACCTTGCAATTTCTCTCTCCATTTAGTACTGGACTTTAGCCTAATTCTTTGAGCAGTCTGGTTGGAGTTCATTGTGCATCTAGATTTCTTAAATTCACAATTGTATGTTGAATTTTCACTTTTACCTGAAATACATGCAGGGAATACTTCTAGTTTGGCATTTTAATGAGAACATCATATCAAAAATGAAGGGACATTGTGATTTTGATTTTAAAAGATAGTTTGTTTATTTTGAATTTTAAATGCCCTTCAGTCTGATCCAGTACTTTTTCTAACATGAGTCTTACATTTCTTACTCAATCAAACAAATTTCATGTTTCCTTTTTCTCAAACCTTTTCTAAAAGATTTTAAAATATCAGCAGATCTGAGTGTTTCACTTGGTAAATGCACGGCTACGTGGTGTGCAGGACAGGTCTTTGCTGGAGATTTCGGAAGCAAGCATTGCATTGGCTCTGGCGATACCACAGGTTAGAGACAAAGTGTCAGACTGTTCCTGCTCATCGTGGACATTGTAAATGATGGGGGTGGGCATCCTGGATTCCATCCATGCATTATCTCATCTGCATTCATCAGCTGCCATCTGTTGATTACCTTTACAATGCTTTGTCTCAGATTAACTCATCTTTGTGGGGTGATTGTATTCCTCAGGAGTTATGAAAACAAAAGTCAAAATCTCTTTACAGTCCCTCATGTATACAGTAATTGCCTTTGGATTAGAGTTTGTACCTGTTCACCAATGTGCCCAATGTCCCTGAATTTCCATCTGGATGTCCTTGCAACCCTTCATTCTCCAGTCTTAAGTCTGAATTTTTCGAGTGTGTCAGCTCTGGGTTTAAGGCTTACCGCTGGATTTAGTGTCTACAAAATGAATGAATACTTTGGAGTACTCAAAAAAGAAATTATAAAACTACTGCTTTTATTTTATTTTTATCCTGGTGTTGCTGATTATGTAATACATACATAAAAGGGGTTTTCTTTGAGACCTTTCTAAGCTTATGTTGTCTCTGTAAATCCTAGTAGGTATTAGGTTTTTAACCAAAGCGTTAAGATGATGAGCTCTGTAATTCAAATAATCTATAATCCTTTTAGATTCATCCTGTTGAACTCACCTTTACTGCAATTGCAGTATATCCCGAAATGTGATCTTGCCATATTAGTTGTTTTGCAGGTTGTGGTCTAAGAGCGAATGCTCCTTGGAATGAGATGATTCTGCTGGTGAAGTTTTTTATATCAACAGATCCCTTGTATACTAGTGTGTAGTGTAACTGTTTTTAGATTGACTTCATTTAATTATTGTGCTTTCTTCTTTCTCTCTAACATTATACATTTTTTTCAGCTCTTAACTACAGTGTTCACTATTTTAATGTAGGGTTTGGACAGGTGGTTAAAGGTGTACCTTTATGTGTGTTATTGCTTACTAAACAGTGATCACCTAACATTTAAAACATGAACTGTTCTGCACCTCATTGACAGTGTCAACACAGGGTAAAAGGCTTTTTTAATTTGACTTATTAAAGCGTGCACTATGAAGATGTTTAGTAAACAGATATAACCTTGTGTTTATTAATGTATCTGAAAGAAACAGCGTTGGTATTATCCATGTAACAGATAGTATATGAGCATGACAAATGCAGTGCTATAAATAAACACACTGGAACAATTCCCAGATAGGAAAATTAGATTGAGACAAAAACACAGTGATAATATTAACTTATTGGGGGCAGGCTAAAAGTGTTACATTACACCAAAGCAGTGTTTTCTTTTAAGCTAAAGAATACTGTGAAAGGTGAAAGACTGATGCCCTCTAAAAGATTTTAATAAGTCTCGGTTGTAAAAGACTTGAGACACCAACTCATGTGTTCTCTCTTCCAAGGAAGCAGACAGGTCCACTTTTTCCTGTCTACTGTGACAGTCACACAAATAATAATAAAAAAAAAAAAAAGAAGTTATTTCATAGTGTTTATGCACCACCTACTGGCCACATGTTGTAATTATATCCACACTATTCAATTGTGTTTCCATAGTATAGAGAAGAAACCTGTTAATTTGTTGTAAATGCATGTTTCATAATCTGAACATCAAATATTTATTGAGTCATAGTCAATGACCATTATATATCTAACCTCCCCAAACATTTCAATACAGATAATTGGATTCCTTTCTGCTGTAGATAATGGTATTTAATATTTACCTGAACAATGATGTACAGTAACAGACCATTGCATAGAATGTAGGTGCATATTTAACCATTTCATCATGACACACGCAGTAGTGTTGCCCGTTGTGAATGCTCTCTGAGCAAGTTACCTGCATGGTCTACCTTCAACAGTCTGCTCCAGTGAGCCTGGAACACAGGCCCTTAAATATTTATTCTGTCTCCTGGTGTTCAAAGAAGCATAAAAAGAATAGAGTTCCTTTGAAATACACAGTTTTTAGATGTTTTACATCATGGATGGATGCCTTTTTGTGATTGTTGCAGTTCAGACTTTGACATTAAACAAATTATTCAAAATCACAAAAAAAAGTAAGGCATGTCAAATAGCATTATTTTTAAAAGGTCAGACTTGTCAGAGTGAATGTGAAGATAAATAGAATTGTTAATAAACTAGACTTTCTCGTGGATAGATATTTCAACCTTTTTTTTAAATATTCAATTCAACCCCTTCATGGTAAAAGGGCAGACTGTGTGTGGTGGGGGGGACAAAAAAAAAACAAACTGCATGTTCCTGGTCAACCCCCTATATATTATAGCAGTGGTAGGCAACCGTAGCCCTTTCTACTGACGACTACAGATTTTTTTTTGTCTTCAATGCATCTTTTAAAAGGGGTAAAACAAGCAAGCTATTAAAAATAATGGCACTTAATAAATCATGTCACTGGCAATGTAGCACAGTTAGAAAGCACACATGTAACATTTGCAACAGAACTGTAACATTGCAAACATTGTAGATCCAATCAAGTTTATTATCAGAATAATAATTTAAGTATAACAAAAACTATACATTTCCATAATTACAAAGAACAACAAATAAAATAAATTGAACAATGGTACCACAGGAAACGCAAACAAAACACACAATAGTTTAATCTTCTGGCAAATCTTTTTTGATTAATAAATGGTTTAAAAAAAAACCTCAATGTAATTTTTTTTTGACATAGCTTCTCAAACAAATTACATAAGCAATTGTGATTTTATTAATGTTTAAAAAAGAAAAAAAACAAACTTAGGGACAGGACAGTTGCAAGTCAGTCTACAGATCCTCTTCGCTCGCTAGCATGTTCTCTATGGCAGCCCAGTCCAGCTTGCTGAGGATACTGCCAGTGCTTTCAGACAGGCAGTCCAAACCATCCAGGTTACCCCTTCTCAATGGAGACCCATCTTCATCAAGCAGAGGATTCTGAACAGAACAGGAAAAGAAAGATGTTCTGTAAACACCCGATATCATTACACTGCTGCACTTTCAGATCCCCCACACGACAGTCATTACCTCCGTCTTCCAAACACAAAGTACCTGCATCCACCTAAAATAAAGAGCTTCTGGTGTGATTGTGTGATTGTGTAAATACTGTAAAACAAGAAACTTTAGCGCAAGAAACGTTTGCTAATTTAGTGTTTATTAAAAATCTGCAAAATGAACGTGCTGTGAAATACATTATTCATACATGTACCATACATTGAAAGAAAAAGAAGCAAAAACATTTATTGCAGCAAAAACGGACCTTGAAGGCCATTAGCAAAATTAAGTTGCTGCAAAAAAAATCCCGTCTTACAGTAATGAAACAGAACTGCTCAATACAGAGCCTTAAATACAGGACACAGTTTTCCACTGGCTTTAAAGCAAAAGATGAAGAGGCAGACTGGTTTATCACTATTAAGAATATATATCTCATCCCCTTCAAGAGCTTCTCTCAATAAGAATGGGTTGAGTGTTTGTTTTCTGACCAACACAGCCGCCCAGCTGTAAATTCAACATTAGAGCCATCAGTATGTTGAGAAAGTTTAAGTGTACATATCCAAATTATATCCAAGAGTCAAAGGAACCTCCATATAAAATTGCCACAATCTAATACTCTCCATTACCAACTAAATAATGTTAATACTAAGTGTCATTTCAATTTAAACACCTTTTTTCCCAGATACAGTTTATGTAAGTTTGTCAAAAGATAGACAAATGTACAGATAGAGACATCCTGATATATCCCTAGAATCAAATTCTCAATAACAGGCTAAATAATGATAAAACGTTTCCTCACAAGTTTATTTCAGATGTATGTAGAAATGTTGCATACATACAACCACCTCCACTATACCCTCGATGCTGGGGATTCCATCCCGAGGGGTAGAATAACATTTCTAAATGTTAGAAAACATGAAACAAGAATTGTGTACCAGTTTGCTACGCATGAGGACTGGCAGAGCTATACTGTTGGTGTTCTTTTCTGAAAAGAGACTAATATTACAGATAGCAGATTGTTTGGTTCAAATTGCATGTACTGCTAACAACTGATGAGAGCCTTTGCGTCCACAAGCTTCTTGCCCAGCATTGACTGCAAGCTATAACAGCACGGTGGGTTAGGAGGGGCCAGGCTCCAAGACTTTTGGAATGCCCAGCATTGACTGCTGTTGGACTCAAAGGGTCTCAGGGAGAATTCAAGGAATATGAAAAGAAACCCAATAAATTCAATGACAAATATTTTGACTAGAAGTCTTTCTGAATATCTGTGCAGCACTGATTATGTATTTCTAACTGTAGAGCTGCGGAGTTTTTAATCGTCTTTGATTCACAACAGTGGTGCAGCATCAGGTCTCGGACGGGTCTGCTCCACTCACCTGTAGAGAGCCGTCCATCTCCAGTAACCTTCTGATCTCAGCAGGTGGGCTCCAGGGACTGACAACGTCCCTCTCTGGCCAGGTCTCTGTCTCCACTCTAGTGCTGCGGGCCCTGGGGTATGGAGATGGTCTCCCTAGCCCTGCATTGCTCAGCACTCTACTTCCTGAAGAGGAGGCGGAGATTATCCATAACAATTCACCCCTACTTCTCGTATGTCATTTTTCCTTTACAGTATCTCATCAAATTTGCAAGATTAAAAAATGATAAAAAAAACAAACAAAACAAACAAATAAGATAAAACAACCAACACCATAAGCCAAAAGTGTAGAGTACAAATCCAAGGAGGTTATTATGAGATTGTATAATGCACTTGTGAGACGGCACTAGGAATACTGTCCAATCGTGGTCACCGTAGCACCAAAGGTACATTGTGGCTCTGAGAAGAGTAAAGAAGTCCAAAGACTGACCAAGCTACAGAGAAAGGGTGAAAACTGATTCTACTTAGCCTGGAAGAAAGAAGAAGAAGAATCAGGAGGACATAACCGAGGTCTTTAAAATCTTACAAGGAGTTTGGTAGTTAACCAAAACAATTACTTTAAGCGCACAGAAACGTGGACACAGTTGAAATTAAGTTCAGATAGACTTAGGACAAAGGGAAGGAGACACTTCTTCACACAGAAAGTAGCGAGTGTAAGGAATGGGCTACCTAGTGATGTTGTTAGGGGTTGGTATCAGACCATCCCTGCCTGCTTACCCTGGCTGTGGGATGCAGATCCATTCCTCCTGGGATCCTGTCTGTCCTTCTCGCTGGTCTGGGATTTGCTCTTCCAGGAGCTCAGGTCAGTCAGCATTCCCCTGCGTGTGATCTGCGACATCCGGTCACGGGGCAGAGCACTCGCTTTGGGGAACCACATTATAGACCCAGTGAATACAAGGCAGTGAAGTCATTTTAATTAACATTATATATCATTACGCACCTGCCTCACCCAGTACAGTACACATAGTTGTACCCGGAGTGCTAATAAAAAGAGTGCAGGATCTTACTCGAACCAACAGAGTAGTACACTCATTAAAACAGTTTTATTCATTGTCAGTTGCGATAGTAAAAACAGCTGTACACAGGTTAAACTTTTCCTAGACAGACTGAAGGTGGGCTCCACTGGTTCTGAAGGCAACTGGTCTTTAAGACAGCTGGTCTATACACACAGGCACAGGCTATACCTGTATAGAGGCTTGCTTCTAACACAAGCAGGCTTACCTGGTCTGTGCAGGCCCAGGCTGCTCCTTTTACTGCTGGCTCTCCCTCTAGCAGCAGATGGCTTTTTCTGTAATGCTCCAGTCCTAACAGAGCCTAACCAGAGGAAAGCATTATTCACCTTTAATCCTGTGATTCACTAATATACAGAACTTCTAATTATTTTTTTGGCAGATCTACAAACACAAAATAAACTGAAGCTCTAGATAAGTGTTTTCAAACTGGTAAATGAGCTTTACTCTTCTTTTTTCTTATTGTACTTCATCTCATCTCTGGATTAGGGGTGCCATCTGCACTGCAGGTTAGCTTCTGCATCTACAGTGGGCAATACTTGACATATGTTTTCATGATTGTGTTCTTGTTTCATATCTTTGTCTACACATTTCATGTCTTGTAATTGAATTTATTAAAGAATATACCTTACTTTGTGTGTGTGATTATGCTTTTAACTTTATAAACTTGTCTATAAACACTTAGTATTTCATTATATGATACGTGTACTTATATAAGCTGATAATCATAAGTGAATTGCATTCAAAAATGTAATTTTTAAATGAAAATGTAAATCTTGTCCATTTCAATGAAATGGTCACCCAAAGCAAGGGGATTTCAGTCTGAAACCCAAGTCAGTTAAAAGTCTGAAATGTGTATAACACAGTGTTATAACACTGGCCTAAGTATAAAAGTGTCTTTGTTAGATGTTTTCTGAGTTAACTAGCATGTTACCTAATTAACCTTTTGTCACCAATTATTGTTAACAGGTGAGTGTCCATGATTACTATAAATATAGGTAGCATAGGCACAAGTTTGTCATTCCTGAATGTAAAGGAGCAGAAAATGGCAAAATACGCTCAGTTAAGCAAAGAAAAAAGACTGTAATTACTTTAAGAAATGAAGGTCAATCTTTAAGACAAATCGCAAGAACTTTGCAAGTGTCTGTAACTGCTGTGGCCAAGACCATCAAACGATTTGAAGAAACTGGCACTCATGAGGACCGAACAAGGTCAGGCAGGCCAAGAGAAGTTCATTCGAGTCACAAGTCTGCGAAACCGGCAATTATTGTTGACTGCCTCTGAAAAACAAGCTCAGCTAAATGCTACTAGAAGTACAGATGTTTCAACATCAACTGTTCAGAGGAGATTGCATGAAGCTGGCCTAACTGGAAGAATTGTTGCAAAGAAACCATTGTTAAGAGTGCAGAATAAGAGGAAGAGACTTGCCATAGCCAAAAAACACAGAAACTGGACGTTTGGAGTGGAAGTCGGTCTTATGGACCGATGAGTCAAAATTTGAAATATTTGGGTCCAACTGCAGAGTATTTAGACGCAGAGAGGGTGAGCACATGAGTTCTGCATGTGTGGTTTCCACTGTCAAGCATGGAGGAGGCAGTGTCATGGTCTGGGGTTGCTTTGCTGGTGACAGAGTTAGTGATCTTTACCAAGTCCATGGCAAGCTCAACCAGCATGGCTGTCATAGCATACTTCAGAGGCATGCCATTCCATCAGGATTACAGCTAGTTGGGCAGTCCTTCATTCTTCTGCAAGATAATGACCCTACATCTCTGGGAATTGCTGCAGACACTCACACAAACTTTTTCAACAAAAAGCTGCCTCCTACCTGTATATTTTAAAGGCTGACCAGGAGAACAGGACAGGGATCGAGTCTGGCCCACATTAGATGGACTTCTTGCTGTGTGACCTGCTGATTGGCTTCGACCAACAGGTCTGCCCCTAAAACAGGAAGTGAAGAGAGCCATGAGAACATTGGGATTAAGATCCATCTCAACCTGTGATTTGGGGGGGTGGATTTGTTACACAGAGACAGACCCTCCTGCTTATCAGTTTACATGGTAAAGGGCAGAATCACTCCCTGTTTGAACCATGCTTTGCAATAAACTCAAAGAATGCATTTCATTAGCAGCTAGCTGCAGGCTATGGAATCCATATGTCTGATATAGTGAATCAGGTTTGTACTGGTATCCCATTAAATGTTTAATCCCAAATTAACACCCAGACTTGGACTTTGATGACACATGTCATCATTATCGTGGTGATCATTGCTCCGAAGCAGCACAGTGAATTGTGGATTTATTTAGACACTAACAAATGGCTGTGTGGAAACTGTTAAAATGAAAAACCCAAGGCAATCACATTATCGATACCACTTCTGGTATCACAATATCAATCGCATAAAGTCCCGTACAAAAGAAAGTCCATACAGTAAGCAAACAGAGGAGATTAAAAAACTGCAAAAGCTGTTTCTGTTTATCATACTGTTTTAAACACAAGATCAAAAAGAATATACAGGACCTGTAACACAAAAGATAATCATTTAAATTAAAAAGAAAAAAACATTCAGTGCAATATCAATTAGAATTTTATCATTTCAGTTTAGGCTGTAACCAAATATCAGTGTATTCCTAAATATACAGCAATTGCCACAAGGCATGTCAGCAATTGGCACATAATGTAAACTGCAAATTGTGAACAGAGTCTGACATTATTGCATATTGCCTGACTTGACTTGCAGATGCTTGAGACAACATGCAATTTGGAATAAATGTGCCCCCGTCTATATAACTTTGACATTTTGATAATGGTACTGCTTTGCTTGGCTTGGAATTATTTTATTTTATTCTCTGAAGTTGGTTTGTTCTTTCTTTTTTGTTTTGGAAGAAAGAAATCTTTTTGCATTATTGTTTTTTTTTTTTTCGGCAAAAAGTATGAAGCTGCTTTTTTCTGTGCAATGCTACATCATATTGAAGCACAGGCGTCTGTTGATAAATGGTTTATTTGCTTATTTTTCTACATGTTACACGTTAAGTTTGTGTACAATTTAATATTTATTTGTGTTTGTGAAATTTTAAATGAATAAATAAAATATTTAAATGCTTAGCACTTCAAAACTAGTTTATTCAATATGTAACTGTTTAAATAATAATATAAACCAGCTTTGTGTCTCTTATTGCATTTACTTCGTTTATGTGTGTACAGCTATGGCCAAAAGTTTAGCATCACCTAAAATTTTAAGACTGAGGCATAATAAAAAAAAATAATAATATATATTAATAAGCAAATAAACTACAAAATGATATCCCAAAAGTCTACAGTACAGTAGTATAGTACAGTAATAGTACAGTATTTCATGTTAGGTTTTGAAATGTCACGTTTTTCCATTTTTGTCAGTATATGGAAAACTACAAAGCAGTATGTAATTCAATGTTACCGTAACACTATTCAGCAGGTTTCACTCGACTTTATGAAGCACAATGAGTTAATTCTATAGGGGGATGCAAAGCTTCTGGCCACAGCTGGAGGATGCATTTGCACCCCTTTCCACCTTGCCGATGACTAAGGGCTAATTTACAAGCGCAGTCCTTCGATGTTAGTTTGATTTGAAGTCCTTCTTTTATGTACTCTTTGCACATACATTATTGACACGAGTCAGGATGAATGTGAGACCTAAAAATAAAATGCCCCTCTTCCACTAGAATTCTCAACTGGAACCTTTAAATCAATCATTAATCTTGTGTATACAATGCCTTCTGGACACTGACTTCATGAATAGGCAAAAAATAAACTCGCCTGCGACACTAATGACTGTGTTACTGATTGAGATCTAACCTATAAACTACTGTTTTCCAGCAATACAATACTTCTGGAGTTTTGCTTTTTTCACAAGCAATACTTCTTTCAGCTGCTAAGCGACCCCCACTTTTATAGCACATGGCACTACCATGATTTGACGTGCATCTCCACAGTATTATCGTGGTTCAGTCAATGGCCCAGTACTGGTATTGTACCATTTATGAATTGTGACATATTGTGGATACTGGTATATCATCCAACACGACACCACATTCTTTTAATTTTCACATAAAGCCTTTAAAACGAAAACCCTCACGAGACAATGCACTTGAGGAATAAAACCCTTCAGCGTGAGACTGTGTAGATCCAGGGCAAGACACTAAAGGCGTCTATATTGGTGGGATCAAGCACAGCACAGGTGCACTTTACAATCACCTAATGTTTTTAAATGATATTGACCAGAGCACTGAATGTCATGTAAGGTTACGAGGTCTCTTACCCTCTTGCTGATCGTTGTCCTTGGCTCCGGACGGATTTGAGAGGTGTGTCTGCCAGGGGGCTGAGTTCAGCTGTTGGGAGGGGCACTGTGTCAGACAGCATCTCATTCATCAGATTCAGGGCCTCCACAGCACGCTGGCTGTTGTGTTTTGACAGCACCATTCTGAGCAAATCAAAACAGTATGGGCTTAGTGAGATGGAAAATAAAGAGCGAGTAGCTTCAAACGTCATTTTCACTTTCAACTCTAACTGAACTGAGCAATGAAACAACGTTACACTTTTTTGAAATGGTACAAACCAGTTGAAGTTCTGATGGACAGATTACTGCAAATTGGTTCTTGCTCCGATTAGGTACCATACATAATGCTCGGGGAGGGGGGTCGAGATATAAACTCAACTTCCGCTCTATGCCTTTCACTTAAGCCACAATGCTGTTAGTTGAAATGACATGCAAATACCGTATGCCTTCCAATATTAACATTACAATTATATGAATTGCTCAGGCTTTACATAAAAGGACAATCCTAAATTCAATTTATATTTGAAGTACAGTTGACTTACTTCTTTTTTTCTTCTTTAATTCTGTTGTTAACTTTGATGTCTTTAGAACTGAGATTTATCTGCGGCAGAAATCAAATAAATGCAAATAAAAAAACAAAGTGCTTAATAAGCTGCCACTTTAACAAGCAACTTGGTACGGGACTGAAATATCCCAGTTATCTTAACTAATGCATTTCTAACATGCCCTGGGAAGAGAGTGTTGCAGGGGGACAACTTAAGGGTTACACTCTGGCATACCAGCTGAACTTGGAGAAGTCATGTTTGACAGTCTTTTTGGAGGCCACAGGGCTGCTTTATACTTTTTCTTTTTTTTTTTTAAAGTCACCAGAAATGTTATATAAAGTGATTCTAAACTACAAGAAAAATACCTTAAGAACTGATATTTTATATCCATATCAATTTGCTCTTTAAGGCTATGGCACGCAAGCGAGAGAAGCACATTAGCATTGAACAGGACACAATAATTCACACCTATGGGCACAATGTTTCTTTTTTTTTTTTTTAACAATTTATGCTGTAATTCTAGATTGTATACCGTTGCAGTGCCTGCTTTGAAGGGGCTGCATTCCCTCTGTTTACGATACTCAGACAGTCTCTGCTGCTGTTTCCTCTTCATCCACTCCCTGATCTCCTGCCTCTCTTTCTCTGTCCTAGTAGGAGCCTTGCCTGGCCCCCTTCCTCTGGCCTTGCCCATGCTGTCAGACACAGGAGTGTTAGCATGCAATCTGGATCTTTAGTGCCTAAGCCAATGCAAACGCTACTGAAGTGTCTTTATTCCACACCTGTTCTCAGCTGCCTTATCTGGAATTGAGACTTTTATTAGCGTAAATTCAACAATTCAAACTCATAACTTACAATGCACTACCATGGATTAAATAGCAATCTATTCATGTCACTTAAACAGTTCCCTCTTTTATTACCTACCAATGTCTTTAAAAGGCAGTACTGTTTTAAAATATTTCTGTTACCTGGAGAGTCGCCTGGCTTGCATTTCCGACAGACCCAGCTCTGTGGCCGAGATTCCTCCATCTTTCACAAGGTCACCAAGGATGTCAGCAATATCGCTCAGTCCAGTGAGGTCCAGAACATCCTCTGTCGACCTAATCGCAAAAAATGTAATTAAATCACAGGCATGTGTGAAGACTTCTAACAGGAAGCAGATGGATGATCAAATCCAACAGTATAACCTGTAGGTAAATTAAATTTATGCAAGAGTGGGTAAGATTATATCTTGTGTTGGATCAATAGAGTTTTACCGAAAGTTAAAGTAAATATCCTGGATTAATGGTTGGTGATAAGTAGGGACAGTGCTGTCCATCTGCATTTCAGAAAGTGTATGTATATGAATTAAATAAATAAAATGTACAAAAAAATAGGCAAATAATAATGAACATACATTTAGCCCAATTCTGAAGTTCTGTATTTGCATTGTTCTTTCATCCAATTTGTACATTAAAAATGTTAACAATCCTGGTCCTAGCTATAAGTCAATATTTATTTAAATATAATTATTTGATCTACTGAAAACAATAAAAAATGGTAAATTACTTACACATGAGCCTCTCTTGCCATTATGTCGAAGTCTGTAAAATAAAACAGGAAAAGTAAATCATCACATGCTTTAAACAAAACCATTAGCTAAACCCCAGGAAAAAAGAGTAAGAAACAGGCTCAGGTGTGCTAGAGTTGAAGATGAAGCAGGTATAAGGAGACCCTTCTGTTTGTTTACCAAGACTCGAAAGCCAACAACCCACAGTCACCTGGAACCTGCTACATGACACTCTTTACAATGAATTAGCTGACACCACACAAGAGTTACTGTACAACAGAAACTGACACTATGGAGAGAGTAAGACTAGATCACTATATAAATTTACCCTGTGTGTTACGTGAGACTGATACTTCAGGCACAGCTAGAAATAAAAACAATTTTAACAAAGACATGTTAATAACTTTTTAACTGGCACAAGAACAGAACAGATTAACAGCATTAATGAAATATTACATTTGTCTCATTAGCCTAAGGGTTTTTTTTTTTTTTTATTTTCACTCTGAAATACTTTACTGAAAGGAGTGCAATGGAAAAAATGAACATTTCCAGTGTGTGTTTTAATATTATTTTTTGAAGAGTGGGCCAGGAGTTACATTAATAATTTCTATTCTTTTTTAACATTGAAACAAACTGCCAATGAGTTTGGCATGAGGAAGTGCTGAAGGCACTATAAGTAAAATTCTGCTTTAAAATTTGTATAGCATATTTTTTACAGTTCATACCATCTACTGTCCCTAATCTGGTGGGGGGAGGGGACAGCCCTGACTCTAGTGTCTTTGTAAGAGAAGAGAATGTACCAGCAGAGGAAGCATTAAGACCAGCTATGCTGCTGGCAGTGGAAGGTGCAAAAAGATGAGAGCGCCCCTGCAGGACAGGAGGAGAAGCAGCAGCAGAAGGAGGAACCGTCTCAGATAAAAAATCTTCCTCATCATCTTCCATGAGATCCTCTAGTCTGGCTGCATGGCTCAGATAGAGTGCTGCTCCAAGGAAAGCATTAGGGGAGGAAAACAGGACAGGTAAGGATGTTGCCACTGAGGTTTATAGGAAAAGCATTCCTAATTGATCAATCTCTCACATGGTAGAAAAGACCCCCTTAACTGTATGGCAATTTACATTTTAGTACACACTAGTTCCAAAATGTTGTGCACTGTAGTTGCAACCAGTCAGTATAGTCCGATTAGTTCAAAATCTGCAACCATGTAATGCACTACTTCAATATCCTGAGCTTAACAGGATTGGGCATAAACTGATCAATGCCATTAGCTAGACAGCCATCTGTGCAGCAACAACTTCAGACCAACCAGAGCACATACTCACAACCATGTAGTTACGTTGCCAAACCGTATGTGGTTACTGTATGCCTATTTCTGACCAGCATGGTTATCACTGCCTGTAGTGTAAGAATCCTCCATGTGCGAGTGTGCATGTAACATACCTTCTTCTGTAACTGCAACTCCTCTCGTGGTGTATTGCTCCGGTTCCAGTTCTGGGTCAATGACAGCGCCAAGATTTTCAATGGTGTTCACCAGCTAGTAACAGAATATACAAACCTATTACAGAGTGCTCAGCACAGACAGGCACATCACAAAGGCCTAAGAAAACAAGCAAGTAACAATTCAAGTTTCCACCAACTACCTATTTATGAGACACCACTTTAAGAGTGTTACACTTTAAGAGTGTGCTGCTACAACTGTTTAAATAATGTACCTGTCATTTTACTTTTCATTAACATCCCGACAACTTTTTACACTGATAACTTTAAAGTCTGTTTGAAAGCTCTTTTCAAAATGTCCGCTCTAGTGCACTGATAGTGTAAGGATTATTGCCCACATTATCGAAACAGGAAACACAGCAATAACGATCCATGATGGGACAGAAAAGCCAGAGCAATTGTGAGTTTTTTTTTTTTTTCCTGCAGTGATTTAGAGGACAGATCTCAAACTCCAGTGCACTAGAGTGGTCATTTTGAAAAGAGCTTTCAAATAGACTTTAATATGTGTAAAAAGCTGTTAGGATGTTAACAATGAAAAGAAAAATTGCAGGTGTGTTATTTGAACAGCGGACGTGTAATGCTGTATTTTTACCCCAGTACTTATTCTTTAAGAACTGCAGTCAAGAATCTAACAAACTGTGGTGATTTTAGTGTTTGATTGACAGAAAGACCAGGTTTACATTTTTCTGTAAATGTGTAAACTACCAACAGTAAACTAAATGGCACCGTTTAAAACGATGGGCCAGGCCTTTTCAGGAAAATAAATTCTGGTGTATATATATATATATATATATAAAAAAAAAAAAACAGTATATTTCAATTGGGCTGTAAACATTATTTTATATTTACAACCTCATCTAATCCATGAAGAGAGTTTGCAAAAATGTCAAAAAGCACCAATTGTAAAGATAGATTCATCCCTTTAAAAAAAAAAAGTCACCTGCCACTGTTCATGAAGGGAATATGATAAAACTTCCTTGGTTCAATGCATAATAAAAACACACCCATGTTGGGTTATTGTGGCATCACCTATCAGTCGCTCCGTAACACTTAAGTAGGGTTTTAACAGGGCTTGACACTAACGGTTGCCCGGGACAACCAAACTTCAGCCTCAGGCAACTTGAAAATGGAGCCAGAGAGAATTAGTTGCCGAGCCGGGCAACCACAATTTTGTTCATTATCAGATCAGAACCTGTCTAATATAAAAACAGAACTTAAACTGACCTACTGCTCCTCTCTCGCTCCCCACGCGGATGATCTGATAATCTGATTTGATCAGACGTGCATGACGTTGATGGAAACACAACATTCTCACCGTTATCTGTATAAACTGTCCAGCTCGACCCAGTATAACAGAGTATGTAAAAAAAAAAAAAGAGTCAGAAGAGGCGTTTTCAATTTAGATTCACCCCTTCTAAGAAAATGAAGCAAAGTGGCGATCAACAAGAGGACTGTAGCCCCTCGACATCAGTCTCTGCTGTGCCACAGGCGGCGGGTAAAGGGGATGCGGTGATTTCGTATGAGGAGAATGCAAATTCCAGGTTAAGTGGAACAGATGGTGGACAGCAGGGGAAAGAGCTTGTTGGCCAGGCTTTATGAAAGTCTGAGCTTATGCAAGGTATATCTGTGACTGAAAGTGATGCTATATATCACAATGAAATGTTCCATATTTGTTGGCCTAGATAAGGGTGTCTGCTTGGTCAATAAATAATACATTAAGAAAATAGCAATGTTTATTTATTTAATTGGGGACCTAAATTTCAGTCCGGACAACCTGATTTTGAGCCGATTCTGTTTCCTAATTAAACTCAGAAAAAGCTGTTAATTACAAAACAGTGTCATATCTTAACTGAGTCTGACTCCATTTCGTTACGTTAATTGCTCATCACTGATCCTAGTTACATTTCATTCTTGCAGTCACCTAGTTTATCGTTGTGCTTTTGTTATTTTCACTTGTTTAAGAGTTTCTTTTCAGCATAAAATACCCAGTACAGAGTGTGCATGGATAGCAAGTCCAGCAGTGAAAATCTTCTTGAATTGTAACAAAGAAAACAATTCTTAAAACCCATGGAGGTAGACGTTTGAAAAAAAAAAAAAAAAAAAAAAAAAGTGTAAGCCCTACACAAGTATAAGGGAAATATGTCATTGATGTCATTTGATTTCTCACCCAGACGCTCAGAATCGCATTTTGTCACGTTAAACACTGCATATCTTTACAACTTACCAGCCTGGTGTTAGCAAACTCAAGTTCCATATTTTCGGCAATGTTCTGCAAAGCAGTTAGTTGGACATCCATCTCTGAAAGTTTGGCTGTAAACTTGTGTTTGGCTGAGGAGTGATTTCCAGGCAGATTGGGTGATCGGACAGAGTAATCCTTCTCCAGTAGCAGCCTCTGGGCGATTTCATCTCCAGCAGGCTTTGGTTCTCTAATCTCTGCCTGAGATAAAGGCTGCTTCTCTGGAGTCTCTAGGAAAGCAGAAACATAAAAATGCATTTATGTATCAGCATTTTGTCACAGTTAATCTGCAGTTCAGAACCTGTACAAAAGCCGACATAGTAATTATTAATTTTTCTCTTAATGATTGCTGTAAAGTGTGGAAGATTCACTTTTTAGTACCAAACCGTGCATAACCAAATTATTATTAGATTGACAGAGATGCAAACAATAAACTAATTAGCTGCTCTCGTCGTGAACCAGACAGTGAAGTCTCGAGATTTGGAAAACATCTCCTTTGTTTTTTTCAGACAAAACATTTTAATCTTTTATCTTGCCTTCAGCAGCTATGGAAACATAGAACAGCCATATCAGGTCAGAATTAGGTTTTGAGCAATTCACATGATTTCTATTACTTTCTGCTTCTTGTTTAAAAATACTAATAAGTAACCCTTTTTAAAACCAGCAACAGCAATATTATCTAATGTTCAAGCTACCTTGATGAATGGCAGGAGTATAAGCTGTCTCACTCTCTCTCTGACAGGAGTCAGGATGAACAGCATTAGTTACTGAGGCTGCCATGTGATGGAGTTCAGCATTTGACAGCAGTTTAGCCCCTCTCTCAGGAGCAGATACAGAAGCAGCTTCAGATGAAGGCAGATCTTTCAGAAGGTCTCCAGCATCAATATCAATCACATTGATGAAACGCCGACCTGATATATCCTGTATCAGGCAAGAAAGGAAAGAAAAAAAAGTAAAATTTCAGTCACCAAGGGAATCAAACCACCTAAGTGAAAGACTCAAAAAGGGCTTATCTTTCTGCAAATTTGAATTCTTTAAAACATACGCTATAGTATTTGTTATTACAATAGAACACTGTGGGCCTGAGTACCATTTGACTATTTGCAATGCATTAACTGAAGCTATTTAAAATAATGTTTTGTTGTTGGTTGACTTGCACACATTTTCATTCATACAAAAAAAACACATTAACTCCAAAGATACTATGTGATGCACAATCAGATTCAAACTTTGCACAGCGAATATATCACTTGCAGGAGCCACAAAACAAAATGCAGCAAACCAACCAACCCTTCTGTAACTGGGTAGGTATTTACTCCCTTTGCAAAGTGATCTTTTACTTTGAAGATATTGAACTCTGTGATTTAAAATTGCAAAAGACATCTTTTAGATAAAACAGTCAAATTTCTTCAGAAAATACTTCAACCCACCTGCTCGATGGCAGGATCTGAAGGGCTTGTGGGTAGGGGTTCTTGTGAGGATTCCTTTGGAAACCTGAGATTTAGGAAAACATCTGGAGGCAAAACTGGAGGGATTCTTGACGGTATTTGACGAGCTGCTAAAAAATTAAAACATGTTCACTAAACACACTTTCATAGCTTCCTATGCATGGTATCTGAAATGAAATGTGCAGGCTGTGTTGTGTTTCAACACAATTGCAGAAACCTGATGTGATTTCCTGCTAAACATTTGGATATACACCCTCTCTCCTCTTACCATCCATTTCTTTTTAAATAACCCTGTATGAATTTCATACTGCTTGCATCTGCAGCTATTTTAAGGGGAAATCACTTTAAGACTTTGGGTTTACAGATAATACATAACCAATATGTCAGTGCCCCTTTAGGGCCAGTAAAGGGGAAGCACTCTTATAAAAATTTCCAACAGTAAAAGCATAGCAGAATGTAATAAAGCATAGCAAATGCATGATAAAGCAGAGGAAAGCATTGAAAAAAACTGGGAGGTATGCTAAAGCATTTTGATAAACATGGCAAACCAGGGTAAACTATGGGAAATGCACAGTACAACTGTAAAGAGAGGAGCTTAGCAGGTCACACCTGAATCCAGTGCAGTGATAAGGGGCCTATTCCCAGTGTCAATGACAGGCACTTGTGCTGCAGTTTCAACATCTCTGTATGGTATCACAGCTTTAGAAAAGGGAGGAGATTACATTTAATAACACAATTATTTAATAGCCCATCACAGTTAGCAGGCATAAAGATTGAAGATCAGTCTGAGATGAGAAGAAATACAGACTCCATGAAATTGATGCCCTTTTTTCTGTGATGTTTTTGTATTACTCTTTGATTCTCCATCACAGTACCTATCACAGATTACTTGCATTCTAATTTCATGTATACAACGAGACAAAATCCACAATTGGTAGAGAAAGGTCAACAAATGTAAATCTTTAAATCACGGAAACCGAAGTGTGACTTAAGTGCCAATTTTCAGTAACTACGCTAAAATTACTGCCAACAACTTGGAGAAACTATACAAAAGATCGATGGCACTCTTAAGAAACGAATTGAAAGGCAAATCAAAATAGTAAAATATGAAATCAACCAAATCTTATTCTGCAAATATGCATACAACTGAACTAAATATTTAATTGAAAAGCAAAAGCCAAAAAAGATGATAACCAAGACAAATATTGTCCAAGATGACTTGACAACTTATGTTCCAATTTTGTATGAATTCAAAATACCTGAATAAAGTGCTCTAAATTACCTATAATTCAGATTATTATGGGATGGGTAGTTTACAGCATATTCTGTGCTATGAAAAGTTAGGTTATACATTTTTAAACATACCATACAAGCAGTGATGCAAAATAAAATTATTTATAGAAAAAGCACCAATATTTGCAGAAAAGTCAGAAAAGTGAAATGAAGGCCAGTCAGACTTACAAACTGGAGGGTAAGTCTGCAAAGCTTGAATGTCTGCAGCTGTTCTGCGGTCAGCACACAATGAAGGAGAAGGAGCTGAAGACAGAAATAGCAATCAACATAAAAAGTAGATTAATCAAGATTAATCAAGAGAACCAAAAATGTTAGATTTTTCACAAACAGAAAAAAAAAAATTCAGCATTTATGATTTTTTCAGAAAAAAAGCTAAAATATACTAAAAAGTAGTACAATCCTGTATATACTGTAGTATTTTCTCTGTAATGTCATACCAGATATATTATTTTCCATTTTGGTCAACTGAGTTTCTTTGAATATGCTGTATAATTGTTTTCCCATGTCTGGATAAGCAAGAAGGTTCTAATATGTGTCCAAAGAGTTATGATTAAATAAGAGTTTTTCCTGTTCTAAATTTGGAAAATCCTCTTAGCTCTCACAGCTGAGCACTTATTGGAAAGATTACTGCAGTCACCTGCACAACTTGGCAAACTCTGTCAAGAGAGGCATCTCTTTTGTCTCTGTATACGACCATGTCATCATCATACTGTCACGGAAGAGCTACACTATACTAAATTTAAAAGTTATGTAATTGTGAGCGAGTGCTTTACTGAGATCAGAAAGATGTGTTTTTCTGTAGTATTATTAAATGCAGTGTTGTAGTACCAGGTTCAGTATTAGTGCTGGCGTCCTGTATATCTGCAGGTTTTTTCTTTGTTGAAGCGAAGCAATGTAATTCAGCAGAGGTGGGGACAGGTCCTGCAATCAATGCTTGATCAGCCAACACCGAATCAAAAGAACCTAAAAACAACCGGAAATCAGAACTAAGCACTTTGAAACTGTCTCTACAGACACATGCAAGTAATGCATAAAGTAACAGTGCTGTAAAATAGAGGGACATGTAAAAGGTTTAAAAAGATCTTTATAGCACTGGTACTCACCAGGCGGAATGACAAATCCCTCTCCCAGCTGGGATCTTGATGGCTCTGTGACTTCTTTCTAAAAATACATTTAAAATAACTGTTTACTTTAAGAGAAAAAAGAAGAAGAAAACTTTTTTTAAGCCTTTGAATTTAGAGCTGGCTCTAATGGAATGAGGGACACCTGCCTGTAGTTACGCAGGCAGGTATAAATAAGCAGGTTAAATGTGTGAAGCCTGGGTAATACCTGTGTGGTTAGACCTGACGAAGAGAAGGCGATGTGTACTGTGTGTAATTTGTTTTTGTAACAAGTGTTTTGGTGACCGGTAAACAGCTTAGCTGGATTATAGTTAAGGACTGGGGAAGTGCTCCAGCTTGAAGTTAGGCTTTTGTTTTGTTCCAGTGTTTCGTTTATTTGTATTTGTTAATAAAAGTGAGTGAAGACAGTTCTTGTGTCTGTGTCTAATGCTTAAGGGCACAAACCAGCATGGTGGGGATGCCATGCCACAATACACACACTCATACACATATCATTATAATATAATTTTAATGGAAACATGTTCATTGTCTCATATCTCATGTTGGTGCAACTTACCTCCTTCGGGAGAATAATTGAGTCCTCTGGTCTGAATGTGACTGTTGCCTTTTTCCCCTCCTGCCTCTGATCAGCTCGTCTTTTTTGCCTGGGTAAAAGAAAATAAAATGTTGACTGTTTCTGATATTCAAAACATGAGCTACAGCACATTTAATTTGTGCTGTTCTATCCAACACTTTAGAGCAAACTGCTCGCGTAATGTCAATATTTCAAGGCAGCTCATAATAGGCAGTACAGGGCACAGCATCAAGTTTCAAAACGGGATCTCACCTTTTTAGTGAATCCCAGCCAGTTTTCCTTTCAAATGGCTCGATCTCTGCCTTTAGAAGCTGCAGATGTCTGAGAGGTGCTTCTTCAAAACCATGCTTCAGTCTGCTCTGTTCAAAAGCAAGGAGCTCCTGAACCGGGATGAGCTTTGGAGGTCGGAAAGGAAGTGTTTGTGGAAGAACCTTGTGGTTGTAATACAAAAGGAAAACATTTTCTATATTACTAATCAATTGATGCCACATTTCTGTGCTTTATAATGATGTCACAGTAATGTAGTAGGAAATACTTCAACAGTCTTTGAATCTTTGGCTTCTCTTTGAAGTGTGCCACAAAAGTTGATTTTAATAAAAAATAAAAAGAACTTTGGCATTGGTGAGAACTTATTTTCCAACTGCATAGTTGTATTTAAAAATACATTTTAAAAAATGACATTAATGCGAAAATATCTGCTACCTACTTGCTTACTAACTGCAGTAGTAAAGTCTGGGGCTGCATGCAACCTTGAGTAATTTTGCACTGAAGACTGTATGTCAGTACTACTGTTCAAGAAACAAATGCTCATGTCACAAAACAAACACCAAAAGGGTAATGCCTATTGTTCATTTTCCTTTCTTTGACTTTAATATAAGCTATAATGGGAGTTTTGTGACATGATAACTTGCACAAAGAAGCGAGTTATATACCTTAAATAATAAATGTAGGGATCAATACTTTATTTCAATACAATATTCTTTCCGGTTTTCTACCCTGCTTATCATAAACATTTATAATATTTTAAAATAATATTACATGATTGATGTACTGTATGCCGTAATCCACCTGCCAATGGATATCATTTGTCATATATTAAGATACTAAGGTATCACATATTTAAAATTAACACAAATAACAATGAAAATAAACCACCATCAAAAATTATTCTAGTCATTTTTTAGTCGTTTATTCTAGTTATTGCATATAAAATATCAAAAAAACAAAATTGTTCTCCCTCATATCACATTTACATTAAACCATTTAAAATATTTCAGATTAGGATTTTTTCATTTTATATTATCCATTTCACTGTGATCAATTTATAATAAAAAAATAATGTAAGAAATGTATTTAATTACTGATGCCTTGTGTTAAACCAGTTATGAAACAGATGCAGAGCCGCTAAAAGAAGTGAAGACAAAAACACTCCTATACTGGAATACACAATTCACAGTTTTGAAGTACAGACTAAAATAGTCAATGCTACCTTGCTAGTAGGGGGGTGGTTAGCCTGAAGCATCTGTAGGCTGGGACAGTGCACTGGAGCTGCACATCCTGTGGGGAAAGGTCTTCCAGGTGCTGTCCGTGAAGCTGTCTGGAGCTCTGGAAACATACGGGCACTGGAGAGCTGATGCACAGAAGGCTGAAAACGCAGTAGAGGCAGTCCAAGACAAGGAGTGTGTCGAGGATGAGGTGGCACAAGGGGTTGAGCTCCTGTCCCTCTCCTCTCAGGACTTCCACTAGGGACCCGGTGCTGATTCCCTTCGTACTGCTCCAGGGTTAGGTGTCTAGGAGGCTCTTTAGCAACCTTCTCTGCCCATCTGGCCTTGTCTTCCTCCGCTCTTCTCAAGGCTTCCGGGTCATACTGGTTAAAATTTAGGTGGGATGGTGGCCCAGAGCGCTTCCAGTGTGGATGAAGTCTGGGATTGTTCTCTGGCTCAGATGCTAATGATGATGGGGCCCAGGCCTCTCGAGGCTGTGGGAGGAACTGAGCGGGGCCCCGTGGCAAAGGGATGAAAGGCTTCACGGACGGAGCGGCTAGTTTGAACTGATCTGGGGGCTGGAGCTTAAGCAGCTGCAGGCCTTTTGCCCTGCCTGATGTCTTTTCCGGTGGAATTAGAGTGGGAGTTTGCTGGGTGTCAGACGGCGGCACCAGCATCTGAACCCTGCGTTTGCTGGGGGAGGTGGTAAGCAATCCCTGAGATGCTGGGATCAAACCTTCACTCTCCGGTTGACTTTGTGGGGGGTCAAGATGCAAGAGCAATGGCGGAGGATTCTAAAAAAATCAACACACACATGTATGTTACAAGAAAGAACCATGGGAAGTGAAAAGCTTTTTGTTTTTTGTTTTTTTTTTTAAAAAGAGAACCAAGCTAAGTCACAAGGCAGTCTCCCATCATATTTCTACTACCACAGTACAACAATGCCACTGTAACATTACCTGTGCAATATTTTCCTTATTGCTCTGATCATCTGCATTCAAATTCTTGGAGCTACCAGCGTGTTTCTCTAGGGAGGACTGTTGTTGGTTACACGGAGCTGGTTCTCTATGCTGCACCCCTGTGGATTGCCTTGGCCTTTCATTGATAAGATTTAAAGGCTGATTCCCATTCATTTGATTGGACTGAGTCTGCTGCAGATTTTGCTGTACGTTTGGAAGATTCATAAATGATGAACCAACCACTTGCATGAGGCTCATGAAATTGATCTGCTGTAGCTGCAAGTGCAAAAATAAACTTGGGTTAACATTTAAAACCTCTAAACAAACTGGTTCCCCACAAAAAAAAATTAAAATTAGTACAAAAAATGTGGCTCTTCTTGTTGGAAACTACAGTATTGTACAATCATTCACCTGCACCATCCTGAACATCTCATCCTGTAACATTTGCCTTACAGCTTCAGAATTAGCAAGTAGCTGTGTATTGGGTTCTCTTCTTTGAGACTCCCCAATTGGAAGAGTGGTTGATGAAAGGCCTGGAATTGGGTCTGGAGTATGGAATTGGACAGGAAAAGCTGGGCTAGGCTCTCCACCTATTACAGGGCTGAAAATAAGAGATTTTAACAGAAGTACCAATATCAAACCAAGTTTAATGAAGTTTTCTTGTGATCCACCATTTTATTAATGTGGTTCAAAAGAAACAAATAAAAGAAACAAGTTTCCTCTCATTTTGTTTTAATATCATAATATCATGTTTAGAGCTGTTTGAAAAATGAGTTTGATAGGAGTCAGAGAGATGGGCAGGAGCTTCCACGACAAAGAGAAGCTAATGCACAACACTTATAGAAGGTGTGGCACTCTGGGGTCAACTTGCTTGTAATTCTGGTTGAGGAAAGCAGCAAAGCACAGCAGTGTGGAGTTTTCAATACTCAGCTAATTCTTCACCTGCTCATCCCTACTGCTGTCCACAATACCCTTACAAAACTAAGAGGAGCCCCATACATGCCCATGACATTCACACTCACCTTGATGTCTTTGCAGCTGCCATGTCAACAGACACAGAGTTTGGTAAACTTGATTTAGCTTTTGTCCCTTCAGCCCTATAAAATAATAAAGAAACAAATTCAATAATTCTTAATAACCGTTCCCAGTTTTGGCATATCAAAAATGATATGAACTTGAAAAGCAATTGTATTATTTTCAACTTCTACCTTGTTTTGTGCTTTAGAAGTGGATTTGGTCACTCTCCCCCACAGACCATTACAGCAACACATCTAACAGCAGAGTCATCAACAGTGACTGTTTACATTCTCACCATGGCAACCACTCCCAGCTCTACTGTTTGAGTAAGCTATCCTGCAAACACCTCACAAGCATTTTACACAGTCCTTTTTTACTCACTGTGGCAAAGCTACCATCTGTTCCAACTCTTGCTCCCTTGCAGGAAAAGTTCTTGGACACTCCAAATCCGAAAGTGTCAATCTCTGTGACTAAAATAAAATCAAGTAATTGATGTAAATGATTGATTAATTACACCTCTGTACTTCTTAAAGTGTCAAAAGTGCTGACTTTTTTTATATATAGAATTAATTTAAAAGCACACCTTATTACAGGACACATTATTACATTTTGCGTACACTACATAACTTTGTGGTTTCTTTTCTTGTGAATTTCTTTTCACAAGTTCTTGATCTACGCTATTACCAACCTTTTCCTGTTCTGCAACAATTGGCCTCGGAGCAGTCTTAATGCTCACAGAGATACTGGGGCTTACATGTTCTGAGCCATCTTCAGGACCACTGTCATCTGCAACAACAACAAAAAAATGCAGACCACCAGCCCAAAACTGTAAGACATACAAAATACAAAGTATATACATTATGTACATTGCAACTATTTATCTGCACTGTAATAGGATAATTAACATGTAGAACAACATGGGACAATTAACCTGATTCAAAGAGAGAACCAGTCATAATCCTTTTTCAAACTAGAAGGTTTTAGGAGGGGCAGGAAATTGAGGTTAGAAATCCAATATTGCATACATAGTCATATTAACACATGTTTTAATGTGGAGAATTGAAACATACCTTGTTATGTCTCTGCTTGTTGCATACAGAGACATAACAAGGTGTGTGTGTGTATGTCTGTATGTATATATATATATATATATATAGTGCCTTGTAAAAGTATTCAGACCCCTGACCAATTATCTCATATTACTGAATTACAAATGGTACACTGAAATTTCGTTCTCTTTGATATTTTATTTTTAAACACTGAAACTCAAACAGAACAAAATTTCAATGTACCATTTGTAATTCGGTAATATGAAAGAATTGGTCAGGGGTCTGAATACTTTTAAAAGGCACTGTGTGTGTGTGTGTGTATATATATATATATATTATTTTTATTTTATTTTCTTACCTTCTTCTACAGAATGCAAATTTAATTCCTCCTCCAGTGGCATTCCATCTTCTTCATCCTTACTCTCCAAATCTGATGCGACTTCTTCCAGATCACAGTTCAAGGAAGGGCTTATATCTTTGGTTCTACTTTTATGGCCTTCGTCCACATCGGAAGCCCTCCTATTGGGGGTGGGGTGGGGTGGGGGGGTGAACGGGGAGAGAAAGTGCAGGTTTCTAGATTCAAAGTATAAAATACAAAGGATACACTACAGCCCCTTTCACACTGGCATGCTCGGCACAGGCCGCCATTTCACACTGCTGGTTGAAGAAGCACAGTCGACCTGGGTGACAAAAGCCAGTACACAATGTGCATACCCAATGCATGCCGCAACGTTCACATGACCACCCTTTCATCTGTTCAGGCTTTCAAGATTGCATGTTTGTTACGGACACTTCCATCCAAACTTCTCTGGATGTTTCTTCATCCCTGCTGCAATGTAGCTCATGGTGTGTCTCAAATTAACAGAAATATGGATAAACAGAAATGTTCCTCGAGAAAGTGAAACCTTCATGCAGGTGTGGCTGTTTGTTACTTCGTCCACCCATCATGTACCCTGGTAGGAGCAACAGTATGAAAGGGGCTTAAGAAAAAAAAGAAACACTGTGCTAGTTTGTATTTTACTCACTCTGTATCAAGCCCATGCTGTGACTCAAAGATCTCCTGGTCTAAAAGAGTGATAGGGGTTTCAGCTGATGCAGGATAACCAGTGTCCACACTGCTTTCCCTCTCCACCATTGACCTGGGCTCTTGTTGGAAAACTGGAGCTACGATATACTCTCTTTCTGGAACCTGAGGGAGGAAAATTTGTCGTCAAGTTTGAACAGTACAAGTATAAATTAGAATTATAAATGAAAGAATCATTTGTGTCACCAATAAGTCTAGCCAACTACCTCGGTTAATAATCACAAACAAAGCACTTATGAATGAGCATCTGAAAACACTTTTTGGACCATACTAATACTATTAAAAGGACGCCCACGTGAAAGTGTTCAACAACTTTATTATTTTTATAATTATTGTATATATTATGTAAAAAAAATATTTCCAAATCAATAGACTATATATGTTAGAATTAAGTTAGAACTCAGGGGATCCTTTTAATATCTGCATTAGCTAGCAGAATTATACTACTACTGGATAATGCAAATATTAACTCATTTTTTACTTTAACAGTAACATATACACTGCAATAATTATTGAAAAAGCATGTACATTACTAGTGCCTTAAAATCAGTCTCTTCTGAACACCTGGTTTACCCTTGAATGAAGGTGCTTGTCCACCAGCAGCCCTGCTGAGTATCTCCTCTCCAGCATCCAGAGAGAGCTGAGAATGGCCGGTGCCGAAGCCTTCACTCGGATCACAGTGCTGTACTCCAGCAGCCTCTGTGCTTTACTGGGTCCACACAGGAGCCTGCAGTCCGACCACCGAATCATCCATTCCAGCAGCCTCCCTGTGAGCCTGAACTGGGACTGCAGCTCTGGGGTCAGCTCATCCATAGGCGGGTCCACATCCTTGGGCAGCAAAGCCTTATAAACGTAGCCCTCAGTCTGAGGCGTCCGGGGAGTGGAGCACAAGGGATCAGAAGTGTTTTGGCTGTATAATGAAACAGATCTTGGGGTAAGCATTGCTTCTGGGGAACCATCCTGACGAGGAGGGGACGATGTTTGCCGCCTAAGGCTGAACAAACCTTTCTGTTTGCCTTTATGAGTGCCAGGGAAATACTGATTAGTATTCAGGTTGTTTTTTGATGGATCTGTCATAGAGTTAGATGGTCTTTGGCTTGACTGTGCACTCCAGGTCTCGCTGTGCAGAGACACTGGTTTCCCCAGAGGAGCATGGGGAGGTCCAGGGACCAGGTGATAGCAGCTGCCAGCTCTGAAGATGCTGCTGCCCTTCTTCTGGTTCTGCCGACGTTTCAGAGTGGTGTGCACCTCAAACAGGAGGGAGTTGAGCTCGTGCTCTCGGAGATGCGAGGAGAAGCAGGAGAGGAAGGGAATGCCGGGGTCTTGGTTATTTACCAGACCCTTCTCCAGCACGTAGCTCAAGAATAGCTCTAAGAATCGAACATACTCATCGTCATCACATTCAAACTCCCAGGATCCCACTACAGGTAGTGCCAGGGGGTGCAGCACATGCCCCTTCTTTTCAACATTCAGCTTTAGTTCTCTGTTCGGTTTATCTGAAACTTTCTTTTTATCAGGCATCAGATCCATACTTTGAGGTTTACTGTGTATGCTGTGAAACAACATCAAGAGCAGAGTTTTAATGCAGACGTAGTGAATACCAGCCATGCTGTACAAACACACAACCTAATGCTCGCATTGTGTGTAAAAACAATTAACCTCCATCTGTTCTTAAACCTTTAACTACGTTTCAACAAAGTTTGAACAATCTGAACTGTTCTGCCACTACCCGTGGCATTTAATCACAACAGACATATAACTGCTCACCAATAGTGACGTACCTCTGATTTATAGCAACTTTATCCCTACTGTCTTCTCCCTGCAGTTGCTCTGAAATGGTATCTGCTGTGTCATCACTGTATACCTGAGGTCTCCCAAAGTCAGTTAAAGTGCTCTGGCTCAGGCTGGTCCCCAGTGAAAACCTGTCATAGAGGGGATTGTCATTTTCTGCCATGCCCTCCTCAGCCCTCTCCCAGATGTGAAACTCCACAGGACCAATGTTTCTCGCTATACGTTTCAGCTGTTTGCATCTCTGCTTCAGAAGACCTTGGATAACAACTGACATCATTTCTTCTCTTTCAGGACCTGGAAACACATTCAGGCATTTTATACAGGAACAAATACACTATAAGAAGGTATTCTTCAATAGTAATAGGAAATAGTACGCTGTTATCTCATTTAAATTGTAAATGAAACCCATCAGTGCAAAAACTCCCACTTTTTTTTTTTTTTTTTTTTACAGAAAAATGCAGTCAATTTTCTTCATCACAGTCGTTTGTTTTGTTATTTGGCACTTTTTAAAACTGAAAATTGAATTAAAATGTAATCCTAGTGTAGGTACTATAAATACTGCATGGAACTTCACATACAACTTCAACTATGTCTGCCATTTATACCGCTTATAACAAGACAAGAAAACACACACTTAAGGCTTTAATTGAATCTAGGGATGAATGGACAGCCTCACAATAAGAAAGTATGGGATGGTATACAGCATTACCTTTGACAGTGGAATGCCTTAGTCGTTGCATGAGACAGTTATACTTTTCCCTCAGTGGAACTCGTACAGAATCCTCCTGCTCAGGAAACACTTTCACAAGGACCTCTGCCACCTAGACCAGTAGCACACGTAATTAATACTGGATAGAACTGGAACAGCCAACATAATAGTCTTCCCTATTGTGGAAGTTATGAAATGAAACCTTTTCATTATTGTTCACTTGTTTGTACCTTCTTTATTGGAGGCAATTCCCCCACGAGGCTTAGGATTACATCTTGAGTGATTTCTTCAGCGTTCATAAACCTAGCAAAGGGCAGCAAGCGACAAGCCCACTCCAGAGCATCAAGACAGTGCTCAGCCACCCCAGCATCATACTCCACAGCTCCCACATAGCCCTGAAAGAAATTTAGTAAGGGGGCATGCTTTTGGTAAAGAGACTAGTCACTTGCCATCATTTCCCCTGATAAAGTAACACTGTAGTGTTACAAGTTTTAAGACTTAATTGCTGTTGTAGATGGACTACCCTCTTAACAGAGGTTCAGTCAGCATACACATTCATAGATATTGCTACTAATGCCAATAAAGAATCATCTGGGAGCTAGGCTGAGGCATTTCAAGCTTGCCAGTTGGGGCAACACATTTCTGATCACTACTGACCATTCAACAACCCTGTACATGTACCTTTCTTACCGAAGCCACCCTGGAAAAGCAGCTGCACTTTAAACATAAATAACCGTCAATTCATACAGTACCTCTGGGTCCCTCGCACTGTTCCTTGCCAGCTGGTATCTCCTACAGCTTGCTGACAATTGTTCTCGCACATGGAACATCCAGCACAGGCTGCAAAGTTCACGGAAAGTACCTAACAAGAACCAAAAATTGTCATGAAACTTCAAAGCATCTGTGTAAGCATTTCATTCAAATGTGTTGGTGCTTTGGACTCTATTGTAATGACAATGCAATAAAAAGATGGGCTCATACTTATTGCACGGATTGACACTGGGTCAGACTGTTGATCTCCACTGGGTCCTGGCATGAAGAAACCTCTCCTGCTTGCATATTTATGCAGGGAGTCTGGGAAAGAGTTCAACTGAGGCTGAGAACCCTTAAGTCGAATCTATAAAACAGAAAATCAGTGGGTGGTCTAAAATACAGTTGCAATTAAAATCTACACAAATAAAATATATATATATATATATATATATATATACACATATTATTTAAACTGCATTTGTATACTATATTGTATTTGTATACTATATTCAAGAAATTGTTAATATATATCAAGATAAAAAAGAAGAAAAAAAGAAAAATAGGTTTAATGGTCCCCTTAGGTTGGCATCTCTGTATAGTTTGCCAAGATTGTTTTAAATAGTTAAAATAGACCCCTACTGTTTATAATCTTGATTTTGAAATTAAATGTCAGTACTTTTGTGTTCAATAAAATTGCAAACCACTAAAGATCTGGTTATACGTTTGTAACATAAGCAATTGTGTCTAGAACGTTTACAAATAGTGTGCTCAGAGGAGGTTCACCTTATTCATGATTTTGCGGCTGTGTTTTAGTTTCTGGATGTACCACTGTGCAGACGGAAGGGAGCAGCGAGCTGCCCTGAAGAGCAGCAGCACCCTCTGAAGCACACCAGACACTCTCTGACGGGAAACCAGCTCTGCTGTTAGTGCCAGATCCAATGCACCAGCCTGGCAAAAACAAGAGAATTCAGACAACCCCATCCTCCTGTGTAGATGAATATCTGTGCATGACTAAACCAAAACTATCATGAAATAGTACATAACAAAAGAGATAATCATGGCAACATTATGCCTATTCAGAAGTGTTTTGTTGGTGTGATTTTTATAAACCTATAACAAACCTCATTGTCTAAAGCAGGCTGGGGGCAATACAGAGGCGGTGCTGGGAGATACAGCCCATCTGGCACCAACCCAGACAGCTTTGTAGTCAGGTCTTTGGCAGTCTGCATCAGTAAGTCAAAGGTTTCTGAGAGGATGTCTGCATCAGCCATGACTGCTGCCTTCAGTATCTCCTGTACTGAACTGAATAGCAAGTCAGCATCTTCCTCTTCAATGGAGTCTTTGAATGACAAAAAAAGACCTTAGCTGGGATGTCTTCAAATAGGTGGTTCAGGTATATTTTAAATGAACTTTGCCTTTACTAATTTGCTATTATAATAATGGTGCTAAAGACACTATATGGTTCCAAAATTTAACACATTCGACTTACAGAAAACAAGATCAACTTAATATTTAGCAAACTTTACCTACATTTCACAGTTGCTAATATGCAGAGAAATGTAATGAGTTACAATACAGTACCAAGTTACTACGTTGTTGAAGAAAAAACAGTATTTTTCGCCTATTCAACAAGATTAGGACTCTGAGAAAAGTCTACATCAACTGTTTAAAAAATTAATTATTTCTGAAAATACCTGTGAACTGTTTGTAGTTTTTTGGCGCTGTATTAGGAGACTTGTTTGGCTCTTCAGGGTCTGCTTGTCTCCCAAGTAGAGACTGGAGTTTGTCCTGAAAAATCTGTGTTGGATGTAGATCAGAAGGAAGGTGTAGTTCTCTCCATTTAAGTCTGTAAACATATATTTGTTATTAAAAGCTTTGCATGTAACAAAAGATATTAATACCACTGACAGACTAAAGTCAAAACATTTGTCTACTTCACTTGAGCTCTACCTTCAAAACAGCACATAAAACTTAAGGCACCTCCATAACTTTACATACTCACAATAGTACTACATTGAAATATAAGCACTGTACAACATTTGTTTTGACAATAATTCTTTGGGAATAATAACTAGCAAATTCTGACTGAACTCTGATAAGAAACCTGACCAATGAGGGTACAAATATATAGACTTACTATGTGGTGAGAAAGTGATGCCTACAAAAGAAAACTTTCACCAGCTGGCTTGTGGTTTCATGTTCATTGCATTCAGCCATTTCTCATCATATATTCTCATGTATACAAATGTATAGTGCATTCTTGCTAATGGAATGAGCATTGATTGCAAATTCAATGGCATACTGTTTTTATTTGTATTTTTAGAAGCAGCATTTGCAACGTACCCTGATAAGTTCAAATTGCTCTGACAATAAAGGTTGTAGGCTAGACTTAAAGAGACAGCCATTTTCCAGTCTCCAAGCCTGTGAGCCAACCAGGCTGCCTCTGGTACCAAACCACCAATCAGCAGCAAGTCCAGGGCGTACTCCACTGTCCACACTGCAGACAGGTGCTGGTCTCGCACGATGTTGGCAACGAGAGAGTGTTGCAGGGGAATAACTCGAGGCAGGGGGTCTGGAAACAGAAATAGGGGGAATCAGCCACAACAACCGAGAACTGAGTATACAAAGTATTTTCTGGGGGGGTATATATATATATATATATTGAGGGCAAACCACAATAATTAGATATAACGAAGCAATTAATTAAAACGTCTAGGTATGCCCTTTTTTAAATAATAAGGAAAACAAAAACTAGAAAATCATAACCCATGACACCAAAGACCACCGAACAGTAGTTATTCGTTCAGACCCCGACTGTCCTACACCTGAAGGCACTCCCCCCCTCCATTTCCCACCACCACCCCTAAACCCTGAAAATGAGAGAGAAGAATATAAGTCTAAGACCATTATGTTCGGGAGTCAGGATTGCCTCTTTTAAAAGATAAGGAAAACAAAACTTAAGAAAATCATAAATGAACAAAGAAGTTTTGTTCAGACTGAACAGTTTTTGAAACATCAAATGAAGTTAGACAGTACACTACTTCTAGTACACATGTTTTACTGCTAGATTCAATAGCAAGGTAACACCTTGGCAATTCCAGCTTTGACAGAAGTACCTTGTTACAGTAACTCAAAGGTTATACTTATTTGAAGCACTAACTTACAATGTAAAAATAGCAGTAGAAAGATCAACCATGAAATGAGCTACTACAAATGGCGCTTACCTGGCTTACTCTGCAGTGGCGGCAAGATGTCTACGTTGTGAGGAGGAAGCACGTACAGCGGCTGATTGGTGAAATAGGCAGCCATGAACCGGGCCATGGACTGAATCACTGCACAGGCTGTCTCACTGTGTACGTCTTTGATTAACCAGGTTTCAGGAACATGGCATTCATCCACTGAATAGGTAAAAATATATAGTTTTTTTTTTTTTTTTTTAATGGTAACAATAGCAGAAAGAGAACTACTTGTACCATCTGTCTGGAATTCAGTGTTGACAAACAAGAATATATTTATAAAACCTTTGATCCACTGTATCACTCAAGTCAGATACTTTACAGCCGCTAACTATCCATACAGAATATACTAAAAGAAAATTCAATGACAAAACGTTTTGTTTATTGTTATAAAATTAAATACTGTGTACAGTCGAGGACAAAAGTATTTGGGCAGTTTAAAAAAAAAAAAAAAAAAAAAAAAGAGAAACCAAAGTGATTTCTATAATTTCTAATTGTTCTACTGAAAGATATAAATTAGAGGTTCAGTTTTATAATAAAGCAACAAATTATTACATAACATGCATAAAATGAAAAATAACATGCAAAAAACTAATTTCATCCTTTGACAAAAGTATTTGGGCACCCTTGCATTAGTATTTTGTGTGCCCTCCCTTTGCTTCCTTTACAGCTCGCAGTCTTTGTTTGTTTTTTGAAATCAGCTCATGATGAACATGTTTGTTATTTTTGTTTTTTTTTATCTCTTCGCCTCATTCCTCAAAACATATTGTTGCTTTCTTGGTGAAAAAAAGTATTTTTCATTGTTTTAGTATATTTTGGATTTGTCTAGCCATAAAATTTGGTTGAAGAAATCAGGCTTCTTCAAGTATTCAACGGAAAACTCCAATCGCTTTCTTTTGTGTATTGTTTTTAACAAAGGTTTGCATCTTGCAATTTCTTGACCATCTCCTCTCAATTCTTGTGTCAAATCTTTTGCAGTAATCCGAGGACTTTGCCAGGATGCTTGAATGATTCATCTTCCAGATTTTCTTGCTTGGTCTTCCACACCTGGAGCTAGTTGCAGTAGGTTCTGTTCTCCTGTGTTTGTCAATAACAGCCCACACAGTGCCTTTCTGTAAACCGAGTCTTTCTGCTATTTTTCTAGTAGTTTCTCCTTTATCGTTTAGTTATACCACTGCCATTTTGGAGATCATTGCTGTACTCTCCAATTTATTTTTCGCACTTGATGATTATGTATTAATTTATTCTATAATTATCAGGTGTTGGTTTTCACTCAATTGTCAATAATTAGCAACAAATGGGTTTCATACGAAACATGTTGACTGCCCAAATACTTTTGTCATTTTATGCACGTTATATAATAATTTGTTGTTTTATTCTAAAACTGAACCTCTACTTTAATTTATATCATTCAATAGAACAATTATACATTATAGAAATAACTTTTTGTGGTTTATCTTTTTATTTTATTTTTTATTTATTTATTTTTTTAACTGCCAAAAACTTTTGTCTGCAACTCTACATAATGATATCAATACTTAATGAGACTCAGAATAAAGGAAATATAGTGTCTATACAAGAAAACCCCAAAAGTGGTAGAAACAAAGAGAGGTTCCAACATGTAAGAGAGACTCTCATTGCAAGAGCACACCTGTAAATGTTTCAATGTCATCAGAGTACAGCTGGGATCGTCTGAGCACCTCTCTCGCCAAGTGGTCACACAGCCCCTGGGCTGCACTCAGATTGTAGTGGTACAAGTGAGAGAACAGGATCGCCAAGTAATACCGGGTTTGCAGGAAGCAGGCTCTTTTACCATCTGGGAACAGAAAGGGAAAATATGTTTTAGAAAGAGTGCTACAGTAGCTCGCAGATTTGTATTATTATTTTTGTTTCTTTTATAAAAAATGTAGTGTTACCAATTAATTTTACCCCACTTTTTCCCAATTTGACATACACTACCGGTCAAAAGTTTTAGAACACCTCAATTTTTCCAGTTTTTATTGAAATTTACACAGTTTAATGTCTCAGTGTACTCTGAAATTAAAGCATAGAACAAACAAACAATTGGGAGATAAAAAATAAATCATGGAATCGTTTTGTTTAACAAAATTTAATCTAAATTTTTGACTCAAAGCAGCCACCTTTTGCAGATATAACAGCCAAACACACTCGTGGCATTCTTTCTACAATGGAAATCAAATAAAAATTCTTCCCAACACTGTTGCAGAAGTTCCCACAAATGTGTTGCACTTGTAGGTTGCTTTGCTTTCACCCTAATGTCCAGTTCATCCCAAACCAGCTCGATGCGGTTTAAGGCTGGAGACTGTGCTGGCCATTCCATTATTTGAAGCCTACCGTCTTGTTCTTTTCTTCTAAGGTAGTTCTGACATAGCCTGGAGGTATGTTTTGGGTCATTATCTTGCTGTAGGATGAACCCCTGACCAACTAGGCGTATACCAGAGGGTATTGCACGGCGCTGCAAAATGCTGTGGTAGCTGTTTTGGTTCAGGGTGCCACTCACTTTGTGCAAGTCGCTAACTCTGGATCCAGCAAAAGAGCCCCAGACCATCACGCTTCCTCCTCACATCACGCTTCCTCCTGTCATGTTTGACAGTTGGTGTCACACACCGAGGAACCATCCTTTCGCCTACTCGACTGCGTACAAAAACCCTGCGTGATGAACTGAAGATTTCAAATTTTGATTCATCGGTCCATAAGACCTTCTTCCAGTCTTCAGTAGTCCACTGGCGGTGCTTCATGGCCCAGGCAAGCCTCTTTTTCTTATTTTTCCATCTTAGCAATGGCTTTCTTACTGCCACTCGACCTGTCAAACCTGCAGCTCGAAGCCTTCTCTTCACAGTTTAAACTGAGACCTGCTTACTTCGACCAGTGTTAAGCTGTGCTTGAAGCTGTTGTCCTGTGAGCCACCTATCACGCAAGCTGTGGACTCTCAGAAACTTGTCTTCTGATTCTGTTGTGGCTTTGGGTCTGCCAGACCTCTTCCTGTCAGAGTTTCCTCCAGTTTCCAAGTGCCTTTTGATGGTGTAGGAAACTGTACTCACTGACACCTTGGCTTTCTTTGCAATTTCTCTAAAGGAAAGACCTACACTTTTAATGGTTATAATGGTCTGTCTGTCTTCCTTTGTTAATTGCCTTTTTCTCGCCATTATGATAGCAATATACTAATTCCTGCAGTACAATACTGTCCAAATAATGCTTAAGAGGGTGTAGTAACACAGTCTGTTCCAACACTGCTTTTATACAGACAGAGGGTTTGTAAGTAATCAACAAAAGCTGGGACACCTGTAGAAATTGTTAGCTTTCAAAGATTAAAAGCAACTTTTAAACTCTTTTGAAAGTTGACTCTTAAAGTCAACTTTCAAAGCTTAATTTACTTCCATTGCTGCAGAACAGCTGTAAGTTGTTAACCCATTATTTGTTCCCTGAAAAAGGCCTTTTTGTATAACTCTGAAATGTACATTATTTTTCAGGTTTTGGTAACCTAAACTTTTTTTTTTTTTTTAACTTCTGGCAGTTTACCGCTTACCTTTGTACCATTTCAGGTTATTCACTGGACTTGAACTGCTTAAATTTTAATATAAACTGGGAAAAATGAGGGTGTTCTAAACCTTTGGACTGGTAGTGTATCCAACTGTATTTTAAGCTCAGCTCACCACTACCACCCCTGCTTTGGAGCGGCTAAGACGAACGCATACTGTCCTATTGTGCAGGCTATAGGGCGCATCCTGCACTCCATGCGGATCGCCTTTACCGGATGCACCACTAGGGAGCCCCGCAGATTTTTCTATTAAGACCGCGAAACAATTAAGCTCATAGAGAAGAAATGCGTTTCATGAATGCAAGATGTGACTAACAAAGTAATTAATTCATCACTTTAACCAACTGATTAAACAAGGTGAACCAACTCCTACTTGGTGCACACATCTTGTGTGCATATCAGTCTGTATAATACTGTACTTATTTAAGACATACCTGCAAGTTGCATCACAGTGAGGATCAGACAGACATATGTATTATAGCACTAATCCTACACCCATATTGCTCTATTATTTACAGCTTGGTTAATTTACCTTTCACCATCTCCTCCTGTAGAGTGGCCCTCCAGATCTGCAGGCACCCAGGATAGGATCCAAGCAAAAAACTATGCTCTCCTTAAAAAGGAAAAGGTTTTGCTAACACACATACCATTGTGTCTATAATGTGAATACCTGAACAACACCACAGAATGGTAAATAATTCTGCAGCTAAAATCTCAAATCACTTTAGCAACATCTGGTAAATTAGACCTAACAACTGCACAACCTAAAATCAGCAGCTTACACAGCCATAAACTGTTGATATCGTTTTAAAATTAATATTTATAAAAACATTACATGTATGAATGAACTCCTAAGCAAGGGCAGTCAAAATCTTTGATGTATGCCTTAATGGAATAACAGTGAACTTGTGGCTCAAACCTGCGACAGAGTTCAGTTTCCTGCTCTTCCCTAGTGTTTGCCCAGCTGCCTGCAGTGCTGCCTGGATCTGGGCTAGGAGGTAAGAGGTCCAGGATTCTTCGTGCTGTAGTGTTTGGTCAGCCGGGTGACTGCCCTGCTGGACTGCCTGTCTTTGGAGACTGGCCCGGTAGAGGAGCGTCTGATGGTACAGCATCTTCCAGACTTCAGCCAGCCTGTGCACAAAAAAAACAAAACAAAAAGAAAATAACATTTGAGAGCACCAACATGCTTCGACATTGTTGAAAGAAGCAGACATTTTTCTTTCTTTTTAAGTAATGTATTAGATTTCTTCCTGAATAAGGTGTTACTACTTAAGGTAGACTGAAACATTATCTGCATATAAAAAGCTTTATCCGTTTCCATAATGCGGCTATAGTAAGGTTTATTTAAAAAAAAAAAAAAGGGTAGCGGACCAGGCATGAATTACATGAATTGCATATTGCATAAATACAGCAAATTAACTTTTAATGGAAGTAGAGATGGTGCATTTAATTAAACTATCTGCATACAAGCAGCGATGTGCAACTAGTTTGATTCTCTTAATGGAGATTAACTGCACAACAAATAAAGACAACAATTACTTACAGGTAACGTTAGCAGTTTCATTATATTAATAAATCAATTGCATAAGTTTGATGGCACTTTATGAAAGTAAACATTCTCAATGTGTAATATAAATGTTAAAATATGACCGTTACTTTAATTTCATTTTATAGGAAAACGACTTAATTTATTAGACTTGTATATGTGTACTTTTAGACTCACTTTTTTTTTTTTTTTTAATGCTTCTTGCATGTAGAATATAATAATAAAGCAGCGTGGTATTTACATTTCTGGCTGTAGTGGCCATGGGGGGGGGGGTTACAGGACTGATCTTTCCCTGGGAATTTGAAAACTCAGCACTTATGCTTTATGGTATGCTCATCAGTTAAAAGGCTAAATTCTAAATAAATCAGAACTTTGATAAATGCCTTCTTGTTCCAATTTTCCACTGTGAAATCTATGCTCCATATATCCTAAAGACACTTAAAGCAGCAAGTTAGGAGGAGGCTTTCTGCTTTTCCACCTTGCTTTCCCCCTCACTACCCATGCTAGCACCCTACCTGTTAGAAGGTTGCTGGTTGTGACCCACAGTCTGAGATGACGGCAAACTGAAGGCAAACAGTTTTTGAATGTCCCCTTGATCCTGCAGGAATGGGACTGCGAATGAATCAGACACATTGTCTGCACCTTGTTGCGATGTCAGTAGACAGAAGCCACCCCGGGGAACATAGATTGTGTTAAGGTACTGGGAAGTCAGTTTCAAAATAAAGAGGCACCCTGAGAGATGCTGAGAGGAGGCCCAGTCGTTCTGTGGGAAAAGGATGAGCTGGACAATCTCCTTGGTCAGCTCAACTGTCAGACCAAAGCACTGCCTGTGAGCCATGTCCCAGTACAGGGCTGTGAGGAAGTGTTTGAAGAGGCGGAGGACTCGATAGATCCATGGATCTTTCTTCACTGCCCTTTTGAGTGCTCTGTCTCCGAAGGTCTTGACAGAAGTGGGTAGGGGGCAGTCCATGAACTGAATCAGGTGGGCAAAACGGACAAAACAGCGGATGGTGTGTCTCAAGAGCAGATCCTTCTGCTCCACCCTCCCCAGCGACACTCCCACGATCCACGCTGTCAAGATGTTCCTCTGGACGCGCCCCAGCTCTGCGAAGGTGTCGCTGGTATCGGCTGCGGAGTCAGGCTTGGCATGGATAGTGTCAAACATGGAGGCAAACTCCAGCCGACCCCCATCCACAGCAGATTCACTAGGGAAGGGGCTGCCATCATCAGATTCATCTTCACCACGCTGCACATCATAAAACAAGCACAATCACATGGCATGATAAAGCATCTCTTGACAAAATAAGCCATGGATTTATTTTCAAATAAAGCAATGGACTTTACCTGAGAATCTGCTGTTTTACCATAAAGACCCGCAGGCTCATCATCTTGCAGGAATCGGGGTATAGTAGCCAATGTGGAGTCCTTGCACCTTGCATCCTGCAGAGTGCTGACTTTTAGGGAACTCATGAACTGCAATCTTGATCTTTCCTTTGGCTAACAATGAGTAATAAAATTATAATACAGATTTAAAACATTTATATCTCTTCAGAAAAATTACCACAAGAGAATGTACATAATCAATCATATATTTCATCAAATTCAGTAGAGCAGTGCTGGAGATGTCCAACTAGGCCATAAACCCATTGAAAACTAGGTGACCATAACTTTGACAGCCTTAGATAAGTTTCACCTCAACTGAATGAGTGGATCTCAAGAACTGAAAGAAGTTTGACTACGCATGTGTGCCTTTGTGGTCTCATGTTTTGTTTAAAAATTCAAATTCAGAATTTCCTTTCACAATATCTTGGAGAACACAGTACTTTTTTTGAAGTGATAAACCAATTTGCACCTGAGCTGCCAAAAGTGTGCGTCTGGCTTTCTCCAGCCTTTCTGTGGTATCCACCAGAATGGAGTTAATGAAGGCAGAAGGCGAGGAGTTGCCAGAGACTCTGAGGACAGTCACCATGTAGCCGTCAGAGACGATGAGGTAGGGCAGGCGCGTGTGCGACGTCACAGAAAATCGCTGCCTCATGAGATCATTCACAGAGGCACATGAGCTGACAGAGTGCTGAGAGTCATGGGACTGTAGGACAGACTGTGGGGGCCTGGAGAAAGAAACAATAAATAAGAACAGCAAGCGCAGACAAAATTAAAAGGGTCCGGATAACTTTATGATTTATTTATTAAACTTTTTATACCAGGATAGCAGATATGATATTCTGTGTGTCGTGAGATCACAGCACGCCATTACACATGCATTACAAAGATCATTTTCATCATCCGCTGCAATCCAGCCACTGCAAACAGGTTTCAGCAAGTACGATTTGTATAGTTTGTTCCACTTTCCTAAATTAGTTTTCAAACCCACAGGGAGGGCTTCCCAGCAAGATGACAGTAATACCAAAAAACAGCCTAATTCTAAATGGCCTTGTGTGTTGTGGTTGTTTGACCCATTACTGACACTAACTCTCTAGTAGAAGTAGAGTGGAAGACAGCAGTATGTGCACACACTGAAACACGTTTAGAAATGAGGCTGGTGAGGGAGGATAGGAATGCAATTACTACAGTAGGAAAACGTTTAGAAAAAGAGACAGAAAAGTAAAATAAACAGAAAAAAGTGACATAACAAATTAATTATAAAAAGTGACATGCTCATTTAAAACAAATCTAATATGTTGCTTCTTACCACGGCAGGGTCCATTTTAATTATGTAAACAGCAGTGGCACTGATAATCACTCAAGCATTACAATACTAACTATGTGCTTGCTGCAATCATAAAAAGAACATTAGGACAAATCATGCATGTGCAGAGAATAACATTGTACGAGTGTCTTTTTAACCGAGAGAACATACAAATCATGAATTGCATGAGGCATGCTAGTTCTTCATTAAAAAAAAGAAACCACTACATATTTAACAAAGTGTCATTATGACAGCCTAAACCATAGAAAGTGAATTGCTAAAAGCACATTCAGTCTAATGAAAACATCAGCTATTCAGCTAACATAAGGAATTTATCTGCTTGCACTCTGTACTTTCTACTCCAAACAGATTGTATAGGCAAACCATATTATGGCCTATATACAAGCCTTACTACTATACTTACATGGTAAATATGATACAATGACCATGTTCAGCAGGTGAAAGTGAAGAAAAGAAAGAGCAGAAGACTATGTAGAGAAGAAACAGAAATACAGTTGAAATAAGGACAAAGAGGAAGAGGTATTATTAGATTGGGAGTTAAAAAAAAAAAAATGGAACAGATAGCAAAGACAAATTGTTCAATAGTTGCCTCATACAAAAATATTTTTTTTGTATTAACAATCCACTTACTTGTTCTGTAACACACACACCCTTACTGTGGCCCAAATTAAAAGAAACAGTCCATCCAGACACAAAATTAACTTTAAAAAAGACTACTTTAGGCACCCAACAAAAAGTCTGAGTTTCCAGATAAAAAATAACTACATGTCAACTGGCTGCAGATTGGATACTATTTATCACATTACATGTATAGTTAAGAGATATTTTGTTGTTAAGCGTAGTGTACGATGAGGTAAACATTCTGAATTCAAATAAACAACAAGGCCTGTTGAGACATTATTTTAGAATTTGGAATCTTTATCCTCCGTGTTCATTGCACTTAGAAACAAATCATCGCTATTATATACTGTTACTTTATGAAAAAAGTACCCTAAAACATGTTTGGTTTACTTTCTTTTGCTTCCCCCTCCCCAGGATACCTGAATAAATCTAGACATTTTTGCTTTTTACTTTGCTCTCTTCTGAGGTAGTCTTCACGGTTGCCGTAGTAATGGCAGTATTTTTTTTTCCCCCACCCAGCTTAAAGTAGTTCCACTTCATACACTACAGAAATCAAACGCTGTAGTGTATCATGACATAGCCTACGGCAACGGAGTGATCTGATTGGTTGTGAACATTCTGACGGTGCATAATAGTTCATACAAGTCAATAAAAAAATGAGTATGTACATGGGTTAAAGACTGTTAATAAGACACCATGAAATAGCACGTAGTTTATCAATCCCTATGCACAAGTAAAAATGGAAATATACTATCAAAATGCTCATTTGTTAGCTAGCGTGAACCTCCGCTAAAATAATTTGACTCACCTGTAAGTTATCAAGGGATGAAGAGGAATAAACTCTGCTGGGCCAAACTCCATAGAGCAGCCAAAAGTAGTGAGAGTGAGCAGGTCCCCCAAGCGAGTCACAAACACCAGTGATCCTCGTTTCAGCATGCAGGCCAGGTAGAGGCTATCAGGAGTCCAGCTCATATCACCCACCCAGTATGACCTACAAACCAGAGACAACAGGAGTACTGGGGGCATCTTCGGTACCTGGGATCTATCATATTTAAGATTATGTATAGGTTGTTTTCTTGCCATCTGATCCCCTTTGTGATTTTCTGTCTGTTAAACTGGGAAATTCAAACTTTACACACAATGACTAAATTACAACCCTTGTTGTGCATTTGCCTTTATCAACATAAAGAAATTCTGACTTTTTAAAAAAGAAAGCAGCATTAGTCCTCCTTATTTTCAATTCAAACATAGATGGGGCTCAAATTGTTCTCGTAAACATGTACATATGTAAAGCACCAGGTTACTCCTTCAAGTTGAAATACAGAATATTTTAAAAGAACAACCATGTTGCTGTACTTACCTGACATATTTTGAAGGCACAGAGAGATCCTTGCTGCCACAACCTTTCAGACTGCTTGAGATGGTTATAAAGTTGACAGTGCTCACAAATAGGACTTGGGAGGCCTATTAAAATATTTAAAGTTAATAAAAGGATTATGGGTATGAATTCCATGCTTCATGTGCGAGTGTGTGTGTGCATAACTGTGTGTAATGTTCCTGAATGATATATACTATATATTAGTACATGGCAGACCTCTCCTCTCTATACTTTTACCTTGGGATCCTTCTGATTTAAAGCAATAGCCAAGAGTAGCCCATCTCCTGAAAAAGACGTTACCAGAGCACCTCTGGACTTCACTGAATCGCACTTTGGAAGCAGGCTAGCCAGGGGGTACTTCTGGGTTACCCACTGCACATTGTATGGCACAGAGCTACGATTAGGACAAAACAAAAAGGAAAGTACTTTAACATATAAATATGTTAAAATTAAAGCTATTAACATCATGAAAAACATAGAACACCATGATCTATAGCCACTATATGTACAATTGTAAGTTTTATATGCGCACATGTTCCTCCATATATCCCCTGATTCTAATAAAAGATCTAACCAAGTTTTATTACAATTGGTTCTCTAGGTATTCTTACAAAATGTAGCTGTGACAGGCATATTCTTGTATCATTCTTAATTTAAAAATGCTCAATCATAAATTAAGACTTATATGAGACTAGGTCAAGGAGAAAATGCTCTGGCTAGTTCACTGAAGAAGGCACAAGCCAAAACCTTTGCCTACTTAGAAGTGTTGCTTCACATAATAGAAACCTACATTCTCTCACTTTCAATCACTAAAAAAATGTCCTTAGCCAGTTTCATCACAACTGGATAAGCAGTTCTCTAGTTAAATTCAAAATGCATGCCTGTGTACGGACAAACAACTACCTGTCAGACTACAGATTTAGGTCTTATATACTCTCCACTTACTCACTCAGACCACAAGTTACCATAACTAACACAAATGAAAATGTTGTTTGTTGTTGGAGTTTTCTTTTTGTGTTTTATTGCATGAAATGCTTGTTTATCAGAACATTTTCTCCATTTTGGATTTTAAAACCACTTTATTTCAATTTTACCGAAGGGGAACTACTTGGTGATTCCTACCTGTAATGCCTTTCAGCATTTTCATACCACTGTAAATTCAATAGAGTCACAACCAGCTTTTCTTCAGAAGTAAACACAAATGAACAGAAGCAACAGTCCCCAACTGTCTGAAAGAGAAGGTACCAAAAATTTGGATTTTTAGGAATAAAACGAAGCATAATGTAAGGTGAATGGGTCTCAGAATCTGACAGTCTCAATAACTAAATCATCTTAATACCAAGTTTCATTAGCAAAAGATAACCAGTTCCCCAGATATATGGAAAAAGTGAAGTGTGACATTATGTATGTATGTACATACATAAAACCACCTCTACTATATGCTCTTTGCAGGGGATAATTACTGCCTTAAAAAGGTTCATTTAGTTATTTTTAGTTTATTCACTTTGTGTCCGCAGGGCCAGCAGATGTATACCTCAATAGTGCAAGCATTACTACAAAGAGAGACCTAAAAAGACAATCAAATCTTTTCTTCTGGAATCTTCCAGAAACAAAAAAGTCACAATACAGACATCTTAGGTCTACTATAAAGTCAGATGAAGAAAGGATCAAGAAAAATACATTTACAGAATACATGCCATATGGTACTTTTTATAAAACAGTGCCCCAATGTTATTTTCAACTAATATTAGAAATATGAAACTTGTAACACCTCTAACCCACAAATTCTGAGTGCTCAGCTGAGAATGGAGATTTTTAAAAATTCTTTCACCTCTTCTTTAATGAAAATGCCATGCACCACGTTTTCTTTATCTGCAGTCGTAGGCAAGATCACGGTCTCAACAGGATCTATCTGTGACCATCTTCCTGTGACTGCAGGACCAGGTACAGCTGCTAAATCTCTGTTTTCAGTGCTCTCCCAGAGAAAAGTGAGTCCTGTTGGAGAAGCAAGGAGGACCCGCTTCCCATCTCCAGAGACAAGTAAGCAGAGTCTCATTGAGCACTCTGCAAAACAAAACGATACACTTCATCTCGTTTCAAATTAAATTACATTATTTTCTAAGGTCTATCTTTCCTTCCCCTCTGGAGGGCACCAGAGCCTAACCGTCTGTAAAAGTCTTTTACCAGTTTATTTTAGCATTGCTGCATATCGGTTTTATAGTTGTAGACAATCGCTAGTATCTGCATGATCCTGCACTGTATAAACACTTCCATACAAGATGCAGAGACTCTATAACCCAAAAAGCAACTTTCACTGTGATAACCAAGAAACACACATACCCATGGAAGCTGTGACCACTTGGCTGACATCTTCTGCAGCTGCTACTGTTTTTAAGCAGTCCCGGTCCTTGTGCCATAGAAAGAGCTCACCTGAGCCCAGGATCCCTACCAGCCAGACACCTGCTCAGAAACCAAGAAAAGCTGTGCCAACTTACATTATTCACCACTAGCACTATGAACTGTACCATGAATGCAATGCTACTGTGTATTCTCCATATTTATGAATACTGTACAAATCAGCCTTAATAAAAGTAATATGTTTTTTTTAAATGTATAGCAACATAAACCACCTGTTTTATTTTGTTTTATATTGTTCTTTGTTAAGATTTGTATCTTTAAGGAACCAAATCTAAACTAAGCAGGTACTTTATTATTATTATTATAAATTGATGTATTTAGGAAGAGCTTGTTTGGTGGGATGCTGCACAGAAAGATCAATGACTTGGGTGTATAAGAATGGTTAAATGACACAGCCTAAACTGGGGAATAGTTCAGAACTGGATTCTACCACCTAAACAGGAAGGACATGTGTACATCTGTACCGTTTTTGGATGCAGTCATGGTGACCACATTTTTCAGCAGAGATTGAAGTTTTGGTGTTTTTTTCTTTGTTCTTCCTGACACAAGATTTATTTCACTAATTCGCTTGTCATCCAAAAGGAAAACACTTTCCTTTTCCTTTAAAAATAAAAAGGAAAAAAAGAAGACAAGGAACAATTTAAAAAAGCTGTAAAATAAACACTACAGTAAATACAAATCCTTGTAAAGGAAATTATCAAATAAATTTATTAAAGAAACCTTTTATCTACTGATAATACTGACTGCAAGAAAAGTTAGTAATATTTAACTTTTGCTCAACAGAGTTCCTTTCTGGGGGAATATTTTAACTATCGTTTTCCTCTCCCAGCTATTTTCCTATCCCAGTTTCAGTAAAACAGTATTACACAGCAAGTTATATAATCAGGTTAAATGGTACTGTACTAAGTCTTAAGGGTAGGGGTAATTGGGACAACAGCTTTTAGGTTAGTCCCTACCTGTCCAAGCCAGCTAAACCGAGGCCAAGGCTTTTTCCTCTTGATGCTGGAGGACAGCAGCACCTCCAGTTTCACCTCCATTCTGAACAGCTGAAGGATCCCAGGGTCAGCTTGGCAAAATGCTTACTACCCCAACACGGATACCAAATCCTTTTGCAAAAAAAAAACCTAAAAGACACACACACACAGAATAATAACACCATAAAATGCTTAATGGCACGAATTTATTGCAATTGACCCCAATAACAATTTTGCATTTCTTGGGCTTACAGAGCACACTGAAAGCCCTCAAACTTCACAGCCACTTGATAGCAGACGTTATACAAAGAATGTTTTCAGCCTTAAATCACTTTGTTAAAACAACAGTATTTGCTGTCTGTAGGCTACTTTACATGTAATTAAGGTAATTAATATAACACCAGTTTCACAAAGCAAAGCAAATACCTCACTCGTATGCCAACATTTTTTTTTCAACCTACCGGTACGTATTAAATGAACAGATAAGATTAAAAAACAAGAAGGTACAAACACACACACACACACAACTGAAATTTAACATAGAAAACTATATGGCAATCGCTTTTAACATTTGGTTCCAATTTCTGATATCACTAATGTTTTCTTGATATATTTATTTATTTATATATATTTTTTTTAAAACCGCCTTGCCATAAAACTACAACTGTCATCCACTGCAAAGAGCGAGCAACAGGCCGATCCACGGGCATTTCCTAAGACAGCATCCCGTTTTCCAAGCTCGGTAAGCGGCCACTGTATAATCACAGAGTATAACAACAAACGAGAGATGTTCATAAAATAATGCAATATTACGTATAGTACTTTTCTGTTCTTACAAGGATCCATTACGCCAGTCCGGTTACATCATTCAAAAATCACAACATGTTTAAATCTCCCTCCGCTTCCGGGATCGACAATAACTTCCCACGCCTTTGTTTACTTATTTATTTATTATCTCACTACGTGATGTTCAACAATACAGTATCTTACCGCTTCTGCAAACGAGAGTAGCGCCTAGACACTGGTGCAATGCAGCCATAGTAGCGGCATCTACTGGGACTCCATGGAACTAGAACTCATTTGTGCCAGCATGATCAAATACATCTATTTTGATACAAATGCGGTCAACAAATACATTTAAATACCAGTACAATACATCTTCTAAATGTAATTTAAACATATAATGGATATTTCATTACATGTTTCAAGAATATATTTAATAATGCTGTTAATATTAATCTCATATATAAAATGATATGTATTTCACACATGGTTTAGTCTAACATGATATATAGGCCTATGGTTCCATACCTTTCAAAAAACGGGGTCCAAATATATAATTACACACAAAAAAAAAAAAAAAAAAACTACACCAGTGCCTGTACATTAAATGTTGAAAAATCTTACATTAATACAACATAAGAAAACTTTTATTTTGTAGCAAAATGTAATGTGATTGTGAATTCATGTGGTTGTGTATTAGGAATGACTAGAGTTACCAGACCTCCTGGAAAACCGGTGACAATCCCAGTTTTCAGTTTCATTTTTTGTCCCAGTCAGAATTTGCTATTTTGTATTCACATTTAATAAACACTATTTTATTTAACTTAATGGACCATGCCTAGTTTATTTTATTTTATTTTATTTTATCTTGGAAGTGCCACCAGCAAAGTAGCCTTTAAGTTAGTCCCATTGTGCTTTGTGTTTTGATCAACACAGACATTTTTAAAGCTGGCATATATATATATATATATATATATATATATAGAGAGAGAGAGAGAGAGAGAGAGAGAGAGAGAGAGAGAGAGAGAGAGAGAGAGAGAGAGACAGACAGACAGACAGACAGAGACACACACTTAATGTTTAATTCTGGCAGGACATTCAGCAGGAGCTGAGATCAGGTAGATATTTCTGCACCTTTACTTCTGGCTGAGGCTGTTCAAAACAATACAAAATAGAACTTTACTGTAAATATTATTGAACATTTCTTTTTTAATTGTAGCAATTTATTTTCATGGTGATTATTACAAGTGAAGATATTTACGTACAGTATACAGAGAGCAGCATAATAGGAGCGCCACTTCTGTATCTCTATGTGTATGTCTGTCCTTCCTTTCCCTGGTTGTTGCTAGTGCTGTGTGTGTATATGCGTACCATGTGCAACTGTTAACTGCTGTGTAAACTTGACACAATGTTTTTCTTTGTTTCCGTGATTGAAATAAGCCACTACTATCAGCAGACCTGGTTGCCTGAGCATGCATGAGTTTAACTAGTTTGAAACAATATAACGAAACTGAAGTACTTAACAGAATGACCTGAGAAATAATAACACTGTCAGCATTAGTTTATACAAAAAAAAAAAAATGTTTTTACGTTCTGTATAGTAATCTGTGAATCTAAAACTAGGATTGTAACGCCTGTCTTTTTATAGCACTGCAATTTATTTGGTATGTTGGGAATCAGAGAATGTAGAAGTCCAGAGTTGCGCATGTAAATAATGTTGATTCATTTCATGTTTCTTATACATGTATATTACATTGCCTACAACTGCACCTAGGTTCAAATGATAAATACCTGGTTGCAATAAGGCTCTAGATTTTATACCCTCTTAATTTACATAACATTATTTTTTTTTATCTGTTTATTATCCCGTGATATGTGATTTTCTCAATCACCATGTATTACTGTCTGCACTCCTGAATACAAACTCAAACCCCACGTGCACCCTAGTGGTCATTTATACTGGACTAAAATACAGAAATCCACCTTAATTCCCAAAGTTGTTCTCCTTTATTTGTTCAAGGCAATTGCACCTTTCCAGCTACTACTAATGTTGCATATTCCTGCTCACTGGTTGTTGTGTACCTCAGTGATTCAGTCTTCTGAACTTTGAAGTATTTTAGCTTAAGTCCAAAGCCTCTGTTATTTGCCAGGTGTCTTGAGTTACTGACTTTAACAAACACAAGCCATTTCAGCTCACACCGTTATAAGCTCTGAAGTTTATCTGTCACTGATGATTTTGAGTGTATCAGAGAGGGAGCAATTTTCTTAGCACATTGGTGAACTCTAATTTCTCAATTCCTAATAGGCCTATTATATCCCCTGTGTGACATCACACCCCACCTCCAATGCAGTAATGTATTGCTTTGCTTCACCTGTCTCAGTCCAACAGGCATTTCATCAGTCACTTGGTCATGGCAAGAACAGATATAGACATATTAAGAACAGGTAACAACATTGCTTTACAGGCCTTGCTCTCTTGGTAAAACTTTATATAAAATAACAAGATGCTTCACTTTCCTCAGTTTACTGTACTGTATACATGATATCTACCCCTCCCCTGCATGCAGAGCTCTACAATGGAAATTATACCAAGTCAGCCCAGCTCAGCCCTGGTGCAGTTCATCTGTGCACTGGAAACAAGGTATAACTGATTCAGCTTTCACAGTGAAGTGAGATGATGTTCCACTCCCATATCCCAGAGTTGGTATTATCAACCAGTTAAATTCCATAACCCCTCCCCCAATTAAAATGAACCCAATCTCTAAAAATTATTTTATTTCTGAGCACATCCCAAAATAAAGTTGTACCCCAAAAACATTCATTACCAATAATGCATCTGCCCTTATCCCTGCATTCCAGTTAAACAGAGTTTCCAACATACCTTGTTATTTTTCCAGTTCAATGGAATTCTGGTTGCTTGCTAACTAGAATTTAACACTTTAACCCTGAGGTGACATATCATATTGTTATGCTGTCCATTAACAATATAGGATCAATATACACACATAACTGACTCAATTAAAAAAAAGAATAATACCTAGATTAAGGTTATCTGACTATGCTCTTTATCCAACTGCTGAATCCTGGACCATACCAATGATGCCATATTCCCAGATGAATCTACAAGAATCTTTTGAACTGTATGACGTATTATTATACAATGCTCATTACTGTATAGCTTAGTAAATACATTAGGATTCAGCTGATTGGATGAGTCATCTGAATGGTGGGGCCAGTACAGTGCTTATTTTTCCCCTATAAATGCAAGCACATTACAAAAACAACTTTCAGGTGCTCCTTTGTTTTTATTCAGATTCTTCAATACAAATTTAGATGACAAGAAAACAAGGTCTTCCAGGTGTACTAAATAAGATTGTGGCAGGGATGGGGTTAAATTCCCCTACCTGCCTTGGTTCATTGTGTTCAGGTGGCTGGGGTTAATTAGATGATTAGTTTAATTAACGATCAATCAGCGCCCAGCCACCTGACATAAAAGGAGGCCTCTGCTTTTCATTTGGGAGGAGGAAGCTGAGAAAGCAGGTTGGTGTTTTGGTGTTTTGGTGTTTTGGTGTTTTGGTGTTTTGGTGTTTTGGTGTTTTGGTGTTTTGGTGTTTTGTGATTTTGATTTTTGAATCCAGTGAAGGCATTGCCCAGCCTGGAAACCTTTATTTTTGTGAGTGTATTTTTGCTTTATTTTGTTTATTTTGTGTTTAAATTGCTTTGTTTTGGCCCTTGCGCCCTTTCATTTTTGTGTTTATAATAAGTTATTTTTTTGAACTCCAGACTGTCTCTGGGCCTCTATCCACTCGCCAGCCTGCCACATTTGGTGTCAGAAGTGGGATAGCGTCACCTAGAGGCTCAGAGCAGTATTTTGTTTTATTTTAATTTTTTTTGTAATTTTTGGGATTTTTTTTTTTTTTTTTTAAATTTTTTTTTAACATGGGAAAGAAGAGCAGACAGCGGCAAAGGCAGGACAAGCAGCAGCTGAAGAAATGTAAGCTGCTGCAGCCACCGCTGGAGGACCCGGCCAGCCTCTTCCCCTGGTGTTCCTGGTGCGGGAAGGAGGACCATCGTTGGCGGTCCTGCCCAGATGTGCCACCGGCAAACTGGTGTGGCCGGTGTGAGGAGGACGGCCACAACTGGGCAGGATACCCCTACAATCAGGCCCAGGAGGAGGTGCAGTGTTCATCCCGGGCATTAGGGGCCACCCCACTAGCTCCAGCACCACCACCTTCACCACTGTCCCAGGAGATCTGGGACTGGTTGATGCACCCTGAGGCAGACCTCGTCCACGATCTCCCCATAGTTATCAACACACTGTGGCGTCGAGATGGGGAGAGGTGGGAACAATGGAAGAAACAACACCACCCGGCGTCCTTCCCAGAGGTTGCCCTCATGGTGGTTAATTACCTGGCGGTAGACATGGGAGATGCCCCGGTCACTCCAATAAAGAGGGGTGAGCCGTCGCTCCCAGAGCCAGAGAGGGGTGAGGAGCTGCCGTCGCTCCCAGAGCCAGAGAGGGAGGAGGAGGAGCTGCCATCGTCCCGAGAGCCAGAGAGGGAGGAGGAGCTGCCGTCGTCCCGAGAGCCAGAGAGGGAGGAGGAGCTGCCGTCGTTCCGAGAGCCAGAGAGGGAGGAGGAGCTGCCGTCGTCCCGAGAGCCCGAGAGGGAGGAGGAGCCGCCGCTCCCAGAGCCCGAGAGGGAGGAGGAGCCGCCGCTCCCAGAGCCCGAGAGGGAGGAGGAGCCGCCGCTCCCAGAGCCCGAGAGGGAGGAGGAGCCGCCGCTCCCAGAGCCCAAGAGGGAGGAGGAGGAGGAGCCGCCGCTCCCAGAGAAATTGGCAGGGATGGGGTTAAATTCCCCTACCTGCCTTGGTTCGTTGTATTCAGGTGGCTGGGGTTGATTAGATGATTAGTTTAACGACCAATCAGCGCCCAGCCACCTGACATAAAAGGAGGCCTCTGCTTTTCATTTGGGAGGAGGGAGCTGAGGAAGCAGGTTAGTGTTTTGGTGTTTGTGATTTTTGAATGTTTTTGAATCCAGTGAAGGCATTGCCCAGCCTGGAAACCTTTATTTTTGTGAGTGTATTTTTGCTTTATTTTGTTTATTTTGTGTTTAAATTGCTTTGTTTTGGCCCTTGTGCCCTTTCATTTTTGTGTTTATAATAAAATAGTTATTTTTTTTGAACTCCAGACTGTCTCTGGGTCTCTATCCACTCGCCAGCCTGCCACAAAGATACATTTAGTCTCCTTGTGAAGTTGGGCTGATAGAATCCCTAATATGAGCAATAATGCGTTTACTAGGAATTGTGGGGAACAATTTGCTGCTGTTTCGCTTGCTGCCGAGTAAGAGGAGTCGTGTGAGGACATCCAAAATTCTCCTTATCAGCTTGGCCATTTCCAACTTGATAACCAGTTAAAAGGTTGACCTTCATGACACCAATGCTGATTTTGCTGGGTCCTGGGGAAGACCTACTGCACTTTCTTCATGTTCTGTTCGGAACTATCTGAGACCAGGCATTTTGACCACCCTGCTCATCAATGTGTTTTGGTATCAGTAGCTGGAAGGGTCTCTGAGATGAGGTAACGCACCAGTCCTGCGTGAGAGCCTCCGGCTAACCAGCGGCATTGTGGTGTTAACCTGGGTCTTAGCTCTCATATTCAGTGCTCCCCTCCTATTCTACATCAAGGTACACAATAAGGAAGAAAATGGAACAGAGTTACACTGCGACGATCATTTCTGAACCCATACTTCCAAGCAAACTTATGAAGTGCTGTGCCCATTGGTTTCATGGTGTTCACCAACCTGCGGATAGTGGTAACCCTCCTGATGCACAGGAAGAGCCTTGTTAGTTTCAATCATACCAGTGAAGAACAGCATGCAGCTTCACAAACAAACCAGCCTATTCCTAACCTACCTGAGCTGCCCACTTTAGAAACCAATCAAGGTTTAAAGTCAGTCCGTATTGAAGAGAATGTCCTGCCGAGCCACAGAGAACTGGAGAGACATGGCAATACATCCAGTGAAAACCAACCTGGGGTAAGCCCACCTGCCACTGTTAGCTCAGAGTCAAATGGAAACTCTCTACAACCCTCAAAAGTGCATACAATTGCTGCCAGCGTCCCTGTCAAATCCACACGGACATCTCCTTCCCCCAGTAGCCCAGGTCAGGGCAGCTAAGAGTGCTGTGGCTGTTGCAAGTGTGTTTCTCACCTGCTGGGTAATTCATCTGTTACTGCAGATAGTAAGCAATGTGAATATGTCTCCATTAATTGTGGAGCTGGCCAGTTACATTGCAGCCTCTTACACCTGCATCATCCCTTACATCATCTTATATGGGGTGAAAAAGCTCTCTTGTCAGTGCTGCAAGTGACAACAGTCATGCAGTTTAGCACCAGTGTGTAGTCAATATACTGTGGTGTGTAGTGTTTAGAAAACTTGTGCTGACCACCCACTAGATTGAATATTGTTCTGATACCAAAACCATCTTCCAGTTCACTTTCCAGGTGACACTGATAAAAACAAGCATTACCGTAGGCCTTAGCATTAAGTTTAAGCAGTTAGAAATATAGTACATCAACAGCTGTTTTACTGTTGCATAATAAATATATTTTTCTGTATAGAAATGTAATTCTAAAAACAATATCTTTGGCAGTGGATGTATGTTTATATTCTTGTGTTTTCTCAACTGACCACCACTCCTTATTTAAAAAAAAAAAAACAAAAAACAAAAAAACTATACGATATTAAACTGTGTATGATGTTTCTGATATTGCTGAACATTTTTTTTTTTTGTAGATAATGATTAGTGAATAACACAGTAGTCCCTCACTAACACAGACAGTGCTACGGTGTACATTCAGATATGCTGAACACAACATATATCCCCCAATAATAATCAATTAAATGTGACGCTAGGCCACTGTGAATTTTAACATTTAAATCCCAACTTCCCTTCATTTTGATATTTTCTTATTGTAAATGTCAAACTACAACTATAGCCAGTTTTGCATCACCCTATATAATGAACTACGTTTGCTTCATGAAGTCCAATGAAAACTGCTGAATAATGTTATGTGAATTATATACCGTTTTGTAGTTTTTCATATACTTAATGAAAAACTGAAATAAATGTGACATTTTGAAATCTAACATGAAACACTGTACTACTATTATGGCTTCCTGTAGACTTTTACGATATCATTTTATAGTTGCTTTGATTACATGATGTTAAATAATTTTTTTATTTTTTTTTTAAATGGTCTCAATCCTAAAATTCTAGGTGTTACAAAACTTTTAGCCATAACTGTAGGCTTACTGTAAAAATTTATATTTTTTTTTACATAACATTGTGTACAAAGAACACATAATGTTATCTCAGAGCGATGATTTATATATTTTAAATTAAATGAGGAGTATAAATGTGTGTGATATTTTTTTTTTGCATTTCTAAAACCGGACACCCCGTTATTTTGGACAAAACTGGTCTGTCTCCAGCCATGCCCGGTTTTAACGAGGGACTACTATCATTTCAACAACTACAATTAGGCCTAAATAACTGAAGATTAATTGCTGTAGGCAAACACTTCCGAAAACACAATTAGTGAGATTACCCAATTATAACAGGATTAAGTTTATCACCCCCGAGCACCAGAAAACTCTTCCGTGACGACTTAGCCATTGCCTTATAATCACAACATCATCTGAGGATACCTCCGCTATTATAAACCACATGCAACACCTGAGACAGGTAAATACATTTTGGATGTGATTCTAGCATATTTCCATTTTGGTATTATTAGTTAGTCCATTGATTGGACTTGTATATGATTTATTATATGCATCAAACCTAATATTTACAAGGTAGCTGTGTGACTATTACAGTTTGTAAATGTTTAATATTGTATGCACCAAGGCATTACTAGCTTTGTGTTCTAGTGTGAATGTATACCTGTGACGGTATATGGACCACCACTTTTGCATACCATCCAAACCTGGAATAGTGTTGTTACCAGTAATAAATGAAAGGAGGAAGTATAATAAATACCACCTTTTCAAAAACAATACAGAACACTTACTCTGCAACTTCTATTTTATTTTCTACCAATAGGTTATAACATCTTGAAAAAACACACATTGAATAATAAAAATACAAATAGGGGTTTCCATGTAGAAAACTTTCTTTTTTGCAGTATATTTTAGATTTATAAAAAAAGAAGACATTTGGCTGAAAGAACTATTTTGCTACTAACAGTTACCAACCCCCCCGGAAATTCTAGAAATCTTATATTCCTATTAGTGCATATTAAACAGTCTTTCTTTATTTCAGTTGACACCCGATGAAGTAATTTACGGCAAAAATGATTAAACTCAAGCCATCAACAATACGTGCAAGGGCACATTTTTTGAAAGGGTTCAAACAATTTTAACAGTATAAAACTACTCACATACATGGCACCAACTGTTGTTTAGTTTCATAGCATTACATGATTTAAAATTACTTTCAGAATATTTTTCCTTGCCCAAGAAACTCCATGCTTATTAGGATCCACAGTATTTTTTTTGTTTTTGGGATTGGGTAGGAGGGAATTTGACTTGTGTTTTTATCTAAAGCTAGGTCAGGAGGAAAACTGGATTAAGACATGTTCACATTAACAAAACAAGATCATATTTTGGCTGAATGTGTAAAACCAAGCTACTTATCAGCTTATGACCAGTAACATCACAAGATGAAAGATGATCCAGTTTGCAACTGGAGGTGGTCAGGAAAACTACATCTCTCCAAGCAAGAATACTTCAACTCAAATTTTGATGTTTCTGATACAGTAATGGAAAATGACCTTGTTAAATTGTATAATACATAGAAATGCAACTTGGTTTTAGTCAAAATTGGCAAGCTCAGACTTTTACATGCATTTTTTTTTCAGATCTGTAGTTTAATTTACATGAAAATTACAGTTATGCATTGTACTAACCAAGATCAAATAACCAAAACTGGTTATTTACAATGGTACTACAGTACATTATCAAGCAACTGCATGGTCATTTATTCTATGTAAACAAAATAAAACAACATTTGTGTGGGAAATTAATGTTCTGAACTTGCTTCAAATTCTCAAACTGAAAGAGGGCAACACTAATGCAAACTACCAATGTTGGTCATTGGAGTCCAAGTTTTTAAATTGGTTGATCTAGCCTCCATTTTGCTAAAAATTACTGACATCTCTCTATGCTTGTTCAATGCATTGTTTGTCTGCAGTAAAGATGGCAACACTAAGTGATGGCTTCACTTCTGCACTTGCCATTCTTTACCATAACTGGACAATCCACCATGCATGGGCAAGGCAATACAATCTTCCAATGAATCATTGGTAAAATGGAGGTCAGACCTACCAATCAAACAGCTGGACCTGCTTACCACTACCAAATCCACTATACTGAGAGGAAATTATGTGGGAGGAGTCAGGAACCAGCTTTTCATTCCAAGTGATTCTCCCCACGTTGGAGGCAGTGATGCATTTACAAAGTGCCAGGCAGCAACCATCCACATATCAGTAAACTTTCTGTAGTTTAGCCTGCAGGGATTTGAAGTTTCCGATGGTCTGCTGTAAGGCATGGTTCGGGGCTAAAGACTGCAGTTCCACGAGGTATGCACAGAGCTTATCAAGGCAGACATTTGTGAATCTCCGCCTGTAGGTAGAAAAAGAATAAAACCTCTTTTTAATATAGGGTACCAATTAAAAACAATTAATTTTACATTGGTGCACAGTTTCTTCAAGCCAACAAGAAATGAGGTGCAAAAGCATATACAGTGGTTGCAGAAGTATTCACCCCAAAGTTTTCACATTTTGTTGGCACCTGAGCGTACTCAACAGCGCTTTCAAATTAAGTCTTTACATGTAGCATCTCCACAAACTACTCCACATTGGTAAAGTTAAAAAATGCATACAGAATATAAATAAGAAAGATTTACAGAGAAAAACAGATTAATCTCAGTTGCATAAATATTCAACCCCTTCGCTACTTCAGCCCTAAATCAGCTCAGGTGCAAATGATTTGTTTGAAAGGTCACAAAATTAGTGAAATGGTTTCAGCCTGTGTGTACTCAAAGTGGTTTAACTTGTAGATAATTTCCCTCAGGTATATAAAGACTTAAGCTGCAACTCTCATAGTGATCCAACAAAGCAACCATGAAGACCTAAGCACTTTCAAAACAAGTCAGGGATAAAGTGGTATAGAGGCACAGAGCAGGAGAAGGGTACAAGAAAATTTCAAAAGGCATTGATTATCCCTCTCAGCACAGTGAGGTCCATCATTAAGAAGTGGAAGATGCATCATACCACCCAGACACTGCTCAGATCAGTCACCCTCCCAAACTGAACAGCCGGGCAAGCAGGACACTGGTTCGGGATGTCACTCTGAAGCCAACAATGACCTTGAGAGATCTGCAAAGTTCTGTGTCTGAGATGGGAGTCAGTGTTCTCACATCAACAATAAGCCGGTCCCTACACAAAGCTGGCCTGTATGGACAGGTGGCAAGAAAAAAGCGATTAAAGCCTCGTCTTAAAGCACATATGGAGTTTGCGAAAAAGCATGCAGATGATGTTGCAAACATGTGGAAAAAGGTTTCGTGGTCAGACGAGACAAAAATTGAACTTTTCAGTCTAAATTCCAAGCGTTACGTCTAGCGCAAGCCCAACACTACACATCACCCAGTCAATACCATCGTCAAGCATGGTGGTGGTAGCATCATGTTATGAGGATGCTTCTCTTCAGCAGGGACTGGGAAGCTTGTCAGGATAGAGGGCAGAATGGATGGTAAAAAGTACAGGAGAATCCTTGAGGAAAACCTGTTTGAGTCAGCCAAGACTCTGTAACTGGGGAGGAAATTCACATTTCAGCAGGACAATGACCTGAAGCACAATGCCAAAGCCAAAGCCACACTGGAGTGGTTGAACAAGAATTAATGTTCTTGAGTGGCCCAGTCAAAGTCCTGACTTGAGTCCAATCAAAAAATTATGGCGAGACTTGAAGATTGCAGTCCATCGATGATACCCAACAAACTTATCTGGAGCAATTTTCCCCATGAAGAATGGTAAAAAATTTCACAATCCTACTGGCAAAGCTAGTAGAGACCTACCCAAAAAGACTCATAGCAGTAATTGCTGCAAAAGGTGCTTCTACCAAGTACTGACTTAAGGAGCTGAATACTTATGTAACCAGTAAATTTCATTTCCTACATTTTCTTTGCAAGTTTTGCTGACAACCTCTTCCTCATATAACAGTGTTCAGTTTAACCACTACAGCTTTGAATTAAAAAAAAAAAAAAAAAAAAAAAAAAAAGGTTTGTTTGAAAAACTGTGGAAATTATTTGTAATTCAACAAAATGTGACACTATTGGTAGGGGGTGAATACTTCTGCAAACCACTGTATAAATACCCTGCTGACATTTTATTAAGTGTAAATAACTATAATGTTAAGCTCTGTGAATTGTAATAAAGTATTTTTTTAACTTCAGTATCTCTCTTTATATAATGACACCATTACCTGCCTTATCTGAATGTTAATTTACGCACACAATAAGCACAATGTCTAATATTAGGGAAGCGATGGGAACACAAAGATATCATTTTATAATAGAGCATTGCTAGGGCTATTAAAAGTGATGCAATCATAATCATCACATGAATTAGATAAAATAGGAACTATTTTGAAGTAACTGCCAAGACGTTTCATGAGATGAATAAAACAAAAAGAACAGAGTAGCTGCAAAAAGGAGCTGTTACATGACAATGTGCAACTCCGTTGAGTATTAAAGTCACTTAAAAGTAGACAAACTGAGAAGCATGATGTGCATTAGAAAACATGTTTTCATTTTTTTTTTTAAATGCATCTAGTACCATACTTAAGTAATCTCAGTTTACATGTTACACTGCTGCACTTCCTAGGTTATTTCAGCTCAGCTGCATCTTCAGAGTCAAAGCATGTCACTATAAGCAAAGCTTGCAGTTGGTCGAAGAAGGTGACAAAGGGGTGTGGACAATTTCAATTTCCCAAGTGCAAGATTAAAAGACTAGCCGAAAGCAAGCCATGCAAACCGAGAGATTTTTTTAACCTAGCACAGTGCCTTTTTAAAAATGAAAACACGTTTGCTTTAACAGTGCTTCTTTTAAAACTGTGAGACCTGCTTCTAATAACTATAAAAGACCATAATACTAATCTAGAAAAACCCTGCACCTGTCAGAAGCAGGGACCTTGTTGGGATCTTGCACATATCCAGACAGAAGGATGTAAATGCAGTCCAACAAATGCAAGGCCTTCTTCAATCGCTGCCAGCAAGGGTCCTTTCAAATGACAAAACGTAACAAAGATTTAATAGTGTACAGTGAAATCCAACTACAAGACAACAAATCTAATTACACGAGAGCATTAAACTTGCTAGTTAAAAAAAAAAAAAAAAAAAAAAAAAATATATGCAGTGCCTTGCAAAAGTATTCAGACCCCTGACCAATTCTCTCGTATTACAGAATTACAAATGGTACATTGAAATTTCGTTCTGTTCGATATTTTATTTTAAAACACTTAAATTCAAAATCAATTATTGTAAGGTGACATTTGTTTTATTTTGGGAAGTATTTTTAAGAAAAATAAAAAACTGAAATATCTTGCTTACATAAGTATTCAACCCCCACACATTAATATTTGGTAGAGCCACCTTTCGCTGCAATAACAGCTTTAAGTCTTTTGGGGTAAGTATGTACCAGCTTTGCACACAGAGTGATTTTGGCCCATTCTTCTTGGCAGATTTGCTCCAGGTTGTTCAGGTTGGTTGGACAACGCTTTTGGACCGCAATTTTCACAGTGCCACAGATTCTCAATGGGATTGAGATCAGGACTTTGACTGGGCCACTGTAGGACATTCACCTTTTTGTTCTTGAGCCATTCCAATGTTGCTTTGGCCTTGTGCTTGGGATCATTGTCCTGCTGAAAGGTGAATTTCCTCCCAAGCTTCAGTTTTTTAACGGACTGAAGCAGATTCTCTTGCAGTATTTTCCTGTATTTTGCTCCATCCATTCTTCCTTCAATTGTAACAAGATGCCCAGTCCCTGCTGATGAGAAGCATCCCCACAGCATGATGCTGCCACCACCATACTTCACTGTAGGGATGGTGTGTCTTGAGGCATGGGCAGTGTTTGGTTTGCGCCACACATAGCGCTTTGAGTTTTGGCCAAAAAGCTCTATCTTGGTCTCATCTGACCACAAAACCTTTTCCCACATCGCAGCTGGGTCACTCTCATGCTTTCTGGCAAACTCCAGACGTGCTTTCAGATGGTACTTTTTGAGTAACGGCTTCTTTCTTGCCACCCTCCCATACAGGCCAGTGTTATGCAGAGCTCTTGATATGGTTGACTGGTGCACCATTACTCCACTCCCAGCCACTGAACTCTGTAGCTCCTTCAAAGTGATTGTTGGCCTCTCTGTGGCTTCTCTCACAAGTCTCCTTCTTGTTTGAGCGCCGAGTTTTGAGGGACGGCCTTTTCTTGGCAGTGCCTGGGTGGTGTGATGCAGCTTCCACTTCCTGATTATTGATCCAACTGTGCTCACTGGGATATCCAAACACTTGGATATTATTTTGTACACTTTCCCTAATCTATGCATTTGTATTACTTTATCTCTAACTTCTGTAGAATGCTCTTTGGTCTTCATTTTCCTTCAGATTCACAGCCTTACCAATGATCCTTCAACAGTGGGGTTTTTATCCAGAAAATGTGACAGCAACTTTAATGGTTCACAGGTGGAGGCCAATGGTAAGGTAATTGTGTCCTCGTTAGGGCAATTTCTTTCATCGGTGCAAACTGGGAGCTTCCACAGCACAGGGGTTGAATACTTATGCAAGCAAGATATTTCAGTTTTTTTTTTTTCTTAAAAATATTTCCCAACATAAAACCAATGTCACCTTACAATAATTGATTCTGAGTTTCAGTGTTTAAAAATAAAATATCAAACAGAACGAAATTTCAATGTACCATTTGTAATTCTGTAATATGAGAGAATTGGTCAGTGGTCTGAATACTTTTGCAAGGCGCTGTATTATATATATATATATATATATATATATATATATATATATATATATATATAATATAAATGGTTCAAACTGCTATTCAAGGGAGTCTTACTTCTATTAATGTATGAGTGCTGTTTTACATATTTTAAGAAATGTGACATTTTTAAAACTGATCGAAAGCAGAATTCAGATGCTACCATAACTGCATACCAATAGTTAGCTTTGACTACATCTACATCTTGGTTTCTCGTTACATCAGCAGAGATTTTAGAATTTTATGCCTTTCACATACTATAAAATCGCCATTAATAATATATATGAAGCCGATTTGCATGTTTTAGGGAATACTATCTGTGCTTGGCATACGAGGCTGTGTCTCCTTACCCGAATTTTGAAAAGATGGTCATACACCTCCAGCAGCCTTGGTAGCTGCACTCCAATTTCCTGCATGGTGTAAGTTACAAACCCCACATCCCAGCCCAACTGGCAGACCTGCAGTTCCAGGGTCTTTATCAGAAATTCTGAACAAAACAATAAATAAATAAAAGAAACAACACTGTTAATAAAATTATAAAAAAAAATAAAACTAAAAACATTTAACCTGAATTGGTATACCTCACTGAACAAGTACTTTAGTTCATTGTTTAGTTGTAAACCAGCAACTTACTGTATGGACATTTGAGTCTTTAAATTAACTGTATGACCAGTTTGTTACTAATGGTGTTACAGTAACAGTTTCACTGTTATCGGAAAAAATATGGTGCAAAGTGCAGTTTGGAGAAAAGCTCTTTATAAATCTGGCCCCGTTTGTATGTTTCATATGCAAGCTAGAAAGTACTGAATTAGTTCTTTGATAGAGAACATAAAGCACAGCAAAAAAAAGTACTAAATGCCTATCCCTGGAGGTTTGATCCTAGGCTTCAATCAGCTAGAAACCTCTTTGCTAACAAGAACACAATCATGCTAACTGTAACGGACCTCCCCTGGGTAGTTGTCAAAGGTTGCCTGTCAACAAATCATTAATTCAGTTATTCATCACTGGCACCAGTAAGTTATTCCTAGGTTGCTTGATGAAAATTACAGTGTTCAAACAATATATTACAAGAAGCTCCCTGGAAAAATCTAGGGTTAATCCAATGAAGAAGTTGTCAGGTTGTGGCCTGTCTGCTGCCAGATATAGCCAAACCTATAGTAGTTTGACATATATGGTCAAGGGGACTTACCCAGAGGGAAGTATCTTGGAGTCCCTGCGTAGATCTTGCCAAGAAACACCAGCTTCAGGCTAAGAGCTTGCATTCGGTCTGCGGCGCCCATCGTCACACTGTCACTCAGTTCTAATAAACACACAAAAAAAAAAAATATCACAGGCACAAAATGAAAGGCTCAAAATGTACTATAGGAGAGGTAACTGGAAACTAGAGGGATTAAGTCTAACTAAAATCCAGTGGGACGTACTGTAAATGCACTTATCTGAATGTGCAAATATATACTGTACCGTTATACATATTTATGAATTACTCAGTGGTGCATTTTGCCCATTACCTAGAAAAGACAGTAATCACATATTACTATATTATTAAACACTTGCTACTAACCCTTTTCAATTATTTCATTCCAGAGGGTATGGACCAGGACAGGGTCTGAATGCCCTGCACAGTGAATGATGGCCAGTTTGCATTCTGACAACCTGAACAGGTCGGCAAACTCCCCATATAACTAAAGGGAAGAAATGGACAAAAACAGACATTAGTTAGGGGCACACCCATTTAAAACAATTCTAAAAACATGTAGTGATGATGTACTATAAACAGACTGAATACCCCAAACACCAAGGAAATAGCCAACAAATAATCTGTATTACATAACAGACAAAACTGTTAACACCAACAGACTACACATCCCAACAGGTGACTTTTACAAAGTCCCTATTTGTAAAATAATAAAAAAAAGCATATTATTATTAAGAGAATGACTGATGCGTGGTACCTTTGTGATGTCCATTAATTCTGAATCCAGCTGAGACAACGCACCCTGCACTGAGGGATGCTGGGAGTACTGTCTGCTCAATGTTTCTTGGATCTGAAGCTGTATCCGAGCCACCTAAAAACAAGACAAAATTGAAGGAATTTAACATGCACATTTCTGCTTATGGGGATACTGAATTACATGTAGAGTGACCAGTCACTATCATATTGTTGTCATGTTATTCGATAGGAGCTGAATGAAACTGAATTAAAAACAAAAAAAAGGGTGTATCTGACCACAGAGGTAACACGGACATAAACATGTGATTGCTGCTTCTGCATCTAGCGCCCAAAGAATATCACAGACATTTGCAGAGCTTTTTGAGATGTTACAGTAATAAAATAATGACTGATCGCTTTATTGTGGAGTTTGATGATAAAACGAGTGATCAGGAGAGGATTTATCAGTATGCACGTCTGTAAAGAGGTATGTGAAAAATACAGCGAACAAGGGTTGGGGCTTGGCTGGAGACACAGTACAGAGTGTCCTTTTGCGATTACCTTTTAAACCTATTTTACTCTGAAAAACATATTTTAAACAGCGTGTGTAAAATAAAAGGCGTGTGTGAAAATAAATTGGACCTGACGCGCCTGACAATCGCTGAATAAATGGACCGCTAAGGATTAATGTGATATAGTCTAAGATTGTCTGCATCATCTCAGTTGAGGCTGTGTGCTTGGATGTGGGCTTGCGTGTGTGAGAGAAAGCTATTAAGTCACAGCCTGCTTTTGAAGCTGCTGCTTGCCTATGAGGAGAGAGGTGGTGTCATATTTCAACTGCTTGTTAGTCAAGCATGAATGTAGCGAGAGCTTTGGAATTGTCTTTGTGTCTACAGACTAAGATTTAATTTCTAACTTTTCTGATTTCTGTTTATTATTTGTGTATTTAATAAAACTACTGATTAACATTCCTTGTCTCTGCTCGTGAACGTGTGTTCATAGTAAATCCTCGACCTTTGGAACACGTCAACTTAAATATTGTTAGTAGAGAACTAATCAACCCAGACAAATATTAAATTATCAATTACTGAATTGTTCCTACAGTGTTAAACAGTGTCTTTCCAAATCTGGGAGCAGCTGTGCAAATGTGTACTTGAATTGTGATCAGGCACTGTAACATCTTCTACCAGATGCAAAAACATTGCACTGAAAAACCCTGGAGACCAGTATGAAGACAGACAAACCCTTTAGGCTAACAGAAGTTGTTAATTACTACAGTAATCTATATTAATGGACAAAACAACATTTGTAGTAAATGTGTTTCCGACAAACAAACTAGCAATGTTGATGCACGGAATGTTATCCAGCAAGAGTGAGCTTTGTACAGACTGTCACTCAGTCAAGCTCTGTAAGTGTTTGACTTGTGTCAGTAACCGTTCCACTAAACCCATCATTCAAGAATTTCTTGTACATATTTTTCACTACTTAAACAAAAAAACTTGCTTAACAAGGCGTGACAGAAATATAATGAGTTCTGGTTGGGAATCTCCCTCCCGACCTCTGAAGGCGCTAAATAGCAAAAAGGGAAGTCTTTGGATGGGCTGGCCTGATAGTTCATTTCCTGCGGGAAGTCGGTCAGCCTGGAAGAAGGCGAGACTCCGTTGCAGGAATGTATTGACCCTGAAGGCAAACGAGCTAGCAGCTGTAAGCAATAGAGACAGCTTCAATCGCTTACCAAGGGGTCATGCATGATAGCATAAAGTGGCCGGAGAATCGTAAATCTTTTCCTTCGCTTGGTTTATATTGAGAAACTGGAAGGACCGTGTGAGACACAGATAAATTACTGTAAAAGTATTTTGTGAGTGTCCGTTTGTTTTTTATGTTGTTAGTAATTGTCTTGTTTGTTAAATCACCAGACGGCTAAACACAAATCTGGAGCTGTCACCACGGGCCAGCACAAAAACGGATCAACACTGCACTACAGTCACGGTTAACATTGTTATCACCACTTGTTCACAAATATAGCATGTATTATATCGTACTTCACCACAAGCACTGACAGCACTCACTTTGGACTTGTGATCGTGTGTGTGTGTCTAAGTATGTGTGTGTTTAGTACTGTGTTTAGGATTAATAACCATTAAACAAACCATTTCACCAGTACTTTGTTGTCTATTTGTTCTGCTACACTTGCTATATACTCCTGCTATACACTTGTTACCAATTGCCACACACGGGTATAAAGCATTTTTAAGTCATTATTGAGTGAATCAGGCCCGTACCTCCATCTTCTCCTCCAACTCATGCAGGAACTCTCCATCGGCAGCTTGAGAAGTTGCAGAGGTGGAACTCTTGGCACTCAGGATGGCTCGAGAGACGTACTCTAGCCGCTGCTGTAGAGTAATCTCTGTGCTGTTTGGAGGAGGGAGGGTAGGTACAGAAAGGTAAGGGTCTCTATTATTGGCACTCAAGATAGCATATTTTCTCCTTTTGAATTATTTTTCATGGTACTATGCAAGGACAGGCAGGCATGAAACATGTGTCAATTCTAAATTTTATGAGTGCTGGTTAAGACCCATGAAAAGGTTTGAAGAAAAGCCTTCGGAAGGGGATTTCAAAGGAATGCCTGGTTTGTACTGGGAAGTAACCGCATAAACACTGGTTTATGAGTTGACTAAATGAAATACTTTTTAGTCCAAAACCCTAACTATCTCCCGTTCACGATCGATTGTTGAAGAGATGAAATAAAGACAGATATCAAGTACTGAGTAGCTGAAACTGATATTCCCCAGGAAAAGCATTTACACAAACTACGATAAGAGGTATAAAAGCTTAATAAATACATGTTGTTTACTGTATTAGTAGTACTTGTGACGAGACTAACTAAACCTATTTTATTTAGTTTTGGACTAATGCTAGAAACAATAATCTGTATCGTCATTCAAAAGATCATTAACTTGAAACAGCACATTCAGAAGTCTGCATTATTCATTATTTGTTACTTTTAAATGTCTACACCAACTAGGAAAACAAGTTCAAGCTAATGCAGCAGCAGCAATGGAAACTTTAAGGAGGAAACAAAAAACATTTTTAAGTGTTTGGTAATCACCTGTGCATGTCTGCAAGCCTTGCCAGTACATGTGCTGCTTTGTTGAAGCTCTTGTTCTTCTCGTAGTATCGCCACAGCAGATCCATGTAACACACCTTATTCTGGTCCTGTTTTATCATGCGCATCAAATGGTCTTCTAAATATGGCGAGTTCACCTTCATGAGAGACACAAGATATAAAAACAGCGTGTAGAAATCCAGCTGTGGGATCTATAATTCTGGTTTATCATTTGTAAAGATTGTTTGAGTGAACTGCACTGCAATGGGATAACACTTACTTACCAGACTTTTTAATGAGTGATACAAATAATTACACAGTGAAGCTAAGTGTCAAATTTGTATTAATAGACAGTAAACATCCTTACAAAAGGAACATTTTTACAATGATTTTTATGATCAGATCAAGAGAGTAATAGAATACAGCTGTGAACAGCAACATTTCAAAATGCGTGTTTTTTGTTTTTTTTTTCTATCTGGAAATGAAAAAAACCATATTCATACAGTACTAGGTCAACAGTCAAATTCAAGGTCACTGCCACAGTATCTCTGCCCCACCTTCCCGAGGTATTTTTCCTTTTTTTTTTTTTATGTAACCAATTAAATTTGTTCCAAGATTTGAAGATGCTGGTCTCTGTCAATGAAATGGCCAAAATCTAAAACAATATGGCAGTCAAATATTCATTTTTACAGGACACCCAAAATGGAGTTTGACAGAGAGACAAATGATAGACTACAGCATTGTATCAAATTTAAATACAATGGGCCCTACTCAAAACATGTAAATGTTTTTAATCCTGTCTGGATGAATAAAAACATAACTTTGAAGAAATATTTGTGAGTGTGTTTATTAATAAGATTAGAAACCCTCTTTAATGATATATTGCAACAGATGCTGCACAGCTGTAATAAACTATCCCAGATTAAATATATTTCCTGAAACAATAAAAAAAAGATTTGCTTCTAAAGACACCAACAAATATTGTCAAAGATGTGTCCTCTCTCCCTTACCTCCAGAAGTTTGTCAGTGAGGTCTGCTTGAATTAGCCAGTTGTAGAGAGCAATGTGGAACAGCTCATCATTAGAGCGCTGGGCTAGTCCTAACATCTGTTCAAACTGCATGAAGGAAAAAGGTAGTGCAAAGGTCACATCACAGACTCAAGGCAGTGCTTAACTTGCTGCCCCTCTCCCAATATATATTTCTAAAACTTCACATTAAAAGATACTCAATGACTGATATGAAACGGTTCGCTTGGCTTTAGAAGACAGCTACAGCCAAAAAAACAGAGTCAATAAGTTTACATCTGTTGATGTAGTTTTATATTGATTTTATCCTGCCTTACATGTGCGGTCGCGTCTTCGTTGCTGAGCATGTTGGGATCTGATGACATCACAGGAGGTCCCGGTTGCTTTGGCACACTCGGTGACTGGGGGGCGGCTTTGCTTTGGTTAACCAGCTCCTGAATGGTATCAGTTATACACTTATAGCAGTTCAACCTGCAAATAAATAAATACAAATCTCAACAGGTCTTCTTGCGTAAATATTTAGATTTTTCTGAAATTAAAAATAAACATATTAATAAAAAGAAGTAGTATTTCATCTGGCTCAAGTGGAAATAAAGGTGTTTTGGTTTGGCACCTTGGTCACTGAAACAAGTGGTAAACCCAGGATCAAATGCAATCCTGTCATGGATATGCTTGTGGGTGACATCAGACCAGAAAGAATCTGACAGGCTCACTAATGCGAGTTGAAGCACATTTATATAATTAATAAAATACAAGCTACTGTATATAATCAGATAGTAAAAAGCCACCAAGGAGTTCCATGACATCACAAAGGGCGAGGCCACTGGCCGAGAACTCTTGAATGCCACGGAACTCTGCAGTGGCTTTCTACTATCTGATTTATGTACAGTAGCTTGTATTTTATTTTGTAGAATACCAGCACAAAAAGCAAAAAGAAACAGACACAGATAAAATCTTTACTAAAAATCAAACTACTTTTTTTTTTTTTTTTTTAAATAACAATTAGGCGCTGTTAGTATCTTGGCTTTTTCTTTTGACTAACATCAATTCATAAAATTTCACGCTGACTTTTGAGTTGTTAAAAATGCAGTTATGTCCTGGGGCTGTAACTCAGAGTTTCATGTGAATGGCTGACGGGTCATTACCGGTAGTAATAGCCTGTGATCATAGAATTAAGAATAGGGTTTTATAGGGAAATGTCAGTTACACTGTTATTATTATAAAATAAATGATGTAAACAAAAAACAAACAAACATTTTGCAAACACTTTGAACAAACAAGTATCGTACTGGTTCAAATCCAGCACGAGTAGTAATTGATTATATTCCTTTTCACTCATATGTCTCCATCTCTCTCGTGTTTACTCCCTGAACACCCAACCCAGTGAGAGGTTCCTTCTTATGCAGTTGTGCCTGAGCTTGTCTGCCTGTTAATCATTCAGATCGGCCTCAGCCAGATTCTATATGTGAAGTCATTTGGCAGGGAAGGCAATTAACCCTTCCCTGCCGATGTAAAACAATAGTGCGCAAGAACTTTCATTTAAATAATAATAATAATCCAACACAAAAACAAAATAAACAAAACATGCACATGGGCGGGGTGTACCCTGTCACAGACCCCCATCCCAAATGAACACATTTCTTTCTTGTCCTCCAGCCGCTCTGAGCATCTTGCATTTAACCCATGCCCTGCCGTGTGGCTCCTCCATGTACCTGTCCTGGAAAGCTTGCTGACCCACAGTGTCCTCCTCAGGCTCTCCGTTCTTGTAGAAGTGAGGTCCCAGCCTCTGGGGATCCTTCTTGTCAGCAGCAGTCAAGCACAGCTCCACTACCCCCTCATAGAAGCGCACTGTGGAGGGAGCACCATAAACAGGACCAGCTGGGTTAATACTGTACCTTAGAACAACAGTGGGAAGGACAGTAGTGGAGGAGACTGGATTTGTGCAAGCATGTCAGAATTAGCAGAGGGATGGTTAGCTGGTATTTCAGTTACAAGCTCATTTTCTTTTTTATCCTTCTGCATGTGTGATTCATTGTACATACCATTTTGTACCTGAATGATGATCCATTGTACATAATCAATCATGAAACTAAAATAATGTTTTGTGGAACATCTATCACACATCTTGGAACAAGTATGGGCAGTTGTGGTTTCAAAAGGACCAGAAACCTGTATTGGTGCCACTTCTTTGGATCTAAACTCTCTGCTCCTAGCATGTGGTAACTGTGGCCCCCACATTCCCCGCTGGAGTCTGTTCCTTCGCACCCCACCTTGCCGGTACTGTGTGCAGACATGGGGGAGGTCAGCCTGGTGACTGATCTGCTGGTACTGGCGTAGGGACTCTCTCAGCATCCTCTCCTTCTCGGTTTTATTCTGTACCAGTCGAGTGCTCTGGAGAAGCTCATTTGCCTGGGAGGTGGGGGAAGAAAACAGCAGATTACACTTATAGAAATCTGTATGTGTATGCAATGCAGCCCAACAAGTTAATAAAAGGCCAATGGCTTACTGTATGACCCATGTTTTTAATGGCGTGTACAAAAAGTTCATAATATCTGCCATATTTACATAATACAGAAAAGCATTGTTTAGCTAATCTCAAATGATCGATGCATAATGAAGAAAAAGTGGCTTGTCTGATGTATTAATCCATGCCCTTCAACTTTTGTTGGATAACATGGAAAGAAGTTTTGAATGCAATATAAGATACACGTGTTTGCAAGTATGTACACTCTGTTAGTTTTAACAGGAGATTATCAGAGGAGGTATAGTAACTGGTAAATGCAAGATTGCAAGATTGCATTTCATTGCATTGCATATTGCCGATGATTGCCTGACTGCTGGAATAAACACAATCGCACATTGCTGGAGGAATTGATGCGCTCAAGAGATAACATAGGTTAAGCATAAAAGAACAAAGGGCCACACCAAGATAACACCATCTTAGGCAGTGTGAGCCAGAACCAGTTTTCTTTACAACATGTACAGGAGACTCTCCACAGGGGGTTGCCCAGGATGATTGAACCCACAAAGGAAGGAGGGTGGGGCTGAGGTCAGTGGCTACTTAATCAAGGTATACTCAGCTCAGCTCACTTCTCTCTTTCATTAAGACTAGTACTGGAGACTTGTCGATCGAGAAGTCCTGCAGGATCAAACCTACAGTATTGCATTGTATTATTTTGTTCTGTTATGTTTTGAACTTAAGTTTTGCACCGTGCAGTTTGCATATGAAAGTATGATCTGTACTGTTTTGTTTTGAGCGTTCTTTTTGTTTCCGGAATTAAACCTGTATATGCTAATAAACCAAACTTATATCTGAAGAAAAGGACTGTGCATTTCTTTCATCAAAAAATAATTACTCACTACTTTTAAAAAAAAAAACTACATCAACCTCATTAAAGTTTTGTCTTATGTAACAGTTGTTCTTTCCTGAAATGGCAAAACAAGATTATTAGAGCTCTACATTTTAGCTGTAAGGTATTTATAATGAAGGTGATTGCTGGGAGTGTTGGGATCTACAGAAAGAAATGCAACTGCCAGATAGACAAGTGCAGCGGCATGACAATATTGCTTGTTTGTCTTCTGTTTGTGCCCTGGTAAAGATAACCACTGGCAGGTGTACAGTCTGTACAACCATCTTTGAGAACTCACTTTGGAGCACACAGAATCGTCGCTGCTGTAAAGGAGGGGGCAGATTTCTCGAAGGTGAAAGCTGATGGCGTCCACAGAGGCGTTGTCGCCGATGTAGCGGTTAATGAGAGCTGTGATGAGAGCTCCCATCAGCTCCTTCCCATGGATCACAATGTCCTTGAAGCTGATCAGTTTCATTTGCTCCTGAAACTCCTATTTTAAACAAAATGTTAGTTTATACAGAACACTGGAGTGACTTAAATCAAAACGTTGATAACAATGTTGCTCCACTTTTTTGTGAACATATTATAGTAACACACATCTTTGAAAAAAAAAGAAGTTGTTTGCTTTGTAATATTTAGTTATATTTTACTTTTAGAAAAAGTGGTTCCTACTGCATTTCGGTGTGAGGGCGTTAACAAATCTATTACCAAAAAGTTAAAAGCTTTAACTCCCAACTTACTGTATTTATTTATTTTTTTATCAATAATACAGTTTAATCTTTAACAACTCCTTATAATAGTTCCATAAATACTATTTTATGAATATTTTATTCATAAAAATAACTGATATGTTAAAGTTTGATGAATAGGGCTCTATATCTCAAAAGTACACTGAAGAACGCATAAGCAGAAATGTTTGGCTACATGTTTTCAAGTTATGGATGATTTACCCTATTTCTCAAAGCATTCTGCCCTGTTTTCTCTATGCATATAGCCAGTGTGACCTGAATATAAGATGTAATACAGAGTTATTGTAAAAACTCACCTTCTGCAGATCCGCTATGATAACGCTGAACTGATGGTCACAGATGAGTTTCCACAGAGCTAGTGTCTGGCACGTTCGATGAACCAGCTGCTGGATGCCCTGCAGGGAAATCTTCTCATAGGCCTGAGCCTCAGCTGAAAACACGAGAGAAAACATCGTTCACTTACACGGCAATGTTGCAGTTTTAGATGCAGCAACTTTCATAATGCCAGAAAGAAAAAACTGAGATTCAGTGTATGGAATGAACTCAAACAGCAAACAAGCTTCTCAGCTGAGCGGTCATTGTTCCTCGGTAGATTGCATATAAATTCTTACTGTAGGAGCATCGTAGGCTTTACACAAATATTTAGTTATCTGGATAATAAACCTGGTCTTACATGAAGCGTCCTGGCTATTTTGGAAAATAAAGCCAATTTACTCACTGTGGTATTTCCTCTGCAGATCCTGCTGTACTTGCTGCGAGCTCCCCCCATCTGGCCTCATGAAGCCCAAAAGTCTCTGCTGCAGGTTGGCAGGGGTACTGAAACTACAAAAAATACTCATTGCTTACTGAAGCTGATGCCACTAGAGAGGTATTTCATCCCATTTTGTCGCCAGACCTATCTTTGTCACAGTAATGCTAACTTCACTTCTCTGACAGTAAATGCATGATGACCCCATACTAACATTGAACAAGCCATCAAACAAAGACATTGCTATCACAAACATTTGCAGCTATGGTATATCAGACAAAATACATGATTGGGAAAGTTTGTGGTTCAAAGTCATTCACTATTTATTTTTACTCCAAACACTGTTCACTGCCTACCTTGTACTACCCAGAGATCCAGGAGTAAATTGAGAGTTTTTGTCCAAAAATTCCTTTAACCCATTCAGCTCGTGGAGCACCGATTCCAGGACCTTGGATGATACGCTGCTCTCAATCTGCAATTACAATTACTGGATTAAGACAAATACACAAAAACTAATTATTTTCACTGTATTTAGAGCTGCACAAACCGATTATTCAATTACTGAGACTGAGCTCTCCATATAAATCAGGTGCCGACAGTCAAGTGAGAGCCATTGGTGTTCATTGGGCTAATCTACCAACTGAAGTGAAAAAACAGCTGCTTGGATTTGTGATGACTGCTGCTTTTCATAGACTTTGTGGATAACGGCAATGCACACCAATCCAAGCAGCTGCTTATTCAGCAGGGTTCGACATTAACCATGGCCCGGTGGCCTGGGGCCTGTAGAGAGCGCAGTTTGGCCGGTAGTTATGAAGTACCACAGGTCCGACTGGGCCAGTTACATTTAACTAGTATAATATATATTGTACGTATGGCTTCAGTTTCATGAATCCCGGAAAAATCCAGTGTCAAAAAGCTGAAAATGAACTTACAAACCATTTTTTAAAAACATAACAACGAACTAACGAACAAAGCTTTTTGTAATTTTAATTCTTTTTTTATGTAAATCATTTTTGTAATGTTTTTAATCATGTTTATTTTAGTTATGACACCGTACTTTGTATTTTTATGTAAAACGTTTTGTAATGTCTGCAGGGTTCTACATTAACCGGGGCCTGTAGTTATGAAGCACCACAGTTACATGTAACTAGTATAATATATATAGAGCACATGGCTTCCGTTTCATAAATCCAGTAAAATGGGCCATTGTGTCACAAAGCTGAAAATTTATTTACAAACCATTTTTTTAAAAACATAACTACGAACTAATCCTAACTTTCCCGCCGCGCTTCATATTTGTTGTACAGTCAGAATAAGAGAATGCGTACCGAAGTGCTGTGTTGGTACTCGTTCCCGCGGCAAATCTTTTACAAATTGGGTTTTCTACAACTAAGCAACCAATAAGCCAAAAGGAAAGGACTGAAATCAATAAATCATAAAGAATGTAATTATAAAAAAAAATGAAGACGAACATTTAGAGTGGAGGTGTCATTATGACAGAGAAAAAAAAGTAACATTTTGCCTTGTTTGGCGTCAGTTTCCCAGACTTGCAGATAAAACAGCAGCTTTACTTGTGAATTCAACATTTCGTTTACATCATATCCAGTCTCATAGTAAGATATCCCGATGGATACCCAGATACGCAATCGAATTGTTTAACTTTTTGATTTGGGATCCGATGTGTTCAGGTAAGAAATGCCATTCACAATCTTTCCAGGGCTCGCTGGTATCACTCAGCAAGATTGGCGCTGACTCGGGAGAGGCTACACAAGCGACAACGCTCTAAGTAGGATTGTTATTATTTTGTATTGTGAATATTGTTTTAACAGTGTTTATGTTCCCGTTACTCCATCCATCCACAGAAAGTCAACAGTAGATGTTTTACATTGAACTACAGTCCAGAGTTAAAAAAAAAAACTCCTTTCCAACTCCAAGTATCTTGCCTTTTCTTATAGTCACTGCATTGTTGTGCTTAACATTTAGTATGTATTTATATTTATCATAATGTTAAATTACCTTTCTCATTTCAATGCTACCCAAGTTTGGATTACCGTACTTCTTTTAGCCCTTGCTATATACATGTTTAATGGCTGAAGTAACATATTGAAAGGCTTCATTTGGCCACTTTCTTTTGAGACATGGGCTCTCTTTGGTTACCATACAGTTAGAAACATACTGAAAATAAAAACCATCATGAAAAAATATATAAATATATTGGGCCAGATAAAGCATCCGTAAAAACACTAGCTCAGTGGCCCGAGGGGCCAGTAGTTAAAAAAATAAACATAGAGCCCTGTTTAGTTTTTCACTTGAATGTCAGCACCAGATTTCTATGGTGAGCGCAATCCAAACAATTGTTTTGTGCGGCACTAACACGCATATCCACAATGGAATGGCTCAAGCATCTACTGTTGTCTGTTTTTTTTTTTTTTAATCTTATGGCAAACACAGAGGCAAGATGAAAAAGTGATTACTTACAGTGGTGACCACCTGGTTTCCTGTGTTGAAGGTTTTTTCTATTCCAATGCTTCCATCCCAGATATTACTGGAAAAACAAGAAAAAAAATTCTCGTCTGCCATCAAAAACAACACTAAATAATAAAAATTGGGTTAATCATATTAAAATCTATAAGTCAGTCAGTTGTCACATTTAAAGGTTTAAGTTTTTTAGTGTGACTGGGCAGTAGGCCTGTTCTTCTTACCCCAAGATTCTGGTAAAGTAAATGCAGATGCCGTTGTGCTTCCCTGAGAACACCACCTCAGGACCAGCCATGGCTGCGAGGGGTCCCCCAGCTTGGACCGCAGGCGACGCCAGGATGAATGGGGTAGACACACTCTGGGGCTGCACTCCTGAGAAACAAACATAGAAATAGACTTAACTGAAAGCATAGCAAAACAGATAGGCTCCTAGAACTAGTGAAGGTGAGGAAAAATAAAATTATATATATATATATATATATATATATATATATATATATATATATATATATATATATATAAAAATTAGTACCTGGAGCTGGTGTAGCCAAGAAGCTTGGATTGGGGAGTGGGCTACCAAAAGGTAGAGGGGAACCTAAAACACAAGCATGACAAGAAAAACATAATGTGTTTATATAATTGAACAGGTTTCTGCATATAATATAAGGACAATCAACAGAAATTACAAATTACATTTTAAATAAAACTGCATAAAGTCTGTTAAAACAATCAACAAAATCTCAATACTTTGTAAGAAAAAACAAACACTTAAAAATAAGCAAACTTTCTCCCATGTTAACCATGCAACAAGTGGCATTTACTTCTCTGAACTTTTCGCCTCATTTCCCCTAATTAACTCACCAGGAACAGGAGAGCTGAAGATGGGTCCCACATTACTCGGAGCAGACAGTGCTGACGGAAAGCGCATCTGTGCTTCCCCACCATACCTAGTGATGTGACATTTATATTAAAAAAAATACCTTGCTTTAAGGTTGTACTGGTTACGGAAAAAGGTGGCAGCCTGTGGTTCAGATTTGTTCCCCCATAACATTTAACTTGCATTCATTCTAGGGTGAAACACAGAGACTCATGGCTCCTAACTATTAACAACTTCTCTATTTTAAGTTATCATCTTAGAAATTAATGCAGTTTCCTATACATCTGAAGGTAGACATGAATCCTACCTGAAGAAGGCCCGAGTGGCCCAGACTGCCACTTCTCTATCATAGGCTGCTGTGGAGCAGGAGAGGACCAGACAGGTAGCACATGCCTGCTCTTCCTGGAGAAAGAGGAAGTCACAGAAAACACTTAAACACAGCAGACCATCAAACTAACTAAACTATATTAAACTGAGAGCAGACACTTTTTTATTTTTTAATGCTAGCCTAAGCCAGGACCTCTAGTGAGTGATATTCTTGATGTATAAACCCAACATAAAAAGAAGCATACCCTGTGCAGTTTAAAAAACCTCTCAATCTCCTCTCCCTCTCCCCCAGCATTGCTGACAAGAAGATGTCTGAGCTGGTCGACAGGGCGGAGCTTGTGGAAAATGTGACTTCCCTGCACGCAAGAAAGGAAAGCATTTAATATAATTATTATTGGCAGGATAGATCCACTGAGATAAAGGGATGTCCTCCCCTGGTTTAAATGATTGTGGAACTGAATAAATAAGCCAGGCCAGAATTATTTTGAACTGTAGTATTAAGACAGTTTATGCATGACACCATATCACCTCTGCTCTTCTTTAAAACCTTGGTCAGGACAGCTTAGCATTTCCAGGGCTGGCCTCAGCACCGGGCAACCACCCAGGGCCCTGATGCCAGAGGGGGGCCCCCCACACACATACAGAAATAAAATTAGCCAGCTACCCTACACAAGCAACCTTTAGGGCTAAAAAGTTATCACTAGACTAAACCAAACTGTATGCGTGCAGTACAGGCAAACTTTTCAGATCTCCCCTTTTTTCTTTTCGCTTTTCCTGCTTATGTCCTGTTCCTTTAGTCTGAACTTTTCTCACCCCCTATTGGCTTCCGTCTTCCTCAGGTCTTTGTAAAGTCGAACGCTACTGGCCGTTCGCGACATACGATTATACAAATGTGTCAATTAAAGACATTCTCTAATTGGCACATTTACTTTCCAACAATCAAGACTTTCTTGACAAGCGTTTTGTTGAACTTCATTATCATAATGCCTATTACACTTATGGGCTTTTAAACCATCAAAAATTAAACCTGCTGAACATCTGGAACCTCCAGATAAAAAGAAACACATCTGGATTTCAAAAACAGAAGGAAAAGAAAGCAAATTAAAACTGCAGTAAGTACACTGTCAAATTTTCTATGTAAATTAAAAATATATATTATTTCTGTAAAGTGCGTGTTCTGTTTTCTGTTAATCGTGTAGTAAGTAGGCTACAGTAAAAAATAAAAATATAATATTTTGCTATTTTCACCCAAGACGTTAAACACCTAAAAGAATAAAATACCTTTGCTGAGAGTAGGACAAACTTTTTGGGTGACAGGATATGCTGTTGTACTACAATGGGAGAATCTGTTATTGGAATCAGATCTTTATTGAGAGGAGTCACAATCTTTTCAGTCTTTGAGTCTTCAATGGCAGATAGAGCCCAAGAGTGTCCATCCACATGTGACGTCATCTTAAAAATAAGACACATTTTTAATAAACCATCCACCTTCCACATGCTGCAATAAACTAGGTATAAACTTCATGATACTTTTAATGTAACCATGAAAGAGCATATTTCTGACACAAAAAAATGTAAAAAGGACATGGTACCTATAAATAACCAAGGCTTTAAAAAGAATATTCTCAACTCTCAAAAGCATAACATTCAAGACTTTATTTTCACTCAGGTGACTTTTTAAATTTATTTTTTACCAAAGCAAATTACTACTAATTACTGCATCTGCACAATTTTTTTCAGAAAGGAGAAACACACCCAGTAAAGTTACCAAACCAGAAATAAACAAGTAAGGCTTTTATTTATGGGTTTGAATGAAGTATTCATTTGTTTGGTATTCTTTAGATGTTTAATTGGTGTTTTTTCCATTCATGAAAGTACTAGGTAACACATGCCCCTTAGATTGTATTTGTTAAGTGTGCTGAATAGAACACAAATGGAGGACGACTCAGACATAGTCCCACTGCTTGTAACACAGGAAGTGAACTTAAGAAAAATTGCTACTACTGAAAACTGTGTTCGTTTCTACCTGTGCTTCGATCAGGGGTTTCTGAAACGGGAAGGAGTCGTGGTTGATGCACCACAGGATATCACTGTCTTCAGTTTCTGAGGCTGCCATCAGTAAAACCCCTAAAAAGGAACAGGAAATCAGTTTATGGCTTTCAAATGACAACCACAGAACTAAGTTACAGGTGCTGGAAAATGGAAGACTAAGGAATCACTTTTGCTTTCTTTGATTATTGAGGGAAAAAAAAAAAACAGCTTTTGTTGCCCGACATGTAATATTATTTGATATTATTTTTACATCTAAACATGGTGTATTTATATCTTTGATTTGGTATACTTTATATCTTTAAACATTGGTATATCTTCACTACCAATGAAATAACTGCAACTCCTGTTAAATAGGAATATGGGAAGAGATCTCTAGTTCAAGTCCCAAAATGTAATTACAATTGTTTCTTTAAAAACAAAAGACAAACAACTTATATCACTGTGCACATTCTGGAAAATGCAACCAGGTTTATTCCACTCTGCCTGCAAATCAGCAGAACCTACCTTTGCTATACAATGCTTTATGGACCTTGGATGGTTTCTGCAAAGTTGCAGAGGCGGAGAATCCTGGAGGTAGACGCATGTGAACCAGCACTAACATGTATGGGCGGGCCATGGGCTGCTTGAATGGGGTTGTGCTAAAGTACAAACGAACTCCTAAAAAGATTTTAGAAAAGAATACGTCAATAAATGCATAATGCCGGTAAATAAACAAACACAAACATTGACAATTTTTAAAAAATAGAGTATTATAGTGGTGGAAAACATAATTTGTTAGCCTTTGGGACATAAAAAGTTCAAGATCTTAAAAAGTTCAAGATCTTAATAAAAATAAAAAAATAAAATAACTAGTGTACCTCATCTGCTAAAACCTCAGTTTGAATGGTGAGAAGCACTATAAGGTTATTATATTTTTAATAACTAGGCACCTCTTTTTCTTATGTATTTTTCTTATTTTTTTTTGTGTGTGAATGTTAATGTTAATCCAAGTACACAAGCACTATTAGTATCAATATCCATCTTCAAACATGACTAGAATTCCAATTGCTCTGCTTCAAAAATGCATTGTAATGTACAGCACTTCCTACCTGCATGTGTAACAGCCAGGAGTTGACAATCTATAGATTCTGATCTCTCAATCACTGCAATATGAACGATTGGCTTGAAAATAGAGCGGTCTATTGTCCTGAGAAAACGAAACACATTAACACAGTATTAAGGTATCGCAACAGTTGTAGCTCTTCAGTGAAGTTCAGTTAGCTACTCCCTAAGCAGGATTTTGAACAGTCTATATATTAACCTTGCAATATTCCCAGCTGCAGATACTATGGAGTTCTGAGACATAGCTGCCACCCTGCTCATTCCCTGTCCATCCAAGCCAAGGTCATAAACCTAGAGGATACACAAGCACATTTCTCATCACATCACAGGCCATGGCCACCTTCATTAAACTCACGTTTATAAAGCATTATTGTGCTGGTAAAAGCATAGAACAGCAATGTATTTATTTGGCACATTAATGGTTAATGTTTTTTTTTTTTTTTTAATGCCACTGCCTTTTGTGCTTATATACACCACCACGAATTAAATTTAAATTTAGAGCAAAAAGCAGTGGCCTACCTGAATGAGTCCTTTTTCTGAACGGGTGTACAAAGTGTTTCGAGAGTTGTCAACAGCAATCTGGACAATCGGATCTGCAGGACGAAGCAAACGCTTGTCAATATGCAGCCAAACCGTTACCTTAGCAGATATACTATAAAATCAAAGATATGCATTCCTGTTTGGTGTAAAAAAGGTTTTACACAGAATCTTGAGAACTTAATGATGACTTACCGTCCTCTGAGAATGTGAACTGCAGCACGGAGGGAACAAGGAAGGACAGAGTGCTTTTCGAATGGTTTATCTTTCTGCAGCGCTGACTAAACCAGCCAGCCTCAGCCTAAACGCAGACAAAAAATAAATAAATAAGTGTTTTCTGTAAAACATTCTTGACACTTAAATGCTCAACAACTTGGAAAGAGTGTGTACTTCCGCCCCCCCCCCAAATTCTGAAATGGGGATTGCCAAACTAGAATGCAGAAAAATTTAAGAAATCCACTTTCGTGGGTTAAACAAACATAAATCCCACCCAGTCATTCTGCAGTGCTTGATAATATATACACCACGTTGATCTTTTGTCTATTACATATTCTTGGCTGCCTCAATAAGTACCAAAGCACTAGAAAAAACACAATTAAACCAGTCAGGAAGAGCAAAATATTTATTACGCAAGCAGCATGGTAAAAAGATTATGTTCTTTTCTTACCTGGTAGGCAATTTCATACAAACAACCATCTTTTCCTGCCAGGAATATGCGCCCATGGTCAGTGGAAGTGATGGCAAGCAGGTATGTGTTATCAGTGGGAATAGAGTAGAGTGGGTCAGGGAGTAGCTGCATTCCTCCAGACATGCTGTCATTCAGAACTCCAGAACCTAGCAGAGGGGCATTTTTATGTTGATCACATGTTTGTGACTTTACAGAATGTGTGAGAAAAAGTAGTGGCAACACACATGAAAATAAAAAGTATGAAAATGTGTATTTGACTACACCTTCTCCTGTAGCTGGTGCTAATAACAATACAATGCTATTATTATCCGCTCTGCGGATCCACAGCGAGGCCACCAGAGCTATAGTACCCCAGGACAACACAGATCTGACGGCTCCACGCTGATGCGCGATGAGCCATGGATTCTCCTGCCGACCTAGGCCCTCCCTACCCGGGCAGCGCTCGGCCAATTGTGCGCCACCCCCTAGGAACTCCCGGTCACGGTCGGCTGTGACATAGCCTGGACTCGAACCTGCGATCCCCAAACTATAGGGCACATCCTGCACTCCACGTGGAGCGCCTTTACTGGATGCGCCACTTGGGAGCCCTAACTACTTTGTTTTTAAAGTTGTAACTCATTCTATTCACATAAATACATCATAGTTGTGTGTAGGTGTATCCCTAATCGGATGCCTGTTTAAAATTTTAATTAATCCTTTCAAACGTTTAACCGCAATACAAAAATAAAACTCCCAAGCATAGTATTTTACTAAAGGTCATAACCGATAAAGCAGTATCTCGATTAACTGTAAACCAATGTACCTGAATGCTGTATGTGAACACCAATGTAAAATCTGAAAGAAATTTAAAAATAAAACACAAAGAACTAACACTAAATCAAGTCTACTTTCTCAGTGAAAATGTGTCTAAACAGCAAATGTTTTCATCCATTAAATGTACATTTACAGCCATAGTTTAAAACTACAGCTTTTCTATTAGAAAGACATAATGAGAAATTCCACAACACAAAGCACATTAGAATGAACCTACCTGCCTGGGATCCAGGGAAGCTCAGTCCAAGAATCACTATATCTACAGGAGTAGCCAAAACCAGCAGGTATTGAATATGAGGCTGAAAAATTCCTGTACAGGGACAAGACCAAAACTCCAGTCAAACTCTAGTGCTAAAGAAGTTCTAATTTTATGTAAACACATCATTTTAGAATACCATCTATTTGTGACAGTGTGTATTTTTCTTTTAAATAAAAATGAATAATAAAGGTTTAAAACTAGACTGATCAAAATACACCAACCCCTCGTTATATCGTCCCCTCGCTATGCTGCGGATTCGGATATATTGCGGTCCTGGAGCTGGCTCCCCATTTTTACAGTCTAACTGCGCATGCCTTAGCTACAATCTACATAGACAATTTCACTTAGAATTATTGTTTGTTTTATTTTTTATTGCACATCACGAACTAAAATATACAGAACAATTAAAAACAAAGCATTAATATCGTACTGTTATCATATACACACGCATTGCACAATAACACAAAGCAAATTAAATATCTACTTGCTGAAGCGTTTTTTTAAGCAATGCACTAGCAAAAGTCACAGTGCAGTGACGTCAGCTCCCAAGCAACAAGCCTCCTATGTTGGGAATGGATTCTTTCAATGCAGCAGTTTGAGCGTTTGAGAAAAGAGAATAAGATTCATGAAATTAATTAGAAACTTAAGTTCATGAGAAGCACTTACCCTCTGCAGTACGAACTGAAATGGTGTGCTGCTTTTTATATGAAAGCAGGTTGCATAGAGGATTTATATTGGACCATGATACCCACAATAAAACGGTGGAGTGGTTATACAGTACTTGTTAGCCTATTTGTTTTTCTATGGGTCTGCCTATATCGCAGCCCCTGATGTATAGCTGATTTACATTGGACCCCGACATCTGCGATATATCGAGTGGTTGGCGTTTCTAATGTAATAACAGAATATGATCATATTACCTTCCTTCGGCTTTACAAGACCCACAGACAATATGGTTTCACTCAGACCATCAAAATAAGCAACGTCACCTCTGTAGGATAAACAAAAGGAACACATGCTGTTGGGATTCTGGGCTTAATATTGGATTTTTCCTGTATATTTTGCTCATCTCTGAGCTTAACATTGTATACTGCACATACCCATCCTCATAGTTCCACATGAATATATCACTGTCAATGGTCAGCCATGCCCTGCTTATCTCTGGGAAAACACCCATCATGCAGTTACATTGCATATCTAACACTTAGTTAAGGCAAAAACAATAAATCAGCATTTGGAAGGTGTTAATATCACTATTCTGACTTTGTTATACAAATTCTGGAATTTTGCAGACACACACAGCAGGGCTGGAAATAAGATTCCTACTGCATAGCAGTTTCAGCCATTTCAGGTTTTAATATGTGTTTGATCAGACCCAGTGTACAGGTAACAAGCTCAGATGTGTCTAAATTAAACTCACAACAAAACCAGGAATGGCTCAAACTGCAATGGGAGTCTTATTTCCACCCCTGCACAGACAAGTAATGCTTAGATAATACTGTGTTGTGGTTTAAATACCTAGATACAATCATTAATATATGGTAGTGGTAAGTGGGTTGACAAGGTTTAATTTTAATCCTCCCAAAAATTCCTATAATAATCCGTTACAAAGTTGTCCTAGCGCCACACTTAGTGCTCTACAACAAATTGTCCAAAAAGAACTAAGGGATGGGCTAAAGGATGGATAACCTAACATCTACAGAAAAGTCTGTAACTGTACTCTAATCTAGCTGGTTTCACGACCCAGAACTAATCTGGGACCACCTAACGTTACCCTGTGTACAGTAGTCCAAGCCAGTGAAACCAGCCGAAGAAGAAAGAACTAACAAACTTTTTTTTCAAAATTAACAAGGCTTTCTCAAAGACATAATCCAAGGATACGGCTAAACTGCTCCACTAGTTCAGGAGGCAGCGGCACTCTGCGGACAGCGCTGATCTCTGGGAGGCTGGGGAAACTCATCACACCAGGACCTTGCAGGGGGTAATCCATATCTGAGATACCGGACGCAGACGGCGTATCTGTTAAAAAGAGCGTGAGAAACAATTGTTAGAAAACCCATTTAGTATACAGTTGTAGTCAAATGTTTACATACCTCAATGGAAATTTAGAATTGCTAGAAATTTACTGAAAACAAACAAGTATATTAAAAATCTTTTGAAGCAAGTGTTTTGCTTTTGTTTATGAGGGGGAAAAAGTTACAAGAAATAGATGTCTATTTATATTTCAGGAATTATTTTTTTTTGCAAAACTCCAAAAATGCTAATTGAAAAGTATTCATACCCTGACAAGAAAAAATAAAATTAATAGCTAGTTGAGTCACCTTTAGCAATAATAATCTCTTTTAAATGATTATAATTTGTCAATGACATTTTGGCTTTAGTAATTTTTTACCATTCTTCAATGCACAATTGTTCCAGTTCATTCAAATTCCGAGGACTTCTCTTGTACACAGCCTTCTTCAATTCATACCAAAGATTCTCAATCGGATTTAGATCGGGATTTTGACTAGGCCATTCCAGAACCTTGATTTTATTCTTCTTTAACCATTCTGAAATAGATTTTGATGTGTGCTTTGGATTGTTGGTGTGCTGGAACATCCAATTGCGCATAAAAACCAAGTTTTATAGCGGAGGGCCAATATCTTTTGGTATGCTATGAAATCCATTTCACCATGTATTGGAACTATGTGCCATTAGAGGAAAAACAGCCCCATAGAAGGATATTACCACCTCCATGCTTAACAGTAGGCATGGCGTTCTTTTCTTTGTACGCCTCACCAGACTTTCTCCAAACGTAACAACTACCAGCATGTCCAGACAGCTCGATTTTTGTTTCATCACTGCAAAAATCCTACATCCATCATTCAAATGCCATTTTGCAAACTTTAAGTGATTGTCCTTGTGATGTTTTCCTAAGAGTGGCTTTTTCCTTGGCCTGTGACCATTGAGACCTTCACTATGCAATACTCGACCTATGGTTGAAATGGAAACCCTAGTCCCACTTGATTGTCATTAACCTTCCTCACAATTCATGTACTTGTTCTTGGTGAAAGAAGCTTCTTACTTCCAGACTGATGGAGCGTTGTAACAGTACCATCAGTCTTGTACTTCTTGACAATAGAAACAATAGCTGAAATTGGGATACTCAAATGCTTGGATATCTTCTTGTACCCTTCTCTAGCTTTATGACAATAAATAACGTTCTGCCAAAGGTCTTCAGATAGCTCTTTACGTTTTACCATACTGACTTATTGGTATTGACAGCAATCATCCTATGCCAAATTCCTTTTATATTCTCTAAAAATGTTTACCTGCAATCCAGCATTTTCTAAGCTTTTATAGAACTAGATTCTGTATGATCATACTGAAATATCTCACACCTTGTAGACAATACTATCATAGCATCAAAGGGTATGTAACTTTTCCTCATCCACAAAAGCAAAACTTGTGCCACAAAAGATTTTTCCTAAAATTCTTTGTTTTCGAGATTTTTTTTTTTTTTTTTTTTTTTAAGAAATTATACATTTCCTTTGGGGTATGTAAACTTTTCACTACAACTGTATACTGTACTTTCTGCAAGGTTTTATTTTTGCAATAGTTGTGCGTACTAAGTACATTTACGTAATAAGTGACTTACTATTCAAACTGACAAATCTTACAGTTACTGTACACTCACTGCCAGTATAATGTTATAAAGGATATGCTTTTTTCTGTCAGAAATAGCAAACTACACTAGAACCTACAACAATAGTTTCCAAACTGATTAGAAAAAGCATATGCCCTCACAGTTAAAGGAGAAAAGAGGGTTCATCCCATCACTGGGTTCTGCATGATATTACAGACAGTGGAGGCCACTAGTGCAACTTGAATTGTAAGAGTATCTACATTGGTATATTATTTGAATCTCCTATAACATGAGTAAAGTGCTTTTCTCACTGTGAGCAATGACACCGAGGAGCTCCGAGAGGTCCGGGTAACAGCGATCATCCTGAAGGTGCCGGCTGATGAGTCTCCCCGTATTTTCTAAGGCTTCCTGGACCGCAGCGGTGGGGGTGCTTGCACCCAGAACAGAAGGCATGTTGGGAAGCTAAATCCACCTGTTTTAATATGTTAAAGGGGGAAAAAAAACACTTGTGGGTAATAGCGAAGGTACAGTTAAGCCTATAGGAAAGCTATAAAGAGTTTGCATACTTAAAATTGGATTAACAAACATCAAACCAAAACAGACCAGCCCCAAGGGGAGTTAAATTATTGTTTAAAACTGTGTATAATAGAACACAGCAGCATACAGTTTATTATAGCAATTCATTTTCACGCCCTTTTTATTCAAATGACGCTAATGCAACTTGTGAGTTTTTTTTTTTTCTGTAAATCTCAGTAATTCCTACTTCACACACAATTCCTATCAACCTTTGCTCAACAAACATGTATTGAGTAACTTATTGCACAGCTAAATAATTTGACACGTAGCGCTTTGGCTTCTCAAATAAATTAAGATAATTTCCATCACAATACAGTATGCGAGTTATGCACACAACTCTTTTTTTATGTGATGGAATAATCATAATAATATTTTATTTATTTAATTAATCAAAAGCTCCAGGTCAATGAAAATTGAAAGCGTTAACAGTTTATGTTAGTAATCTATGTAACACGAAGGCCTGCTTAGTTTTTACTGTAATTCTGGTATTACCGGTAACTCTTTCCATCTGATTCTGGCATTGCAAGCCTTGTGCGGAAACATGCTTTCTAACGTTAACTGAACAAAATTGACGCGGATTTTTACGCATGTCATATATTACATTGGGCAATCTAAACATCCCGTTACCTGAGATAGCCAGATAGTAAAAGTCGAATATATCCTGTTAAATTACAGTTCTTTACTCTACTTTCTCCACTTGTCTCCCTGTACTACCCGTGTGTATCCCGCCAGCCTCACGCCGCTGCGAGGGTGAAATGTGAAGGTTCACTCCAGTAGAGGAGACGGAGAGGTGACTCTACCGCCTGGCTCACTGCACAAGCAGCGCCGAGCTCAAGCCACACCGTGGCTGGAGGACTGCAACGAATGAAGCATTACAGCATGGTACTACCGGTTATTGACATTACTGATGTATGTTTAATTGAAATCAATACGACGAAATAATTTCATTCATATCTCTCTCTCTCTCTCTCTCTCTCTATATATATATCTATATATATATATATATATATATATATATAATATATATATATATATATATATAGATAGATAGATAGATAGATAGATAGATAGATATATAACGTACTTGTTTCCCTAGACTACGAATTAAAGTGCGACATTTAGTTGGTCAGTTTTTATGTCTTAATTGGCACCTACAGTAAACATCAACAACTGCACTCAAGGTGCGGAGCTCTAGTCATAACCAACAACCCCCAGACGATGGCGCTGCATAGACTCTACATTACATTTTGTTTCAAAGCCGTTCTTCTTTTACAACGTATCGTTGTTTAGCCGGTTTGTGTAAACTTGTAAACTAACAACATGGAGCAGCAGGGGGAAGACCGAGACCAGAGTAAGAGTAAGAGTAATAAGGGTTTCTTTCATCTTTCTTTTTTTAATTATTATTTTGAAAAATGTTAAAAGAATACCAGTGAACTAAATGCACAGCATTGCAATACATATTAAACCAATTTGATATTTTAAAAATAAAGACACATCACCCGAGTTAACGTCTTAATGACCCAAATTTACTAAGTAGTTGAATCACAAAGTGCTGGTGTAACCTCGTAAGCAAACGACTTGATGATACTCATATCTATAGCTGATAGAGATATCAGTTTTATTTAGAATTGTGTGTCGAATGTATTCACACTTATTAAAACATCCAGCGCCTCTACTAACCGGATTCAGCATTTAAATACTGAAATGTAATATTGTTAAAGATATATGTCAGAAATACTCAACCATCCAGTTTTCCTTAAAAAAACAAAACAACAACAACAACAAAAAAAACCTCACATACAGTCTGCTGTGTCGTATTCCATCAGCAATTCCGCTCGATATCATTACAAAAACCTGAAATAAAAATGTATGAATGGAGATTAATCTAGTCTGCTACCCCATTTTCTTGTGCCCCGTAGTTGTGTTAGTCGGCTTTACACTATACTAAAAGCTTTCTATACTACACTTTAATGATTTGCCATCCGTTAATGATTGGTCAGTATTAAAACATGCAAGCAAAGCTTTTGTGTGTGATCTTTCATGATTTTCTCTACATTTCTATTTCAGCATCTGGAACTGCTGGCAATGACACAGATATTGCTTCAGTCATGGGCTTCTCAGGGTTTGGTATGTTTCAGTTGGAAGAACAACTCATAGATAAATACTGTAATCATAAATATGTATAGCAACCTGTTATGAAGGTGCGGCACTAGCTATGGGAGAATGCTATAGTGTATTAATTAGTGTAGCTTACATCGGTGTAAGCGTTTTGTTTCACACTCATCCTTTCAAGAGAAAGCTGCTTTTTTGGTCCCTTAAAAAAAAAAAAAAAATGTCAATAAAAAAAAGAAATAGCAGTTATCTTAATTGATTGTTGTACTCTTGTTGTTTAGAATCACTTAGTATGTCATTTTATATACTCAGTTTCAGTCCTCACATTCTGGTGACAAAAAAAAATCTCACTCTGATATTTAAAGCAAACCTGTAGTCTGTATGTAAGCAATACTGGAAAGTCAAAGAAATGCAACTAGTACTGTAGGACAAGTGTGGAATGTATTACATGCACTGGGGGCAGTGTTGCATTGATAGATTAATGGTTAAACGTTAGTCTTACGTTTTAGGCACTGCTTCATTTGGTGCCAAACTGGTGCGCTGCTGCTACTTTCTACAGTTGTTGAGTGTTCTGTATGTTATTGATAAGTACTGTAATAATAACAAGTAGGAACAGGAGTTAAAAAAGGGATAAGCTGTTTTCAATAAACTGTATTCTGCCATAATGTCTTGCACAGAATGCGTTTGAGCTATAATAAAACCCAACTCTGAGGGAATTTAACATGGAATGCAACTGTTGACCTATATTTAAAAAAGAAAAAAAGAACAATCCTTTGCCAGATTTTTGATCAACTAGATATGTCTAATATTTTCTTTCTGAAGGAAAAAAAGCCCGGACATTTGATCTGGATGCAATATTTGAGCAGACCAGAAGAACTGCAATTGAAAGAAGCCAGAAAGTGACAGGTAAGTCTTTAAAACTAACTCTAGTTTGCTGTTTGAAGAATACTTTTTTTTTTCTGGCAAAGTTTTATAATAACTTTAGCAGTACCGGAAAATGTAGATCTGTTAAACAATCTTATTGATTATGTTCTTAGAGCAGCGAGAAATGAAAGATGCTGAAAAGCAGAAGCAAGCGTTAATGATAGGGGATTCTCACACTGGCAAGGCTTCTGTTTCTGGTGGTAAAGCACGCCCTGGTATGTCATCTTCCAGGTAAGAAAGTCTTTGAATATAACTGCCTTTTTGAAACCAATTCTGTACAGTATTAGTATGTTTTGGTAGATAAATGTATTACGTATTTATACCTAAACTGTATGGTATGACTTACTGTGATATGAAACTGCTGAATGTGACACATCTTGGAAACTAAAATGTGTAGCCATAATTGTAGTTTCTTCAGTGACTCCACAAGTGAGTATATTAATTTCTTCTCTAATAAGAATAATTGTATGCACTGCAGTTTATAGTTCATTGCACGCTGAATTGGTTCTGTCATTTGCCATCCATAGTGTAATAAATGTCGTGGGGTTGTTCTGTTTGAAATCAACATGCAAGAGTTGTCATCTTAGATTCAGGAGATACTAGCTGAGAGAAATGGGTCATTAAGAGAAGTAAAGAAAACCAACTTTGTACAAACACATGATGTTCTATTTGAGCTACATATACGGTATGCTTTTCATTTGCGCATCACTCAAAATATTATAAAATCCCATCACACCGATCAATCTTTGTCGTTTGACCTTGATTGCCAAAAAAAGCCTGTTCTGATTTGAAGTCAGATGTGTACTGTTCTGTCATCCAGTAAGGTGCAGATAAAGTTTTATCTTGGGCTGTCTAGAAGAAGATATCATCATTGAGCATAGAGTGCATGTGCTGAGACAGGGGTGTCCTGAATATTTCACTTACTTTAAAGCACCTGATAAAATGTAAAACTGAGATTCTTTTCTCAGTGGTACGCTTCCTATAGTTACTGAGATAGAGTAATCCTGTAGTAGCTGTCTTTTAATTAGTTTTCAACAGATGTCAATTTATTGTTATTTAGATTTAGTTTATTTAACTGCTGTGGTGTAAGTGAGTGGAGTTTTAATTGAGTGAACCCTGTTGAACCCCACATGACTCCATTGTAAAGGTGATGTTGCAGCTGAAGGATTTTAAATAAATATGGGTTCTTAGTTTTGTAAAATAAATGAACTTATGTATCATTAATTGCCAATATGCTAGTATAAATGAGATCTTCAATATCAGTGGATCTTTTAATGGTTAAACAAATATAACTAATTATATAGAAAGTATATTGTGGTGGGTGTTCTAGCAGCCAGTAAGTAGCCCACATGGTGTCTAAAGTCTGTACACAAATTCATACATTTTTCGTAAGCAGTCCTCTTTGGGTGAACAAGAATTGATTTAAGGTCAGCAGTCACACTATCCCTGCATAAATGCACATTCCAAGCTTAAACCTGCAAGATGAAAAATGTTCCTTTTTAAATTCTAATACATTCTTTCTTTTCATGAAAGACCTCATTCTGACAGCAGCAGTGATAGTGAAGATGATTCAGAGGACGAATTGATTGGCCCCCCTCCCCCAGGTCAGCTGTCTAGTCGAAGAGCAGCAGAGGAGGATGAGGAATTTGTGGGGCCTCCTCTTCCTCCCGGGTACAAAGATAGTGACGAGGAGGAGGAGGAGGAGGAAGATGATGTAAGTTTATCCAGTTTTAATGTTTTTTTAATATTTGTCCAGTAAGTAAGACTTTCCTTAAACAAAACCTGTTGGGTCTTTCCATGACATGTCACTCTACCACCTCTGGTCTGCACCAAACACTGATCACAATTTTAAATGGTTCCGTTTGTAGTAATTAAGGCCATGGAACAGAGATCTGGACTAGAATGGCCACAATTGCTTACCCTGAACAGTTTTATGACAATGGATCAGTTTCCAGGCCAACTGAGGTCATGTGTTATTGCGTTTTTGTAAGGATGAGCTAAAGTGCAGTGTAAAATCAAGCCAGTGGTCGCCTCTGGTTCTGTGATCAAGAGTTCCAGCTGGAGCAGCAATCAAACAGCAAGTTGCTTGTTTTGTTACTGTGCCACACAGGCTTGGGCCCTTTACTTTGGAATCTGGTGTGTGTTCGTCACTTCTAGACAGTGATCCATGCAGCCTGACTGCTTTTGTAAATAATAAGTCATCAGCTCATGTAAATAATCTGTTTTTGCTGCATAAGAGCTCAATCAGGACGCAAGTGACAGATGATGGAACATCTGGGTTGGTGGTCTTCAGTTTCTGCTTTCAAACACAAACCTTTTTATCAGATAGACATATAGGAACAATGTAAATATTAGCAAGTTTAATTTCTGTTTGTTTGTTTGCCTACTCTCCAAGTTTTAATATACAGACATTTTAATGTAACAGATTTATTGTCACACAGTAACAAACAAAACTATAAAACAACTGTGTTGACAATATCATAAAAGTGTATAGCATTTTCTTGAATTCTCATTTTTCGTAAGCATTATACAAACAGCATACGTGATCACATTACTGTGCATCTGGATATTTCTTTTGGCTTCTCAATCTATTATGCCCCGCTGGAAATGCATGTCCTTGTAAATGGAGGGATAGTGGAGGTGTTATTCTTCTGTAATTTACCAAAAAAGAACCGTTTATTGAATTGTGATTATACAGGGTTAGGACATTCTTTAGCACAAGTAATTGAGAGTATGGTATAATTTGTAGTTTGTCTATACTTACTGTATGTCACACCTATGTTTTTACAATTCGAGACTTCAGGATTTAAGGAGTTGCCTGTCAGTCTGTCTTTATGTATGTCAAATTCTTTAGACTGATCAAAACTAAAATAACATTAGCTTGCATCTCATCTATCTTTGAGTGACCCAGATCATCACCACTCAGACTCGTGTGTCAATTGATATTTTAATTTTTAATTAATGCATTACATTTTTATCACAAAGATTGGAAGTATTGTGTATTTTCTTACAATATTATGGAACTGCTACTTACAATTAAAGGTAGAATGTGGCATGAGGATTTCTGATTTCTACGATTTCGCTGATGTGTGTTAAATGATGTAAAGCTGTTGCTCGCTGTGGTGCAATTGCTAAGTGCAATTGAATATGTAATATAGGTTTATTAAATAGAGTTTCAAAAAAGTGGAAATTGAAAAAAAATCAATATGTTAATAAGCTTTTCTTTTTTTTATATAATAATAAAAATTGTCAATTTTCCCTAGTATCCTTGAAGTTGCCATGCTGACCAAAGGGCCATGGTGAACTGAGCACTATAAATTTATTCTCAATCTTGGGTCATGTTCTACATGTATGTGAAATTATAATACAAAAAATAATTCATAAGAAAAGGCAGATTCCATTTCATTGTGTGTTGTAATGTAAGATTAACTGGGTTGCGCTTCCTGATTACATATCCCCACATTTTCAAGATGCTTGAGTAATAAATGTTCAAGAAGTTAAGAATCATGGTTAGTGAGGTCTAGGTTTGTCCAGTGGGACCTGGTTTGTTTGCAGTAGGGCATCTGCAGTTTGTGTATATAGCTTTTGATTTTTATTGTTTACAAACAAGTATGTAATAAAACTTAAAGTGCTCGTCACATTTGCAGCTGTGTAGTTATGAATTTCAAGGAACACCATGTTTGCTGCTGACAGGATCCAGATGCTGGGTTCTTCTGGGCTTGTCATTTTGTTCTTAGAGTGCAGTAGTGCTTTAAAGAGGAAATATATTTGGTGTTTTACATTTGATCAAGACTCAAAAGCACACAAATTAACGTTTTTAATCAAATTAAGTAATTTTAAATGTAATTGATAATTTTATTCTGAATCAAAATCTAGGTAAATGATCAGCAATTTTCTTGTTATTGTATAATGAAAACAAAACCATAATTGTTGCAGTTAAATGTAACGGTTTGTCATAAACCAAACACTGCAATTACTGTCAACACAATTATTTGACTTATCATTGTGATTAAAATCAGTTAATTTTACTAACAAAACCTATTAAAAACAGTTACCCACACAGTGTCCTTCGATGTACATCTTCTGTAAACCATCTTAGCGTTTGGCATGTGATCAGTTAAGATATTTTAAAATAATACTTCAGTCCATCTTGGTTGTGAAAACAATGTCCACAGAAATGTAGCGGATATGGAAACACAAACCTAAAAAAAGATGTTGGTACAGCCTTTCAGTATATAGTGCTGTCTTTTGAGCACCAGGGACTGGTATGTCAGTCTTATTAAATATTGCTGCAGTCTAAGGCTTCACTGAGAGGTATTGGTATTGGGCCTGACAATGGCAGTAGACAGGATTCTGGGCCTGCCACACAGCAGGGATAAGTTCTCATCCTTGAACTTGAAGCTGTCAATGATTTGCCACCAGTTTGTTGTGGCTTGTAAAGTTGCTCCCTTCTGCATGAGGTTCTATGTGCCTTTGGTAGGTGGAGCCCTTGTACTAGAAGCCTTTCTTCTTGGTGTACAGAGCATGTATGTTTTTTGTTGTGTTTGGAATTTCCTTTATAACCCTGCAGATTGCTTTGAATGTCAACAGCAATGTCAAAGAAGGCTTTTGTGCTGGATTTTTTTTTTTTTTTTTTTATCATCAAAGTTGTGTGTTTCAGTTCCAGAGAGTGTGAATACCAACTGGACCCAAAGAGAGCTGCATCTGGTTCTGAACATAATAGGATATTGTTCTGAGATTGTACATAATACGTGCATGTATGTGTTACGTTAATAGTCAGAGTGAAAGTAAAGCAGGGGAAAGTACCACTGAGCCGGCCAGCCAGGAAGCTGGACTTTCAAATGCTAACATTACTGGGCTGGTTACTAAGGGTGCTGTAGGGCCAGAATCAAAGGGGAGGGAGTGTGGGCTCTGAACAGGCAGACAATGGGAATGTTGGGGAGAGGAGTAAGGGAGGTGACAGTGACTAGATTTGGGAGGGGAGTTTAGAGAAGAAGAGGCAGGACTGACAGACAACACAGGTTTTAAAATGCCCAAGAGAATGAGAATAGACATAACAAAAAATATAGATAGTTTAGCAAAACACAGCATGATTTCAGAAACAGCGCTGATATTTCTGAGAGTGCAGAAAATGATGTGTCAGTAATGGGAGATGTAGGCATTAGTAAATGCTCAGCACCTCAGTATGTGGCGAGCGCAGTTGAAAGCAGAGACTGCGACAGTGACTAATGAATGGAGGAAAGTACAGGCAAATACTGGAGGAAAACCTGTTTCAGTCTGCTAAATATTTAAAACTGGGGCGAAAATTCACCTTTCAGCAGGACAAAGATCCAAAGCACAAGGCGAAAGCTACACTGGAGTGGCTTAAGAATAAGAAAGTGAATGTCCTTGAGTGGCGCAGTCAAAGTCCTGACTTGAAACTTATTGAGAATCTATGGGAAGACTTGAAAACTGCTGTCTATAACTTATCCCCAAGCAACTTGAGAGAGCTTGAGCAAATCTGCCAAGAAAAATGGGCACAAATTGCACCAAGCCGGTGTGCAAAGTTGGTAGAGAATTACCCAAAAAGACTGACTGCTGTAATTGCTGCCAAAGGTGCCTCCACCAAATATTGAGTTGAAGGGTCTGAATACTCATACAATCAACATATTTCAATTTTTTCTCTTTAGTTTTTGCTGACATTTACTGTAACTTATCATTTTGAATAAAATATTAAGTTTAAAAAAAAAAAAAAAAATGTGTATACGTCAGTTTGTAATTTCACAAAATGGGACACCATAGGAAGGGTCTGAATACTTTTGCAAGGCACTGTACATTGATTAATGTTTATACTCCTAATAATGGACAAGAGAGAGTGTTATGATGATGTCTTGTCACAGTGTCAGCCAGAGGGGAGAGTTCTATTAGCAGGTGATTTTATCTGCGCTATTGACTATCATCTAATAGGAATGGCTCAGCGCTCCACCCACAGTCGGTTATGGAACTGATATCAGTTTTAACTGCAAATTATCTAGTGGATGTCTGGATGCCAACACTTAACAATATCAGGCAGTACACGTGGGCTAAAGGTAGCGCTGGGAATATTTTTTTAGCCAGGCTGGATACACTTTACGTTTTTATCACTTTTTAAACCTATTTATTAAGTCAGAGATTATTCCCATAGACATGACTTGTTTTAGACATGGTTATTCCCCAATTGAAGGTTCATTCCTCATACTGGCATTTTAATAACAAATTGTTGCAGGAAGCACACTTTTTAAAATGTTTTAGATTATTTGGGGAAAAGGCGGAAAGGAAAAATAGTAGCTTTTTCGTCATTGAGACAGTGATGGGATGTGGCTAAAGTTCAGATCAAAATGCTGTCAGCAATACACTAACAACATTACACAATGCACTGTGTAGTGATGAAAGACCTGGAAGAAGATATTGCTGATCTCCACAGAGCTCTGGAGTCTAGCTACAGCAATGGGCTGTTTCAGGACCTGAAAATGAAGGAAAGGAGATTAGTTGATCTATCGGACACACAAGTACATGGGGCACTGGTACGGTCAAAATCTTGATCAAATGGATGCACCAACTAAATATTTATTTGATCTTGAAAAGAAAACAGTTCAAGGTAAACTGATGCACTGTTGCAGACAACAACTGGTCAATTGTTATGTTCTGTGGACATCCGGAGTGGATTTATTTTCAGAAGTATTCACGGTGGAAGCAGTGGAGGAGTGAGGAGGCACATCGTTTCCTTGAGAGGCTGCCTCAGGTTTGAGAAGAGAAGAAAGATCAGCTGATCGAGGGAGAGCTGATATTGAAGGAGCTGTCTGAGGCTCTGGTTGGGCTGAATACTGGAAAGGCCCCAGGAATCGAAGGTTTGACCATTGATTTTTATCTGTTTACTGTTTGGCTACAGATTGGAGGAGATCTGTTTGGACATGTTCACTGAGAACATAAGGGAGAATGAACTATCTCTGAGTTGCAGTTGAACAGTATTGACATTAATGCCGAAGAAAGGAGACCTATGTAACATTAAGAACTGATGCCATGTCAGTCTTCTTTGTTCACAATACACAATTTTATCTAAGGTCTTGTCAGTCCGGTTGTGTTAGGTAGTGAGTTTTATTGTACTGCACCAGTGCCCAATAGGTCAATTTTTGACAACGCTCTTTTAATAAATTACATGTTGCTAACTGGTTTGACTATTCCAGATGTGTCTATGGAATCTGTAAAAGCGGTGGTCACAGTGATTATGACACTCAGGACGTGCAAGTACTAAATGACTGCCAACATGTGTTTGAAAGGGTTTCCTCTCCAAAAGTAAACTGGGCCAAAAGCAATGCTTTTTTAATGGGAGGGTTGTAGGCCACCAGTTCTGCCCGCAGGCCTGCAGTGAAGTCAGCAAGTTTTTAAACGTCTGGGTGTGTTTATGGGAAGAGAGGGGGTGGCAAAGGAAAACTGGAGTGGGGTTGTTGAACAGGTAAAAGGAAGACTGCAGAGCTGGGGTTGGCTTATCACAAAATTGTCCTTTTATGGGTAGGGTTTTGGTTATTCACACTCTGGTCACTTCAGTGTTATGGCACAAGCTCAGGTGTGCAGACCCCCCATTGTTGCTGGTAAAGGAGATCCAAACACTTCTAGCAGAGTGTTTCTGGGACAGTATTCACTGGGTTAAATAGAGTGTGCTGTATCTGCCTGTAGAGGAGGGTGGGCAGAGTTTGGTGAATGTGTGTAGCAGGGTTGCAGCGTATTGACTCCAGTCTCTGCAGAGGCTGCTGTTTGCCCCTGAGTCTCTCACCTGGAGAGCACTGGCATTTAGTTTCCTTCATAAAGTGGAGAATCTAAACTTTTAATAGGCAGATGTTTTTAATCACCACTGAAAAGCTCAACCTGTCTGTATTACCAGTTTTTTATAAGGGGATGCTGATTGCATAGTGGTTGTTTAGGATCCAGCGAGATTTTAGCAAGGTGACACTGTGGTTTTTAGAGGAACCGTTGGTATACAGTCAAGCTTTGACCTGACCAATTTTAGATTCTGATAGTTTTATCAAAATTTGAATGTCTAGAGGAGTCCTTAAACATTTGGACAGTTTGGAAAAGCCCTGCGTTCCTGGCGGGTCAGTAAGAGTCATTGATGTGTTTTTAATGCAGCTGTGTGCTGCCGTCAGGCGAGGGCTGTACTGGGGGAGTTCTTTACAGTTACTGACAGCCTGGAGTCAGAAACACAAGTGTTTGAGTTATAGGCCAGCTGTAGAGCAGAGAGGACAGCCCAGGCAAGCTTTTGTAGTTTGGGGACACCTATACCATACACTTCAGTGCAAATGAAAAAAAAACAAAGCTATACAGACTGTGTGTGAAAATTAAACACTTAAAAAACATCAAAGCACTTCCAGACACATGTTGGCGTGAAAAGGTAAATGTAGATGAGGCCATTGTTCCAGCCTGGAGGGCTCTGTATAAGCCACCAGTGTAGAAGCGAGTAGGAGAGTTACTGTTGAGTGTTGCATACTGTTATGGCTACTACCTCTTTTCTTACCATTATTAAACAAGGGGTTTCTGATAAATGTATTTTATGCAATAGCTGAGAACCCATATTCCATTGTTATTTGCACTGTTCAAGACTACAGCCTCCTCTCATTTATTTAAAGGAACTGTTTACTGGTCTGTGACTGTATATTCAGGGTTATATACTGCAAAGGTAAAAAGTATAGAGTGCAGCTAGCTAATTTCCTTTTGGGTCAGGCAAATATGGCCATACTAAAGAGCCAGAAGAACCGGGAGAGAGGGATGATGACAAAGGATGTATTGCTGGTGTTTAAGGTGCTGGTGTTGTCTTGATTTCACCTATTATAGACTGGTGCATCAACTGGAAATGTTACACAGGGTTTGGGGCGAGATTGAAGGTGTGCTGTTTATGAACCTGTGAATAAGCTAAATGTGAGGAGCTGATGTGTGCAAAATTAGTGCAATTAAATAGTGTGTGTGTGATTATATACACACACTTTTTTACACACACACATATATACACCCATACAATGCCTATAGAAAGTTTACACCTCCTTGAACTTTTTCACATATTGTTGTGTCAGTGCCTCAGAGTTTCATCCATTTAAATGAGGGTTTTTTTCCACTTATCTACACACCATACTCCACACTGCTAAGGGGAAAAAAGTTTTAATTGAGAAAAAAATTATATGTTAAAAATACAAAACTGAAAGATCATAATTGGATAAGTCTACACCCCCCTGAGTTAATACTTGGTGGAAGCACATTTGGCAGCAATCACAGCTGTGAGTCTGTTGGGATAGGTCTCTACCAACTTTGCTCACCTAGATTTGGCAATATTTGACCATTCTTTTTTACAAAACTGTTCATCTCTGTTAAGTTACTTTATTAGCATTGATGGACAGCAATCTTCAAGTCATACCACAAATTTTTGATTGGATTTATGTCGGGGCTCTGACTGGGACACTCGAGGACATTTACCTTTTGTTCCTTAGCCGCTCCAGTGTAGCTTTGGCTGTGTGCTTTGGGTTGCTGTCATGCTGAAAGGTGAACTTCCATCCCAGTTTCACCTTTCTTGCAGAAGGGTTTTCCTCAAGGACTTCTCTGTATTTTGCTCCATTCATTTTCCCTTCTATCCTGATAAGTGCTCCAGTCCGTACGGATGAGAAACATCCTCATAACATGATGCTGCCACCACCATGCTTCGCAGTAGGGATGGTGTTCTTTGGGTGATGCGCTGTGTTGGGTTTGCGCCAAATGTAACGTTTTGCATTTAGGCCAAAAAGTTCCATTTTAGTTTCGTCAGACCACAAAACTTTTTGCCACGTGACTACAGAATCTTGAGTGTTTTTTTTTTTTTTTTTTTTTTTTTTTGCATACTTCAAATAGGATTCAAGGTGGGCTTTCTTGAGTAATAAGAACATAAGTACATAAGAAAGTTTACAAATGAGAGGAGGCCATTCGGCCCATCTTGCTCGTTTGGTTGTTAGTAGCTTATTGATCCCAGAATTTCATCAAGCAGCTTCTTGAAGGATCCCAGGGTGTCAGCTTCAACAACATTACTGGGGAGTTGATTCCAGACCCTCACAATTCTCTGTAAAAAAGTGCCCCCTATTTTCTGTTCTGAATGCCCCTTTGTCTAATCTCCATTTGTGACCCCTGGTCCTTGTTTCTTTTTTCAGGCTGAAAAAGTCCCTTGGGTCGACACTGTCAATACCTTTTAGAATTTTTGGTCGCCACGTAGTCTTCTTTGTTCAAGACTGAACAGATTCAATTCTTCTAGCCTGTCTGCATATGACATGCCTTTTAAGCCCGGAATAATTCTGGTCGCTCTTCTTTGCACTCTTTCTAGAGCAGCAATATCTTTTTTATAGCGAGGTGACCAGAACTGCACACAATATTCAAGATGAGGTCTTACTAATGCATTGTACAGTTTTAACATTACTTCCCTTGATTTAAATTCAACACTTTTCACAATGTATCCAAGCATCTTGTTAGCCTTTTTTATAGCTTCCCCACATTGTCTAGATGAAGACATTTCTGAGTCAACAAAAACTCCTAGGTCTTTTTCATAGATTCCTTCTCCAATTTCAGTATCTCCCATATGATATTTATAATGTACATTTTTATTTCCTGCGTGCATTACCTTACACTTTTCTCTATTAAATGTCATTTGCCATGTGTCTGCCCAGTTCTGAATCTTGTCTAGGTCATTTTGAATGACCTTTGCTGCTGCAACAGTGTTTGCCACTCCTCCTACTTTTGTGTCGTCTGCAAATTTAACAAGTTTGCTTACTATACCAGAATCTAAATCATTAATGTAGATTAGGAATAGCAGAGGACCTAATACTGATCCCTGTGGTACACCACTGGTTACCACACTCCATTCTGAGGTTTTTCCTCTAATCAGTACTTTCTGTTTTCTACATGTTAACCACTCCCTAATCCATGTACATGTGTTTCCTTGAATCCCAACTGCGTTCAGTTTGAGAATTAATCTTTTGTGCGGGACTTTGTCAAAAGCTTTCTGGAAATCTAAATAAACCATGTCATATGCTTTGCAATTATCCATTATCGATGTTGCATCCTCAAAAAAATCAAGCAAGTTAGTTAGACACGATCTCCCTTTATCGATGTTGCATCCTCAAAAAAATCAAGCAAGTTAGTTAGACACGATCTCCCTTTATCGATGTTGCATCCTCAAAAAAATCAAGCAAGTTAGTTAGACACGATCTCCCTTTATCGATGTTGCATCCTCAAAAAAATCAAGCAAGTTAGTTAGACATGATCTCCCTTTCCTAAAACCATGTTGACTGTCTCCCAGGACCCTGTTACCATATAGGTAATTTTCCATTTTGGATCTTATTATAGTTTCCATAAGTTTGCATATAATAGAAGTCAGGCTTACTGGTCTGTAGTTACCTGGTTCAGTTTTTTTTCCCTTTTTGTGGCTCGGTATTACGTTTGCAATTTTCCAGTCTGTCGGTACCACCCCTGTGTCAAGAGACTGCTGCATGATCTTGGTTAGAGGTTTGTAAATTACTTCTTTCATTTCTTTGAGTACTACTGGGAGGATCTCATCCGGCCCAGGGGATTTGTTTATTTTAAGAGCTCCTAGTCCCTTTAACACTTCTGCCTCAGTTATGCTAAAGTTATTTAAAACTGGATAGGAACTGGATGACATGTGGGGCATGTTGTCAGTATCTTCCTTTGTAAAAACTTGTGAAAAGTAATCATTTAACATATTTGCTATTTTTTTTCTTCCTCTACGATTTTGCCATTTGTATCTCTTAAACATTTAATCTCCTCTTTGAATGTTCTCTTGCTGTTGTAATATTGGAAAAACATTTTGGAATTGGTTTTAGCTCCCTTAGCAATGTTCATTTCTATTTCTCTCTCGGCCTTTCTAACTTCCTTTTTGACTTGCGTTTGCAGTTCTGTGTACTCTTTCTGCGTACTTTCTTTTTGGTCCTTTTTTAATGCTCTGTAAAGTGCCTTTTTTCGCTGAATATTTTTTTTAATTGATCTATTAAACCATTTTGGCAATTTAGTTTTACATTTAGATTTGTCTACTTTAGGGATGTAATTGTTTTGCGCCTCTAGTACTACATTTTTGAAGAACAACCATCCTTCTTCTGTGGGTGTTTTCTCTATTTTACTCCAATCTACTTCTGTTAGTCTCTGTTTCATACCTTCATAGTTTGCTTTTCTAAAATTGTAAACCTTAGCTTTAGTCATTACTTTTGGGGTTTTAAAAAACACTTCAAATGAGACCATGTTGTGGTCTGAGTTTGCCAGTGGTTCTCTGACCTCTGTTTTAGTTATTCTGTCTTCGTTATTTGAAAAGACTAAATCAAGGCATGCCTCCCCTCTAGTCAGTGCCTTGACAAATTGTGTTAGGAAGCAGTCATTTGTCATTTCCACCATTTCTATTTCATCCTTCGTGCTACCCACCGGGTTTTCCCATTTTATCTGGGGGAAGTTGAAATCCCCCATTAGTATGGCTTCTCCTTTGCTACACGCATTTCTAATGTCATTGTATAACACATTATTTTGCTCACCGTCTGAATCTGGCGGTCTATAGCATGCTCCTATTATTATGCCCTTTTGAATTTTTGTCAGTTATTGTGACCCATATTGATTCGGTTTTATTTTCTTTGTCCAGGTTTAACACCTGGGCTTCAAGACTGTTTCTTATGTATAGCGCTACCCCTCCTCCTCTTCTGTCCTGCCTGTCTTTCCTATACAGTGTATACCCACAAATATTATATTTGTCCCCATCACTCTCAGACAACCAAGTTTCTGTAACACCTATCACATCATAGTTACCTGTTAGTGCAGTAGCTTCAAGTTCTAGAATTTTGTTTCTGATACTTCTAGCATTTAGATAAATACATTTAATGGTTGTCTTACCTGAGTTGTTCCTTGTTTTGATGTGGTCTCCCTTCTGTTTTTTTGTTGATTTCTCCCCCCTTCCTTTCTAGTTTAAATGCTTCTGAACCTGCTCGAGGATCTTTTCTCCAAGTAGACTGGTTCCCTTGTTATTTAAGTGCAGTCCATCCCGTCTATACAGATAGTCCTCGTTGTAGAATGTGGGCCAGTGATCAAGATAGGTGAAGCCTTCCCGTGTGCACCACATCTTCAGCCATGCGTTTTGATTAATTATTTCCAGCTGTCCATATGGTCCTTTGCAAGGTGCTGGTAGTATACCAGAAAATACCACAGTTTTGGTTTTCTCTTTTAATTTCCTTCCTAGCTCTCTGAATTTGTTTTGCAGGGATTTTGGTCCGTCTCTTCCAATGTTGTTTGTACCGATGTGGACGACTACTACCGGGTCGTCTCCTGTTCGTTCTAGGAGCCTGTCCACGTTCTCAGTGATGTGCTTGACCGAGGCTCCCGGAAGGCAGCACACTGTTGTAGTAAGGGGGTCCAAACTGCGAATTGAACTTGCTGTGTTTCTCAATATGGAGTCCCCAACAATCATGATGTCCCTTCTTTTTGCTGTCTGGTCACCACTGTCAATGGGGTCCTGGATGTTGTTCCTTTCGTTCTCTTGTTGTTGGTTCTGCTCATCAAAATTCTGAAGTGACTCAAATTTGTTGGTTGTTTTGATTTCTGGTGGTTGTGTGACGAAGTTTCTTTTTTTCCTTGCTTCTGCCTACCTGAACCCAGCTGTTCTGACCTTCTATCTCCCTGGTGGCTTTCAGTCTGTTAGGGGTGAGGCAGACTTCCATGAATTGTGGGTGTGCCAGTTCCTCAAGATCCTGTTGCTGTATCACTTCTTCCAACTCCATTTCTAGCATACTTACTAGTTTATGCAAGTCCTGGATCGCGTGGCACTTTACGCACACTTGGTTTAGCTCCGCTGGGTTTTCTCGGATTTCCCACATCAAGCAGGTGTAACAGATTACTGGCTTGAAGACCATGTTGAGGGTTTTGTTTTTTAGGCTTCCTTCTTGCCACCCTACCATATAGGCCAGATTTGTGGAGTGCTTGGGATAGTGTTGTCACATGCACACTTTGACCAGTTTTGGCCATAAAAGCCTGTAGCTTTTGCAAAGTTGCCATTGCCCTCTTGGTAGCCTCTCTGATCAGTCTCCTTGCTCGGTCATCCACTTAAGGGACGGCCTGATCTGGGAGGGTCTTGGTGGTGCCATACACCTTCCACTTCTTAATAATTGTCTTGACCGTGCTCTAAGGGATATTCAAGGCCTTTGATATTTTTTTTATACCTATCCCATGATCTGTGCCTTTCAACAACTTTGTCCTGGAGTTCTTTTGAAAGCGCTTTGGTGCTCATGGTTGAGTCTCTGCTTTCAAGTGCACTACCAAGCAGAGGGAACCTACAGGAACTGCTGAATTTATCCTGAAATCACATAAATCACTGCAAATTAACACATGTGGAGGCCACTTAACTTGGTGTATGATTTTGAAGGTGATTGGTTACAGCTGAGCTAATTTTGGGTTGCTATTAAAAGGGGGGTGGACACTTATCCAACCAAGCTATTTCAGTTTTTATTTTTAATTAATTTTCTACAAATTTCTAGAATTTTTTTTTCACTTGGAAGTTGTGGGGTAGGATGTGTAGATAAATGAAAAATAAAAACTATTTTAATGCATTTTAATTCCAGGCTATAAGGCAACAAAAGGTGAAAATCGTGTATTCTAAATAAAATTACTACTCAAATACTTTGATCAAGTTTCGAATACTCGTTCATTTCTAAAACAAGTGGAAAAATGCGCAACTACACCTGGAAAAACTTGACATGATATTTTTTAAAAAGGAGAAAGTTAAAAGTGATCAGCCAGTACAAATTGTCTCCTCACTGATAACTGACAGGAGGTACAGGCACACTTTATTACCTAGCTCTGCTATTGGCTAAGGGAGTACATGTACAGTGAAAATGACATCTTAAAAAAAGTAATTTTGAAAAAAGTTAAACGGGACTGCCGTGCAATGTAATCTCTGCAGCACAAGTATTTTGTTCGTTATGTTTGATAAAAGAACACGTACCTACTTTCACAGATTTTATTTAGGTAGACGCTTTTGAAATGGCAATATCCTGTGAGCAGGGCATTCTATATTTTTTTATATCCAAAATAAACCTACAAAAAATGTAAATGTTACATCTATATTGTAAATTATTCTGTGTATAATGTTTGTAGGTTTATGCATTTGCATTATTTAATAACAAAAAAAAAGTATTTACTTTTTAAAGTAGTATAGTGTCTGGTACCCAATTTCCATGTCATCGGTAGAATTCTTCAAAATCCAGTACTATCCAGGTACAGTTGTAAAATATACTAGTACCTGTGGGATGTTTTCTTTTATCCATGTTCCTAAACCACCTACCATGGCAAAACCATGGGACAAGAAGACTGTTTGTTTAATTGGACAAGTGACTTTTTTCTTTTTAAACCTAGAAAATAAACAATAGTGATTTCACATAGATCGATCAATTTTATCTAATAACCTACAGTACTACTTTATTACACGGCTGTAAATGTACAGTAGAACTAGTATCATGATTTAATTAAACTTGTTTGAAGGCAACTACAAGGTATGAACACTGGAGGGCTACAAATGCTTCATTAGGAATTGAAAGAAAGGGTTCAATAAGCTATCTTCTTGGCTCAATATGAATTAACTTTCATTTTCTACGAACATGTGGTTTGACTGGCATATAGCCTATTTAAATACAAAGGCATAATTTGTACAGCTTTTTGACTTTAGCATGGTAATGATCTATGAAACATCTACAAGTATGGGTGCAATTAGGATGGCGCGCATGTAGAGAATGATTTATGTATACATCTGTCTACAGGACAAATTGTTTTTAGTAATATTCTTATACAGGTTAAGATTGAAGGTTTAACATTATGAAGGCCAAGTAACTGCCACAGCAGTGGTTGGACATCCAGTAGGCTTATCTAAAGATTTATTTATTTTTTTAACCCTAATTTAAAGGTAATTTAAACTGAATACCTACCCTTTTACCTCAGTCATTGTCTCCAGTACAGCAAGAAAAATGCTGGGTGTTGCGAAGTCATGGTCGTGCTCATTTCCAGTAGAATCAGTACAGGTTAGTTAGTAGTGTGTTCTGATAGTGTTTTTCTTTCTGCAATGCTGTAATGGGGTAGTGGTAGAAATGCTCAAAACCACATAGCCCAGTAAACTGCTTCCTTGTATGCTGTATTGAAGATGTTAAGCAGCTTTTAAGGTTTGGTTTATCTACCTATACTCAAGCTGTATAACCTGGCTGTGAATAGTGCTGAATGTCAGCAACAGCTTAGTATGATTGATGCTGGGGCACACGTGAGCAAGCAAATCCATCAGGTCCTTCATTTAGTTTTCCTAAGTGGAAATGGCAAAACCAACAGCTGGTGTGTAAAGGCAATTTCATGCTGTCTTTTGAAGATTAATTTTGAGTACTAAACTGACAATAATAGTTTATAATAAAGGCTGTAATTTTATGCTGTCGACATTGCACAACAGCAGAGTATACTGCCACATTGCCAGACAAGCTTTCTGGGTTTAGTTTAACCACCGCCATTTCAATTTATTATGCGTTTTGAATGTTTACCTTTTTATGGTATAAGCATACATATTGGATACTATTGTTTGTTTCATAAAGCCACAAAGACCCAAACTGACATTAAGTAAGAATGAACACATTGAGTTTCAACTCCAAACCAACAAAAATGTGTCTAGAGTCTGACTTGCAGACACTATCAAGCCTTTTGAAGTAATAGTTACTGATGTGTATTTGATCATACATTGTAAAACAAGTGGAATGCCATTCACTTTCGTCAGGAAGTACTGATCCTGTTGAAGTCTCAAAACAGAAGCGGCACGTAACTGAATCTGTCTTGCATTTGACCTATTTGAAAGCCTCATCTCATGCACTCATTGAGCACTGTAGTTATCACCTAAATATACTAATTGTTTTATATAAAGGGATTGTAATTGCAGTCATGTCCTTCATAATGTTATGTATGCATAACTTTCGTTCATTAATTAATTGCTAGAAAAACAGTAAAAGCATTCACATATTAAATATGTTGCTGCAAAGTCCGATAGAACACTACCTGTCCTAACTTTGAAACCATTATGTTGAAATGCTTCTTACTAATGTATTTGAAGAAAAAAGAAGATATTAAATGTTACAGTGATAAAATATGTGGCACTGGAGTTTTCACTACATTTTATCTTCAGGCACTGAAATGGGTCGTTTAAATCCTAGTGACTTGCGATTTAAGTAACACTGTTTTGCAAGAAAGGTGATTTCCGAAATGTGTTTTTATACATTTACAATTAGGAAACCACATTTGTATTTTACACCATTTCAAAGGATTACAGCGTCCCAGTGAGATCAAAACAGCACCCCCTGTGCTCAGAAAGAGGCGTTGTATTTTTAAAGAGACAACACTTTTTTTAGTTTCTTTGTAGGTTGCACACTGTTCCAATCTTTAATTTCAATACAAACACATTCATTAATTTTAAATTTTAAAAAATGTAAAAAAAAAAATTCAAAGCCTAAGGGTACCTCCACTATTTGTTTATAAACAGACATTACCATGACAAAGGTATGTTAAACATACTGCAATATTGGGAAGTTGGCTCTTACGAGAAAACACTTTAATTTCACTAATACTGTACATTAATTAGATGAGAGAATTATAAAATCCTAAAAATACAATTTAGTTTAATCAAATATCCTGTGTATTATGTATAACTGAGATCTGTCTACATCATTATTATTATTTTGTTTATTTAGCAGACACCTTTATCCAAGATAACTTAGAGACTAGGGTGTGTGGACTATGCATGAGCTGCAGAGTCACTTACAGCAATGTCTCACCCAAAAGACTGAGCACAAGGAAATTAAGTGACTTAATCAAGGTCACACAATGAGTCAGAGTGAGCAAGGATTTGAACTGGGGTTCTCCTGGTTAAAAACCCTTTTCTTTAACCACTGGACCACACAGTCTCCTACATTTTCTGGGAATAAAAAATGAAGCTGAAATCAAATTTGTCTACCTGTTTTTCTGTTCATGTTGCAGTGAACAATAAAGTAATCAAAATTAAATTACTGTGATGCACACCCTTAGCTATACCTTTTAAAGTGTTAATATGTGATATTATTTATTCTTTTTGTAGCACCACTTTGTTACTGAAGGCCTAGTTTACCAAGCAAATCAATACCAAAAAACAAATCAAATGACAATTTGTTGTATATTGCAGAGTAGGGTTATCTTTCTTTTGTGTGCTGTTGTATTGGCATTCTGTGACATTAATAAACCTGTAAACATCCCTTATTGCAGTTTGATGCCTTTGGCATCTGTATTTGCTTCTGGCAGTTAGCCTGCCAGTCACTTTTGTCCCTTGTGTTTTTCGATTGACAGGGCTGGTTAGTCGCACTTCACAAGCTGATGCTATTTGTGGCTTTAGGTGCTTAAGTGTTTCCCATGCGAGTTGGCAAATCAAACATTGTTTATCTCGGGTAAACTTAAGAGAAACCTTTCTTTTTAATCTGATTCGACATGTATGTGGACATTATGTCAAGATATTTGTAGCTGTTCAATTAATAACTTGTTGTGTGTGTTTTTGAATTGCTGTACAGTTCTTCATGATAAATTATCACTGCAGCAGTGTTTGATCTCAACTAGCCTTTGCGCAAAAAGTGCATATAGAATGTGTTCACCCCCTTGAACTTTTACGTTTACGTTTTTGTTCCTTAGCCACTCCAGTGTAGCTTTGGGTCGTTGTTATACTGAAAGGTGAACTTCAGTTCTAGTTTCAGCTTTCTTGCAGAGGGCAGCAGTTTTTCCCTCAAGGACTTCTCTGTACATTGCACCATTCATTTCCCCTCCTATCCTGATAAGTGTCCCAGTCCCTGCCAATGAGAAACATCCCCATAGCATGATGCTGCCACCACCATGCTTCACAGTAGGGAAGATCTAGGCAGGGTCTTGGTGGTGCCATACACCTTCCACTTCTTAATAATCGTCTTGACTGTGCTCCAAGGGATATTCAAGGCGTTTTGATTTTTTTATTTTTTTTTTTTTTAATACCCACCCACTGATCTGTGCCTTTCAACCACTTTGTCCCGGAGTTATTTTGAAAACGTCTTGGTGCTCATGGTTGAGTCTTTGCTTTGAAATGCACTACCCAGCAGAGGGAACCTACAGGAACTGCTGAATTTATCCTAAAATCATATGAATCACAACAATTTAACACAGGTGGTGGCCACTTAACTTGGTGTGTGATTTTGTGTGTGGTTACACCTGAGCTATTTCAGTTTTTATTTTTAATTAATTTTCTACATATTTCTAGAATATTTTTTTCACGTGGAAGTTGTGGGATAGGATGTGTAGATAAATGAAAAATAAAAACTATTTTAATGCATTTTAATTCCAGGCTATATATAAGGCAACAAAAGGTGGATTTTGAAAGGGGATGTAGACTTTCTATCGGCACTGTGTGTGTGTGTGTGTGTGTGTGTATATATAAGATTATATATATAATATATATAATCTATCTCATTATATATACATATTATTATATATCATACTGGTGTGTGTGTGTGTATATATATATATATACATATATATATATATATATATATATATATATATATATATATATATATATATATGTATGTATGTATATATATATATATATAATATATATATTATGTATATATATATATATATTATATATGTATATATAGATATATGTGTACACACATATATATATATATATATATATATATATTATGATGTATATATAATATTTATATATGTGTGTGTGTATATATAATATATATATATATATTATATATATATATATGTATGTGTGTGTGTGTATATAATATATATATATATATATATATATATATACATACTAGTGTGTATATATATATATATACTACACATAATATATATATATTGTATATATACACATCGTATTATTATATATATGATATAACTTGTATGTGGAGTTTGTCACACACACACACACAGTCGCTCCATCTATTTTTTGATTAACTTTTTAGAAGGATTCTTGTTGAAAAAGTTTGTCAATTTCTACAAATTGTTTTTATTACTACTAAGAAGCTTGGGGTTATTTTGCTTAAAATGATGGGTTACATTTCTGCAGTATATGCCCAGTAACTGCCACAGCACTGAGTGGCCATCCAATAGCTTTATCAACAGTATTATTTTTGTCACCCAATTTGAACTAAAAAAATAACTGACATTCCGGAACGACATTCTACTGTAGGTTTGTCATTTTGGATGGAACAATTTCTAAAACGCAATGTGCTAGTGAACGTGGATATAGAAGGTTAGGTTATAATAACATCCAGGCTATATTTGGAAGTAGGCAAGAATCAGGGTCCGTTTCCTGATGGCAGAAGTATTTGTGAATTCCACATTACACTATGTAACACAATTTTTGTTCCTGGGTAGTAAATGTTGTTTCCTAATTGCTTATGCCTTAAAAGTATAGCAAATGGCTATTATTCCCCACAAACTTTGCTTTTGTGACCAGGACAGTGATATTTCAAAATATCACTATTTCCAGTGGGAAAATGGGCAAATGTGTGTCTTTTCGTTCACATAGTCAGAAAAAAAACAACATATGGATCCAAATTAACAGGTATTTATACTAAAGTAATACAAAAATGACTACAAAAGATTTAGAAGTGAGTAGTTTTTCGAGATTTACGATTATACTGTATTTAAAAACTACTCACTTCTAAATCTTATGTATTCATTTTTGTATTTAGTATAAATACATGTTTATTTGGATTCATATGTTGTTTTTTTCGGACTTTATGTGAACAAAAAGACACACATTTGCCCGTTTTCCCATTGGAAATAGTGATATTTTGAAATATCAATGTCCTGGTCACAAAAGCAAAGTTTGTGGGGAATAGTAGCCATTTTCTATACTTTTGAGGCATAAGCAATTAAGAAATAACACTTACTACCCAGGAACAAAAAAAATAAATTTGTTACATGGTGTTATTCTTTCGAGAGTGGTGCAGGTGCTTCCGATCGATCTTAAGGTGTGTTACCCAAAACCCCTCTTGAGAATTCAAATTGTTCAGAGATTCTCAAGCATTGTTTGGTTTTTTAAGTATAATTTAAGGGTGTAATTGGGAAACAGCAATTGTAATCCATCTGAAACTAATTGTTGATTTCATGTGATATAAATACATTGAAGGATAAATGATTATTTGCTTGTTGTTTTTTTTTTTTTTTTTTTAAAAAGATACTACTTGCTGTACAAATAGCACTGTCAGTAGTACAGTATTCAGTGTGTGTATGAACATCTCCCGACTACCCCAGGTCATTTGTGAACTCAAGTAGAAGGTCAATAGTGTCTGAAGGCACGCAGTACTTTGTAAACCAGTGCAGTTTGCAAAAGTTGCTCTTAAGATACTTTCACAATGTTGGTTAGGTTAGTTGAGCTTTTGGAAAACAGTCCCCAGGTCTGTGTCACTATCTCTTAAAGATTTTAAGAACATTCAAAAGTTCATAAGCAGTGTGGGCCGTATTAATCAACCACTTAATTTATCTCCTGGGTGAAAGATAACTATCCCTTGGCTTCGTTACAACTGGTTTTATATAACCCTGTTTTGTGTTGTGATGATCTAGGCTCCCTTCCATATATGTGTGCTATGCAGAATTTAAGGACCGGTCATCCATTTAAGGGTGTTTTTGCTAAATTTAAGGAGTTGAGGTGAAGTAATTGCTTGCAAATTATATTTTGCATTGACTACTGATGTTGGATTTGTGTACCTCCCATTATGGTAAATAATCATGTGGAATGATTTCAATAAAAAAAGGTTTGATAATTGTCAACTGCTTCATCAGAGTGAAATGGACTGATTTCAAAAGATACCTGATTACAAAAAAAACAAATCTGCTGGACCTCATGCACATCATGTTTTTTACCCAGCTTCGCTACCAGTATAGATACGTGCAAAATACATTCTGCCCTGTTGAGAGTCCACTCCAGACCAAGGTGCATCCCTAACATGCCAAGTTTATTATATATTTCACTGCCAAGCCAAACATTCCTCCTTGACACAGTTAAAATGCAACGTATAGTGCAAGCTTGTACACTGACAGCAGTTAAACTTTATGGATGCAAAGCATACAGTACAGTATGAGTTTCTGTTAGATTGCATGTGTAGTGTAAACTTGGCTATCAAGTTCAGAGTTTTGAGGACCTATTCTCTGCACTGAGAAACTGTGCATGGGAGAAAAATGACAAGGGTAGAGTAGTCTCCCAGACAACTAAAATAAGCATACAAACTAAATGAAACTAGTCTCTATGGAATGCTCAATGGCCTTTCTCGAGTGCGGTTTATAAACATTTCCACTCTTTTAGAACATTATTGGGCAGGCTGTTGATTTAGTAATTTCCTTTAACACAAGGTACAAGTTTCTTGACATCAGATGTTCCACAGACCAACTCTATGAGGATATTCTATCATCAGGAAGTGTGGGTCAGTTTGTTTAGATTCTATTGTACTCAGTAAATACTTGAAGATTGAGCTGTCCAGAAGTCGAGAAAAGAGCTTTTAACCAGGAGGTCCCCGGTTCAAATCCCAGCTCAGCCACTGACTCACTGTGTGATCCTGAGCAAGTCACTTGAGAGACGTTGTAAGTGACTCTGATGCATAGTTCACACACCCTAGTCTCTGTAAGTTGTCTTGGATAAAGGCGTCTGCTAAATAAACAAATAATAATAATGATGTAGACAGATCTCAGTTATGCACAATACACAGGATATTTGATTAAACTAAATTGTATTTTTAGGATTTTATAATTCTCTCAACTAATTAATGTTCATACAAAAATAAAATACAACTCCTTCAGTCTTTCCTATATAAAGTGAATGATTTAGATTATTTTGGACTCGCACGGCATGTCTAGTATGTCAGACATCTTAGTTCATTTCCAGTTTTGTTATATATGTGTGTGTTTTGTTTGTTTTTATTTATTTATGTATTTAAGTTTTTATAGATGTTTTGTCATGTAATTTACCCATTCTGCTTATGTTTCTTTTACGAACAAACGTTTGTAATCATAATCAATTATTATTAGGATAAAATACAATGTTATTATTTCTATATTTTTATGTGCATTTACTCCCTTTGCACTTGTCCAGTTAGTCTTATTTGTCTGGAATTTGTCTGAAACTAGAGTGGGTAGGTTTAGTTATTTTTTAACAAAGACTTCTAAAAACTGTGCTACATCAACATAATATTCCTGCTAATTGTACTTCACCAGATAAGAGGTGACCTGATTTTGTTGTGCCCCTCTTAAATTGTAGGTTTCCACTAATGTACCATAATTAGGTGTTTAGCGAGATCCAGTTTGGTAAGAAGAATGTGTAAATTACATGACAAAGCATGCATAAACAAAAACATAAATACACAGATATATTAAAAAAAAAAAAAAAAAAAAGGAAATGCCACGAGATGCCTTTTGAGATACTAAACTTGTTGTGTGAGTCCAATATAAACTAAATCATTCACTTTACATAGGCAAGACAAAAGGGGCTGAATTTTATTTTTATATGAACATTAATTACAGTTAAGAGAATTATTAGGTGAAGTAGACCACCGTTCTGCCACTTTTTAAACGCATCTGGTAAATCCCCCAAGGGCTAATCATATCATCTGTTTAAATCCTTTTCTTCTGAAGTTGGTACATTTTCTTCTATTTTTGTTAAGGGAGTACTTTGTTGTTGTTTTTATTAAATATGAACATGGCTTTCAATTGTTTAGTTGTGTAAAGCCATTTAGGTCTAATTGCAGATTAGCAATTTACAGTTATGTCACACGTCATAACAATCTTTAGTTATGTCAGAGTTCATAACACAGCTAAAAGGCGCAGTTTGGGAGGGAATTGATTGCTAGTGTGAGAGTATTGCTAATCAAAGCATAAGGAGAATTGGAACTAGCTGTGTAAGTATGATAGGAAATAGGCCTTCCTTCCTGAAACAGAGAACATCACTTTTTCCCCAAGATTTATTAAACCCTTCATGGAATACCAGGCACACCTATAAGTGAAGGTGTTTCTATTAAGGATGTATCATTTAATTGACTTCCTACCACTCATTTGGTCTAGTCTATCATTTATCTGTCATTTCTTGCTAACATCTGTCCACAGCTGTATTTCCTATCTACAGTATGCCTTTTCAGTTGTCTATGCACAGTATTTGCATTTCACAGTTGTTGTATTGTAATTGCTTTTCATATAAAAAAAAATATACAAACATAGTTTACATTTAAGAGCCTTTTGATTTATAAGTGACAAATTAGATGCTAAAAAGTTTGTTTTTGCACCCTCTGTCAGGCATTTCTTGGCATGTAGTGACTGCTATTTTCAGAATATATCCTTCTTGAAAGTTTTGGTGTTCAAAAGACTGATACAATACAAAACAATTTTAGTTCTCTGCCTAAAGTTGAACATTTGCATAAAATAAATTCACCACATTCCTTTATTGAAAAATATTGACCTAAATTATGTTACACAGGGCACTTCATCAATAGCAATTTTAGGACAAATCTTAAATGTATGTACAGTCATGTGCAGGAATTTCATGGTAACAGGTGTATCTCAATGAGGAGGACATTGATGTCTTCCAATTGGCTGAGATTCCCTTCTAGTTATCACTAAGAGCTTTCTTCAAAAGGTATTTCAAATTTATGTGGAAAGCATGTTGGTTGTTTGTATAGCAGTGTGCAATGTACTACAGTTAGGGAATGACATTTCCACTCTACGAAATTGCTTATATTCTCGGGACTTCAATTTGTAGACTGTAGTGGGTGTGAAAATTGACTTGAGAACAGACTGATCCACCCACCTATATGAATGCCTCTCCAAGCTGGAGACCAGTATATTTGCAGATCTTTAGAAAAGTGTTTAACATCAATGTAGACAGTAAGCTTCTAAGAGTTTTTCCAAGTGTTAATTTAGAAAGATTTATGGAAGGAGTGCTTCATTGTCTTTGTGCTGTTACAGTAAAAACATTTCCTTTTGTTTTCTGGGAAACTCATTCAAGTTGAAAGCTAAATCCAGCCCACTCTTAGATTAAAGTTTTACAAGGTAAGCCTCTGGCATACAGTGCAGGACTGATTTATTTCTTCCACTGTATTTAATGTGCATCCTCTTGACACTCACTTGCAGATTTTGTCCATCGATTTCACTTCAGAATTCAAGTCTTGTCCAAGCAAGTAAGCTGGGCTTAGCTGAGTGGGGGATGGGGGTGATGGTGGGCTACCAAAATCACTGCCAAGACCTCTTAAGGTGTTGTGGGCTAGAATGGAAGGTGTCCACTTGAAGACCCCAGAGAAGTAAACTGTGGATGAAATTATTTTCCTGTAACTCACTGAAGCCCCTTTATTCATTCTCTCTCTCTTATATATATATATAAATAAAACTGCTGGTGGTGGTTTTAGGTATGAGTATAACTGCAGTCGCTCGAGTGTTAAATGGTGAAATACAAAGTTAAAGGGTTTGCCTTAAAGGCAATAACCTTTAAAGCTGAAGTCTATTGTAAAAAAAAAAAAAAATAGATTGTAGCTTAACAGGAAAGCGTAGTCAATCGGAGTCTGTATTGTCAGATCCAAAACGAAAAGTGCTTGCAATGTATTCAGTCAATGCACAGAGCAACTACTGTAGTGCACAGCCTGTTCTACTCACTTGAAGCGTGAGATCTGAAATTTCAGGCATTTTGTTGCACATGTTTTTAATTTTAATTTTTAATTATTTTTTTTTCTGCGCATGGTTATTAGAAACAGTTGAAAACTTGACATTCAGCTAAAAATGGGGGTGGGGCGATTGTTCAAACATGGGCATTGACTCTGCAGATTCTGGTACATATAAATATAAAACACGGCTTGGGAAAAATAGCAACCTCTGATTGGTTAAACAGCATCACATGACCGTGCGTCTATATAGTGTATAGCATGGCCATACACTATTGACCACAAAATCAACATTTTGCAATGGCCATCTCAGTCTCCGGACTTGAATCCCATTGAAAACCTGTGGTTTGAATTGAAGAGGGCAGTCCATAAGCACAGACCGAAGGATATCAAGGATCTGGAAAGATTCTGAATGGATGAATGGTCTAAGATCCCTTCCAATGTGTTCTCCAATCTCATAAAAAATTATAGAAAAAAGGCTCAGTGCCGTTATCCTTGCAAGGGGAAGGTGCACAAAATACTGAAAACAAGGGTGCCAATAATTGTGACACTTAATTTATTTTCAAAAAAAATTGTAATTTGAGAAATGTGTAGTTTTGGTTGATTCCCTTGAATCATTATAAAGTACAATATTCCACATGTTGTAAAATTACAATGTAGCTCATTACCTGTGTGTGTGTGTGTGTGTGTGTATATATATATATATATATATATATATATATATATATATATATAAGTGTCACAAAGAAATAATACATGCAGCGTAGGCCATCTAAAATAATACTGAGCTTAATGGTGTACATGGTATCGATAGCTATTTAATGTACACTATGGATAATGGTGAAACATTGAATGAATCCACCCCCATACAGTAATGAGAAAAAGTTTGAATCTGATGCATTTTGCAAACAACTAAACACCCACTAGCACTACTGTTTTGAAGTTATAAGAGTAATAAATCTACTGTACACTTCCTTGTTTTTGCTTTAGAACCCTGTGAAGCGAATTCCTGATACACATGAAATTACACTGCAACACGGGACAAAGACTGTGAGTTTTACAATTTGAAAATGTATACATTCTTCATACTGGTGATTGTAAAATTTTATGCTCAAGAAATAATAGATTTTTGCAATTGGACAAGATCAGAGCTTTCACACATACTGTATAGCTATGGAATGGGAGTGTGACATGGCTCTGGTGGACTCACTTCCTTCAGGAGAGCTTGTCCAGCAGTCTGTTATATACTGTATAACCCTCCCAGGGTATCCGTGAAAAAAACAAAAAACAAAACATGTTTCTTGCAGTTTTAGCGGGAAGTTTTTCTACTATCTTATTAAAACTTACATTTTTATAGAATTTTTGTATAGAACCATGAGCATGTACTGTACTTCACAGTATGGTTAGGTTGCTAGTTGCTGAATGTACTGTACTTAAAATTTCTGTCCAAATAAAAGACTTATTGTAATACATTTGATTATTTTCTAAGGGATGACCGAGATGTTCAGGGGTGTTTTGATTCACATAATCCGCATTTATTACTATCCGTTTTTCAGGTGTCTGCGCTGGGGCTGGATCCCTCTGGAGCTCGGCTTGTTACTGGTGGGTACGACTATGACGTCAAGTTCTGGGATTTTGCTGGGATGGATTCAGCTCTCCAGGCTTTTCGCTGTCTTCAGCCTTGTGAGTGGTAGGTAGAGAAAGCTTTTCCAAACACATTCCACCATTAGGTCAGATTGAGTAAGGTCTTTGTGACAATTTTTATATAGCTATACAGTAGATTTTGGCTTAATATATGTAAACCCTGAATGCAAAATGTCTTAACAGTGACACTGAACCTAAGTTTCTGCTCTGTAGAGATGTACACATTTGTCTTAATGGTTGGAACACAGCAGTTTTTTTCTGATTTTCTTTCTCTCTCCACTACCGGTAAATTAACCCCTTCACCGCAGCATTGCTTTAACTTCTGGCCATATCATTGATACATACCCCCACTCTTTGACATAATATCTTCAGTTAGTACAATGCTGCATTTTATTATTCTCTCAATAAAGTTCCATTACAGGTGGTAGCCAGTATTTATTAACCATTTCACTGCCACCTTGTTTCATACAGATATTTTTCACATACCCGTTTTGCTTCATTTTTACAAACCATTCAGTCTAATAAGACTTTTTATTATTCTCAAAAACTCCCATTTTTGGGAATTGATCTGAAGCTGTATCACCTTCATTCCAGAAAAGATAGTGTTATTTACATCGGTATAACATATTGCCTTTTTATTGTTTTGTAATAGGGCATGTTCTACTGGTTAGCATGAACTTGCTAATAGTAAACAAATGTCTGCAGCTCTTTGCCACTCGGAGCTCATGATCCCTGAAATTCCACATGCTCCTTCCCTTGGAAGAGGGTTCCGTTCCACTTGTCTGTGGCTTTCAGCAATGGAACTGGCTGCTTTGATGGAACACACACAAATGACTCCATCCGTAGAGTGCATTGCATTGCTGCTAGTCACTGCCAACATTGGCACTGCAAGGCCAGAGCTCCATTAGAAAATGTGGTTTACATATTTTTGAAAGCCAGTGTGACGCTTTGTTTTTAATCGGGATGTTTGTACAAATTGTGTGAACAGTGTCTGTCCTGTGTGAAGTTTTCCTTGTTTTTGTGTTGTCTTTGATTTCGCAAAGCACTGATGGATTACTTTAATAATGGAAACTTAGTACAAGGTATTATAGTACAGTACATGTGCATAATAGTTTACAATACAATATTGACCACTTTTTTCTGTCTTTCTATCTTAAACTATGTGTCTCCATACTGTGGTCCCACTTTTAATAGTTTGCTTTGCAGCGAATCCAGTTGCAATTGATTTAATGAAAAGGTTCTCCAGGCTTTTTTAATATAGTGAAAGATAACTTGTATAAATATAGGTGGTCAATGTCCAGGAATTAAAAGAACACATTAAACAAAATGAAAATATCAAGGGGATATGGAAGTTAATTAATCTCAGTCAGTATTTCCCAACCTTTTGGTCCATGAGTAATTCTGGTCCAGGTGGTCCGCAAACAACTCCCAAAATTCTGTTACGCAATTCTGAGCAGCACAGCAAACATATTTTCAAATATTTAGTGCAAGTTCTGATTAGTATGTGTTGTAATTCAAATTATTACGCAAACTAATTTGGCCAATCGGATCACTGAAAATGAGAGCCAATGAATTTAAAGAAAATAGTACGTTTAATAAATTATCCAAGTAAAAGTCACCTTCCATCTGCCATTCTTGATTTTCTTTTAAGCATATTTCATGTCTGAAATTAAAAAGATGTTATCCCAAAGGAGATTGGCTACCCATGTAATTATACCAAATGACTCTAAAATGACAAGCCCCTACATAGAAAATGTGTAGTTCATTTACATTTATTTATAACACATACTATTTTATGTGTTCTTCTTAGTCAAAATCAATCCATGTACGAGGTGTGCATGTTTAACTCAGATGGCCTTCCATACAAACATCTCGTGATCGTGTAAACAAGATCATACTGAAGTGTCATTCTGGGCCTATGATACGATAAACACACTTCAATTATTTGACAAGTGTTGTAAGATCAGACATTGAACCATTAAAACCAGAGTTTTAGTACTTTTCATTTTTAACAATGCACGATTGTACATGCGTTGCCAGGGATATAGGAATAACCCTGTTATAATATTATACATTTTTGGAGAGGTTAGCTGCATATATAGCAGTAGAAGTTAATGTGAAACAAAAAGAGGCTTTATTTGTTGCTTGACTTGTGAACTGTACCGTAGTGTGACTGATCGATTTCAGCGTCATGTTATTATATGGGTTTATTCAGCCACGTTTAATATGTCACAAGACTATGCCAAAAGGAAAATCTCTGTTCTGACCCCGTCATGTTTAACCATTATTCTATAAATCCTATCGACTGTGTGCCACTAATTCCATTTAATTTACACACCACAGCACACCAGAAGTGGTATGTAACATCCTGTACACTCGCCAATCATTTTTTACAATTTCAGTTTTCTCATATAACCTATTCATTTCTTCTTTTTCCCCACCACTTCCAGTCACCAGATCAGGTCATTACAGTACAGCATTACAGGGGATGTCATCCTTGTTGTGTCTGGGAACTCGCAGGCCAAGATCCTTGACCGAGATGGTTTCCAGGTAATCGAGTGTGTCAAGGGCGACCAGTACATTGTGGACATGGCAAACACAAAGGTAAATTTTTCACCACTTTTGTACCTAATATTTGTATTTGCCCCAACCTATGTAACTCTGCTTAAGTTTTCTTTTTGTTTTTTTGTTTTTTTGTCAAATTTTTCTACAAACTAAAACAATTGGCTTTGGAATCTGACGGGTAATACTAACACAGTGCTCATTAAGAAAGGGCATTGGAAAGTACTACATTTAAGGAGAAGGAAAAGGTTACTGGGCCCAACAAACTAATTTCTATTGGGATTATTTTTAAAATAATAAACTGCCCTGCTTCAGCATAGGGTTGCAAACACCAGGTTACTTAGTTTGACACTTTCAGCGCTATTAATATCCCTAAAAACATGCTACACTAATGAAATTAATTGAACACATTACTATGTGTGTAGTTTATTTTTTGATTATATGAAAAGTTTCTGCTTTATGTTTTTTTATTCAAACTTGATCATGTGGTCTAGTTGCAATCAGATAATGTGATCCACAACATGGGCACCAGCAGTGTTTGATGCAGCAGTTGCAAGTTTTGGCCAAAACTTATTTAGCATGCTATTTGGCCCCTCCCAAATGAATAATATATCTGAACCAGGAGGAATATGCTAACTGTCCCCTTATGACGTTATGAAGCAACTAGCCACCCACAGGTCACATCTCCAAAGAAGTGTAGCGCAAATCTGTACTAAATAAAAAACAAACAAACGATGTACCAGAATCAAGAAGAATCAGAAAGGCAACATAAATTGAAACTGGCCTTTGATGAACTTCACGTATAAGAAATGAAGTAACACAATATAAAGATAAGTTGTTTGGGTGGAAATGTAAAGGTAGATGCTGTGGGGGAAAAGTTAAAAGGACCATTAACTCCTGGTTAGGGTTACCAGATTTTCAGAATAAAAAAGGGAATTTTATTTCTTCAATTCATTGATGCTGTAGCAACTCGAAAGCAGATAAAATAACTGCATAGTAGGTGTGTTTATTGCAGATCATAAATGTCATTGTTTTCGTTCTGTTGTCATATAACAATATATAATGGCACGATAGGTAAGAGTGGCTGGAACACCTTGTTTAAACTGGATTTTGAGGTTTTTTTGGCCGTGTCGGGATGACATTTCATTTGCTTTGTGTGACGCAGAATTTTTTTGGCCAAGTTTTCTGCAAATCTGTGCGGTAGTTTAAATTTCAGAACCGCAACAAAAAAAAAAAAAAAAAAAAAAAAAAAAAAAAAATGTTTTGACAAATTAGTCAATTTTTTGGAGCTAAAATAACTAAAAAAGAACAGAATATTAATTATTAAACACATAATCAGAATTTAAATAAGTAATCCATAAGATTTGTTTTTTTGTTTTTAAAAAATGTGGATACAAAATAGCACAGCCGGGTCGATTTTATAATTTTACTGTTTCTGACTGGGACAAGAATTAAGGCTGAAAACTGTGACAATCCCACTTTTCCCAGGGCGTATGGTAACCCTACTCCTGCTATGGTTTGTTTAATCATTGACTCAAATGGACTAGTATTATCAGATATTATGATGATTATTACATACAAATCTACACCATTTAACTGTGTAAATTCACTACTGGTGTGTAGATAAATTGTATAAATAGGAAACAAATGGCTTTATAATGTCTTTATCATATACTTGTTAAAGGTAAAAAAAGAAAAAAAAAAGTCAAAACACATATACGAATCTCATTAAAGTGCTTAACAGGCATCCATTCCTGAATCCCACAGTAAAAGTTAACATTGTATGAATATCATACATCAAATCATTCTTTAAATAACTCATACGTTAAAGCTTTGAGAATAGGCCTCATAGTTGGTGGCTTTTGCATAATGTGTGTTACTTATTTTACTTCAGTGGCTAGATTGTCAGTGAAAATGAATTGTATTGCAGAGGACTTGCCTTTTGGTGCTGAAGGAAGCACAAAGCAACTGCTTCTGTTTTTCAGTATTTCTTATAAACAGTTTGAAATTAATGATCCAGGGCTGATTTTGAGGCTCAACTGCACAAATTTGCAGGAAGGTTAGTTTAATTAAAGCTAGCAATTATCCAGTTAGGTAACCCAAATTGTGTCTTGATTCTGTTTCTGTCTTGGTTTTGTTTTCCTTGGATGGCCACATTGTTTAGCAAAGGATTTGTTAGAATAGAAAAATAAACTTTTTTTTTTTTTCAGTCTATGCTTTAGCTATTTTTGTAGTTTGGTAATTGCTTATACTTTTCTGTCAGTTGTGTTATTATCATTAGTGGAACTAAATGTATAGGCATTTGAGCACCAAACTGGGAATCATTTTCTTGGATATTCAAATATTTGTTAATATTCAGTTTAATTCAGTTAAGCAATTTTGCTAATCCATGGAATTGCATTACTATATGGTAAGATTGAAAGATCACAATGCTTCACCTGTACAATGTGGCAGTAACCTGTTGGCTGTTTGTATGCATGTACTTGTTCACCATATACCTTTAAATGTTTTGTGCGTGTGTTTTTTTTTATTTTTTACCATGTCGACATTCTGCAGACTTAAATTCTAATCTGAACATAAGACTTATTCAGTAAGTTGTTTTACCTCCTTTGGTCAGTGTACTTGGTACAATGCCACAATAAAAGTTAAAGGTGCACAAAGGAGCTAAAGTAATTCCCTAGAATCTGTGTTTGAACAGCATCCAGCGTCTGGTCAGTCCTCACTAGGGAGCTCTGTTTGAAGTTGTTATTTGTTATGGCTAATTCTTTTCTCACTGTTTTAACAGAGGGAAGCACTTTGAAGGTCCTTGGTGATCTCATGACTTATTTATTTCATTAGATACCACAATTCAACAGCAGCAGTTAAAAAGCTACAAGAAATCAATAGTTTAGACACTTCTAAAATCCACTGTGTTCCTACAGGAATCAAATTTCCTTATGTTTCTGTAGAGCACAGATCTGGTCTGTGGAACCATACCTTTTATAGCATCTCAAATGATTCTTACTTTACCCCACCATCAACAGTGGCTTATTATATCTCAGGAAGCCACCCATAACTTTTGACATCCATTTATAAACGTCTTAAACTTTTAAACGTTTCTATCATGCAAGTGTACTCTGTATGTGTATCACATCTGGTATATAGTAAAGGGGGACTATCTCAGGGTATTCTGCTGTTTAGATTATTAAAACCGACCCCTTGGTTTTTTAAACCCAGTTGTGGATTATGTAACAGAGATATAGTGGAGGTGTCTGTGTCTATTTGTCACGCTTTAGAGTTTTACATATATCTAGAAAATAACTTTTCCAGTAGCTCCAGTTACGATGTTCACCATGTAGTGTGTGACAGATAGATAGACAAACAGACACATGCACAAAAGTCCACATTTTGAATGAAAACCCTCACACTATGTAGCTACAATGCTGACTGAATATATTTGTGGCTGTTAAATTCACAGGATGTAAGCCAGCCTACATTGTACAAGTGTGATACTTTTGTCTTGAATAGGGCCATATTATTTCACTAAGTCTATGTCGTATAGTATGTTATAATTAAGCTGTCCTGTATATAATGGTTTTATTACTTTGATTCTAGAATTCTCTAAATAATGGTGAGGTGAATATTTGCATTGCTGAACCCATTCTTTAACACATGTCTTAGTCAAGAACCAGTCCTGATCCTTGGCCTCTCCTGTTAAGTTTCTTCAATAATCTAAAACCATAATTTGTTTGGAACAAGTTAATCAGTGTCGTATGGAAATTTAATTATGTGGCCGCAGTGTGTTTCCAGTGCAGAGATGATCCTGTGCTTTGTTTCAGGGCCACACTGCAATGCTCAACAGTGGGTGCTGGCATCCCAAGATTAAAGAAGAGTTTTTAACGTGTTCCAATGATGGGTGAGTCTTTTTTTTTTTCCATTTTTTCTGTCTATTCTTTTTATGGTATAGTGTGTTTTACTTCATAGTTTTTATTATCATAATATTTGTGTGTGTTTCTGTATGCCGAAATGTAAGATGAGATTTGATTACCATGTCTTTTCTCATTTACACAGTTTCTACAGTATTCTGTCTTTGGAATGATGTCATGACAGAATAGCTGTTTTCTCATAACTAACATGGCTTCAGGCATCTCTTGTCCGGTCAAAATAACACACAGAGACATTACAATGAAAATTGGGAATTGTTACAAAATAGTATTTGTACAGATGTTTTCCATGTGACTGTCAGACTTGATAATACAATTTCATAGAACTTATCTCTTCTACACATTCTCACATGTTCAGTTCTGAAAGAAACACGTGGCGTAGCAAACAGGTATTTTCATTTTAAAACATGACATCTGATACTACACTAGATTAAATAAATGTATCAGTTTGCTTGTCTTGCCTTCCAGGAAGTCTGTTACGGCTTTACTTCCTAGGTAATTTCACCCCAGCAGTGTTTTTGGGATCAAAGCATCTAACTGGCTGCAAAGCATGTCAGTCATTAGGTGAAGCAGCTGGTTGGTTACTGACAGGAAAGAAGGCCCAGAAGCAGTGGATTACCGTGGAGGTACAAGACAATCTGAAAGGAAGGCTTGCAATCAGATTTATTTAACCTAGTGTAGTACCTATTTAGATTTAAAAAAATAAAAATAAAATACATGTTTGCTCTAACGTGTGTCTTTCACAGCTACGCATTTCAGATCCACATTATATAGTGAATAGATGTACATGGTGGGAAAATATATGGAGTTATTTTGTTAGCTAGTCACTTTTAGTGTCTATTAATAATACATCTGAACCTTAAAATAAAATAAAATTCCATCATTGAGCTTTCCAAAATATCAAAACCTATTGTTTTCAGAGTTATAGGCAATGTCGGGTTCTATAATTGATCTGTAATATTGGAGATTCCTGTCAATACAGGGATATGTCAGTGGTTCACTCTAAACAGGAATGAGCAAAATATATATAGATATATATATATATATATATATATATATACAGAAGAGGAAGACGAAAACAGCTTGCTCTTGTGATTTAGAAACTAACACTTCTTCCCGCGTGCTAAATAAACGAGAAAGGAAAGATATATTGTAATTTAATCACTTGAGGAGAAACCTTAAAGCTATTTGACTCTTCTAAAAATGCATCACTTTGAAAACAAAATGCACATTGTGCTTCCAAGGAGAGGAAACTTTGTTTTTGCAAAATAGTTGTTTTAATAAATGTTTTTTGTAAGGGTAGTCTTCTTTTTTTTTTTTTTTAGAATTCTTCTTCACTGCTGGTCTATAAAAGAGATTGTTGTCTGATGCAGTTTGCGTAAAAGCTACCGTGTCAATTAAGCCAAATAAAGATTTAGCCTGTCCCCACGGCTGTCTATTGCAGGCCCCGGGGTAGTTTGGGAGATTCAGGCGAACATAGCTATAAATGGATGTGCAGTTGTGATCACTCAGACACTAAAAGGCTTACATGGGAAGAAAAGTATTTGAACCTATCAACCCCACTTCTCCATTTCCTTCCACAATAGCAAGATGTACAAAGTGTGGAGGTCGTATTTTTACAGTTGTTTGAGAGGTGTGTATGTGGTGTGTGGGGGGGGGGGGGGGGGGGTGGGTGTGTGTGTGTGTGTGTGTGTATGCTAATACTGTTTGATTGCATGCAAAGGTAAGCACAGTAGTGCTCTTTCTGCCTTGAGCAAAATACGTATCTACTGTAGGTCTCAATGGGGGGAAAAAAAAGAACCTCGCCCTACGTGTTTCAAACTGCTGACATAATTCTTACTTGGCAAGACATAATGCTGCTGTTTTAGACGTCAAGCTTCATGCTTCTGTGACAGATTGTAAGGCACACTGCTATTGCAGCAAAGCCAAGGCTTTGAGAACCCGACTTAGCAGAAATGCATCTCTGGAATGTAAACCCAAAGACCTCTGTAGTTGTCTGGTACAGGATTAGTTTGTGGATCTGTTACCTGAACACATGTTCTGTAGAGACCCGTAGCCCACGACTTGTGCCGGAAGAGGTGCAATTCTTGAATAAATCGTATACTGTATTTATAGTAGCATATGCTATTGGAGAAATCATTAACCTCATGCCTTTTTCAAGAGAGGCAGTGCAAAACTCTGGGAAATGTCTGCACAGCAGGAAACAAACTCTCATTGCTCATGTCCATTAAATAATCAAACACCGGCTGCTGCATGGTTTTTGCCTGTGGGTGGAAATTATTTTAGCTGAAGTGAATATGTTGGTGTTTTGTAACTGAGATGGATAGATTGGTTTGACTTTTTATAATTAAGTGGTTGCCAAGTTAATAAGAATCCAAGTATGAGCACAATAAAGGCGTGCAAAGATCTATTTCTATTTTGCTGAAGAAATTTGCTGCAGTTCTTCCATTTAGGGATAGTCAACCTCTGACTGACTTTTCGGTATATACTCTGGCATTCCTCCTGCTTGTGGGTACAGTATTACACCATGCCAGTGAGTGCTACTGTGGCTACTTTGTAGTTAGCTGGTTAGCATATTTATGCTGCAGTTAGATATTTTCTACTGCATATTGTTGTTGGAATGGAAAATGACCAGTTTTTTACAGCCTGTATCTATAACATCCATTCTCATAAGGGCCATGCTACTCAGTTATTTGGAGATGGTTGAAAATTGTATGAAACGTGGTAAACGATTGATTTAATTACAGGAAAAATGTTAGAACGAGGAATATTTAGGTGAAAGGCAAGGAATGTTGCTAAAAAAGACATGAAAATTTTGGTATATCAAGGTTCTACAGTATTCCATTAAGAAATTGTAACTCACAAAATGTTACATTTCAATATTGTAAACTAAAGGTCAGTATTTTGTTTCATGTCCTGGGCAGTTAGTGTGTCTGGGACTAGCACATACTGATTTTATGCAGTAAGGTTATTTGTGTGCAGATTTTCCTGCAACGTATGGGAGAAGACACCCAATGCATAGCTGTTTTAATTTCTGACTTAACTGTAACTGTAATCTGCATACTGTTCCCCTTCCTAGTGGCCGCAGGCATGAGTGTAGCTGCAGTAAATACTGTAGGTACCGTACATTGCTGTGTCAAAACAAGTTTGCTATAGTATTGGTGTAATTTTAAAATAAGTATATATACTGTACATATATGTAGTCTTGCAGATTGTTTGTTTTCATTTGTTGTCTGCTGCCATTATAATTGAGCTCCTTATTTACACACATTTACACACACACACACACACACACATATCTCGGCGGGGCTAAATTTGATAGACACAATTTGGTTCCAGGCCAGTTCAGAAGATATATGGAGGTTGTTACAACTTTGCCAGTCTGTGATTTTCAGTCACTTTGGAAGGGTTGTGGGGGGGTCTTTGCATTTTTTTTTTTATAGAAAATTAGACCAGAATAATAAAATAACTAACGAAATGGCATAGTATGGACTTGATCTACTACTGTGTATTTCCTGGTCACTGCTGTGAAGTGTAGTGTTTTTGTCTGTGGATGTCTGGCTTGCCAGCAGGGAGTCCCAGTGCGTTGTGTATTCCCTTGGAGACAATGTATTCCCATGGAGGGACATGGTGGCCAGCTTAGCTGGGAATTCAAAATGTCAGAGGTGAAAAGTCTCCATTCTCTTTTTCATGTTCAGACATAAGTCTTTACTTCTGTGGGTTGAAGATGAGGGTGAAAAAAACATTTCAATACATTTCAGAACTTAGTACAGTGCTATGTGGTATTTACTGTATGTACATGGCATGCCATGGAATTATTAATTTTTTTGTGTGTCAGATTTCATCTGCGCCTTTATTAGAAGCCCAGGTACCCTGAAATGTGGTTTTGTCATTGTAAATACACATTCCTGTCAAGTACAGCATACCCTTGATGAACTGATTTGTAAGAGGCTTTGCAAAATTACATTATCCAGGTACATAATCATGATGTCCTCTGTGCACCGTGCTCCAGTGACCCCTGTAGTCTGGCCTGGTGCCTGCGGGCTTGCCTGTAAGCTGCCCAGAGCTGCGTTGTCCTCCGACGCTGTAGCTTTGAGGTGGCTGCATGTTGGGCCTGCAGTGTGAAAAAGAAGCGGTAGGCTGGCGGCATGTGCTTTGGAGGACAGCATATGTTTGTCTTCGCGGGGGTGGTAGCGGTGAGCTGAGCCTAAAAATAATTGGCTATTATAAAATTATAAAAACAATTGGGTTTTAAAAATAAATAAATATCCTAGTCTGATTTAACATGCTAGCACTCTTTGAAAATGTTCTGTTCAGTGTTTGGTTAAGTGTTACATTTGACATTACCCATCAACGTGTATTGTTAAAAAATAAATAAATACTGCAACTCGCAACTTCATTCTGAACTTGATTGTTAACATTGTGTCTAAATTATGTAGTTGGATTGATAACCTTAATGTAATCCTGTGGTCCCTTTTTACATACAGTATATTTAATTGAGGCAAGAGTCATAATCAACTTTTTTGTTAGTAATCTATCTACCTACATAAGAACATAAGAAAGTTTACAAACGAGAGGAGGCCATTTGGCCCATCTTGCTCGTTTGGTTGTTAGTAGCTTATTGATCCCAGAATCTCATCAAGCAGCTTCTTGAAGGATCCTAGGGTGTCTGCTTCAACAACATTACTGGGGAGTTGATTCCAGACCCTCACGATTCTCTGTAAAAAAGTGTCTCCTATTTTCTGTTCTGAATGCCTCTTTGTCTAATCTCCATTTGTGACCCCTGGTCCTTGTTTCTTTTTTCAGGTCGAAAAAGTCCCTTGGGTCGACATTGTCAATACCTTTTAGAATTTTGAATGCTTGAATTAGGTCACCGCGTAGTCTTCTTTTTTCAAGACTGAATAGATTCATTTCTTTCAGCCTGTCTGCATATGATGTGTCTTTTAAACCTGGAATAATTCTGGTCGCTCTTCTTTGCACTCTTTCTAGAGCAGCAATATCCTTTTTGTAGCGAGGTGACCAGAACTGAACACAGTATTCAAGATGAGGTCTTACTAATGCATTGTACAGGTTTACCATTACTTCCCTTGATTTAAATTCAACACTTTTCACAATTTATCCGAGCAACTTGTTGGCCTTTTTTTATAGCTTCCCCACATTTGTCTAGATGAAGACATTTCTGAGTCAACAAAAACTCCTAGGTCTTTTTCATAGATTCCATCTCGAATTTCAGTATCTCCCATATGATATTTATAATGCACATTTTTATTTCCTGCATGCATTACCTTACACTTTTCTCTATTAAATGTAATTTGCCATGTGTCTGCCCAGTTCTGAATCTTTTCTAGATCATTTTGAATGACCTTTGCTGCTGCAGCAGTGTTTGCCACTCCTCCTACTTTTGTGTCGTCTGCGAATTTAACAAGTTTGCTTACTATACCAGAATCTAAATCATTAATGTAGATTAGGAATAGCAGAGGACCTAATACTGATCCCTGTGGTACTCCACTGGTTACCACACTCCATTCTGAGGTTTCTCCTCTAATCTGTACTTTCTGTTTTCTACATGTTAACCACTCACTAATCCATGTACACGTGTTTCCTTGAATCCTTACTGCGTTCAGTTTGAGAATTAATCTTTTAGGCGGGACTTTGTCTAAAGCTTTATGGAAATCTAAATAAACCTTGTCATATGCTTTGCAATTATCCATTATCGATGTTGCATCCTCAAAAAAAATCAAGCAAGTTAGTTAGACACGATCTCCCTTTCCTAAAACCATGCTGACTGTCTCCCAGGACCCTGTTACCATATAGGTAATTTTCCATTTTGGATCTTATTATAGTTTCCATAAGTTTGCATATAATAGAAGTCAGGCTTACTGGTCTGTAGTTACCTGGTTCAGTTTTGTTTCCATTTTTGTGGATTTGCGGTAGCTACCTACCTGTCTGCTTACATGCATGTATATCTGCTTCATTTTCACCAGTCATCTATCACATGTATTCGTTACCAAGGAATGGTTATATTCAGTCGAGACTTACACATTTACTCCTAGGTTTTGCAACTGCCAACATTATGCTGTGTAATATCTGACTAGACATTTTATAATTAAAAGTAATGAAACTGATAAGCTTTAACATAGTTCCTTATATCTGAAAACTATCCTACCTCACAATAATTTGTGTGTTCCTGCCTTTGAAATGAGCAAGCAGGGAGCAGTGAAACAGGTGTTTCTTGTCGCAAGTTGCAAGTGATTTCAGAAATGTTCTCATTGCAAACATTGAAATGTTGCACAGGGCTTTGTTGTTGGCCAGTGAGGCCAGATATCTGGTTACTTTACAGCTGGTGTTCTGCCCAGAGTTCCCTTCCAACTCCCATTATCTTGATTTACAGGCAACCTATAAAGTTTATGGGAGGATTAACCCGTCTGGAGACCTGAAAAGATCTGTATCAGTGAGTCAGTGAATTTATGTCATGCTTAAATATTTAGCATAAAAAAGAACAAGTAATGCAGTATAAAGACAATTGATAAGTAGTTAGAGATGTCTTGCACTTCAACTTACTCTGAAGTCAGATTATTGAACTGGTAATAGAAAGTACCAAATACTATGTCAATATCATCCAATGTCATTCCAATGAATAGTAAGTATTTTGGTAAAGATGTTTGTGTGTCATTGAGACAGGATTTTTTTTTTTTTTTTTTTTTTTAAATAAAACATTGACACAGTTTGATAGGAAAAAAAAAAGAAAAGTTTTTCATCATTTAAGACAATTAAGAGGCTGTATCAAGACCAGTTATGTACTGAACCATCTGTTGATGTGCAGGTTTATGTAAAAGTTTCCCTGAAGTCACAACTGCTAAACTGCTTATGTAGGTAAACATTTATGACAAGTCATGTTGTGTGATGAACCATGTATGCTTTTGATGAAGGATAATTGTTAACAAACATCCAGATATGTTAATATTTAAATCTTTATACATATTAGTGCAAAATTAAACTAGCACTCCTAATTCCTGAAACTATTTATATGATGTATATTACCTTTTCGTCTTCTGTCGGATAGGGTTTGCCAAGTATACTCAGTAAACCAGGTCTAAGGTTTATCACAGTGTTTAAATGCACCACCCAACTTTTCATGGTACATCAGCAGTCATACTTGGCCTTTTTTATAATTGATAACTAGCTGTGCACATCTATCCTGTTTCCAGTTGATATTCAGTTTGTCTGTCGCACTTCAGTATATTAGCTAAATATTTTCAAGAAATAACATCAGTTTTAGATAGAAGAGTTTTCACAAGAGCAGTCTGAAGCTCAAGAAGGTTTATTGTTTGTCATTGGCTTAATTAAACTATACGTTTGAGTGTCAGTGTAATTGATCACATCCAAGAAGGATTTCCTTTTCATGATCCTTGACTGACAGATACAGTTCAAACCTCCAGCAGACCAACCGTAAAACATACTGTTCCTGTACATGGCAGATCTGAGATAGGACACCCATCCAACCTTTTAGGCACTTTCCAAGAGAAAACAATTGAACATTATATATATATATATATATATATATATATATATATATATATATATATATATATATATATATATATATATATATATATATATATATAAAATTTGGAATTCTCCAATAGAGGTTTTCCCATGTTTACACAAAATCTCCCAATTTGGAATGCCCTATTATTCAACACGGCTCACTTTCGCAGTGCAAACCCGGCGTGAAGCCACTACAGAACTACAGCAGTCCTTAGTAGCACACAGGCAGGAGCCGGGCTAGCTACAGGGGTTGCTGATGCACGGTGAGCAAAGGATTCCCCAGCCGACCTAAACTCTCCCTGCATGGGCAGCTCTGGGCCAGTTGTGCGCTGCCCCCTGGTAACTCCCGGCCATGGTCAGCAGTGACATAGCCTGGATTCGAACTGGCGATCTCCAAGCTATAGTGCGCATCCTGCACTCCGATGCACCACTCGGGAGCCACTTTATTAAACATATCATGACTATATCAATTTGTTAAATACCTTTACGTTAGCAATTTATGTTTTAGGACTTGGCATTGTATGACTGAAAGAATGGTTCAAGGAGGGTAGAGATCTGTTAGTAAGGGTTAAGAGGGTTGCAGTATGCTGTGCTGAAGCTTGTGGTGTTAGTGACTGAAGCATTAAGCCCGAGACAGACAGGCACGACGCGGCACGCCACAGCACCACTGGGTATTTCCACGCTGCTGTACTGCTAGTCTGCACCCGGACACACATGAATGGTATGTACTAGGCGACTGATTATTCTTACAATATTGTAGAACAATTGAACGGTACAGTACAGTAGTTGTCAGTACCAAACTGTAAGCTATGTACTCGAATATATATGGCCAAAAGTCTTGTATCACCAAGTACAATATTAATAATTAAAAAACAAAACAAAAAAACCCTATATGAACATAATTTCAATATTTTATTTAACATCATGCAATCCAAGAAACTACAATAGTAAATAGTCTACCGGAAACTACAATAGTGGTACAGTATTTCATGTTTGTTAATTTTTGGAAAACTACAAAGTAATATATAATTTAAATATGTCAATGTAACATTATTAATTCTGTAGGGTGTGGCGCAAAACCTTTGGCCATAGCTATAATGCCCCCAATATAATCTTCTAAATAAAAACACTGGTTTGCTTTTCAGCATGGTTTTTTGTCATCTATATGGAGGTGTATGAAATGAGCGATCAGCTTAGCAAAGAAACCTACAATACGTTGCGGACAGCAAGTAGTGCCTATTCGTGCCTCTGTCCCGGGCTTTAGACTGCAACCGGTTCACTAGAGAACGGTTCTGACAAGACAGGTCTCAGATCTGTTCTATTAATACACTTTTACTTCTTGTCATTTCCATGGCAACAAAAATTAATCTTAAATTAGAGGCTATTTTATGGTGACATTTCTGTTGGTTGTAGATCTTCCCCAACAGAAATGAAATGTGCAAAATTTTAAAGTAAGAAATGTTTGTTTAGTCCTGTATTTTTTTGGAAAAGGAAAGCCATTATAGAACTGGTTTGTCTGCTCAGACTGCTCTTGTGAAAACTCTGTCTAAAACTGATGTGGGACCTACTCCACAGCAGGTATGAGTTGAACTGGGCTCAGCGGATTGAGGGCTAGTCTGTAGAGTCATATTGGTCTGAAATCATTATTGGTTTGTTATTCAACCTAATCTGAACCCATCTTTAAATTTTTGGTACATAAACCAAACACAATGGCAAAGCAGTGCCAAGTTGTTTATAAAGAATTACAGGGTACATTGCAGTGCAGTGCCCGTAACCGAAAGAGAATATCCAGTGTATTAATAGACGCATATGTGTGTGTATTTATAGTTTTTGAAAATGTATGTGTGACGGGGTGCCCCACCTTTGTGCGTATTTTTGTGTTTTATGTTGTATGTGGTGTGTTGTTGTTGTGGATATAGTGGTGCACAGGGTATAACTTGGGCTATGTAGTGATTTAAAATGTATATTTGTATTTAGCAAAGGGATTGCACAATCACTTATCGTGCAGATAAAATGTGTAGTATGTGGGCACGGATTTGCAATTAGTAATTGAATCCCAGCACAGCTGCATACAGTGCCTATTGGAAGTATTCACCCCCCGTGTACGTTTTCACAGTTTGTTATGTTACAGCCTGAAATCGTGATGCATTTAATGTGGTTCACATGATTTCAGGTTAAATACATCTGTCTCTGTAAGGTCCCACAGTTGGGTAGTGCATTCAAAGCAAAGAAACTACCATGAAGACCAAGGAGCTTTCAAAACAACTCCGGTATAAAGTTGTGGAAAGGCACAGATCAGGGGTTAGATATAAAAAGATTTCAAAGGCATTGACTGTCCCTTGGAGCGCAGCCCATTTAAAGCCCGGGCTTGAATCAGATTGAGAATCTGTGGCAAGACTTGAAGATTGCTGTCTACCAACGATCCCCATCCAATTTGACAGAGCTTGAACAATTTTACCAAGAAGAATGGGTGAATATTGCACAATCCCAGATGTGCAAACCTGGTAGAGACTTACCCCAAAAGACTCACAGCTATAATTGCTGCCAAAGGTGGTTCTACCAAGTATTGACTCAGGGAGCGAGTACTTATCTAACCAAGACATTTCAGTTTTTTTTTTTTTTTTTTTCATGAACTGTTGTTTCATAATAAAAATTCTCTTGCCTCTTCAAAGTGTTGAGTAGATTGTGTAAATCGAATGGAAAAAAATCCCATATAAATGCATTAAGATTTCAGGTTGTAACACAACAAACTGTGAAAACATCCAAGGGGGGTGAATACTTACTAGGCACTGTATATAGATGCACTCACTTGGGGTTGGGTATTCATGAGTGGGAGGGAGATAGAAGGAGAAAGGAGAAATGTGGGAACAGATAATAACAAATGGTACTCGTGCGGGAGGACTCGCACGATTTTTGTTTTGGGGTTCGTTCACTGTCTGTTTTGTACATCTGTTTGTTTTGGCCACCACGCTGTTTTGTGAAAGTCTTTTGTTTGTGTAAACCTTTATAAAAGCTGAACACCATTGCGTCTCAGTTTTGCCCCGCAGTTGCCTTGTGCGTTGTGCAGTCATTTCCTGGCCTGATGTCCCCACCAGCCAGCCTGGTCACAGTATGTAACAATTAAAATGACAGTGACAAACTCACCAGCCCATATTCTCAAAGTGGCAACAATAGTATGGCACTCTTAACTAGAATAAATCTGCACACAATTCTTTAAAAACATTTTAATGCTGAAGAAGAAATTAAGAAATTGTTGCCAGAATTACTGAATGCACTCCAGCTCCACTATCCTAAAACTGATTATGAGGGAGTTGATTGTTTTAAAACTAGAAATATAACCAAGGATGACACTCTTAGGAGAGGGGAACTGCAATGCACTTGCCTTCTATTGTATGCCAACCATGTGTGTGTTTTATACCTGATCCCTTTTTATACTTATCAAATAAATTATATATTTTAATTTGTTGCGCTTGCACAGGGTAAGCCTGTTGATCTAAATTCCAATTAACTGAAAGCTGTCAAGTGACTTCTGCTTTTCTGCATCAGTGCCTGCAAAGATAGCCTTTTGAGTTTGCTGTTGAGCCCTAAATATTATTTATTAGTATTAAAAAGGGAAAATGTATTAAGGTGAAGTTTTCATTTTACATTGATAAAATGGAATGGAAAAATTGGTATGTATGCTAAAGGACATTCTTTTACCGGTTTTGTTGCCCTGTCTTTATTTTCCATTTCTAAGTGTCAGTTGCTTTTATTGCTTGCATTATTTTTACTCATTCTTTTCCTCTTTCTTCTTTTCTCTTAACATTGGCAATTTGCAAAAGGACCGTGGCAAGTTTCCGTTGAGATTTGGCCACTCCCCATGAGAAAGTGCCAGACCTAGAGCAGACTGGCAAGCACTTGAAAGTTGCACCCTTTGTGAACCAATTGGGGTCACATGGGTGAACTACAGTGTAGATGGGAGCATGGCACAGGAAACATGTGGCCCACTGCATTGTGCTTATGCGGGACTCACTGAAGGTACCAGATTCAGGGACCAAACCTTTTGTGCTGGACATGTGGGGCCCACATGTCCAGCAAAATATGCTGAGAATTTTAGGCCTGCAACTCTGTGCATGTCAGTGTTTGTTACAAGTGAGCTCAGTCCTGCTATATGAACTTTTTATTTGCAGACATGTTTGTATTTGTTTTTAATATCAAATGGGTCTTATTTGAATTGATGTAAAAAGGGTTTGAAAATATTTTAATTATAACGTTTTGCAACATTACTATCTAGCTAGTTGATGTTTCAAAGTAAAGGAATATAGAGGTTATGAAATACTTTTCAAGATCGATAACTTGGGCGCTTGAGACCAAATTGGAGTGTTATCGTGGCAGAAGTTCCCATGGCCGTTTATACATACGACTGCTTAAATACATTTTTTCTTTTTTTTTTTTTTTTTTTTTTTTTTTTTTTGTTTAAATTAAACAATTTTATTAAGTTAAAAATGTGATCCGGAAAGAAATATAATATGTGGAAAATTTAATACAAGGCTTCTCCGAGCATGTGAGTTGGCACTGAAGAACAAACAAGTTTCCCTGAAACATTAAGTCAGAAACTTGCACATGCTGCTCTTGTTGACTGATACATTGTTCTCAGGCTTATATTACAGAAAATAGGCTACAAGCATATACCTTTTGGAATTTCCATTTTAATTTTCCTATGGGAAATTTTGACAAAGGTTTCTAGTGTTCTGTTTTAAATCTCCAGGAAAGGATTTTCTATTTTTATTTTTTAATGGAATTGTAATGTAATTTAAAAAGTGCCTATTGGGGAACTATGGCAGGGGTTTCCATAGAAAAATCAAATTAAATCTCATCTTTTTCTCATACTATTTTGGTAGTACCTTTTGGTTAGTGTTTTTCCATGTAGTTCTCTTTTAGGGAGAGAAATTCTCATTCCAAATGCAAATAACTTAATTAATATTAAATGTTTCTGAGGTTCAATATGGCCTTGCCCAACTACTTATATCGTGTAGCTTTCTTAAACTGAGTTTTCGCAAAGTTTTTAGGTTGTGTTGAAGAACTGCAAGTGCACCCTACTCATTTGGCCACCAAAAATGAAATATTAAAAAAATCGGTGTACATTTGACGTTGTGATGGACATCATTTCCTGTATGTCTGTATGTTGCTGAGTTGTATCTGATTCCCAAGGCACATGGCAGTAAGAATCTGTCAGTAACCTAAAAGTAGGAGTAGAAAAATCTTATTACAGTAGATAACAATGAAGTGTAGCTCCTGAGTTCACCTCTCCGGTATGACTTATTCTCTCATGTCATCAAGGAAGACATCTGGCCTTTTTCTTTGGTCTCAACCTGATTTGCAGTAAATTAGTTGTGATTGTGGAGGAATCAAGATTGCAGAGATTACCTTGATGTGTACAAATTGCTAGGATGTCTAAGGTGCTGTCTGACGAGGCTCCTCGATAGAGCTTTCAATTAGGCTTCAGTGTGCTGAGATAGACAACTGCAAAATGTTAGCAGCAGCTAAGCATGAGCTGTAGATTTTTATCTTGCCCACAATTGCCCAAGAGAGCAGCATATTATTTATGGCCTTGGAAAATCGGTGAAGGGATCTGCCATTTTCTTTAGGAAGCCCTCTGTTCTCTTGGCACTTGTACTGCTTTTGCTTGGTCAAGCAAAACCTCTTAATTGTAGATAGGGTAAAATGCTTTGATCATAGTGGCTTTCACACCTCACATGTATCCTTTTGATCTAGATGTGATATTGTAGGGCTTTGTGTATATTGGGACCCATTATGATTAAAGAGGCCTAATTTAGATTACATCAAAATGTATGGCCATTTCAATTCACAAGCTGTGTTAATGTGAGTGTTGACTATAAGCTTGAAATAAGTGGACATTGTTTTGTGTCTGCATCTCCCCAGGCAGGCAGAAAGGTGGAGTGATGATAGCAGAGCAGCTGCAGACCCAGACCTACAGGGATAGGCACCAATAGTATTTCAGTCATTGTGTCTGCTAACAAGGTCCATCTTTATTCAGATTTAAGAAAAAGATTTAGAAGTGAGTAGTTTTTCGAGATTTGCAATTATACTGTAAATACAGTATAATCATAAATCTCGAAAAACTTCTCATTTCTAAATCTTTTGTAGTCATTTTTGTATTACTTTAGTATAAATACATGTTAATTTGGATTCATATGTTGTTTTTTTCTGACTTTATGTGAACGAAAAGACACACATTTGCCTGTTTTCCCATTGGAAATAGTTATATTTTGAAATATCACTGTCCTGGTCACAAAAGCAAAGTTTGTGGGGAATAGTAGCCATTTTCTATACTTTTGAGGCATAAGCAATTAGGAAATAACACTTACTACCCAGGAACAAAAAAAAAAAAAATAATTGTTACACAGTGTAGTTAGTTAATTTTCTTGGATTTTTTTTAGCAAATGCAATGCCACCCTTTTTAGTTAAAGTGAAAAATCACTTTCCTTTGTTTAGAGGTCCATGTTATTAATAGGTCACCTAACAAATACTAGTATGGATTCATTACTGAAATGATTGTTACAGTATCTAAAGTTAGGAGTTTTATGGCTGTTTCTTTGTCTAGCCCACTTACCTTTTTTTTAAAAAACTTTTTAACCACTGTACCTGATAGAGGCCATTAATGTCTGCTAACAGTGACAGGAGATTAAAGCATTTAACAGTATAGCCCCAAATTTTAGATTTTGTATTTTTTGGGGGATATAATCATTCCCCACCCTTTTACTCCTGGAAAGGAAAAGATGTCAAAGCAGTTGTACGATTAGCCTCAGGTTGTCCATGAAGCCAGTTCTGGTAAGTGAGTAAACCTGCTGTACGACCTGGGTTTTTATGCTTCATTCCTTTAAGAATCTCAGCTGATACAAGGATACCTGTTGCTGTTAAAATAATTTGGTAATGCAGAGTTGCTATGAAGATTTTAGGCTATCCAGGGGGCACCTGTGATGTTGAATTTCCTCTTTGTTGTATGTCCCATACATGAAACAAATCTGGCTTTAAATTTGTCTCTGAACTTTTACATAAGGCTGTAGCCATATTATCATTAAAACAGCTATTGCTTCTGTCAGGCTTTTGTATAAACAGTAATACGTTGCTGAAGTAGCAGGTGGAGTCATTTATCAATGTGCAGTAGCATACAGTATGACATAATTCAGCATTCCTGCATATTGCACCAGCGGTGAGTTCTGCAATCTGGGGTTTGTCACTGACAATCAATGCACAGGCAGTACAGCTTTTTAGTCAATTCACGGTTATCATTTTAACATTTGCTATTTTCAGCGAGAAAGGCTGTCATATAATTTACTTGATATAAAAACATAAATCGCAGTATAACAGGTATAAATGATATTGTTCCTACTGTACCATTATAAGGGAAAATTAAAAGCTTTTGTTCCCCCTGTTCCTGGTCTTCTGTTCTGTGATTTGATGGTGAATAAATTACTGTCAGGCTTATTCGCAAACTACAGGTCTACCCAGAAAATTAGATCCTGGAGTTCCATAGATACAAATATAAAATACGTGGAACTGCTGGAGCTGCAGAGTCTTTTGTAAATATTTAATCTATTTAATGCCCTGATGTGTTCTTTCGAGTCCAGCTTCGGAATCTACTATCCTTTGGCATTTAGAAACTGTTTACATGTTTGTGTAACTGGCCTGTGCTTGTCTGCATATGAAATTGCAACTTTGTTTTTAAATTAAATTCTGTTTGATGATGATAAAAAATATCAAATAAGAAGTATGTCTCATGGTAGCAACCCATGTGATTTTGCAGCTCGAATCGTTTGGGGATTTTGTAAACAAACATTTCAGGTGAAAGTTTACTTGTGTTTCTGGCAGCAATGTCACCTGTTGGCAGTGGTTTGTATAACATAATAACTATTCATAAATGCACACATTACTAGTGTTTCACTAGGAAAGAATCCGGAGTGATCACTGTGGGACATTGTGAAGATCGTTTACACAACTTGCAGGCTGTCACATCTAATCAATGCCAACCAGCTACCCATTCGACCGTACGTACCCTGTGGACAATGTGAATTTGTTCAATCAATGAAAGTGGCTCTATTGGGATTTAAACTGAGCATCAGCGAAACAGTGCTCTAAATCACAGCTCAGCCATGACGTACTGTGTCTCTTTGCTTTCTCTTAATAATTTTGGATTTACAGTAATGTGCTGTTGCCAGTTTGCCCTATTAAGTGGTAGTACCATGTTGCCTCATTCTCCATACTGACCTAATTGTTTACAAAGAGATTTTAATGGATGGGGTTACAGATGTTTCCTCAGAATAGTTGTGTGAAATAGTTATTTGGGAGGATCATCAATTTAAAGAACTGATTAGGATTGATTTATGAAAGAAACCTGCCTCCAAGAACATGTATGATCACCCTTTAGTAACCTCATACAAAGCTTTCAAATCGATATCAGGACAGCAATCACATGTTGGATTCAAGAAATTGAGCAAAAACTCACTCACTTTACCACCACAATAAACGCTAACCAAATGCAGTCAAAGTAGCAATATTTTTTTTTTTTTATTTGCGATAGGCTTCCTAATAATATGACACATCGTATTTGTGGTTGAGCCCCACCCCCGTCATCCTGCCTATGACAACAATGGATGCTTTTGACTTTAAAGCAATGCAAATTACAGTCATGGCAACAACTCAAAAGACCTGTTTATAATGAGGGTCAAAGTCCTATAACCATGGCAGCATGTATAAACTGCACTGTATAGTAAGTAAACCACTTTAGGGCATGAAATACACTGTCCTTGAGTAACCAACAAATATCACACCTGAAGCAATCAACAGGCATATCTTTTCTGTTTATGGTTTATTTCTTCTTTATTGCTATTTCGATTAATTTCCATGAAGCCCCTGTTTTGGTTAAAGGAAAGGTTTTGGTTCAAAGTTTTAGTTTTCTAAAGTGGTAATTCATTATGTTTTAATGACAATAAGAATCTTGACCTTTTTAAAAGGACGACTTGCCTAGTGTTAGCCACTAGTTTAAATTACGAAGCAACATGGAAGGATGTGATCTACTGGAGAATCAGGTTGCACTTTCTTCAATTATGATCAACATGCAGTCATGTTATTTTGGGTTTTATTCACCGTTTAATGTTTGCTGAGCCAAAACCGATAGCTTGTCTGTCCTACAGTTTAATTTACTTTTCCATCTCAAAAGTATGTGACACAATTCCACACCCTTCCATATTGTTTCTTTTTAGAAGTATTATCCTCAAGAAAATTTTGTAGAGCAAGAACTCAGGGATGGTGGTGAATATAAAAAAAAATAAAATGCTTAGGATATAGCTGCTCCAATGCATTCATGCACTTGTTGTCATTTCTGTATTTTTGTTGTAGTACACGCTCCTATGGATAAAGCGCACTGTTTTTGCTGCCCAGGCATTGGTTCTTAACACTACATACCTCTGCTTGCTTCACATAGTGACATTCAGTACAGGGAGCTACTAACTCTGCCTCAGCGTGAGAAAAAGCAGATCAAGTTCAAAGTCTGAAACACACTGTGGGGCACTTAGATCTTGTGATTCTGTTCAACAAAATATGTTTGAAAAAGATGTAAAATAACCCCCCCTTTGAAATGGATAGTAGGACTAGATTTGTAAGTTCAGTGCAACACCTCCTTCACTTTGTCATCTCTCTCCCTGCACGGCAAAAAGTCTGTAACAATAAGAAAAACTGGGCACGACCTAGGGTTCAAATCCCATTACATCCAGATTTATTTTGGGAGAAAGTCCCAGCAAGTTGGTAACTAAAGACGCCCCAAAACAAAAAGAACCAGTGTCTCACAATCCACTGCTTAAGAAAGGTTAACTGATACAAAGAAATTTCTTTGGAAATGGAATCACCTGCTTATAAATATGAATAGGCTCAGCTATGTGATGCAAGTCTGTAGGTGTTTTTTTCTTTTTCTTTCTAGTAATGGTCAGTATAATTCACTACTTAATACATATTTACTATACGTGTGTGTGATATATATTTTTAGATTTGTAAACCCATTTTCCACGTATGTAAAATATATATATATATTCTATATATATATATATATTATATATATATATATATATATATATATATATATATATATATATATATATATATATATATATATATATATGTACAAATGTTACAATGTTTAGTGTTTAGAATGTATTACACAGTGATACGTAAAATAAATGTACATTTTTTTTATTTGTTTTGTTTTGTTTTTTTTATGTGTTTTAGTTGATGCATTTTAATTTAACATATCTTAGAAAACCACATTTTCCTAAGTTAACTGCTGTGATACACAGGACATCATTTGTAATATGGTACGATTAGCAAAACTTCACAAAAAAATACATTTGTTTGTTCAATGTCATTGGTTGCAGTAGTTCTTATACGGTCTCATTAATTTACTGTGATCCACTACCAGCAGCTCTCACATGCTTTGCAACAAGCATTTTTCTGTGAAGCTCATTTGATCTTTTGCTAGTGAGCTGTCTTCTGAATTTCCTTTGAAAAGATCACTGCCCAGCACTGAGAGGAACTCTGCATGAACGATAGGGATTCTCTGTACCTTCAGGGTTGTAACACATTTTAGAAAAATGTTTAGCAATAAAAAATGTAAATGATTGGCTTTATCAAGTAATATAGATGGTATATTCCCAAAAGATGGCTCCCAGTTCCCACTTTTTCTTACTTGCTGTGTTCTTTTTTGTTTTCACAACAGGAGTTTTGCATATGAAAGAGACTTTGTAAGTGGAGCAATGTATTTCAGAGGCTTTGGTTTTTGACAGTGATGATTTGCAGCACCAGCTCTGGAGATGCTCAAACATATGTCTGCAAGTTAATCCTTGCTGGAATATACAGTAACTAAAAACTGGTTAAAATTGTGGTGTTAAAACTAGTTTTAATTTCATAGTTAATACATCCATCCCTATGTCTGTTTTTCTGTTGTATTCATCTATAGCCCCTTTCACACTTGCACTCCTAACCGGGGTCACAGTCCCATGTAGTTTGAAACCATGTAGCTGTGTTGTACCCGGGTTGACTGTGGTCCCAGAAGCCCACCTCAGGATGTGGGACGACACGCTTTGACCCGGGTTGAGCGAAACAAAATGCAGGACGGCAGTTCGTAAGCCGACGAAATAACACTGCCATGCCTGCGTGAAGTTTTCACTTCTGGAAGGAACATTTCTGCGTATTATGTTTAGCCATATTGTTGTTGAAGATGAAGAAACATTTGCTCTAATCAATATTTGGGCCAACGGTTCAATCCAGAGAAGCTTAGATGGAAGCGTCCGTAACAAGCTGCTTACGGGGCATTTGATATGTGTATTTTTTACGTGCGCCTGTCACCCTGGTTCATCCCTACTTTATCAAAAGCAGTGTGAAATTGGGTAGCTGACCCACCTGACACCGGGTCCTGACCCGGGTAGGTTTTGACTAGGGTAGAGCATGCAGGTGTAAAAGGGGCTGATGTGAAAATAAACTGACGACAAAAAAATGAATAATAATAATAATAATAATAGTCTTTTCCTTGGTAATTTATTTTAATGTTTCCAGATATTAAGCAGTTATTAAAAATGCTTCCAGGACAGTTGCCTAGTACTTGGACAGCAGAAGCAGTGTGAACTTCGGAAGAGCTTGATGAAGAAACCGGTTCAGTTTGTCCGACAGTACTCCTCTCTGTACTACTTACAGCGACTGTAGACATCTCAGAGGTGCTCGTATTTTTGGGATGTTCTGATTTTGTTCTAATGAAAACAGTAATTGCATGTATAACATCTACTTAATACATTACAGATGTTTGTTTGCTGTTTGCCAAGTTATTTGACAAATTTACATTAAGGAATATTTTTTATTTAAGGTTCTTTCAAAAAGAATACTGTTTTAAGTGGAATGAGTAAAACCCATTAATGCCCTCCCAGTAAACGTGGTTGAGGGAGATCTGCACTGCAAACTTCTTCAGATTTTAAGAGAAGATTGGAAGGCCAACTGTTACGTGGAATTATTTTACTGTACAAATTGTTGTCCCTGTGAGGAACACAGGAAATGTAGCCTGACCTTGGTAATGAATACAGCAGTGCAGCTAAACATGGGTTGCCTCACTTCTCACTGCAAACTCATGCATAATATGGAATAAAATCAAGTTTACGGTTCTTAATCTGTTGTGCAGATGAGGAGCAGAGAATTGGGAAGTAGTATGTCATTTAAAGTCATACCTGTATTCTCTGTTTTTAGGAATTGGTAAAAGAATTGATAATTTCAGCCTTTGCTGTTATGTTTTGAGAGGTCAAGCTCAGTAGAAATTATATATATATATATTTTTAAATACCAGCCTTCAAATGAATTGTCATTTGGCTAAATAAGAAATTACCAGGAATGGGTTACATATGCAGTGCTGGGTTCCAGAGGAAATATTTACACACAGCCAGCACAGTGAACACAAGCTTTGGCACAAGTGTTTGAAGTGGCAAAGCGTCATTCTTGAGTTTGCCAAACATTTCTCAAGTTTATATGGTAGCAAGGTTTAGTGTACAATGGACACTGTGTTTTTTTTATTTCTTTGCAATTTGTTTGGATGATTTTAGCAAAACAATCTGGGGGAAAAAAGCACATCAGTGTGAAAAGTATCAGCCGATCTGAAAGAGATGAGTCAATTAAATGGGATATTATGAAGCAAAAATCATCCCATAGGAATGGACCAATAGGTACCTACTAGCCTACTTACAGGTAGAGTAGGTCCGGATCAAGCACTTTAATGGATGTCGGCTGTAGTAGCCTTTAGAGGACGCTTAAAAGTGGTGATAAAATAATAGTAAAAATTACTTTAATAGTAACACAATTAGGTTTAGGGGTTGTGATTTGGTTTAGGGGTAGAGGGTAGATTTAGGGGTTTGGAGGCTAGTAGGTACCTACCGGTCCATTTCCTGTGGAATGGTTTTTGCTTGATAACACTCCTTTCAATTGACTTGTGTTTTAAACTCTTAAGGTCTTTTAAGAATGATATTACACTGTTCTCTAGAATAGTTTCCTCATATTAAGTAATATAAACTTGAGACAGCCCATCCTAGTCACCCTACCATTACTGTGCAGACTGTTGTAACTGAGTTATCAAATGCCTATGAATGGCGATCACTCTTTCTATGATATTCTGTGTTTTTAAATGTGTTAATCTGCATACAAGCATGTGACATTATTTCCTTCTCTGGCTGACACACCTGTGTGCCTCTTCAGAAATGTGTGGTATACCAACAACATTGTTCAGTGTTCTGATCTTCATGACAGTGTTATTTTCACACTCCACTTGAAAAGCAAAATAACAGGTGATAACCATTTATTTTTTGGAATGCCTGCATTAAGCCCCTGTCTGAGAACTGAAAGCTTGAAAACAACTCTTTGATATTTGAATTAACTTAGGCTTGTTTAAATAATAATAAATACGTATTGTTGTATTCCTTGCAGAACTGTGAGGACATGGGACATAACCAATGAGAAGAAGCATAAGAACGTGTTTAAACCTCGGTCCATGCAAGGCAAGAGGGTGATCCCCACCTGTTGCACGTACAGTAGGGATGGCAAGCTGATTGCAGCTGGCTGTCAGGATGGAACCATCCAGATCTGGGACAGAAACCTCAGTGTGAGTATCCTGCAATATAAACAATAAAGACCGATGTTGAAATGGTCCTCTTTTTTCCTGTTGACAATTCTTGTGTTTTTCAAACTTTCTTTAGACGGCAGATAGACAGTGTTTATTTTCTCACTGTTCTTGTGCATTCCCTGTACCCTGAATAAAGTTTGTTTGAGGGAAAACATCTTTTTGCTTCTCTTTTTTTTTTTTTTTTCCCCTCAGCCATGCACAACATTTTTTTTTTCCCCAAACATCCCCAAAACAAATATTATTCACAGTATAGGGATTGCAACAGAACAAATATTTCAACAGGAATACAAAGAAATATTGATTTTAAAATGCAGAATTTAAACAAGGGCAGCATATACATGGTTGATGTTGATGTGGGTTTGCTTTTTGTTGGTAAGAATGGAGTTTGGTGTCTACTTCAGATGCCATCACTCAGTAAGCAATAAACTGGGGAGAATGAAATACATTATTGATCATTTTCACATCTTGGCCATGTTATTGATTTCCCAGTAACTACTGTGTGCCTCACTGAGAATCAACTTTATTGTACGTGGATGTTCTCTTTATCAGCTTTGCTTACTCAGCCAGCACATAATTGTGTAAAAGAGGCATGCATTTTAACTTACCAGTCAGTCTGTCTGAAACCCGTTCATCCTTATCAGCAACTTCAAGAGCCTTCAGACAAGAAAGCCAGAATGATGACTTTCACTGACCTATGACTTAACCCATTATTAGGACAGCTCCATAGGGCAGTCTTCAGATGGAGGCTTTAGCTTTTAAGTGTGTTAAAAACATGAAAGGGTTGTGTGCTAAATGCCTTTCTTTAAAGGCATGCCCTCATTTCAAAATTTAGTGAAACTTCATCAGTTAAGTAGTACTCGCAGCACTTCAAACAGTCAAAGGGAGGATATGATTAAATTACTAGCCACAGACCAGGTAGTTAAGCCATTTGCGGCTTTTAAAATTACCGGTTCACGTATCCTAAAACCATTTTCATAATTTAATAATAATGTTTTAGCTTGCACAAAAATATACTGCTATACCCAACTGTAAAACTGAGGGAAATAGAAACTCAGCTGGGAGCAAGATATTGACTCCCACTTAGCTTATCCTGGGTAAATAAACTCTTTTAAAATATAGATGTGGGCATCATGTTATACTGAAGCTTTCACCTGTGTGGAGGAATTTGCTCTTGGGCTTAGTCTCCCATGCTTTGGTGTAGGTGATTTAACACTGATGCTTCCATTTACTTATTTATTTTTATAGATGTATATGTAATGTATATTAGAGATTGTTAAATATAATACTTTATCTGTGTAAATCCCCTAGACCAGGGGTGGCCAAACTTCCTGACCCTATGAGCTGCATACCATAATATCTATATGGTCGAGAGCCACAAGACACGTACTGTAAAACATGAAATGTTTGCGAGAGCAAGACATTTTAAATACTAGCATTGTTGTGCAGTACAGCAGTTATAAGGTTATCTCTTGATGGCGGCAAAATACACAAGAACAAGGGATAGAACATTGCCTACAGTTTCTGTGTAATTTGTTTTGTACTGTAGATCTACAGTGTATTAAACTTTAAATGTAACACTGGTGTTTTTCCATTATTTTTGTTTGTACTGTATGTATTACACACTTTGAATAAAATATGTTCAGTTATTATGAAGCAAAATAAAATAACTAATCTGATTTCACCAAAAACACATAAAAACACACATTTTTATGAGGATTCTTTTTGACAAGCTCTTCCTTTGAAGATCTGAATGCTGGGTTGCATGTACTGTTGATCTTTGTGGATGACAATGCACTGTTTATTTATAAAGGGATTTATTTGTAAAGGGATTACATTACCTGCTCATGATGAGAAGCAAGACGTAATTATAATATAATATTAATTATAGACCTGTAATATAAAATTTAAACATGCATTCTCTAGTCTAGCTCCAACACTCCAATTCTATAAAGATCAATTTATCTGAATAAGGATGTTTGCCACGAGCGATATTCCATGCTTGCCGTACAAAACTCGCTTGAGTCATTAAATCTGCTTCTTTATTGAACTCTGAAAGCAGCCCCTGCCTGAAGCCTGACCCAGGAGGATATTCAGATGAAAAAGAAGTGTTTTTGTGACGTTTGAGGTTACTCGACTTGTAGTTTATTGTACAGGCTACAGTGTGTACGATGTGTTGCAGATGAGATACAGGTTTCACTGTTTTCAGTGAAAGCAAACTCTTTTTCCCAGTCTGGTTTATTACTCGTGGAGGGCTTGCTCAATGTCATTGTCTCCACAAAACGAACGAGCGCTTAATTCAAAATGAAGAAATTTACTTTCAACTGCACACCCAGCTTCGAAGTAGTCAAGTGTCAGTGAACGGTGTCGAGAGTCAACAACTTGTTGAACAAGTGACGAAATATCCTTGAGTGAATATGCAGGCTCAAAGAAACAGGCTAGAGAACGAGAGAGAAGAAAGAATAATTAACATGAATGAATGTGGAGAAGACAAATAATAAACATTGTTTATTTTTACCTTCTCTCTTTTGTTTTTGTGTATTTCTTCAGTTCATTCGAGCTGCAAAGCATGCGTCACCCAGCATTTCACCGGGAGCTGCACTTGAACTGCAAAACAGCCACATGTGGCTTGCGAGCCACGGTTTGGCCACCTCTGCCCTAGACAATCACTAAAGCTATTAAGATCCAGTCTTCAAGTAGGGCAGGGCATTGCTGGTGATATATATATATATATATATATATATATATATATATATATATATATATATATATATATATATATATATATAATGAAGAGCCAACTTCCCAACGTTGTTTTGGTAAACGTGTTTTAAGTATCGGTTTGCCTAAGGGTCCAAGAAGGTGTCATCCCGTAGGATCCCGGTTAACGACCAAGGGAAAGTGTGTTTGAAAACAAACAGTAGGGGTATTTATAGGCTTTGGATGTCATGGCAACTACAATCATTTACTTTTTTTAAATTTTTTTTTTTTATAAACAAGAATCATTAATTATTGCAGTTGTGGCCTGTTCAGTGTTACTTGTCTGAATTATTAGTGCAGATGGCCAGAGAACTGGAGGTCAGCTTCAATGAGAACAAACTGCTTCCTTCTAAAACTCCATAAACCAAATCACACCACAGATGGGACCTGGGACCTGGAACCTCACCATCTGTTTGAGAGGTAGACTAAAATGTGGTTATAGTAGGGTTTAATGTAAGGCCAAAGGCTCATGCAGTATTTAGAGAACTGTGTATCCAGCTGAGACAGCAAGTTATTGAGAGTATTGGTATATGTAGGGACCTATCCATCTGTAGACCACACTTGCATGCTGTACAAGTATAAAATATGAATGATAATGGTGATTTATCTTTTCATGATACCAACAGCTCTAATTTTGTATTTCCAGACCTAGATTGTATGTCATGTTTTATTAAACGTTTCAAATGCCTGGAATAGCAAATGAGGTGAAGTAGTAGGATCTCAGTCACTAGGAACATTTTAAAAAAGACTAGTTCTGGGCTTTTTAAATGAGTTCCCCCTCCCCCAGTAGGGGAAAATGGTTAGCTAACAAGGGACCTTTTCTCGTTCTCAAACTTTTCTAATGTTCTTGTATAATTTTGTGATTTTATAAAAGGATTGCAAATCATTACACTTTTGTTATACATAGCTAGGGATTGTGCTGCATGTGATTGGAACAGGAAAGTGAAAGTATTTGTTGTTTTTTTTTGTTTTTTTTTACTTTAATACATAATGTACTTTAGGTGTTGTATTAGTTGATATCAATGAATATGAGTGATTTAAACTGTTATGTTTTGACATGTCAGAAAAATACCAAAAAATCTAGCAAAATACCACATTTTTGTCTCCATTTTATCATTAGAAGAACCTGGGAATTAAGATCCAGTACAGAGTATAGGGGCTGCTGTATTGTTTTATTTATTATTATAAGAAACACTTTGTGTTGGTGGATGCACTCAGAGGCCACCAAAACATTTGGTTTGAGAACCACTGTTTTAGTTACTGTAGTGGTGTGTAAAATTGTAATGCTCAGGGGAAGACATGTATAATTATTTGTTTGTAAAGGACAAACATGCACTGTTCTCAATCAAATCTAAGAACGACAACGAGTATGTTATACTATATTAGTTACATAATAAAAATGACGGTTCGATTATTTTAAGTGGCTTAACTGCAGGGAAGAGTTTAGTTGCAGAAAATTGTCATGTGCATCAAATGGATTGTAGAAAACTGGTAACTGCTGCTGCAACCTCTTATATTGCCTTTCATTTTCTCCATTTGCAGTTAAATGGCAATCTGTCAACAAGAAGTTTGATTACTCCTGTGCTGTCATTTTGTGACAGGAGTTGAAAAAATATGTCTTGTTATTTTCTAATTCTTCTGATAAATTAGTATTACAGGGGTATAGTGAGACACAATAAAAGCCTTCTGGACTTCGAATGTGTTTTCCACTATTAAATAATTATACAATTTAAAACAATCAAAGGGAAACATATGTGCTTGTTTATGGGAATACTGTGTATTTTATTGTTGTCATAAAAGCTGGATTCCTAAAGTTTGTTACATTGTTCTTAAAAAGGACAGTGGGCAGAGACACTGAACTCAAAGGTGCTGCAATAACAGAAGCATTTTTTTGTAGTTGACTCCCTCCAGACACTCATTGGGCAGCATTTTGCTCTGAATTCCTGTCGCCCCCTTTGGTGAGGGACAAGCACTCATCATTATGAGCCAACAACTTGGATTGTTTGTAAGCCTGATTTTGTTCGTTTTCAAATGACAAACCTAACTCTAGTCAAACTGCATCTAGGAAATGTAACTGGGATTAAGCAGCTACCCGATTTTGTTAACTTCGGTTTTCTTACCTGGAAACTTCAAGTTTTATGTCCACATTTAGGAGAATCTGGCAAGCCTCATCCAAACATTTTTCTAACAAGCTTTGTGGGATTACAGCCAACATTCTGAAACCTTGTTGCAGAACTTTTGTTGTTTGTTTTCTGTATTAATGCATTACCAGATTCTGTCTACAATGGATTTGAAATAACTCACTTATTAGGACCAGTTCTAGGTTTTATGGTGAGACTGTGTCATGAATAAGATCTGCTTCTCAGAGTAGGAAAAACAAAACAAAAAAGTAGACGAAGTAGACAGCTGCAGATGTGGAACCCTCAGATACTCTGCTTGTGGTTGACTGCTATGCTTTACTGTTTACAGAATTCATGTAGCAGAGAATCCATGTCATCTGGAATGTTTTGGGAAGAGATTTGCCCTGAGCTGAAAGTAATTGCACTATGTTGAAGGCCACGACAAGCTTAACTTATAATTTATTACTGAGACCTAACTCAGACTAAATATTTACCCAACCTTCCAACTTGGATTCATCAGTTGTCAATTATCATTTGAAGGCATTCTGTATGTAACAAATGGAGGATATCAGCTTTGGATCTGGAACAAAAAGGCAAGTTTGATCTGTCCTTTGTTAAGCAGTTGTTAAGCTTTGTTGTTTTGTAAAACAGCAGTGTATGTAAATAGGCAAAGGGCTATGGAGATTGAAAGGTGTCTGAACTCCAGATTATATACAAATGTAGCGTAGTGATCCATTTAGTTTCTTGATTTGATTGGTTGTCGTTGTTTAATGTAGTATTGATTGTTAATATGGAAGTGGCTTTCCAATTAAAGGTCACCAAACTTGAGCCTAAACATCAGTAATATAAAACATTTAACTTGCAGTACCACCTTGTAAGCAGCCTTGTAGGCAAACCTACAGTAATCTTGCAGTACCACCTTGTAAGCAGCCTTGTAGGCAAACCTACAGTAATCTTGCAGTACCACCTTGTAAGCAGCCTTGTAGGCAAACCTACAGTAATCTTGCAGTACCACCTTGTAAGCAGCCTTGTAGGCAAACCTACAGTAATCTTGCAGTACCACCTTTTAAGCAGCCTTGTAGGCAAACCTACAGTAATCTTGCAGTACCACCTTGTAAGCAGCCTTGTAGGCAAACCTACAGTAATCTTGCAGTACCACCTTGTAAGCAGCCTTGTAGGCAAACCTACAGTAATCTTGCAGTACCACCTTGTAAGCAGCCTTGTAGGCAAACCTACAGTAATCTTGCAGTACCACCTTGTAAGCAGCCTTGTAGGCAAACCTACAGTAATCTTGCAGTACCACCTTGTAAGCAGCCTTGTAGGCAAACCTACAGTAATCTTGCAGTACCACCTTGTAAGCAGCCTTGTAGGCAAACCTACAGTAATCTTGCAGTACCACCTTGTAAGCAGCCTTGTAGGCAAACCTACAGTAATCTTGCAGTACCACCTTGTAAGCAGCCTTGTAGGCAAACCTACAGTAATCTTGCAGTACCACCTTGAGTAATGTTTAAGACATCAGCTTCTATCAGGAATCTGTGGGTATTTGATTCACATTTTCGTTTTACCACTAATGGTATCTATACTTGATGTTTTAATCAAAGTACTGCAGTATGAAATTCAGAAGAGTGATGTTAATCTTTTGCCTCCCAACATTCCTCAAATGGAACATTTTGACTTTTGATGACATTCCATTCTTATGTTCTGTCAATCCTTTTACATTTCTTTAGAATCTGTTCTAAACTGAGTTATCAATCAAAAGGGGGTGGGTGGTATTAGCATTTAAGGAGTGTGACAGTTATTTATACTACTTTCTTTTAAGTTGTTTTGACACTTACTGATTCTTAATTAAATCTGACAAGGTCCTGTTAATTTCACACTGTGACCCACAGCCTGCATTACATAATCTGATAATTTAGTCAGCCTGTTTCATAGTAGATTGGTGACAGTTAATCCCAGATGTATACAGTTCTATGAGAGAAGTTATGCAGTTACAGACAGAGCCATTTCATACCTAATAACTTGCCACCACCTATCCTGTTTAAACCTGTTTCTTTGTCTATTTATATTGCCTCTTTCAGATCCATATCAAGCTTTCCATTGCCACCAACATCTTTGTTACAGTGCACAATAGTCACTCAAGAGGCCTTCAGAATGCCTCCTTCAATTAATTTGCTGATAAGCAATGTGATTATATATATATATATATATATATATATATATATATATATATATATATATATATATATATATATAAATTGTGCTAACGTTAAAATTTTGTATTCTAAACTACGTATACCAACCCGCCTACAGTAGAGAAAGTAAAATATATATATATATTGAAGGTTGTGTATATCAGCGCTAAAATAAAGTTTATAAGCTTTTCTCAACCAGGGTGTTGAGAAAACAACAAAACAAAGTTTTTAATCTTACAAAAATTAACTAATTAACCTTGATTGTGGACATGGATTTTTGGGAATTGCTGTCTTTTTCTTTTCTGTGCCTTTACGGCTGGAATGGTACTTTTTAATATACACATCATTTTTTTAATTATTAAAAATCCCTACCTTTTTGCATATTAGACAAGTACACAAGAGATATCTACATTATTAGATGTTTCATTTTCTTTGCACTTGGTCCTAAATTAATTAACAGTGGTGTTGTTTAGATATACTGGACAAACCCCAATACTACCTTTTAGAAGATTATAATGCAAAAAAAAAAAAAAAAAAAACACACACCTCCCCTATCTTTCTGCGAGGAAGGTATATAAGAGTCTTGTCCTTTTGAAGTACTTGGTGTGTTCTGATGCACTTTCATTGCATAAACTAGTCATATTTTAGCCCTTGCGATTTATAAGTTAAAGTTTGCAGACATAAGTACGGATGTGCATTTTTTTTTTTTTTTTTTTTTTTTTTTTTTTTTTGGAGAAACTTATTTGCCTGTGTTCCTTTTAGTACATCACTGTCGTTTAAGAAGTGATCAAGATGACTGTACCCGGACACTTACCTTGGGCAATGACCAGGGAACCAATTGCATACACCCAGGAGCTTTTTTTTTTAATGTAAGAATTCTAACCTTGTATAAACAAGATCTTGAATGTTTAATGTTCCCATAATTATTCCGTTAGTAGCTGTTTGTATTGTATAAAGAAAGAAGCATCTGTGCCAAAAGCTGAAAAGAATGCTTTACACTGTCTACCTTTAGACATGCAAGGGTATTAAGGGAACATTATTACTTTTCAATTCTGCTAGAAATCACTATAACTGAAGGTTTGGAATAGAATTGCTGGACAACTTGGCACAATGATCTTGTCAAGGTAACGATAAGAAAGACAGCCCTACCAGTAATTCTAATACTATCCGTGCAGAACCTTGTACTGTACCAGTAATGGACACGAAAAGGAAACTAAACTGCCATGGGCTTGTGCTTGTGCCAACAAAATGGAACAAACACTTCAGTAGCACCAAAAAAACGTACTGTCTTCAACACACTAATTTCTTATCAAAAGTTAGTAGCACATAAAGCTGTATTAAGCCCCTTTCACACTGGCCTGCTCTACCCTGGTCAGAACCAGGTGTCATGCGGGTCAGCTACATGATTTTACACTGCTTTTGCTAAAGCAGGGTTTACCTGGGTGACAGACGCAGTACACAATGCGCGTATCAATGCCCCAGAAGCAGCTTGTTACGGACACTTCCGTCCAAGCTTCTCTGGATTGAACCATTTCACACTCGAAAGATTGTGACCCGGGTAGGAGTGCCAGTGTGAAAGGGGCTTTGAGAGCATGCTAAATCTAAACATGTGGATGTTTGTTACTGGCACGTATTCAGGTTTTCAAATAGAATGTAAACTATTGTAAAGTATTGTACATCACCATAGCATCAATGAGTTTTGAACAGCCCTATTAAATGGCATTATATATCCAGTCCACCACTTCTTTCCCTGAAATATGCTTCCATTTTGTCAGCCTCCGTGAGCATTCTCTTTCTTATTTTGCGCTGTCAAATATTGTATTGTTAGAAATCTATTTTTATAGACCGCTACAATGATGAAGTAAGCAAATTTGTTGGTTTCCCTATTGCCGCCTTCAGAGCTTTTATAAAGTATCTTACAAAAGTGTCTCGTTTGTTCTTCACTTATGGTAAAAATAAAAATGTAATTAGTATTAATTATTGGTAATGTTTTCTACTACACTGACTGGATTGCATTGCACTGAAAGGTTGCAATGCAATGCGTCTAAGGTGCTATAATAATGTGCTATTAAAATGGCTGTATTTTGGAGGCTTTTTAAACACACTTTCCCATACATACTTTTGACCTTAATTTTTTTTTTTTTTTAAATAACGGGTAGCTTGCAATGAAGGTATCTGTAATGAAAGTATTCACTGTAGGACTATGGGAATATTTAAAGGTCCTTTTTGATGAGTTTTGATTATCCTCTATAAGAACATATCAAGTGGTTCTGATAAGACTATCCTAATCTAATTAAGAAAATACTTTCCTCTCACCAGTATCTCATCTTTAAGAACTGCACAATAGAAGCCAGTTGCTATTCTACTCCAACATGTATGTTGACTGTCCAGCACATGTGAATTTGGCCAGTCTCAAAACTGAGCGACTTTCATTCATCATTGTGAGGATATGTGTTCTAAGTCTGTCAAGCTTTATTGGGGAAGGCGAGCTTTGCATACTATGTTTTAGGCTTACATATTAGAAATACCATTTTATTTGGGATTCAATTTCACCTCATCATAAATATGTTAAAACTGAGTATGTCAAAAACTGCTGTCTGAAATATAATATCTTTGACCAACAGCATTTTTACAGTGTGAAAGTTTGGGGGCGGGATTTATAACCTTAAGAAATTGATAAAGATCTAACATAACAATGCCCCTCAGATCTACGTTTGACAAAGTTATCTGGTGATTGTAATATAAATATTTTGTGTTACTTGTAGAAGATCCCTGCCTATGAGGGCTCTTGAAAGAAAAACCTTTCAAACATGCTTTAAACTTTCACATTTTTGTGGAGTTAGTGGCTGCAATCCAGTTTAAAACAGTTGCTAAGGTCTGATTTTACAAATCGCTTTCTATCTACCTGGCTTTGATATCTGTGCTCTGTTGTTTATCTGTATTTTTCTGGCTCCCTTGTTACAACCACTGCCAGGTTTACACAACACTGTTCCAATAGAACACAGAGTCTGGGTATGCCTCACGAGCAGAATTTCCTATCCCTTTACTTTTGATGGTTAAGAGTATGACGGAAATATAATGGATCTGGCTGGCAGCATATAATGTACAGTGTGTCATGCAACTGGTATTTTTTTGAGGTTGCACACACAATGTGGTCTTTTTTTAGTACTCTAAACCAGGGGTCGGCAACCTCAGCGTAACCTGGGGCCACTGTTGCGGCCTACAAAACTGCTTCTGGGCTGCCACCAACAAAACGGAACAGTTTTTAACTCAATTGTCAGGTTGTAATACCTGCACAATACCAACAAACTTACAGAAACACATTAGGCAAAGCATAGAGTACAATTGTACTGCATTTATTTAAAAAAACTGAAATCTTTGAACAAAGACATTACCGCTGCTATCGTCTTTTCAGTCAACAATCTTAAAACCATACATAATTCACAACATAAAAACACAAAATTCAAACAGTGCTTATCTGTGTAACAGCAAAGATTAAAAAAAAAAAAAAAAAAAAAAAAAGATTTAAATGGGTTTCATTTACATTTACTAGCTGCCCATAACTTCTGTGTTTCTCAAAAAAAAAAACTCTAAGTGTGCAAATAATATTTTGAAGGTACATGGATTCCCACCAAAAGCAGCCATAATATACAAATGCAGGTTTAATCTATTGCCATTTAAAATTACATGTGCTTATTAAATTGTACATTTTGCTCCCATCAAGGGAACAAAACAAACATTTCTCTTAAATTAAAACAAACAATTTATTTAATTAGGCCAACTTCACCTCTGTCGTTCCACTGGCTCAGCACTTCACATACAGTTACTGCATAAGCATTGGTTACATACTTCCACGTGATGTTGGCTGCGTGCTTGGAACTGTTGCCTAACAACCACTGACAGACTGCGTGCGGTGTGAGAAAATCACTCCAGCAACAACAACACAGAAGCTGGCTGCGCAAGTGCCAAGGCGGCAGATCTAATTAATGTTTTTTTTTTAAATGTAATACATTGATAAAGAAACTCGGAGGGGCCGCAACCAAACCTCAAGTGGGCCGCCACTTGCCGACCCCTGCTCTAAACTGTGGTTGATCTAATTACAAGCACCCTTTTAGACATGTTCAATTATGGATATTCTTTTGTTTTATGTAGTTAAGGGGCCCCAGTAGGGTGATTTAAAACAATGTTAAATAGGCCCCTGTTTAACATAATTTAATATAGACCTTGGGTTTCAAAATATTGTTACACCAGCGTTGTTGGTCGGTTAATGCACTCACTGGTGAATGGTGATCTTGGACCAACATGTTTAGAAAATAATTGCTGCTGTTCTAGAAATGAGAAACTTGATTATTTGTACACAGTCATATCAGAAACTGTATGTTTAGATATATATGGCATGAGAGTGGCATCCTCAAGAGGAAAACTCTTTTCATCGTCTTAATTTTTCACTGTTTCTCCGTTACATCAACAGCTAAATTATAAGAAGTTCAGGGGAAACATTCATTGAATAAAACGGACAACCCAACTATGATTTGTTTTTAGTAGGTTGTAAGCTTTGGGGCTCTATTTAGTATTAGAATTGATTTGTTTACTGATAACAGGTTTATTAGAGTGGTGAGCTGTCAAGTTGTAGACAAATTACATCTGTGTAATGTTCTGGGATGAGTTCTTATTTAATGTGTTTTTGTTTTGTATAGCAAGGCACTGGGTGACCTTTCTGTGTGTGGGTGGGTGGGGTAAGGCTAGTAACTTCATTGGGTTCCTTTACTTTTATTTTTGCATTTCTTGTTTTACTGTTTTTTTTTTTATTTGATTCTATCATTAAGTCCAGTTCTCGAGACTGAATCCACAACAGTTTACACTTGCACAGTCGGGTTGTACAACTGCGGTTACACAGAATAAACAGACATGGCATAAGGACAGCATGTTTGTAAACGGGGAAATGTGAGCCATGAATGCTTCAAACAGGAAAAAAAAAATTAAAAATCAGTGGAAAGTAAGTTCAGAGTGCCATACTTAAACAAGGTCACATTTTAGTTTTGTGGGATAACCAATTACATGGTTGAGTAGAATTTGATATAAACAGGGTTAGCTACACAATTTTTTTTTTCCTTTCTTTCTATTTACTGATGTGTACTGCCTGGATTTGATCTTTTATAACAGTGATGACTTACTGAATTCTCTATTTATAACACGTTTAATCAGAATTCATGAAAGGTACTTAAAATAAAGTATACCTGCTTTGATAAAATAAAAAATGGTGCCCAGTAGCAGATGCGATAGCAGAATAAGAATACCTTGGTTTTGTATTTGAAGCTCCTCTCAACAAACTGACAGTGCATGTATCTTTGATGCTGTTATGAATAGATACGTGATTGGTTTTTGTAAGTGCTGTTGTGTTTTTTCATCTGAGATTGTTAACTTGTAGAAACAATGTTCATGTATACGTGTATATATCCGGATTCTGCCTAGTCATCGCCCAGGGGGCTTAAAATTGTTAAGGCAAAAGTGGGGTGGGTGGGGGGCAGGGGTGAAATTAAAGGCATTATTAACATTAGGTAGATAGATTACAGTTACAGATAGGCATGCATAAAATTCTAAGGCAGCGCACAGCACGCAGTCATGCTGAAGAATCAAGAAGTACAGTTAACATATTTATTGACTGTTAAAGTACAATTTAAACTGGGGCATTGACACTTGGAAGAATCAGAGATTCTTATTTATTAGGGCTGTTCGATGGACTGATTAATCAACTAAAGATTTGATCGCTGGTTAATTTTTTTTTTTACAATTTTATCGTGTGTTTTGGGTGCACAGAGAAATGCGTGCTGCTGTTTAGGGAAGTGCTGATTTTGAAGTGTGCACTCTCTCTCGCCGGAAGTGATTTTAAGCTTGTATAAAAAGGGGTTAAAGTTGTGTAGAAATCATAATTGTTGTCTTGTTTTGTACAAGGATTGCTGACAGTGCTACGGATGTACATATGTATTTGGAACTGGAATGTTTATCTATGATGATTTATATGATTGCCAAATGTATGTCTGCAAAGTTACTCGTGTGCATTGTAACCAGATCTGTTTTGATTTAGTTATAATCCTCAGTGTATTTTATTTCCATGTTTGTGCATTGCTAATAATTGTGCTGTTTAGTGGTTATCCCAGAGTGGTTAAACAGTATGTGTAACTGAGCTGCTGTGGCCCTTGGGGCTTGTGTGACTGAGTTATCAGGTCCTTAAATCTGTTTTACTAGGGTAATAGGACAGAAAAGTAACATTTGTTATGTTTACTAAAATAATAATAAAAATTGTTTTAAAGACCAAATTCCTATTGGGCATATATATATATATATATATATATATAGACTCTATGCTCATAAATTAATGACTGACTTTTAAAATTTTATCTCTGTGGTGACACGCACGTTGTGTGTGTGTGTGTGTGTGTGTGTGTGTGTGTGTGTGTGTGTATATATATATATATATATATATATATATATATATATAAAATATTTTATTAGATTTTCATTAAAAATACAATGGATCATACAAAGATTTATTACTAGCTGTTCAACTGACCATATGGATTTTTTATTTCTATATAAATAAAGCAGAACAAGCCATCTGCTTATTCTCATTTTGAAAACTGATATGAAAATGCTTATGGGAAATGTGTTGAAGCATATAACAAAATGAGGTGGTCTTTTTTTAACCATGTGTACTTCATTAAGCACATTGTTTTCTAAAATTTGACTGCAGGACTTTACTAAAACTACTGTTTGTTTGGAGTACAGTGAAATGCCAAGTACTATATACTGTTTTCATCAAAATGCATAGTACACTTTATAAGGATAGAAACATTGGATTGTATTTTGTATTGCAAATGGTTAATATTTTATATACCAGTACAGACTATATAGTGTTTTTGTTTCCTTGTTTCACATTTTAATATATGCTGTGGGTTTTAAAACTTGCACCGAATTAAAAATATTTACTTACTGAAAATATTTGTTGTTTGCATGGTTTCAATTAAAATGATGCTAATCGTATCCTCAGAAGAAATGTAATGGGAGAAAACAGTTCTTCTGACCCTTCTGTGGAGAGTCCTGAATAGTTTTACTAAAGATTTGTAGCTGTAGGTTACTCAAGCTTCAAGATTACTCTATTTATTTAAACTATTACTTTTTTTTTTTTTTTTTTACAGTCTGGAAGCTCAGTGTAAATATAAGTGCTCCTGAAAAGACTGTCTGATTGCTCATCTTTCCATTGACTTCTGTAGCCATGCTCAGTCTGCCATCATTCATGTTAATCGCAGCAAACCTGACATGTTCGCTAATGCATTTTGATGCATGAAATCATCTTTGATAACCCTGTAAATACATCACAGGATATTTACGTATGTAGAACTGTCAGGCTTTTATTTTAAATAAAACTAGCCTTAGTGCAGGTTTGGAATTGGTCTTGTAAATATTTGACTGAACATCCAGAACAGAAAACTAATTTGTGGAATACAGTATAATACAGTATAATCGTAAATCTCGAAAAACTACTCACTTCTAAATCTTTTGTAGTTATTTTTGTATTACTTTAGTATAAATACATGTTAATTTGGATTCATATGTTGTTTTTTTCTGACTTTATGTGAACGAAAAGACACACATTTGCCCGTTTTCCCATTGGAAATAGTGATATTTCAAAATATCACTGTCCTGGTCACAAAAGCAAAGTTTGTGGGGAATAATAGCCATTTTCTATACTTTTGAGGCATAAGCAATTAGGAAATAACACTTACTACCCAGGAACAAAATAAATAAATAAATTTGTTACACAATGTTATCATTCCAAATGACTGTGGAGCCTGAACTAACATGTCACCCCAGCAAAGGGTGAATCCTTCTGGTTAAGACTGTTTCAGACAGGTGTGTGCGTGCGTGCAAGGGGGTGTCTGGCATTGTGCCAGTTCAACCGTTAGTCTCTTATTTTCACGAATGCACCTCTTATACTGTTTGGTTTGAGTTCACATTCAGATCAAGTATAATTAACGAGTGGGGGAAAGTTGCTGTAGAAAACTCTGAAGTGTGCCAGTAATTTTGAAGGAGTACATTTAATTAGCAAGTCCTAAGTTGAGAAGAAGCATTTTGCTGGGAGTATTAACAGGTAAGACTTCACAAGGGGTGACGAAAAGGTTCTAAGCCTAACAGCAACAGCAGCAGAGCAGAACGAAGGGAAAAAAATGTTTTCTTTCAACATAACACACTTTGGTTGCACCCCATACAGAGTCTTCTGTCTGTGTCCTAGGAGGCAAAGCATGCACCTAGACTGCCACTCTTCAGGGTTTCAGAATGAATGTAGTTGCCAGCTGTCAAGGTCAGATGAATTTGCTGGGTGTGAAAATATCTTCTAAGCTCATCTATTTCTTTGAGGATTTCATGGTGGACTCCAGTAAATGCCTGTTGGCGGTATTAAAGTGCCCAATCTTACTCCTGCTTTCTTGCCATTTTGAAATGCCCAATTTGCATGCTACCTTTGCTGTGTAATCCACATACTGGCTATATATCAGAATCCATCCTCAGTTCCTCTTTTCAGCCTCTCTTCACCTAAACTATGGGAGTACAAATGCCAAGATGAGCTCACGAGGTCCCCTGCCAATATCAGTAACTGTGCAACTGGGATTCGAACCAGCGAGATCATGATTGGCAATGCCTTTGACCAAGTGAGCCACAGGGAACCCATAGATTTAGCCCATAGTCAGGGCTTTAAACTTTTTGAACACCCTTTGCAACATGAAATGTGTACCTGCACCCTCAACAAAACAAGAAATGACTATCAGCTGTGTGCCAGGCACCCCTTTATCTTCTCTCTGTGCCATCCTGCAGTTGTCAGGCAGCCCAGACCGGAATTTACTAAGCGGGTTAATTAATCCTCTTTCTCGTCTGCTTAATTGGGATCATTCTAGCTAGCAGCTGTATCATAATATCCATTTAACGATGTAGAAAAAAAGGATTTGCACAGGAGACCTTGTCAACTTGGCTTTTCTGAACATAAAAGGTGTTTTATAGTTTTTTTTAATAAATGGCTTTATTCCCAACAGGCCTCAATTTTTATTTATAAAACTTCATGCACTCAAGAAATGACCTACTGTAAGCAGGGTTAAATTAACTGCATAATAACTGGTTCTTGTTGGTGCCAGGTCTGGATGAGTGTTAAGATTCCCATCCTAGGTCAACTGCCAAGGCAATTCCCTCCCATAGCTCTCTTCCCACAGCCATGTACAATGAGGAGCTGTGATCTTTAGACAGTTCCTGGAAGTAGATCAACAGATTATCACAAGCACTAACTATTTTGTAAAAACCAATAATCAGAATTGTACATGTTTAGTTCCTTAGGCAATGTATTGTAAGAAAAAGAGCTGGTTGAGATGGTTTCATTATGATAGAGCTTGTTGGGGATGTCAGGAACTGACTTTATCCGAATTGTCCACTTAGTCACAGTTTGAATGTCGGTTTAATTTCATTTATTTTTTTGTATCCATATGCAAACCACTTTAACTGACTTGGCCAAAGCTCTCTATCAGTGGGATTCTGATGTTTTTATAGTACTGCACATTTAAGTACCATGCAAAAGACAGTTTAAAAAAAAATAAAAAATACAAATGTTTTATCATCCAAATGTTATATGGAGTGACCAATTTGTAGTTTTTACATGGTGCAGACTAATTTTCATTTGAATACTTAATACAGAGGCCCAATTGTCATTATTTGAATATGGTACAGTCAGCTGTTTTAAAGCATTAATTGGAACTGTTTTAATTCAAGCAATAAACCAGGTTAGTACCAAGCTCTAGTTGTAGAAATAGACAAAACAGGCCTGGTTTCTTGGCACCACTCACACTGTAGTGTATCGTTTGGTTTTGATAGGTCTTCTATGGAGAGCACAAAAAACAGTTCCATTTGTAGGCATTTACATCTTAAATGCATAGCAAAGCTGCTAACGGTGCTTTTCAGTCATATTGTTCATATTCATCTTTAGCACCATCATATTGCTAATGATGCAGTGACCTATACGTTTCCAGGTATTCAATCTGTATTTCAATACGATAGGATTGTAGGTTAGTTCAGACTATCGTTAGCAAGTCTACTATATGTACTGTACTGGAATGTTTCCCAAGCTTAGCTGCCATACCATAGAGTAAAAATGTACCATGTAGTTTGTTTGACCTGAACATACTCAGATGTGTCATTCAATATGTAAAATATTTATAAAATATTTACACAGGGGCTTGTTCAAAAGATAGGGGTATCCCTTGTAACACAACCCTTCAAATATTTATACTAAATAACCATTACAGTAAATTGAGTGGTGGCGTTTGGGTCAGTATCTCTTAAATAGTGTATCTACAGAGTTTATTGTGTGGGTTTCCAGAGGTTATGTCTTTCTGTGCTGAGGCCTGAGGCAGGGCTTGCTTTAACCACTTCTTAATGAACAGTCTTAATGAGTAACTGCTAAAAAGTCAAGGCTATCTGTTGGTAAAATAACACTGTGTAACAAGTTTTTTGTTCCTGGGTAGTAAGTGTTATTTCCTAATTGCTTATGCCTCAAAAGTATAGAAAATGGCTATTATTCCCCACAAACTTTGCTTTTGTGACCAGGACAGTGATATTTCAAAATATCACTATTTCCAATGGGAAAACGGGCAAATGTGTGTCTTTTCGTTCACATAAAGTCAGAAAAAAACAACATATGAATCCAAATTAACATGTATTTATACTAAAGTAATACAAAAATGACTACAAAAGATTTAGAGGTGAGTAGTTTTTCGAGATTTAAGATTATACTGTAAGATCTTGGGCAAGATGTTGTTACATCCATGTGGCTTTTGCCACACTAGAAGGTGGTTATCAAACAAATTTTAAAATTAATTTGAATGAAAAACCGAGTCTTATGAAATATCCTATTGCTGGGATGACCCATGTCAACTGTGGATAACTGTAAAATAATCTAGTCATGAGACCAGTGTTTTATTATACTCTTCCTGGGGCAATTCTGAAAGTTTAAATTTGTTTTTGCGAGAGACGCACTATAATTTCACTTACAGGGCTCAATTCAATACAAGATTAACCACTTCTGTGCTGCTTAACATAACTGGTACATCCTCAGAAACACTCAGTGCTGCCTAACGTAAGAATTATGTCCTAATTAAAAAACATGTTTTAAAAAAATAAGCGCTGGATTGCCATTTTTTCACTTGGGATCGATCCTCAAGAAGCACTTACAGATAGTATGTGGTCGTGATTCTAATTTAATTGTTACGGTGATAAAATACCTTCGATATGGCTCAGTTAGAACTAATTTACAGCCTGCTTGAATGCTAGCGCTTGACAGAGCTGTGATACATCCAGAGCACATTTAAAACAGTCTGCATGTAACATTTGTTTCTCTGCAATGAGGATCGATAATAAAAAAAACTTTTCCATTTGATTAGGAGCTGTGTTACCAGCTTGTGTTTCGTGGAACTAATGCATTTATTAATGCACTGTCCTCTATTCTTTTCTGTTAATGTGACGATACAGAAAGACCCTCCTGTTTGTGAGGTTGTCATATTGACATTATTGACACTTGTCACGTGTGGGGAGGCAATTGAAACAGGTGGCCAAAGATACTCTGGTGTGTGTGTTTTTTTTTCTATTTTTTTTTTTTAAATTTTATTCAAGGAAAAAACATATATACAAGTACAAGCAGATTATAGCAAGTTTATCACAATTTTCAATGTGAAACAGCAGATTATTTAGGTATTAATAATAATAATAATAATAATAATAATAATAATTAATAATAATAATAATAAAGTATAGTAAAATAATTAGGGGTGCACATTACATATCTTGTTATAATATCTTTGTGTAATCAAACTTTTTCAGTTTGTTTTAAATAATCTAAATTTAATTTCTTCTAAGAAAACTTTGCACTTAGGAATATAATTTGAAAATTTCAGATGACTTTTCATTAGATGAATTAAATGTGAGGGGAGAGCACTAGTTATGGAGATTATTTCATTGTTAGGGTTTAGGAAATCATTTAGAACCATAAACTATTCATATGATTAGTAAATTCCCTTGATTATCAAACAAGTCAATTATATAATCGATGTGCCTGTTATGCCATTTTGGTTAAATAAGAATGTATTTCTTTCTGTAATATTTTCATTGTTCCAAATTAGTTCTTTATAAGGGGAAAAGTTGTGTACATCTCCAGCTAGAAGTGATTGTTGGTGAAATTTAGATAATTTTATGGGGAGCTTTACCTGGGTGTAATTACACTAACAGAAAATGAAGGCCCCCAATCTTATTGAAGATATAATTTAGAATAAGATACCATAAGGATTCTTGAGCACATCTCCTCAGCCAGTTTACCTTAAATGTATTTATGTCAACAAAATCTAAAACCTCCAAACCACCTTCTGATTTTTTGTTAGAAAGAACTACTTTTTTAAATTGCTGATGCTTATTTTTCCAAATGAAAACATTTTGTTAATTTCTTTACAAGCTGAATCAGGAACAAATAAGGAAAGGGCAGAGTAAATTAAACGTGACCGGCCTTCTGCTGAGGTTAAGAGAATTCACCCAACACAGATAGGTCTCTTTGTAGTTATTGAGAATGGTTACAGTTTTTTGTAACTTAGGGAAGAAGTTCTGAATATTTCAAACTAACTGGTTTTTAGATAATTTAATACCCAAATAATTAATACATTTTTAACTTGTATGTCCTCCATTGTAGTTTCATCTGAATCATGTAAACATAACTATTCACATTTGGAAATATTTAGTTTGGGAGCAGATGCTTTGGAAAACATTTCATTTATTTCAAATGCTTTTGCAATTTGAGCCTTGTTTTTTTTAAAAACAAAGTAGTACCATCTGCAAGTTGAGTAACTTTTTATTTCTTTACCAGCTCTGAAATACCTTTTTTATATTTGTATTGTTTAAAATACCTAGAGATAACAATTAAACGATTGTCAAGAATAAAAAGGGTGAGGTGGGACAGCCTTGCCTTATGCATCTGTTTACAGAAAAAGTACTGATCTGTAATATTGCAATTTATCTTTTAATAGAACATCTTACCTATTAAGATATAAACTTATTTTAAAAAGTTTTGACCAAAACCAAATAAATTCAGTGCATTAAATAAAAAAAAACAATGCTCATTTGTATCAAAAGCTTTATAAAAATCCAAAAAGATAATAAGAGTATTAGGTTCCAGTCTAATGATGTCTGTTTTTCATGAATCCTTATTATTTGGTCTAAACCTTTAAACGATTTGCATATGCAAGAGCAAATAATTTATAGTCCATGATTTAATGACGTGACAGGCCTCCAGTTTTCAATCGAGAGTATGTCTTTGTTTGTTTAATAACGTGATACGTTGTCAGCAGTAGTATTTGAACTCTCGGTTGCATCCATCTTCTTCGTCGTGTGCTATAAATAACAGCCTGAGCCACCAAGGGTTTTTTCAAAGCTTTGTTTTTACCCATCTGTAGCCGTTTCATCCAGTGTTCACATTGAAAAACTCAGACTTGATTTTTTTTTCTGCAGTGACGTTTGAGGTCAGTGATCGGTTGCTCAAAGGAACCACGTTTTATTTTTTTCTGAGGGGGGGTGACGGTGGTTGTTATAGTTGCTGTACTTGCAACCTTGTATCTCAAACTGTGTTGTCTGGTTGAGTTGGTGTTGTAGAGAAACTAGTTCAGCGAATTTTTCGATTTGATATGCTTATGTAAAATATAGTAGTTTGACTTAAAATTTTTTAGATTTTATGAAATGTTATTTGTCTGCCATCCCCCATTTTGTATTTTTCTATTTAATTCACATAATTGACAATTTCAGTTCAGGTTTTTCTACATTTTGGAAAACAAAAAAGAAATAAATTTGATTTAGATTAATAATTGTTTTTTTTCTTCTTCTCCCCCACCCCTGTAAACCCTCAAAAGAAAAAAAAAGAAAAAGATAATTGTTGGTTTCATTGTATTTGTGTCCTCATCCATTACAAAAAAAAATGTGTGTGTGTGTGTGTGTATGTATGTATATATATATATATATATATATATAATATATATATATATATATATATATATATAGATTCATAATATATCATACTATAGGAGAGATCCTCTGAGTGTCCGAGTTGGCCAGCAACGCCTAAAATTAGGAAATTTAATAGGCACGAAAACTGTGTCTTTTACAGCCAAAAATTGCCACACGCGATAATAAAACAAAAATTATTTGTGCATTTAGTCACTTTGTTTTAGTTTGTTTGTCTAACTGAGGGAAACCCTTTTGGAGCGCTAACTAAGCACAGACTGGTACCTCACTGACCACAGGACAGCTAAGCTGTTTACCTGTCATAAACACCAACACACAAAACTCACACAATTCCTTTCCCTGAAATACTACTGGACACACACGCAGTCGGGCTCTTCACTCACAGCCTTGAGCAAACTGGCTGCTTTCTATAAATACCCTGCACCTGGGTTTAATTTAACAATAACTACCCGGTGCAGGTGGTAACACAGTGTAACAATTTTTTTTTTTTTTTTTTTTCCTGGGTAGTAAGTGTTATTTCCTAATTGCTTATGCCTCAAAAGTACAGAAAATGGCTATTATTCCCCACAAACTTTGCTTTTGTGACCAGGACAGTGATATTTCAAAATATCACTATTTCCAATGGGAAAACGGGCAAATGTGTGTCTTTTCGTTCACATAGTCAGAAAAAAACAACATATGAATCCAAATTATTTATAGTATAATCGTAAATCTCTGAAAACTACTCACTTCTAAATCTTTTGTAGTCATTTATGTATTACTTTAATATAAATACATGTTAATTTGGATTCATGTGTTGTTTTTTTCTGACTTTGTGTGAACGAAAAGACACACATTTGCCCGTTTTCCCATTGGAAATAGTGATATTTTGAAATATGGGGAATAATAGCCATTTTCTATACTTTTGAGGCATAAGCAATTAGGAAATAACACTTACTACCCAGGAACAAAAATTGTGTTACATAGTGTAATTAATAATAAAACAATTAACAAAATGTGCATACATACATGTTTTCTGCAGGGAGGATACTAACCCCCTCCCTGCTGTATTACATATATATATATATATATATATATATATATATATATATATATATATATATATATATATATATATATATATATAAATAAAAAAAAAAAAACAACAAATACAAGGCATGGATAGGTCAGACCAGATGCTGGAGCTGTACAATACTGCAAGGAAGACCATGGCAGGGTATAAGAAGCTTGCCGTCTACATGGTCCAGATCTCATTGTGCAAAGCCTACTTAGTGTACCTCCGTACAGCACCAGAGCCTCAGCTTACAGTTTTTGAATTTCAGATGAAGGGTTAAGATACATTTTTTTATAATAATTAAAACATTTTATTTTTTTTAAATCTCATTCTTCAAACCCTGTATTTTCTGTAAATACAAAATAAAAACATTGTAATTTAAACTATTTAAAAGGGTTACCAAAAAGATCTATTTAAAACGTCAGTAGATAGCCTTTAAACTGTCTGACAGCAAAAGGCAGCTAGCGGTCAGATCCATACCATCTATTAGTCTGCTTTGCTTTTCCAAATTTGTTTAGAGGTGTGTTTTTTCCATTACTTTTAATGGATCTGTTTTAATCGGTGGTAACCTTTTACTTTTTTAATGAATGGTCGAGACAAGTTACGGTTCTCTGTACAAGAGCATGATTAAAACCAGATATCATTTCACCCTGATAAAAATACCTTCTTGATTCCCGATATTAAATTCTGAGTAATTTTTCTCTTTTCATTTTTGGATAGTTATTTTTAGCCTAAGGGTAGACAGGCATTGAATGAATCTGATTACTCTCTATCCGACGTTGTATTTTACTACCAGGACGCCTGTAGTAATATCTGCCACGTTGCCCCTTTCTTTATTACTTCTGTAGTTCCTGTAAAACATTTTTTAAATCAAATATTTGAATTACTGAAAACAAACCTGGTCAAAATTGACTCTTAATGTGTTTAGAATATGTTTTCACTAAATATGCAACATTTTCATTGCATGTAAAGCCCTGACTGACTGCCATTCAAGCTGTGCCGCTGACTACTTTTGATCCCAAGGTTATATCACCCTGAACTTCAGTCATGTGAACATTTTAAAAACTGGATTAAAAGCAGGAGTACCCTAGTGGGTCCCGCAGCATCCCCTTATGGGTCATCGGAGTGAATCATTATGTAAAGTGAGGGTTGCACATTACAGCTGCTATTCTAACACTAGCATCACACTTCCAGTTTTGCACTCGCTCAGCCGGAACAGCAGATTCCTAGATATGAGATTACCTATAGGAGACATGTTTATGATGTGTATATATTTTATTATATATTAGGAATTGTCCCGGAACCACCTAAACTACAGTAATATGAGCTTGTACTGTAGCATTAAAAAAGTGTACAACTGAGGCTGGACTGTGTTGTCCTTTTGTATCTCAAGATCACCTGTCTCCCAATTTAATTATCATACATTTTCCTGGACAACTTAAATTCTTACCTTCCCAGATCAGCCTTAAATTCACAGGGTTCTTCTGAAGGGTTCAATTGAATATGATAAACAGAGCAGCACAAGGGGTTGCAATTCCACTGTGACCAGGACTAAGAAGGCTGTTCTTTTTAAGAGGATACGGTCAAGTTCAAGTGTGGATAATAGTGGTCAGGTACAAAGGACGATGACACACGGATGCATTACATCATCTATATTTTTAGTAATCATTTTAATTCCTTGCTTGTTTAATATGTTTATTACTGTTTTTGCTTTTATTTATTTATTTATTTATTTATTTATTTATTTTTTACTGTGCTAATATAGTAAAAGCAGGAACATTACAGGTAATAACGTAATATTAGGAAGATATAAAATATATAAAGCCCCTCTTAAATCATACCATATTACAGTATTTAATATCTTTAGATTTACCATCCAATGTATTTACCAAATGTGTGCCTATTATGATAATATCCTTTCCTAAAAATATTTTGAGCCAAAGCATCCCAGAACATGAGTTTATTTTACAGAGGAAAGAACATTTTGAGAACTCTCATGGGTAAAATGTTGTGAAGCTTCTTATGAAATACTTGCACAGCAGCAGATGTTGGCTGAGATTACTTTACAGGCTCAACTGGCATCACATTTTAGTGAAGAATGGTCTTATAAGTAGTCATTGTAGAAGAAAATGCATTAGAAAATGCATTAGTTCCACAGTGTCGGCTTGCTTACCTAAATACAGTAAATAAAATGTGGAGTTTGGTCATTCATTCTGGATTTTCATCATTAGATACATCTATTAAGCATGTCACACAATTAAAGGTTGATTTATAGGATGGTCATACATATCATATCTGAAATCCATCTCCAAACTGTTACTGATTGGTCTAAAGAGGGTTGTGGACAGTGGACAGTTGGTTATTCTGTCTTTTTTATTTTCTTTCTTTCAATTACTCCTGGCTTTCCAATACTTAAAAATAACAGGTTGCTGGCAGCCTTAAAAATGCTGGACTCGATTCAGGCTTGGCTTTCACAGCCAGTATTTATCTTTTTGATGTCTTAAAAGGATTAGATTTTAATTTATCAAGCTACATTTCCCAGCCAAATCCTATCATGACCTCATTATTCATAATGCCACCAAAAATGTTGCTATATTGTTGATAAAGGCAATATGTGCCTATTATCTTGAAAGATGTCTGAAAAGAAACTTGGTATATAAAGTAGAACCAATTAATGGCACCGTGTTTAGATGTTAATACTTTCACTGTTCTTTTATATATCCATATAAATACCTACTTTGTTTTTCAAATATTTTGCCTTTTTAAATGGTATAACAAATATAGCATTCAGCAACTCATTACTTCACCTAAGCCTTTTTTTTTGTCAATGGCCTACTGCTAATGTTATTTATACATCCTGAATGATACTCTCCGTTGATGGACTATAATTGCATGTTTAGAGTTATGCTTGGAGTAAATGGATTGCCTTTTTTCCCTTGTGCTTTGGCAATTGACACGTCAATGTTATATTTGTCACAACAGCTTGCACATTGTCTTTTATCAGAAACCATCAGAGAAATACAATCACTCCAAAGAATTCAGTGCTAGTTTGACGTATGCTGTGCCATTAAAAACACAGAATGATGCAGGTCATTGAATGTGTGTACAGTAAGACCCCTTGTCGTTTCTGTCAATACCTCCCACTGCACTGATCAGTGTGCTGGGCTATTAGACTCTATTCAGCCTTGTTTTTCACATGCAAATTCTAATAATTGCAAGGCAAAGAGAAAGATAAACACTATGCAGGAACCTAGGTCTCATGAAATTAAAGGTAGATTATTGGATTTTTGCCCTCCAGATATATTTAGATTAAATGCTTTCATATATAATTTCCAAAGCATTCATATATGGTTATAGGACAGTGAACAGTCTGTGTATATTGGTACTATTGGCACAAGTAGAAGCGAGTGTGTTTACGTGTTGCGAGTACCGATATAACCCATAAACAGATGCTTGGAGTCCAATAACTCTTCTATATATTGCTTTATTATTAGTGTACAAGTAAATTTAGTGTCCAAGCTATTTTCATTTGTTTTTACTGTTAGATTTGTGCCTATAACTGTTTAACTATAAAGGTTACAGGTACATGTCATACATGAAATGAACGTGCACACACTAGGCTTTCATAAAAAAAGAATGGTCGAACTGTTTAGTACAGATAACAAAAACTACAAAAAAGTGTTTTCTAGAAAAAAAAAAAAAAACATGATTTATTGTTTAATAAAATTTCTTGGCCATCTCAAATCTGACTGTGTACAATGAAACTACAATATGTAGGGAACGTAGTGGAATGTAGGGAAAATTGAACACATTTGATAAAAAATAAATTAATTATGGCCATATATATATAAAGTACCAAAAGCCACCAACAAAAAACTGAACAATTGAAAAATGTGCAAAATAAAAACAGAATAAAAAAACAGAAACAAAAAAAAATGCATTCCAATTATTCGTCAGGGACCCTGATCATGTGGTGCAAGATGGAGCTATTCACTGTGGCTTCAAAGCCATTCAGAGTGGCAACCGTGACAACTTAACCCTAACAGCTGACTTGCGATGTTTGTCTGATCCACAAACACTGTCAACACAAACAACAAATATATATTTATCGGAAAATAGGTCCTTATGCCGTTGATGTTGCCATTCCCCTCTTTTGTAAAGATTCTGTCTGAAAATGTTTGTTTGTATTTTCTGCACCAAGGTACGCCAGTCAAACAGAGCAGCAGTAACATTGCAAAACACTTGCATTCATGGCTGTCTGCTGACAGGCTGTTATACCAGAAAAACATGAATAGGACCTAATTTTAAAGCCCCAAGTCTACTCTTTCGAACTATGCCCCGCCAGCAGGGCTGTCTCTTGCAGTGCCTGATTAAAAAGATTTAAAGGGCCAGGTTACCAGCGGATTTTTAACATGGGATGGACTGTAAAAAGTTAAAGTCCAGCTATATATATATATATTTTTTTTACTCCTTACCAATTTTTATTAAATCAATTGTCACTTCCATTAAAAAGTAGAGAGGTTGATGATTGTGATGTCATCATTTTGAATTGACTGTAATTCCAAGGGGTGGCTTAGTTACGATTTTTTAAAGCAGGTGTGGTCAACCGTGCTGAATGGCATGGTTGATGTCATGAACAGGTTTTCTCTGATTTGTTGTGGAATACAGAAGGTAAAACATGTACTGTGATTAGCTGAAAGATCGTGAGAAGTCTATAACACTGTGTAACAATTATTATTATTTTTTTTTGTTCCTGGGTAATAAGTGTTATTTCCTGATTGCTTATGCCTCAAAAGTATAGAAAATGGCTATTATTCCCCACAAACTTTGCTTTTGTGACCAGGACAGTGATATTTTGAAATATCACTATTTCCAATGGGAAAACGGGCAAATGTGTGTCTTTTCGTTCACATAAAGTCAGAAAAAAACAACATATGAATCCAAATTAACATGTATTTATACTAAAGTAATACAAAAATGACTACAAAAGATTTAGAGGTGAGTAGTTTTTCGAGATTTACGATTATGCTGTAAATTTACAGTATAATCGTAAATCTCGAAAAACTACTCACTTCTAAATCTTTTGTAGTCATTTTTGTATTACTTTAGTATAAATACATGTTAATTTGGATTCATATGTTGTTTTTTTTTTACTTTATATGAACGAAAAGACACAAATTCGCCCGTTTTCTCATTGGAAATAGTGATATTTTGAAATTTACCTGTCCTGGTCACAAAAGCAAAGTTTGTGGGGAATAATAGCCATTTTCTATACTTTTGAGGCATAAGCAATTAGGAAATAACACGTACTACCCAGGAACAAAAATTGTGTTAAAGAGTGTAATCTAAGATAAAACTTAGAGGAAACTAAGGTGTTCATTTGATAAACCAATACCAAGCCTGCATTAACCACATTTTTAGGGGTAATCTTAGGATAACAAAAGGTGGTTGATGCAATCCAGGATGATTCCTGTGCTGTAAAATGCTGAAATATCCAGCAGTGGCTTATCCCGGCAGAGTGATGAAAAAAAACAAACATAGTCAGGTAGACAAACGTTGAGGCTAGTGAGAAGAGAAAATGTGGTGGTGGTGGTGGGGGGGTATTTTTCTTCTGAACTGGAGGAAGCTCAATAAACAAAAGCAGCTGTGTCTCAACTCAGCCCTTTGTCAGTAGGTCAGGCACTCTAATAGCGACAAAACCAAAACAAGCTGAAATGTGATCAGAGGAACTTTTAAAATCATGATTGTGACATGTGGTGTTGTCTTTCTTCGTTAATAGTGCCTTAACTGTCCACCTGGCTCCCTTTTTTGGGAATGTGTAGACAATGGCAGCATGCAAAGGTGTTGCATTTTCCTGTTGATCAGCAGGGGTCGCTAAGAAACAAGCCAATAGTTTTATACAGGAGAATATAAGGAAGGAATTATAATATTACATTGATTTGTGCCTGAAGGATCCAGTGCTAAATTTGATCAACACCATTATAAGCCACAGCAATATTTTATTAGAACATTTTACAGCACATGGATTGCAGTAAAACACAGGGTTAACCACAGATAAGTGGTTGATACAAAACAGGGTTTTTCTCCTGTGCTATAAAATGTACCTACAAAGTCCAGCTGTGGTTGATCCCAGAGGGGACTAGTTTGATCATTACACTGGGGAAGGCAAGGCTGTGGCTGAAAAAAAGAACTTTGTGTACCCCGTAGAATTTGCAAAAACTGTTTTATCATTCTAAATAATGTAATTAAAAACTGAACGGGAGGGTATTGTGTAAGTACCTTGCAAAGAACAGCAGTAGGCTCTGTGTGGTAGCTTTTCATATTTTGACTTGCACATTAATATGTGTATGAATAAATAATGGAAACACGACTCCATTGGACACTTCAGTTTACGTTAACATTAACAAAAGAGCTTTACACAAATAAAAAAGACAGTTTGTTTTAGTTGCGCTGTGATCGCAGAGGATGGTCAGGTTTAACATTACTGACCATGTTAAGCTTTTTGTTTAATAGCAGAACTTTAACTCCGTGCAGTGTAAACTGTGACTGTAAAGTATTGATATTGCTTGAACCTTACACCTTGCCCATGTATTGCTTTCTCTGCAGGTGCATACAAAGTTTCACTGCCGACAGGCCCACGTTCCAGGCTCTGATCCATCCTGCCTGACATTCTCATATGACGGCACTGTTCTGGCCTCTCGGGGAGGTAAGCCAGGGTAATGGAAAAAAGAGATCGGTCATGCAAAATCTTCCAGTCACCCCCTTTAAAGATGGGATAACATCCAGAGCTCCCACAGTCTGCCACACCACCTCCAGTTGTGTGAACAGTGCGAGTCACGCTTTGCTGTAAGACAGAATCCCGTTACACTGCACTGAAAAGGGCACACAGGTGGGAAATGTGGAATGTCTATGGGAGTTCTGGAGCATTTTGTGATTATTTTGCCTATAATATTTGTTTAATATTTATTTTATACTTAGGATCCTAAAACAGATGTATACACATGCAGAAGAAGACTTATTCAAATGCAGTTTGAAGGCAGCCAAGTAACGTCCAGCACTGGTCATACCAGGACCATATGTTTTCTGACGTTTATTCCATTGACCTCAATAAAGACTAATATTTGTGAATTGTCTCTCTTGTGAACATACCAGTAGAAATGTGAAATAAGAAAAAAAGAACAACTTATATTTCATATTTGAAAAAATAATAATCTACAAATTAAAACAAATAAATAGTCAAAAATATAACCAATATTTTTATTCCAGCAAATGCATATGAACAGTTCTATATGGGGAACACAGAAAACATCACATGTGGCAATTTCAATAAAGCAGTAAAATGTATATATTTGACTATACCGACATTGAAGAAAAATAGTCAGTCAAGTTGGCTATTCTACATTATTAGAAAATATGTGTAAAACCAAATGAAAGAGTGCTTACTCCTGATGCTAAAAAATATCTTGCTGATCTGGTTGTTTCTGTACTAAACCACAAGACCCCCATTCCAGATCCCTGTGTTACAGATTAAAGGATCCTACTTGTCACACACACTCCATGCTTCATGCACACTGGCTGCTGGAAGAAAAATCTTCTGTTTGTAGGCATCTCCACTAGGTGTTCCAATAAAATCTAGCTCTGCATTTTAGGATAGAAGCTACAGTATTTTAGTATGAAGAGTTAATTTGAATGGTGTTGGTTTGTATTTTTTTTCAGCAAGTGTAGGTGTGAGAAGCATTGACAGAGGTGTAGGGTCATTTTGCAGTGAGCCAGAACATTACTATTTGACAGTGTGGTATTGTGTGGACCTTTTAAAATAAAATGACTTCACCAGAAACAAAACAAGTCACCCGCAAATGATGAGCACCCCTTTGAGACTGTGTCGATAATGAGTAATAGCAAAACATTTCCTTTAATGAGAAAAAAACACACACAAAAAAAAAAAATCCCTTCAGAATTGAGCATTTAGCCTTAATTATGAAATAATACCAAGACTGCCCATGAAGTATGGTCTTTTTCTTTGCATACGATAAAGATGATAAATTCAGTTTGCTGAGGACTTTCATATTGAACTGGATTTTCCCCAGTGAAAACAAAGGTCTTCCAGTACAAATAGACAAATGCTAAATCTTATACCATATTTTAAAATGACTTTGTACCTGCTTCATTTGCATTGTACACATTGTAACATCATATGTGTTAATTATGATGTATTACTCTTCCAGCTCTCATGACAGTTTGGCCTGAGGCTACATGTTTTTTCTAAAGTTACTTTATATATGTTTTGGAGGCCTCTGGTTTGTAGCTAACACAGTATTTTTTTTATAATTAAGTCTTAATTGTTATGCACTTTCATGGGTCTCATGAAACATATTTTCATTTTAAAACAAAGTTCTCAATTTTTCTTCCCTTGTCTTCCAGGATAGTTATTACACTTGCATTTCTTATGTCATTTCAACTCTGCTTTGCCTTTGGGGTTGTGTTTACTGGCTTACTGGCTGCAAAGTGTGACAGTTATTAGGGGAAGTGGTTGACTGGTTACTAACAGGACAGAAGGCTCATGAAATTGACGAGCTGAGTGCAAGGCCTGAAGACATATTTATTTAACCTAGTTTAGTAACAAATACCACTTTTTTAAAATTATTATCAAAACGACTCCTTTTGAGAGTGCATGGGTGTGGAAAATGTCATTATTTTGTTATCTACAATCACTTTAATAAAGACATTTGAGAAAGCTTTATAAAGATGTTTTGTCAAATTTATCAGAATTTATGTTTGTTTGCCTTTTTAACAGAATACATGATTGACTTACCTAGTTGTGAATATGAGAGGTGTATTTTGCATGATAAAACTTATCATACAATTTTTTTTTGAAGAATTTTTAAAATCTTTTTTTGTGCTTTGGTAATAATAATATTTGGTCTTTTTATGATTTGTAGGAGATGACACACTTAAAACATGGGATATGAGGAACTTTAAGAAGCCTCTCAATGTGGCGACTGGTTTATCCTCCTTCTTCCCAATGTAAGTAACAACAGTCATTAGTCTCTTTCAGAGTTAGCTAACCACTAGAACAATTTATGCATATTGTAGGAACCTAAACATCAGATAATGAATGTATTTCAAACCCTACCAATGTGATCCTCTTGGAGTTTTGGTAATCCACTGAAGGAGTGAACTGTGTTTCTCACCAGCAGACTACAGGATTGTCTTTTTAATGACACATACTAGGCCATGTCTTAATGTTCTAGACCCTTGGTTTAATTGTGAAGGACTAAGGGAATTCAATAAAAAATCATAGTACATGGGTGAATTCTCTATTCTAAGACTGCATTCAATTGGGACAGAAGTTTTTGATGCAGTGAAAGGTGTGTGAGACTATTTTGAATGCATTATTTCTTCTCCATTGTACTGTGCCTGTTGCGATAATTCCAGTGCCAGTGGTTTGTTTTTAAATTACAGTATGCTGCCTAACAGGGAACATGTGTGTTATTGGAAAATATTTTTTACACATACCTACATATGTACATGAAGATTACAAGGTTATATTTTTTCAGTAGTGTTCTTTTTATTTTTGTGTGTGTGTGTGTGTGTGTGTGTGTGTGTGTGTATATATATATATATATATATATATATATATATATATATATATATATATATATATATATATATATATATATATATATTAGCTCAAAGAGCCAGCTGCCCAACGTTTCGATATGTTGTACATATCTTTCTCAAGGGAGCCTGTGTTTGAATCAAAACATTGGAGGTATTTATAGGTGTTTGACGGCATGACAACTACTTGTTATTGTTTATGTTCAAATCCATGATTTATTCTTACATGATGTAATAGTGTTCTATATGTGACATCACTTTTACTTATATCTTTAAATCTATATTAATTCTAATTAACATTATTTTATATAAACTTATATTTATATTATCATGCAATGCTGGCTCTGAGGATCAGCCTTGATATGGTCTCCCCAGTGCATCAGCATGCACAACTTTTGAATTAATTTTGTTTATTTAATTATTTTTAACTTTTATATATTTATTGGAATTCATTAGTTCATGCTTTTCTGTTGAGTCCCACTGGCATAATTGTGTTCAGTCTATTTATCCATGTACTTTCTTTTATTCTTCTATATGTCGCATTGTCTAATTTTAGCTGTTCTAATACTACTTTACATCATTTATGTCATGTCCTTGACTGGTGAAGTGCTGTACTATTGGTTCATTCATTTTTTTATTTCTAATTAATGAAAGATGGCTCTGAATTCTTTTATATAAAGTTGTTCCAGTCTCTCCAACATATTTTATTTCATCACACTTTTCACAGGCTATTCCATAAACAACATTGCTGTTTTTACAGTAGGTATTAGTTTTTAGTGGATATGTGGTGTTCTTATGTTTAATTATATTTCTACTTTTGTCCATGTATTTACAAACTGTACATGTACTAGTGCAAGTATTTGTAGAACATAGTCTGTCAATTATTCTTTTATGTTTACTGTGAACTAGAATATCACCAAAATTAGCTTCTCTTTTGAATGCTACAACTGGGGCCTTAAACACTTTTTTCAATTTTTCTGAATTATATAGAATACGCAAGTGTTTCCAATCTATCTTAGAAATATTGGGCAAAAGTTTAGAGTACATCATTACTAATGGGACTCTCTTGACCTTTTTATCTCTTTTTATAATCTAGAAGATCATCTCTTTAGTTTATTCACTTTTCTTAACTCTGTCTCTATAATTCTTTCTTTGTATCCTCTTTTTTTAAGATTTGTTTTTAATACATCTCTTTGTTTTACATAGTCACTTTCTTTAGAGCATATTCTTCGTATTCTTATTCCTAGCCCCTTTGGGATTGCCCTTTTAGTGTGTATTGGATGTGCAGAGGACATGTGTAAATACTGGTGCATGTCAGTAGGTTTATAGAAGAGGTCAGTCTCAATTGAACCTTCTTCAAGTTTTACTACGGTATCTAAAAATTCTATTTATTTTCTTGTCCATCGAAGGTCCGCCTTAATATTACTGTGTGTTTCGTTTGCCATTTTATGAAACTGGAAAAGAGATTCTTCTCTATGTGTCCAAACCCCAAAAATATCATCTACAAACCAAATGTTCTCTTTCTGATTTTCTAAGTAATTGTTCTTCCCATTTCCCCATGTATGTACTGGCAAAGTGCATTCTTAATTTAGATCCTATTGCGGTACCATCGTTTTGTTTGTAATTTTGATCAACAAATGTAAAATAACTATTTTCTAAAACTACATTGATCGTGTTCAGCACCTCTGCTGTGGGTATTGATTTATCTAGTCTATTATCTAGTGGTTTTTGACAAGCTTCTAAAGTTTCTTTACGAGGGACACTTGGATACAAGGATTTTACATCCATGTAAAATAAAATTGTATTCTCTGGAAGGTTGTGCTTTAGTGATTCAAGTCTTGATTTCCATTACACGAGAGTAGATGTTAAAACTTCATGCTGATTTGAACTCTGCTGTCGCCAAGATAAGCACCAACTAAGACGTAGCTTTACAGTAAACTAATGTGATCCATATGTGTCTCCATCCATTTGCATTTCCTTCCATATAATGATGTAGATATCCTTCTGTCTGTTGTTATTGGCTGAAGTGTAATGCTGGCTCCAGGGATCAGCTTATTTGCCTCCCTGGCGCATCAGCACACTCAACGGCTGCGGTGCTGGCTCCGGGGATCAACCACAGTGCGGCCTCCCCAGCGCATCAGCATGACAACCGTCTGGATTGAGCTAAGTAGGGTACATCTCTGGGGTCTTCAGGTGGGTACCTTCCATCCTCAGTGTTTTGTCGACTAGCCCACGACACCTCAAGAGGGCTCGACGGTGATTCTGGCGTCCCAGCATCACCCCCCTCCGTCCCCCACTCAACTCAGCCCAGCTTACTGACCTGTACATCAGCGTTTCTTTCTATTGTGCTTGAGATCCCCAGCCAGAATCTTTCCGTCTCAACCGCAGCCAGTTGCTGCTCCTCTCTGCTGCTTCAGATAAGTGCGATGCAACTCTTGGCCACTGAATCCGACATCTCTGAGAAACCGGGTTGTAGAGTGTGCCACAAATCCTCGACAACCCACTTCCACTGGGTAAACCTGGACTCTCCATCCTCTCTGTTTCGCTTCAGTGGCTAGTTGAGCATACCGCAGTTTCTTCCTCTCATACGCCTCATCCACAGCATCCTCCCAAAGCACTGTTAACTCTACCAGGTGAACAAGGCGTGCTGATCCAGACCACAAGACAATATCTGGTCGAAGGTTAGTGGTGGCAATCTCAGGTGGAAAAATAAGCCGTTGACCAACATCTGCCAGCATTTTCCAGTCTCTAGCAGCTTCCAGATGTCCTGGGCGAGGATTGGTTTTAACACCTTTTCTTGGTGGTTGCTCTCCTGGGCGGAGGAATGTTGTCTTTTGTGTGTAATGTTTTGATGGAACAGGTGGCAACTTATTGGTCAGGTTACGCTTGTCTTCCATTGCATTGTCATGTCATCCATGTATGCTCGAATTGGTGGTCGCATTCCAGAAGCCAAGCACTCTCCTCCTACTACCCATTTTGATGCCCTAATGATTACTTCCATTGCCATGGTAAAAGCCAGTGGAGAAATGGTGCATCCTGCCATTATTCCAACCTCTAGGCATTGCCATGTAGTGCTGAATTCTGAAGTTGAAAAACTAAATTGCAAATCTCCAAAGTAGGCTTTCACTAAATTTGTTATTGTCATGGGTACACTGAAAAAATCAAATGCTGCCCAAAGAAGTTCATGTGGCACTGCACCATTTGCATTTGCCAAATCCAGGAATGTCACATGGAGCTCCTTCCTCTCCTTTTTAGCTGATTGAATTTGTTGCCAGATCACATTGATGTGTTCTAAGCATCCTGGGGAACCTGGAATGCCCGCTTTTTGTATTGAAGTGTCAATGAAGCAGTTCTTTAATAGGTAAGTTGACAATCTCTGAGCAATAATGCTGAAGAAAATCTTGCCTTCTATGTTTAATAGGGAAATAGGACGAAACTGACTGATGCTTATAGAATATTTTTCTTTAGGTATAAAGACTCCACCTGCTCTGCGCCATGCTCTTGGTACAACCTATTTTTCCCATGCCACTTTCATCAATTTCCACAGAATTCGTAGAACTCCTGAAGCACTCTTGTACACTCTGTACGGAACTCCATTAGGCCCTGGTGATGATGAAGCCCTTGCTTTTTTCACAGCTTGCTCTACTTCTTTCCACTTAGGTGCACAGTCCTCCATTTGGTATTCTGGTGGATTGATAGGTGGGATGTCTGAAGGAATTGACATAGGCTCCTGCCTTTTTGAATCTGTATGTGTTTCCTCCAAATTTCTCACTCAAAATTCTTTATAAAAGTTAGCTCTCGCACACTCCTTTTTGTAGCGTTTCCGTAGGCGCTCAACTCTGCGCAATGTTGCAAGCTTATCTTTTATGACCCTTTGTAAGAGATTGAGTCCCTCCTTCTGACTTTGTTCTGCTCTTCTCCATTGCTTCCTCAGCTGTCTCCTTTCTATAACTAAGCATTCAATCTCCTGCTGCCGTCTAGACTTTCCAGGAATAGTTGTACTTTTTCCTTCCTTTTTTCAGTTCCACACCTCTCACTTCCATATGCGTAGATGATGTCCCCAAATTTATCTAGCTTCTTTTCAACTGTTCCACTTAACCTTTCCAATGCAAAGCAGAGATCGGTATTTACTGTGTCCTATGCAGTTTTTTCACAAGCTCTTGGCCATTTAACTCCAGGCTTGTGCCCGTTGAGGTTCTTTTCTCTCTTATGCTGGTTTGTCTGACCGGGTTCACAAGGATCATTAGGTTCATCACTAACTGTGTCCATTCAAGTCCTCCTCACGTCTATGATAGGGGTGCTGATATCCTGCGAACTGGTTTGCTTCCCGTCGCTGGATTTCATTCGACTGATTTGACTGACTTCGTAAGAAGTACTGATCAATGCAAGGCCCTTGTCCCTTCTCCCTCAAGCATTTCATTCTCCCTTGATGAATCTTCAAACCCCTGACCATTGTAGCCTTGCTCCAGCCGCAGACACAAACCTGGAGTTCCATGTTTTTGCTAACTGCAGATCTTGAACTAGTCTTTTGTGAAGTACTCTCCATACTCATTTCCGTTTCCGTTCCTAAGTCGTTAACTGTGTTGTCCAACGTTGAGTCATCTTCCGCCCCAGCTCTCGCAGACTCTAGGGGTATTTTTCTCTTTAATTTCTTAGAAGCCTTGGGCGGGTGTCTCTAGCATCCTGTAAACACAGAGCTGGATACTGCCGACAAGGGTAGCTAACCCTTGCCAACCCCAATGGAGTATCTTTCCTCCTGTCAGCTGTCTCTCCAGGCTGTCACAAGGTCTTTCCCTTGTTGCCAGCTGCACTATTCAGTATCCAGATCTTCATGATTTCCATTACACGAGAGTAGATGTTAAAACTTCATGCTGATTTGAACTCAGCTTTCGCCAAGATAAGCACCAACTAAGACGTAGCTTTACAGTAATTTATAATTTATTTATATTTTAGGGGTTTTACTATTGACATAAATCAGACCTTTTTCCTAGTGATATGAATTTGTATTGAAAGACAATTACAAGTAATCAAGTATTAACATAGTGCTATTTACTGCAAATCTTTCATAATGGCGTGTCCTTGAATCCAATTGCTAAATAATCAAGAAGAACCAAAAGTGGCCAGGCCCCAGGCATAATGGAAACATGCACCACAGGCTTTTATTGTTTGTTATAGAAACTTTACAAACATGCATTCTTATAAATTGCTCTCCTCTACGTACTGTACATTAATTAATTAAATATTGCTCTCACTGCTACTTAGCAAAGGGTTTTTTTCTTGTCTGTTTTTATACACAGAATCAAACGTGTAAAAGTAACATTATATTTAACTTCTACAAAATAACACGTGACAAATATGTAATGCTGTAATTCCATCTGGGGAGTCATAACTTGAGCTTTACTCTCATTTTTATTTAAGAAATCGCCTTCAGTAATTGAGATCAGACTGAATAATAAAAAAAAAAAAAAGAATTGAATGCCACTGAAATGGAACAGTGAACAGTTTATACCATGTGGTATAGATTGCTGGTGCGCCATTCTAATTGCCTAAGCACACCTCACTATGTTGCAACCTAAATTGGGTGGAATAACATCCTTACCGGCACTAGTTTCGAATGCATCTTTGCTTACATTCAAATCCAGTGTCGTGCTGCTGAAATTTACAATGGAGCTGTGCTTTGGTAGTTCAAACAATACTGCCACCAATACGTGTTTTATAACAACTTTAAAATATCTTAAATAATTGTCTGTTGTCGTTTTGATTTCCTTGAAGTTTAGTCAAAAAATACCAGCTACCGATCTGCCTGCGTCAGACTTATCTGAACAGTCTGTAGCTCCTTCACTAACACCGGTAATGGTAAGAACCTCAGAGAAGCTGCAAACTGACAGATTGAACTCAAGGTTCTATCTAAAAAGACGGTTGTGAAGACACCATGAACAGGGTTTGAAATTAATCTGTGTCGAAACCTAATCTGTTGACAATGAAAGTAAAGATCTGCCAGGTAAAATAATCCCTGAATTAATTGATTTCATGTAAAAAATGTCACACATTTTATTGCTCTATTTAAAATGTATAAACAGAATACTGAATGACCTGTTCATGGGATGCAGTTTTTATTCGCCTTTGGGGGATGTCCTTACATAAATCACTCGCCCCTGTCCTCCTGTGGCAAATAAAACCATGCACCACAAATGATCATTTAGTATCCTCTATATATACAAAAATGTGCACAAAATACTGAGCACACAATACATACTGCCTCGTGTATTTGGGTCACTTCTGTTTTTTATGTGACAGATACCATTTGAGTGTTAGTATTTTGACTAACCTACCGTGAAAAAGGACATTCTGATGGCCATTTTGATTTTTAGAAATACTAAAAGAAACTCTTTTAGTATACTAAAAGAGGGCTCTTTCACACTGGGTACATTTCCCCAGAAACTCTGTAACCGAGTATGGTTCGGTACTTTTGGCATTCAGTGTGAAAGCTCCAAACATTCCCAGGTACGGTTTTAAAATGAACTGTACTGAGACCACCTGAGAAAGGTACTCTTGGTACGGTTGTCTCCAGTAGGCCACTTTTTCACGTGAGCCACGATATTTCCCCTCATTGCTTATTAAAAACTGGAAATGAATGGTGTAAATATTACTTTCAGCTAATTATATGCATACACCACCCACTTGATAAACTCCAGGTGTGGGGTCCAATTTAAATCTGCTATATATCGAGGGCCGCGATATAGCGAGAGACCCATAGCAAAACAAATAGGCTAACCAATACTGTATGACCACTCCCTCATTTTATCAGGGACGTCAGTATAAATCGTCTACGCAACCAGCTTTTTCTAATTTTTTGTATAAAAAGCAGCACGCTGTTTTAATTTGTACAGCGGAGGGTAATTGCTTCTGATCAACTTCAGTCTCCAATTAATTTCATGAGTCTTCCTCTCCCTTCTCAAATGCACAAACCTGCTGCTTTGAAATAATCCATACCCAACATAGGAGGCTTGTTGCTATGGAGCTGATGTCACTGCTTTGTGGCTTTTACTAATGCGTTGCTGCCACACGTGAGCACCTCGTTGGCTAAAATAAAAACCTCTTCAGCAAGTAGATATTTAATTTGCTTTGTGTTACTTTGTGCAATATGGGTGTATATGATAACAGTACAATATTAATGCTTTGTTGTAAATTGTTTTGTATATTGTTGTTTGTGTGCAGTACGAAATAAAAGTAACATTAATTCTGCACACATATATATGTGTGTGTGTGTGTGTATGTATATATATATATATATATATATATATATATATATATATATATATATATATATATATATATATATATAATATATATATCAATCCTAAAATTCTGTGTCAAGCAAAACTTTTGGCTATAGCTATACTCAGTACATTTCCAAGTGTGCTCCGTACACATCCAGTGTGAAAGAAATTGTCATAGTATGCTCCCCCTGGAAAGAAGTGAGTGTACTTGGTAAGTGTACTTTGCTCTGACATTTACAAGCTTACCCAGTGTGACAAACATTTCGACTTCTGGTCTAAACGTTTGTCATTGCAATCAAGTTTCTTCAGTAAATTCAGGACTATTGAGTGTTAAACATTTATGGATAATTTTGGTCATTTCTTTTTTTTGACATGCGTTTTATGTTTATCAGGATAAATAGCATGATAACTGAACAAAAAGTAATTGAAAAACACTTTCCTTAAATCACCATGAAACGGACATTTTAGGACTACTAACTATTCCCTCTTTTTTTTTTTTTTATATTTGTACATATTTTATTGTATACTTCAACAGGACAGACTGCTGTTTCAGTCCAGATGACAAGCTTCTTATGACAGGGACGTCTGTCAAGAAAGGGGCGGGAAATGGAACGCTTGTTTTCTTTGACCGCCTGACTTTCCAGAAGGTTTATGAAATAGAAGTTGCAAGCTCGGTAAGTTATTGTGCTTTCATATGTTCATTATAATTCCTAGTCCATTTATTCCACTATTGTTTAAAACTATATATGCTGTTTGCTGAAAAGGTTTAAATGATTACATTAAACACCAAAATATGATCCCCCGAGTACAAACATCTGTGCATTTGTTTTTTTCTGCCTGTGAAATGGATTTTCTTTCCATAACAGTATTGCATTATATAACGCAAGTCAAAGATAGACTGTGCCAACAAACTTACAGTAATTGGCAGCATCATTAAGTGTGTCACAGTGGACTTCTTCATATATCTAGTGAACTGCTTACATGCTTGCATGAAAACCTTGAGTGTGTGAGAGCGTGCTTCTTTTAGTGCTGGTACGGCAGATTAGCGCGTTGCTAGGATACACACTTTAGGTCTCAACATTCGGGTTGGACATGCCAAATCAGAAGTAAGCTTATTGTACTCACATTTTCTTGATTTAAAAACTGAAGGCAAATCCATTTTTTTTAATCTGTTAAATCTACAGATTTTTACCTTTTGTTTCAAAGCATGTTGTGTTTGGATTATATGGCAATAGTATATAAAAAGAAGCTGAATTTAGTACGATAGTTGCATTATCAGGATTTGTGAGATTAATTCAGAAGTTTTGCTTTTGAAAATAAAATGTTAACAGTAATGAACAACCATAGTTCAGATAGAAATTACTTTTGTTACAATATTTTTTATCTGGTGCGGACACACGCATATTCTTTTCAGTTGTTAAAAAGTCCTCTTTCTTTTTTATAATCGAAAGTGTTCTAATTTGAATGCAAGTTGTACCTTTTTTGTTTAACTTAATAAAAATGATTATGTTTTTAGTTATTTGATATCTTCTGTTAAAAAAAAAAAACAACTAATGTTTGTTCTTTTAGTTTGAAAAATAAAAAGTCAATGCATCGATTATCATTCATAAATGCCAATACGATAATCAAATACGAAATGAGGGTGTCGATTGCACCACTACAGAATATTGATTAAACTTGCGAAGACATTCTTTACTTAGTTGTTAATGTCAAAATCTGGGGGTATATGGAGGTCCCCCATCTGCCAGTCACTATATTTTTATTTTATTTATCTAACTTGGTGGGGACATTCTTTCACACTTCAATTAGAGAGTATCAGAAAGAAATGTACAGTTTTACATATGCATAGTGTATGGAAGCCATAGTAATTAACTTTTTCTCTGGTAAGTGTAGCTCTAATTTTGTATTAGTAAGTGATTTATGTTAGGCTTGGTTGTTAGCATTATTAACCACAGCAGTCTGTAGCACCCTGTTTTGTAAATGGGCTGCCCTAACAAGTCTGACTGACTCACTCTGTCCATCCCCTGAACTTCTGTCCTGTAAGTTTTGAATTAATGTTTCCTCAAGAAAGGAGGTTTCAGGAATGTATGTGAGTTGTAAAAGCTTGTTCGTAGGCATGATGCCAGTTCCTCTGTGTGTGTGTTTTATTTTTTTCTTCTTAATGATTACTTATGGACAAGTTGCTGATCTCGAGTTATGGTGTCATCTTTTGTTTTATCTTTGTTTATTTGTTAATTCGCCTTATTGTGAACGGTAACATTTATTATAAACTTTTTAGAAGTTAAAATAAAAAACCAACAACCACCAGATATTAACATACTCAATCTGTTGATAGAAGCATTGGATTTTTAAATTATAAATGTAGTAGTTGCTTCTAATAAGTTCCAGTATGGACGGGATTTATGTCGTTTTAAATGAAATGTACTTGATATTTTGACATTCAGACTCTTTAAACACTACGGCACGAATATTCGCTTCTCATTGGTCAGTTTCCCTAGTTACGGCATGTGCAGCGCCAGAATCTGATCAGTGGAGCCTTTTTAAATTATAAATGTAGTAGTTGCTTCTAAAAAAAAAAGTGAAAATAAACCAATTCTAAACGTATTTACAAAAATAGTCAAACAAAATCCTGTACAGCTGTACCATGCGTTTCTTTTATTTAAGCACCCAAACAACAAAAAAAAACAATAGCTACCCTTAAAAGGGATGTGTCTGGCAAATTATGTTTTTAAACCTTTGTTCCCCATCATCAGAACTAATTGAACTTTAGTAAGTTGATGTAATCAGTAAAACGTGTGGATTATATCCAGACATTCCTAAATATATTTACAAAATATAGCGATACAAGATACAGCTGTACTGGTGATCTATTAATTTTTTAACACAATTTGTTAGTGCATCTTTTGGCAAACTTAGCCAGTTAATAACAATAATTAATAACAACTGTCTTTCGTTGCGTGTGACGTCAATAGCACAGCTCTGCTCTGCAGTGGAAAAACAACCCAGGCTCCCCTTAACCACACCGTGAGGGCTCAGTATGGACCCAGCATGACTCAGTTGTACCGTGGGGGAAAAAAGGCATCAGAGCGCTGACAAATGTAGGCCTGCTTAATATTTTTGGATAATTGATGTTAAATTGCAAAGAGTGTGTATCTGCAGATGCTCATGTGGTTTGATTGTATGGACACACATTAGCCATTAGGTCTGACATTTCTAGAGATTTTAAGTTATGTTTTGTAAAGTAGTGCTGTGCAAAAAAAAGAAAAACTGATGTAGCAGACAAGACACATTCAGATCCATAACCTGCATACTCCCTAAAAACTGAAAATGACAAGAAAGAATGCGATTCTTTCAGAGGCATCGTCATCTTCTGTTTTTCTGTTAACAATAACAAAACTGTTATCGCTTGGATCATTTCATTTCATATTTTTAAGTAATTTCTGTAACACATTCCTGAATGGTTCAGGACTGAAAGTATGGTAGAAAACATCTGGCGTCAATTCAGCCAAGGACGACACTGAGAATCTGAAGAAAACTAGGATTGAACTTGGTTAGCTTTAATCTTAAAGCACCAACTTGCTTCTATTAAAGGGAGAATATGGAAACTGTGTAACTGCTGAAACAAATCTGTTTTCTGTTGCAGTTACAAAGCCTTGTACTTAAATTAATGTGAACTAATCGCACCTTTAGGAATCGTTAATGATGCTGACAACGTTGCATTTGTTTAATACATTTCACGCTACACTTCCTTCTGTTTTGCATGTGGTTTGCAACGATTGAGACAGACGCAACACTTCAGTACATCTACTTCTAGATCTCATATGTCCTACACAGTATTGATCATGTTAGAATGTTCCTTTTAGATACTCTGCTGTTTTTTTCAAGTAGATTGAAAGTTAAGAGTATGCATTTTGCCTAAACATTGCATTTTTTTTTTTTTGTTACTCCTGCGTCAAACATGTGACTGTGTGTTTAATCTTTATATGAACCTTGTAGAATAAAGAATTGCAAATGGTTTATGCTCTTCTAGTTCTTTACCCCCAGGGCTGCTACACTTTAGGAGGGGGCTAACCAGCAGTGCTTTATTCTTAAAGTGCTTATGGGAATGAGCAACCATCGTCTGAATGTGTCAGTCTGTGTTGTTGATGAGATGTTTAACAGAGGATTAAGCTCAGGCTTGTTTATCGTGTACTTCACTAAATCGACAAGACCCTGTTTTATCAGGAGGCAAAATAACCAAACAAAATCTACTTTATTGCAGGGCTGGACAGCTAAAATACATGTATGGGTTGATCAAGTTATCACATTTCATCCATAGGAAGCTCATTTTAAATGGTGTCTCTTTAAAAAAATCTGCTCCAATAAAAAAAAAAAAGATGCTGCCACAAGTAGTAAACATTATCTATCAATCATTTTGTAAACGTTTGGTGGTGGTGTATTTCAGTTTACAGTTAGGTACATTAGAGTAGTTGGAAATAATCAGTGTCCAGTTGATAATCATTTTTGAATAAGATATGAGCGATTCAGTCGTCATTCGGATCATTGATGCAGATTTTTTTTTTAAATGTAATATATAAACATAATTTGCTTTAGCAATTTTCATGCATGCTTGTTAAGGGGAGCTGTCTGAACAAAACGAAAAGCTAATGTATTTAAACTCAATTACATATTTAACTTTGTTAACCTCATAATACTTTGAGAAAGATCTAATTTATCAATGCAAGTTTTGCTGACAATTCCTAATCTCTACAGTTTTAGCAATATTAAAAATAAAATAATAAATATAAAATAATTATAAAAAAAACATAGCGAGCACACATTTAACAAGTGTGCATCACATTGTGCTGATGGTACAAAAAAAAATCTGATAGCTTCTTAATGTGTGATACTGTTCAGATTTAATCTTTCAGTCATTTTTACAAGTTTAAGAATGTTGTAGATGTAGTCATAACAGATATGCTTCTGACACAGATTAATTGCATATAATTCACTGAAGCTGTCTATAGAATTTACATTTATTCACTTTAAAGTAAACACACAGGACTCTAAAATTATAGCTTAAGAAGATGTATGTCAGCAAACTTTTATATGTGAAATCTGGCACACTTTAAATACAATTTGCAAGTTGTGTTTTATCTTAAGTCGACATCAGAAATGTCTCTTCCACCTCAAGGATGGCAGGACTCTCAATGTTTTGAAATAAACCAGTTCGGTATTTCAAACTGTTCATTTTATTATTCATATTTCTTTAGTTAGAGCTTGACAGTGAGCCTTTATTAACATAACGGATACTGTGTACTCTCCTTTAACACTCCTCTCCAAGTAGATTTTGTATGTCTGTTCTGATGGGAACTTCACATATTCACCACAAGTACTAATTTATTATTTGTAGTCCAATTATGGGGCCACTAAATGCAAAGTATTGTGTAAAGTTTCTTCATTTCCTAATACTAAATTCACTTCTAATAGCTTTATAGGGATCAGGATTTTAACTTGGCACACAGAGCCACCCGGTGTCCACATTTTGTAAAAGGAGTCCAATTTGTATTTTCTGCACACCCCTAATTACTAGGGGTGGGCATTTCGAATAGTAAGATATTCGAATAAACCAATAATAAAAGTTTCCTCTAATTACTCAACAGTTTCAGGTCCTTAGAACATATTAACAGCAACCACACATAGGGGCACATAGATAAATACAACAGTAACAGCAAAGAAACATCTAATGTATTTAAAGTAAAATATGATATAAACTAGAAGTAAGAAATAAGGATACAGAGCAGAGGGGTTTTAACTGTAAAACACAGAACTTTATAAAAAGGACCGTTCAACTGAGCAAAAGAGTGGATTGGCTAGTAGCAAAGTGCTGGGTAAAACTAAAGAAAGAAATTCAGAAGTACCCATTTTCTTACTCTGGATTCTGTATCAACAGGTATTGTGTGTAAAAGCTGCAGAATTAGAAAACGTAATGAGCATTGTTATCAAATGTGCGAGAAAAGAAGTAGTGTCCTGACAGAAGTCATAAAATGGTACATTTCAAAGTGGTACTTTGCTCAGTCATATATGGTGCACCCTCTGTTGTAATCCCAGTTAGTTTCTTCCAAGGTAATTCTGCACTTTCCATGGCTTCTTGAAGTTAAAGTCCTTTCCTTTCATTGAGACTCCATAGCTTCTTTTAATTTCCAGTAAACTCAAAATATGTTGCTTTGTGCAGCGTATCATAGTGATGTTGCATGGTATAATCTTTCATAGCTGCACTGCCAAGTCAGACGTGTTGCCTTGTCGTCAATGATTCAGTGAAAAAGTAATTATCTGGCCAATGATTTTCGAATCCTCTGTGTTCTGCCTCCACCTTTTGCTTTCGTGACATCTCCAATTACTTTTTTGCTACTGATTTTAAATTTTACACAATTAATTTTTTATTTTTATATATCAGACAAAGGAATACATTTTAAAATGAAAAGGTAAGCAGTGCAGTTTCAAGTTTGCACATTTTTTCATTTGTTTTAGAAATGAACGAATATTCGAAACTTGATCAAAGTATTCGAGTAGTAATTTTATTTAGAATACTCGATTACTTGAATATTGTGACTCTCCCCTACTAATTACCAGTTGTGCATTGAGCTATGGACTGTTTACATTGCACCTTCTGTTTGTTTTGGTCTGCCTTTTGTTAACTTTATTGCATCAAAGATCTCCCACTTATCACTTGTGTGCACATGGGTGGACAGCAAAACTAAGGTAAGTTTGCCCAGTAACCTAAGGAGAGTTGTGTATTAGTGGTAAATGATTTCCTCCTCTTGAGTGATTATTAACGTAATGATGCTGGTGGTGACAGACGAGACTAGGGCTGCAGCATACTGGCAGCCTTTGGCTGTAATCTGCTTGGTAGGAGCCTCTCTGCTAAACCTTTTCTAGGGCCGATGAACCCACTGGAAATGAGAGGCAGACCCTGGTATGTACGTCAACCAATAATGTTATCCTTTAAAAACATACCAATCTTGTTTTATGTGTTAGTTTCCAAAAAACAGCTTTTTTGTGTGGAGCAAAATGTACACCAACTGCTTCAAACTAAGAACATTTGAATGAAAGGGCGCAGTTCTGTGCTTGCTAAGATTTTTTTGATTTTTACAATAAAATGTAAAAATCAGAGTAAAAAATTTAGAGTTGTGTAATATGTTGACTCAGTATTGTTTCAGGTTAGTACAACTAATGCTGTTGCAAAAGTTTTGGATGATGATAGGATTGATCTCAAATGGGTCATGTTTGCAGAACTTTGTTTTATTGATTCACAAATACTTTTGACATATTTGACAATGTTTCAAGAGCCATTGGTTAAAATGGAAAGTCTTGTAATGCTATAAAATTAGGAATGTGGGTTTCACAAGGATCTATCGTGGGACCATAGTTGTTTACTACACCTGTCACTAAGATAGATAATAATATTACCACTTCAAGTATGTGTTGATATGCAGATGATATCGTATACACTGGTGGCCTTCAATAAGAAAAATCAATAGTGATCTTCCTTATAAAAGTTTCCCACAGTTAAAACCTAGCAAAGTGTAAGAAAAGCATTGTAAAGCATAGGTATTGTGAAGCCCACAGAAGTGTGGTAAAGCATATTTAAAAAATATAAATAAATAAATAAAAACCTGTAAACAATGGTAAGTGCATTGTATAACCATGAGAAAAGCATGAACATAATATCCCCATACAAAGAGTGGATATGATATGGATGGCCACTGAATTAAAGTTTCGACATCATATTGAACAACTGCTGCATCTTTAGAAAGGGAGTCAGCATTGACTTCAGTGTGTCTTATGCTTATCCATAGTCACTTAGTAAAACACATCCATGCATGGTCTTATTTGTTAAAGTAGTATCTTCATTCATATATTAATTCACCCATTTTTATTTCTGCTCTTTTCAATTAAACTTCTTTTTAAAGAGTTTGTGGTACACCAGGCTTCTGTCAATACTGCTGGCAGCCTTAAGACTTACAATTGAGAGAGAGAGAGAGACAGACAGACAGACACAAGTAGTAATCATGCTGTCAGTGCCCTACACGACTGCTGTTGCATTGGCCTGTAATTATGGAGCTCAACCGCAGCTGTCAGGACGTCCTTGCACAGTCACTATCTTTTCTGCTAACAGGTCCCTTATCGGCGACAGAGTACAGCAAATCAGAACAGCCCTATTCACACAGACCCCTGCATACCGTCATGGCCACTGAGGCAGAAAGCATAGTTGGCCACTTCTAAACTTTCTAAAGTTTTTTTTTTTTTTTTTTTGGGGGGGGGGGGGGGGGGGGGGTTCACCTTTTTGGGCAAAATATTTCTCATTGCAACAGATCTTGAGGTCATGTTTTGGAGGACATGCCATTCAGGAGGTGCTTTGTGACTGACAGGATTACTGATGTCTTTTGAAGGGATGCTTTGTTGCTTAATTTAAAGATGCTGAACAGAACTAATGTGTTTTGTTGAACAAACGAAATTACTGTTTAGCTGGCTATATTATTGGTAATTTCTTTGTTAATTTCCTTTTTAACATTTTATTAATGTACTAAATAAACATTTAAAAAAAAAAAAACAGATAGCAGAAGTACTGTGTGTGTTCACTACTGGGAAAACATTTTGAGAATGTCTAAATATTTGATGGATATCTTTTGTCAGTATATTTACATTATATTTTCTAAGTAACTTACCTTTTCAGGACTGGTACTGTTTTTTTTTTTGATACCGGGAGCAAATTTATTTTGATTTATTCCTTTGGAATGCAACTTAAAGTACTTAAAAATGCAAGTTAAAATCTTATTTAACATTCTTATTTAGAGTGCATTGAGATCAGTGCTGAAGTGGTACTGACAACATGTAATGTAAGCAGTGTGATATTGAGTGTCCTTGATTCAGTCATGTGTTTCACAAGTGCAGTGTTTGCAACATTTAGCTTTTTACCTTGCTGTTGTCAGCTTTGGTGCTGTTGGTGGCTTCAGTCCCTAAGAGTAGCTTCTATTTAAAGAACAATGTTGGCACTCATTTCAAATGGTATGATTGAGGAATAGGATTGTTTCTAAATGTTTTAGGTTGTCCATTCTGTGCTGGAAAATATTCAGCACTAAAACTGTCAACCAAAGGTAACACAGTTAATTCAGTGTATGATCAGAATTTGTAAACAATTTAAAAAGTCTTTCGAGAAGTTGCATCATAAAAACAGAAGGAGCCCGAGGCAACTCAGATGGCTGCCAACAATGTCATCACTTTTTAGATTTTGTCAGTTGAAATAAATCAAAATAACACTTAAATAAATCATAATATTTACATAATTGATTACATTTCTACAGAGACGATTACTTTTACATATAAAAAATAATTGTTTCAGTTTGGAAAGATAAAGAACCTCCTCCTGTGACATTATGGGGAAATTATAGTAGGAATCGGATATTTTAAATATAAAACAATTACATATTGCCAGAATAGACAAGGTACAATGCACAGGGCCACTTTTAAAAAAAAAATTCTCCAAATGTACTGGAAATATTCAGGATGAGGATACTGGTATTGTTAAAACTGCAAAACTGCTTCAGAAAGGATCCCCTGCTGTATGAATGTTCTTTTGTGATCATACTTTCTTAAGCAATGGTATGGTTATATTTTGTAGAGCAGTAAATGCTGGTGGTGCTGCAAGGATCTGCAACAGTTTGGGTGTGATCAGACCTTGTTAGTGATCCTTTTGTTGGGTGACCTTTTCAATTGTATTCACAAAGCTTTGATAGTTAGCATGCCTGCCAGCAAGGTATGACAGAGGCGGGTGAAACAAAATGTGCACTAGCTGTGTCAAAACAGAGACTGCTTTGGTCTGTTAAAATGTTCAGTGGCGTTGTTTGAGAATTGCCTTAGCAAAGACTTCAGAGATTATACAGAGTGGTTCTCATCTAAAAGACTGACTTTCCAGCTATTCCTGTTTGAGTAAAGGTCAGTATAGTGTAGCACATTTATTTGTCAGCCTGATGGTTCTCAGATGGCCCTGACACCAGTAGTTTCACTGAATGTTGGAGCTCCTGATGAGGCTTCTACCAAGATAAATGGATTTTATTTCTCAGCTAGACACACTGGCAATCTAACCCATCCAGCTGTAACCAATGGACAAGACCATTGAGCATGGAGTGGTAAACCTCAAACCTCTATTTAAACCAGGAGATTGGGTTGTTGTCTTTATAAAGTGCTGCATTACAAAGACAGATGGTAAGTTTCACAAACTCTTTGATGGCCCATTCTTTGTAGAATGTACTGGGCTTTGGAGGCTCAGGGACTAGCTATCCATCTGTTATGACTCAAGGTCAAGACCAGGAGCAGGAATCCTGAGAAGATCACCAACCACTCCAAGAACCCTAAAGCAAACCGAAAGTGTTCATGGCCATTAAGAACCAAGGTTATCCCAGCTTGTATTTTCTAAAGCCGAACTTACCTGACTTATTTAGTAGTGTTGAAGCATTTTACTCATTAAAACCCTTAGAAATACCCCTTCATCTGGATACATTAATTACTTCCTAAATGTCATATTGAACAGCAGGCTCTTAAGTAGATCAGATTCATGCAGATCCTTGCTCTGTGTTGGTATAGTACTGAAACAGCTCATGGAAACTACACAGATGTCATCATATGTCTGTTTTGTTACCTCACAGCATTTATACATTTATTACTTAAGCATCCTTATAACAAATCACCTTTGTGGCAGTAGTATTAGAAAGTCAACTGTACCTGAATTTTAATCTTTCTTTTTTTTTCTTTACTGTTATGCAATGCTTGCAGGCCAAAGCAAAAAATAAGTAAATAAAAAAGTTTTTCTGTTGAGTATTAGCTAATAAAACACAGATTGTGCACAAACAAATACATTTTTTCCATATGACGGTTAAGTTGGACCTAACAAGTTATGGAGATATATTTTTCTTTTTATAACTAATGCTGTGTACAATGTCCACCACATTTTGAAAATCGTTCTAACCAGTGAGGAAGTAAGTGCCACAGTATTATTAAGTTTGCTATGCATGTTTGGCAAGTTCAGTACTGTAGCCAAAGTCTGTGAGTCGTACCATTTCAGGGTTTGTTTTTCTTGGCTGTTGTCCAGCCAAGTGCTATTAGATACATCTACTAACAGTACAAAGTAGAGGAATACAGTACATCAGGAACTTCTGGTAAAGGTCAAACAAGCATTTGCCATGAACAAATAGCAAAAGACCAAACAACTTTATAAAAAAAACAAAAAATGAAAATGAATTAACTTATTATTTGATAACTCTGTTACAAACATAATTGCACTACTGCTTGCAAAGACATTTATGTGATTTGCTGCTTTTCTTTGGCATTCTTGGTATCTCTGAGACTGAGACTTCCAAGAAAGGGAGAGATGGGGTAGAAAGAAAAGAAAGTACTGTATAGTTCAATACACACATTTAAAGGGATAACTTGCATCAGTTGGATGCAAATCTGGAGATTCATGGTTGATTTCATAAAACTTTACCATATTGTATTATGAGGTAGTTGCTGTTGGCTGTGTTGTCTAATAAGTATTGATTGCAGTAAATTCAGTTGTCATCACAAGCTCTCACACACCAATACATTAAAAATCAAATTTCTGTGGCACCGAGTTGAGGTTTCTTTACATCCAAACAAACGGTCTAGAATGGCACAGCATGACAGTTCTTGCGTCCTGAGATGGATGCATTTATTATGTTATAGAGATAAACGTGAAATTGAGGTTACTTGAGTGATGCACCCTTTGTATTTTGTTACAACACACATTTCATCCATAAAAACCTTCACTACATTGAAAGTTCAATTTTTTGAGAAAATATATGAATGGCAATGATCCGTAATAGACACCTTGTGGATTTGTTTATGTCTGGCTGCGTAATTTAGGGCACATAAGTAATAGGTGGATTGGTTGCTGGAGGGATGGACCAAGGTTGAATGCAAGGTTTCAAACACCTGTAGAACTTATTTTGTCAGCAGACGATTTTGACCAATAATCATGGAGTCCTTGACAAGTTCGGTTTGTAATTGGAATGGGAATTTGCATTTAGAAAGAAACTTTATTCCACACCATCTCTAAGCTTTATAGAAACTGTACAGCTGAATACAGAGCAACCACCGAGGTGCAGCCTGGGGTGGAACAACCACCATTTTGCACATGCACACCTGCGGTGGACAGAGACCAGCACAACCTCATAGTTGCACTAGGTCAGAATCATGCAGTGCAAATTGGAACAAGACTTATTCCTTGGCAATGGACATAATGGGTTAGTTAAACAACTTGCAACAGCACATTTTTTCAGCAATGTGTTTCTATTAGTCAGCAAATTTGTTTCAGTATATGCATTTCCCAGTGAGACAATATTGTTGTTTTGAAATGAAATTTGTAACAGGAATGAAAACAATTATGGCTGCATTATCAGACGCACGGTCATTAAATGAGTTTACAGACTTTACAGGCTAGTGAAGACCTCCCATAAAATAACTGGTTACTAATAATATTGCAGCATTTAAAAAAAAAAAAAAAGAGAATGTCAAAATCAAAAAAAATACATGGTCATGGTCTTTAGCAGAAGTTATTATGGGTATATGACAAAGTGGCTGAGTGGAAATGGGTGCAGGAGTGATGCAATGCAGTCATGAAACAGACAGAGCCTTATAATATAATCTGTCTTTTATTTTTGTATTCAGGTCTGGTGACCAGTAACAATAATAATAAACAATAATAATAAACCACACGTATCCGTCCCACAATAATACATACACGCTCACCAGTCCTGGGCGAGTGCAGTAGTGCTTGTGGTGGGTGTTACAGTTTATTTTTGTGATAGTAGTGCAATGCTCCAGAATTGTGTTAGCTGTCTAGTGTAGTGTTACAAACAAGACGATTGCACACACAGACAAACAAACAAAAAACAATACTGTTTCACGGTTTTTATGGGGTCTCTTGCAGTCCTTTTATCCAAACAAACCAATGCGAAGGAACAGATTACGATTCTCTGCCACGTTGTTTCCCTTTCGGGTCAATGCGTTATTGTAACAGAGTCTCTCCCCCTTCCTGGCTGGCCAACTTCCCTTGAACCCTGGGAAATAACTGTCAGGCCAGCTCTGTTCTCTCTGCTTAGTGCCCCCACAGGTCGGGAGGGAGATTTACAACCAATAATTATTGATGTGGACATGAAAAATTACTTATTGCTGGTGGGTTTGTTTTTCCCTTTATAGAGTGTTGTCCGCTGTTTGTGGCACCCAAAACTAAACCAAATCATGGTTGGGACTGGGAATGGACTGGCCAAAGTATACTATGACCCTATCAAGAGTCAAAGGTAAAGACTAATATTTGATTTTTTTTAAAAATATTATAATTGTGACTCTATCCAGTCACTTCTCTTCCATCATCTAAGGTAATAGCAGCCAGAAGCTGTTCAACTGATTTATTTATTTATGTCTTTATTTCTTTGTTTTATTTTAATGCTGGTTCACTAATCTTTTCATGCAAGACCCGGTAATGCCGGTAAATCTCCCCTTTTTAACACCTGACCTAGATTTCTCTTGCAAACAGGTTCAATCCCAACTCCCTTAGAAACCTGCTGTATGAAATTAGAAGACAGATTTTATTTTCTAACTTTTTTTCCACAGAGGAGCGAAGTTGTGTGTTGTGAAGAGTCAGCGGAAAGAAAAGCAGGCAGAGACTCTCACGCAGGATTACATCATAACACGTAAGCATTTGTGTCAACATAGCCTCCACTTTCATCCCGCCTTCACCATTTCGATGTAAAATTGCAGTTGTTTCAGGGATATGTATATATGATTTACATTTTCCTTTTATGTATAATTTCTTTATGGGCCATGCTTACCGTCTATTTCAGCAAAATGTGTCCTGAAAAGACACTTTAAAACTGTGGGGAAGCATATTAGAGTTGCACTGGCTTGAGTCCACATTACTTCACCAGTGCGCTTCAATGAACAGTGCAACACTAATTCCCCACCTCACTTTCCCATCATCTTGAGGGGTCTTTAAAAGAACAATGTTGCTGCAGTTGTTTGTAATGATCTGAGCAAAAACAATTAATAGAGAATCATACCGAGCATTATTATAAACAAATGAATATTGGGAAATGTTGATGATATGAAGCATGATATAATGTTAATTTCCACAAAGCTCCATTTTTTTTTTTTTTTTTTAAATATCTTGATTTACAGGTTGGGTGTTTGTTGGTCAGATGTGTGCTAGTGAGGCGACTCAAACACAATCCTACTCCTAGTTCTAAGCAAGAAACCACTAAGCCCTTTTTACGATCCCTTACATAACTGGACTTTCACTTGTACAGCATTATCCACAATGGCTAAATTAGGTGGCAATTAGTGCCACTAGTGAGGTTTTTTTTTTTTTTAATTGGATTTTGTACACTAGCACTGAGCTATCTTTAATCCCTGAAAGGCTTGAGATGGAAATGATTGGCTACGATGACCTCAGTCAAATTCAATCCAATACGTATGACTGTAAAGGCAGGTGCCTTTCCAAGTGCCACTGCTCAGTTCTGTAAACTATTTATCTTAGTTGAATGATAATGCCATGAAAGCCTGCTTACCGCATTGTGTTGCTTTTTTTGGTCTTGGAAGCATACAGCTGTCTGTTTAATCATGCAGAATGGTCAGTCTTTCATATCATTATGCTGAGTGTCCTTCTTTTGTTCAATTTTTCCTATAAATAGTAATCTCCTAGTTTTTATTTTGACATTTAAAAGACAAACATTGATTGCTCTCTGATCTCATACCCCTTTTGGTTTTATAGCAGAAAAGTATAGCGATTTGGCTTTATTTTCCTGTGTGCTATAATGATAAGACATGACTAATTAGGTTTATTAAGGTCAGCATATGAACATATAATCACACACCTGTTTCATATTTTACATTTAAACCTAAACTACTTATTTTTGTCCTATTTCATGTACATTTAGGGGAATTGTCTACACAGGCAAATAAGGGAAAGTGGAAAAACCAGCACATTGACAAGCCCTGTATACTGAAAGACACAGCTTAATGATATAACGGTATATGAGATCTGTTAATTCTAGTATTTATATTTTAAATTAAGAAAGGCTTTAGCATTCAGTTTATCCAAAAACACTGCATTGCTCTTGTCCTCACAATGGAAATTGTGTGTGTACTAGAAAATAGAATGATTGCAAAAATTCTGTTTCCAGTAACCTTTTTATTTAATGTACTATATAAGTGGCTTATTGACAGTTCCTAACAAACACCATCTAGTGCTGCTCCTGTAAACAATTAGCGGTGTAAAAGCAACAAGCCGTCTGTGTGGAAAATTAATTGCAGCATTGTCACTCTGTGATACAAGTAAGAATCTGATTGTGTCTATTGATTCAGTGCCCCAGCAGATTTTAAATTGACCTCATACTGTAGGTTTGTCAGATGTACCAATGGCTTATTTATTTCCTATCACATTACTGTTTAAAGCCGCAATGGCTGCAGAGTGTTTGATGTTAAACCCTTTTGACAAACCTGTGAAGTGTGGTTTTCTATCACAGCTGTGCTTTTAGCACTTAACCTATCACTGCTTTTTGCACCACACATCCCACTACAATACTGTCCCTCATTCACTGTGTTAGGAACTGAAGGGTCTTAAATTTACCACGTTCAGAGAAATGTGCTGCCAGGGACTGCCGTAATTCATCTAGTGTAGCCATGTACTAATGCCTTAAATGCTCACAAATTGTGACCAATCTGTCATTGTATGTACCCGCCCACCCCAAATACTGCTACAAAAAAAGGTGAAATGACAGCTGCTTATGCAATAGTCATTTACATTGTTTTTGCCAAAGCGTCTCAAGGCACTGTACAACAGTAAAACTGAAAAGGTACAAAGTAAACAGCAGTTTTGAAATGTGGTCTGATTTATGTCTGCAACCTAATTTGTATAAGATGTAGGACACTAGGTAGAATGGGCTGGGTATGAAATAATACAGACCTTAGACTGTAGTAACCTACTATGTTTCGCATTCAGCTATGTTTGTGGATTGGTCAGTACGTTTTTCATCATTCCGACTATGGGTTGTTTTATATTGCTAAGGCATGCACTTAAGTTTCATCTTGTTGTATGCAAAACTATTCTTTGTTTTTAGTTTGTCTTCATCCATGCTCTCAAGAGGTTGCATAGAAATGTTTCTCCAAAATTATCCATTGTATGGTGATTAAAACTATGGGACTGTATTATTGAATCCCAGCCAGTCATTGATTGGGAGCTTGTTACCTATTTTCAATGAGCTTGAGTTCCACCTGCCTTTGAAACTGGGTAGAAGCACAATGCCTTTGGAACCCCCGTCTGGGTATTGCAGATCTCTAACTCAATTCTGGTGGTGTTCATCCTTGCACAAAATGAAGCTCCGCTGCAGACTGATTAGTTTCTTGGCTCACTGTTGGATGTGGTTCTGAGAGCAGGGTGCCCTGAACAAGCTTTTAAAGGAAGACAATTCAGATGTCAAAAAACCTGATGATCATGCAGTTTCAATCACTGTTGCTGTAGAGTCCTTTTTCGGCAATAAGAATGTGCTTGCTTTAACATCTCTAATGTTGGAGGTTAAAAAAAGAGAAAAGTAGGTTTCCATAATATAGTATAGCAAGAACGAAGCTGTGTCAAGTTTAATTGGAGCATTTATATTCCATCAATCCAGAAAGTGGTTGACATGTCTAACAGGTTTAACAGTGCAGTGAGTTAAGATATATAAGCCTCTCTTTTCTGGTGAATTCTTAAAATCGGCCATGTTTGATGGCAATCTTCAGTCTTTCCTAGGTGCCGTCACCTTCTTTTTTGGACTTTCTAAACTTGCAGCATCTAAATTGGTGGAGTAAATCAAACATCTGTTTTGCCACGTCCTATATTTCATATACCTTTGACAAGCTGTTTGCCCCCTAATGCATGCTGTAGCTTAAACTAAAACTTCTTATTAAATCTGTTACAGCAACAGAACTTGTAAATTGGGGATATGGACAAAAATGACACTGTGAATGCCCTTTTACCTTTTAAAATTGTACTGCCTTTGATATAGCTATGTTCTTAGCATACACACATGGGATAAATAAAACCTACAGTCTTCGTATCAGGAAATCATTATTTAATTGAGGCTTATTTGTAGATTATAACTTATTTTTAAACAAAATTTATTTTTTTTAATTTTTTTTAGGGGGATTTGTTTTATATATAAAGATGCAAAAATAGCCTATGGAAGGGGTCTTAATTCAAAGGCTGCTCGTTCAGCTTTTTTGTATGCTCATTTTTAAGGTGCTTTTGTATTCCAGCTCATGCACTACCAATGTTCCGAGAGGCTCGGCAGCGCAGCACAAGGAAACAGCTGGAAAAGGACAGACTGGACCCAATGAAATCCCATAAACCTGAACCTCCAGTCTCAGGGCCAGGTAACTGCTCTTTACCATGTGAAATACCATGTGTAAGTGTTTGCTGTATTTTCAGGTAATGGAGGGGGGGGATACATCTGCAAATATCGATGGTATATACCAGGAGTACTCAATAGGTTGACTCTGGTCCAAATCCGGATCGCAACTACATTTTGCCCAGATATGCCAATCTATGTTTTTACTTGCATTTACATTGGAAATGCTGTGAATTGTTTAGACAACATAGTTCTTGTGAGAGTGTTGTACGCGAGGGTACGGTAGGTGTCGCTGTGATAGTAAGTAGCAGATACTCTGTGCGAGCTATGAATGAAACAAAATATACAAGAATTCAACAGAATTAGCAGCTGAAATGAAGTGAAGGCTGCTTTGGTCTGTTTTGTAAGTGTTAACATATCCCTTCTCTATGGCTAATAAAACAATTAGTTGTTTTTTTGAAAATACACAATTTAGATACAATTTTCATACCTCATGGTACAAGTTCAGAGTCGCACTGCACAAAGACCAAGAAAACAGTGACAAGTATCAGTGCTATACCATTTTTGTTAAAGGGTACATAGGACCTTTTTATTTTATTGTGTTACACGTTCCCTTGTGTTGCTACAACTGTTTACGTAAGGTGTGTGTATTGTTTTAATTTTTAATGTTTTATACATTTTGACCACTTTTTTAAAACTTTTTTAAATTGCATTCCCTGCCTCAAGATGGCTTCACATGTACCCACATGGACCTCTCAGAACTGCATTTCCTATTTTTAGCTTTTTTTTTTTACCGTGCGTGTTTTTTTCCTATTAATTTCAATTATGAGGTACTCTCCAGCGCAGAACTTCAATCACCACAATGCCCTGTGTAGTATATTTTGTGTTTTTCAAAACGTTTAGCTTTTTTTTTCTGGTGCCAGAGCCAAATAAGGTAGGTTTATGTAAGAGATTATGTTTGACTATAATGCTCTTATCTCCTAGAGTTAATTAAGATATCCTTATATTAATGATATAGCTTTAAACCACAAATTATTTTTAGAAGTCATGTTTCTCATACAATAAAGTGTTGGTTGGGGCTAATCTCTTTACCCACTTTGTGGCGAAAGAGCTTTTTCAGTTCAAGAGTCTTAAATTACATGTCATTATGAACTTTCATTTTTATAATGCAAGACTTATCTAAGTAAATGTTGTAGTTGTTCAGTTTTTAATTTAATTTTTCGGTGCATATTTTTTTTAGCTATTTTCGAGTTTTATGTAAATGTTTGGTTTTTTTTCGGCGGGGTTTCGCTTTTTATTTACAATATAAAATGATTGTTTTCGGTTACAATCCAAAATGCTTGGCTTTTTTTCTGCCAAAATATGTATAGAAACATGACTGTACTTGCAGAGTACTTGTATCTTTTTTCCTTTGCTGTCTTCCATAACAAAATCCTTATGGTCACGGGCACATTCTTCTGGAGTTTTTGTGTATAGGCATTTTTTTTACATTTCGCCACAATTTGCAATTCTGTTTTAAATTCTCTGTATTTTAACTATAATACAGCTTTATATCCTGCGAACAAGCCTCCATTCCTAATTGTAATCATGTTTTAAATCTCACAAGTGGAGTCTGCAATAGAAATGTGGGGATTTACTGTCACCCTGTAGTTGGGGTGAGTTTAAAGTACTCAGAATGAATCAATGATAGATACAATTCAGGAAGGAGGGATGCAGTGGGAAAGGTAGTTTGTTTTTGTGTTTTTTGTTAATGAGAAAGGGGTGAAGTCAAAGTGAATAACCATTTCAGGTGTTTATTGGCTATATACTGATTTCATTTTTTTTGTATCAGGGTTTTTTTTTTTTTTTTTAATTGTTTATTGGTTAAAACCGAAAAATGAGAAGCCATAGTTATAAGCTAAACAGCAGGGGATCAGATGTTCAATTCTTTGTGATAACTTTCTCTACAAACAGGTCGTGGTGGGCGTGTGGCAATGCATGGTGGCACTTTGTCCTCATTTATTGTGAAGAACATAGCCCTGGATAAAACCGATGACAGCAACCCCCGAGAGGCTATACTGCGCCATGCAAAGGAAGCCTCCGAGAACCCATACTGGGTTGCACCAGCATATACCAGGTAAACTTGGGCCTTTGATAAAACAATAAGCTGAGGGCTGGCTGAGTGTACAAGCAAATAACTGACCCCCAAATGCATTAACACACATTAATAGTGCATTTAGTTTTTTTTTTTTTTTTTAAACAAGATATGAATTGTGTGGATAGTGGAATCTTTGACTGAGCTGAAAGTAAAACGTTGTATTGGACACTGTTTTTTAAAAGGTACTGGAGACCAGGGAAGTGAAAATGTGTGTATTTCAACTGCACCGACAGTGACGGTTTTGTGTATTAGTTTTTTTTCCAAAAAACAGCTAATAGTATCTAGGTAAGATCTCTCTATTTTTGTTATTTTGAAATCATATTCTACTCACAACCTTTTGAAAGTTTCATTTTGAGTGAGTCTAAGCTGAGTGGCGGTTTAAAAGGTGTAACCCTTTATATATATATATATATATATAAAATTTATATATATATATATATTTATATTCGTTGGATAAGTAGTAGTTTTTATATATATATATATATATAAAATTTCATATTCGTTGGAATCCAATAGTAGTAACTGGGGCAGTCAATTCCACTGGTGTATACTACAAAATATCCACTGGATTGGTTGGATGGATTTCTTAAACAAGCCGGGCAAAAGAAGACCATGGGTGGTCCATGGGTTTGGCAAAAAATGTACCGACATTTCAAAATATAAAATATGTTGTTTTAAAATGGCATATGTTTTAACAGTGGTTGATACAACACACACACTCACGTGCTTGTTGTTTTTTACTTAATTCGAATACTAACTTATGCCATACCCCCTTTGGGTATTAGACCTTTTTTTGGAGCCTGGGGACTTTTTTTTTTTTTAAACAATGATACAAGTAAACAATTCTAATATTTGCTTATGTGAACCTTTTCTGAATTTTCTTATTTAAAGATCAATACTGTCTGTTTACTGTCTATCAGATTATCCTGCAAAATATGAAGGTAATAGCTCGGCACCTTTGACACAGAGGTAACCCAGTAAGATCTTGGTCCATTAACCTCATTGTTTGTTTCTCAGGTTACATCCCTGACACCTGCAATGTAATAGTCATGAAAGTTTAAAGAGTCGTGCTAGTTCAGAAGCTTGGCTGCAGTTTACAGTGGATGGATACAGTTACAGTTTCTTGTTTTAAAGCTGTAGCTGAAAGGGGGAAAAGCTGGCAGCCAAATGTAAGGAGGGAAGGAAGGGAGGGTTATTGGTTTCCTTGTCAGAGAGGGCTTTGTGTGCGAGGGAGACTAAATCTTAGCCAACATCGTGTCGGCTTGACGGTAATTGACAACCACATTAATAGTACTGTAATGAAAGTCAGGGTTGGAGAAAAGACGCTAGACAATAATAAAATGGTTCTTAATTTTTAGCAGTCAAGACTTCTAAATAATATCTGGTTACTTTTGCCAAACTCTAAGTGCTGGTAATTCTGTCAGTATACACTGTCAACCATATTGGATTTGTCTTTTCAGCGAACAGATTCCCCAGTGTGGCCCCAGCTGTTTTACGTGACCTCTATCACAGCTCATGGCCACTTGAACTAGAACGTGACCTCCAGTTCCATTCAAGCCTAGGGACAAAACATCTCACTAAAGACTTTCTGTAGTTAGGTATAAGGTATTAAAAAAAAAAAAAAAAAAATACATTTACTTCTAGTCTGTCACACCCATTTGCATTGTTTAGTTTAGTTTTTTAAATTTTTTATTGAAGCCTTTTTTTTAAGAGATTATATATATTTTTGGAATTATATAAATTGAGCATTTTTGGAATTATTTAAATTGAGAGGAACGGTAGTTCCTCGCGCCAAGTTGTCAGCGAAGCATGAGAACTGCAAGACTGTCTATACAGCAAGGATAGTTTACATGTTTTCAGGGTATTGCCACAGCAAAAGTAAATCAGCCAAAAGCACCATTTCACTCTTAATTTGTAGTTCCCAACACTCTTAGGTGAAATGCAGAAAAAAAGTCAATACCTGCGTGACAGGGTAGCCGGGCAGTGATGTCAGGCCAGAAACAGGAACTTCACAGACAGGTAGTACTGGGGTGAAAATGTACACTGCATCACCATTTTTATTCAACACAAAAATAAATAAAAAGATTGCACAAAAACACTGCCCACAGAGCAAAATATAAGTTTAAACAAAACTAATCTGAAACACAATAAATACACAACAAAACCCAGGTTAGGCTGGGCAGTCGCCTTCACTGATCCTGTAGTTTATGTCTTTCTTACTCTTGTTTTGTTTCTTTCCCGTCTCACTCTTGCTGTCACTCCAAAACACTCCACTCGTGAACACATCCACCTTAAAACAGGGAAAACTGCAGGGTTTTATACTGGTGACCATCTCACGATTAGTAACAAATTAATCAATGAATTAACTAAGGAGATGGCCACCTTCTGCAGGGAGTTTTGTGGGATGGGGCTTCCCCATCCCTGCTGCCAAACAATAGACAAACAAACAGAACGGCGTGCTTTTAAATAAACACAAAATACATTCAACTCATACAGTAAGCCATTACTTTTAAATACACACACAAAACAATACATTAAATCACCCGTACTTAATAAACATACACAATACTGTCCTCTTTTTAAAAATACAGTACACAGTATGAATTTGAAATCATAATACAGTAAGATGCAACACTTTTAATCAGCAGGGCTTTCCCCTGCCTCCTCTCATATGTGCAGGGCTCTCTCCTACTGCCCTGCCACAACCTGTCATACAGCAAGAGAAATAAGTAGCCAAAGTAAGGTAAAAATGACCTCCTTTTTCTCCCAACGTACTTTTTTGCAGACCCCAGGCACTTTTATCCACGCATATGTATATTATAGGACATCAAAGTTTAATTACAACTAACTTGTTTTGTCAACAATTTGGAAATATACTGTGGAACGCATTTATTTTGATGTCTGTATCATTTATATTAAATGATTTATTGATATTTTAAAATTGACGAGTTGCACACATTGCAGAAAAAACAAACAAAAAAACAAAAACTTTTTGATGCCACAGGGAGTTAAGATAATATCCTTAACGAATAGAAAGAAGACATGAGTTGAATTGACAACAGAACTGGCAGAAGACACAGGTGTTGTTGTCCATCCATCAACAATCCAAAGCACCTTTGACCCTTGTTCCATAGTCCAATTTCTGTGTTCTTGTGCATATTTTAACCTTTTAGTCTTGTTCCCCTTTCTTAAGGTATTCTTACTGCAACACATCCTTTAAGTCCTGATTTCAAGAGTGACCTTCGTTGATGGACAACGAAACCTGTGCCTTCTGCCAGTTCTGTTGTCATTTCAATGCTTTTCTTCTTTCTATTCCTTATGGATATTATCTTCAAGTATTGCTCATCCTTGTTAGACAGTTTTTTGGGTCTTCCAGTCCTGGGTTTGTCAATTACAGGTGATGTTTCTCTGTACTTATTGATTATGCTTTGGATACCGCACCTTGAAAAGTTTTTTTTACTCAATGTTTTTCCTTCTTTATGCAAGTCAATGTTGTTATAATAGTAGAAAACACTAGTGGAGGATTTGAGTAAATTGTTGGTGCTCATAATGCATCACAGTAGAAAAATACAACATGTCTAAGACTTTTGCACAGCAGTGTGTGTATATTTTATGGACCGTTGCTGTAATGCCCGGGCAGTTTGCGAAGTGCCCAACTGCAGCGGGCAGATGCCGAATTAGCTTTGAATTTCATGTCATTTTGACATCTGCCCGGGCAGTTAGTCAACTGCCTACAGCCACCTGGGCTGATGGCAAAGAAAGACTTTTAACTTGACGAAGAAAGACTTTTTAACAGATACAGTGTAATACAAGTAGAGAGTGAATTACCTTTGTTGCCTTTAAGCACAAAACGCACCGCCACCAAGCCACCCGTTGCAATTGTTATTTAAATAACTTAAATACTTTCTGACAATGCTAATTTAGAGCAACGGAACTAAACAAAATATCAATGCACAGTTTATTTTCATCATGTGTTAGAGTAAAAATATTTTATTCTTATTGCAGTAATACAATACAGATTTCTGAGAGATCATTCAAGAGCAGCAAGAGACTAATAATCACAGTTAAGTTTAAACGTGTAAAAGCCACACAGTTAAATATAATTACCTGAAACTCAGGAAGAACGCAGCCAAAACTAATTTATCATAGCATTATGAATTAATATTTAGAAATATGACAGTTTGACTCAGAAGAAAATTTTTCTTATAAAAAGTTTAGTTTTCATTCTGTAGTAAATTTGTCAAAAATATTAAAACAATTACACTGTGTAACAATTTTTCCTGGGTAGTAAGTGTTATTTCCTAATTGCTTATGCCTCAAAAGTATAGAAAATGGCTATTATTCCCCACAGACTTTGCTTTTGTGACCAGGACAGTGATATTTTGAAATTTACCTATTTTCCAGAACATTCCAGATAGATTCAGTGCTGAGTAAACTTGGAGTAACTTCTAGAACTTTCCAGTAATATAACTAGTAGTATAAATACAGGGGCCTTAAGCCCACCAGTTCAGTTTAGTTCCAGCTGCCTAAGTGAATACGTATCTGCATTTTTTTGAGATGGGATCAAGAGGCTGCAAGCATCCGGCAGACACATTTTGCTATGTCTGCGGCCAATTTATCAAGACAAGAGCGAAAAAGTACTCCATGGAATCATCTGCTAAGATGTGTGAGGCCTACAAGGCATATTTCGGCAAACCCCTGGGCACCTCATTTCACCTGCGAGCACTGCAAAAAAAACTCTGGAAGGTAAGATGGACAATTGTTGCTCGGAATTTTACGTTATAAAATTTGTTAAAATTTTTAAAATTGTAAAAGTTTTTAATTTTAAAATGTTTTACAATTTTCAGTGTTATTGAAAAAATATATCATATATGAAAAATGTTGCGAGAATCTCTTACATGTTAGTCATGGGTGAAATAAATGTATTTTTGTAGGATGGTACAGAGGGGAAAAGAGAGCCATGAAGTTCGCTATCCCAAGAATTTGGCGGGAACCCACTGACCACTCAAGCAACTTCTACTTCTGCATGATGGACCCTTCCAAACGTCGGACTGGCAAGAATGCACCTGCTATCACGTATCCGGGCCTTCCTTCATCCATCGCCCAGGTGCCACACTGCCATGAGCTCCCCGTACCCACTCCTCCGGAGAGAGAGCAGCCGTCTTTAGAAGAGAGAAGCAGGTCAGAGAGCGAGGAAGACATTGTAGATCCAGATGACAATTTCAGAGGTGGAGTGGAGGAGAGAAACCCATACTACCCCAACCAAAAAGACCTCAACGACTTGATTAGAGATCTTGGCCTCACCAAGTCCAGTGCCGAGCTTTTGACGTCTAGGCTCAAGCAGTGGAACTTGTTGGATGAAAGTGTGCAAGTCACAGATCAGAGGAAGCGTCACCAACCTTTTTGCAGCTTCTTCACCCGTCAAGATGGGCTCTGCTTCTACCACAATGTGACCAGTCTGTTTGAGGCAGTCGGAATCGCCTGTAACCAGAATGAGTGGCACCTCTTCATTGACAGCTCATCCAGGAGTACTTGGTAACAAGTACCCGTCTCTTCCCCTGGCTCACTCGGTGCACCTCAAAGAGGATTACAACAGCATCAAGACCTTGCTGGACGCCTTGAAGTATGATGAGTACGGCTGGGAGGTCATAGGAGACTTCAAAATGGTGGCATTCCTGATGGGTCTCCAAGGCGGTTTTACCAAGTTTCCCTGCTATCTTTGCCTTTGGGACAGCAGGGACACCAAGGCGCACTACCACAGGCGGGACTGGCCACAGCGGACCGAGTTCTCTGTGGGGAGGAACAAAGTCAAGTGGGAGCCACTGATGGACCTCCGGAAGGTGCTGATGCCACCACTGCACATCAAATTGGGCCTTATGAAACAATTTGTCAGAGCTCTAGATAAGGAGTCGGCAGCCTTCAAGTACCTTCAAGACTTCTTCCCTAAGCTGTCTGAGGCAAAGGTCAAAGCCGGTGTCTTCGTCAGACCACAGAAAGAAGATCCTGGAGTGCAGTGAATTCCCCAAGAAGCTCACTAGTAAGGAGAAAGCGGCTTGGAACAGCTTTGTCGCAGTGGTTCGGGGCTTCCTGGGCAATCACAAGGCCGAAGACTATGTGAAGCTGGTTGAGACTCTGGTGAAGAACTACGGCACAATGGGCTGTAGGATGTCCCTCAAAGTCCATATCCTTGATGCTCATCTTGATAAATTCAAGGAAAACATAGGAGCGTACTCGGAGGAGCAAGGTGAGTGCTTCCACCAGGATATACTGGACTTTGAACGCCGCTACCAAGGACAGTATAACGAGAACATGATGGGAGACTACATTTGGGGGCTGATTCGTGAAAGTGATTTACAGTATAATCGTAAATCTCAAAAAACTACTCGCTTCTAAATCTTTTGTAGTCATTTTTGTATTACTTTAGTATAAATACATGTTAATTTGGATTCATATGTTGTTTTTTTCTGACTTTTTGTGAACAAAGACACAAACTCGCCCATTTTCTCATTGGAAATAGGTAAATTTCAAAATATCACTGTCCTGGTCACAAAAGCAAAGTTTGTGGGGAATAATAGCCATTTTCTATACTTTTGAGGCATAAGCAATTAGGAAATAACACTTACTACCCAGGAACAAAAATTGTGTTACATAGTGTTATTATTTCATGTCTAACATTAGTTGACATTTTACTCAGCATTTCATTAAAATAAATAAATCAAAATAAATATAAAGGATTCCGTCAGTCTAATGATTAAATAAAGTTATTCGACTGACAAACTATTATTGAGAACTGCAGTAGATACCTAGAGGATGAACATTGCTGTGTTACTTTCCATTAGCCTTTCATTTGTTACAACAGGGCGCACTAAAGTTTTTCTTCTCCATCAGCCTGGGTGGCTGTGGGCAGTTGACGAAATGACATAAAATTCAAAGCTAATTTGGCATCAGCCTGCTGCAGCTGGGCACTTTTCCAACTGCCCGGGCATTACGGCAACTGCTCGATTTTGGCAACGGTCCATAATATACTGTATATACTGTATTACTTCAATTTGGCACCACCCTCTAATTAAAGACACCCTCGTATTGACGCTGCAGTCATATATCAGCTTTATAATAGAGTCCGCCCTCGAATAAACGCCGCTATCAATAAAGAAACATTAAGGAATTTTTTTCTCCCCCTACTAAAAAAAAAACACACAGTAAACAAATAAACGCGCAGCACTGACTATGTACATGTAACGCCCCCGAAGAGACGGGAGCCTCAATCTAGAAACTAATGTACACACACATAGTAAGCACATTTTATTTTCTGGTAGTACAGTTCTGAATGAAAATTGATGATAAACTACGTACAGAACAGCAGTCATTCTGAAGTTCTTATAGGTGGTTTTGTTGTTTTGTTTTTGGTTTGTTTTTGGTAATTCCCGTACTCAATCACGTACACACATACACACACACACACACACACACACACATATATATATATATATAAAAATAACCATAACTCCATACAGGTATACTAAACATAGTAGATTAGTGTTTCAGCTAATGCCTTTGTGAGTTCAGCTGCTGTGTGGCCATTTCTTTCAAATATTGGAGTAGGTATTTAGGTGTAAAGGTGAAATATTTGATAGAAGGTATGCTATTTAATTTGTATTATAGCAGATAAGGAGTTAGCTTTATGAGAATATTATCCATGCGTATTATTCTGTTTCATATAGTCTTTTTCACATGTCTTTTTTTAAAGGCTTCTTTTCAGGGTCTTTTGATGCATGAACGCTTGAAGAAGAAAGCATGTAGTAACTGTCTTAGTCATTTCAGCCTGATTCAAAAGGGTTAAGGTTCAGAAGCGGTCAGATTGTCAAGCTATTTGGCACAAGTCTTTGAGTTTTCCTTTTTTTTTCGGAAATTGTTGGCACCGCGCCAGTAGACTGTGGTCCACACTCACATTCTTGTGACTTGTCAATACAAAGGATTCCCCCCTCACATTCCCACTCAGGCCTGAAGGCATCTTTATGCTTTGTACATGAATCAGAACAGATGAGTAACAAGCAATTAAATGGAATGTGACCCTTGGATCTTGTGATACAGTAAAGAAAATTGTGAACTTTGAGCAGGCAGTTTAGAATAAAGAAAAAAAAAAAAGTGGGTCGTAATTAAGCTTTGAAGATGTATATTTGTGTTGGTGGAGCTTGTTGTAAAGTTAAAAAAAAAAAAAAACAAGTAAGGTAATTATGTTTTACCAGGTTGACTACATTTGATACAAATGTGTCATTCCAAAGGTGTTAAATAAGCATAGTCTATGTGTGAAAATAGACCAAGGCTTTGAAGAGTTTTTCATTTGAAAAACAAACCACAAAATATTTTAAATGGTACAGAAGGTACAGTTAAACCTGTACAGTCCAGCGTCACTTAGGACCAGAAAGTTGTGCTGGATTAGACAGTGTGTTGGATTACAGAGCTACTTTAAAAAATCTAATACTGTACCTAAAAAAAGGTAACATGAAAGTGTGACTGTTTAAAAAAGAAAAAGATGTATTGTTGTACGTGCATGTGGGATTCAAGTGCTTTCCGCTAGCATTCAGGTTTTCTCTGTGGTGCTTTAAGACGGAGTGTTTCCATTTTAGCATATCTCAAATGATTTGCCTTTTGAATTTTGGGTTTGGTGAACTTTCAGGTTTTTTGATAAGCACACCTTTTCTTTCATCCTAATGTGGGCATTTAGACATTTTATTTGCTGTTCAACAACTGCACAATTGATAGTGTTGTAAAGAGACATGCCAGTATGTACACAACGTCTTGTTTTTGTTTGGTTTAAATACTCATTTTAAAGTTTAAAATTGCACAACTCCATGCCAGATTACATTGTCAGGTTTACATTGATTTTAGGCAGAAGAGACTTAAAAATCATGCTGAATTCAAGAAGACAGATTCTGGATTGTAGAGGGTATCACACCACTCATTTAAATAGGGGTTTGCTCAGGGCCCAAAAATCATGCTGAATTATACAGAATGCCAGTATGTAGAGAGGCTGGATTAGACAGTTTTTACTGTATTACATTACTGAAACTTGCAAACCTTGTATTTGAGAGGGTGATTCTTTCTTGCATGAGAGCTGCTTTACAAAATACTGACATGATTTTTTTTTTTACCACTTGGACAAACAGAATGGATACTGAAGCAGATGAAGACGAGGTAGTACATTATAGACTAGTTAATGTCAAATATGGTCATTAAAATGCTAATGCAGGTTGGTGTGGTTGAAACACAATCCACTCCTCACAGAGGTTTCTTAGTAACTGTAGTAAACAGTTCACATAAGAGACAATTTTGTGTTGTCAATATAATGTAACAGTTTGTGAATTCTAAATAGGAGAAGGTAGCTTAGAGTTTAAGTTAATTGGATCATCTTTCTAGTGTGGTAATAGTATAATTAGTAATACAAATAACATTAGTACTGTACTTCAGAGTAGTGAGAATTATACTTTTAAAGATGAATTGAGGAAGTGGAAACAATTTTTTTTATTGTGTGTGTGCTTTTTTTTATAAGACATTCTGTATGATTAACCTTTATAGTAACCAGTAACTTTATTATTCAGTTTTTATTTTGCAAATTCTTAAAATATGAAATGCACTGTGTTGTGTGTGTACAGTTTGTTTTCATAGTTACATAAACATTAGTGTGGTTCTCCAAGGCTACAGTCAATATGACCTGATACTTCACTTTTCATTTAGTCAGAGCACTTATTTGCCATCATAACAAAAGACTAAGTTTCTACTAAGTTTTTATCTTGGCTTCAGTATGTGTGTGAGAGAGCGAGAGACAGAATGAATCACTGAGGGTGGGTTTAGCAGGTGTTTATGTTTGCTCTGTCATAATCCATAACATCTAAATACTGTGTTGCAGTCTTGTGTTCCAGATTGAGTTTTTTTTTAAATCTATAAATACATCTATAAACAGATCTATTTATACATTTCCAGAAAAAAAAAAACATTTCATGCAGATGCTTGGACTCCAGGTTTAGCTTTGTGTGTGTGAAGGAAACAGAAAGCCCATCTGCAGTGGAACGATCTGTTATTTATTTAATATCATTACATGGATGGAAAAAGAGTTCCAATTGCACATCATAAAGCATACTTATTTTACTGTGAGCTCAAATAATTAAAGCTGTGTTTTTTTCAGTTATCATGCATGTCACAATTTCTGTGAAACATATCCATTGTCATGTAATATGTACTTCCCCGTGTAAATCCCCGTTTCTAAAAGAATAGTGGACATATACGTATTTTTATCACTTAAAATAAGTACAGAAAACGTTTGCTTTATTGCATTTATGAACCTGGCAGCTGGTTTAGTTTCCTTCCGATAAGTGATTAAATGCACTGCATAAAGCTGCACGATTTCTTTAAAATGTCTTCAAATAATTAGAAATGTTGAATAAATTGCATCACATAGTATTCAGACCCCTGACCAATTCTCTCATATTACCGAATTAAAATGGTACATTGAAATTTCGTTCTGTTTGATTTTTTTTTTAAAAACACTTAAACTCAAAATCAATTATTGTAAGGTGACATTGATTTTATGTTGGGAAATATTTTTAAGAAAAATAAAAAAACTGAAATATCTTGCTTGCTTAAGTATTCAACCCCCACACATTAATATTTGGTAGAGCCACCTTTCACTGCAATAACAGCTTTAAGTACAGTGTCGGAGTGATTTTGGCCCATTCTTCTTGGCAGATTTGCTCCAGGTTGTTCAGGTTGGTTGGACGACGCTTGTGGACCACAATTTTCAAATAGTGCCACAGATTCTCAATGGGATTGAGATCAGGACTATGACTGGGCCACTGTAGGACATTCACCTTTTTGTTCTTGAGCCACTCCAATGTTGCTTTGGCCTTGTGCTTGGGATCATTGTCCTGCTGAAAGGTGAATTTCCTCTCAAGCTTCAGTTTTTTAGCGGACTGAAGCAGATTCTCTTGCAGTATTTTCCTATATTTTGCTCCATCCATTCTTCCTTCAATTGTATCAAGTTGCCCAGTCCCTGCTGATGAGAAGCATCCCCACAGCATGATGCTGCCACCACCATACTTGTAGGGATGGTGTGTCTTTAGGCATGGGCAGTGTTAGGTTTGCGCCACACATAGCGCTTTGAGTTTTGGCCAAAAAGCTCTATCTTGGTCTCATCTGACCACAAAACCTTTTCACACATCGCAGCTGGGTCACTCTCATGCTTTCTGGCAAACTCCAGACACGCTTTCAGGTGGTACTTTTTGAGTTACGGCTTCTTTCTTGCCACCCTCCCATACAGGCCAGTGTTATGCAGAGCTCTTGATATGGTTGACTGGTGCACCATTACTCCACTCCCAGCCACTGAACTCTGTAGCTCCTTCAAAGTGATTGTTAGCCTCTCTGTGGCTTCTCTCACAAGTCTCCTTCTTGTTTGAGCGCTGAGTTTTGAGGGACGACCTTTTCTTGGCCGTGCCTGGGTGGTGTGATGCAGCTTCCACTTCCTGATTATTGATCCAACTGTGCTCACTGGGATATCCAAACACAAATATTATTTTGTACCCTTTCCATAATCTATGCATTTGTATTACTTTATCTCTAACTTCTGTAGAATGCTCTTTGGTCTTCATTTTCCTTCAGATTCACAGCCTTACCAATGATCCTTCAACAGTGGGGTTTTTATCCAGAAAATGTGACAGCAACTTTAATGGTTCACAGGTGGAGGCCAATGGTAAGGTAATTGTGTCCTCGTTTGGGCAATTTCTTTCATTGGTGCAAACTGGGAGCTTCCACAGCACAGGGATTGAATACTTATGCAAGCAATATATTTCAGTTTTTTATTTTTCTTAAAAATATTTCCCAACATAAAACCAATGTCACCTTACAATAATTGATTTTGAGTTTAAGTGTTTTAAAAAAAAAATATCGTACAGAATGAAATTTCAATGTAATATTTGTAATTCAGTAATTTGAGAGAATTGGCCAGGGGTCTGAATACTTGTGTGTGTGTGTGTGTGTGAAATGTATACAAAAAGCTGTGACATTACCATTATTGTCGATAAAATAATGCGTTGTGTTTTCTTAGTGTAACAAGCACTAACATCTGTAGCAAACTACCTTAAACACACTGGATGCTTTCCGGAATTGTGTTTATTCCACACTGAAAAGGCGTAGGCAGTTTTGATTTGAAAGGCAGAGTTTGATACTAAAAACCCTGAAAAGATTCTCATTAACACAGCAGCTATTGCAGTCTGACTGCCCCTAATAGCCGTAATAGAACTATTTATTTAGTGGAAAGAAAAAGGAGTATTCCAGTTCAGTTTCAAGATCTGCACTGGGGTTTTCAATGACAACATTCCTTAGTGACTCAAAGTGTCTGAAAAGATGTTGTATTTTAATTATAAAAAATAGACTTTCTTTTCATCAGGACCCAGCCAGAGCCTGTGTTTGCTGAAGAGGAATTGGATGACGAGGAAGCAGACAAGGAGCCGGAATGGAAGAAGCGCAAGATCTGAACTGACTTGGACTGTCTTAAGATGTGCGTCAGCGTCGGGGTTTTTAACTCATGAAGGTTTTTTTTTTGTTCATCTCTAAAAGCTTACTTTGTAACCCCTTTACCCTAATAGATGTCTTTTGTTGAATCATTGCTTTTATAAAATCTGTGAATCAGCTCCAATCATTACTTCTGGTGTCTTTACAAAGCAACCCACATAACTCTGTATTGATGAATGCAGTACTATTGAGTGGGCTCAAAGTCTTTTGAACCCGTACAACAATCTTCTTTTTTGTTTAAAAAAAAAAAAAAAAACCTAATCAGTGGGACATATCCAGGACTAAATGATTAGTAATGAAAAGCTGATTTCATCAGAACAAAATAAAAAATATTTTAAAAACTTCCAACATCCCAGTTGCTTTGTTTTGTTTGGAAAGTGTCATTCTTTTCTGCCTAAGGTAAGGAGTCATCTACATTAGATCCACAGTTCACATACAGATGAAGTTCAAATATAACTAAACTAAATATATTCTAGCTATTTTGATTATTTAGTGTTGGAGTTGTTGATCTTGTTTGTAGTTGTGCTGTGGAAATTCAGTAGCTATAGCATTACTTCAATCTTAAAAACAAATTAACAATCTTGTTTGAATGGTGGATATCAAAGAATAATTAATTGCTTGCAGATACTGAAATATTCCCCCTGCCTGTGGTTAGCCAGCTAAACCCTACAAGAAATGTGCCCACTTCTATAATTCGCCCAAGACAGTTAATATGTAGATTGTTTGTGTATCTTCTATTAAAACCCTTGCTTCCCTATTCCATTAACACAACCTTTAAAAAATGCAGATGTGTTCTGTGCATTCAAGCCTGATCCTTATTCTTGTTTCTTTGTTATGAGACATTGTCACCACTGGTTATTCCTGGTGTAATATTTTACATCTATCCTGTGTAAAGAATGGGTTCAGTCATACTGATGGAGGAAGGGCAGTATTTTTTTGTGAAGGAACAGCTGGCCACCATCAAGAGATCCCAGTTTTGTCAAGTTGCTGTTTTATACTGGATTGCATCAAAAAATCTAAACTTGGTCAATTGGTTCCTGTTGGATACAGATAGTGATCACATTATAACTGATAGAATCTCGCTATGGATCAGCAGTACAGAGCACTTCTCATTAGTAACGGCAGACTGGCTCATTTAAAAGTGTGTTAATAAGATCTGTTTACCCTCTCCAGGAGCTGTAAAACTTGTACATAGTATCAAAGGGCTAGCATTCCTTTTACTCAGTAAAGTGTGTACCACTTCTCTTGTCATCATCTTGGAGTTCTAAATCTGCTGATTTCATTAATGTCCTCTTCAGTTACCCTAAAGTAAAGTGATCTTAGTAAATTATGAGTTACTGGATTAGTATTAATTGGGGGGGGGGGGGGGGAGAATAACTTTTTTCTCTTGGAGGAAATATTCCAATTTGTGTTTTTTAAACCAAAATAAACAAAACTGTGTGTGTGTATGTTAGTGTTCAGAAAACCTTGGCTTAATGGATGGTCATCTTTCATCATGTAATTATTATTCATTTTCTAAACTACTGTTACTGTAGAGGTGGCATTAGGGTTACCCAAACCCTAATGAAAGTGAAAAACATCATCTCCCTTTTCATGAAAACGGTTTGTTAGAATCATTTTAAGTTATGCTTTATCAAAAACGTTCATATGTGTTAAGAAGCTTTCATATACTGATTCTCAGGAATGCTTAGTTTCATTCATCCATGTGCGTTATGTTGCTAAAATTAAACCTGGTCTCTGTAAACCAAGTACTCTAAAACTAAGCACCTGTTCTGCATCCTTACACTGGACTCTGCTCTGTTCGTGGTTTGTACCCTGCACATCTCCTCAAGCTACTTCCTACTCACCCACACAGTGTTCCTTCGCTCCTCAGACCTCAGGATGCTCTCTGTCAAAACAGGAGTCATACTCGATTTGATAGTTTTCAGTTTCAGACCGTTATGCCCTGAGGCTCAAGAATCCTCATCGGGGAATGTGCCTCTTTAAATCTACTGTAATCTTTAAATCTGAGCAAAAACTTGACTTTCATTGCATTCACATTTTCTGTGATGTAATTTCTTTGTAAGATTCGATGCTCATCTCTCACATACAATGTTTTTCATATAAAAAAAGCTTTGATCTAGAAAGAAGCGTCACCACAAAATGTCAGTTTAATACCATGCTGTTTCATGATCAAACAAAGTTTCAAAGTAACCCCCACTATCAAGCGTCTTCTCAGAGTAATTAAAAAGAACTGCTCCCCTCTCTTCTGATACAATTTTACACACTCAGATATATTACCATATCCACAGTGGAATAGGGGTGTAGATATAAGGTTTGAAATGATACTTAAAAAAATAGTCCTATTCCAGACATATCTCAAACACCTAACCAATAAGAGACACTGTATATTTTCAATGGCTAGATTTTAACTATTGTGTTCATGTAAAGAAATTACTCCAGCCATAACTAACAATATTTGAATAAATGTTTATGCTGCTTGTTGTATAAAACACATTAGTTTTACAGGTTACAAGATGTCTTTTCACTGTTCTGTCCCTATAAACATACTGTTAAGTAAACATGATTTGGCAATGGATATATTTTTAAAAAACAAAAGCTGTGCAGGTTACACAAAGGCTATGTGACGCGTTTTAAGATTAATATGCATTTTGAAAAGCTATGTAGCAATCTTAATGAGAATATGTCTTCCAGGGTCTGATATTTCTGTAAACTGACCATTTCACAATATTCACATCTTAATAGATGTATTTTTTCTCATTGTATTTACTGGGCTATAGACTGAACATTTAGTAGAACTAAGAAAAAAAATTAAGATGCTGACAGAAAGTAATGTCTTCTATGTTGAAATGGATTTTTAACATATTCAGCGCGCCTCAACAAAGGCACCTCATGTTTAAATGTGAATTGCACTTTATAACAGATTTATTTTATTTATTTATTTATTTACTTTAGTACAGTTTTTCTTTTAGTTGTACAAAATATAGGACAGTTAGCCAAGCCCCAGAGATGGATTGGTATTATGCATTTTGATACTTATACAGAAATACATTAAAGACATGAATCATTGAACAATTGGAGTTTACACAATGCATATAACTTTGTAAATAAGCAGACCCTGTGGAATGAGACAACTTGGTTATTTCCAGGTCTCAAGTTGTCCTTCTTCATTATTTGCTTTCTATTTTGATACATTATATTTGTAATAATACATTAGATTTAAAATGTGCTTTCCAGAGGTATAATCCCAGTCCAACTTAATACAAATATAAAAACAGAATATGTAATCACAGTACTTTACAGAGCACTTTGTCTATTGAAAACCAGAAGGTGTGTTTGCGCAAGGGTTAGCAGATTTCAGCTATGTCCATAAGGGATCAAATAGCCAAACAGCATGTGTTGGGGTTGAATTAATTAGCTCTGCTAAAGGTAAAGCATACTTGGTATACCAAAGTGGATACCTTAGACAAGGGGAATGATTAATGAAGAGCATATGCTTCTAGGGTCTAAGCGTGAATGTAGGTGGCTTTACCGTTTGCTGATGGTACCAGAAAGTATTTTTGCAGTATTCATTGTAGCCTGTCCTCTCCACATTTGAGAAACAATGAATTACGTTTTCGGAATGGAGGTTTAGTTAATAGTTTTGAGCATAGTTGGAATATGGACCTGGACTGGAAGAACCCTTGATTAGGCCATTGTAATGGTGATGAAATTTGCGACAGTGGATCTGGGGGATGGTAGGTGGTACAGCAGGTTAATTAACTTGTTCCTAGAAGGTTATAATTTGGCACAAAGACATGGGGTGGCTGGTTAAGATGATGCTGGCTATCAATAGTTGTCTTTGCCAGAAGCACAGTGTAGGCATGAAAGGCTGTGAACTAAATAACATCGATGTGTTGTATTTAAACAAGTTTAGCGTAGAAATAAATGTAATATAGTTGTACACCAAAGTTACAGTTTGTTCATGTTTAGTTCAGAAGTGTGGGGTTGCTACAAACCGAGGTCCCTGGAAGCATTTGCAAAGAGAACCGCCCTCCAACAATGATGCAGCTTTTAAGGAGTGTACTTCCCAAAAGTTCTTAGAGGTATCGCTCAACCTAGATTTTGAGTTCTGGTCTGTGATGGTTGGGATAATTATTGCTATACTTGTTAAAGTTATTCATCATACTGTCAGTGCAAGTCGTGGTGATCTACTTGTTCACAGCATTGAATCCTGCCTAAGATACTGTAGGCTTTGTCTAGGAAACCAGTTGTCTGGTTTTGATTAAACTAAATACAAATAAAACAACTATGCATGCAAGTCTAACTAGGTGGCAGACCTTTACATGGTACTGTTGTCTGGCTTACCTAACCCTAACCCTAAAATTTACCTTTGTTCCAAGCAACATCATTAAGCTTTGCTGCTTGTTTATCAAGATATCCTAATTTTATATATATATATATATATATATATATATATATATATATATATATATATAATATAATATAATATATATATCATATACATATATATAATATATATATATATCATGTATATATATATATATATATATATATATATGTATATATATATATATATATATATATATATGTATGTATGTATTTATATTTATATTATATATATATTATCATGATATATATATATATATATATATATATATATATATTATATATATATATATATATATATATATATATATATATATATATATATATATATATATATATATATATATATATATATATATATATATATATATATATATAGTATATATATATATATATATATATATATATATATAGTATATAATCGATTTATAAAATATAATATATTATATATTCTATATATATATATAACCATATCATTATATATATACATGTATACCCATATGACCATGGTTATTATGTCTCATAGACATAATGGCTATATATATATATATATATATATGTGTTCTTTACAGCATATCTGTCTCAGGCATATAACTACTGTAGCTGTTAATGCACTGGTGCTTTTATGACTTGCACAGCAATTAAACATAGTGCCTATAATTAGCTTGTCAGTTGGCCACAGTGTCTGTTACAGTACTGACTGTATTGGGATAATGATGTCATACATTATCAATGTTGCACTAGTCATCATTGCCCTTTTAGCTGCAATGTAATTAGAATCGTGTGGTTTGGCAATCCTTATGTATGGAAGCCATGTATGTAGTAAACAGAAGTTCATAGTACATTTCAATGAGGCAATAACAGTGTCTCCCTGTTGCTCAGGTCGTTGGTCAACATGTGTATGAAGTGTCCTTTTTTAATAATTACAATTATTTATAATGTATTTGAGATATATCTAAAACTGGCTCTAATGCAAAAAAAAAAAAAAAAAAAAAAACTGTCAGCACCACATCAAGCATATTCATCTTTACAAGATGGTGTAAGAGCATCTTCTCAGGAGCACTTTGGTGGACAAGAGGACCACATAATGGTCAGTTTTTATTTATTTTGAAAACAATGATATGTTTTAATTTATAAATTGTACCCTGATTGATGATTTCTGATAAGTCAAGTATTGGGTTCAGATTTAGGGAGAAAAAATCCTGCATACTAGTGATAATGGCTCAAATTATGAAGCAGTAATAACACATATATAGTGAGTTGTATGATGACAGCAAGTGCAATATTACTCTTCAAGTAGAGATTTTGTACCAGATGTTTTGGCAACAGGATGATTTTAGGAAATCCTGGCAGAACACTCAAATTATTTATACAGTAGTTCATGAAGATGACAGTAAAATATATAAACATTACCTTAACAAATGCGCAGGAACTGTTTGTATCAGCGCAACCAAAAAAAAAAATCTCATTTGGTAACGGAGGATTACATTATCCTGTTATGCTGCTTAGTATCATGCAACATCGACTAAATATATCATAGATATTGCTATCTATATATATATATATATATATATATATATATATATATAGATATATATATATATATATATATATATATTCAACCATAATCCATTTGCTGTTCTTGGTTTAAAATACTACAAATGGGTATGAAAACCTCTCTCATTGTTTAAGCTACTGAAATGTTAATCTCTTTGCATAAACACATTTTATATAATCTACTTGAAATCTGGCATGCACTTCAGTACTGTAATTTGTTTGCTTGTGCATGATAATCTGTTTCCATGCTGCATTTTCTTTTTTAATAATGCTAATCTATTGTACATTACATGTAATACTGATATACAGATTGGAGTACAAGGGAAGCTCAGCTTCCATTAAACCCCTGTCTTTGCATGAAAATAGTCTTGGTTCCCTCCATTCCAGTCATATGAGAATGGAGGAAACTGGGGATCCAGTTGGCCAACCAATGAATCAGTTAAACTAATATAAGAAGGATGCAGATAGCCAAGTTATATCAACAGGCTGTAGGAAGTTTAGGAAGTAAACTGTTTCAGCTTCAAGACGAGAGCTAACAAAACGATATATTTAAAGGGTTGTGTGAGCCCTGTAGCTGGAGAGCATGTCTGAGTCTGTATCTGGGGAAGCCTCTTTTTAAAGCCTGGCTGCAACCTGGTCGTTTAAGAGGGTGGAGGCTGGGTGTGAACCAGCGACACCTCAAGCAAGCATCTTCCACAGTCATCTGCTTTTGTGGCTAATCTCATCACATTTCACCAACAGGAGGCAGGATCCGTAATGGCAGTGCAACACACAACACTGCCTGTTACATCTGCAAATTATAAAAGTCTGCAATTGTGTTTTGCCTGCTTGACTATCAGCCGTGTTTTATCACAACAAAGAGAATTAAGTCAACACAAAATAATAAAAAAAACAGGTTGGGCGTCTTCTAAGGGGACACTCAGTTTCACCTTATAGACTCAGAAAAGCTCGGTAGCTGCATGGCTTCTGTCATACTTTTTACTTATCAAACTGTTTCTATATCTTCCTCTCCTGATTGGGGTTTCTGCTGCCATTTTATATCCACCTCTCTGGAACTGAGTGAACTAAGAAATTGTTCATGCAGGTGTAGGGGTTTTAACCTTATCCCTACCAAACAACCACCGAAACACACAATATACTTCGAGGAAAAAAATATACTGGAGGAAAAGCAATTATGTAGGGAAAATGCTATGACAAAGAATAATATGCCATTAATATGCTGCAGAATTGATTCTTAACCTGCTCCATGCTGGAAAATGTAGTAGAAGGTTTAGCTAAGAGGAGAGGGGTTACACGGTGGTCACTGTCTGTTACATGATGTATTGGTATAAAGACAGCAACTCTAGTCCCACAGTGCCAAGTATAAAATGTGAGTAAATTGATGCCAGAAGGAAATTAAATTGGGTTGTGGAGCATATAATAAAGCTAACATTGTCAGAGGCTTGGCCAGGGGTTGCTCTATATGGTCATGAAGGAGGCTGGGTGTTGCTGGATGTGTGTAAGATCAGAAACACAACAGTTGACAGGAAGAGGCAAGAGACTTCAACACTGAACCACTTCATCACACATTGCATTCTTTCCAGTGTTTACTCGTCTCCAGTGAGTGTTTGCTGCCCGACCAGCACTGCTTACCAAGGCATGTGTTTCTGCTCTGCTGCACTGGCCTACTCCTGAGGAAACTAGACAGCTCATCTTGACAGGCTTCTCCTGCTGATTTTATCATATTAAGTGACTTCAAAAGGGGGTCAGTGTATCCTGTATCATAACTTTTCCTCTAACCATTCCTCTTATACATTGAATGATGAAAATCTTGAGTAAGAGTTGCCTGGGGGCAGCGGCACTGGAACAAAAGTGGGGTTGCTGAAAGCCATTGAACAAAACTGTAACCCTTTTATTTGATGGAGCCATGCAAAGCTAGAGGGTACTGCCACACCCCTAGTTCTAGTGCCCCTGCTTGGGGGGACGGACATGTTATAAAACAACAGGGTCAGCCAACCCACGTGCAGTACAAGAGAATAAATATATTCAATCCTCACTCTCCACGGTCTAGTGTGCCACTTCTTTCATGTACTCACTCCCATAAAATCTTTGTCTTTATAAAGAGAACAGCAGTGATCTAAGTTAAGATCCAGGGGTTTGATCAGTTTACCTAAACAGCATCGGATACAAATACCACTGCCCTTTAAATAATTAAAATATAATTATTTTCATATTTTTACAAGCAGAAATAAACTAAAGGAACTAACATGATGTTGGATGTCTGATTTCAATGACCTTTGGTCATTTATTTATTATTTAGACAGCACCTGTATTTAGATCCACTGCTGTTTAGATCAACTGAGTATAGCACACCGTGACCTTTTAAAAAGACTGTGCTCCTCAAACCACCCCTTGACCCCGCCCAAGCTATGACAATGGGATTGTTTTACCTGGAGACTTGCCAACATTTGGTAGAATCTAGCAGTGCCAAACTGGTCAAGCTGTGCAGTATGTATGTGACTAATATCATATCTAGTTTCTAGTATTGGAACTTGGGATAAATTAAATGTTAGATGGAATATTAGCTGGTAGAGCAAAACACTTTTTTGGTCACACAGGGTACCATTTTGAAGGTAGGGAGAAGGTAGCATAATAGGCATGTCTCTGTGTTATTTAACTTCTACTGCAGGGTATATCCATAGATTAAGAAGTACTCAGCTTTTATTATACCACTTTCTTGCAAAATAATATGAGACCTGCAGTAGCAGGTTAGACCTATAAGAGGAGACACCTGTGTGGTGCTGAGGTTAGAGTATAACATCAAATCAAATTGTAAAGTGCAGCATAGGAGCTGTTGTTTTTATTTAATTATGTATCACTCTGGGCTACTCCTAGTCACATTTGTTTAGCTAAGTATTTAGGGTTTGCAGCCACACCTTTTTTAATATGATGCAATTAAAAACTACACCATTATTTATTCTGCCTCTCCATGTAAGAAACCCTGAAGCTAATTCCTGTTACTGTACCTGCTGTTTCATTCAGTATATGTGGACTCGGGCAATCAGTTAACAACACAAATTCAAGCAGCGAGTGAGAAGGAGCACTATACAGAAGTCAAAGCAATTCATGTCATTTGTTTAAAACTATATTCGTATACTAAGCACATATTGCCTTTCTTGTCATTGGGCAAAATGACCAATGCCCAGTGTAGTGTTTTGTATTTTGTTCTTGTCATCTTTGTGGAATGTGGAGCATCTCTCAATGGCAGTTGAGTTTTTTGATGTTTCAATGATTGTAGCATTGACAGTCCTATCCACTCAGTCAGCATGCGTCCAAAGAATTGGTTTTATAGTAAAATAACTTTGTTAGCCTCTGTCCAGGTACATTCCAGGCAAATACCACAAACTGAGAATATATTTTAAAAGTGATCATCTGCACATGCTGCTTGTTTGGCTTTATTTGCAGGTGTATTTTACAAATGCACACAACAATATTATTTCACTGGGTATTAGCAGTCTCTGAACACACAATGGAATTTCCACATTAAAACCCTACATCCAACTTTGCTTATTAGTTTAATTAAGCATCAATGCAGAACCTTGAGTTGACAATGTAGTTAATGCTTTCAATAAGTATGGCTCTTCTATTGGCAGGGTATTCAACACAATCTATTGCGATACTGGCTAGCAGGGTTTGCAGCCACACCTTCCCTTGTAGGAGATGTTTTAATAGTGTTGTTCAGTTGAATACATGAGAAACCCTGGGCCTACTGTTCATTATTTATACCAGTGTAATGTACTGCTGGAAGGAGAAACAAACTTGGTAACGTTACAAAACTAGAACCATTAATCAATTGTCTTGCTGGTTGTATACATAAAAATATATATATATATATATATATATATATATATATATATATATATATAATATATGTATTCCTGAAAAACTCCCTTTTCCTTTGCACTTTGTGTAAAAAAAAAAAAAAAAATAGTCCAACTTTCAAGTCGTTTCTTTCGCATCGTGTAACATTAACATGGATTTTTTTCACCTTCCCAAAAAATTGTGATCAGACAGCAGTTGAAAGTGATAGAAACAAGTTTTAATTTTTTAAAAAGTTATAAAACGAATATTGTACAAAAATAAAGTCTCTAGAGAACTTTGGTTCAGTAACACAAAAGAGTGAGACATTAGTTGCATGTGATTTACAACCCTTTAGGGAAATTAACACTTTGTTTTTCAAAGAAATCGTAACTTTACCTTTTTGTAGCTTATATATTAATAACCCTTTCACTGTTAAAAGTTTGAACATGCCCGGATGCACAGATTATATTTTTACTAGACAGTGCCAATTGGGTAGCTTGCCTTAATGAATAAAACGATGCAAAGGATCTACATTTTACCGAATGATAGGACAGTGCATGCTACTTTTGAACGGAGCAATGCTAACCAGCTCATAAATTTTAGAAGGTTAAAAGAAGCACGCTAATCACATTTTACCAGTCTCTACAATTCTGTAACATTTGATTGGGAAATATTTTAAACTTATCCTGCAACTATTATTGTGCAGTGTATGTTTTATACTGATGATCCTATTAATAAAGATTAACAGAATACAAATGATTCCATTTATGGCAACCATTCAAACTGTTCCCTTCAAACATAAATTGACAAGATGTTTTTATATTTGCCAGACCTAATGTAAGCATGTATTAAAAAAAAAAAAAAAAAAAAAAAAAAAGGCATGTCAAAATGAACCAGCCATATCAAGCTTTACCAGTTACAACAGATAATGTATCTTGGTGTGATTTTCAAGACAAGCCATTATATAGCGTATCACATTTTCCACAGGCACTGGCCATTAAATAAATAAATATAGTATGTATTTTTTATGTTTATACATGTAATGGAGTCTTCCTTGCCTTGCTGTTTCACTAACAGTGTTTAAATCCAGGTTACCTCCAAGTATTGCAGAAAAATATGAACTGGATCATTGCCCATTGCCTTGGTTGAATGTCATAAAGAGTAAACTTTGAAATTAATATTTTCACAATTTAGCTCCAGCAACTAGTTTAGATGGTGGTTAAAAACACATTTTTCAAATAATACAACCCTGACAAAAAATTACAATAGATTTTTTAATAAAATACACATTTATAAGAAAGCTTTACGACACCCTAAGATAAGAAATCTATAACATCAGTGCATTACCCACTGTCAGTCTTTAGTGCAGTGTAGTAACTACAAATAAAAACAGCAACAAACAAGTTACAACAATGGCTTAGAAGTATAATCTAAAAATCACAGCAAGAATCCTCAAAATGGTAAGAACACTGAAGAAACCTCATTTGATGGACAAAAAGGTAAAGTTAGTGATTTTTCTTTCACGTAGCTCAAGTTTAAATACTATTACAAACTTGAAGTCTTGTTCCCAGTAGCATGCAAACATTTTTTTTTTTTCATAAACACATGTTCCACTTTGGCACCATTCAAGAGAAGTTTAAATAAATAAGAATAAAAGTACAGTTTCATCATAAAATGAACTGTAATAAATAAAAATAAGTTAATTAAATTTCAATAAATATCTTATATATTTAGGAATCTGAATAGATGCATTGCATCAGGTAGTCCCTTTGGCCTCAGTGACCAGCCTCTGACTGAGTGATCTGATTAAAAGAGAAGTATGAGTCTTGTAAACTTTATAAATCTGTTCTGAGCAGCACGGCCAGATCTAAGCTAACCTCGACATGTAGCCTTTCCAAAGAAATGCCCATAAACACAACTCCCTTTCGTGCTACCTTTTCTTACTGATGCGTTCAACATCTGGACCTATATTTCAAGAAAATAATGAATACTTCACATAGCTCATTTATACAAGAGTATTGTAAAACCAGCTAAAGTTATCAAAAATCTATGGATGCCTTATACATCCAAGTTAACAACAACTGGAATGAGGAGGGACCTGGCATACAATACTGTCTTTTACACTGAGGTTTACATTATCGCTGCAGTTTCCCTTGTAGATATTTTACTACTTGTGAACCCTTCAGTTCACAAGTTTTTCCCCTATTTTCAAGAAAATGGCTGATTTAAATTATACCCAATGCAAATGCAGTAGTGTCAACAACTTGGCTTAGTCTAGTTGTAGTAGTAGTACTATTTTTAAAAACACACATTTATTACAGACAAACTGTGCCTATAACCATGTATGGGTGTGCTGTGTATACAATGTATAAGAAGTTAAAGGTTATATGTTTCTTAGGGGTCTAGTATAATTTAAGTAGACAACTTGTCAATTTAAGTTAGTAAGCTAAGTGATACTACTTTGAAGGAATGCAAAGAATATAACTTAATCAACTCCACTGCTGACTTTTTAGCTATGTTTATGAGCACAGAATCTGGTTTCATTGAACAATAATGGGACCCATATACTGTACACCCGCAGTGACCACAGGAAAATATGTTGTAAAGTGTGGCTTTAAAACTACTTGCTCCTGAATCTCCATGTACATAGACCAGAGCAATCACGTCTTCTCCCTCCTGGCCCTTAGTGGGCTTAGACTTCTAGAACCAGCTGCCCCCTTGTCTTCTGTTCTGGATCCTTGGTCCTGTTCTCCCCCTGGGACTTATAATTATCTTGGAACCTTGGTCCCATCCGCAAATACTGCAGGAATGCAACATGTTCCAAAGAAAAACAACTCAGACACAGCCACATTTCCTGGCGGAATGTTTTTTAAGCGTGCGATAGTCTATCAGGTTGTCGTCTAAAAATGATACGTCATCGTCAAAGGCTGTGGGCCGACAGCAGGCCTGCATTTTCACTTTCTCCTTGACCAGCTTTTTGTTTTTTGTTAAATTTTGCAGTATCATGTCATAGGTGGTCTCCCGAGAGTTGCAGGACCCGCTACAGTACCTGAAAATAAGCTCCTCTTTGGTCTGGTAACCTAAATCCAGGTCGGTTACATTTAAATGGATCTCCTTTAAAACGCAGCCCCGGTTCCTGTTCCTGGCAGGTTTTTTTACTGTAGTGTCTGTGTTTGCTGGAGCTTTTTGCCGTCTCTTGTCCCCTTTGTTCCGAGCTGGAAGTGCCCAGTCCGGGGATCTCTTTAATCTTTTTATTGTGGCTTGAATGAACTCCACTACATCTTCAAATTGTTCCGGATACAGCTCTGGCATAGTGTCTGTGTAAGAAGAAAAAAAAAAAATATCAACATAAAATATAAAAATATCATCATAAGATAAAAAGAAACTAATAACAAGTGAATTCCAAGTACTGCATATCCAGACTAAATAAGCAAATTACTTTCTTTATTACAGGTTAAAACTATATGCAGTGAATGTGCTATAAACAGAGGCCCTCATTAACAGTTTCAGCAGCACTAAATCTCAACTGCTGCTGTTGTCAGTATTCTAAAAAAAACTCCTAATCGGGAAATCGAGGGCTCTACCACAGAAAATGTTCTAATCTGTGGAAAAGGAACGCACCCAACCCACAACTGAAATATTCTGCAATTTTTTTATTTAAATGGTTATATACTGATTGCACCTACTAACTTTTGTAGGCGAAAACTAGCTGTGAATAATTTAAAACCACAAAAATAATTTCAAAAACCTGGCCAACAGTGCCAAGTTCTGTTCTTTGGTGGTCTTTGTAAACATCTGGTTGTTATCGCAGAATGAATGCAAATAGCAGTAAGGTGAGTTACTTAATTAGTATTGTTGGAAATATGAATATACTGCATACACAGTGCCAAGCACGTTGTATTGACCCCACTCAGCTCTGCCCCCTCCAGTTTTCAAATGGAGCTGCCTGATTTTGAATACACTGACTGATTTAGCTGCCAAATCGTTTGATTTTCAGGTGTATATAATCTCTGAATGCTTTACTTCTGTAGTGACCTATAAAAGGGTAAAATTGCAGGTTACTTTAAGTATAAAGCTGCCCATATACTGGCCCACCCTGATATTGCAGATAATTCCGAGATGACAATCTGTTGATCAGTAAAGTAAAAAAAAAAAAAAAAAAAAAATGTAGGAACAAGAATATTTTTTAATAAGGACCTGTAAATATTGAACCCATTTTGTCCAGAATGCACCAATGGTAAAATGGTAAAGAAGCAGCATATGGGACATGCCACACTTAGGGCCCTATGGAATGAAAAGAAGAACAGAGGTGGACACATGCTTTTATGCTTGTTATAATAATGAAGAATGCTGCAGGCGAATACAGGCCAGAAAGAAACCTGCTAAATGTGAGCCATTTGGAATTTAACATCAAAGAAACTTAGGACCAGGAACTCTCTAAATAATTAATACAGCCATTCTTCATTACTTCATACACTACCTTGTCAGGACAGGGAAAAAAAAAGACATTGTCATTATTGTGTGGCTCAAAAATCTGACACTACAACTGGTGTCACCTGTCTTGCTGCCAGGTGAAGTGTAAATTAATCCTACCAATTCACACACACAGAGCACAGCATCTTTATACATATCAGAGTAAAGGGTTATCTGTTTATGAAGCAAGTTTCAGATATTCCCAGTATAGGTCATCTTGGAATTTAACTTTACCTTTAAAATAAAGCAGTAATTTTGTACAATATTAATCCATACTAAATATTTGTCATTAGTATAATTAATATATATATATATATCTATATATCATATATTATATCATAATATATATATATATATATATATATATATATATATATATATATATAATATATGTATGCTAAACCACAAAACCAGTCCTTATTTCTAACAATGCATTCCTTCAGGGATAACTTTTAAACATAAAACAAAGTAGATGGAGGCAAAAGTTATATTTGTTCTCACAGTAGTGACTGAATTCATAAACTATCAGCAAATATGCCTAAAATTTGCTGTGGAGTTTCATATGCACACATGGGAAAAACCTTGAAGTAACACTGATACTAATATTTGAGTAAACACGCCTACTTACAGTCTTCAAGTGAGGACTTCTCGCTAACCGACTGAGGTTCAGAATCTTCCAGTAGCAACGAAGGCACCTCTTGGAGTTGTTCCACGTACGTCGATGTTTTCCTGCCAGAATACCATTTTCCGAAAAGCGGACTTGAACCGACAGCGGTCAGCAGCAACAAACACGTGGCCAAAATATCCCATAGCTTCATTTTAGATTTAATTCCTATAAAGGAACCTTCAAAGGAATATGTAAAAAATAAGTTGTTGTAGTGCATTATCTGCTAAGTGTTAGGTCGTACATAAGATAAACTGATATAAAAAACAAAACAAAACAAACAAAAAAACATAACTAAAACACAAGCCAAATGATTCTGGCTGTTGGGCATACAATTAAACTACAAATGCCTGAATAACGGATAGTGCAAACCACTTTTCCCAAAACAAGGCAATGGAATAAATTCTGACCACACATACGCCAAAGTAGGATTCATTTGAGGTGAATTCTGCCAATTACAATATCGCTTATTATTATTATTATTATTATTATTATTATTATTATTATTATTATTATTGTTGTTGTTGTTGTTGTTGTTGTTGTTGTCAAAGCTGTGCGCAGATCCAAAGAAAGTCTAAAGAAATAGTTTTAGATTATTCTGAATGTCAAATAAGTCAGCTGGAGTAAAGTTGCTTACAGCTCCGTAATATAGATTTATTTTAGTTGCCAGAGGGGAGGAAACAATTAAGTGTAGTTATATAAACACACCATCAGTAAATCCTAAAATTAAACTGATAATGAAATCACATTTAATCACTGGCTCACAATCCATAATGACTTTTGCAGCTCAAGCTGCCGCAGCACTTGTGTATTTACCACGGAAACAGGTAGAATGCTATCACTTATCCTTAGGTGCGCAGATACAATACTGTGTATCGGGCACTAGAGACTACTTCAAACTCTGCTTCAAGGGTTTCAAGAAAATGCCTTCTGCAGATAGACATATATTTTCACAGCTAGTATCCTTATCTCAAACTAAATACTACAAATAACAATTAGTACAAATACAATATGTTTTAGATAGGAAATGAGCCCACATAAGGGTAATGGAAACTATCAAACATTGATGTGGATTTTTTGTATTTCATTTTTTTTTTCTTTTTAACATTTTTCAAACAAATCAAATATAGTATTTAGAAAACGCATGTCACTATACATTTAACTTACCCACTGCAGAAAACATGCTGATGGTAAATCTTAAACCACCACAAGTGCGGTTCTGAACTATCACCTTTCATATTTCAATTCCAAAATTGCACGTGTTTTCAAAGTAATTAGGAATACTCGTTATCATAGGATCTCTAAATAGTTTTACTCACAGGCAACACCGTCATTTTAATATGTACCTGTTCACAGTTAAGACTGCGAGAAAGCGAAATTGAAAGCAACTGTACAAAGTTGCAGTTAAAAAAAAAAGTAAATAGGTAATGATGATGATGACACATGAAAAATAAAGCACTGTCGCTAAAACAATGCTTTGATACTTATAGCAGTCTCTGCTATTAATATTACTAGGGAAGACTTTAAAAACTATAAATATGGGAGCTGTACTTTTATTTTATACGCAAGAGGGCAGACTGGAGCACCGGCCATTAAAGTGTATGTGCCTGTGGTAGCATTATTATTATTATTATTATTATTATTATTATTATTATTATTATTATTATTATTATTTTATTAAACTACACTGGCATATGCATTAAAATAAGGAACATGTTCAGTGGTCTAAGGCAGGTGACACTAAATTAACATTTGCATTGGAAACAAAAACATTTAGTCTCCTCTCAAAGAGTAAACACCGGGGTTCCGAAACTATAGCGTTACACGTCCCCACATGTTGCAACAACTGTTTAAATAAGGTACCTACCACCTTTCTTTTCATTGTTAACATCCTGACAACTTTTTACTCATAACTTTAAAGTCTGTTTTAAAGCTATTTTCAAAATGCCCGCTCTAGTTCCCTGAGGTTTGTGATCTGTTCTCTAAATCACTGCAAGAGGAGCCATGATAATAATAAAAAACACAAATGCTCTGGGTTGTACTGCTGTGTTACCTCTGACAATGTGGGAAATAACCGGTGCACTAGAGCGGACATATTGATAACAGCTTTGAAACAGACTTTAAAGTTATGTTTAAAATGCTGTCAGGATGTTGACAATGAAAAGAAAAATGACAGATATGTTATCCAAACAGTTGCAGCAACACGTGGGGACGTGTAAGTCTTCAACGTCCAATGTTTTGCATGTGGCACACAGCAAGGGGTAAACAAACGAGTTTTAAAGAATCCGCGTTATACAAAGTCTTCAAGTATGTTAAACACTTTCGGTTTTGTGATCATGTTACCGAAACGCTGGTATTTGACCCGCCGCTATCAGAATTCCACCGTGCTGCTGGTCCGCCGCATCTGAGGTAAACGCGCATAAACTGAAACCCGGTTAAAGCAACAACTACTAGTACTATTTTTAAAATAATTGAAGTATTATAATATTTTGTATGCGGTAACTGATATATACACAAAATATGCAGTACTGTGCATTACAGGTGACTTGTTCCAAAGTATCATACAGCAATGTATTAAAGTAATCCCGTAGTATATGTAAGGCAGTATATAAACTATATAAGGCAGTAATGAACCTTTGGTACAGTACTCATACATACCATCTTTTAACCGAACTTGTATGATTCAAACGTTACATTCCAGGAAAACAGCGGCAGTAAATTTGCAATAATAACAAAAGCAGTTTAGCTTTGAAACTTTGGCCGAACTGGTCTGATAGACAGATACACGAGATCTGATGACAGAAATGAATTTGCCTGCGTCCGTGAGTGTTAATTGAGCACACAAACTCGCTAGCAGAGTCTGTTGGGCAAAATACTGTACCGTCTCCCAGCTATACACTGTGTGACCATTATAAATTATACTTAACTAATAAAAACACACTTTAGCCTAAGGGGTCAGACGTTATACGATTTAACGTACCGCATACATTTGCCAAGTTGTATCTGTGTAGCATGAGCATTTGGAGTCTGATGGATTATTGTGGAAAACAAATCAAACTCTTAGTTACAGCAGGCAGGAGGTATGCCGTGCAATGCCCTGTGTTTACAGTAATGCAAATACTACTTTTCAGAAATAATCGATTTAGCATGCATTGTGCAACACTGGTACATATTTAAGTGTTAACTGTAAAATTCATGGCAAACTAACAAACATTGATTATAAAAATACAACATAGAATACAAAGCGCCAAGTAGTAGCCTATACCTAGCCAAAAAACACATCACATCTGGGGAAGTTTAAAGCAGTGCATTGGTCCATATTTATCATGCTTAATAAATAATGGAATCATACGGGGTAGAATACGCTTTTTGTGCTTCAGTGTGTGTGTGTGTGTGTGTGTGTGTGTGTGTGTGTGTGTTATGACAGTGGTGTTGATATAAAACATATGTTAAAAAATGTAATGTTTGAGAGTTCGTTTAAAATGAAATCAGTATATACTTTGCCTACCTACCTTTTATTTGGTCTCTTCAGACCTATTATTATAAACATGAATCTGAAAATCCAAGCAAAACGCCAAGAAATGCATTTAATTGTTCCCGGTTTGACACCACAAGGGGAAAAAAAATAGTTATTTTCCCTTTTTCGTAAAACGATTTTTATAAGCTTTTGAAAAAAAAAAAAAAAAAAAAAAAAGTCTCGATCGTTTGTTATGCTTCGTACATAATCCCCCTCTGCTGATGCCAATAGTACGAACAGCCGCAGCTGAGGCAAACGGTCCGTTTGAGAACAGACTCCCAAACTCACTTGTCTGAAAATTGGATGCTGAGACCCACGCTGGAAATCTGAGAAATACACACAATCAACAACTGCAGGGAGTCAAATGAAGACATCAGGGCTCCTGTAACGGCAGCTGGTTGAGAGAGCATGGGTATAAAAACAGCTGAGAAGCGTGAACAGGACTCTTTAGTCGAGTTATCAAGATTATGACTGAAGAGGAGAAAAGCGCCACTCTTCCCTCCCTGTACACAGAGGCAGATAGCGTACAATTAGATCCAAGTGGAATGTGAGGAGTAAAACAGACAGCTTCTACAATCCCAACTTGGAAGATGTCCTTCCCCTGACAACCTGAGAAGAGCTCGTTTAATCCCTACTCATGTCTTGGGATCAAATATTAGAAACAGTACAGCTGTATCTTGGGCAGTTGCGAGTGTAGTCATTACAGATGTGCCGCTGCCTACACGCAGCGTACCTCTTGCCGGAGTATGCTGTAAATGAGATGGATTTATAGTTTATGCTGCCGGTGACGCTCCTCCGGGGTCGCTCCTGATTCGCCTCCAGATCTAAACACAGTTTACACCTCCAAGTAGCCGTGGTTCAGTTCTACCAAGAGCCTGCAGCTCTCAGATGTCTGTTGGCTTATGTCAGCCTCTCTCTTCAACTCATATATTAGGTGACACGCAATGACGAAGGTTTCTGGAGTGGTCTGGTCAAGCCTTTTTTTCATTGCTGATGTAACGCGGTGGTCGCAGATTGTGAATGGATGCAAAAGAAATGGATTGCATTCTGAGCACTTCTTTTCAAAAGAAAATATAAACCAATTTTATGTGAAGAACAAAGGGGTATTTTATTGGCACTGGCTATACATAACTGTCCTTCATTGCATTGCAGGCAAAGCAGTTGTTTTAAACCAATACAATTGATAAGCAAACAATGTAAATCCTGAATACTGTCGGTGAAGTGGCAGCAATAATAATAATAATAATAATAATAATAATAATAATAATAATAATAATAATAATAATAAAGACATTTAAAAAATAACTAATTTCAACACACTACAAAGTTTGATTGCGATTGCAGTCAGCGCGGCAAACTTGTGTGTGTGTGTGGAGGGAGAGGTGGGGGTAGGGGGGTTACATTCGTTTCTCACGCGTAGAGCTGAGTGTTTGAATGAACCTGGAAACATTACAATAAACGCGTTTCCAACCAGCTGCCCTTGTCTCTTGCGGTGCTCGACTACTGCAGGGGACATTTGGTGAACCTGTTTACAAACCTCAGTATTGCCTTGCGTCTGCCTTTCACTGTACCTGTCACAACTACCGTCGGGGGAGAGAAGCTTGTGTTGCCTGAACATAAAATGAATCAAAAATGACTTTTACTTTCTTCAATGAGACATAAACGTTTGACCGGATTAGGGCAGTTATAGATCGTGCACCAGATACGATGAAAACTGGATTATTCCGATGTAATTGCAGACTTTGCCACTGCGAAAGCACGAAAGGTTAATTTCTAACTGCCTCTGATTGCTGTAGTAAAATGCAATACATTGAGAATAGTGTCGTTGTTGCCCTGTTTGAAAGTCATAGTATGGTAGTGTAGCATTACTGCTAAGAACAGTGGCCCCGGAATCGTGCTTTGCATAGGGCCAGCGCAGGACAAACGCCAGTGACAGCAAGGAGAGAAAATATGACCTTTTCTAGTATTAAGAAGAATAACAACGACCCTTTAATTAGCTTAGAGACGAATTATTTAGGAGTATTTATCAATCGAACACTTTTTATAGTGTCTGTGTAAGTAAATAATTAATAAGAAAAAAACGACCAATGACAGGGAAATGAGCGGTCAGGGGTTAAACGTTATTTTTCTGGAAACGTTCTGTTCTTCGAAAGCAAGGAAACAGCTACCGCAAATCTTCCTTTTGGCATGCAAACAGAAAAAAACAGAAGTCCGCGTTCCTGGTGAGTTCACAGAACTCTGTATGTATTTCGCACAAACCAGTTTACAAAATGTGGAATTTTGCTGGGTGACCATCACGTGAGGTTTTAAAGCAGGTGCGCAAATCTTTATCCTGTACTAAAGTCTACCGACAGAGCACACAGCAGGTTGCCAAATGCCAAGAGAACGCCTGGAAGTTGATACCGATATAAAGCACTTCCTTCAGATTGGAACTATGTGCCTCTTTATAAGGAACTATTCTAGGAAATTAAGCAGACACATGAAGTAATGGTAAGGAAAGGAGCTCATAATGAGACGTGTCACTTGATTATCTCCCTTGTAAAATGCACTGCTAAAATGTATGTCGTATGATTGTCCCTTTCTCTGCTAGACATTTTTTTTTATAAAAAATAGTGATATTTACTGCAGTATTCTGTAGTAATACTACAATTCACTGTAGTCATTTGCAGTAATGCATTTTTGTATTATACAATAATAATAAATATTCCTATTGTAAATTGTAGTAGGCTATTTACTGTTGGAAACTGTAAAGGGCTCTACAGTATATAAGGACTAGAACACTGAGCTACCTGTTTCTCAGGGCCCCAAAAGGGGTAGAGGCAATGAGTTCATAGGTAAATAAAATAAACATCCAACAATACAATAACCCAGCTTTATCAACCCTTTATTAAAGTCAATCAGATTTGCTGCCTTGCCCATCATAGCTAAAGCTGATTTACAGCAGGGAGATGCAGCTTTTATATAGTAAAGAGAACATGTGATGGCATTATTGGTTTATTCAGTTAATCAGCCTTTTTTTTTGTCTAACCTCTGTTGTTTTTGTTTTCAATGACAAGGGGGGTGGTTTTCAAAGCATGATAACTTACATTGCGCAAAAGAAAACATGTGTATCTGTTTTTTGTCTAGCTGACAGGTTATCGTTAAAGCAATTTATGTCTCTCAATAAACATATTAAAGTACAGTTTGCTACAATTAGTAAAATATTGGTTTGACTAAAACTAAGATAAAACAGATACAAATACTTTAACACCCTATCATTTAATAAAGTGACTTGTGGTCCTGAACTATTCTCTAAATTGTGCTTCGGCATCTATTTCCACACAGCCAAACCATTAATCTGCACTACACTAGACAATAGGTTTTCATGCTAGAATTCAATGGAAATATATGTATTATATTTATATGCAAGTGATGGGTAAATTCATCATCTCAAGACCAGTCCTCACCATGCATTAACCTAAATCTCCTGATTAACATTTTTAATTGAACAGTGTAGTACATTACAGCAAACACATGTGAAAAACAGAAAAAAAGGAAAGATTAAGGTCACCGTACCTTACTGACTAAAATGGTATTTCCAGCTGTACGCGTGTAAATGATCTATTTCCAAATGTTAACTGGAAAAGAAAACGCTGCTGAAAGTTTACTTGTTAAAGCTCCACAGGTAACTTGATTGCAGCCTCTGAAGATACGGAATCACCTGCAGCACAGAAGCAGATTGCAGACAGGTACTCCTGCAGCTTTGCATAGTGAGTGAAATATCAGATGAGCGTTGACACTCATGACACTTTATGGCTACCTTATAAAAGTTTACCACAGTATTTCTGCATAGTAATTTTGCAGTTTCCTCTGCTTTTCCCATGTCTATGCTATGCATTTACTGTTCACCATAGTTTGCCTTGTGTATTAATATGTTTTACCACTCTTGGCTTTGCAATAAGTATGCTTTATTACAAATTGCTATGGTTTTATTATGGTAAACCTTTATAGGGTTATGGTTATCTGGCAGTAATGTATTTATTGTTTAACCTGTATTTAAGGTCATGTTACCATTGCCTGTTAGCAGAACACAAGCCCTATTTACAAAGCTTTAATTCATGAGAGATTTAGGAACATTAAATAAAGTTTGGTGTTCAAAAAATCTTCTAGATTACAGTTAAAGAGAACAACATCACTCTAGAAAAGTTACACACAAAATAAACTTTATTTAATTCATCAAAATGGACATATTATTTTCATTTATTGGTATTGGAACATTCTGGATTTGTAATGCAGTACCCATATTTGTTCCTGTTATTACATAGTGGGAAATTACAAAATAATTGTGTAATAACCTAGCATGTTGTGTAGTTATTTGTATTGAATATAAAGAAGTGAACAGTTAAACTGAATAAATGTCTAATAAATACCTTCATCTGTGTATTTATTGTTACTAATTCATGAAGACCTAAAAATGGACATTCCCACCAATACAGGATTATTTTATGGAATAGTTGTACTATTTTAAGATTTCAAACGTCTACCATTATACTGCGATGTTAAGGCGATTGTTAAGGGAATATCATGTAAATAACACACGTGTATTTTGCTTCTTTTTTCTTTCATGTTCATTTAAGATAAATGTTCAATAAAGGCAAAACCTATTCAGTTTCAACATGGTGTATTAAACACACACACACACACAAACACACACACACACACACACACACACACACCGTTTGTCCATCATAAGTCGATGAAAACCATAACACATTTACATTAAGAAGTCTCAGGAATATGGTGAGTGCGCAGATGGCTAATGAGGCCAATCTGAGCCCGGAACACTATTGGTATGTTGGTAGGAGTGCTCCCAGAGGAAGTGTTGTAGGTTTTTGCCTTGCGCTGCTTCAACATGACATTGCTGACCCTTATGACTTCTGCGATGGTTACACCATTCCTTATGAGGGTACACTAGGTGAGATGCTCTAGAGTGAGACTTTCCCAAGACTTGAGGGACGTCTTCAGGGTCTCCTTGAAGCGTTTCTTTTGCCCACCTTGCATTCGCTTCCCATCTTTCAGTTCACCGTAGAAAATTTGCTTTGGGAGGCGAGAGTCAGGCATCCTGGTCACACGGCCAGCCCATCTGAGTTGTGCTTTCATAAGTAATGAATGAATGCTCAGCATATCAGCTAGTTTAAGGACTACTGTGTCAGGGATTTTGTCCTGCAACGGGATCCTCAGAAGCTTTCTTAGACAGTTCAAGTGGTAGTAGTTTAGTTTTCTGGCATGGCTCTCCTATCTCACACTGTATCACGTAGACGGCCAAAGGTTGCACTTGCCTTGGCAATCTCTTGTTGATTTCATCATCAATGTGAACAGCACGGGACAGGGTGCTGCCAAGATAGGTGAAATTGATCACCACAGACAGCTTCTGATCCTTCACAAGGATGGTTGGTTTCGTGTACGGCTTTCCAGGAGCAGGTTGGTACAGCTAGTGCACAATCGTCTGCAAACAGGAAGTCATGAACAGTCCATCATCCTTAGCAGGTTGAACAGTCCTCCGTCAAACTGGTAAATTAGGCTAATCCCAGTATTGTCATTGCAGAATGCATCATGCAGCATAACAGAGAACATCATAATGAGGAAGGTTGGTGCTAAGAGACAACCTTGCTTAACTCCGTTCGTGACTGGGAACTGGTTGGACGACTCAAGATGGACCTGCACAGTAGCCATCATGCCATTGTGGAATTGACGCACCACTGTGATGAATTTGTCTGGACACCCCTACTTTGCCATGATCTTCCAGAGGCCCTCACGGCTGACAGTGTCAAAAGCCTTTGTCAGGTCAACAAAGGTCAAGTACAGGTCGGAGATTTGCTCTTGACATTTTTCTTGGAGTTGGCGGACTGCACACACACACACACACACACACACACACACACACACACACACACACACACACACACACACACACACACACACACACATACACATATAATTTTGTATTACCAAAAACTTGTGTGCTCTCCCTATTCTGTGTGTTCAAAAGTTCAAAAGAATAAAGGAAAATTTCCCAAATGTTTTTTTTTTTTCTTTTTTTAATTAATAATTGTGATGCTTGGTCATCTCGACTCAAATATGTTTAAATTTAGACTGAACTATAATCTGTTATTTCAGCACAATACCATTAAACACTAGCATTTTCCTTGTGATGATTACAATTCGTATCATATTGCATCAATTTGGCAATTTTATGCATCTTTGTGAGGGCATTCTGACAGAGAGATGGAAAAACAGCAGCTCTACAGAGAATTATGTTTCTCCATCACAGTCCTGTAGAAAATGATATTCTCTTGAATCCCCAGGAAGACTTCTGCCTCCACTGTATCTCACTGGTCTGATGTTGCCTGTGGCAGGGCAAAATTACCCTGCTGTTAAATTAATTATTTTGGGGTGTTTAATATGATTTGTTCAATTGAAATGTATATGTTTGGTTTATGTGTTGTTAGTGGTTGGTAGGGATGGGGTTAATTCTGATCCCTGCCAAAAACATGGGATATAAGGAAAGAGAAATCCTTTTGTTTCGGGTGAGTGTTTGGAAGGAGGTACTTACCTACCTGCCTGCCTACCTGCCTACATGATTGAGTGAGAGTAGAGGAGAAAAGATTTAAGAAAAATAACAACTGCTACATATGCAGGAAGCATAGTACTTGTTTACTTGGTGGCAGTGTTGATGCTTTTGTGCAAACCTTTATTTTGCCCTGTGAGTAGAGTTTTTTTTTGTACAACCTTGTTATTTTATTTTTCTTTAATAAATACGCGCACTAGCGCTTTTCACCCGCAAGTAGTACCTGTCTGCCTCTATCAGCTTTCTGGTCTGGGGATGTCATCTTCATACAGCCGTCCTGCCACATTGCCATTAATGTTTTATTATAACATGACAAGATAGGGACATGGTTTTAAAAGGATTGCTGTTAAAATAAAATATTTACTGCTACAGTATAAGTGCAGTTTCATGTAATATGCAATAAATTAATGGCACTTAAAAATCACCTGACTACAGTACTTCATATTGCTTCTGTTGAAAAAACTAGCTGACCTGAAAGACACCATCCATTCGGAAATATTACATACTGCTGCTCATAAGGAAAGAAGCCTTCCTCAAGGCTGATAGTGGCAATATTACATTCATTAAGCAACACTTTTTGCCCAGAGCACCTCCCGCATATGTCAGCCTACAATGTTGTTTCCCATTATCTGGTGGACTGGTGCCTGAATGTAATATAAAGTAATCTTGCATTTTTTTTATTTGATAATTGCTTTTGTGTATTTTATGATTGCTCTCTTTTGAATGAGACACATTTTAGGTTAAACTTAACAAACATTGTCATAATTGGCAGTTTGCCAAACCTCATCCAGCAGCTGATTAACTTGTCCTGTGAGGAATTTCATTTTTTCTGCTCTCTTAAAAGCCATAGTGATGGATCTCTGCTCTTTGTATTTTAAAACATACTCCTATTCCAAATGATCAAAAATGAAGGATTATATTACGAGTGATGATCAGAGGTAATGGGTTGAAAAAAATCCTAATATTAAAGCAACATAACTCAGAACCATTGTGAATGATTGCAAACACTGTAAATACCATTTGTAACTTATTACTTATTAATAACATTCTAACAGCTTGTGTCAATGTGGTTAACAGTGTGCAGGTGCAGAAATGCAGCAGTGATCAATGAACAGACAGACAATCCATGTAAAATGATATTTCATTGTACAATCCAAAGTCTGATGACAAAACAGCAGTAAACAATAACAATGAGAACAGACAATACAGCGGTGTGTATTGCTCTGTTGTAATCCACGGGTTGGTCCCGAAATAATAACCGCCCCGTTTCCTAAACACACACACACATATAACATAAAACACAAACACAAGTCCCCAGTGAGTGATTTAGTGCTTGCGGTGCTAATACAGTTTATTGTGAAACAAGTGCAGTGATGTCCAGATGTGTGCTGGCCCTTGGCGACAGCTTCAGATCGTGTTCAGCCATCTAATAATGACAAACATTAATTCTTTAGACACGACAGAACAAAACACTCACTATTACAATACACAGTCTCCTTTCAGTTCAGCTCTAACCATACAAAAGAACAGATCACTTTGCTACGCCCCCTTTTGTACCCTTCAATCATGATCCCTTGGTTAACTAGTGCAACCGCTCCTCTAATCCATGGTTGCCACGTCGTTTCTCTTCTGGGTCGATGATTTAGTGTATCGTCGCTTCGCCCCCTTTCTAGATGAACAACTTCCTTCTAACCCTGGGAATGAATTGTCTGGCCATCCAGTCAAGGGGACTCTGTTCCCTTTACACAGCGCCCTCGCAGGTTGGGAGAGAGATTTATCACCAAGAATTATTCTTTCTCTGTCACACAGCTCCTTTATTGTTTTCCTGCTGACATTTTTTTTCCTAACCTTAATTCAGGTGGCACCAATCTTTAGGGTTACAGATAACAGGACCCTACTCGGGCGGTACATTTGCATTTTATGCTCCATAGCAAACTGGATGAGAGGTTAGGTGGAGTGCTATTACACACATGAAGTGAACTTACAGCATAGTGAGTGGCACAATATTGTAAATGAACATTGCCTGAACCTTGATTATAATTCATTTAAGAGAATAAACATTTAATAATAATAGATAACAGACTGGGACCCTGACATGTTTGAAATATGTCAGAGTGTTTCTGTAGGAATATCCAATATCCTACAAATCTATTTTTTTTTCAACTGTATGTAAGATGGAACCTGTTTATCCACGATGGTAAAGAATCTAGCAAATAAGATTTAAAAAACATTTCGCTTGCTGTGTGCACATGTGGGTGGGATTTGTATTTATTTATTTATTTATTTATTTTAAGTCAAGCTGTTATCAACAGTTAAGTTCTACAAGTTGTGAAGTGAAGGCAGACCTCTAAGCACATGTTTAATGGAAAGTAGCAGTCAAGTTGACTCTTACATTTCAGAAAAGAGCTTGAAATGTGTGGGGTCTTTATAGATACGTAGCTGGGGATTAACTCAGCGAACGCTTGGCATTTACCAGAATTCCATGGGGCTTGACCAGGATGAGGGGTGGATTCAGTTCCATCCACTGGATGTGGGATTGCAGGGAGGCAAAGTTGGTTTTCCTTTTTTTTTTGGTGCAATGTAGACTTACAGTGTGGGGCCTGCTGCATGTGTTCCATAGAAAGTGTCATGTCCTAAATGCAGTTGATTGTGCTCCTGAATGCATTAAGAATCCTCAGAATTTCTCTCCCACTTAGATTACTCCATACACTCTCCTTCTTAGACCTTGCAAAGTTGATTGATGTGTTCTAACACATCATAATGCTCAACTCCAATAAGATCAAACTCTACTGCACAGCTCCAAGACAAAAATACAAAGCAATTAAATCTAAAATATTCTAAAATGAATAAGAAAAAACTTCAGCCTACTTGCAACTAAATGTTAAATGGAGTATTTTGGTTTTAGAGACTTTATTGGGTGCATTTTCCTTACTGATAAAAAAGAAGAAAAAAACAAGCCAATTTGGGGTAATGAACGTTTGATCATTTAGCTCCAATTTTTTCAGCTCCAGGTTTGGACTTGTAAACATCTGTTGATGCCAGGTTTGAGGCCCAAATGTTTTTAAATAAAGACCACCCGAGAATGAACTTGGACCTGAAAAAAATCCATGTCACTTTGACAAAGCAACAACACAAATTGTACTTTGTTTTTAATGACACTTGAAATGCTACTCCTATTATCTCTAGACTTTGGTTTGAGTTTTCTTAATTGTGTTACTACATGAGTCACCTTATAAATGAGCTGTTATCTGTGAAGTGTTATCTCACAGTGCAGAACAATAACAAGCTTAAAAATAAAAAGCCAGAGAGCAGCCAGGGCCCAAGAGCAGCCTTTATTGGTGGTATATATGGGTCAAAGAATAATCTGGGACTGAAGGAAACGAAAGGATAATTTTAATCACAGTAATAAAAGGACACAAAGACATTTTAATTTTGCTAAGCATAACGTATTCATTGTGAAGATTTGCTGTTGTCTGCGGCTTCCCTTGTTTTCTACAGCAACTGTTTTCATTAATATCCTGCTGACAGGACAGAAATCTAAGTTTACATGCATTTTACTTTCAGTGTCACCGTTACTAATTGCTGTTATCTTAAAAAAAAGAAACCATGATACTCTATTTAAAAAAAAACAAAAAACAATAAAAAAAACTGTTTCGGCTACAAATCTTTTTCAATGTAGGTCACCTGGTGAAAGCGCACAGTCACGCAGTGTGCAGAGTGAGTCATAGGACTGTTTCTTCTGGTCTCGCTACAGCGAACCCTGCTGACCAAGAGTCCAGTGAGCTCAAAAGCAGACACCTGCAGGGCATCCCTTTTCCTCCAGGGGTCAGTAGCTCGCTGACACTGCTCTGGAGTTACTGGGTGTAAAAGCGGAAGCTGTCTCAGTCGAGGGATTGCAGGATGACCATGACTGAGGAATTGATGCGGTGAGGAGAAAAAATGATTAGACCTTCCAAATTTGGGAGAAAATCGAGGGTAAAATAATTTGGCACACTAAATAAAGAGAAATTTAAAAAAAAAATCTTTCTCAGTGTATCCAATGTTCATTGAATTTATTTTGTTTATTTTAGTATTTCTAAATTTAGCACTATTTTGTGTTTAATGGTTCATGAGTATTCTGTATTCTGCGAATCCCACTGGATCTTCATCAAAACAGGCAGACAGACAGTAGTATAATTTCCCTTAAATTGCCAAAGTTACTTAACTACAGTATTACTAGACTGTGAAACAATCCAAAGCAAACTGCTGATAGCTGTGTGTCTTTCCAAGACTAATCAGCTGCCAGATGAAGAGCGGCACCATGGATGTTTTTACTGCCTTGTGTTTGCATGTGTGTGTGTCCATCAGTCGGTGCTTGGGCCATTGAAGGTAACTCTGAAATAGTATACTGGTGACCTATCGAAGTTGGAAATGGGGTATGGAGCCTGGTTTCTGCATGCCTGTAATATCAAACTCACAATGCTAAAAAATGTTCAATTTGCTGTCCATGACTCATACACCGGATTATGAGACAGTGAATCTCTACCTGTGTATTTAATGCTATGTAAACATTACAAAAACTACAAATTAAAAAGATAGATGTAAGCAACAGAGGTGGTTTTATTATGTAATCTAGGACATTTCATTGAGAAACCAGAGACCTGTTTCACAAAGCACCCTCTAACCCACTGGGATAAGCCACAGCCAGATTTTTAGAGTATTTTACAGCACCAGGGAACCTCCTTGATTGCACCTGCCTTCTAGAGTTTCCACAGTTACCCTAAAAAACATGGATGAGCTGTAAAATGCTCTAAAACTTCAGCTGTGGCTTATCCTTCCAGTCAGTATTACAGTGCGATATTTAAAGACAGCAGTATATTTTAACTGTTCAAAAATGATCAAAAGATAAACATTTTCTTGAGATTTAATCTACAGTAGATGTAGGAGGCAGCTACCTAGAAATTGTTTGTGAAACTGACTTCAGAAGTCTGAATACATTAGTTGGTGGCTCAGCTGTCACTTGTGTCCCCACATGTCTCTGTAACAATAGAGAACCCCTCCTGGGGAGACAGCTGCAGAATCACACCACAAGTCAAAATAGAAGGTAGAAAGCACAATGCTGACAAGGTTCCACCAGAAGCTCAGAAAGGTAGCTGAAACATATCATGCAATCGAACAGACAGGTGTTTTATAGTAACACTGTATAGTACACAAGTGTAAAAAGTTAACATGTTTAATCTTTTCTCATAACAAATCCAGCATTCAGATTATCTAAACTTCCCCTGCTCCTGGTGTAATTGATTACTTTGCTCTGGTTATTGCTATAACATTCAAATATACACGGTTTTGGTTTAAAAGCAACTCTAACGATGAAAAAATACTACACATGGAAGTGTAGTAAACCCTTAAGAACATGGTATAACTGTAGTAAACACATAAAATGATAAAAGGTAACCCTGAGATGCAAATTTATTATAAGCCAAGTTGCTACAAAAAATGGTGTATTGTACATAAAGAATATGAAGTTGATAAAACTGGTAAAAAATATATATTTTTTTTTTCCCCCAAAATATCTACAGCTTGTGTTTTGGTTTCATGTATTTCAGATACATGTTACTGTTCTGAACTAAAGTTGATGGAAGAAGAATCAAGATGGATATATCAAGATATCTTCCCATTGGTATTTATGCTACCAGTAAGGCAAATAATTGCATGTTTAAAAACTGTGGTACACTATAGTTGAAGAAAAGCGAGGTGTAGTAAAGCGTAGCACGTTGAAAGCATGATAAAGCAATAACACTGCAAACTTCAAAATTACGGTTGTAGGCTTTTATGAGAGTCTGCACAGAATCCAATGAGTTCCAGTACGTCGGTAATCCTTTCTTCAAATTTTCCTTACATTATGCATAACAAAATATTGCAGTGTATGAGCATTAGCAACGTGTGCTCAAGATCTTTTTGCTTATTTGTTTTTATGTTAAAGCATATAGAGCTAACAAAATATTTCCAGTTAATCTTATCTAATGTGTATTACCATCACTCCACAGAAACATTATTTTTTTAATTGAACACAGGGACCTTGAAAACATTGAAAATCTGTAATTGTTTATTAAGGACTAACTTCTAGGAGTTTTAAATAAACCCAAACCCAAACCAAACCCAACTTTCCTATGACTCGCAACATTTCTAAATAGAAGTTGGGTGCAGTGGTAGTGCAGCATCAAAAAAACTAAACTTTAATGTGTGTGTCTTTCATACAGGAAAATGTGAGACCTTAAGTGGTGGCAATGCGTATTAGGTAAAATTTACTGGAATTATTGTATTAACTCAAAGCACTTTATATATGGATATGCAGAATTTGTTTTCAAATGTGGCACTACAGACAGTTGTGTCCACTAGTGACTTCTCACTTGTACCTTATCACTACAAGGAAGAAGCTGTTCTAAACCTCCTACCTCTTCAATGTTGTGTGTGGGGTTGTTTCATTATTTAAATGAGGGCTATAGTTCAAAATGATACTGTTCTTTTCAAGGCCATTCAAATCCACTGTACAGAGATATTGGTGTCTTGCTTGTTTTTCCCATTCACAGGTATGGCACATAGGTCAAATTTCATTGACACAACAAGTGGCTGCATGGGGATGTGTTAACTGGTGCAGCTGGGGAAAGTTGGACTGCTTCCAAAAAACAAAATGCTAACTGGAGCCACAATGTCCAGTTGGTTGCATATCCAAACTAGGAATGAAATAAAGAATAACATGCTTGTTGTACTTCTTTTTCTTTATCTATGAGAGCAACAGTATACTTGTAAAAACAACTGAATGCCATCAGGAGACATGTGTAACATTCCAACACAAATCCTTGTTTTCTGCTTTTCCTGACGTGTATCCACACTCAATTGTCTAGTTTTTTAATACATTTCAATTCAAATTGCATCCATTAATGTGCACAATAATCCTCTAAGCCACTTACCTGGTATCTTAAAGGGGGAGCAGTACTGAATTAATAGATAGTTCTTGGAATTGAATAAGTCAGAGTTTGGATATATGCACTTTAATAAAAGATTATTTTAGGTCATGCAGTGGCTTTGGTGACAGTCTCAGCAACCCAAATAAATGATCACCAAATTGAAACTTTCATCCATACAACTTCAAGCATTCATTCATAAACTGTGCAGAAATTAGACATTCAAATGAACAAATGTGTGATGAAGAATAACTCAGTGATTAACAACACATAAGAGGTTGTCTCATGACCCACCTGTTGTGAAAGTGCTGGAACACCCCCTGGATCTCTGTATCCGGCTCTGTAACCTCTTTTCTTACCTCTTACCTCGTGCTGGGGCTAAAAGCAGATACACAGAGGGTGATATTAACATGATTTAGCATACCTATCAGAATCGGATGCTCTTGGGGGGTCTGCCTGTACATAGGTCCATCTGGAAGTCATGCTTACATTTTGCATGTATCAGGAGAACTGCTTCGTCGGCCTGTATGTTTCATTTACATTTTTCCATGTATCTGGATAATCACTTAGCAAACTGTCCTGAAAATTGATTATCCTTATTCTACAGTATTTTGTTCATACTGTTGCTATCTGTCTTGGTCATCATTCTGAAAGCTCTAATTCTAAATACACAGCTGTGGCATGGCATGTGTGTTACTGATATACTTTTTTTAGCATTAGTTGAATTCTCACTGGTTCCGTTTTTGTTCTGTTTGGAGAAATTTAGGCTCTTGTATATAATACTTCAATTTTGAATATGCAGATATTTGCAGCTACTTCCTGGTACAAAACCACTTAGAGCCCTATTTCACTCTAATGATCTGAAGTTGCTTTAAAAGGGGAGGTAGGGCTGTGTTTCAGATATTACATGTTAGCAGCATGCATACAAGGTTAAGCTCATTAATAATTTGAATACAACAATTACTGTTTATTTATTTAAAAAAAAATTCTGGCCACGACTGAATCTGTATTTTGTGATTTAACCTCTGTGGCTTGAGTTTCGTATCTTTCACACAGTGTGCGGTTAGTGATGCAGCAATTAAAAGAGGACATGTCTGAAATGTTTGGAAGTACTGCTGTCCGGCAAATGACTTCATTGAGCTTGGATCCAGTATCTGTTAACATTCTTCGGTCTGCAGGGCTTCACGACACTGTGATCCTGCTCTAATATGACATTCCATGTGTTGAGAGTAAGCAGGTTTACTTAACATCTCTCTTTGATCCCATTGCTAGTACTATGTCACATGATTAATAGAGATTGTCCTTTTGCCAGAAACATGGCTTGAATTCCCATGAATATCTGTATACCTCCAGACAATGCTACTGGTGCCATACACATAGCAATGATGATGTGCCCATTGTACAACAATGTGATGGAGTGAGAACAAAAGAGAAACACACTCCATCACTACAGTCTTACATCACTGTATAACGGAAGGATATTATCCCACAGCTCCCACCAAATGTAAACCATCATGGTCAAGTGGCTATTGTAGTTAAAGAAGAGACGGGAAAGCGCTTGCTAATATTTTAAAATGCATTTCGTGTTTTGAATAAATGTTAACATACCGGCAAGCTGGTGTAGCTCTGGACACTGCCATCTTGGGGAGTGCGCATGTTGACTTAAGGCACTATTACAGCCATGACATGTTTTATAATAGTCAGTTTTGGGGGAAAATATATCCTTTGGTTGGGTTTTAACTGCAGTATGCTTAATGATATATAATGTTTAAACCAAGGGACATTACCCCAACATTTTAATAAGTTTGAATAAGTAAATGTAGATATTGTAACATTTATAAGACTATAATTTGAAGTTGTAGTGTTTTAGTCTCGGGGAGGGGCTAGTGATAAGGGGGGGTATAAGTAAATACCTGTACAAGGCTCATTTCAGGGGTGCTAGATTTGAGGCTCCAGTGAGGCTGGAGTGATTGAGTAGCTGTGTACTTTGTGTACAATATTTGTAGTACACTAGTTTCTAATTAGCTTAAATGCTATTTTTCGTTTCATTTTCTGTATAATATTTTATGACTTTTCCTAAGTTGGGGTCATGAACTTATACACAGAAAACAGAACCTTTGAGATGTTTATTTTTTTAGAACAGGTCATGTATACAAATAAGATATTTTGGGTCACTCTGACCTGTGGCATTTATCTATGTAGATTTGTGTGCAGGAATAAAACAAACTTCTTCAATTTTGTTATTATTATTATTATTATTATTATTATTATTATTATTATTATTATTATTATTATTATTATTATAGTAGTTATTATTAGTATTGTTATTATTATTATTTTATTTGTATTATTATCTCTGGAAATGGCTGCCCCTGTCTGGAGATATTTATAAACAAAAAAACAAGCAATATATATCTACAACTGTCATTACTGCAACAGCATCTTCCTGGTAAAGACATTCCAAAATGGCAGTCAAAGAAGTTTTATTACAACACCTGGACTAAAAGAGCATAAACGAGTAAAGCCTTTGCAAATAGAAACAGTTAATCAATGTAAGGCTGTTTAAATTAGTTTGAAATTGCATCGGGTCAATATGACCCAAAACATAACAGATGTACCTAAATTCTGAACATAATAGGAGGGTTAATCTTGACATCTGACTGTTTCCTGCCACCTGCAATAGTCACTTGACCACAGTACTTTACAAACAAGATTATTAATTAGTCATGTAACATACGCTTTTAACCAAAGAGTCTTACAGAGAACAAGAGGTGAACTATGCTTTATCAACAACTGCTGCTGCAGAGTCACTTACAATAGGACCTTGGTTTCTCATCTGGACGGGCTCTGCTGTTGATTTAAGTTGCTGTGAATCTCCAAATGCTATCTTTTGGAGGATTGTAGTGTTGTCTAGAGTAACCATCTCCACAGTGGTTGATTCTGGCATTGCTTTCACCATCCACTCTACTGCAGGGGCTGCAAAGGCTGTCCAGCAGGGATCATTTCAGCTTCAATGTGTGAAACATTAATGGTTTGGTCTACATGCAGGTATAAAGAGTCTCACTTTTTTATCATGCTATTTCGGCATTACCTTTTAAGCATTTTGGTTTTACATGTAGTAATCAGACATGATCTCTTCACTCCATCTAGTTAGAGATCATCTACCATCTGATCTATGTGGGGTGCATTTCAGTTTGGGAGTTGTTGACTCTAAATGCGGATATTGGTTATGCTTGCACTCATCTGACAATGCAATGAAAACTGTAGCCATTAAGAGCATATTTTAGTCAAAGCTTTGTGTGTAATTAACTTATAAAATAGACAGAAACCTAAAAATTTTATGTATCAGAGTTTCAGACTCATCTGAGCAGAGCAGTTTAGCCAGAACCTGTTAGCTCCTATTACAGCATGGCATATTCTCTCAGTGCTACAAATCAGGTACTTACTTGCTGGCTTTAATTATGAGATTCACAACACAGATTAGATGTTTTTTTTTTTACCAGTATGACCAGAATGACAGTACATGTAGGAAACTTTCCCTGAAACCCATGGTATAATTATATGTGAATGGAAAGATGTTTCATGATGTTTCTTCTGAGATGATATTCACAGAGGCATTAGGTCCGGGGTTTATTCTAGCAAATTACTTCAGGCATAAACTGAAGGAATAGATTTTAGTCACCATAGATAAGGATCAACTGAGAAGATCAAAATGTTTTTTAGTGAAGGCCTGTTCAAATGTGTGTACTCAAGTCCGAGACAGTTTGAATTACTCAGTTTACCATCAAAGGCACTATGTTATATAAATAGAAAACTATAGTCATCTTTAGTTTTCAAAGACTAGAGATTTGCCAATCTTTAAACTGTGTTGTCAATGTGGTTCTCCATGCATTGCAGTAGGAACCTAATATTGCTGGTTATTTTAAAATGGCCACCAAGCTTTTTGTTTGTTCTTTCTTCACTATCGTTTCTTTTTCACTACATTTTTATGCAATCTGTTGGTGTCCCTGGTCTTGACAATTGCAGTGTTTGTCTACAAAACTAGACAAATGTACTAATCTTATTCACGTTATTAATGAATTGAAATAATAAATACAGATGCTAATTTAAAAGTTTCTATTTGCAGCTAAGTAATTCCTGTTGCAATATTTAATATTTCTTTAAGAAAAAATGTTTAAACTCCTCATTAAATATTTCTTTGCAAGCAATTCTTTGCACATCAGTACGATGTGAAGAGGGATGTGCAATAAAAAAAGGTTAATTTGAACCATTCAGGCAAAAGTCTGTTCACTGGTCAATGCAAATACACCCTATTGCCCTGCTGTGAAATGAGACGGTCATTTCCCAGGCCATGTTCTGACTGTAGGTGGTGTCAAACAAACTCATTAAATGTTAATCACACAAGTTTTAGGTCACGTTTATTTTAAGGGACATTTTTAGTTTATTAACTGTTAACAAACATTGTAATTTTTTAGCTAAGGGTTATGGTTAGGGTTAGTGTTAGGGTTAGGGTTAATAAAAACCTGATTTAATTTGCTAACCATTACTACAGTAACAATCTGAACCGATTTCAAGCATATGATCGACTGGATATTGATCAACCATAGGGCTCTGGTGTTTAATTGATCATCCATAGGGCTCTGTTGTTTGATTGATCATCCTTAGGGCCCTGTTTGATTGATCATCCTTAGGGCTCTGTTGTTTGATTGATCATCCATAGGGCTCTGGTGTTTTGCAGTTATTTGCAGCCTATTATATATTATTAACTAACAGTTAACAGAAAATAAATAATGTACATCAGCATGTTTATTAGCTGTTTGTTAACAGTTAAAAAAAAAAAAAAAAAAAAAAAAAACAGCTCTTAAAATAAAGAGTGACCCAAAATTAAGATACTGTGCTAAAGACCCTCTGTGAGTCCTGCAGAGGAATTCAGTCAAAAAGACTACAGTTGAGGCATTCAATCAGAAAGATTGCAGATGAGGCCTGTTGTAAAGTTTTTGTTATTTTTAAATAATGTATAATGTTGCAGTAAAATAACATCATAATGCAAATTATCATCATTGTTTATTGTATGTTATGTAAAAAAAAGGTGAGTGTTTGTAATTATACTGTTGACTAGCCAGTAGTGTTTTTATTTTTATTTGTGGAACATGTTACACGTACTGCTGCCTTTATCCACAGACACAATTGTACTTTCTGAACCTAAACCTGTCTTCTCCAGATTGTTTTTTGTATTCCTCAGGATTAGACCTTGGAAATCATCCATACAGCACTTGGACTTTGTTTTTCCATTTGATATAAACAAGACCAACTACAATGCTACACATGCTGACTTGCAATGTATTGATGAGCGTCTAAGAAAAGCTGTTGCACTAATCTGCTGTGGCCTTGAACTGAGGGGAAGGAGTGGCACTGGAGAAGGAAACCGAGGGCCTTGGAACAAGTTGTTACTGTTACAAGAATCATGTGTCACTCCACCTCTTCAGAACAACTGACTCCACATAATCTGACATAAGATTCCATGTGAGAAACCAAATTATGTTTAGAGCTTTTGCTAGAAAATAATAATACAAAAACAGATCCTTGTTCTGTCTTACTGTGATTAAGGCAGATAGTTCTGATGACACTGGTTTGACTAAGGCAGTTATGTAGTATGGAATGTGGTTTGGATTTGCATACAGTGTTTAATGTACAGTAAATGTGTATGGTCTTATAGTCAAATCAAATTTATTCTCTGTTTTAAATAAAAATAACTTCAGAAAAGTACAGCATTTATTATTTTCTTCATTATAATATGATCCAACAAAATATTACAAGAAAAATGACCAACTTAACAAGTTCAATATCAATGATACTGTTCAAACAGAAGCATATATGTATATATCTCATCATCCTCCTCATCATCTTCAGCCTTTTTCAATCCACTGCTGGATGACGGCCCCCCCCCCAGCTTCTTCCACAAAAGCCTGTCAGCCGCGTCCGTCATCCATGTTGCTCTGTGTTGCTTAGTGTTTCCTAATTCCATCTTGCCATCTTCCTGGAGGTCTTCTTCTTGGTTGCTTTATATCTCTTGGGATCCAGTCTAGTATCTCCTTGGTCTGGCCCACTGCCATTTCAGTTTTCTCGCTCTTATAATAACATTGCATACTTTTGTTTACGCTCTTAGCCATTCCTTCCTTTTCCTGTCTCTTCTTGTTGTTCCCAGCATGCATCTTTCCATACTCCATTGAGTCATTTGTTATTTTTGAGTCAGTCTGCATTGAGGGTCCAGGTTTTGCATCTGTAAGTTAGCACTGGCAGCATGCATTGGTCAAAGACTTTCCTCTTTTAGGGTAGTTTCCCTTTCAGAAACATGCTTAATCTTCCAAAGGCACTCCAGCCCATTTTTACTCTTCTGTTGATTTCGCACATTTGGTTCTCCATTGCTGATACTGACTGTCTTAAGTGTATGTAGTTATGATTTTTTCAAGCTTGCTCGCATTGACTTCAATTCCCTGTGGAGTGGTATATTTTTTTGAACATGACTTGAGTTTTCTTCGGGTTCATTTTCAAATCTGCTTTGATGCTAGTCTTGTGTAGTTCTTGTAATTCTTCTGACATCCTCATATTTACAATGTGCCCAGAAGAATTAAAAAAAATACATTATTTTTAAACAGTAGCTACTGATAAAGAGTTTAAATTACAGGTAAACTATGTCGTCATAAAAGAACTGGAAGATAATGGAGAGAATTAAAGCTTTGTCTGGCTTAGGAAGGAGATTTGTGTGAGGTAGCAATTTGTACTGCACAGAACTTTACTGTCAAATATATCATTATCTATGCATTGTGTTAACAGCAAAAAAAAATACAGTACCTCCTTTTATCAATACTGTATGTGCAATATACGTAAATTCTGGTTCACTGTTTATAACAACATAAATATATTATCTTTTTCTGTGCTTGAGTTAAGAGCTGCCCAGGAGGGCTGTTTTTTTTTTTTTTAAATAAAACAATTGAAAAATTGTTTCTAAACACAGCCCAATGTGTTTATTCTTATAAGAAGAGTCTGTTTCAATGCATTTTCTAAAAGTATGTCAACAACTGGTTTCGTTAACAAACTTACTGGTCAGTTCCTACCCCTGGAAAACCCTACAACCTCAGTGCTACTTTGAAAATCAGTGAATGTCACCTTGATAACGTAAATGTCATAGTTGTATTCTGTGACTGCCCCCTCTAGTGGCTAACCAAGGGGCTGCAGAAAATAAATAGCAGTTCAAACCACTCAATTAATGAGCTGTAATGTTACCAGTCTGTGGCCACTTAATGAATATCAAAATAATTGCAATAAACTTTCAGCAGTAGATTGGAATTCATGCAACATCCTGTAAATAAAACCACATTTTGTGCGCATTTACTGGCTGTTATATCCTATATATGACTATACATCAGAAAGGTAGCTCCACTGACCCAACTCTCACAATTTCTGTTGGCCAAGATGTTTGTGCCACAATTATTGACATTGGCGGTCAGATTTCAAGCTTGGATTAGTTATGGTTCTGCTGCCTTTACTGAGGACAAGGGTCAAGAATTGAAGAAAAAAACATACATCTGCCAGGTATTAACTCCTCCTTAAAATTGTGGCTTTTGGGTCATATAATGGCAGGAGTATTTTTATACAAATTCTCATTAGTTCACAAAAAAGAGAACACTGTAAGTTAAAGAATGTTCATAATGAATTTTAAAAAGTAACAAATACACATGTTCTTATTTTAAAAACAAAAATAAACTGATGCATAAGGGCGAACCATAAGTCTGAAAGACAAATCATGTGTTTTCTGTATAGTACAATATTGCAACTGAAACATTACACGCACTGAAAGTTGAAAGGAAAACATTTAATTGATAGATGAAAAAAATATGGCTGTTTTTTTGGCCCAGGCTGTAGACACATGGCTAAGACATATAAACTGTCAGGTATAATATGCTATTTAAAGCAAGGTTATTAGTAATTACAATAAATACATTCTTGCTTGAATGTTTTTGGGCTGTGAAATCAGTCTGGATCTCAAAATTGTTCTGACCTACCTCATACTTCCTCAAAGGCAGGGTTGACGCACAGTTACATGGAAGAAGAACAAAGGCAACATCTATATAAGGGTCCTGCCATGTCTAAATTGTGTGTGGCTGTAGTGACTCCTCCACATGATCCACAAACTGATTAGGATTATCATTTATGCACTATGTACTGCTAACCAGAAGAGTGAAGCCAAATGAAGGTCTCATCATGTTACAGTTCACTGTGAATCCTTTATACAAAAACAGAGTTGAGTTACACAGTTTAAACAATACGGCTACTTCAGAGAGATCTTAGACTGAATCTTACACAATGAAGTCTGTGCACTTTCAATAGGCAGATACATTTGCTAGTACCTGTGTGTGTCTACTGTGAGCGATAAGTGCCAAGGGAGATGCCTCAATTAAATGTTGTCTCCTTATATTTGAGGTAATAGCAAGAGGTTCACTGTGCTATTATTATCAATGAAGCATCTTTTAATAATACTATGAAAATGTTAATAATAATAATAATAATAATAATAATAATAATAATAATGGTGTTCACCCCAATTCACCACATGCCTTGATATTGAATGCTTGATTCAAAATGGGGTTGAGGAAAGGCACTATTAGTTTCTACATTTAAAACAGTGACTGTTTAGTGACTTACTGGCCTTATGATTTTTGTCTAATTAGGACTAAAGCCAAGAACAATACAATTTAAACATCACCATATGGCCTAGCTCAATACATTTTGAAAACAATTCAGGCTGAAATTGGAGTCAGGTCATATTTGTTTTACAATCTAGGTGTATGGCTGTGCTTGGATAGTTTCCTAACTAAATACCACTAGGTATGTTGAGAGACTGTCGACTGTCAAAGAGAAAGAAGACTGGGGGTCCTTCACCAGGAAAAAAAAAAACCAGTTAAACAGCAGTTATTCTGGCAGGAATTATTTCAAGGACTATGATATGATTCTCAAAGCCATATTTTAATGGGTGGCTATTTAGCCTGATAATCTTTTACATTTAAATGCCTTTCAATATGACTTGCAAATGTAATGAACGTAGCAAAAAGGATGCGATCATAAAGAGAAGCTTGCTTGATGGCTTCTTTGTTCCTACTGTACTTCCATATTGGGGCTTGAAGGACTGTGTGGAGCTTGAGGTCTTACAGGAGCGAGAGTTTGCTGTTTGGATAAGGTTGTGCTTGTGGAGAGCTGCTGGATAATAAAAGGCACACTCCCATGTTTCAGCAATGGGAAGGAATCCAAGGCTACACAACAATCCCCTACTTGTTTAAGTCTCAACATTTATTGATTAAACTGCATGCAACGCATACAACTCATATAACATAATGAGTCTTAACATGCGGAACACCTATAGTAAAGTGGCTAAGCATAGAGATGCTAGTAAAAAAAAATTAAAATATAAGCAGAAGGTGTAGAGGTTCATTAAAACCCTAACTCCAGCATATTAACTACATTAGGACTTGAAAAACACTTCCATAGATATATGTGTAGGTGTTCCTAAGGATTTTTTATTTATTTTTCAATAAATAAATAAAACAAGGAAATTAGAGTTGCTCTTGCAACATTTTGACAGTAATAAAAATGCATTATTAAATAAGTTATTTATGATGATTTAATCTTTAATAGTGTTGAATTAGAAGTTTGTACAGTTATGCACCAACCCGTAAATTACTGTACCGTCTATAAGTCAATGGCTATTACAGCATCCATGTTACTTGTGAACAGCTAGTGAGGCACTTAAGCCATTTTCTTTTTCTATTAGAAGCGTGTTCCCTTTTTTTCATGTCACAGGAATAAGTGGAATGCAAATATTTTACCCTCATGGAAGTTACAGAGGGTTAGGGTTTCAGATGGGGATCTAACCTGTGAATGGAGGTCTCGGCACATTCTGACAAACTGTGTGCGAGTCGGGAGATCAGGTTTAATCCAGATTTCATTTGTCAAGGTCACAGCCAAGAGGTATTCTGAAAGGTCAAAGGTGCCTCTTCAGTTGCTTGAATTGGTAAAAACATGCCCTTCCCTCAAGATATTGTGACAGTTCCAAACGTTGGTCTTTCTGGCATTTTTAAACAGTATATACAGGTATTTGTTATTGGTGCCTATTCATAGAACTATTTGTATTGTGAGGGCTTTTAAACCAATGAGAATGTTAGATTTGATATTCTATATTAAACAAAGTCCAAAACCAGTACAATTTTGCTAGGAATAAAATATGGCATCTCCATAAAGCTGCTTTAAAGATGTCCCAAATAATGAAAACTGTGATTAAGATAACAGCAATTATGTTGCCCTAAAAGTTGTTAAAGATTCACGTAAATAATCTTGTTATTTGTTTTTCTTTTTATATGCTTCTCACAGGGCAAGTGGTGTGGAGAAAGGATTGGAGCACAATTTTATTTATAATCCCTGCAGGGCTCGGAAAAGAATACACAGTTTAAAGAAAACACTTTAACTACAAAATTGCCTAGCACAGGCATTTATACAGCATTATAAAACAGCTTGAAAAAATCCAGTGAACTGATTGGTTAATATTTTAGTATGAAAGCACTGTACTGAACTTCTTTAACCTGGTCAATAGCCTGACATGAGGGTTATATTTGAAATAGTTTATAACCAAAACAAAACATTTGTCTACCTAAATCAATCTGAAGATCTAGCCAAACTTTCATAACAAGCCTCGCTGTGGTATCGGGTGACTTTAATTTTAACAGGTCTGCCTCAGGTTCTAGAGTGAGAAGTCTTTGCCTGCTTTGCTATATTTTCTTACGAATGCAGTGAAAACGTGATTTATAGTGTTAAACATGAGGTTGGTTATGTTAGTATGTTTATTATAAAAAGGAATTGAATACATTTCAAATGCTAATTAATTTCCTTGGATTTTATTTGAAAAAAATGTGATCTGGTTGCCTTTGAGTGCCCTGGTCTTTAGATGGGTTTGCCTCTTGTCTTACCACACTTGAGGCATCTGTATATTACAATACAAACACAAAGCCAGTCGTGTGTTACTGCTTATTTATACCAGAGCTTCATCTGGGACACATCCCATTGTTCCTTACTAACTAACTGACTCCTTTCCTGGCTGATATCATTTCATTATTTAATCATTAATCAGTTGATTGATGAGTTCAAATAAAAGTTCAATTAAAAACCACATAGCCCAGCCTTTTCCCACAGGTGTAATTTAAACAATTGTTGTTAACATGGCTGTAATTAGTTATTATCATCTATTCAGAGACCCTGATTAGAACTAATCTTGGACCATCTTACCAAAATTAGCATTAGGTAGTCCAAGACTAGTGCTCATCAAGGTCTGAAACCAGACGGAAATGTACTACCTAATGACATTCAGGGATTCAATCACTGGGTGCACTGCTTGAAAGGTACAGTTAGCATCCTTAAAATTATGCATAAGGTAGGTAGTGACTGAGGAGTAAATTATTCAACAATAAGACCTTTTTGCTTGAAAAAGAACTTTTAAATCTAAGCTTAAAAAAACAATAAGATCTTGCCAGCCCAGATGTGGTCCATGTGCTGCACCCATGATGGTATATGGTACTGTGGATTTATAGCAATAAAGAAAACAACAGCCTAAAGCTTAAAGGTATGAGTCTGATCCTTTGGTGATGTTCAGTTTGTGTAGATCCTGCTGGAGCTCTTTTCAGTGAATGCATCGAATTCCAGCCTCCAGAGACCAATGAGCTGTCCATTTGCTGAACAGACAGACACGACTTTGTATTTCTCCAAACTTGCTCAATCAAGCGTCTTCCTTTATTGTTGTGTTTTCGGTTTGAATTACAGCAGTTGAGGTTCATTGAATCAGCCCACGGTAGTATCAGTGTCATCACCCTCACCCTGGCCCTCATGCCGCTGCTCTCAGCCCTATGAGTCAAGACTATGTTATGTAACGTGCAACCTAACAGAGTTTTGGCATGCTTTGCACAAACTATTTATAAATATGTAATCATAATAAAGCTATCTAAAGGTTTACTCAAATGAATCTTTAGTAGAAAGCTTACATACCAATGAGAGTTGTTACTGTAGCTCATGTAACATAGCTGGAACCAATTCTAACCAGAAGACCTATTAGGGAGAAGGGGGTCCAGCATGATGCACAATATTAAAACTTCTGTTTCTGAACTAAATTATTTATTTTCATATTGCTGTCAAACAATTCTCTTTCCATATGTGTGTGTGTGTGTGTGTGTGTGTGTGTGTGTGTGTATATATATATATATATATATATATATATATATATATATATATATATATATATATATATACATATATGATATACATTAGGTTAAAAAAGCAGCATTTCTTTTAATCTTCATTTCATTTCATCCAGAAAAATAAAATAAAAACCAATAAGAAAAAAGTCACATGTTACCCCATGTGTTGTTGTGTTGGTTTCAGAAAGTGACAGAGACTAATGTCATACAGTTTAACAATGAACTGAATTGAACAATAAGAAAGGCTAATAAAAGGAAAATTTGATGTAATTAACTTTAGCGGTAACTGGCTTTAAGTGGACAGCCCCGAACACTGACCACACCTCAGCACTTTTACACTGAGGGTAATGACAGGACGGTGTCAGAGTGCTATGGCTGATACAGCAGTTTTTGGATGATAAAGATGTAACCCTTTGACATTTATTTATTTATTTATTCTATTTTTAAATGTTGACCAGGGAACTCATTTAAACTGTAACAGCCTATTTACAAACGGATCCAAGAGGGAAAACTGAGGGAGATATTGGCTTGATACACAACTTTTAGCCAAGTTACATCCGGACTATCATACAAGAAACATGTACCCTTTTTCACTGGGGCTCAAATCTCTCACTTAGACCACTGCATGCCAAATGTGTTGGTAACCTTGACCTCTTATATAATATGGCTGCCATATTGAAGTAATGTCACTTTTTAGGTTTCTGCTGTATAGATAAAGTGCTCTTTAAGATATTTTCTTAATGTTCTTAATGGTACACAGTTCTATTGTTAAGTTGTACAGCCAGTTTCATGTTTACCCACTATTCAATTAAAAATGTCCTGCCCTTCACATTATGCCCCAGAAATTTATTTTTATTTGTATTTCCAGAGGCTGTTATGAGCAATGTTGACTAGCAGGAAAAAATTACCCTTCAACAAACCAAATTGTCTGTAATGAAATTGCTTGCATTTCAAAGCTTCGGTCAGCAATTTAACATGGCAGAATGACCATTTTCTGTTCTTTTGTATTCTAGAAATAATAACAGATGATGGCCATTATTTAACGATACAGTAGTTTAAAAAATGTCAGTAAGTTTATAATGCCTCTGTTATGATGTTATTACTCTAATATAATACACTATAATACTCTTTTGCTTACATAGATCAAACTTTATCCATTATACACTGCATTTATGCCAGAATATCGATCTTTACTGGTTTGCGGTTATTAGAAAAAAAAATACTCCCATACCTCTCAAAACAAACCCACACCTGCAAGCTCAATATTTTATAGATCTCTGCAACTTGAGAGGCCATTCATACAAGTGAAGGTAGCTCTAATTGTATGGGTGCACAATGTTAAAGAGAGGCATGGTGAACAACTGACACTTACTGATTAAGAAGTCATGTTATCCACTCGGCTCAGTTTCGGTGAAACGTGTACAAATGGAAGATGTCCCTCAGGGTCCCCCAACTGTTGACCCGACCCTCTGACATCATATGTGGGAATAATTACATGCATGATATTCTGTTACAAACAATAGTCATGAGGAACAGTCAGACATAATGCATGTCAAAAGTCAAAGCTTGTGATGACACAGCTGTTCATAATGAAAAGTCAGCACCCTGCATTTGAATTTTAACATTATTTCTTGCTGTGATGGAAAGGATGACCATCTACTCTGTAACTGTTTTCCGGTACATTCTACATGAAGTAATCTCCTCAAAGTCATTTAAACTGTGGTGACCCATTAGTTAATTGGTAGTTAAGGTCCAGTAAATCATATATATTTTCAAAGTGTTCACTCCAGTCTTCAGAACTATTATATTACTCAGTTGCTTGATTTTAAATTTGTAAAATGAAAGGGCCATTTTTCTCCTCTTAATTAATAGGAGTATTGAAAATATATTATAAATACACTGCAATGTACAAGGCCATTCAGTATTTGAACCATCTTTTCCTGAAAAGAAAAAAAAAATACAAGAAATAAACAGCTTGAGAACACCTCAGAGCCCCTGAAGTACAATCATGAAACTAATGTGGGTGTTTTTTATCTTTGAAAAAACTTGACACAGTAAATGGCTTCCTGTTTTGCTAGTATGTGAAGTGAAGTGTCACACTCATATCAATGTTACATCCATTAAAAAAAATAAATACTGTATTTTCACTTCTCTTTCATTTGTTTGCCCCTTTAATAATGTAGACCCAACACAGACTTTTTTTGCACACTTTTAATAAAAAATAATCAAAAACAAAACAAAAGCCTCGCTCCTTTCAGGAGCCCTGACTAAACATTGGAACACCCTCTCTAGCCAGGGACAGCTAAACTGTTTGCCCGATACAAAAACAAAACACACAGTTTTACACAATACACAACATAATTTGTACACACAGTACTCACACTATTCAATGACTGCTTCGCCAGCAGGGCACAAACCTGCCTGCTTGCTTCTACTCAGCAGCCCCAAATTAATCAGCTGTGGGATTTATATTCCCCTCAAAAACAGGTATAGGCAGCTGGTTCTGATTTACAATAATCGCCAACTGCCAAAACAATTTACAATTAACAAATTAACAAAATAATTAACACACGTTTGCACATGTGTTTGGCAGGGAGGATTTTAACCCCCTCCCTGCTCTGCTACACATCATCCTCTTACGTGCACAGCATGTACCAGCCATTCCACGACCACCTCCCTCCACCCTTAAAGGATCACCTGCCCTCAAGTCCCATCTCTTATTTTTGCCCTCTTCCATGGGAGAACTTGAGGGTGGGTCGGTCCATCTGGCACTTCCAGGCCAGGACCGAGAACAGGCGAAGAGGGACCCAGACAGCTTGACCTGGGCAACCAACGCATAGGCCAGTGACAGGGTGGCAGCGACAGCCAGAGGTGTGAGCCTCGGGACCATCGATATCAGGACACCAAGGGGGAACACAACGGGAGGAAGGGGGAACACCAGTGACATCTCACCCCCACATCGTGATGTCTGGGTTTCCTGGGGGAATGGAGAAAGCGACCAGGCAAGCAACTGTGCCTCACGGTGCCTGGGCACTAGGTCAAGCAGAGAGGGGTCAGGGAATTCTGGCAGGGGATTCACAAGCGACCACGCCCCACAGTGCCGGGCTGACTTGTAGGGGTGAAGGTTGGGTCTGATGTGGAGGTACCCTCTACTCCTCCTCTCCCTTGTCTGTTGCTTGTCCCTCTTGCTCTGGAGACAGCGAGACTTCTCCCTCTTGCGCTGGAGACAGCGGGGCTTCTCCCTCTGGTGCTGGAGACAGCAGGCCTTGTCCCTCTTGTGCTGGAGACAGCAGGGTTTCACCCTCTTGCTCTGGAGAGAACAGGGCTTCACCTCCCACTTCTGGAGCAGTAGCTCCAGCTCTATTGGCTCCGGTTCTGGCAGGCCACTCTCCTGCCTCCATCTCCTGTTCATTTCTAGCTGCTCTTTCGTATTTTTTTAAATCATTTTTTTCATCTGGGTCTATAGTGGCACCCACACATGCTGCATTTGGCTCTGCTACAACGTTGCATATCCGACCGTCACATAATTGCCCTGATCAATTAACCACCTTGCTAAATAAATAGTTAAATAAATAAATATTAAAATGAGGCTACGAAAGTAATGGTATTGGCAACAAGTGCAGCGTATGCGATGGAAACAGAAAGAAAGCGTTATAGCAATCAGCCTTTTGATGTGTTCCCCTTAAGAGAGCTGTGTGTAGCAGTGATGTTTCAATACACCAGTTAAGAAAGCTTTGTGTTTTACTCTTTTTTGTGCAGTGCCAATGTGTTTATATGATGGAGCGCACGGTTACAGATATTGGCAGTGTATTGTTGTAGCTTTTAAAGTAAGCTTCATAAATGCAATGCTTACTGGCCGTTTTTTTAAAATAGCCGATGCAATATTCAGACAGAGCTGCTTAACAGTTATTGGCAAAATCAAGAAACAGCACAAAGTACCATGACTGAGATATGAAGAAAGTAGAACCAGGGAGGCAGGGACTTACAGAGTTAAGAAAGAACATCAGTTGCAGGTTACTGTACATTTACCGTTTGTTTTTTATTTTTTATTTTTTTCAAAAGCTTTGCGTGAGGATGGCTTATAGTAAACCGCATAGCAACACTGTGTATTGTAGCCTAATTAATCTTGTTTACGTTTGCTTATGTATTGTGCCCTGGGGAAGGCAGCAGCAGGGCTGGTAGGTGACATAATCGCATAGGAAGACATAAGCCTGATATACGCTCCTTGCAAAGGAGCCGGCTCTTTCATGCAGTGGTATCGGTGCTATGCCTCAGTGCGAGAGGTCCCGGGTTCGCGCTTGCCTCGCCCTGTGTGAGGTGGCTACCTGCGTTAACTGAGATCGCTACACTTAGTTTTAAAGCAAAGAATTTCCCAGTGTTTGAGTGATGTTTTTGTTCACTACCTATTATTTATGTGTAAATGCTTTTTCTATAGATGTTCGCAAATCTGACTTTTTCATCCGCCTATACCCCAGTCCAGAGGGGGTCAGATATGCAACGTTGTGCAAAAGTGTTAGACAGATTCAGGAGTTAAAAGGTATATCGATGTTGTGAACATCAGCAGTTTACTCCGGGCCTCCACTGGTGTTTACTGCTGTTGTGGCTGCTTTGACTGTTGTTGATGCTGCTTGGTTTGGGGGGGAGGGGGAGAGCCAGGTTTGTAGTTTAGTGGTCTTTGGTTCGTGTTGATCAGGGTCTTCAAGAACTTGTGATCACGGCAACTCGGGGTGAACTGTGCATGGGCAGCTGGTGTGAGGTGTTATGGTGGCTATTCCATCACATTTACCCAGTGGTTCTCAACAGGGGAAGCGCGCCCCCTAGAGGGGGAACGAAGCAATCCAAAGGGGGGCACGCGAAGCATCAAATAAAAAAGGAAAACGTTTTTTATATATATATATATATATATATATAAAAATCTTCTTGCTGGTGACCAAAGCTTCATTGTAGAAACTTTAGTTAAATAAAAGAATAATTTGGGCAGTATATAATATAATAAAATTATCTTATTAATACAGTGCTAACCCCTTATAACGCGACCTGTTATAGCGTGGATCAGCAATGACAAAAATGCAATTTGACTTTGAAAACGATGGTTGTGAACAACTTCAGATATACAGTACAAAGCCTGTCAGTCAGACAGCAAAAACGAAAATTGTCGTTTTCTCTGTTAAAAACGAAAATCAATGCGGTGTGGACAGAGTACAAGAAAAGTCATGAAACTCAACAGCAGTTTCAAACGATATAAATGTTTTAAATGTACAACGTTTTAAAGGACGTAAGAAAACTAACGCTTCGAAAAACATTGACTAAGTGCTCTGGAAACCACAAATTGACCAAGGGCTGCTCTAGGAAAAAAAAATGCTGCGCTAAAGAGTGAGACAAGCTGCTGTGTGAATGTGCTGCTGTGTGAGTGTGCTGCTGTGAGACTGTGCTGCTGTGTGAGTGTGCTGCTGTGAGAGTGTGCTGCTGTGTGAGTGTGCTGCTGTGAGTGTGCTGCTGTGAGAGTGTGCTGCTGTGTGAGTGTGCTGCTGTGAGAGTGTGCTGCTGTGTGAGTGTGCTGCTGTGAGAGTGTGCTGCTGTGTGAGTGTGCTGCTGTGAGAGTGTGCTGCTGTGTGAGTGTGCTGCTGTGAGACTGTGCTGCTGTGTGAGTGTGCTGCTGTGTGAGTGTGCTGCTGTGAGAGTGTGCTGCTGTGTGAGTGTGCTGCTGTGAGAGTGTGCTGCTGTGAGAGTGTGCTGCTGTGAGAGTGTGCTGCTGTGAGAGTGTGCTGCTGTGCTGCTGTGTGTGCTGCTGTGAGACTGTGCTGCTGTGTGAGTGTGCTGCTGTGAGACTGTGCTGCTGTCAGAGTGTGCTGCTGTCAGAGTGTGCTGCTGTGTGAGTGTGCTGCTGTGTGAGTGTGCTGCTGTGTGAGTGTGCTGCTGTGTGAGTGTGCTGCTGTGTGACTGTGCTGCTGTGCGAGTGTGCTGCTGTGTGAGTGTGCTGCTGTGAGACTGTGCTGCTGTGAGACTGTGCTGGTTGTGTGAGTGTGCTGCTGTGAGAGTGTGCTGCTGTGTGAATGTGCTGTTGTGAGAGTGTGGCCCAGGCTAACGGGCTGGGAATAATTGTCTCAATAAACCGTGGATTCGAGTATCTGCAAATTGTGTGTGTCTTCTTCCTTCATTTTCCACCATACACTACAATATTAATTTGGCTTCTGGGCATTGTAAATCATTTCGGGACCAAAAATGCCAATATTCATTATAAGACGAAACACAAATAATGCGGTCTCCCACTTATGGATCCTGAAAACATTTTTTACAAAAAATGTCAAAAGGATCAGGTTAAGCCACATAGAACTTGAACTGGATGGCCAGAATGTGGCCTAAAATGTGAAACAAGCAGTCATATCCAACTAAAATAAATACTAAACTTTCAACCAACAAAGGAATGCTCAATTTAATTTTTTTCAGGTTTATTTTGGCTTGATGGACAGTCATTATATGGAATTTGATATCACTCAGATTTCTGTTTGAAATGTAGAGACAATAATTCAAAAAGCTCTTAGCATTTTTCTTTGGTGGCATGTTTGATAAGAGTCAGTTTCACTCCGAGTGGTTGAATAGAAAACCCCACAAATGACCTTCCCGCACTGCCCAAGAAACCAATACACGGCTTTGTTAACTTGCCTGGATGATGGACTACATATTCGTCACCGCACTTATGGGGTATCCAAAAAACAAAACAGAATCAGAGGATTTTTCCTTGTAAAGTGATTAACTAAATTATCAGGGACTGATTTGTTATCTCAGTTTCAGGGATGTAAATATTGCTATCAAGGATTTTTTTTAGCTTAATAAGCCACCAGTTCATTGGCAGGGGCATAAGACTGCAGTGTCGCCTCAAGCCAGCGCAGATTTTCAATAGAGAAATGGGATCTAGGTGTGTCATAAAGTAAATATGTAAAATTGGATCATTACATAGAAAGGCATCTTAAGCTGATGGGATTTGATAACTGTGGCCAGGGGCTAAGGAGACAAGAAGGGCTAGATTGTGACACACACATATCCCAGTTGGCTAATTTTGATACCCTCGACTGGTCTTTTATCAGATTTTAGGCATTTGTAAGAGATCACAGTGCATGGGCCCCCTTCTATTGTAAGTGAAAAAAAAGCTTTGAATATTTGAATTAAAACAATGTTTTCTAACGTCAAGATGAAGACGATCGAATGACAGTCCTCTTCATGCTCTGTTTAAAAGCTTGGACAATATAAAGCTACTCACACCGATTCTAGAGGCGCTATTGAATTTGTTTCTGTTTGAAGTGAAAGCTGCCGGTTTGTTGAAAAGCTACTACAAGGGACTTAAGGTACTTAATGTTTCCTCATCTCCACATACAGCATGAAGTACCTGACTGGTGTATACAGTTACTGTACAGGGTGTGGCAAGCTGTATATGTATAGAAAAATCCAGCCCACTATTATCTCAAGCATTTAAAAATGTAATCACAGTACATTTACTTATTTGCACAGCTGATATTCAGCATGCTGTTCAGTACAAGCACATGCCGCCTGCAGTTTATAAATCTCACAAGCCAATTTTAAATGCTTGCGTTTTGTTTATAATATACAGAAATGTAACGTATTATAGCACATTTTAAAGGGCATTTATTTGTTTCACAAAATTATAATTACGGTATACCCATTATGCAATATATTTGTAGTATTTCTTAAATGTATCCCACATATTTTTGTGGAGTTTTTACATACACTAATCATGTTATCTATGTGCATATCATGCATTTGAAATACTGTTCATGCTGAACATTTCTAATATCGAGACTGGTTATTATATATTTATTTATTTATTTATTTATTATCAGACGCCCTTATCCAGGGCCATTTACAACTGTTACAAAATATCACAAAACAAAGTATGGCATGACAAAATATCACATTACAAGTTATCACATTATAAAATATCACATTACAGAATATCATAATACAGACAAGCGCTGTTATAAAAGTACGATAAGTTCACATTTAAGTAAGAGCAAAATAAAGACTACAGTAAACAGATGTTATAAACTGTAACAGTTACATATCATTCTGTCTCGTTAAAACGTCTGACAAATGTATAGATCTCACGCATCACCCCATTTGTTAATAATGACACGTCAAATTTTGCACAAAACTAATGCCGTTTCTCCTTATCACTGTTTGGCGCCTTCTAACGCTCACAGCTGCAGAACTTGCTGTAGTTGTCTCAGAGGGAGGGAGGAGCTTCGACTGGACGCCATAAAAACCTGAATCACGTCACTTAACCCAAGTATCTTACAAAACCACACATCATATGGTAATCATTCAAAGAGTTGTGTCTTCCGGACACATTACACAAACCAATGATATAGCAAATACCACCCAAAAATAGTAAAACTATTTTTTTTTTAATGTTGTGACCGTCGGAATAATGTGAAAACTGATATTCATAAAGATTAAAATCTATGAAGTTTATTTTAATGCCGTTTGTGTGTGTAGTATAATGATGTCGGCGTGTGTGTGTTTTTTTTAAATAAGTAACCCGCAAACGAAATTGAGTGCGCGCCACAGACACGGCGACAAGTCTGGAAATGCCATTGCCGCTTGTCTTAAAAACAAACTGTTATACAATAACATCCACTTGGGAAGAATGCTTTTTGTGCTGAATGCAATCCAGGTTTCTTTCAGTGCTTTTACATGAGCATATGAATTCAGATATTTTTCGGAAAATTAATTCCAATATCAAAAGTCATGTAAACACAGTTTTTGGAAAATGTACAGGAATATTCCGAAAGTCCGTTTTCGAAAAACAGCACCTAGACATTTCTGCATAAATTCCAAAAACTAACAAAATGTATATCATGTAAAAACACTTCAGAAAATTATTGAAATCGCATACTGCGCATGTGCACACTTTGACCGTTTTCTCCTGCACGTGGTTTTAGAAAACAATAAATAATAATAATCTGCAGTCAGTCTGCATGCATTTATTTGTCTAGTTAGGGATAAAATAATACATTTGTTAAACTCTGTATGTATTTGTTAATAGCCCATACTGAAGCAGCAAATGTTTTCCAGCTTTAAAATGATGAGATGATTTAAAATAATGTCTGCAAAAAAAAAAAAAAAACTGGTAGTATAGAACAGGATAGGCTGTTGAAAAAGCTGATTGCACATTGTGGGGAATCTGAATAGAGGTATAGGGTAGTAATCATTGAATTTAAGACCTGACACTTCGATAAAGCACTTGAGTTATTGGATTGGTCTTCCTTCTGTCGCAGAAATGTCCGGTTTTCAAATCATACTTGGGCTACTACAGTACTTTGCATGCAAAAATGTCCTGCTTTTTCCGAAAACTTCAGTCCACGTTCAGAATTCTAATTAGATTTTCTATCGTTAATCATGTAAACACAGAAAAGTGACGATTTAAGAAAATCCGTTTTCTGAAAACATTAGTTTTTTGGAAAACGCTTTGTCATGTAAACGTACTGATTGTCTCATACGATAGGTAGTGACTTTAAAGCTATGTAAACGCAAAACTACTGAAACATATGTAAATATTATAAGACAGATGTGTAGTGGATAAAATCTTATCTTAATATATGTTTTTCGATTGGTGATTGCTGAGATTTCAAAACTGCTGCAGCACACACAGTCCTTCCCATAGGTGGTGAACACGCTCACGCTCTGTTCACCCATGCTAATAAAATAATACCACGTGGTAGTTTTTTTAAATTATTATTAGTGGATTATTAGTGCTGGAAAATATATATATATATATATATCTATTTATATATATATAATATCTATCTATATCTATTATATATATATATATATTATACACACAAACTTATATACATTTGTTATGTATGTGAACACAAGAATATAGGGTTCATATTCCTCAGAAATAACAGTTGACATTAAAATCTGCAGCAATTGTAATTGGTAATTGCAGAAGATGGCTCTCAAAGCTGGACGTCCTTTCGAATTTGTTCCATTCGTGTTTGTCTAGAATCTTGTGAAAAAAAAAAAAAAAAAAAACTTTAAATTTTATTTTCTGCAGCGTTCCTATCTTTGCACCTTATTTTTATATTTTTACCCCAAGAAAATGTTGCTGAAAGCATCGAAAATGCTTTAATTAATAGATAATATAGTGCATGCACATGCATAGATGTTAATCGGTGAAAATAGTAAATAATGCAAATTATTTAATCACAAATGCTGTAAAGTATTTGTTTTCCTGGAAATGTTTGCCTTAAATTAAAAATTTCAATTTTCAGCTATCTTTTTAGTTCAGTTTATAGTGTAAAATTGTTAGAAAAAGCTAAATCATCTTGCAATGCTTGTAACCTTTTAATATAGTGTTTTCCAATTATATAGTATAGTATTATAAAAGTTTAAAATTTATCATATATATATATATAATATATATATATAATTATCTATATATATATATATATATATTATATATATAGTAGCACACAAGGCACAGGGGAAGGCAGCAGCAGGGCTGGTAGGTGACTTACTTACACACGAAGACATAAGCCCGATAGACGCTCCTTGCAAAGTAGTGGCGTTGACATCGATTATCGTACAAATTCTAACGAAAAAACTTCCCTCACAGTAACAGTTTAAAGGAAGAATAAGTCCTATTTTTATAGAGCATGGTATAGGTTGCAGAAAGTGCATTGCTTTAGAACGAAAAGGAACAAAAAAAAAAAACAACCTCTGAAACAGTGGCACGTGACAACGTAGTAACGTTAGATATTATTCGTTTCGTTCAAGACAGACGGCTACAGTTGGGACTGATTTAAAACAAAATAACAAAGCAGGTTACTCTTGATCTCTGCATCATCATCCTGTATTTGTTCAGACGCATATTCTCTGTAACTTTTAGAAGCAACACAGATTACGTTCTTGACAGTAAATTAATATATACAAGACACGTTTTTAATTTCACAGAATATTCGATTTGATAAAATATTATTAAATATTTTTGTTATAGTGGGGTCCCAATCGATAAATAATTCGATTACTATAATTATTGTTACAAGCCTATATATATATATATATATATATATATATATATATATATATATATATATATATATATATATATATATATATATATAATACAGTATTATATATCTTATTTAATACAATACAATTAATATAATTAATTTTGTATTACATTTAGGTTAACAGCAATGTTAATACAAAGAGAGTTGCAGAAGGAGGCAGGGAATGACATTGCGGAAGTGGAAATGGCAGACTCTGCTGGTACTGATATTGAAAGATAATACACTCGGTTTCTACGTGCAGCTATTAAAGAAACAGGTAGAACTGTAAGTTTGATGAAAAAGGCGCTAGCAAAACTCTAAGTGACTCTTAAGTGATTGTTGGTTTTGAATATGGCAGAACAAAACCCAACAGAACTGTGGCTGTGTTAGTATCGTTGTTTTGATTAAAGACAGATCATTTGATCATGTTTAAGTGACTGGTGTTTCATTTTCTTATTTCTTCCAGGATCTTTATCCCAACAGCTTGGATTATCTGTCATCTCCACACCATTATGCATCTTAATTTAATTTGCTGTACTGTAAGGCCCCAGTTAGTAGTTTCCTTCCATAATGAATATTCGACACAAGCCATTAATTTTTTTATTTTTTCTTGACAGATTCTAATAAATATGTATCAGTTGTTGTCAGTGTTTACATACCTCAGTGTATGGACAGTTCCATACACTGGGATATGTAAACTTTTGACAAAAACTGTATTTATTTATCTATTTACACTATGTGAGTCAGACACCTATTAGGATCAGAATTAGAGGTTTGTCAAACAAAGCCATGCGAGTTCACAAGCAAAGGTTAGGCTTGAACTTTGTGGTGAGCCTCGAAGAAGAGAAAAAGACTCTCAAGCCATGAACTTGAGCACACATTTCACAGAGCTTGATGAGGATACCATAAGTGCTCTTAAAGGTATGTGATTGTCATGGCCGTCAACATTTTTGTAAGAGCGATTGTTGTTATTTTAATTTACAGCTGTAGCAGGGTTCATTTTTTGATACCTGTGATCTCAAAAGTGAGCTTTTAAATAATTCTGTGATGGGTAAAGAGCAACTTTTTCTTTTTGGAAAAGCTTTTTTTTGCTGATGTGTAAGGTTTTTGCCATCCTACAATACTGAGCTGCACAATCAAATTTATAGTTACAGTTTAGTCTGCTATCTCTCTCTAGTGAATATACAGAAACAAAAACCACCTTTAAAGAAAATAAAAAGTTTGGTGAAAATATATACGATTGAACAAAACTACAAAAATGATTTCACAGAGAGGCTTTGTTTCATAAGTTATCTATACTCTTGTAAGCAAGTAACATACACGCAGACTTAATAAATAATTGCATGATTGCATTAAAAGGGTCACTATTTAATTGCAATAGCCAAAATGCTGTAGACAATAACTAGTCATGGGTGGTCAATTCTTGAGAACATAACAGCTAACAGTGTAGTTTTGGAACAGCAGTACTTACTCACAAAGCTGTGGCAATTAAGCAATGATATAAGTCTCATATGCATATTATTACTGCCCATTTGTTACTGATTTACAAGTGGTTTAGAAAGAAAGGTCAGTCTGAGACTGGATCCAGATTGAAAAAAAGAAGGCAGTATTCCAAGAGGACTAATATATATATGTGTGTGTGTGTGTGTGTGTGTGTCTGTGTCTGTGTCTGTGTGTCTGTGTGTAAACATGTTGTTCCCCAGAGTTATGTGGCCTGGTGAAGTGCTTAAAGGATGTGCTATCCAGAATCCATAAATCAGAGAAGACTGCTGTATTGCCTGCAGTCTGGAGCTCTTCTGGAACACCTGGATCCTCTCACACATCCTCATAATGACACAACCCAACAGCCTCCTGATAAAGACAAGGTCAAGTAAGAAACTGTTATAATGTTTAACATTAACTATTGGGAAGGAGAACTGTTTAGCATTAATGCGCGACATCTAGTTCGTCAAATTGTTTGATTTACATAATAAAATAATGAAAGAATAAAAAAAAAAACCACAGTACTCTAATGTCAAAGCTATAGTTATCTATATATTTTTTTTTAATTCTCTATTTTAACCAAATATTACAGGTACATATTCAGCTGCCTTTCAGAGAAAGCCCAACACATTAAATGGTAACTTTTTTTTTTTTTTGTATATTTTTGTTTGTTTAAATTTTGTTGGTATGTTAAATGTTTCCATATGTAACTACAACTGTGTAAGCCTTTGGCTCTGTTTCCAAGATGGCTTCTCATGTATATCTCAGTATGTATATCTCATGTACTGTATAACTACATTTCCCATCATCCTATATGGTCCCTAGTCTAGTATTGTATTTTTCATTAGTAGTTTTCTGATTTTATTTTATCTGTATTTTTTATTTTTTAATTTATTTTAAATTTGAATTTGAACACCAAAACAAAATATACAGCAAGTCAAGGACAGAAAAAAAAAATAAAGTCCCTTATAAAAAAGTACTGTAGCATACTACAGTAAACTGTAATTGTCTAAATGCTATAGTACATTATATAAGGGGTCACAGCATGTCAGTGTTTCATTATTGACACAAGTCATGGCAGTGTGAGGTGTTACCTAAATCAACTATAGAAAATAGCCTGTTTGCCATATTGAATGTTTTATTCCAATGCTTAAAATTAATTCCTGCCCGTGTTTTAATAAAAAGGTTCACAACAGCAAAATTGTTGAGAATGTAAATTGTGACATAGTTTTTTCTTGTTTAATAATTGGTCCAAATTTTGCTTTGCCAGTTTGATATGTGTCTTCACTCTTAATAACTGCAACATATAAGATGGAATGCAATAAACTAAGGTCTCAAATTTGTTTTATATATTGTAAAAAAAATAATAAATAGGTAATTAGCGTTCTTTTTTTTCTTTTTTTTTTACAGATAACCTAAGTAAATTCCCTTCTCTTGGGAAGTTGGACTGTCTGCTATAAGCTCTGTTGTTTTTATTTCCATGAGGAATTAACATTCTACTAAAACCTTCTTTTCTTACCTCGAATGCGTTCATGTTCTTTTGTCATGGCTGTGCTCAGGCCAGAGGGTCCCCAGTGAGGTAATATGCCCTCATGAATTTAACTGCCAGTGTATATAAATAACTATATAACCTCCAAACTGAATATCATCCAAATATTTATGATATCTTGATCAGACTGTCAAGACATTCTATGTCTGTAGAGTTTAGTCAAAGTTTAATGCAGAGTTTAAAAGGAAGTATAAAATAAATGAAGACCATCTAGTCAAAATTACTTCCCAGTCCATGTGTAGAGTACATTTAACTGTTTTAGTTCTCTATATCACTTTAACAATTTTGTTTTGTGATGTATACCAAGAATATTTTTAGGAAAAAAAAAACCTAAATTATTTTAATGTTTTTTTTTTTTTTTAGGTAACGCTTCCTCATTCCGCAGTCGGAAATACCTAAGAACCGTTTTGAGAGACTGAACACACAAGAACAGACTGTTAATATTTGGAAAATAAACTCTGACAACATCTACCATTACAGGAAAGCATTCACCTGCCTTCAGAGGCCTTCCTTGCCAGGTCCCTGCTGGACCTAGAGAAGGTCACTGCATTCATTGGTATGTACAATGAAACCTTGCTACGTGTAGCTGTAGTTATGCTCTGAATCCAGAGACCTAGCTACCATTCTAAACTGCTGCCCATTGAATTAATCTATAATCTTCAACAGCCAGTCATAAGGTTTAATAAAAACAAAACTCATCTTTGTTTGTCAATCTCTGTCCAATGTCAATAGACAAAAAGTAAAAATTATTTTCTGTCACCAATTTCTCACTTATGCATTAAAAACTTTGAGACCTTAAATGGAATGTCAGTATATGTATAGATAGATAGATAGATAGATAGTTTTAACTTTTTGTACTGTTTTCTTTTAGAAGTGAGAGTGCAGAAGCAAAAAGTGTACACAATTTGAATGTTTTTTCAGGTCTTTTAGGTTTTTTTTTTTTTTTTCAAAAGGAAAATAAGTCCTCTCACATGAAATTGAATATCCTTTGATTAAAAATTATTTTATTATTTCACATTCTTGAGACAGAGAGATCTAACGGACGGAGCACTGATGCTTTGTTAGGGCTTGTGAACATTTACTTTTTTTTTGCTTTTTTTTTGCTTTTTCAGCTAGGAGAGGGTCCTGATTGTAATTTTTTTCTGTTTTGAAATGTAAACTGATACAGAAATGTGTCAGTGCTTGTTTGTGGAAAGCTAACATGTCTTATTATAGCTCAGAAATGTTACAGGTTAAGACTCAAAGGATAGCTTTTGACATGTTTGAAACAAACAAATATGTCAAAAGCTATCCTTTAATGTGCCATTTCTAAATTTCATTTTTCTTTTTATGCAACAGAAATAAAAATCACTGAGTATTCTACAGTGGAGTAGAATATCTGCCAATTCAGTAGTTTGTGACTAAGAAATATGACCTATTTGCAAAATGAGGTGTGAGTAGAGGATTCAGAAAAGCAACGTGTGTTGTGTGTGTTGTTGTTTTCGAACTTTGGATGAATGATCAGTTCTTCCATTCACAAAAAGTCTTTAAAAATGGAACTGGTTGATTTAATTTCTTTTCATCTCTATAGACCAGTGGTTCCCAACCATAGCCCTAATTCAGTAAGGAAGGTGATCAAATAAATCCACATAAAAGAAAGAAGTTTTGGAAGTTTAACCTCAGCAAGGCAGCCTGCTTTTCTGGCCATCAGTTGTTCTACTGCTGCATTAAATGCAACCGTGCACTGTTTCTAGGGAGATGTTGTATAACCAGTGCTTGTCATGGAAAAAAACTTTTTTCTTTTTCTTTAAAATTTTTTTTTTTTTTTAACAGATTTCAGCACAGAATTTAAAATGTGTTTTGTTGTTGTTAATATGTTAATACAGCATTTGAAATATCTATCGAAGTTTAAAATTAAATATATATTTTTATATATATATATATATATATATATATATATATATATATATATATATATAATATATGATATTAAGTATCTGCGTATAAATATATAATTAACTTTTAATAATATATATATATATATATATATATATATATATAATATATTATATATATATTATATATATATTTTTATTAATAATTAAGATATGTTTGATTGCAGATACTTAGCAACAAACATGGTTGCTTTTTTCACTGTTAATGTTACATGAGTAGGAACAGTTAAAGATAAAAAATGTAATCGACAGCTATATTTTTTTAATAGACACTATTAATTTTTAATGCACAATGCTACATATCCCATGCACTGGCGAGTTCTCTGATTGACAAAAGATGCTGATCTCATTATCTATGACTAGCAGGGAAAACAACGCATTTAACAAAAAAATTAATGGCGTAGTTTACCTAAATTAATATTAAGTAGTCCAAAATCAGTCCAAAGTCAGTGCTAATTAGGGTCTGTGAAAGCACAAGTTTGTCTGCCATCTCATAAAATGTATCATGATTTTATAAGCTCTGCCGGAGTGAGCTTCACAGCAGTGTTCTTATTGTCATGCTGATAGACAGGGTTGCGTTTTGATGAAAAGTGGGAATGTAGTTTTGAAACTATAGCTGTTTTTTTTTTTCATATTAGGATTGCATAGCAAATATAATGTTTTGACTGAAATTGTGTACGTTAAGTGAAAGGGCCACCCTGCGGCAGTGAGTCAGTAGCTGGTTGCACATGTGTGGGATTGGCATTTATCAAGTTTTGGAATGAAACAGGCACCAGTATACTGTTAGTTTATAGATAGGTTACTTGGCATATACTACAATGTGTCAGAAAAACACATTGAGTATACTTTGTTTATACTTGAAGTCCAGGTGCCAGTATACAGTTAGTTTATTTGAAGTATACTTGGAATATACTACAATGGGGTTAAAAAACACACTTAATATACTTTAGTGTACTGAAAGTATGATCAATTTGTATACTTAAAGTGCATTTTTCATATACTCATATATGTAGTTTAAGTACACTTATAGTGTACTATTTTTTCACAAGGGTCTTTTCAATATCACTAAGGGTGAAACAGGCACTAGTTTCCAGTCTGCTGTTATAAAGTGTTACTTTACAGTGGGCCTACACCCTCTGCTGTGTATACTGCCTACTGTGAAGATTTGTGCACTGCGTGTTAAATCTTGCGTTTTCACTTTTTGAAATTTCTGTTTGTCGAAAGACAAGCCATACTAACATACCCATTATCATGAGATTCATGATTGATTGAATCTACTCTGCACTTCATTTTTTTATTTCAGTGTCTAAATATCTCACATTTTCTGACATAATTAACCACCTTTTATAAAACCTAACCCTGTAAGATAGATGAGGCTGCTTTAAGAACAGCGGTCCTGTTACTGCAAAGTACATACAAAAAGAATGGAAGAAAATAAAACTTTTAATTGATTTTTTATGGAAATGTATGTATCCAATTCCGGTTTTATTGCAGGTGTATTTATTATTATTATTATTATTATTATTATTATTATTATTATTATTATTATTATATTATTATTATTATTATATTATTATGTATTTATTTACTTTTTAGCAGATACCCTTACCCAGGGCGACTTAAAGTTGCATACAAAAAATACATACTATTAGAAGAAAATGTTTGTTTTTATTAGATGATAACGTGCCTCAAATTGTACCAATTGTACCAACATTAAAGACTTCAAACCAAGTCATACAAATTATCCCCCCCACCCTCCAAATGTACATGATACTCTGGAAAAATTCAACAACATCTTGCTCAAAAAGGATATTATTACAAGGGCCAGATTTTAAAGATAGCAAGTAAATAATATATGACAATTACTGTAAACATTATATATATATATAAATAGATATATATATATATATATCATTATTATATATTATATATATATTATATATATATTATATTAAAAAGGACATTACATGTACATTTGTGAAGAAAACAAATTGTTTTCGTTTGTTAAATGGTATTTGGACGGGTAAACCCATTATAATAGGCCAATTATTATATTACCACTAAAACATGATCAGTTTCTTTTTGTACTAGTAAATGAGAATGAAGTTGCTAGTCTTACTCTTACCACCCTCATGCTCTTATATGTAAAAAATTGCCATGTAGAAGAAATGAATCCCGTCCACCGGACTTTATTAACAGGGGGGAAAATTTTTTTTTTTCGATTATGAGTCACAGATGCAGTGCTGAATCTACAGTTTATCAAATAATATACGGAAATTCATTGTTTTTTTTTGGGGGGGGGGGAGACACTGCTAGACATTTTTAACTTCAAACTCTTATAGGTTTCAAGAGACAATTATCTACTTAGTGAAGCGAAGAGGTTTGTGAACGAGTGGTTTGCAGTGCACAGGCGTAGTGGTGATGCAGTGCTCAGGAACAGGCAGACACAAGATAGTTCACAATTAACAGCTTTTTATTTCCTGCTGGGTTGCGTGTCAACAACACTTTAAATAATAAGCACGGGCTCTACACAACAATATGTATTGCGCCATGCACAAGGAGCGTTACAGTCCCAATCACGTCTCCTCCAATCCATGACTGACACATCGCCTACCGCATTAAAGCGACGACTTCTGGTATCATGACCCCGCCCCCGTCCTGGGTTGCCGTCTTCTGACTGACCCTGGAATGAACTGCCAAACCATCCATTATGGAGCACTCTGCTCTAGTTATACAGCGCACTCATAGATCAGGAGGGAGATTGTTGACTAGGATTAATTTGCTCTCTGTCACAGAGGTCTAAGTGGCATACGATTGACAATAAAAATCCACGCGCCAATGTATAATGTTGAAACTGTTGTTGCATCACAAATAATAACAATATTCACTTTTTTTACAGAGAGAGAAAAACAAAGATGGGAAGCTAGTAATAATTTTATGAGAAATTATAAAAGAAAAAAAGAAATGTTGAGGAGAGTATTGAAGAAAGTGACGAAGGAGATTAAGCTTTGGTTCACTTGGACTGAAAGTAAGACTTGTCACAGGAGGAAAATGTAATGCAAAAAAAACTTGACTATAAAACCTCACTGAAACCAGAAAAGTTGATCCCATCAAAGGTATGTTGATAAAAATATGTTTATATATAGGAGGCTGTGTAGTCTGATGGTTAAAGAAAAGGGCTTATAAGAAGGAGGTCCCAGGTTCAAATCCCTGTTCACTCACTGACTCACTGTGTGACCCCGAGCAAGTCACTTAACCTCTTTGTGCTCCATCTTTCGGGTGAGATGTTGTTGTAAGCGGCTCTGCAGCTGATGCATAGTTCACACACCCTAATCTCTGTAAGTTGCATTGGATAAAGGCATCTGCTATGTAATTAAAAGGATTTGGACTATGACATTTTTTCCTTTGACTTTTTTATAACTTATCAAAATCTTGAGAACTGCATCAACTGTAACTGTACCAAGCAAGTAAAGAACACTAACTATACCATGTGATAATATTTGAAATTAAAAATAACATATAATGGATTCTTACAGTGTCAGGTTTTGTTTTATTCTCATGGCCATAATTGTTCAAAAGGATCAAAATGAACTGACGTAACATTGCTATTTAAAAAACTGATTCCAACAGAGCAGTCATAGTGATTTTGGTCATGTCACCTGAGTAAAACTATTATTTCCTGCACAATCATATGATCGCTTTTAGCCAAACATCTAAAGACAGGTTATAAGTGTGTTTTTAAACCTATTATTTAAATTGTATGGTTTTGTTATATATTTGTTGTCCTTCCACAGAAGTCCTGGTGGAAAAAAATCAAGCAAAGGGGAGACTGTAGAGAAGATATTGAAAAGTGCCATAAGTCAGACGCTTCCTAGCAGAAAAAAATAAGTGACATTAATAAACAAATTAGGACAAAAAAATCTAAAGTTAACTACTCAGGTGTGTGGAGAATTTACTGTTTTGATAATTATGTGATATATTGTGACAGAAATATAATGAGTTCTGGTTGGAAATATCCCTCCCGACCTGTGAGGGTGCTAAATAGCAAAAGGGGAAGTCTTTGGACGGGCTGGCCTGACAGTTCATTTCCTGGGTGGGGAAGTAAGTCAGCCTGGAAGAAGGCGAGACTCCGTTGCAGGAACGTATTGACCCGGAAGGTAAACGAGGCAAGCAAAAGACACAGCTGCAATCGCTTACCAAGGGGTCATGCGAGATAGCATAAAGGAGCCTGAGAATCGTAAATCTTTTCCTTCGCTTGGTTTGTATTAAGGAACAGGAAGGACCGTGAGAGGCGCAGAGAAAGCGTTGTGAAAGTATTCATGAGTGTTTGTTTGTTTTTTGTGTTATTAGCATGGAACTGGTTATAAAAGGCTCACATTTCTTGTAACTGGAATAAATATTTATATTTATATAAATACATGTAGAGTTATTTTAGTCATGAAAATATAGACTTAAGAGCATGACTGAAGACGTTTCTATGTTCTTTTTTTTAGCCTGCAATATCATCTTCAGGGAAATAGAGCAGAACCTCAGGTGATTAAGTAAGATTAGCACATTAGCTACGACAAGATAGTATGGCTGGGGGTCCCCTCTGACTCACAGAGGTGAGAACACCCCAGAGGGAGGACGGGGTTGCTGAAGCAGACCTGAGGTTGGGCAAATGAGACTCACTCCGGCCCCCCCCCCCAAAAGAATGGACCCCCAGTTCCCCGCAGAAACCCCACTGTGGGATAAACAACAGGAGACACGCTAGTGCGTTCATAAAAAAAAGACATACCAGAAAAATGAGAAAGGAAAAGACAAACAAGATGAACAAGAGAGAGGTTAAGAAAAGGTTAGTGTGAGATGATATGTGTATACCTGCTGCTCAGTGTTAAGAGAAAAACCTCTTTGCTCTTAGGGGAAAACCTCTGGTGGACCCGGCAGACAGGTAGCCCCCACTTCGGGCATGCCAACAATTTTTTTATGGGCTTTGGCGATGTTGGTAGATGATGAACGAATGAATATATGAATCGACCGCTGAGGAAGTCCAGCGTCCCATATTTTTTGATTGTGTGGATATTGATGTTGGCCTTGGTTGCAGAAGTGGCTGCTCTGATTCTAAATGAATGAGGGTTTTAGAATTGAGAAGGCAGGCCTGCTCAGGAAACAAGGGTAGCAGGATGAGAGGAGAACCAGTGGTGGGATATAACTGTGCGGGAGGAGGCAGTGAACAGTGGGTCTCATGGGAGAAATGGGTTCTTAGAGGAATATACTTTGACATGGATGAGTAGGAGCATACTGGCAAGTCAATTTTTGGAGAGTTGAATGAAATGCCCTTAGTGAAACTGGTCGGTTTTAATCGACTGCTGAGGAAGCTCAGTGCCCTTTGTGCCCCATATTCTGGAAACAAGGGCAGAGAGATGAGATGCCGACCATCCTATGTGTTCGTTAATACAGGATCGATCAGCGGTTTGCTACTATAATGTCTGCTTGGAATGGAAAAGGTGAACTCACATTCAGAGATTTTGGTTTCACAACTCCAGTCATTCTCCTAATAGTGGAACTCCTTAACTCATAATCAAGACAGACTTCCAGTCTCGTACTTCGTCTCTCAACATGTATTAATGCTTGTAGTATTTGAAAGGATGAGCAGACATATGACTAGATTGCTGAGGAAGTCAAGCGGACTTATATATATATATATATCTATATCTATATATAATATAATTATATATATATATCTTATATATATATATATAAATTATTTATTATTGGGGATTAGAATTAGCCTTGCCTGCAGAATTGACTGTATTGGAGGAAAGCTGGAGTGCTGGAAGTTCTAGAGGAGGGCAGTTGTAGATTTAAACAGTAAACTAAAGCAACTTTTGCATGTTGCAGTAGTGAGCAGATGTGAAGAGGGAGCAGAAATCTGCTTTAGTGAGGAGCAATTAACAGTAGAGGGCGGGATCTGCTGAACAGTGCAGAAATCTGAGGAAGTAAACGATGGAGTGCTGTCACTAGTGTGCAGTGGCCTGCTGTAGAGAGCAGAGATCTGCTGAAGCAATGATCTGTAATAGGGAACGGTGGAATGATGACTTTGAAAGTTGAATAAAGTGCCTTGATGAAGTTAGTCGGTTTGGATGAGCAGAGCCAGATGAGGAAGTGTGAATTCAGGAACAGGAAGAGGTTCCAGGAATGGATGTCTGATACAGGGAAGCTGGAATTTAATGTGATGGTAGAATCTGAGCATCTCAGAAAGCCTATATGCACGTGGCTTCATGACCAGGTCCTCGAAGGGGGCGGAGGAATTGCAATTGAAGAATGTCAGTTGATGTAGGTAGGCAAAAGGGTGAGGCAGGAGGGGAACTCCTGAGACTCCCTCAGAGTGTCAACGAACTGCAGGAATGGATAGAAAAGTTGGAGTGTGCGAGATTCGCAGCTCTAGCAAACCATCTTAAAATATGTAGCAGTTGTGGTGTTATACTGCCATCTAGAGGTTATGATTGCAATTGAAACCATTGGCTTCAGTGAAGCAGGGTAGAATACATTTGGTTATTGTGATTAAACTCCTTGTCTATGTATAAAAATATTTTTAGATTTGAATTATAAATATATTCGATACGTGTTTTAGAACAGTCATGTATTTAAATAAGCTAACAAAGGTTTACAAGACAAGCCTGCAGTATTTAGATGTCACAAGTCGACGAGTTGAACTTGCTCTCACGCTGTGAAAGTGCAGCAGCAAAGCCAGAAGATTGCAATACTGAGGCACAGGCTCGCAGCACCTGATGAAGCTGCCTGGCCACCATGGCAACTTACCTCTTCCCATAGGCACTTGATGAGGACGTTGCCGTGGTAACCATGGTCTGTGAAGCGCCGGTGGAAGATTTGCAGTACAGCAGTCGTTGGAGACCCGTCAAAATGACGAGCTGCCACTGGTTGAAATAGAGTTTGCAATGGGCTGGAAAACTTTAAATTTACCTGATGGAGGCCCATGACCGGATCTTTAATGGAACAGTAAATTGTGCTAGCTCTGTGGGAGTGGTTGCTGAGTGGGGAGAGCTAAAAATTGTCTCAAATAAACCACAGACTTTTTATAGCATTATAAGTTGCAGTTAAAAATGAAAATAGTAATATGCACAGATAATAATATGGAGATAGTTGAGCTTCAGCACAGCTAGACTCAGAGTCACTGGAAGGCAGACGGGCCCACTTTGTCCGACTGTGGAGACTTCAGCCGTCGTTCAGGGTATTGTGCACAATACTCATTAAGTGTTTTCTTCTTGCGTCCCATTTTCAAATCAAACTAGTAACTGTTACCGTATATATACCTATAGCAAAAGCTTACCTACACCTTAACGTGCTAGTTTCAAAGTAGGTGCTTTGAATGACAGGTGCTGTAGCTGACAAATGAAAGTGCACAGTCAGTGCATATTTTGATGATTGACAGTCATTTAAACGAATGAGAGCATACTAGCACTGCTTCAGTCAATGAGATCTGTCAGAACAGGATGAAATGACTGACGGTGAAACTACAGTAGCCTATTAAGGAACCATTGAGTAAAGAAGGAGGAAATATGTGAAGTCATCAGGCTGTTTTTATAAAGATATCCTACATAAGTAGGAATGAAACGATTTTTCGATAGTACGATATATCGTGATTATGAATATTCGTGATAATCGTATTGTTAACATCTTTAAATTATTCGATAATTGTAGAAAATTATAATCAGATATTCACTAAATGTGGCTGGAAGCAGAACAGATGCTTTTCTCTCCAAATATGGGTACAATCATCGGTGTGTACTGGGGCTGCTACGATTACATTAAAAATCTATGTGTTGATTGATTCCATTCCTCATTATATACATGGATATAAATACTGGATAATCAATTCAATAATTACATTTTTGTACCGAGCATAGTTAACAACATTATTTAAGTTTGTCAACTAAACTGCGCTGAATGCCCTGCCTTGCTCTTTACAGTATTTCTGCCACAGACAAGCAGTGGGTGTTCTCTTCTTTTCCTGCTCATGTTAACTAGCATCTGATTTACTGATTCTATCCTACCAGCGAATCAGTTTTGAAAATTATTTGTTAGTACGCCCCTCTGTGTATTCACTGTGCAGAAAACAAAACAAAACAAAAAACTAGCTGGCAATCACACATATTAATAAACTCGTGCAGATCGTGGCCGAGGGGGTAATAGAATAATTACAAACTAGTTGAACCCCTCGGCTACTGTATTTAAGCCTGCAGCTCTCCCTGCTCTGGGTGGGGTGTTCAGAGGAAGAGCGAGAGGAGCGAAAGGAGCGATTAATTTAAAAGACCTAAGGATCAGTGAAGGCAGTTGCTCAGCCTGACCTTAGCGTTTATTTTGTGTTCGAGATTTATTTTGTTTAATTGTTTTATTTTGCTCTGTGAGCAGTGTTTAATTTTGTTTAAACATTTTATTTATTTTTTATATTCAAAATAAAAACGGTACACGCCACATTGTTCGTCCTTCTGGTCTGACGTCACCGCAATGCCATTTCCTGCCACAATACTGCATACAGTTTGCGCTCCAAAAGAAATAAATAAATGATTAGTGACGTTAAGCACAATTTTAGAGTAAGGATCAGCGGGTATGCAATTTATGCACACTACCAAACCTGTGCAATTTAAAGATATCGCTCAGATAATCTGTATCTGAAAAATCAGTGAACATTTGGCCATTAAGCTTAATGTACTCCATTAAATAAACCTGACTTGGTTTTGTATGAGAAACTAAAAATGGTTCTAGAACAGAAAAAATGTATTGTGCTAGAAAAGTAAAACTAGTACTCTGGAAAAAGTAAAACTCCATACACTCCAATCAACTGAATACCTGTTGACTTATCTGAGTTCCATTCTATTTATTCTTCTTTTTAAATTTAGTTGTTGCCAGTTATTTTTATTTGCTGCCAATTTGAAAATGGCCAATTATTATTTAGGCTCGGCTAACCGCTACCGCCCCTGCGCTGACTCGGGAGCGGCGAAAATGAACACACACTGTCCTCCAAAACGGGTGCTGTCAGCTTCTTTACACACTGTGGATTCACTATGCAGCTGCCCAGGAGCTACAGCGTAGAAGTACAACGCAGCTCCCGGGCAGCTAACGGGCAAGCACACAGACGCCTGGCCAGACTACAGGGGTTGCTGGTGCGTGGTGACCGAGGACACCTTGGCCAACTTAGACCCCTCCCCCCCTGGCGACGCTCAGCCAATTGAGTGCCCCTTCCTGGGAACTCCCATCCACGGTTGGCTGTGGAATAACCCAGACTCAAACTGGTGACATCCAGGCTATAGGGTGCATCCCGCACTCATGCAGAGCACCTTTACTGGATGTGCCACTTGGGAGCCCCCATTCTATTTATTCTTAATCATATTTACCTAATAGCTTGGAAATTCAAGTAGCCAAAACAAGCGTCAAGTTACTCCTACAGTTTTCAAGATTATGCTTCCGATAAGAACCCTTTAAGACTAGGATTACTTTTTGCTTATCAACTGCTTGTTTTGGCCATTAAGCTTAATGTACTCCATTAAAGAAACCTGACTTAACCAAGGCAAAAGAAAAACATCATTCCCCTTTCACATCTCCAAGTAACTGTATTTCTGTACACAAAAAAAACTTGAACTTTCATCATTATTCTTTCTCCACTCTTCAGTATATATACTTGAATACACCCAGCTTGTATTTATGTGGAATTTGTAGCAATAAACCCAAACTGATATTTAATTTGAAATTTTGCATTGCATTTTGAATACCAAAAGAAAAAAATATTCACTTGTAGTACATATTTTCCTGCAAGATATGTTCCTTTAGCTATGCAATATATCATTTACCATAAGATTTTTTTTTACAAAATAAGTCCACATTATGTTACAAGTGTGTCTAATTTAAGCAAGTGTTTTCTAGAGCCCCTATCACACTGTCATGCTTGACCTGGGTCGCGACCCGATGTCATGCGGGTCAGCTAGGTGATTTCACACTGCTTTGTGAAGAAGCAGGATCGACAAGGGTGAAAGAAGCAAGTACACAATGTGTGTATGCAATGCCCTGGAAGCAACAACATTCATGTGACCACCTCTTACATCTGTTCAGGCTTTCATGATGGCGTGCTTGTTATGGATGCTTCCATCCAACATTGAAGATCGAAGATGGAAGCGGAGTTTCAAATGAAGCTGAGGAAGGAGGTTGAGGAGCTCCACGCTGTTAGAATCAGCCATGTTTGAATGTTTTTTTTGTGTCCTTGTTGTATGCGAGGCAAACATATTCAAGTACATTTTCAACCTTTCTGATCTCAAACATGTTTATGTCAGTTGGCGGACACACTTGCGCCCACATTGTGCCAGGTTAAACTGAATATCAATCCAGACATTGCGTACAAGTCCGACTGCAGTGTCTGGTGAAAGTGCTTCTGATTCCTGCAGGCGCTTCAAATCCAGGTCGGTAATGCAGGGGTGGTGATTGGCCTTGTCTTTACTGGCTTTTCTGAAAGATTCATGACTGTGTAATGATCACTTATGTATATCCTAGCTCTAAGGTTTGGGCTTTTGGGAAACTGACGTCTAACCCACTTCCCAACGGCGAAGATGCATTATGGGTGTGTGCACCATTGTTATTGGAATCGTGTGGAATCTCCAAGGATGATTGACAACCAGAGGCCCAAGTATTTTTGTTATTTCTGTTTCACAAGTTAGGCTTTTAGCTATACAGCAGCAGTTCAAAAGACTTTAGAGCCTGCAAAGGAACTTTTTAATATTATTTAAATCAAATAAATTAAAGGGACAGTACTTCAGAATTACAATGCTATACACTGCTTGGACTAGAAGAGGATAACTCATAACTTACATACCCCATTCTAAGCAAACTTCATGTTCAGGGCCAGCACTCCCCAAAACTCCTATCAACAGACTGCTCTACCAAATGGGACACCACAGACCAACAGCGGGAAATGCAACAGTCAAATAAGTGCCTGTGGCAGGGTGAAAATGTGGGTGTGTGTGGAGAATATTGGGTTGGCAGGGAGGGGGTTAAATTCCTCTCTGACAGAAATCATGTGGGAATGTGGCTGGAGTCATAAATTGAATAAATGATGAATAAATAGGCTCACACATGTATAAAAGGGTTTAGGTACTTGGTGAAGGTACGTGTTGCTGTGTTGCTGTGCTGTGTTATGTCTGTGAGTTTTGTGTAGATTTTTTGTTTTGGCCCTTGTGCCTTTTTGTTTTGTTAATGTGTTTTTGTCTAGTACTGCTTGTAAATAAACGTGCGTGATAGCACTTCACAGCAGCTTCTTGTTTTTGAGTCTCTTCCATGTAGTTACCCTGTCACTGTGCCTTTCTGCTTTTGACATGAGCAGAGCAGTTTAACAATTAATAAACAAATACTAATAATCAAAGGAAAAATACTACATTTAAAGTGACTGAACAATACATAATAATATTTTTTTTTACAATTTGCAAAGAGAAAGTATTCATTGATTAAAATATATTAAAATGCAGAAAACAAAGTCACACATGCAGTCTGGTGGAGATAACATCCCCTCAGAGGTAGAATATGACTTTGATAGTTTGGATTTTGAAATGAGTAGCAAACATGACATAGGAATAACATTGGAATATAACAGTGTGGCAGGGCGGAGGCCAGCCTCTGTAAATAGTGTATTCATGGCGGTGGTTTATAAAGAAAATGTGTTTTGTTTGGGTTAAAAATAACATTTGTGTAAAAATGTTTATGTAGGGATTCACTTAAGGGATTTTAATGCCACCACAGTTTATTAAGTTTGGAAGAAGGTTCCTGGTGCGGGACCTCCCTGTGTAGCAGGAGTAGCACACGGCCCGAGCTTGGCCACCTTTTATTTCCTAGCTGTTTTGTTTTGACATTTGATGCAAATGTTTGTATATGTCCTTCCACACTAGGGCTACTATTGCTAGTATCCTTGTGGTGGCCACCTACAACTGCAACTGCCTATTTGATTAATAAAACCTGGGACCTGTGCAGCATTTCAACGTCAAACCCTCTGTGTCTCTCTTGTTTCTCAGGAGATACCCACACAGTAACAGAACACCCCTGTTACACTTGTGTCTCTCTTTTTTCTCAGGAGATACCCACACAGTAACAGAACACCCCTGTTACACTTGGTGTTAGAGTTGGGATCTGTTGAGTCCTGCCAAGGCAAAGCAAGACCACCTGCCTGAGAGAGACATGGAGGTCGCCGAGAGATGGCTTTTAGAGCCCAACACCCTCCAGTGGCTAAAGATGGAGGGGAGCTACTTGCCCATGAATCAGAGAGGGAAGAACTTCCTGTCCACATGCCAGAGAGGGAAGAGCTGCCGTCCTGCATGCCAAAGGGGGAGGAGCCACAGTAAGGGAAGTGGCACCTGCACATGACGCTGAGGGGAGTGTGATGGAAGCCATGCATGCTACTGCCAGCTCCCCTTCCATCCAAGCATCCAGAGGGTTCAGCATCTATGTGTCTGGAGCAGCCAGTAGTGCCACTGCCTGAGTGCCCAGTGCTGCTGCCAGTGCCACTGCCACAGGGCCCAACAATGTTGCTAGCACCACTGCTGCCAGCGCTACTGCTGGAGTGCCTCTCTCAAACACCTCTGCTGGAGGACCCCTTGCAAGCAACGCCAGCAGTAAGCCCAGTGCTTGCACCAGTGCCAGGGCAGTCCTCTGGAGAGGAGCCCCAAGAAGGGATACTTAGTTTAGGAGGAAGGCCGCAGGTTGAACGGGTGCCCCCTTACAAAAGTCCAGGGGTCACCATGGGGGTTGAACGGGCACCCCTTTTACAAAAGCCCAAGGGATCACCATGGGGGTTGAACGGGCACCCCTTTACAAAAGTCCAGGGGTCACCATGGGGGTTGAATGGGCACCCCCTTTACAAAAGCCCGGGGGTCACCAAGGGGGTTGAATGGGCACCTCCTTTACAAAAGCCCAGGGGTCATCATGGGGGTTGAACGGGTGCCACCTTACAGAAGTCCAGAGGTCACCATGGGGGTTGAACGGGCGCCCCCTTACAGAAGAAGAATCAAGACCAAAACTACTTTAATTTCCCATAGAGGGCTATTTCAAGTCAGAGTAATGATGTTTGGTTTAGGTAATGCACCTGCTACCTTCCAGCAACTTATGAACATAGCGTTAGTTGGCCTTGTGTATCGATCTTGTGTTGTCTACTTGGATGACATAGTTATAGTTTCACTAACGTTTGAACGGCACATGCAACATCTTTGAGAAGTGTTTATAAGACTTTCGGAAGCAGGCCTAACTACAAAACTTGCTAAGTGTCAATTTTGCCACAAATAACTTGCATTTTGGGTAGTGACACTGCCTTCATATGGGACAAGCAATGTACATCAGCGTTCAAACAGCTTAAGACAGTCTCAAGTCTGTGCCAGTACTAACGCTACCTATTGCAACAGGACAGCCAAGCAAAGGACACCCTAATCGCATATGCTAGCAGGACCTTACATTAAGCTGAACAATCATACTCCCCTTCAGAAAATGAGTGTTTAACTGTGAGCTGGTCAGTAGAGCATGTCAGGCCTTGAAGGGACTGTCTTCACAGTGGTAACAGACCACCATGCACTGCAGTGGCTAATGAACCCACTGATGTTCTGCCAGATCATGCCTTGATATACAGTCAGAACCCATGGACTTGGAATATAAGAACAGCTTAGATCCTTGCAGTTACAGGACCCATTATTGGACCCATTCTAACAGACTTTGCATCCTCAGTAAATTTGGAAGCTGACAGTAAATTCTGTGTTCTAGATGGAGTGTTGTATTACATAGATGAAGAAGCCTATTCTTGAATTAACCTAATCTGCCAGTACAAAGTCTATGTGCCTCAGGCTTTGCTGGACACCCTGCAGAGGCATTAAAGTGGATCTACACTGGAAGTGAGCAATGAGAGCGGGGCGAGTGATTGGAGCAATATCAGCGAATGTTGTATCTACATCAAAAGCGAATATTTTAGCAGAAACTGACACGTGATCCTGTCCTTATCCTTTCTCCCACTCAATCCCACACAACACAGAGGCAGCTCATTCACAACACCGCTCATGCAGGACATAGACTACAGAACAAGCAAGCAAAGCCAACACACACCAAGGAGAGAGCGAAGCCGCCACACACCTAGGAGAGAGAAATGGCAGGCGAAGTCGCCACACACCCAGGAGAGAGAGAAATGGCAGATTAAGTCATCACACACCCAGAAGAGAGAGGTCCCTGTGAATGTAAAATGAGGTAAAACACACACAATTATGCTCACAGGAATAGAACACAAAGCATCCCCAGTGACCACAACAATTCAAAAACACTTTATATACAAGAAAGGTAGACCTCCAATACAATCATATAAGCAAAAGATTTAAACTGACTTCAGACAAGGCCTCAGTACAGCTCAGTGCATACGTTTGTATCAGAAAGCACAGATATCCATGGAGTCAATTTGAAAGAGTTGAAAAGACTGACAAAACTTTACAATTTGGGGTATTTATACCTTTGTAAACAACTGTTGACTCCACTCCCATTTGTCTTACTTCTGTCCAATGATAGGGGTTTCCACTCTATCATTGCACATTCCCTCTGTGGGGAAAAAAGGGGTGGCTGCATACCACGTTGTACCTAGCATGGCACATTCATCTTGTCTTTCAGTTCCCCTCCCCCATCTCACACTATCTCTGCTAATCTCCTGCCTTTTGACATTTAGCTCAGACACCCATCTGTGACTTTGAGTCGTGTTAGGCTATGCAAAACTGCATATAGCTGGTTTTGCTGATGGGAAATGAAAGAACTCAAAACACAATACTGTATATAACCTTAATATAAAAGCATATTAAAGCAACTGAATTAGTAAGCACATTAAAATGACTATAAAAACACATTCACACACAATTTAAACATAATGATTAAAAAGAACTTAACTATAAAAGACACACATACACATAATGTAAAACTTACAATTAATAACATAATTAATACCTCATCCAGAAAGCCATCACTACAGAGTCGCTCGCTTCACTCAGACTGTCTGCTTGCGTTGCTAGCAGTTGGTATAGACACACAACTAGATTCCAGTCACTTCTAAATTATTCTCTTGAATCGCTCACATCGCTCGCTTGCAGTGTAGATCCACCTTTACTATAACCATCCACTGTCAGGTCACCTAGGAGTCACAAAAACCTTTGAGACTGGCAATGTGTGTTCTGGCCAGGTATGCGCAAAGACATAATAGCCTATGTGAAATCTTGCAGAATCTGCCAAACTACTCAACCAAGCCAACAAAGACCATCAGGGTACACAATTCCAATTGAACCTCTGTGCCCATGGAAGTATTGTGGAGTAGATTATGTATGATCCTTACCCGGGCACCAAGAGGAAACCAGCACCTGCTAGTTTTTATAGACCTTTTTATTAAATGGGTGGAGATATTCCCTGTTAAACCAGCAACAACTCAAACAGCTGCATAAATGTTAGTTATGGAAATATTCTGTATTCTAACAACTGACAGAAGAACCCCATTTGTCAGCAGCTTGTTTGAAACGTCTCTGAGGATTTGGGGTATGGAACAATGCCTCATCACTGCATAGCACTCCCAAACAAATCAAAAGAATGAGTCAACAGAACAATAAAAACCAGTCAGAGACTTTGTTGGGGACTAACATGTTAACTGGGACCTATATGTGCCACAAATAGCATTCACACTCCAACACTGGAGAAACTCCAGCTTTCCTTCTCTATGGTAGAGATATACCAGCACCACTAGATGTGGTAATGCAGCCCTCACTGCACTCACCTCAGGGTTCAATGACTGACTATAAAGAAGAAGGCTGTGCATGACTATGGTAGAATGGTCTTAGACAGTAGACACGCAACTCAGAAACTTCACTATGATCCAAAAAAAAGGAACTTGAATTTTAGAGTTATTGATCTGGTCCGTGTCAAAACTCACCCTAAGTATAATGCTGCAGTAGAGTTCACAGCAAAGCTTGCTCTGGTATATGATAAACCCTACAGGATATTAAAAAAACTGTCTGATGTAAACCACAGACTGGCAAATCTCCTAGAAGGTCAAGATGTCAGTGTTGTGCATGTAGCCAAATTATTGCCCTACTAAACTCGGGACAAATGAAAAGGACAAAATTTTGGTATCACAGGAAGTGAGTAGTCCTAGTACCAGTCAGGACTGTGGATCAGTTTGAAAGAAAGGAGATCCCATAACAACTCAGAACTGGGCAAATAATAACTAGTCTCATGAACACCACACCCAGAAACTTAACATGTGACTTTTTTTTGTACTTAACTATTTTTATTTCTACAGGAACCTGGAAGCAAGTTTTCTGAATTAATGCTATGATGACACAAACATTTTATAAGTGCTTGTTAGTTAAAAAAAATGTAACAAGTAAGAAAAAAAGTGTTGTTTTGATGGGTTTTGTTTGAAAAACTAAAAATGGTTTCTAAAAACTAGTACTCTGGAAAAAGTAAAACTCCATACACTCCAATCAACTGAATAGCTGTTGACTCATTTGAGTTCCATTCTATCTATTCTTAATCACATTTACCTAATAGCTTGGAAATTCAAGTATCCAAAACAAGTGTCGTGTTACTCCTACAGTTTTCAAGATTATGCTTCCGATAAGAACCCTTTAAGACTAGGATTACTTTTTGCTTATCAACTGCTTGTTTTAGCCATTAAGCTTAATGTACTCCATTAAAGAAACCCGACTTAACCAAGGCAAAAGAAAAACATCATTCCCCTTCCACATCTCCAAGTAACTGTATTTCTGTACACAAAACAACTTGAACTTTCATCATTATTCTTTCTCCACTCTTCTGTATATATATATATATATATATATATATATATATATATTGAATACACCCAGCTCGCATTTATATGGAATTTGTAGCAATAAACCCAAACTGATATTGAATTTGAAACGTCACTTTGCATTGCATTTTGAATACCAAAAGAAAAAAATATTAAGTTGTAGTAACATATTTTCCTGCAAGATATATTCCTTTACATATGCAATATATCATTTACCATAAGATTTTTACAAAGGAAGTCCACATTATGTTACAAGTGTGTCTAATTTAAGCAAGTGTTTTCTAGAGCCCCTATCACACTGTCATGCTCGACCCGGGTCGCAACCCGATGTCATGCGGGTCAGCTAGGTGATTTCACACTGCTTTGTGAAGAAGCAGGATCGACAAGGGTGACATAAGAAAGTACACAATGTGTGTACGCAATGCCCTGGAAGCAGTAACGTTCACGTGACCACCTCTTACATCTGTTCAGGCTTTCATGATGGCGTGCTTGTTACAGACGCTTCCATCCAAGCTTCTCTGGATTGTATTGTTGGCCCAAATATTGATTAGAGCAATTGTTTCTTAAAATTACAGAATAAATGAAAGTGTTTCTATGAAAGTGAAAACTTTATGCAGGCATGACTTCAATACTTTATCCACTTATGAACACCCATCATGCATTTTGTCTTGCTCGACCCAGGTCAAAGCACCAATATCCTGAGGTAGGTCGCTGCATTTGGGTTTTATTGGCTGGGTTTTGGGTTGAAGTTGTGATCCAGAACCCGGGTCGGGACCCTGGTAAGAGAGCCAGCATAAAAGGGGCTTATTTCTCTTTTCTCTAGTCACAGTAATACTCTGCCTCCATCATATGTAGTATGGTACAAATAAAGTTGACTTCACAGACTTATAGAAATAGAAACAGTTATACACTATGCAGTATCTAAATGCTATCATTTGTATAACAAATTCACCCATCTAAAGTCTCGGGACAACCTGTGTTAAGGTCCCAGTACATACACACACACATATATATATATATATATACACACACACACACACACACACAAACACACACACACAGGTATATATATATATATATATATATATATATATATATATATATATATATATACACACAGGGTTAGAAACTCCCACTCGCCGAAAATTAAATCTGATCAGGACTAGTTGATGTCTATGTCTCAGTAGTCCTCTGGGCGAGTACTGTACTTAAAACAAATGTACACATATTCTTTCACGTTCAGTCTTGCGTTAAAAAATGCATGGAAGTCAATTTTCCAAAGTGGTGTAGCAATGGTGAATAAGCATTCACAAATAATGCATAGAAAACAGTCACTCGGAGCTGAAACCTCTCTTCATCTGCACTGCAATGCCAACCACACTTAATGATGTTTTACGTTTGTGTTCTCCCTCTGCGCGGGATGCAAAGTTTATCGTTAGAATTTATTGAAACACGTTGCATCTTTTGAAGTAAGTGTAAAGTCATTTTACAAAATGTGAAGATTTATACAGGGTTATGACCCTGACTGAAGATGTCATTAGCAAAAACATTTTAAAACTAATAAACAAACAATTACCATAATTAACATTATCGTAATATGTTGTTTAAAGCATAATATCACAATCTATTCATAATAAAGCTGAGTTCTTATCCATAAACAGGAAAGCGTGGGACTCGCTGTCTGTAGCTTGGTGTTGTTTACATTGTCATCAGCATATGTTAAGTGATTGGAAACTGAATTATTTTTTTGTAAAACACACTTTTTATACCAATACAGTATTAGTGAGCGATTACCAAGTCGTTTGAAAACCAAAATTTCTTCACTGATAACACTATGTAATACAATTTTTGTTCCTGGGTAGTAAGTGTTATTTCCTAATTGCTTATGCCTCAAAAGTATAGAAAATGGCTATCATTCACCACAAACTTTGCTTTTGTGACCAGGACAGTGATATTTTGAAATTTACCTATTTCCAATGAGAAAATGGGCGAATTTGTGTCTTTTCGTTCACATAAAGTCAGAGAAAACAACATATGAATCCAAATTAACATGTATTTATACTAAAGTAATACAAAAATGACTACAAAAGATTTAGAAGTGAGTAGTTTTTTGAGATTTACGATTATACTGTAAATCACTTTCACGAATCAGCCCCCAAATGTAGTCTCCCATCATGTTCTCGTTATACTGTCCTTGGTAGCGGCGTTCAAAGTCCAGTATATCCTGATGGAAGCGCTCGCCTTGCTCCTCCGAGTACGTTCCCATGTTCTCCTTGAATTTATCAAGGATATGGACTTTGAGGGACATCCTACAGCCCATTGTGCCGTAGTTCTTCACCAGAGTCTCAACCAGCTCCACATAGTTTTCGGCCTTGTGATTGCCCAGGAAGCCCCGAACCACTGTGACAAAGCTGTCCCAAGCCGCTTTCTCCTTACTAATGAGCTTCCTGGGGAATTCATTGCACTCCAGGATCTTCTTTATCTGTGGTCCGACAAAGACATTGGCTTTGACCTTTGCCTCAGACAGCTTAAGGAAGAAGTTTGAAGGTGCTTGAAGGCTGCCGACTCCTTATCTAGAGCTCTGACAAATTGTTTCATAAGGCCCAATTTGATGTGCAGTGGTGGCATCAGCACGTTCCGGGGGTCCATCAGTGGCTCCCACTTGACTTTGTTCCTCCCCACAGAGAACTCGGTCCACTGTGGCCAGTCCCGCCTGTGGTAGTGCGCCTTGGTGTCCCTGCTGTCCCAAAGGCAAAGATAGCAGGGAAACTTGGTAAAACCGCCTTGGAGACCCATCAGGAATGCCACCATTTTGAAGTCTCCTATGACCTCCCAGCCGTACTCATCATACTTCAAGGTGTCCAGCAAGGTCTTGATGCTGTTGTAATCCTCTTTGAGGTACACCGAGTGAGCCAGGGGAAGACACGGGTACTTGTTACCATTATGGAGCAGCACGGCTTTGAGCCAACTTCATGGCTCTCTTTTCTCCTCTGTAGCATCCTACAAAAATATATTTATTTCACCCATGACTAATGTGTAAGAGATTATCGCAACATTTTTCATATATGATATATTTTTTCAATAACATTGAAAATTGTAAAACATTTTAAAATTAAAAACTTTTACAATTTTAAAAATTTTAACAAATTTTATAACATAAAATTCCAAGCAACAATTGTCCATCTTACCTTCCAGAGTTTTTTTGCAGTGCTCGCAGGTGAAATGAGGTGCCCAGGGTTTGTCTTGATCTCCGACAGGCATGCCAAAATTGCCTTGTAGGCCTCACACATCTTAGCAGATGCTTCCACGGAGTACTTTTTTGCTCTTGTCTTGATAAATTGGCCGCAGACATAGCAAAATGCATCTGCCGGATTCTTGCAGCCTCTTGATGCCATCTCAGAAAAATGCAAGTATGTATCCACTTAGGCAGCTGGAACTAAACTGAACTGGTGGGCTTAAGGCCCCTGTATTTATACTACTACTTATATTACTGGAAAGTTCTAGAAGTTACTCCAAGTTTACTCAGCACTGAATCTATCTGGAATGTTCTGGAAAATAGGTAAATTTCAAAATAGTACTGTCCTGGTGTGGCAAAGTGGCTAGTGGAGGGGAACAGGTATAGCGGTGATGCGATGCAGGAGTGACAGGCAGACAACAGTTTCCAGTGAAAAGGTGCTTTTATTTATAATCCAGGTCTGGTGACCGTTAAATAATAAATCCCCGGCTATACACAACAATGTGTAAAGCACGGGGATAGCAATAATAGGGCACAGTCCCGAACAAAACGAACACACGCTCACCAGTCCTGGGTGAGTGCAGACGTGCTTGTGGTGGGTGAAGACACTGTATTTCGTGACGGTTCCGTGCAGTGGTGATCCGGATTGTGCTGACCCTGGTCGACAGCTCCGGATAGGTGAGTTAACTGTCTAATGGTGCAAAACGCAGACAATTACAAACAAACACACACAACACGTAATTCCTCTTTACAACGAGAGCTCCTCTCTCGATCCTTCTCTCTCCAAGCGTTAACCCAAACGAAGGAGAAGACCAGCGTTACCCTGGCCCCTATATGTAATCCCGCATGATATCGAGATAAACGGTTGCAGCTGCCTTATTACTTGCAGCTGCCTCTCGTTTACCTCTCAAATCAATACGGTCTTACAACAGAGTCGCGCTTCCCTCCAGGCTGACCCACTTTCCTGACCCGGAAACGAACTATCAGGCCAGCCCTTCCAGATACTTCTCCTCTCGTTCTTTAGCGCCCTCACAGGTTGGGAGGAAGATTCATCACCAGAACTCATCTTTCCGTCACACCTGGTCACAAAAGCAAAGTTTGTGGGGAATAATAGCCATTTTCTATACTTTTGAGGCATAAGCAATTAGGAAATAACACTTACTACCCAGAAACCAAAAAAAAACAACATTTGTTACACAGTGTAATTGATGCACAGGCGGTGATACCATGAGTGCTGTGGAGCTCAAGCACCAATGGGGGAAAATAAGATCCCAAACAATGCAAATAAATCACCTGTTCTGTCAGTATACAGTATGGATGCAGCTTTTAAAAATGTAAACTCCATTTATACAAAGTCTCCCAGCTTTCTTGAAAAGATCTGCATTTCCCTTGTTGTTTTTTATATTTGTTATGCTCTAATTAGTATCTAAATCTAGTAGATTCAGCGTCTATCAGTTCTAGCAGATTCTACTGTACTTGCTGAAGCAGTTTTCTCCCACTGCTAGTTAAAAAAAAAATAGCCACCTAACAATTTCATCCCGAGGGCTACAGTGAAACGTACTGTCTTTAAATTTGGACTTTACTGAAGATGTGTACGTGTACATGTGTACGTGAATATATTCATTATTGTAGATAGTAATTCATAGCCAGCCAGCATTTTTGTAAATAGCAACACATGTAAAGTACAATAAAATAAACATTTTACTTGTGTCATCTGTGTCAATTACAGCTGAGAGGATTTTTTCCTGTCATCCCGCCTGATGCTGTCATTGTCAGTTTCTCAGCACACAGTACAGTAGTCTCTCAGTAACAAGGTGCAAACTGGTGATTGATCGATTTGTGGGAGCGTTTACGAAAGTGCTTTGTTAAAAAAAAAAAAAAAAAAAAAAAAGTAAATCTAAATTTATAACAGTGTTTATTTTTTAGCAAAATAAAATCTAAGCCTATTTTTAGGGACCCCAACTGTTGTTGATTCCAACTTCACATAAGGACTTCACATAAGGACTAGTAAGTTTACATCAGGACTACCAAGTTTCAAAAGGTACTAGTCCTACAATATTGTCAGTTTCTAACCAATATATATATATATATATATTATATATATATATATATATATATATATATATATATATATATTGCTCCAGCTTTGTTCATAAAACTGCAATTTTCTGTCCAATATAAATCTCAACAACTAGTTTACGAGACTTGAATGATTGAATAAACTGGCTAATGGAATTCTGCAATATGAGCCTCTCCTCCTTGTAAACTCCGGAAGTATATACTATTAGCATGCTGCAAGATCTAATCAACCCCCCTTTCTCACTCTGTGTAACCTCAATACTGCCAAAATTACATTTAGCCACTAGATGTCTCTACATGCTTGGAATTGCTGAAGGAGGTTTGGTGAGGATGAAACACAAGTGTGTCAGTAAGTATCCAACAGTGCCATGGTATTCCCTAAAGAAAGTGTTTTAATTAAACAAATATCTTGCAGCAACTGTATTTTTGTAGTTTACTCTACTTATCCTCTTTAATTTTCCTGCATCATGTGGATTGTAGTTTTTCTTTTAAAGGCAAACAATGTAATGTTTTAAAACCATTATAGTCTATTTATCATGACTGACCTGATATATATATATATATATATATTATATATAATATATATATAATATATAATATATATATATATAACAAAACAATTAGCTACACATTTACACATAAACATTCTGCTTAAAATATGTACTTTATGCTAATTTGACTGTATGCATAACTGATTTCCATAGTAGGGGTAGAGCCTCCCAAGGGACTGGAGCAGCTTGAGATTTGAAATTCCTGTCAGTGTCTGAGAAGTGAAGTGCCAGGCCTGAACAGGCTTCTCCATTCCATTCAAAGCAAGTGACTATATCAATCATCAATCAATCAATCTTTATTTTATATAGTACCTTTCATAGTGGACCACCATCACAAAACACTTTACAAGATGCAGTAACATCAAGAAAATCCATAATACTTAAAATACAGAGAAATGCATAATACATGATATAGTAGTACAGTAAAAAACAATGCACAATACATTAAATAGTGAAAAATGCATAATACATGATATTGTAGCATAATACATGAAATAGTGACAGCAATACAGCAGCTAATATCAGATATCAGGCTTAAAGAGCATGGAAAGCAAACGAGAACAAGTGGGTCTTGAGATTTGATTTAAAGCTTGTGAAGGTGGGAGGATCATGCACCAAAGCTGGGAGAGAGTTCCAGAGAGTCAGAGCCATAAAGCTAAAGGAGCGTTCTCCAAGTGTGGTGCACTTTTGCTTGGGGATAACAAGCAGGCCAGAGTCAGAGGACCTCAACTTGCGGGCAGAGACATAGGTTGAGAGGTACTCGAGACAAGTGTGATGAAGGGCATTGTAGGTCAGCAGGAGAGTTTTGAAAATAATCCTGAACTTTATAGGTAGCCAGATGGGGGTGGGGGGTGATGTGATCATGTTTTTTTCATCTGGTAAGGATCCTGGCAGTGGCATTCTGGACTAGCTGCAGTCGGTTTATGGTGCGTGCCGGGAGACCACCATATAGAGGGTTGCAGTAGTCGAGTCAAGAGGAGAAAAATGCATGACAAAGTATCTCCGCATCTGGGAGGGAAAGGTAGGGACGGACTTTGGAGATGTTTTGAAGATTTGACCACGGAAGAAATGTGGGCATCAAAGGAGAGGTAGCTGTCAAGAAGTACACCAAGGCTTCGTACTGTGGAAGGCAGCAGCAGACAGTTTCTGAAGTTCAGGGCAGCTACATTGAGATTCTTAAGTTGAGTTTTAAGTCCTACTAGAAGGAATTCAGATTTGCTCGGGTTCAGCTGAAGAAAATTGTCCGACATTCAGGCCTCGATGTCTTGAATGCAGGCAGAGAGCTGAACCATGGCAGAGGGGTTTCCAGGGTCAAGGTTTAAGTAGAGCTGGGTATCGTCAGCATAGGAATGAAACATGAGGTTGTGCTGGCAGATGAGGTGACCCAAGGGAAGCATGTAGATATAAAAGAGAAGGGGCCGAAGAACAGACCCTTGAGGGACACCACAAGTGACCTGGCTTGTGACACCACTGCATCCATCATAGAAAACAGACTGCATGCATCTTGACAGGTAAGAGGACAATCAGGAGCGACAAGTTCCAGAGATCCCAGAATACATCTGAAGGCGGTCAAGAAGAATGCCATGATCTATGGTGTCAAAAGTGGCTGCTAGTTCAAGGAGGACAAGCACAGAGGGAGCACCAACATCAGCATTAAGCAGGAGATCATTCACAACCTGGAGCAGAGCAGTTGCAGTACTGTGATGCGGCCAGAAGCCAGACTGTAAAGATTCAAGCAGATTGTTATCCGTGAGATGTTTCATCAGCTGACTGGCTACAGCTATTTTGAGAGTTTTGGAGAGAAAAGAGAGATTGGAGATGGGACAGAAATTAAATAAGACAGCCAGGTCGAGGGAGGGTTTTTTGAGTACTGGCGTAACTCAGGCAAACTTAAGGGCAGCAGGAACCAAGCCTGAGTCCAGGGACAGGTTGAGTGTGCATAATGGAAGGAGCAAGATCAGAAGCACAGAGACAGACAAGGTTAGTCAGCCAGGGGTCCAGCGGGCACATGGCAGTAGTGATTTCAACAGTAGGGCGGAGAGGGCAGGAGGGGAAATCGGAGGAGAGTCAAGGTGGTAAAGTAGTAGACTGAGTTTGTGGCAGGAGAGCGTAGAATAGATGTTGTCAGTTTTGTTCCGAAAGAAAGAGGAGAAATCATGACAGGTAAGAGAGGAGGATGAATGGGAGATGGATCTGTCAGTGGCTGGATGTAGGATTTGGTCAGTGGTCTTAAAGAGAACATTGGGTTTACTGTGTCCCATAGTTATGATTTCAGAGAAGTACTTCACCCTGGCAGAGGCGAGCCACGTCTGTAGCTACTGAGATGGTCGGTCCAGATCTCTCTGTGAACAGTTAGTCCAGAAGACCTCAACTTTCGGCAGGCAGACTTAATCAATCGAAGTTCGAGGGTGTACCACGAACTGTTTCGATCTTTCTTGAAGGTTCAGGTCGTAAGCGGGGCAACAGTGTCAATTATATGATTAAGTGTGGCCTTGTACAGGGTCACCGATTCATCAGCTGAGGACGGGAGAGTACCAATTAGAGGGGATGAAGAGACACATTGAAAGTTTCAGAGGATTCAACAGATTCTTGGGACAGAAGGAGATAACAGTATCAGTAGCGGAGGAAGGAATATGACCTTTGAACTCCGCAAGACCCTCCTACTGTACATTTATTTAGACAAATAGAGGATGGGACTGGCAGAGTTTAAAGAAATTAATCTACTTTAATTTCTTCCAATGTTTTCCAACCTTTTGGAAGAGACTTCTAGGACATTATGTGTAAACAGTGTGTTGTCTATTTCCTCATAGGCCGTTTACTGAGCTCTTAAGAGGTTCCTATTTTTTAAACGTTAAACATCTCTTAATTTTACAAAACAAAAAAAAATAAGCAACTAATAATTAACTTAATATTATTAATTCTTAAGCATTCTCAAGTTTGTTCCTTAGTTCTGTGACATAATGCGAATTAATTGAAAATATGTGAAAACACTATAGAGACAATCTCAGCATGATTCATCTTCCTTCCAAAAAATGTGTTTTTCATTGCCACTTACCACTCAACAGTACAGTATGTAGTAGATCAAAATGCAAAGCAAGGGAACTTCAACCCAATACTATGAATGTAGTGTTATTCAGAACAGTTATAAGGTTGTTTAAAATGTTTCTCAAATAATCTTTGTAAACACTGCATTTCTGTTTTGTACTACATATTCCTTGTCTGCTGCAGTGTCCTATCTGTCCACCAGGTGGGTACAACTGTGCTTGACTTAAAGTTACTATGGTACATGTTCCTCTGGGAAATTTATAAGCTTCCAAAGATAGCACTGAACAAGCTACACTATCATGATATGCATTACGTCAACACTTTTCAATAACATCTGAAAATTCACATGAATTCAAATGGAATTTCAAAGGACGATATATAAATAAAAAAGCTTAACTGTTATTCCCCAATTAACTTGCTAGTTCCTGAAAAAAAAAAAACCCTACCTTTTTTCCAGCACCATGCAGATACACACATACCAGATTTTTGGAGAGTATATTTGTCACATACTTATACCCTTATGTTGATCTTCCCATTTCCAGCAGAGCTATCATTTCAGAAACAAGCCAATTTCAGACATGACCTGCTGTAATGCTTGACTGCTCTGGCTCTACAGACCATGCAATTCACTTTTCTCACCTACTGTACACAAATTACTTCTAACAATCACCTCTGAAATCCACCCCTTTGCATCCCTGCTCACCATTTTATTCCCAGTGGAGACTAGCCTCACAATGTTGCAATTCGTGGGGGGAAATCCCTATACGCAATCTCACAACAGTCTCTTTATTTTAATTCTTACTCTTTCTTGTTTTCTTTGGCAAGGATTAGAAATATTAGACATCTGAAGGGAGACCTGTTAAATCCATCTCCGTTCTTCAGAGGTTTAAATGTAAGGGTTAGAGATTTTCCTAGCAAAGTTTGCCAAGAAGGACAGTGACTGTTAAACGTAACACAAGTGAAGGGTTCTTCATCTCATAGAACGACTTTCCATTTTGAGTAAATTGATAAAGTATAGTATTACATCATATGGCAATGTGACACAAAGTGATTTCTATCTGAAACCTGCTTGAGGCTATAGGTGTTTTTATACTGCATGTTTGAGAGTGTACTAAAAACACTTCAACTACCATAGAGTTCTGTGTGCTTGCTCATGCTCATCACACCATAGACATTTTAAACAGACTCAACCACAAATCAAGGGGGAGCTTGTCTTTAGGCAATGATGAAACTTGGTTTGCTTGATCTAAAGAAGAAAATATATCTTTATATTACCTTTAAAATAATTCGATTTTACCAAAAAATGATGTCTATGTCTTGTAAAGTGTTTTTTTTCCACTCAGTCAATGATCACTTCATAGCTGGTGAAGTCACCTCATCCCAAATTCCTTCACTGCGTCATTAATGATCTGTTCACTATTATTACAAGACCACACTAATAATAGGGCCGGGAGGATGCTGAAATGCTGAAGCTAAATATTTCAACGCCCTTTCAGTGCAACAATGAACACTTCTTGGATAACTACTTGGTCGGTACCTTATTGGTTGAGTTTTTAAAGTTTAAGATGATAGAGAAAAGGAATAAGAGACACAGATGGTTGTCCTTTTAATGTCTATGCTACACCTGAATTAATTCATTACCTGCATGCTGTTCATCCTGCAGTCATCAGGTTGTTTGTCTTCTAATTAACCTTTATAGTTGACTTCATACAGTTACCAGCAGGAGGCAATGGGAGGACAATACCCTTTCTTTATGTTAAACTAAACTGCTGATAAGGCACATTTCTTTCAGGTCCCTGAGATATGAAAGTGAAAGCACAACACTCTTGGAATTTGTGAGTTAGCTTTACTGCAAATCAATACAAGTTACAGCTGTCTAAAGGCAATAAAAAATAATGCATATTTTTTGTCTCATATTTTCCATCCTGGAAACAGCGTAGCATAATTTAAAGCCATACTAAAGCTTCTATGCAGGTCAAATACATTAAACCAAGGTCAGGGGATGCCTACTCTAACAGAGTATAGACATTTTAGCTTATCAAATGAAGACAATGAAAAAGACTTCTAGGTGAAACGTTTCTCATTCACTTTTAGTTGTTTTCAGTATTTCTCAAATTAAGCAGAGGTGGTCCGTAGCCTCGTAGCGAAGCCTTTGTGATGAGGATCTCAAGCATTTATTCAACAAGGATACAAATTATGCCTTGTCCCTGTATTTTTAAAATATATTTGCATCATTTAAAAGCAGGTACAATTGAACACAGAACAATAATTGTTAAAAGTTAAGTTAGGTAGATGAAAGATTACTATGTGCTACTTTGCCAATATTTCCATAACATAAGCATTTTAAGACAAAGTGTAAATTGCACCAAGCAAAACTCAAATTAAAGGTATCCTTCTGATATACTGTATCACACACATGGTGCTTATTAGGGTTATTATTTTGTTATTTCCTGCTCATTTGGTCATCTTCAGTACCACAACCTCTGCTGTAACTGACACCTCCCCTTCCATTGTTGGAAATCATGCATTGGAAAGAATCACTACTGATTATTGTTTTTTTTAAACTGGATCAATGCCATGCCATGTGTTAATATGTAATCTTATTGAATTATCACCCTTGGATTTGTTTGTGGTCTCACACTCAAAGTGCATTATTTTCTGACTAGCATGGGATTCTGTTTATGAAAGGCATTTGTTTATCATTGTGATGTTGCAAAAAAATATAGGGCTCTATAAATCTGATATTGTTTGTAACTTCTTGCCAGTTATAATTGTATTTTGCAAAACTAGTTGCATGCTGAAAAAATAGGGAAATTCTTCCAGCAAAGGGAAGATGCCTGACCCCAAGGCCTGCAGTGATTTCTGCCAGATGTTTTTTTTTCTTTTCTTATTTTCTACACAGGATGTGAGCCTGTACCAGCTATTGCAGCTCATATTGGAATCTGGTAACCCTCTTAGAAATTCCATATGCTCTGTATCAAAACTCCACTGTCCTTTTTAACCATTTGCGGTCCATTTATTCAGCGCTTGTCAGGAAGCATCAGGTCCAATTTATTTTCACGCTCTCTGTTTATTTTACGTGCACTGTTTATTTATTTATTTTTTTCAGAGTAAAACAGGTTTAAAAGGCATTGCATGGCAAAAGGACACTCAGTACCGCATCTCCAGCCAAGGCCCACCCCTTGTTCGCTGTATTTTTCACATACCTCTTTATAGTTTTGCGTACTGATAAATCCTCTTCTGTTTGTTTTGTTTTTATCACCAAACTCCTCAATAATGTGCTCCAAGTCATTATTTTATTACTATAACATCTCAAAAAGCTCTGCAAATGTTTGTGATATTCATTGAGCGCCTGGATGCGGAAGCAGCGAGATTCTTTGTTTGTGTCCGTATTATCTCTGTGGTGCATGGGCTTTCTTTATTGCTCAGACACGCCCCTTTCAGCTTCTCTCAGCTCCTAACGGTCTCACTGTCACACCATTGAAATGTTTTCTTGACTTTTCCGGAGAAAAAACTACTAGAGACCTGTGCTTGACGTCTTTTTGATGACATCTGGCTGGAAAGGGAAAATTGCTGCTAAACTAGGGCAAGGATTTTTTTGGATCTGCTATTAGTGGCTTTTTGCGAACCTACATAGAGCTGCAACAATCCCCTTTTTTAAAATCAATTTTCAAAAAGCTTTGTTTTCTCATGCCTGCAATAAAACTTCTAGGTCTCGGGTAGGTAAATATGAACCATTTCTCTGTCAGTTTCTTACATGATCCCAATCAGCAGCAACAACCTGACATGTTAACTAACTCCTTATACTTATGATACAGAACTTGTTAAAAAACAGAAAGCCAAGAGTAATTGTGAGAGGTGTAAAATCGGACTGGGGGGGGGAGTAACAAGTGGGGTACCACAAGGGCCTTGACTTACTTCCTCATTTATATAAATGACTTGGACCACAATTGTAAAATTTACAGATGATACCAATCTTGGGGGACGGGTGTACTCTGAAACCACAGCCGAGCTAATTAAAATGGACTTGGACCTTCTCTGTAACTAGGCAAACTTATAGAAAATACATTTTAATTAAAAAAAAAATGTAAAGTATTTCATATTGGGTGTAATAATACAGGTTATAAGTATGAAATGAATGGAATGGAAATAGGGGACAAGGACTTTGAAAAGGCTCTCAGGGTTATAGCAGTCATAGTTAAAAGTAACTTGCCCATGTGGTGAGGCAATTATAAAGCATATAGAATGTTAGGCTATACTGCAAAAACATGGAATACAAGTCTAGAGAGGTTATGCTAAAATTACTCAATGCCCTAGTGTGACAATTAGAGAAGGAATCTGAGCTGCAAGTCTACCTCCCAAGATGGACCAATTCGATGGCTGGTCGGAACTGGAAGTAAGCCATTTTGGAGAAAGACTGTAGTTGCAAGACTGCTAAATGAATCCATTGTGATCAGCTGTGGGGCACGCAATGATTGGATAGAGCGTGGCGCAGGGCTGATCACAGGGAGGAGTTTGGCAGTACAAAGGGCATGCAGCTATGTGAGTATGGCCCCTTACATTGAAACGTATTAATGCGCTGGATCACCGTTGTTTTTGTTTTGTTTTGTGTTGCAGAGGAGTAGGAGCCAGAGAAATGCAGCAATGGAGCCAGCACAAACCCCAGAACACCACTATCACTGCACAGCACAGCACCAACCTCACCATTCCGGGAGCACATGACGTGCATAGCGGGATTCTATTGGTTATTTGCTGTTTTATTTGAACCTGTAAACCCGCCTGATACCCCCCATTGCTGGTAGAGGGGCGTAATTATTATTTTAATTAAATAAATACAGATGTTTGGAAGATTGAACTGTTGTTTGGACATTCCATTATTACCCACATCACTCACATCCTGACACCTAGTTAGAACTGTGGCAGTGTGTCAGGGTAAAAGCTGTGCCGATGCACGGTTGTGTTTGTGTGGGGAATATTTGGTTGGCAGAGAGGGGGTTAAATTTCTCCCTGTCAAAACACATGGGAATGTAGCTGGGGGTGTGTGACAGACAGTGAATGAATCCTAGTTTAACAATCTCCCTCCCGACCTGTGAGGGAGTAGTATAACAGGAACAGTGTGGCCCGGACTGGACAGTTTAGCAGTTCATTCTAGGGTCAGTTGGAAGTCAGCCATCCACAAAGGGGGTGGAGTCGCAATATCAGAAGTCATCACCTTAATGTGGTAGGCGAGGTGTCAGTCATGGATTGGAGGATGCGTGATTGCACTTGCTACCAAAGGGGGCGTGACTGAAGGTATATCAGGGGATGTGGCAAAGCAATCTGTTCCTTTGTTCTGGTTACGAAAGGACCAGTGAAAGAATACTGTGTTATAAAGAAACTGTGAGTTTTTAGGTTTTGTTTTGTGTTTCTATTAAACTGTTACATTTGTCGTTTATAGAAGGCTAATATCCGATGGTTGTAGCTAAACAGCCAGCAATTAAACCTGTACTACACTTCATTATTGTGCATGTATAAACTTGTAAAAATCTCCACTTAAACTAAGAGCACTCAATCTGGACTTGTGACTGTGTTGTGTTTGTACGTGTTTAGTATCTATTATTATTTTGGGACTGAACCCCGTGGTTTACCTGTGTGATACACATTGGTGTGTAGAGCCAGGTATTATTATTATTTCTGGTTGCAAAACAAACAACCAAGCCAAATAAAGAGTTATATAACTGTGAACAGAGTTGTTTCAAATCACTCCTGAGCACTGCATCACTTCTACAAATGTGCACTGCAAACCACTTTGCCACAGGCTGACAATTGAATAAGTAATTAAATGATTAATTAGGCCCAGGTGTATAAACTAGGTGTTCACCGGTGTTAGAAGGAGCTAGTAGGACTAATGTTGGTGATATAGGTGGAGAGCTGTGTTCTGTGTTTTGCGCTCTGCTGTCTGCTTACATTTCGTGAGCTTTTGTAAAATCTTTTGTTTTGTCAAGTGTTTTGTCGTGTTATTTTTGTTTATTTGAATTAAAAGAGCGCATTAGTGCAATTTAACTTGCAGCTTTCTCTGTCTGAGTCTCTGTCCCTTCCAATACTATTTGGGCTGTGACACTACTGCACCACATATGGCAGGGGTATTCAGTTACATTCACTGGAAGGCCATGGCAATGTCCAAATCTTGGGGGGCCATAGGGCGCTCATGATGTGCGTATTGGAAGTGGGGGCCAGGTAACCACTTACAATGTTACGATTTCTGATTGCCATTTAATATATTTATAATCTTAATTTTATTCAAATTATTAAATTAAAATTGATTAAACTGGGCATCTAATTTCCTTTCCTTTTGTCTAAAATTGACACCAGCTTGCACCGTCACAACAAGCATGCAAGTAATGAAAGTGCGTCAATCAGTAATGGTGGCATGGCAAATTTGAGAAGGGCTACACCCCACTCTGTATGTGCATGCATAAATCCATTGAAATAATTTTCAATAACAGAAGTGGACCAGCGTAAACAGCAAGCATTTAAACAAACCTTGAGGAAAGATAGAAGTCACAGGAAAGGAGTACTTATCTGAAGACTCTAAAAAACTAAAAAAAATAAATCACTGTTAAGTTATGGAGTGTACTGACATGAATGGGAATGAATGTGCAGACAGAGGGTGTGACTAAAGCTGAAGGTAGCTTACATACAGAGTTAGTTGTAAACAAGTGCAGTGAACATTTGTTCCTGTGTTATGGCGTGCTGCCAATAAATATTGCTTGTAGATAGCAGCGACCTTTCAACCATGCGTATCTGCAACTGGCATTTGTAATGAAGGACAGCTGATTGGGGCTGCAAACTACTTTTACAAAAATCTGCCTACTTCTTCCTGAAAAAAACATACAAAAATAAGATAAAAAAGCATGACCCCAGGACTGAGTTTATCACTACTGTGCACTAAGTTCTGTACAGCTGGATGTCTCTAAGATTCGTGTAGTTTGTATTATTTACAATGTCTTTAACGATCTCAGGTAAGCAATCCACAGTGGAAATTGTGGTGTGATTTGCCACTAGAAACATTAGCTTCAATTCTTTCCTTCTCTGTTTGTCATTAACCTCTAACACAGGTGCTACTTGGAAGCAGTTTACTAATAGCTTAAATAAGGTTTAAACAAATCTCTTTTGAAATGAAGTTTTTTTTGTATTGCAATGATGAGATACATTAAAGCCAGGATGCAGCTGGCATGTGCTAGTATGTATCAAGGTAGCAGCCAATGAACGGCCAGCTGATCTTGTCAGATCTAATGAATGTGTGTGGTCGAGCTCCAACAATAGACTCACCCTTAAAAACTGCTTATCATTCCCAGGAAGGATTATTTTTTTAATAAATTTTGCCCATGACTTTGGCATCTTTACTTTGCGGGATCACCAATTGAAGAACGCTGACATATGGTGTCAGAAGCGAGATAGTGCCCCTAGAGACTCAGACCAGGAACTGCAGGTTAAAGAGGTTAAGAGAAAATGGAGCGGAGAGGACGGAAAGCCAATGGGAGCAGCAGCACCGGCTAAAGGTGGAAGGAGCTCCGTGGTGCAGAGTGTGCGAGGAGTTTGGGTACCGGTAGGACGTGGGCGAATACGAAGACCCCCTCTGGCAGGATGAAGTCTACTGTTGAGGTGAGGTTAACACGGTGGAGGAATGGCTCCTGTGGGAAAATAGACCAAAGCCCCCTGCCCAAAAGAGCTGGAAGGAGGAAGCACTTCCATGGTGCCTGGGCAATGTACTCTTTGCTGCCCCATTCAGGATGGAAAGGAGTAGCCACCTGCCCCAATCTGGAAGATGGAGAGAAAGAAAAGGGGGCGGGATGAGAGCGTGGAGTAGCAGCAGTGCCGGTGTGTGAGGAGTGTGGGGACTTTGGGGCACGTCTATGGGGAAGGCCTACTTTGACCAAGAGTTGGAGTCATGTGAAGAATGACTTCACCTCAAAGCTGTCCAACCAACGAAGGCAGATTCCCCCACCTTCCCAGTGCTTTCTTCCCTCTCTTACCTCAGCACTCTTGAGGCCTCAAGCTGGCGCCTCACTTGCGGGAAGTGGGGGCACTTTGTATACAACTGCACCCTCCCAGATGAGGAGGAGAAACAGCTCGAGTGCTGAAGAAAGGGAGTGGTGGTCGTTCCCGAAGGCGAGCAGGGAAGCTGTCTCCAGCGCCTAAGAAGGGGTAGCTGTCTTGAGCTGCATGCCTGGAGCGTCCCGCGCTGCTATCAGAGCCACCACTACCAGAATGTGCAGGGCCAACGTCACCACTGCCGGAAAACCCTGCACCCCTGTCAGCTACACGGTAGCAGGGAAGTTTAGTATTAGATATGCTGGATTATAGTGATTTAATAAAGGACAGTGGTTTTATTATTTTTCTTGACTTTATTATTTTTTAAAGCCTTTGAAGCATTGGAACATCCATTTCTATTCAGAGTCCTAAAATCCTTTGGGCTTGGTGAAAATGTTATAAATACAATGAAACTAATATTAATAGCTCTATTACCTTCAGTTCAGAAACCTCCCCTCAATTAGAAATTTTAAGTGGCATAAGACAAGGTTGCCCAATTTCCCCTCTCTAATTTATATTGGCTGCTGAGCTATTGGCATTTCTAATAAAACAACTCCCCTGATATACATGGACTGGATATTTTAGATAAAACATTCATTATCAACCAGTTTGCAGATGACAACAACTTTCCTTAAAAATGACACACAGGTGTCCAAAGTTGCAATTTCAGTGTTCCCTAAGGCTTCAGGTGTGTTCCTTAACTTACAAAATGTGAATGCATGCCTATTTCTAAGTGTGCATAGGCAGCATAGAATCTATTCCAATTAAAAAGGAAATTAAGTATCTGGGAATTACCATTACAAAAAACTTTAAACATAGGCTTGGTTTAAAAATCGACTCTACAGTCATGTCTGTGACATCAAAACAGCAAAAGGACATCCTTTTGGCAGTGCGATTTTAAGGGCAGGGTCAATGGCTTTCTCACTATAAAAATAGCTGTAAAAACCAGAACAGAAATCGTGCTTCTGGCTCACGAGGTTTCAGCAGTCAAGATCCCGTTCTTTTGACTTAATATCATGTAATATCCAGCAGAAAGGCCGTATAAAACATAGACACTCCCCCAACACCCACACTTTACATTTATGGACTACTTCAACACTAGAACCGCCATGGTTATATGTTTTAAACACCATCAATATTAAAATGAAAGACAAACTATCGGATACAACTAAAATATTTTATTCAAGCACATCATATCAAACATAGTGTGTAAACAGATATATGCACATACAAAACTGTAAAAACAAAAATAGTTTTTAACCTAAGATGAAAGATTCTGGTGTGTGTCCAGGCTGAACTTCTGTAGCCTGCAGCTTTGCAGTTTTCTGACTGAAATGTTTCTGCTGAAGCGCTGTGGATAGCTTCAAGGAGAAATCTCTCCTACTGATATTTTCCCCGGTGCATTCCTTGTACAAAACAAAGGAACCGATGGCTACCAGGTTCAGTAGAGATAACAACAGGCTTATATACACAAAAAAACTGTAGGTTATATTCATAATCAATTATTGTAAAAGGCAGTTCTAGTGTTAATGAAATGTAACTTTTAGATGTTCCACAAAAACACACACACAGATATTAATACAGTAGTGAAACTTGTAGAAAGTATATTTTATATAGTTTTGTGTGTGCGTGTGTGTGTGTGTGTTGGAAAAGTAACCATACAAACAAGTAGCTAATGCGCGGCGTAATAAAGAATGTGCGCAACAACATGTGAATTCATTCCTCTTGTTAAATGTTTTTATCTTCATGGCAACGCATGAAGCTCTACTAACGATATTCAGAATCGTTCTTTTCCTACTTAGTAAGCAGACACCAACATTTAACTAACCCCGCCCCTAATTGACTATGAATTGAGTAATCTGCATTGGTACAGACAATTTTTTCCCCTAAATCAGAACAGCATAGCAACACATTTCCTGAAAAGCACGGCAAACAGGTCTTGAGGAAAACTGCCATGACCTGTGCATGTAAACGCCACCATAGAGAATCGTTGAATAGCAGTAAAAGACTGAAATAAAATAAAGCTGTTGGTTACAGAGAGATGTATCTATCTTTGGATGTATTCTGTTATCAAAAGCTGAAGGACTAGCTAGATTTATATACCGGTACCAATCTCAATAATTGTATATTTCCCCCCCCAAAATATAAAGCCCTTAAATGTTATCATCTTTACAGTTATACGGCACAACGAAACTCATTATTTAAGAAAGTCACAACTAGCAAAAGATGTTACAAGATATCTAGTGTTCCGTGTTTGCGATTTATTCCAAATTTTGCTGAACAGTTATTCTGAAAAGTATTATTTTTTAATGAACGCCGGTTTTTACTGATTCATACCCGATTTTTGTCTATTATACAATACTTTCCCGGTAGTATTTTCTAGGAAATATACAATATTTTGATTAAAATGCTGTTTTATTTTGACTCTGACATTGTAATAAGTAGACCTACACTGTATCCTAGGATACAGCAGGCAGTTAGATGTCAGAGGATCAAATAACATTCAAATGTGGTGCTCTGTCACTTCACAAACACACTATCACCTGGTCATGTTGGCCAATCTAAGTCTGATTATTGTGGCAATTGCTAGGTGTAGAAACTACTAGCTTGATGAAAAACTAAATTGAAATACTTGCACAAAAATATAATTTTTTTTGTGGATGAGGAATGGGGAGAAAACGTAATCAGTTTATGAATATTCAAAAGAAAATGAATGTTTCGAAAGATACACAAAGCAAAAATAGCAGAAGTGGATCAGATGAGACAGAGGATGCATAGCGCTACAAATACTGTTGCATTGAGGTACATGTTCGTGCTGACAATAATAAGCGACACATTAAACTAAAACAAGAAAGTGAACTGAGAGAAAGCACTCGATTTATGTGGCTTTTAGAAACGCTTTAATAAAAAGAAAGCACAGAGTGACTGTGGTAATGAATTTGTCAGAGGACTGTGCTTTGCTTGACAGCCACTGTTTATTGCAGAGAGGTATGTATTGGTGACTTCGTAAGACAGTACTGTCTGTCCATCAGCTAAAACACTGCCTAACGCCAACAATCTTAATTGTAAACATCTGACAGAAAATGGTGATGCTTTAGGTTTTTGACGCGTCTCACGATGGCTTGCACACCCAGTTCTGTTCATTTTCTTTTCTTTTTATGATTTCAAGGCTAATAAACCTGGCTTGTTTTGTGCTGATGTCATGTTCATACCTTCTGTAGATACTATTTCCGTTCGCAAAGTACCAGCTAACTTGGGAAAACGTGGCTTCGACTTGCATATTCTGCTCATCATACATGCCACGGACATTACTAATCAGAAACCAGAACTGCTACGCATCATATTCCACATGTAAAGTGTGTATACTGAGATTTTTTCCCCCCAATTTTTACCGATATTTCAATTAAAAACATTTTTGCTTTTTACCGATTTTATCCTTATTTTATTTAATATATGTACAATAAACTTTGAAAAATTCCCAGATTTATTTCTTCAAGATAAAATCAGAAAACGCGGAACACTACAGATATCCCATATTACAAACAGACTATTACAAGCAGACATTGCCACACTGGAAATTGACAACAATTAATTTTACTCACTAGTGGTAAACTGTTGTTCTTTCATTTCAAATATTTTTCTGAGTGGGTCATTTGCGTTTAACCTTCGTCAGACTGGAAGGAAATGAAGAATCAAATACAGAAGCGAATGGAAATTGTTGAATCTATTACCCACAGACATTTCAATTTTTATCTGAAGACAGACAAACCTTTTTAGCATATCTTCTAAATTCTTAAGATGGGTTGCATCATTTGGGTCTGTGATGAGTATATCATCTAAGTATACCAAAACTTATGGAATAACTCCAAGTAGGCTTTCAAGTGTGTGCTGGAAAATCCTTAGGGTGAAGACACTCTAAATGGCAGCCTTTTGTAACAAAACAGTCCTTCGTGGGTGCTGATTGTAAGATATTATCATCCAGCAGTAACTGTTGCTATGCATGGGTCATGTCCAGTGAGGGTGGCAAACAAGTCTTACACTTTTGGAATTGGATAGACATCCAGTCTAGAAACCTGGTTCACTGTTAATTTGTAGTACCCACAAATGCAGACTGATCCATCTCCTTTAACAACAGGTACAATGAGGGCAGCCCAATGAAAAACCTGGACAGGCTGGATAATGAAAGCCTCTTTCAGTGTTTCTTAGTTCTGAACTGACCATATCCCTGAGTACTGTTCAGGCTTTAAAGAATCTTGGCTTTGCATATGTGAACCTCAATGACAGCTTTTGTTCCTTTTAAAGTGCCTAGTTCTTCATTTAATATTTCTGGGTATTTGCTTAAGGTGTGCTGAGCACTTGTCAACTTAACATGGTAAATGTTGTTCCAGTCCAGCTTGAGCCGATATAACCAATTTTGTCCCAGGAGACTTGATGCATTACCTTCCACTATAAGAAAGGGTAACCTGGATAATTGGTTGTTATACTGCATTGTAACAGTAGTAGTTCCTAGGACTTTTATCTGTTCTCCAGTGTAGGTGCAGAGTTGTATTACAGACGTACTCAGCACTGTTGCTATCTGACAGCTGCATTTGTTCACTAATGACTGAAAATGATGCTCCACCATCCACTTCCATGTTTGCAGTTTCCTCTCTACCCTTGACAGTTACATATATAGGCTCTGTTTTCTCTGCTTATATCTTATACTGTAGACTGTCTCTCCGTCCTCTTTGACTACCCCCCCCCCCCCCAACCAAAACATGAGTAGATCTGGACCTCTTAGCCATGTGCCCCTTTTTGTGACATCTGGCATTCTGCTTCTCTAAATCTAGTCTTTCGAACCATCTACCCTTTATGTCTATAATAAATGTACACACAACTTGTCTCTCCACCACAACATGAGGTTTAGCCCTTGAAGCAGGCAACAGATGAATCATAGGCCGTGGTGAAGTGGATCCCTGTAAGTCTTGTGCCTGTTGTGCAGCAACTGCCAGAGCTTGTGCAAATTTGGCTCTTTAAAAATCCAAAGCAGGCTCTGATAACAGGCGACGTTGAATACGGTCATCCTGAATCCCGTAGACCTACCTATTCCGTAACATTCTTTCCTGCACGCCACCAAACTCGCAATGCTCTGACAAGCGCCTTCGCTCAGCCATATATGTTGCTACTGATTCCCCAGGCTTACCGAATCTATTATGGAACTTAAACGACTGTGCAGTGGTGGATGGTTTGGGGTTTTTATAAGCTTGCACTAGCGCATGCAGTTTAGCAAAAGTTTTGTCTCCAGAAAAAAAGAATGCTGTTTATCCTCATCACCTATGTCATTGCCAGTGAAATAACATACAAGACGCTCCACATATTCAAGCCAATCACACTCATCGTTAAACTCGCTGACACTGCCGTATGTTGCCATGCTAGCTACCCATTTTTTGTTTTAATCCTTGTCGCCAGATGTAACAAAGTATAAGCAAACCTACATAGAGATTGCTGTTCCATTCAACAATAATCTTTATTGTTCAAGCCAGAACAGTCACTATCCAGAAAAAAAACTTATGCCATCTTTTGTTAACTGGGCATCACAGGTCATGACCCCTTGCAGGATGTCTCAGAGATCGTCTAACAATTACTATAACTATTTAACTATGGCAACTGCAGTAGGGAGAGTCTCATAACCTATAATACAATATTGTATATTACCATCAATATATTATTTTTTAAGGTGTAAATGTCTTCAAAGCTATTGCCTGTCTCCCTAGCTTTCCCGTGCACTCCCAGGAAGTGGCATGGATGTGTAACACTTTGTTTCAAAGGAAGTCAAGACGCTTCCAGACTGTGGAAGAGCTTCATTTTCCAAGTTTCACAGCAACCTGCCAAACATTGCTTTTGACTTTGAAGACCTATTTGCATCATAGTTGTATTTGTCGTATTTGCATCATATTAATGAAATGTGATTTGTCCAGTTGATTTCAATACTGAAATTGGCAATATGTAAAGTACTATTGTAAGCTAATTTTTTAATATAAATATATTTATACATAGCCTATTTAAATATTTTAACTTGTGGCATTTTGCGCAATTTAGTGTAAACTGAAATGTTTCCCTAGTTATATAAAAAGTACTGTTGTACTTTGGAAGCAGTGCCTTGACTAGCCTACCAAGGCTACTGGTTATTTGCCCAAAATCGTCTATTAATGTAAACTAGTGCATCATATAATTTACTTCAGCACACAAATGTGATCAATTTATACCAACCCAAATGTGATATAATTTGTTTAATAAGGCAGGTGGGGGAAATGATACCATTTGTTTCCACCTAGCCATAATATATTTAAATAGTCTGCCTATTTCAATAAATCTGGTTTAGAAAGAAAAGCATAAAATCGAGTAATTTTGTTTTTGAATGTAGCATACAAGTGCCATGATACAATTGGCATTTCCCTGCATTAAAAGTGGATAGGCTTACATACGTTCATAATTACATCCATGTTTTTAAATCCTCCGCTGTATGTTTCTATATTGGTCTGAGTGGCTGTAACAATCTCCAAACCTCCAACTGGGAGGATTATATCCGATTTATCTTCTTAATAAACATTCTCTTCAACAGCCGGCCGCTTTCATCGACAAAGAAAATCGAAAGCACAAACGAGACAGAGTGCACAACAAGTTTTAGAAATATCATCTCCCGTGTCGTGCTTTGGAGGAGGTGTGTTAAATTGGCAGATAGTCAGCGATTTTACAAAAGGAAGTGGGTGTTCTCTGTTTTGTGGATGAATGTTGCGCTGCCCGTCTCACTGATCTTTAGCAGATTGTAATCCCATCAGATGGTCAGTCTCAGCCCCCCTCCCTGCGGTGAAGAAACCCTGTCTGGTTCTTACGAGATTCAATCTGGGATAACTTTGAATACAGTGGAAGGGGACTTTTTTTTTGCACAGAAAGAGGACCGTTCTTGTATTTTATTATTTTATTATACTTTTAAATCATCTAGATTTTCAGATTGTATTATTTTCAAACTCGAATTCAACAACTATAGAGTTTGTTGCCTTTAAAACATGAATTTGCTCAGGAAGGACTGGAGTTTGTTTATTCTAATTCTGATTTCTTTCGTCGCACAGACTTTTTGCTTGCGGAGAACTACTGCAAGGAAACAAGGTAAGGGACACATTTCTTATTTAATGAAAAAAAAAGTTCATGCTAATATTTGGTCGTGCATTTATATTACAAATTATAAATCCTATCATATCCTATTAACATGATGACATGCGCTAGCATCTAGCAAGCACTGGTAAAGTAAGACCAGAACAGAACTATGTTCAGGGCCAGTTACAGCATCGTTATGTCCAGGACCAGTTAAAATTAAAGTATGTATATATAAATTAAAGTATATAATATATATTATATATATATATATATATATATATATATATATATATATATATATATATATATATATATATATATACACTTTTTATTATTTAAAAGCTGCAGTTTTAGGTTTATTTGACTGTGACTAAGTACATGATCCGATAAATATCCAATATGGGTCATGTTACAGTACAACGCGGTTAAGTGCTTGACTTGTATAGTCAAAGGAATTAACGCAACGACATTGTACTGTAACAATGGCCCATACCGATATTTATCGGATCATGAATCACAGTCAAATTATATATATATATATATATATATATATATATATATATAATATATATAGTATATATATATATATATATTATATATATATATATATATATATATATTTTAATTGAAGATGAAACGGCAGATAACTGCTGAATAGCTAAATGATAAATACACAATCTTGCTTGCCCATTTCATTATCTGTTGTATGTGTTATTTTAAAACTACAGCACAACAGATGACAGATTGTATGGGAGGACAAGGGCAGAACATGTTTCTTTAAAATGAACGTTGTGAAGAAATACTTTGTACATGTCAGCTGTTGAAAACGTTTGTGGTTTAAAGATTTCAGTTCTGTTCTCCTCACCTTGCTACAAAAAGGATATTGCTACTCTAGAAAGAGTACAAAGAAGAGTGACTAGAATTATTCCTGGTTTAAAAGGCATGTCATATGCAGACAGGTAAAAATAATTGAATCTATTCAGTCTTGAACATAGAAGAAAACGCTATGAACTGACTCAAGCATTCAGAATTCTAAAGGTATTTACAAAGTCGACCCAGGGGATTTTTTCGACCTGAAAAAAAGAAACAAGGACCATGGGTCACAAATGGAGATTAGATAAAGCGGCATTGAGAAGAGAAAATAGGAGGCACTTTTTACACAGAGAATTGTGGGAGTCTGGAACCAACTCACCAGTTATATTGTTGAAGCTAACACCCTGGGTTCCATCAAGAAGCTGCTTGATGAGATTCTGGGATCAATATGCTACTAACAACCAAACGAGCAAGATGGGCCGAATGGACTCTTGTTTGTAAACATTCGTATGTTCTTAAGATACCTTGCAGAGTAATTACCTGGTTTAGGTTACCTGGTCAGCATGGATCATGTCACTTGTTCTCTGCATGAGCCTTTTTAAAAATATATGCATAGCTGAGATCTCCTCATGCAGTGCTGATCATGTCTGAGCACACACTGGACTTACTCACGAAGGAGGTACACTATTCTTTTTTTCCCTAAACCCCTTGATATATAAATGAAAAATATGATTTCTGGCACTAGTCATACTTGAAACCGCAACTGAAAGGTCGTTGTGTTGGAGATTCAATAATAGCAGTGCACCTTGAGTAATGAGATCTGACTGTGAGGGTCCCTGGGTCAGGTGTAACGTGGAGCCAAGCTGTGCTTGCATTCATAACTTGATGTTTCTTTGTGGCCTGGCAAAATGAAGCTACATAGTGCTGGCAAGAAATTGAATTTGGTAACTATAAATGATGCATCTTAAGCTGAATGTTACCACAGTATACATTTATGGCATAGTGATTACTACAATTAAAGTTCTAAGTTATTTAATATGTAAGCAATGGTTTTGCCTGTAATGGAATAATACGATTGTTCCCTAGTTTATAGGAAATGCATGGGCATATTTGTTTGAAAGGGGATTAAAATAATTATAAGCAGCTACTCAGAACAACTGCTACTGTATGTTTTTTTTAATTTTTTTTTTTATTAGTTTTAAGCCCTGATAAAACTGAATACTATGGCAGGAGTTGTAATTGGGAAAGTCGAATGACTTCTGATTATCATACGAAATGTACCATAAGATGAGTAGTTTGTCATTATAACCCAGCACAAGTCCAAGAAGAGAAAATAGTTTGATATAGAACGAGGTGATGTATAATAACCAACACCAACTGAACAATTGCGTGGCTATCCCTCATGATGATGGCACTGTAAGCGCACAATTCAATCCTTAATTGCAGACAAGATTACAAAAGTAGAATACAAACTCCTGACACACTCAACTGATGTAAAAAAATCAAACACAATTAGCACATTTGTTTCCTACTGGCATCATACCGGTGTTTAAAAAGAAATAATATGGCCCCATGAAGGTTCAGTAAACTACTTATTATGGATTCGAGATTTCAGTGTTATTATTATTACATGCATTAAAGGGGTGTGCATTTGTATAATTCCTATGCATTTAAGAAGGACTGGAGAGGGGCCTATTCTTTGTAGGCTGTTTGATTATAGCTCTTTGCTAAAATATAAAGCATATTTAGATTCTAACCACTGTGTTTTTGGTAACCTTTAGGCATTTTATGAGTAAATCTGCCTGACCTAAATACACTTATCCTGCACGTAGAGTGCTATTCAACTCCACCTCTGCAAGAATGCTGCTTAATACAAATTTTCAGCTACGTAATCAAAGTGTGTGAAAGGCATTGGGGACTAAGAAATCACATTTATAAATTAAACTTATTTATATCTTAATGTGACTTTATAAATCACTTAAAATGATGTTGTAATTCATTGTATAACATGCGTGACTTCTGGCTGTTGAGTAGTTTAGATTTAGGGCCGCTTCACCTATGGTTCGTTTCCAGGTTTGTTACACATCCAAGTGCAGTTCTGTTTGTTTACTGGCGTATGTGAAAACATCCAGAACAACTGGATTCACATCAGACTTTGCACCAAATCAACCAGATTGTCGAAATTGTTGATGTTGATTAAGACCAGCACTGATCAGTAACAGTAAGTATGGAGATGTTCACTAATGCCTAGTGCCCAGTAAAGGATACTTAAGTGGCGCATTAAGTTTCTTTTTTTTTTTTCCTCTGCTAGTGTTACAATGCCAGATACGTTGTCAGTTAGTGCAGACTGTGATAGGATTGCTTTGTGTGCTGGACTTCTGTTGTTTAGACAATGAGATAAAACTGCCAGGACACATTTCACTGAGGTGCTGAGCAGCTGTCAAGTCATTTTTTGTTCACTTCAGACTGGGTCAGACTTTAAAGACTCCCCTTAGTGGGAGAGCATATGGTGACACCCAGGCCTAATCAGATTTGTCAAGAAAACGTTGATGCTAATTTGTTGTGAGTGTTTCAGGTAAACTGCTTTTTGACACAGAGGGGAATATATTATTATTCTGACTTTCACTAAAGTATTGCAAAAGCTGAAGGCTAAGGTCAAATAAAGTTTGTCCTATCTTAAAAATGAACATAATGCACCAGTGCCAATAAATACACAGGTCATGACTGCAGTGCATTTACTGATATGCTGATTCTTTATGAATAGCAGTTCGGTAGTAAAGGGAATGCATTCATTAGATGAAATGGCCATCCTCATAAGAATATAACAGCAGCATTTTATATCACCACGGTAGACTTTTAATTGAGACACTATTTCAAAGTCAGCAACACCCAAGTCCAGTATAAGGTGCTTGCTTGGTCAACATATGGTTTTACTTTCTGAAGCAGCATTTATGGTTGGTGCTGATTGAACTTGGCCAAAACAGAAAACCTCGATTATTCGCTGATCTCTAACGCCAAGGGGTGATGGAAGATTGCCACTAGGTTAGTCATGTGGGTCATGGTGATGTTTTAACATCTATTTTGTTGGCTAGAGCATGGCTTAGACTCCAGAGTGTTTACTATACTCAATACTCCACTGGCTTGAATTCACAGAGATATTCCAATTATATTACATGCTGGAGTAGTCAAACTTGCTTTCAGGGCAAATAACACCAAGAGCTTCAGTCCTAACAGCTTAGAAACATAAAAAACAAGGTTGTGACATACACAATGTAAGATAAGAGTATAGTATTAACATAATACAAACACATGCCATCATATGAAAATTGTATATGCTAAAAACTTCATTTCTTTTCAAGTTTTACATACATAAATTCTTAATTTTCTTGGCTAGTCAGTGTAATTTAACTTGCCTGTTGTCTCTAAACTTAAATTATTACTTAAGGAGATGGCTGTCATTTTAAGGTACTCTTCTTGATATTTATGATTCTGGTTTTATCAGTCCAGAAAGACTGCATGTTTGTGCATAGCCTAAACATCTGTAATCCATTAGCAGGGTTCTCCCCAGGAATTCTGTACAGCCGGGCTGCAGAACATTATAGCCGGGAGCATTTTTAACTGAAAAATAAACTTTCCTTACCTTAAATATATAATACGGCAAAGCATTTGAATCATATGTTGTCTTTCATTGACTACATCTGGTTACTCTTTTTTTATGTTCTACATTTTCTTTTTTATGACTGTTTTTTATTATGGTAAATTATTGTGCTTATTTAGGCACTCTGCGATTTGACTGGTGAAAGATAACATAGGGTTAGTGGAGTTAACAAAAAACAAATAAACACAAAAAAAAACCCGGTAACCTTTTACTTCCTTTTTAGCTTAATTACTGAGCTTATTACTTAATTTAAATAGTTTTCTTTATGTTAGGTTTTCAATTTTTTGAATGCAACTGTTCATTTTTTTTTTTTTAACACAACAGTATTCACACCTGTTTGGTTACCATCATAACTGTTGAATGAAACCGCAGTGTAATAATCCAGCGCCTCTGCTCTTAAGCATTTGTATGTCAGTTGACAAGTGTTCAGTTGATATCCCATCACGCCTTTCTTCTTAAAGGCGTACAGCCTCTATTCCACACTCTAGCAAATACTGCTTTTGTTTCTCTGATGCAGACAGGCTGAGCCCTCCACTGGATATACAGCTTGACTCCCTGAACTGCACAGCCTTCAGTGCACGATGGAGAATGCCTAGGCGGCATGTCAGCACCATCACCGGATACACGGTAAGGCAACGACAAGCTTGGCTTTGTTAGCTTCAACTCAAGAGAGAGACAAAGTTCAGGTAAAATGTGGTTTCAGGAGAAAAGTAAACAAGGCCTTAAATTGGACACTGGGAACAATGTTTGGTTTCAAAATACGCATAATGATGGAGTTTTGATTTAACCACTCTGGGAATTTTTTTCATTGGTAAATGCAAAAACAAAAAGAGTGAGAGAGGTGGGAAATAAATATTGTTTGAGCAATTCCAAATTTTAATAAGATCTTAATTTTACACAGATATTGTTACCTATACTGTATATTATGCCTAAATAGCTCATAATGATGTCTGGAATTGATCAGCTGCTGTACAATAGGGGTGTTTTATTTTTTGTGTACTATGAGTACTTTTTGGGAACATTAAGAAGCTCACGTAATAAACTTTCTACATTTCTGGAATGTTTTTTTCAGAGGCACACATTGTCCATTGCTATTGTCTCATCAGTGTCAGGTTGAATAATTTACCTACACTTTCTTTGCTCATTATGGATGCTAACATTTCTGAATTTTCATAGTTCACTTGCAACAATGCTGAGAGGAATATGAAAGGGTAAAAAATATAGAGCAGTGTAGAGCAGAATAAAAAAAAAATTATGACCATTTTTATTACATTATAACAAGAAGACATGTCCCTTTGTTGGCTACAGTCACTGAATTAAATATACTCTAAATCTATCGGTCAGTTATGGGAACTGACAGGGAGTGTTTATAGGAACCTGCCTGCTGGCATGTCTCAAAGAGAAATGAGTAATAAAATGTAATCCAAAATAAATTCCTGCAAAGATGCAACATTAAGGACACCAAGCAGAAATGCAATGGCAGGTTCTAATTCAGACTTGTAGAGAGGTGTACAGTGCTGTAGACCTCCAGCGCAGTATGTTTGCATGTATATGTAACCAGCGACCACACACACTGCAAGCGAGCGTATTAACCACAATGCAAAAGAGCCGGTCTCCTTTACATTTGTGGCTATAGAGCTTGTCCCACAAGCAACTCGGCATGTAGCATGTACACTATGCTGGAACATCACTTAGTATACTGTATACAATTTTTGCACCCAGTTGCACACAGACTATTTATGTTATGCCATGCTATACAGTATTTAAACCCAGTAACAGAGTTTAATTTTAAACAACTTTGTAGTTCCAAACACAGCTCTACAAGATATGCAAGTGTATGCCCAATTGCACTTGACAGGGTTGCAATTCTAGCAACTGTCTTGTTTAGCATTGTGGTTTTACTCTGTACCTACTTGCACTGTTTTTTCCAGGTGTCTTACATAGAGATGAAGAACAACAGACCGGCAGGACCAGCAGTGTTACACAATGTTCCTCTCAGTCTGGACATGCTCAGTACTGTTAGTATCTTTGATTTTACTGCATGATGGATATATAAAAACCTAATAAATCTTCCCTAAGCAACACAAATTATTAAGTTCACTAACAACTGTATACATTTTTACACATTAAATGAATAATTTTTCCTTAGCATTTGTTTACATTAAAATGGAAAAAAAGTGGGAACATTCTCATTGGCTAACAATGCAAGCTGTGCAGATATATCACCATAGCAGCACAGCGTGGGACTTGTGCCATTTTATAATCACAGTAACTCCGGAGTGTTAAAATATGGTCTGCAAACATAGGCTGATTAACTGGCATCGCCTTGTGTCAAACAACAGCCCTAGGTGTGCAGATATTGGACCATATTTGAAGACTCTATGTAATGATGTAAAGATTAACACTGAAGTTGTTTATGAAAGAGTGTGACTCCAATACTGTCATATTATAAAAAAATGTTTCCACAATTGCCAATAAAACACTTCCCAGTAGTTTAAGAGTTTTTAAAACCGTAATGGCCTTAACCCCCTTCCTGCCTATATCCTGCTGGCAAATGATCCTAACAAAGTAACTTGCTTTGCATTCCGATATGAGGGTGTTTAACATATTTTGTATTTCTTTGTTTTGTTCGAAGGGGCAGTTTGATGGACAAGCAAGTTTTGTAAGTAGCAGTGCAATGGCATTAAGTGTATTATCTGTATTTTATGTGTTTTTCTATTACTCTATATTGTGTAATGAGCTGTCACCTATAGTTGACTAGTAGTAATATAAAGTCATATTTGTCTACTCTGCTAATGTAGCATAACTATAAAGAGTGCTGCTCTGAACTTCCAGTGCTCAGTAACAGTAAAATTTCCAACTGTTCATTACAATAGGTATAAGTCTTTTGTGTCCCACATTTTTTGCAGGAGGTTGTCCTTGGTAACTTAAAAGCTGCGACTCAGTACCGTGTCAGTGTGGGAGCATATGGTTGGGCAGGAGAAGGAAGGCCGAGCATGCCCAGAGATGTAAACACAGAATCGAAAGGTAATCTAAAGGTCATCCCTAAAAAGATCTACAATGAAACCCATGAATATAGCATCACCTGACAACAGTTCTTAACATTTTTGTGTTTCCGCAAAGCAATAGCGAGTTTTATCACTCAAATATGGTTGAACTCCCCTGATAAAAGTTGACAGTATATGCATGGTAACATACAGGCAAGTATTCACAAGTGGTAAAGCATGGTGAAAATTACATGGTTAACCACTGTAAATGCATACTATAAACATTGCAAAAGAGCAAATTTACCATGGTAAACTTTTATAGCTGAAGCGAGGCATAGTACATATCCAAGCATACTGCTTGGTTATTATTATAATGTTTTTTTTCAACCTAATCTTTCATGCATCTCTGGTAAAATGTTCAATTCCAAATCCAGTACACGGCTTATTTTAAAAAACATACATATTCACCCAAGGTCTTTTTACTAACATCATTGTCAACATTTGTCTCTTGCATTTTGACAGAGAAATGCATGCCACCTTCACCCCCAACCAAGCCACAGGTCCTTGCTGTGTCAGATACAGAGGTGGCGTTGTCATGGAAACAGGGAGCTAGTCCAGGCAGTGCACCTATTCAGTACTACTTGGTGGAATACATCAGGTGAGTACTCAGATTTCTTACCCATCTTCCATCATATCGGATTGCTGTAGACTCTCTTTTAATATTAATCTAGCAGGGAAGACATGCAGTGTGAAATGAATACCGGGGTTTAAAAACACTGGTTTAATAAAAATAGAGCCTCATTTACATGCACCACATCAATTAAAAATAAAACTTTTTCCAAATTTGTTATGGCTTGAATGTCAGTGGATGGCAATGATTTAACAGCTAAAATGTATATATTTTTTGTTACAAATAGGGCAAATCCAGAGACAGAACAGTCTGTTAAGGCTGCACAACCCTTTCACCGCTATTATTAAAAAATACTGCCGTTTCTTGTTTCATGTATTGAGTTGTTGCCTAGGCTGTGAAAACTACTTGACAACTGCAAAAGTCAGTACTGTTGATAGAACCTTTAGAAATACTTGCATTATTCTAAAAAAAAAAAAAACAACAATCTGCTAAATTCAGTTTTTGAAGGTAATGCACCACTCCATTATATTCTGTGCTTTTCAGGTCAAGTTGGTGTAGATCTGAAAGGGTTCTTCTATCCCTTACATCTCGAATAGGAAGGCTGACTAGAGGGCTTGCATGAGCACAAGGAAATATCATTTGCGATTTCAGTTCAAGTATACATTTGCCTGCTGTCTCTCAGATGAAGATTTTTTTAAACCCCTTTTTCTTTATTTATTATGTTGAAAAACATTACAACTCCTACCATTAGTATTTGTATTTGGCAAACATATACATTATAATTCCATTATGATACCTACATTACCAATTACTTGAAGTGGTACCTAATTCACTACACTACCACAAGATTACATTTTAATTGTGGTTGCTTTCCTTCTAGCAGCTTTTAAAAAGTACAAAATAACTAAACAAAACTATGATGACTGGGTGCTATTGTTTAATACTAAAACTTTAGCGCTGTGTTTTATGCATGGGATAATGTCTACACACAGCATAAGATGTACTGAAATTCTGACAAAACCTCATATGTGATATACATATACAGACATATACAGACTTCTTGGAGGGAATAGTCAACAACACAGTCCCGTGCAGTACTAGTTATAAATAAAACAAACCAGCATAGTTTCATTAAGATAGTGTGCAATGGTAAGAAATAATTAGACTCTTTTTCTTGTTTGGCAAATACAATTGGGGATGCCTTCCTGTTGCATGACAGTAATTGGACGCATGAAGTATTGTTATCTTTAGTAAGGGTCATCTGCTTGTTTCTGAATATATTCCTGGAGGGAGCCTTTTTGTCTGAGGCTGATTTACTCTTGTATATTGTAGGATACCCTGTGAGGATTGCATTTTGTATGTGCCAGTTAGAATTTCCCTGTGGGTAAAGCAGAAGCATTCTGTTTTCCTGTTCTTGTGACAGGAAATGCAGAGGAGAGCGAGAGCCAGAGAGAGCGAGAGAGAAAGAGTGAGAGAGAGAGCGAGAGACAGACAGACAGACAATATGAACCTTTGTGCTCTGGCTGTATTTTCTCAGAGCAGTTAACATATCATGCTGTCAAATGTGGGCAATTGAAACCTTATGGGTTTTTCCACAAAGTAAAAAAAAAAAAAAAAAATCAATTTGCTGTATGAAGACTTTTTTCTAAAGTATATTTTTTACTGTTATGGGCTTCATTTTTGACAGCTCCGAGTTAATGGCATCTATTGCCAACTTTGCAGTTGTGTAGTGGTTACAAAGGTGTAACAAAAGCTTTGCAATCATTTTCTTCCCTCCAGCATTGGGTTTAAGGCCAGGGCCTACTTGGCCAAAGCTGGTATCAAGGCTGGGAGCAAAACTTTTTTTTTTTTTGCTGAAAAAAGCAAAGCAAAAACTGGTATACTGATTGTATTAGTACATTTCAGTACATTTAGTAAAGCAGTACATTTTCAACCTGTCCTTGGACAGAAATTTGACATGAGACAAAGGTCTATGGAACAAAGTACATGTCTTCAAGCTGGCTTTGCACAGCATTTTTCAGTTTTGCCTTGCTTACACTATGCATTTACCATAGTTTACCTGGTTGCCATGTTTATTCTTGTTGTTCTCTGTGGATGGAAACCCCATTTTCCCAAGCTGTCTGCGAAAACAGCACGAGAAATCTACGCATGGCTAATCTGCATATCAGCCTCCTCCTTTCCCCTTTATTTGCATGATGTCAGGTGAAAAGAGGGTCTGCTTGAGTAAAATAAACTGAGCCAACGGAAACCCGAAATGTTTAGGGTCATTTTACATTTGGCTCGAGCACAATGTCTCGAGAAAAAATTAGAATTCACATGTAAACTCCCCCCATTGTCATATTTTTTTCATCATTGTGTGGTGGAATGACAGTGAGCGGTGTTGATGGAAGTTTACAGTAAACTCATAAGGGGATCGTTTTCAGTTCTTTTTAATGATGCTGGTAGGAGAACAGTTGCTCAGTTGCTGTAGATAGCCAGTCAAGCAGGCAGAAAGAAGTCTATTAAATCTAACAAATGGAATTAGATCTGCAGGCTGAGATACAGCCTTCTTCTCCCTACCTGAAAACCAAGGCCCCTGCAAAGAAGCATGCAGACTTTGTAACTGCAAGCCCCTACAGTGTACAGGAATCCCATATTTTCCACCATCTGTTTGCCACTCTCTGTACAGATCTTTGTGTGAATCCTGGAACTGCGAGCTAATATGACAGCTTGTATTCAGAAGTCATATAATATGCTTTTTACCATGTACCACTATGGTCAAAAGTTTTGCATCACCCTATAGAACTAACTAATTTTGCTTTATAAAGTCGAGTGAAACCTGCTGAACAATGTTATGTTAACATACTGAATTACATACCATTTTGTAGTTTTTCATATATTTAACAAAAAACAGACTAAAAATAATAAAAAAAAACATTTCAAAATCTTACATGAAATACTGTACTTCTATTATGGCTTCCAGTAGACTTCTGCAATGTCATTTTGTAGTTTCTTTGATAACATGATGTTAAAGAAAAGATCTAAATTGTGTTTGTGTAGTTTTGTAAATTATTTTATTGTCTCAATCGTAAAATATATATATATATATATATATATATATATATATATATATATATATATATATATTTAGCTAATTTTATTTTTATATCTTGTTCTAGCTTTTTTGTTAACACTTTCTCTGTAATAAGGAAACCTCACACTGAAATTACTTTATTTTAAAGTAAAATCCTGCCCAATTACAACAAGCTTTTAGAGGAAAGCAAGATGCTTTATAAAGGTTTCCCCTAGAAAAAGCCTACACAAGTGGTAAAGCATAGTGAAAGCATGGTAAAGCATAGGTAAGCACTATTACACACAGAGAGGTATGGTAAAGTGTATTGTGTATACAAAAAAAACCCCCAAAAAAACAAAAATGTCAAGCCATGGTAACCTATAGTATAACCATAGGAAATGCATTGGAAAAATGCAAAATTACCTCATTTTTATCAGGGAGAGGAGGGGATGTTTTTCCATCTCAAGATTGCATTCAGCCTCTTCACATTAAAAATAGTGGCAGACAAAATGTCAAAGTGTATTAAAGACAACTGAGCGCATGTGAATTTGTATCGAGCGCTCTGCCAATGACCACAATGCTGTGAGAAAGCATGCTGCCAGTAAGCATGCTGCCATCAGGAGTAATGCAAACACATATGCTGCTTATTTATTTTATTAACTATTCAATTTGGGAACCAATCCAAGTCAAAAGTGTCCTCATTTTCAGCAGATGTTTATGAGAAACTTGATAAGCTTGACTTTAATTTTAGTTTTCCTAAAGAGTCATTTGAAGCAATTCCTTCATCACTACCAGTTTCATCCCTCTGATGTGTAATAGCTGTTGCCACTGATAGAGGTATCTTCTGTATTACCATTTCAGAAAATTACAGCAGGGAACTTGTACAGTAAAGCATGGTCGCCTTTGACCTTTGTAATCCAGTACAGTCTAGTTTAAAACACGTTTAAGATGTACTTTAATTTGGTTTTAAAAGCAAAAAGCAAAATACAACTTTTTCAAAGGTTTGTTTCATACCTGGGATCGGTGCAATGCAGCAGCCCTCCAGAGTACACTGTTATAAATGTGTACAACTAATTAATTCATTTCATAAATAGTACATGTTGTTCCCTTCCATTTAATTTCAAAAGAGCACATTACTGTGACAAAGATAAAATGATTCTTGGTGTTAGATCTCCTTTCTGACCTGTGAGGGTGCTGAGTAAAGGGAACAGAGTACTGTGGACTAGATGGCCCGACAGTCTATTCCCAGGGTTAGGAGGAAGAAGGCCATCTAGAAAGGGGACTGAGCTACGGTACACTGAATCATTGACCCAGAAGGTTAACGGTGTGGCATCCGTGGATTGGAGGAGCGGGTACGCTCGTTAACCAAGGGGTCATGGTTGACAGTATATAAATGGGATGCAGTGAGGTGATCTGTTCCTTTTTGTAAATGGTTAACTTAAATGACCAGAAGGAGAACCTGTGTTGTAAAACGTGTTTTATTTGTTTTTTTCTTTGTCGTTAATAATACTGTTTGTGATTATCTGGACGGCTAACACGATCCGGAGCTGTCGCCAAAGGCCAGCACTAAACCCGGATCAACAACTCTGCGCTTTGTTTGCGCTAAAGAACTGTATTCACCACAAGCAATAGAGCACGCACTGCGGACTGGAGTTTGTGTATGTTTTACGTGTGGGTGAACTAAAAACGGGACTGTTATTATTCTGGTGCCTACCGGTGGATTACAAATAAGCAACACGCGCTGCTATTTTGCTTCAATACCATTGTTATTATTTACTGTTGTTTTGCCTTCAGGCCATTGGATTTAAAAACCATTAAACAACACTGCACCTGGATTCTAATTGTCTGTCTGTTTGTTTGTTTATTAATCACTGCTGCATTACCTTCACCTGCACACAGTTAACCACTTTGCCACATTTCTTTACTCATAGACGTCGCATTCTAAAATATATCGTTGCAGTAGACTTTTGTCATTCAATTCATGGAACAGGAAACCATTTTGTTTATGTACATTTTAGGTATTGAAAGTTATTTTTTGCAAAAAAAAAAAAACCCCAAAACATTTTATTTTTCTTTTCTTACAATTTATCATTTGAAAACTGTGTTATTCTCGCCTGTCAGACAACTGATACAATCCAACACAAATTAACCCCTGGTTAAAAGTGTAATTTAAAACTAAATAAAATAATGTATATGGCATAAAAAGAACACGAAAGCTCAGGGTCCTCCCAGGTGTGTATTTGCAGGAGAGAGTCAGACACTCCTCCTGTGATGTGCTACCAGCTGTGTTTGTTTACAAGGTATCATCGCCAAGGATTGTTCGGCTCATATAAATAACCACATATAAAAAAGTGAAGAACAATAACATTATCAGCAGAATAAAATGTGAAGAAGTAATATTAATAAAGCTAAGAAGAAATAAGAGAATGCAATCCTCAGTGATCGACACAATCCACACACGATAAAAAAAATGGAAGTGCACTATTGGAATAGTAGAAGTCTGTGCTGGTAGCATGAGCCCTGACTGATTGCTATGCTCAGAGTCCTCTAGGCCATCCCTTTCAAAACTATATTACAAATATTTGCTGACCTCAAAACCTAAACCAATGCAGTTTTTACACACATGGCATTCTATGAATTAAATGCTAATCCTGCTGACTTTACTCAAAAGTGGAGCCTGGAATAAACCCAGTGAACCCAGTGGTGAATTAAGAAGAAAAAAGAAAAGAAGAGTATTATGTTTCCTGTTAAAGGCTAAAATAGTTAAGTGGAGTTCAAGAATCCACAGCTGTGCTTATATAAAGGGACTTGCCAGTGTGGGTGCAAAATGTAATCGCTTAGCTGTTTCTTTCATGATTTCTTGGTCCCTGCTTATGAAGATATCCCAAAAGAGGTTGACATTGAAACCTCAAAATATACTGTATTTTAATTAAACACAACCACTTTATGCCCTATTCATGATACCAAAGCAATGGGCGCTCATCATGCTTTGAAATTGTAATGCTGAGTGAAGCTATTAGTGCTGTTTTCAGTCTGTAAAGCAGGCATAGGCAACTGGTCCTGGGGTGGCATTCCCTTACAAGTTTAATAGGTATAAAAATGCATTAGGACCTCATTAGTGATTGAATTGTTTAAATTTAATAATTTAGGATATGGTTGAAACAAAGACCTTGCCAGCCTTGTCTACCTCTGGCCTATTGTATTTGCCCTAAAAGACACACACTAATGTAATTGAATCTTGTAGTTTGGCTTTGACTGCAGCAAGGACCACCCTTAATTCCACAGCGAGTGAATTCAGATGTTTTGGAGCCAAAGAAAAAGCTAATTTCCAAATACTTTATGCTTAAAGTAAACCATCTAATTTAATTCTGGCTTGTGACTGCAACAGAGGTCCTGATGTGATATGTCCCAGCTGCAAATAAGGGCCTGAACCTCACCAAAACTTTCTCAAAACAAGAGTGCTTGGAAATAAATAAGTTGAAGTGGTCGCTTGATCAATGCCTGCATTCGGTTCTCCTTATGCCCTCTGCATAAGAGGAGCTTGTCAGTGCAGATTTATAGGCTGCCCCAGAGGGTCACAGACCCTACGATGCAGGAAGGGTGAATGCCAGAGCTGTCTGCTCCTCATTGGAAAGTGGAGGCAGGCTGTAATGTGCTGCCTGCTGGTTTTAGACTGCAGAAGCTTGGCAGCTCCCTTCAGTGTGGCTGCCTTTGCTGAACTTCATACTGGGAGTTGTGATATGTAATGTGACATTAGCTGTATTTTAATAACAATGAAGTTCAAAGTGAAATCTGGTCTCAGATAAAGCTCTTGTCTCCAGTTGACTCCCAGGGATTGTGCAAGCTACTAGAAATGTGAAAACATCCTGTGACAGACTCCAATGTGTTTGGGTACCATTTTAAAGAATAGACTCCATTGCCCATATTGTTTTCAGTTGGACCCTATCTGTTTCCCTTAGATTCTACCTTTCCAGTGTGAGAATTACCATTCACGGACTGTATAGCAATTCAACACGGTTGTGTTGTGGACACTGTATAAACTGTCTGGTGTTTAGTAGATCTGTCTGGTATTGTTAACTACGCATGCCCCCTTCTCACTGGAATAAAAATATGTATTATAAAACATTGTATCACATCATTGCTTCCTATTTATTGCAGGCCAGAACTGGAAACAGAATGGACAGCAATCAAAGAACAGATCAAGACCGAGTCTATGGTGATTAAGGGGCTCATCCCAGACACACAGTACCAGTTTGCTATCCAAGCGGTTAACATGCATGGAGCCAGCTTGCACAGTGAACTCAACGACCCAGTCAAAACTCTCAGTAAGTGCACGTTGTTAATTAAATCATTAGTTTTTTTTTTTTGTTTTTTTTTGCTTCTGATTTAAAGCTGTAAGCGCAAAGATTTAGCTATTGTTTTTCAAGAACTAAACATAAAATAAATATCATATAAAATAGAAACTCAAAACTTTAAACTCACTTCAAAAACGGGCTCTTACTTTGAATAAAAACAATTATTCAAAGCAAATCTGTTTTTCAGAATTTGAATATCAGTTTTTTGCTAGCGTTCCACACCATTATTTTTAAGCATTTAGCTAACATGCTTAAACCACCCAGTCAGTTTCACACTAGTGAGCAATCCAACTTATATGTCAACAATCCATCAGTGCTCATATGGTTGTAGTTACAGCTTTTTTGGCAGTGATGTCTTTGCAGGCTACTATTATATTTTTCAAGTGAGATCATTTGAAAGTAACTTAAAATGCTAAAGCAATTTAGGCAGTGGTGTAGTCGAGCCGGAATGCGCCGGAACTCTGTTCCGGTACTTTTTTCTATGGGCAGAATCTTGGCATAAGAATTAACATAAGAATCTTTACTGATTTGTTATGAGAATGCTTATATGGCGCCTGACTGGTCTAATTTCAGTGCTTGGGCACCAATGAAGCAATCTGTTTTCCGTGGGAAAATCAAATTAGTCTTTCCATTGAACAAGCATTAGGAACAAAAATATCAGTGTCCTATTCCCTACATACCAGTTTTGATGGTACACGCTGAATCGGAGTCTCTGATAACTGATGTGTATTTTAAGTGTTTGCAGAGTCAAGAGTCACACACATTTCTCGCACAGTTGTCTGATTTCGCCCTTGTGGTGGAATGAAGACAACATTAGGGACTTCTATTACAAACTACAGTACTACTTTTAGATGGCTATTTTAGATGGCTATTTTTTGTAAAAATGCTGACAATGGAGACAGAAAAAGTGCATCCTATGATTGTGGCCATAAACACAGGTTTCTGCTTTATTATATGTCGGTCAGTGCAGAGACCCGGGAATTGGCATGAGAGACTGACTGTGCCTTTAGATTTAATATATATTACAAAAGTAAAAGTAAGTGCTACACATTTATTTAAAATAAAAAACACAGGTAAGTAATGTTATAAACTATTTATTTATGAATTTGCTTTATTTGTTTTCTTCTCACAACTTATCAGTATCACAGCCGCTGTTTTTTTTAATCTGATGAGATCAAATGCGGTAGGTCCAGGAAAAAAAAAAAAAAAAAAAAAGATATTCAGAATATAGTGTAAAATTACATTATCCAGAACTGTCAGCAGATAGTTTTTAAAAATAAATTCAAAACAATTCTAATTGTACTGATACGGTTCTTAAATTGGTGACGAATAAAATATAACTGAGTGTTTCTGTGATTCATAATTTTATTGAATGCAGAGCTCCAGAAAAAAGAGGTGTGGGGGGGTGGGGGGGATGTGATATACTTTAATGGGATCGTGGTGATTGGAGTTCTGCACTGTAGATGACCTCATAATCTAACGCAATAGAATAAAAAAACGTGCTTGATAAAAATAGCCAAAAAATAACCAAACCAAGTTCAATCTACAAATAAAGCATGAATTTGTATAATTTGTCATAGAAAAATCTGTATTTTAATTCGTATTCTGGTACTTAAGGATTTAGGACTACATCACTGAATTTAGGAGGGCAACTGGGTTTATTGTTCTCTTTTTGTTTCAACATACATTGGTCTAGCCAACTTTTTGCATGTTTGTGCAATTATAATGCCTCCAGCTTTAGCTCAGCATTCATTTGGATAGGTCAGTTATATGCTGTTCAGCAAGGTCTTCTCTGTAAAAGTGAAAATTCCTCCAAAATTCCTTTAACTGTTGGTTTCCTGCGGCAGATGAGATGTGTTGAGTTTGTGAGTGAGTTACTCTTGGCTCATGTTGGCAATAATGTATTCACATGGAGAAAGCAGATGTCATGTAGACTATACCTTGACTCTGGAGCCAGCTTAATTCAATCAGTCCTGAACTGTTTTATACAATTTTTTCCTCTTTTTAAACAGATGTTGATTGACATGCAAATGGTTTAGGTTTATGTATTTCCTGCACCCCCTCTCAGCTTAATGAAGGCCGTCTGGCTGAAACGTTACTCTGTTTTTAACTTTGTTCTTTTAAATAATAAATAAAAAAGAATGGAAATTTGATCAACAATCTGGTGTTGCACCTCTACTTGCATCAAACATGAACAACACTGGGATATTTGGGAAACTGATCTGGTAGGTGTGGATTATCTGGTATTTATATAAAATAGTTGGTGTGCGACATCAGCTACACGTGCCCCCTGTTACTCCTCTCTGTCACGTTTTCAAGGCCTGTGTCTATCTGAAACATAAACAGGTCATGTACATCTTCATTATACCAAGTCAGGAGAAGAATGTGGCCATGCAAATTGCATCTCTAAAGCAGAGACGGACAATTATGCCAATCTTACTTCACGTCATGGTGTAATACTTTTTTCACCATGGCCAGTGGCAACCTCAATTGGTGTAATGTGTAGTTCCTGTACCTTGTTCCTGAGAGACTGTCAGTATAGCTGGAAAGGCCACGTGAAGCAATTTTAAAACCCTGCTACCCACAGCAATCAAATGGAAATTGGTGTTTTTTGTTGTTATTTTTCAAATTTCAAACAAAGGGGTTTTAAAAGGTGCTTGGTAATGTGAAGAGTTGATTGTGCAAACCAGAGAGACTGTAGTGTCTGCATTAAAGTTACATGCTAACACAGTACGTGCACATCGCCGTGGGGAGTCTCACACTGTAGCTGCATTAACCCTGGCCAATCAAATGGGAACTGAACTGACGACCCCGAGTTAAAAGGCTTTAAATCCCATTTCCAATCTACTGTTTCTTTGAAATCCGGACTGCAAATAGATTCTAAGCTCAGTTATGTAATGCCCCCTCCTACATGAATGCTACTTTTCCAAGGGATGGTAGGATATATCTAATTAATAGTAAATTACACTATACCTGATTGGTTCCCATAACCTATGGAACTCGTCCGCTACATCTACACCTACCAACGTGACAATAGCAGTAGCTGAACTTGTTGTGACCTTCTGGTTGTCTCGGACCATAGTTATAGTTTAAAAAGAACCTTCTGACCTACTCCTTATTAGAGTTTTCATTCCCGCTATAACAGGGATAGCATTCCATCACTAGCTTCTTGGGCGCAGGTGTGTGTTTGCAGGAGAAAGTCAGATGCTCCACCTATGACGTGCTACAAGAGATTTTAACCAATGATTGGCAGCAGTTCTTTGATTGCTTGGTGGGCTTGTCCCGGTGGAGCAGCTGACCCCCTCCCCCTCCTGTGCTGAGAGCCAGGGCTAAACAGATCACTACTACTGTGAGAACTAGAAGCCTTGTTGGAGCCTGGAATACCAATGAAAGTATAGTTAGCAGGGGTGTGTCAGTGGGACCTCCTTTGTAGTAGGAGCAGCACACCATCATTTTCACAGCACTTTTAATTTTTTAGCTGTGTTTTGACAGTGTTTTCTTTTTTCTTTTTGTATTTTACACCACCGTGCATTGTCACCCCACTGCAACATATAAATACTGCATGCCTGTGTGGCGTGGAAATGCCAGTTCTACATCTGCCTGTTTATCTGTGCGTTCAGCGGATACTCCACACCTACTACAGTCACCCCCCAGACCTTTTAAAGTTCTTGATTATGGCAGCCAGTAGGCAGATGTCCACTTAGGCCTTTTTATATCCCTGCATCAATGTCTTATAAGCATTGCAATTCATTACAATACAGCGTGCGGTGTACTAAGAACATAAACAAGCCTTGTGATGTGGGTAGACATCAAGGGGTTGGAACTAGAATCCAGTGGTTGGCATGCTATTTTAGGTTATTTAAATACCTGTTTGAATCCTTGTGTGCTGGCAGTAAATTATTCTCCCAAGGTCATGCACATCAAAACAGAGTTGACAAAGATTCCTGTGTTGGAACTCGTTTTTCTGAAGTGCCTCTGAAAGAAATCCCAGCTTACTCTGTGGCTCAACTAAAAGATGGCAAGGATCATCTACACAATGCCTAGTTCAGTTATAAAACTCACTGTCTTCTGATTATATCTACTGAAGCAATAAAACATGTGTGCTTGAGATGTGAAAATTCTGTTCCTTTATTTCCTGTTGAAGGCAATTAGACCCCCCTTCCCTCACTTACTCAATGAATCATTTTTTTATTATTATTATATCACGCTTGCAATAGTGTTGAGTTGACATTATGTAATGTGATTTCTGACATCCAAATCTAACATACATATGTGCTAAAGGTGCCTTATTATATGAGAGAGTATTATGAGAAAGCCGTTGGGTGATAAATACCCTTTATTGTTTTCATAACCCAAGTCAGAGGTAAACCTGAAGAAAAACAAACATGTGGGTTTGATTAGCGACGCTCCATAAGCTTGACAATCTATTTATTTTGTGTTTACCCATATTGAATGCTAATCTCCAGTAAGAAATAAGATTTCTCAGAAGGCCGTAGGCTGAAGCAGGGGGAGGGGGTTAGTCTGATCCGACAGGGGATTGAAATGGAGGGAGGGGGGTGGCACAGCCAGAGGGCACTCTTAAAGAGCTACATGATTAGTTCCTGTTGGTGCCACTTCCTGACTTGTTGCTTATTCAGAGATTGCCTTCTTTCAGGCTTTTGCAGTCCACTCACTGCAGACCAGACTGTGGCATAAGTATCAGGAGTGTCTTTGTCTTTGCTTTGTAACCCACTGTGGCACCCCAAGAGTTAGCCAGTTTAATAGAATTAAGTGTTAAATCCTGGTAAAGGCCACCCTATGTCACAGGCTCCCTGCAGCTCAAAAATTGGGTTAATGGACAGGATTAAGAGACAACAGAGCAGGCCGACTCTAGCAGAGCATGGGAATCAAGGAACTAAAATGGTGTACATTTAAATAATTAACAGGGTCCCATAGGTGCTGTTTTCACATACACACCAGTCAGGTGGACTATACAGCTATGTGGGACATATTCCCTGAATATGATATTAATACATGAACGTGTATTAGATATGTAACTGGATTGATTAATGAAACTATGTGTCTTGAGAAACAGGGCAAACTGCTGTTTCTTGAAGAGGCCTCTTTCTTGCAGACATACTGAACTATGCGACCTACTGAATGAGATGACTGGGGCTAGGTGGCGCCTGGACTGGATTAGGTTGAAAGGACAAGTTGAATTATGTACAGATAATTCACATGTGCAACAACATTTGTTTTGACGCAAGGAAGACATAAACTAGTGATGTCCCAGTGGAAAAGGACTTTAAAACATCAAAGGACTGATCTCATGAAAATGGCTATTTAGCAGAGTGAAAAGACTATAAATATCCAAGCAAAATTAAATATTTTGTGCTCCACATTGAATGCTAAACAAGGCGCTGTCACTCTGCTAAGTGAAGCTGCAACTCCGGGACTCTGTTTAAAGATGGATCCAAGATGGGACTCTGCCTGAAAACGGATCCAAGAAGATCCAAGACGCGAGTCACTACCACAAGCAATGAGACTGAGGCCCGGCTGGAGGACTGCCATAAAACTTACAGAGACTCTTATCAGACAAACCAGTCTAGGTCTGCTCTACACCTAAAACAACAGTATCCAAAAGAAACTGTGCCCTGCTACCTGTGTAGCGAAAAGATTCAGCGAAAAGAAGAGTGCGGATGGGCGCTGTTGTTAATCCTTGTGGCAAAGTGGTTGATTGTGTACAGGTGAAGGAGTGATGCAGTGCGCAATGCACAGACAGAGAGTTGTAATCCAGTTGGAAAGGGGTTTTATTAATTATAATTAGGGGTTCTGATTTTCAGTTTTAACAGATAAAACCTGATAAAACAACCCTGATACAAAAAAAATGAAATCGGTAGATAGCCAATAAACACCGGAAAACACTGGGACAACTGTGGAAATGGTTACTCAATTCACGTTAACTTCCCTTTTAACCATTAAAAAATAAAACTTACTACAAAAATAATAATAAATACATTTCCCAGTGCTGGTGGGCAATGTCCAACCTTCCTGACTTGCATCTGTCATTGATTAGTTTTGAATACTTTAAACCCGCCCCAACTACTGAGTGACAGCACATTCCTACATTTCTATTGGAGACTCCACTTGCAAGATTTAAAACAAGATTACAGTCAGGATGGAGGCTTGTTAGCGGGATTTAAAGCTGTATTACAGTTAAGATACTGAGGATTTTAAAGCGAATTGTGGCAAAATTTACACAAATGCTTACACACAACAACCCCAGAAGAATGTGCCCGTGACCACTGGGATTTCGTTGTGGAAGACAGCAAAGAAAAGAAGGTACAACTTTAGTGTGCAAGTACTGTCGAGTTACTGCTACACATATTTTGACAGAAAAAAAACACACAAGCATTTTGTACAGTAACCGAAAGCACTCATTTCATACAGTATATCGAAAATAAAAAAACCCGAAAAAATACGATTTACATAAAACTCGAAAATAGCAAAAAATAAGCACGAAAAATACAATTAATAAAACCTGAAAAACAGAAAATGCTTGATGATGTGACAAGATGGATGTGCAAAACAGGGAGACTATAGTGTCTAACACAGTAAGTGCACATCGCAGTCACACTGTAGCTGCAGCAACCCTGGCCCGTTTTCTCTATATTGTGGCCACTTAAGTCCTGTTCTGAGACAGGCTTTTTTTCCCTTTAAATAGGACAAAATGTCTAAATTATACTTTATACTTACATACGTTTTTCCTGTCAGTGATGCAGATTACTTAAATTGCTTCGAATAAGAAAAGGGTTGGTGGTATCCCTTACCATTCGTTAACACTAAATTCACCACCACATTGTTATACTAAAAAAGAATAGGTAACTAATAATACTTATAAGTGAAACTTCTAAGAAACTTATATATACTGTAAGAAAGTGTATTGATGAAGGCACTAGAAACATCTGCCTGACTTATAATACTTTAGAATTTTGATTTTAACTTATGGTTTAAAGAAAAATATCAAAGTAAGAATAATATTATAAATCTGAATGACTTTCATAGCATTAGGTGTTCGATGTTTGTGGTGGGATATTATCCATGCAAAGAACATACATCCCAGGGAACATTTGTACAGAGGGCTGTATTCAGAGAGCTGCTTATGCAATTGAGATAAACATGGTACATTCTGTAGCATTAGTAGAAGGGTGAACCAGCTGCAGGAAACTGAACAATGCTTAAAGGATAAGAGGGATTGGTATATTAAATTATGTGAGGGTGTCTGAATCAGTGGTTATATATTTCACCCACAACTTCAAACACTCAATCAAATTAAAAAGCTGGGTTTAACTGACGTACAGCACACTTGTTTTTGTTTGTATTCTCAAATCCCGGCTCACTCACTGTGTGACCCTGAGCAAGTCACTTAATCTCTTTCGGGTGAGAAGCTGCTGTATGAGACTCTGCAGGTGATGCGTCGTTCACACACCCTAGTCTCTGTAAGTCACCTTGGATAAAGGCATCTGCTATATATTATAATTAATAACATTCTTGCTCTTCTCTCTGTTGTGCTGTGAAAGGGTTATACTTGGTGAGCAGTTTCCGCTATGAAGTCACAAAGCACGGGTACAGATTAGCAGGTACAAACATGCAGCACCCTGTGCAAAACCTTCAGTCTCCGTTGGTGTCCTTCCGTTATTATTTCTCAATGTTGGGATTCCACCATCCATTTCAGTTTCACAGTACAGATCCTAACTTCCAGTCCTAACAAGATACGATTGCATTGGTCTGAATTCATAATGTACGTTATTGATTTCCTAATGAATGCAGTCACCATGATGGTGGTAATACTTCATAGTGGACATGTTTATCTCTTACAAAATAACCTGCTGGTGTGATCTTATCTAATTTGGACTGTGTTGGTTGTATATGTGATACATGTGTTCCAAATGTTAAACATGGATCATTTGTGGCAGCGAATCTACTGTATGTGGAGCCTTGCAGCTCACCAGTCTCCCATTGCAAATCTGCTTTTTTAATTATTCCATCTGTCTCTGCTTGTACGGTATATATTAGACAAATAGACATTTCATGGGTGATGCACATGGTTAAGACATTTGATTAAGATTAGACATTTGCTGTCTAGATACAGTGAAATGGTGACTCGTTTGATATTTTACCAACAGGCCTTCCTCAGGGCAATGCCCAGTTAATCAGCATTTATGTCAAATTGGCACTGTACTTTCTTCAAATTCCAGTTCAGTTTGTAACATACTCTCCCCACTCTTTTTTTCATTGTGACTCATTCTTCATGTATGTACAGCATTTTCATTTTAAGCTGTTTTTTTTTAAGACTTTTCAGGTCTCCATGTAGGAACCAATATTGGCAAATTTGAAAGTTACTCAAATTGCCAGTGGCTTCTCAAGAGCCACATGCAACATTTTGACATGGTCTTGTCATAGAAGGAGACAGACAACTTGGTTAAAATATTTGTTTATGAACAAGGTTTTAATCTGCAGCTACTGTACAAATGGGTATTATTTATAGCAGTCTTGTTCTAACTGAGTATTAAACTGAAAAAAAAAAATAGTGTTTGGAAACAAAAAAAAAAAAATATATATATATATATATATATATATATATATATATATATATATATATATATATATATATATATATATGATAGAGTGACTAGGCTGAGAAGAGAAGGGGGCACACTGTCTCTACTATTACCTCTGCAATATAACACTTCATTGTGTTTGTAATAATATTCTGTATAGTCCGTTGCCAATAAATAATCCAACAACCATAAATGACAACCTCTTCCCACAGGCACTGATGAGACAGGCAGTGGAAACAATGGGCAACTATACATTGCAGACACTAAGATCAATGTTGAAGATGGCTTTGCGATTGATGATTCTGACTATGATATTTATATAGAAGAGGTATGTTCTTCCAGCATACATTTAGATGCTTGTTTTGTGTTTTTATTTAGTATTACCAGTCACATGAGCTCTGGATGTTAGTCTGAGGAACAGTTTTACTTACTTTATTTACTGTCCTGCAGCACTGATGAAAAAACACATGGAAAATGTAATCGTAAACACTGTGTAAACACTGACTAGTGAGAAAATAATATATTTTGGTAAGCTTCTCTCTACTCTGGCTAATTCTTACACAAATATGATAACAGCCATCTGTGAGTCACAAGATTTGCAGAGAACACAATTCTCTGTATACATAAAAATAAATCAATTTGTCATTTTCTAGCACCATCTTCCTTAGAATACCTCAAGTAAGCAAACAGCTAGACTGTTGTTTTTCATTGATCTGAATCTCACATTCACACCCACCTCTTCCTGTTCCAGCTAAAACCATTTCCTGCTATCAAAGGGGGAAACAAGAAGTTCCAAGTTCAGTCCAAGGCGATGCCTGTCTCTCAGACAGAAAGGAGGAACTCTGCCAAAACAATGACCACTCCTCAACCCATCATCAGCACCACCACCACCACCAGCACCACCACTCAGAGGAGCGGCACCTCGCCACGGGTCTACGAGTTCCCCTGCGATGAGACCGTCTGCCCTGCTGACAGTTTCTGTGTCAACGACTATGACCGGGGAGGCTCCCGATGTCACTGCAACCTGGGAAAGGGAGGAGACATGTGCTCAGAAGGTAAACAAGAGAGCCACAGAAGGACCAATGTGTTTCCATTAGCTGAAGCTATGAAAAGCTGCTGAATTTGTTGGTGTGAAGGGAGGAAGGCTGGCAAAAAAGGAGATCAGGGAAGAGGGCTGAAAGTTTAATAATAATAATAATAAATAATAATAATAATAATAATAATAATTAGCCTACCATCTTAGATTATCAGATGCTAAGGGCTGATGGGCTTAGTTAGTAATTCAATGGGAGACCTCCACAAAGAATTGGTAAAACAAACTAACAATAATAATAATAAAATCAGTATATAGTCAATAAACACCAGAAAAAACACTAGAAATGATTACTCAATTCACCCTACTACAAAAAAACTAAAACAAACTACCTTTTCCAGTGCAGCTGGGCAATGTCCCTCCTTCTTGACTTGTATCTATTATTGATTCGTACTGAATAGTGGTGGGCGATGATTAACAGATATTTACATATGAAAAGCAATAACTTAGCTTAGTGGTGCTTTGCTTCACAATATCCATGGAGAAAAACAAGATCTTGTTATATTGTTTTAGTACTCCATCGTCAGCCACCTCAAAACTGAAATGGTTCTATACTTCACTGCTCACAGACTTTCTAGACAATCCGGAAGTAATTGAATTTTCAGCTGCTCTGCATGTAAATGCTGACTCACGACACCTCTAAAAGTATTAAGTAGAGTGCCATTCTGAGTGTTGCATTATTTTGAGATGTTTTTTGATGTTTTAAAATTACTTCTCATTTATAATGCCAAATGCAATACGCATTTTAAAAAATACATTAATAATAACCTAAGTAATGAACCACTGATGCATGCGCATATCTCAAAAAATGCAAAACTGATGGCCAATGGTGCTTAATGCAGCATGCAAATAGCGTTTGGGACCTAAGCACCAATTAATGGAATAAAATGGTTAAATAATACTTTTTAAAAATCCCACAATATCATGATGTGGAAATTATAATTGATATCAAACGATATCGATGCAGTATCGAAATATCGATATTGGTACCCATCCCTATTTTAAACCCACCCTAGCTACAGAGTGGTGGTAAATTCTACATTTCTATTGGAGACTCCGCTTGCGAGATTTAAAACAAGATTATAATTGAAGGCTTGTTCGCTGGATTTAAAGCTATATTACAGTTAGATAGGGAGAATTTAAAAATACAAAAAAAATGAAATCGGTAGATAGCCAATAAACACCGGAAAACACTGGGACAACTGTGGAAATGGTTACTCAATTCACGTTAACTTCCGTTTTAACCATTAAAAAATAAAACTTACTACAAAAATAATAATAAATACATTTCCCAGTGCTGGTGGGCAATGTCCAACCTTCCTGACTTGCATCTGTCATTGATTAGTTTTGAATACTTTAAACCCGCCCCAACTACTGAGTGACAGCACATTCCTACATTTCTATTGGAGACTCCACTTGCAAGATTTAAAACGAGATTACAGTCAGGATGGAGGCTTGTTAGCGGGATTTAAAGCTGTATTACAGTTAAGATACTGAGGATTTTAAAGCGAATTGTGGCAAAATTTACACAAATGCTTACACACAACAACCCCAGAAGAATGTGCCCGTGACCACTGGGATTTCATTGTGGAAGACAAAGGAAAGAAGGTACAACATAAGTGTGGAAGTACTGTCGAGTTACTATGTGTAAAAAATAATTGAAAAAAAAAAATCATACAGTATATAAAAAGTGAAAGCGCTTTACATAAAACTAAAAAAAATAGATAAAATAAAGCACCGAAAAATGAAAATAATAAAAACTGAAAAACAGAAGTCCTAGTAATACTAAAATAAACTAAAATCAGGCATATGTATGTCTACTTTGAAGCAGGGCTGTATACCCATGTGTATTTCATCTACCACCCCACACATGAAAACTATTCTGTTCTAACAATTCAGACAATATTTTTGTCTTTTAACTAATGTTTGCAGAAGACTTTTACCGATAATCCCCGTGCCAATAAATTAATGTGAAATTCCTATTAGATATTACTGTGCTGTAGGCTTAGGTCTCTATCTGTTTCAAATGTTGAATAATAAATTGCTTCTTGACAGTTTCTTGTTTATTCTCACTTTCCCTAGACATGTTTTTCTTATTTTATTAATAGCCCACAATATAATTTCTCACAGCTTGTGTTTTGAGAATTAGGTTCCACACTGATTCTGTTTTCTCTGTGGTGTCAATGACAAAGTGGGTTACAGTTTCCAAAACAGATACCCCTGTTACTTTTAGTTATTTTCAGCCCAATCGGGCAAACTTTGGCATCTGCAATAAACATTTATGACCATTGCATTAATCAGCAATGGTCATAAAAGAGGAATCAATAGTGTGTTACAAAGGAGGATTCAGTCTTGCATCCTTTTTATGTATGTGAACCACAATATACTACCACATTCTGGTGATGACCTTCCCTCCAGCACACCAGCTGAATGATGTGTTAATCCGCCCGGAGACAAGCATGTCATTCAGGGTTTCTACCCACAGCATTGTTAATTCAATAGCATCGCCAGCCCAATAAGCTTTCTCTCTGTTCGTTTCCCTGTTTTCCATGTCTATGTACTGTAGTATTTATTCCAGGACACTGCGTAATGAAAAACTTTTTTACTTTTATCTTTCCCAAACATGTGTCATGGACCGAACTCTATGGTTTACATTTATAGCATTCTGCTCTACATTTCTTAATGTCTGGGTATGTCACAATGTATAGCACCTAAACCATGTGACCTGGATAAAGGCCTGATGATTCAATCACCATCTATCTGCTTGAAAATCCTTATCCACAGTTCAAAATCATCTAGATATTATTACAAATTTAATAGTGCTACATTTACAGATACTAAAAAGTAATAAATACAACCATTTTAAAAGTCTTTCTCTGCATCTTTTCTCGAAATGTTTTCCATTTATTTTAGTATTGCTATAGATAGTATAGTAAAAAGTTCAGTTATAACTGAAGCCACCGCAGGAATTGAGCATCAATGGCTGCTTATGCTTATTTAAATGCCCTTTGTCATTTTATTTGGACTGAATAAATAAATAAACCCTATGTTAGAATAAAGGGTGGAAGCAAGCTGTCGTACTACCAGTACAGAACCGGTCTTCATGGGAAATCTATGGAATTGCCACAGCTGTCCGAGTTTCTGGTCAGCTCTAAACATCACATTCAAATGTTTAATTTTAATATCTGTGGACAGACTATGATATATTTAAAAAGTACAAAAGTTTGGTTATATTTTCACAAAAGAATGATCCCAATCACAGAAAAGAAACATTTTTATAACATGTATAAAAACATGTATAAAATCAACATAGTTAGGAACTGTAGAAATCATCATGGCTTAGTGTTCTAAAAGGCTGCAGATGTAAACTGACCATTATTAAGGGTAAGGGAAATCCAGTTTCACAGTACGTACAGAGATGACCCTTTTTCTTTATAACTTGTCTCCTTTTGTAGACATCACATCTTTATATGGGTTGTCCCTTTATTCTAACTTTGCTGTGTAAAAATTGTTATTAACAGTAACTGGTTTCTGCGACCTAATGGGTCGTACAAGTACAGAAGCACATTAGCGACACAAAGAAAAATAAAAGATTGCATTAATACGAGATAATATGGCACTATTTCATAAAATGATTGCGTTGTTACAAGATCGTTTTCATCAGCAATAAAGATGTCACATTGTAGCAGAAATTAAGTGCGGCTGGACAGTGGAGTGTCTTATGCAATAAATAATTTGTAATAGTTTATCAATAAATACAACCATACAACCCCTTTTAAAGCAAGATGAAGAGACAGAATAGGAATAGTGACATGGGTGGTGTGAATTACTAAAACCGTCTGATGTGGGGGTCCCCAACCCTGGTCCTGGAGAGCTACTGTGGCTGCTGGTTTTCATTTCAACCAATCTCAAAATTACTTAAATTAACAAGTTCTAGGCTAATTAGTCAAGAGTAACAGGTGATCCAGATCTTTAGCCACTGATGATGTCAAGACACCTATAAAAGTAATGCAATCAATATAACAATGTTATCTTGTAATAAAGCAATAAATATTATTTTCTTTGTGACGCTAATCAGCTTTGTGTACAAGATCCAGCAGCTTAAAAAAAAATATGTTGCTAATGCCTTTTTAAAATGTGTAGGACTATATCTTCAGAGTTTGTAAAGGGCTGTTTGTTACTGGTTTTATTACTGCCAGTGGAAGCACCTGCATTAACAATAAAACTTCCTGTCAAGTTCTGGGTCTTGTAGTTCTTTAGCAAAGAGGTTTTATCGTTTTTGTGATTTAGACCTTTATTAATTTTTAATAATTTAGATGTTATTTCCGTATAAAATGTTCAAACATTGCATTTGTAATGAAAGAGCTGATTATTTAGTCTTGTTTATGTATACTATTTATCTCTTTTTTAAATTGAACACATTTTTATTTGGGTCCATTCCAATGCATCTTGAGAATTGAGGACAGGGTGCCAACAGGGTCTTTCTTCCTTCATGTATCACCCTGTGAATTCACTTCAATTGTAGAAGTGAACAGGCTCTACACTGCAAGGCTCTTTGTAAAAACAACCAAGTTTGAATACAGAATCTATTGGTTGTAAGAACAACAGCTCACTGCAGGATATTTGTAAATGTGTGGCATGTAACCAGTTTATTCCTTTAAGGTTTACTGTATTTTTATAAGTATTCGATGGCTACCTCTGATCAAGTTGAGAGTGTATTTCTCGTGCACGCTTTGCTTTGCTTTGTCATACATAGTGCGAGAAGAGAGAAAGTACATTCTCAACTTGATTAGAGGCATCCATTGAACACTTACAAACATATTATAAATCATTAAATCTAAACACACAGACAAAACCTGATATTAATGCACTTAATCTGTTTATATAGAACCTGTTGTGTGGTTAAACTTCTGGAATGTTCTGTCCTTGACATCCTGAGTGCAAAATCTACACTCTCAGCAAAGTCTAAATGTAATTGCTGCCAATGGGTTCCAATAGGGACATGACTAATAATGCAAAAAGGTTGAAAACTGTAATAAAACATGTCTTGTCTTTTAGATATTCCAATCCAGTATCCAAACTTTTATGGCTACTCCTACATGGCTTTTGAACCACTGAAATACTCCTTTCAGACATTTCAAATTACCATTGAATTTAAGGTGAGTGTCTACTTTTTCACACAAACAGAACTAATGGTCTCACTATGGAAACTTAAGACTGTGTCTAAATGTCTTTTCCATTATCAGACCCATAGTTGTGTCCTCTTCACACTACCAAAGCAATGAGCGCTCATCCAGTTTTAAAAATGTGATGGTGATTGAAGCTATCAGTCCCTAAAGCAGAGACTGCTCCTGAGAGGGCCATTCCCTTTCAAGTTTAATAGGTGTAAATAAATGAGTAGTTGCTTTAGGACCTGATTAGGGATTGAATTGGTTCAATTTAATAATTAAGGACTTGGTTGGAACAAAGAACTGGGCTGAAAGTGCCATTTTGAGCCATACAGCCCAGTTTATTGTTAAACTGGGCTGTATGACTGACAGCTGTGATTCTCTGTACTGATGTCTACAGCCTGTTTCTGAGGCTGGCTTGCTGCTGTACTGTGGGGAAGATGAGCATGGCCGCGGGGATTTCATTTCGCTGGCTATCATCCGCCAGAGGCTGCAGTTCAGGTAAGAGAACAGCAAAGGATTTCATATACAGAATTGCACAGTATACATCTTAATAATCTATGGCAAGTGTTAAACTGTAAATTAGCAGCAGATGTACTGTGAAGTGCTTTGCGTCCAATAGTGTTAAACATGCATAACATCAAAGGTTACACATTTGATTATACTGCATTAAAATCCTGGCTGAATCTATACAGCTGCAGCTTTTGTATGCGTTTTTCACTTATGTTGACCCAGCAAACATTATACCATCCTTAGATGTTTGAAACCAGTTCTAAAATGTTGAACTTTTGATAACCATAAACTTTAAAAAATGTTCTGTATATAATGTATCCCTACATCCCTACAGAACAGAAATAAAAGAACAGGATAAATTAGGATTGTAGTATCTTTTATTTTGTTCATTCATTGTTGTGTCAACTTCTCAAGATTGGAAATTTGAAGATCTCGTAAAATTTTTGCCTGGTAAAATACTTCTTTCCATTTGTGACAAAGTGGCTGAGTGGGAGCAGGTGCTGGAGTGATGCAGTGCGTGAAAGAAGCAGACAGAGATAATTGTAGTCCGGTTTGGAAATGTTTTTATTTGGAGATTCCAGGTCTGGTGACCAAACAATAATTCTCTGGCAGTACACACCAAATGTGTACAGCACGGGATAAATAACACGGGAAAAGACAGTCCCAAATAATAAACGTTATCCGCCCCACAATAATACAAACACGGCCATCAGTCCTGGGTGTGTGCAGTAGTGCTTGTGGTGGGTAATACAGGTTTATATTTGTGACAATGGTGCAGTGTTGTCCGGTTTAGTGCTGGCCCTTGGTGACAGCTCTGGAACTGTGTTAACTGTCTAGTAACGTACAAGACAAGATAATTACAAAGAATCAAAACACAGCACTCACGATTTTAGTTTCTGTTTTTACTTTCACTGTCCTTCTTGGTTCTATTAACATTAAACCAAAGTGAAGGAAAGGATTACTATTCTCCGTCCTCTTTTATGCTGTCACACATGACCCCTCCCCTTGGTAAACGAGTGCAACCGCCTCTCCAATCTGCGGCTGCCATGTCGTTTCCCTTCCCAGGTCAATGCGTTATTGCAATGGAGTCTCGCCCCCTTCCTGGTTGGCCGACTTGCCTTGAACCCTGGGAAAGAACTGTAAGCTCAGCCTGTCCAAGGAACTCTGTTCTTGCTGCTTAGTGCCGTCACAGGGTGGTTTACAATCAAGAATCATTGTATTTCTGTCACACCATTTGATAGAATTATGTGAACACCTTTGCTTAAGTCATTTTTGTAGGAAGATAGAAAAACAATAATTGTATGACATTAGTGAGCAGTTGCCATGCTGTTAACATTATACTTTGGATATCCTTAATGCTCTGTTACTCCAGATATCTGCAATTGTATTTTGTTATGGTCATAAACGGTACCAGTTATATAGGCAATAATAACTTACAGATTTTGCACTCGGACTGGTAATGGCCCTGGATGTAGCTGGTGTTATGAAGACTATGTTCTGTTGTCCTAGGTTTAACTGTGGATCTGGCCCAGCTGTCATTATAAGTGAAAACAGAATCAAGCTGGGTAGTTGGCATAGTGCCACCATTTATAGAGACGGACTGAATGGGTGGCTTCGCCTGGACAACAACACCCCTGTGACTGGAAAGTCTCAGGTAAGCCGAGTTTCTCTGCTCTGTTATATAGCTAGAAGAGCAGCAGACTCTTAAAGGTATACACTGCTGACATTTCAATTCAATAGCTTCTGCCACCTTTCCGATGTCCATGTGCCATTTTATTTGTTATTTCTTTAAGAAGTCTCTTCAAGTACACCACACAGACCCCCTTCTCCTTTTTTCTTTGTTTTTAACAGGGCAGAAACAGAAAACAAACAAAAATTAAATGCAGTCAAATCTATATTGGAGGGCTCCCTATTAGTGGTTTCCCACAACCTGCTTGTTTCTACTTAAGCATTTGGCAAATGCATGAAAGGAGTGATGACTAAAGCTTCAAAATCCATTTTGTTATCTCTTGTTACCATCCGCAGCATTAGGCCCAATTTTCACTGTGCTGTAATGTTCAGGCATGGCTTATTAATTTAGTAAGATCAACAAATCATACTATAATCACATTATACATTTAACTTAAATAAATGAGCATTTAAACACAAGCTTCAATCAGCTCAGGAGTTATTTAAAGTATTTTTTTAAATATAAATAAACCACAGTTTGATATGCAGTACACAGTTCTAGACCCTTATTAAATGAAGTTAACAACAGAACCGTTTCTAGAACTGTTTCATGAATATCCCATTTTATTTATCCATAAAAACAGATGGATAAATAAATGTTGCAAATGCTAATAGGAAGTAAGGAACTGGATTTTAAATCCTTGGTTATCACTCCTTAAAGAAGTGATTATTTACATCTTTTATCATGTCGTACAATGACCAACAGCTTCACTCGTCATTCAAAGATTCTTCCAATCTTGGAGGTACCAACAGCTGGGCAGCACTGTTAATGTTTTGGCCTGATTGGCCACCAGCCAATGGAGGGAAATGTTTTTTGAATAAGACAGAGTTGAACCAGTCATACTGGTCTTCCTGGGTGCTGTTCTCTCATAGGATGAACTTGAACCAGAGCGATCACTGCTGTTTAGATATAATGGCTCATTCTTCAATAGATGCTGCACTCTGTTATAAATAGGATGTAACTTATGGGTCACAAAATATACATTACCAACCCAAAACCAATTTGATACATATTATCATGTCATAATATATTATGACTAATAGGTTTTATATATACTTGACTGAGTTACATTTCCTAATAGTCCTGTTTCTCCCACTCCAGACTGATTTGTGAGGTTTATGTTTTATGGCAATTATTTTTTCCTTTAATTATCGTTTTCTCTCTTTGCGAGGAAATCATTTCCCAGACCAAAAAAAAAACAACAATATGACATGAGAATAAGTTGCTCCTTCAGCTTGCTGTCTTTTACATGGTGTCTGAACTTTTAAACTAATTGGGTTTTTGTTCTAACTTTGTGATGAAGTGAAGAGCGATTTCCAAGCAAGATGTCTCAAATCGTGTACGCAGCTTAAATGATTTTTGTTAATGAACTAATATTGAGCAATGCTTTCCTCAGGGCCAGTATAGCAAAATCACATTCAGGACTCCGTTCTACGTGGGTGGGGCCCCCGGTGCGTACTGGCTGGCGAAGGCTGCTGGGGTGAACCGTGCATTCCAGGGCTGTGTGCAGACGCTGACCATCAACGGGAAAGCCATCGACATGAGGCCATGGCCCGTTGGAAGAGCGCTGAGCGGAGCTGATGTTGGTATGGGAACTTTATTGATACCTACAGGCTCTTTAAGGAGGCAAGCAGTGTGATCTCACAGAAAACATGACTGAGAGCCAGGATATCTTTCGTCTGAATCATAGCTTGTCAGCTGACTGAATCATTTGCATGACCTTGGACAAGTCTCCCTTTTGTAAAAAATGTTTCACTCCTAAGCTTGAAGCAAAACAACTAAGCAATATTACAATTCAAGGCCTCTTTTTAAAAAAGTAACTGCAGCAAATAGTAACTGTGCTTTTAATGTTTTAGTCCCTTCCACCCAGATATTAAAATAGCTGGAAGTAGGACCTCACCCTCAGGAAATGATGCACTGTACATCAGTAGCTCCGCTGTTTATAACCAATACAAGTAAACAAAGTTTATACTATTCTTAAGTAGCTCTTCATATACTTTATCCTTCGTAATCGTGAAGTGGTACATTCAATTATTGAAGTAAAAAAGGTAATTTCAGAGTGGAATGATATAAACCTAGCAAGCAACAACACAAAGAACAGTTGGGTTATTGTTCGGAGTAGTGCTAGTTTTATACTGTTAGAAATCTTGTGTTCCTCATAAATTTGGTAAAGCATGATAAAGGAGAGATAAAAGGTAGTAAAACGTGAAGCGTCTTGGTGAGCATTCTGAAGCAGAGCAGTATAATAAGTTTCAAGTAGCGTGTAAATGCATCTAAAGAGGCAGTGAATTCAGTTCACATCCAAACTCCGATACTTATAGTGTATACAGCAACATGCAACATACAGCTGTAAACAAATGTAAACACAATATGTATTGCTATTAACAGAGTAAAATACTAAACACTTCACAAAAGCAAATCATTTTAAAAGCATATCTTGCTCTCTGCTGTCTTTCAATGTGGTGCCACTGTGACTATACCTTAGTGTAGCCTCCTGCTGCATTATATAAATCACGCTTGACTTTAGTAATCTGGAACAGGAGTATAATGGAGCAGTCAAGTTGAGTAACAGTTTTTGTAATTATGCAGATATCTGACCGCTCTGGTTAGCATCGTATTGGCTGTGCAGCTGCACCCAGGGCCCTTCCATCTGGATTTAAATATCTGGCTTGTTTAAAGGTTAAAATGTGATCCAGTACTATTGATTTGTAAAGTCAAAATGGAACGGGACAGAATGAGAATGGAGCTGATTGCGCTCTCACTGTATATCAGCGATTCACAGTGCAGCCTACGCTTCCTGGAATAACTTACAGTATTTGGTTCTTCTCTCTGAGGAGATTTGGGGTTACCACTTTTTGCTCCTGTGTAAAGCAGAGTTATTTCTTTCTAAAACACAAGAAATAAATTAAAAAATGAAACCATTTGTTTATGGCCCCATAGGTGAATGACATCACCCTTTACTGCCTTTGCAATCACGCCTATCAGGATCTGCTTAGTCTTCTTTCAAATGCTGATTGTTCACATCTTACCACACAACGGCTTTTTAAATGTACTTTTAAAAGCTGCTGTCTGGAATAGATAGGTAACATGGAAAGTAATGTGAACAGAAAAAAAATCCAAGCCTACAGAAAACACATATTAGAGTATTAAACAGTTAAGAAAGGAAAATGTAGATTACATTAAAATATCCCTTTGTAAAGCATTATATTAACAAAGTCTTGAGTCAGCTTACTAGCTGTGCTCAAATACACACTTTAGTAATACTGTACACCCTCGCTATAACAAACCTGTTGGGGTCCAAGCCATTTGTTCGTTATATCGAGGGGTTTGTTATAGCAAAAGGACAATCAAAGTGAATGATAAACTGCTGGAGTAAGTTAATGAGATAAGATTGTGAATAAAAGTAGAATTACATGTACCTCTTCATCTCATGTATGCAGTATTTTGCCTTTGCTTTATCCAATTTGTTAAAGAATTAAAACGCAGTATGAAAAAAAAGCACAAATCCAGAATCAAAGCTGAACTTTTATTCAAAATCAATCTGACATGAATCATTTCAAAGTGCACCAAATCTTAATCTAACTTGTAAGAATCCCAAACTATTCCAGATCAACCCGACATGAAAAGTTAATCAGATCCTTAATATTTTTTTCGTTGTTTTTCTTTTTTATTATTTTTTTTTAATTCAATTTTGCTTTGTTGCATGATTGCTGAACAAGCCAAAAAACAAGTGTTTTTTGATAACCTATATTCACGACAGAGATAGGCTTGCGTTAATACTTTTTTCAAACGATCAACATAGTTTCCAGCTTTGTTGCAACATAGAATGAGTTTCGTTTCAGAGGCATAGTTACACAGCGCATGTTTCTTATTAAACCAAAAGATTTGACTTCACTGTGAAGTTTCGTCCCATGCGTACAGACTGGGATGTAGAGTATGTGTATGTTGTAACAAAAAACGCTGTAAAAATGAGACTTCAGTCGATTCAGGGCCAAACTCAATCTTAATACACTAGCAAAGACAATCTGCCAATTGTTAATTAACAATTAACACATTGCTGTGGGCCACAACCTACGACGCTAAAACATTTTAAAAACAGAATCTCAAGGTGGAACTATTCTGTCTCTGCTTATTCGCTTCTCTTTGCTTCACAACAACAACAAATAGTCACCCTGTCACTGGTCTTTAGCTCCAGTTAGTCCCGTCTCGTCCCAGCGCACAGCCAATCACCAGGAGCTCCTGTGGTCTGTGCCTGTCATCCATAGGCTGTTTGACCGATGTGAAACACAGCCCCTTCTACTCCAAGCATTCCTGCACTTCACAGACCTCACATACATTCCAATATTATCTTTTAAAAATGTTTTTTATTGGGGTCCAGTGGCCAGGTTCATTATAGCCGCAGGTTCTTTATAACGAAGGCCGTTATAGCGAGGGTGTACTGTACAGATCCTTCATAATTGCGGTTGAGCAAAATATGTTGTTATTTTATTAATTTATCGTTTAAAGCAGGGCTTCTCAAACTCGGTCCTGAAAGCTGGCATTGTTAAGCATTATCTATTATGTTTTGCTATCCCTGCAATGTTAGTCTTGGGCAAAGCGTCTGTTTTAATTATTAGAGCGCAGCGCATCCTGTGCATGACGAGAGCCCACGCAGGGATCGTTTGAACATAGAGCTCCCCAAGGCAACTTCTAACGACCTTCAGAGCTAGCGCTCTTGTTGTTGTGGAAATAATGATTTTAGAGTCCATATGCTCTGAGCATGTGCCCCCTGCAGTGCAGAGGCAGCAGATATTAGCCATCTCCCCCCTCAATGAGACTAGGTTTCAGTCAGGCTTAATAGATTGTAACAGCCATAATTAAAAGCATAAGCTAAAGGTGGTGTCGATGGGGAGTAATGCTAGTTTTGCACTTTCACAGTGCCTCTCCTGTCGTCTGCTGCTGGACTCCCCTCTGCCAGTCCCTATGTTCAAAATATTACATTAAAACATGTTTAACAAATGTAGTCATACAAAAAACTGGAAATTAATTTCAGCTACAATGGTGATTGCCTGTATAGTGGCCATGTCTGTCGCCGTGGTCAGTTAGCTAGCAGGTAATGACTGCTGTGTTGCATATTGATGCTTTATTAATTTGAAAGTAGTTGTGGGGGGTACAGATCGATTTGTTATTATTCTTTATCGGGCTTCCAATTATTGAACAACAACTGCTTCACAATAGTGCATAACCTTTCTCTGATACGTCTTCTGAAAACGCACCAAGTCTACACACTAATGTAAAGCACTGTACCACTCACATGAATAATCAAATACAGTTCATTTTTTGAGGTTGATACACATGGATGAATATACTCCTAAGAATTTGTCCAAACAATGAATTTATTAAACATGCAACCAATTAAACAACTAACATGGTACACAGGATATTACCATAAGCAAGTTACACAATTATACAATTAATATTACATGCAAAACTGTTACGATGAGCAATCAGTATCACATGCAAAACTAAAAACTAAGGTACCAAGAACAATGTATTCTGCTAAGCGTTCTTTGAATTATTCATAGTGAATTTTACTGACATCCAAACTAACAACCATGCTTAATATCACACGACGAGAGAGAGAGAGAGAGAGAGAGAGAGAGAGAGAGAGCGAGCGAGCTAGCTTATTACAGGAACATGAGTGGGTATACTTAATCTCTGTAGAAAGTCATTGTTTCTAATTCGTAGAGCAGCGTTTGCTGTCCTTTGCGATGTCAGGGCTAACCAGCAGGAAAAGTTTTCCCGAGGCTTCGATTCCTTATTTCAGCATACTCTGTTACATAGGTATTTACTTACTGGAGCACTAGGTTAAAGGCATTTTGCCTTTTTATTCTTTTTGCACAAAGGCAGAATTCAAACTTCCCGCTGGTTGTTCTCATTGGCTAGGTGTGGGATCAAGGCCTCTGCCCCGTTTCTGCCTTAAAATGGTATTACCATAATTTCAACAATGTGGACAGTTAAAGGTCTATGACGTTCGCTAAAGTTTCCTAGTTCGATCAAAAACAATTTTTATTTCCCATGGAAGAAATTACCTTTCTTTTGGTGCTAAACACTTCAAGATATTTTTGGTTATACGCAGTTCCTGTTTTTATTCTGGGGCCGGTAGGTTAATCTAGTATTAGTTTAAAAACATAAGCTTGAGAACAGTTTATGCTCTTAATGATTTTAAACTGAGGTGATGCGAATGGTGAACATTAAAAATAAATTCTTTATAATCTTCATTATGTGCACTGTACAACTCTACTGTGATCATTTGGCAATCAGACAGCATTGTTTTCAGTCAGGGTGTTGTAACATATCGATCAACAGTGCTTTACATTAATTAATAGATAAGGGTGGTTCTGTCTGTGCCTGTTAAAGCAATTAGATATTTAAGTTAATTACTTAAATAAAGCCTATATGATCTACATAGTAGTTGGATTTTCTTTTCAATTAAATAGTGTGCTAATAACAATTTGGAGGAAACACTTTTATTAGCTGCTTTTTTTCTCCTCAGAAAATATGCACAGAGAGTTGTGGCGATTGTTGGGGGACAGAGAGGGGAAGATGGGTTCCTGTTTATGCATTATTATAAAACGGAATGTTCGGATGCTGCACACTGATTGGCTGCTGAGGGGTTTTAAACCGTGCATAAATATAGCTTAATGCACGACGGAACTTTTTTTTTGTCTAATTACAGTCGATTAATTAATTAACAATACACAAAGTATTAACGGCAATAGAGAGCCCGAATATGTTTTTTTATTACTACTCTAATTTGCCTTATTACTTGTTTTTCTCGATCATTTTCACTAAAAGCAGTATATGTATATTTACAGTCACTAAGTTTTTAGCCATTTTGGACAGAACTCATTGTATTTCTTTTACAGCGGGATAACACACTCCAGGGCTTGTGGGTTGTGTTGCAACACAACCCACGCCCTGTCATGTGTTATCCCTTACTTATTAACTCCAACTCTTCTTTTGTCATTCCTAGATGAGTGCAGTAGTGGTGTGTGTGATGAAATCTCCTGCATTAATGGTGGAATGTGCTTTGCAAACAGGGCAGATTCTTACATCTGTCTTTGTCCACTCGGATACAGAGGACGACACTGTGAGGAAAGTAAGTCACCATGCAATATATTGTATCCCAGTCCCTCCCATTCCTTTGCACTTGTGGCAGTGGGGGTTTAGAGGTTTACTACTGTTAATGACAGCCAGGAACTAGATTTGAAAATCTATTGCACATGAAATACTATACCAGCTGGTGTCAAACACTTTATTTGAACAAAGCGTGATTATATGGATTCTAAGATCAGGAGAACCTTACTCACTTGTTGCAAACACTTTTTTCACAATTTTACTCTCCTGGTGAATTGACCCAGGAATTACAAGACAGTCAAAATGCATGGCTTCTAAACAGACTTTTATTCAACCTGGTGCTGTGGCAGATATCAGCTTTTGAAATGAACTGCATGTTTATTATAAAATGTGTTTCTTTCAAAATGAACATTTGAGACCTATAAATTGAGTAGATGTGCCTGGCGGAGACATTTTAAGGAACTCTTTTGTTAGCTTCAGTTACTTTAACAAACCATTTAAAAGTATAGAACACATCTGCTACCATGTTAGTAAGCTAGCTGTTAACAGCTAATAGACCATTAAAAGAAAGCATGACCGAAACACTGGATTGCTAGCTTACATTGACTAACATGTAACTGCTGTTCCCCAGGCTTCTGGGTGGTGCTTCCACGATTCAGTGAGGCACTGATGTCTTATGCCAGCGTGCCTTGGCCCATGCCACCCCAGCACTACCTTTCCTTCATGGAGTTTGAGATCACCTTTCAGCCAATCTCAAAGGACGGGGTTCTCCTGTACAGCTACGACACCACTAGTAAGGACTTCATCTCCATAAACATGGCAGACGGCTTTGTGGAGTTTCGATTCGACTGTGGCTCTGGGACTGCTGTCATCAGGTACCTGTCTTATTAAAAGACATTTTGCTTGTGGAAGTTGTTAGATTGATAGCCCAGAAGACAGAAGCCTCCATTTTAGAGCAGGGTCAACACGAGCTTCTGCACACTACCATGTCATCGTTCGTCTATCCTATCTCTGCTTCTCAGGGTGTGAGGCAGTAGCACTATACATGTTTTAACCCATCCTCAGCACCACTGATTGAAAACAAAAAGAAAACCCTCTTAGTTATCCCTCCCTCCCTCCCCTTCCAATGAAACGTTCAAATGAAAAAGAGTGAGCCCTGCCAACCCACCACCAACATCAATTAAAAACTGTTAATATTGTAAATGACTCACTTTGGCAAACTTCCAATTACATGTAAGCACATATTTTCAAAATGTCAAATTACATTAAAGTAAATATATGTACCTTAAACATTAGCTGGCATGAAGAAACATTTGCAGTAAATATCATTATGTTAATACTCTGTATTACTTGTAATTGTCTTTCAGTACAATTTCATATCACTACAAAACAGTATCAATACAAAGTATCAAGATTAAAACTCCTACTGTGTGTGTGTGTGTGTGTGTGTGTGTGTGTGTGTGTGTGTATATATATATAGTAGAGAGTCAATTATCCAAACTAATTGGGACTAGTTCGCATAATCGATTTGTATGGATAATTGAACAGGTATTAATAACAATTACTGTATCTTTAATAATCTGTAGAATAAAGTAACATGCACAAGTACAGATGAGTCTGTATTATATCATGCCCCGTTTTATATAGATTATTTTATTTTTTTTACTTTTAATTTACACAGATTTGAGGTTCCAGTTAACCTAGTAGTTTTTAAATGCAGACCAGTTAATATTTTTTCCCCCGCCACAGGAGTGAAGAGCCTGTCAGCCTGAACAAGTGGCACGAGCTGCGAGTGTCACGCACAGCCAAGAACGGCATTCTGCAGGTCGATAACCACAATCCACAAGAGGGAATGGCAGAGGTACACTGCACTAACACCTAGCCTCCACAACCGCCCTGCCAATGCCTCATTTCTTAGAAACCGTTTGCTATGACAGGGCTTTATAAACACTGCATGCTACTGTATCACATACTCATCAGAGATGCCATTTCCTTTACTTTATGCCCCTGGGGATCGTTGTTCTGGTTCACTAAAAAAACCCAGTTTCTCATAGTTATACCAAGCACAACAAGCACAATTAAAAATGAACGATTACAAAAAACACCCTCATATGAAAGTTGGAAAGCCAATATGATAACAGTTTTACCTCCCAGAAGAAACCCTAAAAGAACCATTAGCAGCCCAGAACAGTAGCATTTAAGCAACATAAGCAAAATATTGTATTGCTTGCTGTCCAATTCCTATGTGGTACCACAGTATTGCTGCGCAGTGGCTGTGCATCGGCACATCCTACCACTGCATTGACATTGCAGATATTTTGGTAACAAAACAAGAAAATGATGTGAATTCCATGCTCATTACCTTTACAAAGCAGCTTCTGTAGATGGATTGACTCTTGTGCACTTGTTGAACAGGGCGCCTTCACTCAGATCAAGTGTAACACCCAAATCTACATTGGTGGCTTTCCAGACTATGATAGCGTCAAGAGGAATTCCGGAGTCTTGAAGCCTTTCAGTGGAAGCATTCAGAAGGTACTGTGTTTGTTTATTCCTATCATGTGCAGTTGTTCCCCTGCTGTTTAATATCTGCTCTTTGTCGGGTTGTCCAGAATAAAAGAAACTAGATGATGAGACCAACATGCCTGGTTATCGTATACTTTAGTTTGCTGTTGTTTCATGTTATTCTTTTAGCAGAGCCCCATCTCAATTTCTGTATGTTCACACAGGTCATCCTGAATGACCGGACAATCCACTTAAACCAGGACTTTGCTTCAGGAGTCAATGTGGATAATGCTGCCCACCCTTGCGTAGAGAACCCCTGTGCCAATGGAGGCTCCTGCAAACCCAGGAAGGACGGGTATGAGTGTGACTGCCCTTTGGGCTTCGACGGGGAGCACTGCCAGAAAGGTATATATCCAGGTCACAGCACCATACAGCATTGTGTTGCTCAGGCCCTAGTTTAGGCCTTAATAACAAAATGACAAGCACTGATCGTATTCACTGAATATTTTTTCAGCTCATATGACACAGACAATTCAAGGTATTGATTTCGTATTTGCAGTTAAACGTTATCTATTCTGTTCCTGTAACTTGTGGAACTGCAGTTGAGAATGCATTCCTTTAGAAAATAGTAGCAATTATTTCAGACTGTAAAAACCATGATGCTTTTATGTCTAGATCACCCATTACACTGGCCAGAGAGAGAGAGAGAGAGAGAGAGAGAGAGAGAGAGAGCGAGCGAGCGAGCGAGAGAGCGAGAGCGTGTCTTGGTGTTTCTTCTTTTCAGAAGGCTTTATATTGTTTAAAGTCACTGAGAATCCAGGAACTACTGTCAAAGTGCCTGAAAAAGGCCTTTTGAGTGATTCTTATGACAGCAACAGCAGCCCCAGCTTGAGAACAAAGAGCATGATTAAGATCTGAGCTGATCTCATGCAAAATAATAAAAGATTTGATTGTGCCCGAAATCCAATGAGACAAGTATGGAGCTTAATAGAGGCTATGGACATGACTAGGGCTAATATTACGTTCAGGCAGGTCTAAGTGTTTACATTTGACTTTTATATATTGAAGTATGAGTATGAGCTCACATTATAGATAACTAGATTGTCCAGTATAAAGGGCAGGAGAAATGCACATTTAAAAATAGTTAAAGCAATGCTTTCACCTTGTTTGTTTCTTTTTTCTACTTTTTGCTGCCTTTATGCAGAATGTGGAAGTTACTGCCGGAACAGTAAGTTTTACTGTACGATATTGCTGAAGACCCTGAAGTTTTTCTGTCTTTTTTTCTGAAAAAGCTGTGAATTACAAAGCAATGCCGCTTGTTTTGACTGAGCCTGAATCTGTTTCGCCTTATTTTTTATTTCAAGAGGTGACAAATTACATGAACTGCTCATCCCTTATCCTAATTATATTCCATTCTTGCAGTTTCGTAGTTTATTGGTGTGCTTTTTTTAACAGATTCCTTCCAGGCTTTGTTTTCAGAATAAAATACCCAGTATGTAGTGTACACTGATAACAAGTCCATTTAAAATCTCTTTGATTTGTAGCAAAAGTAATCTTAAACCCAGTCTTTAATTCATAGTTTTCTCTTTATTAGGACGCAGAGACAGCTTAACAACTGCTAGTTGAAATTTAAAGGGCAGTAGATTTCGAAAATAAAAACCAAAAAGGTTGAGCTGTACTCACCTGACTAGACATTGTTTTGCTATCGTTTAGCATGCTTTGAGAAGTGATTTCAGGGGTGTTCAATCCCAGGCCTGGAGGGCTGGTGCTCCTCCTGGTTTTTGTTCCAACTGTGTCCTAAATTACTTAATTGGACCAATTATTATCAATTGTTGTTCTAATTAAGTTGGAACAAAAACCAGGAGGGACACCTGCCCTAGCGTGTGCTACAAGTAACATCAAATTGTTCAAGCCTTCAAACCATTGCCAGTCTTTACCTTGCAACACACTCCCCCCTGGTGGATGTAGGAAATACCTCATTTGTTCTATGTAGTGTTTCTTACATTACTGTTTTGTTCTGTTGTGACCATGTTCTGTTTTGACAATTTTAATGTTGACAAGCACTGTTTCTGTTCAACATATTTATGTATTATAGCATGTTAACATAAAAAAAACAATCCTTTTGCCACGCCTACAGGGAGAGCATGTAATGTAAAATGGTTACATGATATAATAATGGCACCAATAAATGTTATTCCCAAGCTGGTGTTTGTAAGATGATCTTCTTGAATGCAGTATTAATCTGTGACCCCTGTTTTCTATACTCTGTATACCTTGCGAACAATGAAATACCAATGCATTTGTGGCCATTATTTTAATAGGTTACCAAAGCTTCTCAGGACAGAAAAGCATGCTACTGAATGCGTTTGAGAAAACCTTCCATTGTCTGACACCTTGTGGATGCTGAAAGGAAATGCCTTAAATAAAATTTTAAAAAAAGACATGTTTCATTCACAGTAATCACTGAAGCCATTGAAATCCCCCAGTTCATTGGTCGGAGTTACCTTACCTATGACAGCAGAGACTGCCTGAAAAGGTAAAGGATCAGAGTTGAAGGAATACCTGCACTTATTGAAGTCTCCTTTCACTTGGCAACAGATTAACAATGTGTTGTTTCTGTACAGGGTGTCAGGCGCTCGGTCAAACGTGTTCATGAGGTTTAAGACCACTGCGAAGGATGGCCTGTTACTGTGGAGAGGAGACAGCCCCATGAGGCACAACAGTGACTACATCTCCCTTGGACTCCAGGACGGAGCCCTCGTCTTCAGGTTCGTTCGGGTCTGTTTTTGTTTTATATACTCCAGCGTTGACAGCTGTTTCATAATTTCCCCACTGGAAAAAAAATAATAATCTTAGTGCCACTTGTATTTATTATTCAATGATATGTATCAGAATGAAGTTCTAAGATTTGTGTTTGAATTTTATTTGAACTGTACTCTTGAGAAATTCTCAGGTTAACATTGGAACCACACCTGATAAGCCTTGTTGAAAAGTTGGAGCTATGGTTAGTGGGAATTGCTGAAAAGTGTTGGTGAATTAATACATCACAGAAGTGTATTGGTTTTTCCTACAGCTATAATCTGGGCAGTGGGGTTGCCACCATCATGGTGAATGGGTCCTTCCATGATGGTAGATGGCACCGGGTCAAGGCAGTCCGGTAAGTTATCTTGCAAAAAAGAAAAAAAAAAAACATTTATTTCATATGGTATTAAGAATTAGTCCTGGATCTTCAGTAAATAACATATATGTTATGTTGCAATCAAATCAAATTGCAGAACTATGGTACCCTATATAGATAATCACCCCATCCTCACCTTCCCCGTGGGTCTATCAAACCTAAAATCAACAGATTTATAGAATCCCAAACCCCAAACTCACGTGTGGTCCTCAGAGCTGTCCTCTTGTGTAAATGTTTGCTGGCGTATTGGTACCAAGGGAACTAATGTAATTATAGTCTGCGCTCTCAATCTTTATTCCATGTGATATATCAGCACTTTAATGTCCTTATATTTTACATTTCGGAATACATTTTAAAACCGAGAAATTCAAATGCTCTTGACCTTCTGACAAATACATAAATGTGACCATGTCCAAAAAACTGCACATACAAAGAGAACTGTATTCCATTTGCTCATTTGTGAGATCCAGACAGTAAATGGGTCGACACAGCATGTACAGTACTTGCAGTCAACATCACATTGACAGTACTGTAGCTCTAGTCCCCAATATCATACCTTGCTGAATTTAATAAGTGGATTTGTTTTTATTGCAAAAGTGGTTTGTATTGTCACAGCTGAGAAGATAAAGACCTCAGTCTTAGCAAAATATGATAGGCTTGGTGAACCTTCTCCTTATCTGTGCCTGACAGTTTAATAAATGGAGTGGAGGAGACTAATTAATGTCTCCTCTCTGTCTCAGGGATGGACAGTCTGGGAAGCTGACTGTGGATGACTATGGCGCAAAAACGGGGACATCACCGGGGATGATGCGCCAGCTTAACATAAACGGTGACCTCTATGTTGGTAAGCTCCTGTAAATAATCAGCACATATATGCACACATGTATGCATACTGTACATAGGTCCACCTTTCACCTCTGGAGGCAAGTCAGCCGAGTTTGCTAGTTCCAAACACTTCAACCTAACCCTAATGCCTTTGTGGGAAGTTGACATGGTGTTTTCTCTTTACTGTGCCTGATTGAATTTCTATAAACCTTCAATGAAAACTTAATAATGGGCTACTTTTATATCGCCACCAAATGTTTAAAACCTTGAAAAAGCCATATGTGTATACCCTGTTATACCGCCAGCATGTTTACTTAAACTAGATTGTTTTCACAGCATATTCAAGATTTTTTTTAAAAGTGTTTGTCAGGAGGTGAGTGGTGTGGGGAAGAAGTGGATGTCCAAACAGCAAGTACAGTTGCAAAATGTCTATTTAATAACAAGAAATAATATTTAATCCACCCCCTGTACCAGCAATGGTATGTGCTTGTGTTGTGCTGTACAGAGGTAGTGGTGCTCCCGGGTGTATGTGCTTGCTCGGTGGTGACAGCTCCCAGTCCTGCGCGAACCCTACAAAACAAAACAATATCGCTCTGGTGCATTAGTTCAGCGTAAGGGGCCGTACTCACATAGCTGCGTCCCCTTTGTACTGCCAAACTCCTCCTTGTGGTCAGCACGATGCCCACTCTATCCAATTGTTGCGTGCTCCACAGCTGATCACAACAGATTTGTTTAGCAGTCTTGCAACTAAGCCCTTTCTCCAAGATGGCTGGCCTACCATTAGAGACGACCAATCCGCAGTTTCCTTCTCTCCTCGTCACAGTGTTACACACACAGTTCTTTACATACATAAGCAGTTTATTTCTTTCCAAATAATGAGGCATTTTTCTTCTGTGATCTTGGTTTGTTTGGTGGTAAACACAGTTAGCTACAGAGTTTTAATCTGGTGAAAATGCAATAGTAAAAGCTATAAATCCAGCATAGCTATTGTATATTTATATCAAACTCCCGGCCACCAGCCTGGATTCCAGAAGGGGTTGCAAAAAAATCCTATTGGGCACTCAGTGGCTACTGATGAGAAGCAAAGAAGATGATGACATTGATAAGGCCATATTTGAAAAATAATTAATCATCATTAAGTCCCTCTCAGACAAAAAAAAAAAAAAGATTCACAAAATGATTGTATTTCATTTTGCCATGTTAACTACTGTGGGGCAGTTTTCTTGGAAAAATAAGTCTCACATTTTTCTCGCTCTATTTTGGTAGTACTTTCTGATTGTGTGTGTTTTCATGTAGTTTTCTTTTAGCCACAGAAATTCTATTCAAATGCAAATAGCCTAATTAATATTAAAATACAGGCAGGTATTGCGCAACTATTAGTATCATACAGCTTTCTTAAACTGGATTTCCACAAAGTTTTTAGTTTGTGCTGAAGTACTGCAAGTGCAGCTGCCTCATTTGGCCACAAAAAACCCCCAAAAAACTACAAGAAACAAAACAAAAAATGAAATAGCATTACACCAATAAAAGTAAAACAACATTCCATAAGAAAGTGATGTGTACTATCCTTGCATTATTTGCTAAACATTTTTTTGACTGCATATATATTTTATTATAAACTTATGATACACTTACATATATAATATATACAAGTTCTTCTACAGAATCGTATCTTCAGCAGTTCTGATCCTTATAATGAGGCCCGTGAAATTCTTTTTTTACAGTAATTTTTCGTTTTATTTTTTTCACAAATGCCGTTTTATAATTAGACACACGTTAATAAAACAACCCAAACAGATGTACAGTATATCAATAATAGTATAGTATGCATCATGTTTTAACTACATAAATATTTTTTATTAAATGTTATCCAATTTTTTTTTTACATTTTGACAAACAGACCTCACACAGAAAAATAACTTAGTTATCATAATTTCTCATCATCGACAGTAACGGTAACATACAGTCAGCCACTCTAATTAACTGCTTATTTACAGTAAATAATGCCCATGCCATCTATAAAAATACATTATATATATATATATATACATACATACATACACACTGCCCTACTATTGTGGGGCTGTCATAACGATTGCACATAATGCTATATACCCATTTAAAAAAAAAAAAAAGTAGGATTTGTATTTCAATCCCATTGCACTGAAGCAGTATACAACAAGCTTGGGGTTTCTCAGTATTTAAACAAAAGCAGATTCGTTCATTCAAATCCATAACAGCATTTGCTCCTGTGCAAAGTTTGCACCACTTAAAACAAAGAATTAGCATAATAATACGACATAAACAAGCAAACAATTTTCCCCAGAAGGAATAAACAGCTAATGTTAATGACGGTGTCTTTCGACTCCCATTCCAGCAGACAGTTGCAAAATCTGCACATCATTATTTTGCCACTGTCAGCTGCATACACCCCCTTATGCTCAAATTATTTGCTTCTTTGTTTAGCTTTGTGCGGTTTAGGCATTTTAGTAACAAACATCTCCCTTCTTCTTCCATCACAATTTTAATTCCACAAATGACTCACTTCAAATTATACATCTGCTCTTGTGCTAGTCAGAGATTCGGTTTCCTTTCAGACTGTGTCCACGCCACTAATAAAGCCACTGTCAACGAATTCCCAGCTATGCTAATTTAATACATATTGGGGATACAAGCTTGACTTTTTTTGTCCTGGTTGTTGGTACAAACTTTACTTTTTTTTGTCCTTGGTAGGTATCCGTGATATATGCTACTTAAGGCTAATGTAGTGTATTGCATCTTATAGCTAAGGGACAGAAAAGTCAAAGCTTAAAGCAATCAGCTATCTGATCACCAAACACGAAGATAACAAAAATGTAAAAGTACGAAAAAAAAAAAAAAACCCTGTGCTTTGCAAAGGGCTTCATTATTTATTTATTTATTGCAAAGGGCTGCATTTTTACTTTTAGTAGCGTCAGTAATTTTTTATAACCTTGCTTATAAAACAACCAAACTATAAAGCACCATCATTTTATGAGTAAAATGGCAATAATTTGAAATGTTGAATAAACGATGTCACCCTGTGCAGTCTCTAGATTCCTTGTACTGCATACATATGTTTTTCTATTTAGTCAAAGAATCTTGCCATGGCTACTTCCAGCAGATCTCAGATAATGAAGGACTGCTTGGTATGGCCTTACTTTAGTAGAAAATTGCACAAGGTTATGTCACAAACTGGATTTTCACTGCTGAAATCTCATAAACAGATTGTATGGTCAATTATACAGCTTTTTAACATGAGAAGGCGATTTACCCACCATTTAAAATCATACAATGTTTTCCACATGTGGTATGTGCTGCTACATTACCTAAATCATGGCGGTGGACTTTATAAGCTGCATGGAAACCCGGTCAGTGTCATCTCAGGGGCACTTCAGGTGTATTTGCCCAAGAAACTGGGCCAAACGCCTAAAATATTTTTAAATACAAAAGATAGCATGTGAAGCAGTTGAATACAGAAAATAGAAAGCAGTGGGATGCTTTACTGCATATTTTAGTCAATAGTACTTTTTGTTTAGTTTCTTCATTGGTCTAAAATTTGATGTACTGGTAACAGAGTGTAATTGAAGTCGGATGTTAACCGCCTCTATTTTCTTGTTTCCCAGGAGGAATGAAGGAGATAGCTCTACACACAAACCGACAGTACATGCGAGGCCTGGTGGGGTGCATATCCCACTTCACTTTGTCTACGGATTACCACATATCCCTGGTGGAGGATGCGACAGACGGGAAAAACATAAATACTTGTGGGAACAAGTAGCAGCTGTCCCTGGTTGCTTTGGGACTCTTACTTTTGGGACCAAAAACATGGGAACCCAATGTGCTGGTCTGCACTCCAGTACATGGGCGTTCTGAAACCAGTTTACGAGTCTCTCTATAGTTCTCAAGGACAACATCTAGTGATAGTATTGCTTCGTCACTTTCTTTTTGTAGATATTCTGTTAACCAAAGACACCTTAGAGTATTTCTCAACCTGTGACCGTCTGTGAGTACTTGTTCTGCTCTTCAGAAGAATTAAGTTATAGTAAAAGCCTGTTTGGAAGAACACAGCACCAGCACACTACAAGACTATATGCCTCTTAATTGACCCCGTCTGTTACCAGTAAAATGTTCTTCTAACTATTTAAAAGTTGCTTGATACTTCAGAACCCTATGGAACTACTGTATCAAGGTGTAAATACTATACCATCCAATTATATATTTATTGTTCTATGGTCAGATCAGTTGGTTTCATCCCCATAGAAAATATTCAGATTTAGCTCTTGAGCAAAGTAGGACCTGCCAAATACCATAGCAGGAAGAGGAAAGGAAAGGATCAAGTCATAGGATGAACCCTAAGGATACATACAGGAGGTCAAAGTGGGTCATTTTATATTTAATTTTTTTTTTTTTTTTTTTTTTTTAAAGTACCTAGTACAGTAAATATATAGAGAGTGTAACAGCGTCTTTGAAACTTATTAGATCAATTCTAGTGTCTAAACAAATGTTATTAGAATAGCATTGGGTCCTACAAACGTCCAATACCTCTTATATATATATATATATAATATATCATATATATTATTATATATTATATATATATATATATATATATATATATATATATATATATATATAAAATAAAAATATTTTAAACATTAAAAAACAACCACCATTACTTCATGTATGGAAACAATAAATTACCTAGTTCTTTTGAATTTGTTTTAGGACCTTTGTCTTAAATGTACTGTATATTTGTGATTGATGTTTTTTTGTTTTCCCTGGCGCACACACAATTTTGTAAGTTATGTCTACTCTTGAATATGGAAATTTATGATGCTTTTCAATTTAAAAAACAATAAACTGAAATTGAATACACCCCTTTATTGTTTGTTTAAACTTCTTAAAACACAATATAACATGTAACTACTCCTACTGCCTTGCTTTTACATACTAGCTACGATCCATTGAAAAGCTGTAATGCATATCGTTATGTGTGAATTGAATTAACTTTAAAATATTTAAGAGAAGTTGAGACAAATAGAAGTGGATTCTGTTAGTGACAATACCAAATTTTGGAGCCAGTAATGAATATCTATAAAACATTGTTTTGCACATTCTGTAGATAGAGATCTAGTGCAAGGTTGTGAAAGTTTAATACAATGACCCTTCTTGCTGTCACCTGATACCGACAGCACTGATTCAAAACAAAGCAAGCTTTTGTTTGCTCAGTTTGACATTTTTTGCACACTCAGTTTCAGGTGAATGCTTTTGTAAGCATAGGTATTTATTAAGGACTCCGATGCAGACGTTAATAAGTGAAATGGGTTATATTTAAACACTAATAGGCTTTTTATTATTGTACAATTACTGTGTCTTGCAATAGTTCAACTTTCTCTCACATCGCTGTCTTACATCTCACCGATCAACAAGACAGGAAAAATGAAGTAACTTCCTGTCAATGTAACTAAACAACACTACTTTTACAGTGAGTCCCCCTAGCGAAACCCATAAGGTTCATATTACAAAAATAAAAATGACTGATTCTCCAATAAAAAATCTACAAATAAAACAAAATAAATGAGGTTCATCTAATAACAAACACACTGCTGCTATACATTGCTCAGCATTAAATTTCTGCTATGCATGCCTCCCTTGGGGGGTTAGAAACGTCCCTTTTTCTGTGTTACAAGAAACAACATATGCTTAGAAGCAGAGACAGCAACACTAAACTGTACTAAATAAAGAAATATAGCAGCAATTATTACTCCCCCCCCCCCCATGTATACTCGTAACTGCTAGATTGCAAGGACTGTATAAACTAACATAAATAGTCTTTTAAGTTTGCTGGTGGTCTAACAGCACGACCAGACCGAAGCTTTTTCTTACTGTCCGACGAGGTGTTTCTGATTGGCACATCAATGTGGCTCTCATCCACGATCTGGGAAGATGAAATTGGCAGGCTAGGCAGGAACTACCACAACAGGATCAGAGGAAGCATCTTGTGACTGCCTGTGACCAGCACTCTTGGAACCTGAAAAACAAGACGGGAAAGAATGGGCAGGAGGTCCTTCTCTGGTCTTCCAGTAATGTGACAATGGCAAGGCACCAGACAAGGCAGTCAGTGGAGAGTATCATGGAACCAACTGGAATATGTTGTGTTGGATTCCACAGGCCATAGAAAGGCTTCAGATGGTTGTGATGAGTGACTTTAAGCTGTGACTGTGGCTAACTGGGATCCATTATTTTGTAGAGAAGGGACGGTCCATTCTCATTTGCAAAACAGTGAATGACCTTGTCAAGTCCATTTTGGTGCGTGCTGGATCATCAAGTAACACTAAATCTCCTTTATATGGATGAAAGGCTAGCTTGGAATCATAAAGAGCTTTCTAATGCTCATGTGCTACAGTGTTGTGGTGGGTTGCTTCAGCAAAGGCAGCTTGTAAACAATGTTTCAGTGAGTGAGGCTATGCACCAGTAGAGTGACTCTGATCTGTACCACAACTATAGAGAACATTTACAGGTAGTCGAGGTTCTCTACCATGTGCTAGGTAATATGGAGTGTGACCTGTGCTAGCAGGTATAGTGGAGTTATAAGCCAATTTACCTGACTCAGATACGTGTACCATTCACCCTCATGCTGAAAGATGTACTTTGACAGTTAATCTTTAAGGGTTAAATCTTTCGATCATACTGTCTGACTGAGCATGGTATGGTGGTGTCCGGCTTTTCTTTATTCCAAGCAGACTGCAAAGTTCACGGACAAGGTCAGATTCGAACTGGCGACCTTGGTCTGTGTGGATAGCTTCTGGAACACCATGCTGATGGAGGTGTTCCTCAAATATCTGATCAGAGATTGCAGAGGTATTTTGTAAAGAAATTCATTACTACTAAAACATAACGGTAGCCTTTGGAAGCAGGTGGAAGCACTGTGATGTCTGCAGCTACATTCTCAAATGGACATGTGACAAGAATTGGTTGCAATGTGGCACATCTGTGAGGTACAGGTGAGCGTTGAGACTGACAGGCAAGGCAGCGTAATCAAAAATGTTCAATGTCCTGACCAAAAAACAAATAGAACAAGCACATTGCAGTTTTTTCAGGCCCCATGTGACCTACTGATGGGTGGCCATGTAAGAGTTCCAGAAATTGTTCTGTCACAGCCTCTGAAATCACTACTTGATAGGAAGTGTACATTTCCCTATTTAGAAGGTCACTGCAAACGGTAAGTTGTGGATACTCAAACCAGCATTAGTGGCGTGCTTCAGTTTTCCCCACGGTGGTTTTCGATGATCCTTTTCCAGCCACTGAATGACACATCCCAGTACTGGATCACTGCGCTGCAGAGGTGGTAGGTCGTCCACAAGCTGCATTAGGCTGCTCAATGTTGTTATGCTGAACAGGATGTATTTTCCCTACTACAATGTTCTGGTTGTTGTAATCGTTTGATCACAGAAATCAATGAACGGTATACTATTTTCAAAGATCCCTAACCAATCTCCTTTCCTTTCTGTAATATTAGACTAGTTGTGCACCCTTTTTATTCCTAAATAAAATCTTGTTTTATATTTTTGACACGTCGATTATCGTCAAGGGAATTCAGGTTCTACATGATGCGGAACTCATAAGGTATATACAGTGCCGGGAAAAAGTATTTGCCCCCTTACTGATTTTCTGCCCTTACCATCAGAATGAGGTTGTCAGCACACAGGTTCTAGAGGCACATCATGCCACGATCAAAAGAAATTCCTCCGGAAAAAAAAAAAGTTGTTGATGTCTCTCAGTCTGGAAAGGGTTACAAAGCCATTTCTGGGGCTCTGGGGCTCCACCAAACCAATCAGAGCCAGATTGTCCAAATGGAGAAAGTTTGGGACAGCAGTGAATCTTCCCAGGAGTGGCCATCCTGCCAAAATCTGTCCAAGAGCAAGGCATAAAATCGTCCAGGAAGTCACAAAGAACCCTAGAATAACATTCATGGATCTGCAGCCCTCTCTTGCCTTGGCTAAGGTCAGTGTTCATGACTCCACCATCAGAAAGACACTGGGCAAAAATGAGATTCATGGGAGAGTGGCAAGGTGGAAACCACTGCTCACTAAGAAGAACATGAATGCTCATCTCAAGTCTGCCAAAAAGCACCTAGATGATCCTCAAGAGTTCTAGAACAACGTTCTATGTACAGATGAGTCAAAAGTGGAACTTTTTGGCCAACTTGGGCCCTGTTATGTCTGGCAAAAACCAAACACTGCATTCCACAGTAAGAACCTCATACCATTAGTCAAGCGCAGTGGTGGTAGTGTCATGATTTGGATGACTTGCCATCATTGAAGGAACCATGAATTCTGCTCTGTATGAGAGAATTCCACAGGAGAATGTCAAGCCATCCGTCTGTGAGCTGAAGCTGAAGCACAGCTGGGTCATGCAGCAAGGGAATGATCCGAAACACACAAGCAAGTCTACATCGGAATGGTTGAAGAACAAGAAATTTAAAGTTTTGGAATGGCCTAGTCAAAGTCCAGACCTAAACTCCATTGAGATGTTGTGGCAGGACCAGAAACGAGCAGTTTATGCTCGAAAACCCACAAATGTCATTGAGTTGAAGCAGTTCTGCATGAAGAAGTGGGTCAAAATTCTTTCACGGCGCTGTGAGACTGATCAATAACTACAGGAAGCGTTTGTTGCAGTAATTGCTGCTAAAGGTGGTGATTACTTTTTCACAAGGGGGCATTGGGTGTTGCATAACTTTAATAAAGAAGAAACTTTAAGAAATAAGTATCAATTTTGTGTTATTTGTTAACTCAGGGTCCCTTTTATCTAATATTAGATTTTGGTTGAAGATCTAATAACATTCAGTGTCAAAAATATGCAAAAATGCAGAAAATCAGACAGGGCAAATACTTTTTCACGGTACTGTATATGGAGCTTCAAAAGAAACTTATCACTTATATTTGAATAAAATTCACCAGAATTGATCAAAAATGACAAACTCTGTTTTGGAGCAGGTGCAGTGACTTTTTATTGTGCTGATTAACAATTGACATCACAAAGATACTGCAAAATGATCCTTTGGTCTTGGTCTCCCAGTTCGTGGCCTGTCATTGACAGAGTGTGTCTGGTTATATCGTCTCGCCAGGTTTGAAATTGCTTACTGTGAGCACCCAAGACGACGAGCCACAGTACACTGCCCTAGTCCAGCCTCTAACATACCGATTGCACAAAGGTGCTGCTCTCTTGACAGACATGGCATATTGGTGTTTTTCTGTGATTTTCTTTGCATATATTCAAGCTTGCAATTCAACAGCTGAAATCACTCCATATAGTGTCTAGTCAACTGTCTCATTAACGTGATGGAAGTTTTTCACTCAACTTCTGAAAGAGACTCAGTGAGACAGACAGTCAAGGCTGAATCAAACAAGTTTATAGCTCAAGGATTGCTGAGAACACACTCAACACACGCAGGTGCAAAGGAAACTGAGCAATGTTCTGACTTTGCCGAGTCAGTAAGCATAATATATACCTTGTAATCTGCAGTTATTGCAAGCCAATCACAGAAGCTTAACTCAGTATTTGTGGATAGCAACAACTTGGAATATTAAGTTGAGACCAATCATATGCAACAATAACAACTTATTTAAATTGCAAGCATCTTATTCTAACTAAGTCGGTGACAGCTTGCAGTTGCTAAATAAAGAGAACTACCTCTTTCTAGCTAGTAGTCAGTATCTTTCCGTCCCTTATAGGGGCTGCTTGCCCTGCAGCAAGAAAGAGGAAGTATGTTCAAAAACAACTAACAATAATAATACATTATCATTATATTATACCTAAATCTTATAACCCGTAATAGCATTTAAACCTAAGCATGGAAACCCTAAACAATCATAGCAGTAGCAACATTGTAATTTTCTCATCACACTAATTAGATTAAGTACCTATGCTTCAGTCACAGTCACTCAAGTGTGTTATGGTCAATAATGAATGACTGTGTAATTAAAAAGAAACCAAAAACATTGAGCCAATGTCAAACATTGAGATATGTAAAAAAGGAAACTGTAAAACAAGTGTCATTAGGTTACATCAGTTAATCTTTGGGATGTAGAGCTTAATATAAATCAGGCACTTTTTTTAATGAATACATCAGTTGCTCTAATTATTACCTAGACATTACTGTCCAGCTAGCAGTTAGCAGAGGCTACTGACTGCATATTGAAGGCTTTAATGTAAAAAGCAGTTCAACAGGACATTCAATTGCTTGGTGTATCATTCCTCCCGGTAGCAGATTGATTTTTACCATAGCATATAGGAAACATTGATTGGTTTGCCCTCATGAGTTTACAGGTTCATAAACTGTACAATATACTGTACAATTGCAGACAAAAGTAATGGCACCCTACATTTAATATAAGATACAAGATAATTTAAAACATTTAAATACCCTACATTTCATATAAGATCATTTAAAACTTGTTAAATACAAGCATTTAGTGAACGCTAGCCACCAATTAATATGACTATGGCAGAATAGATGTGGCAGAAAAAATGGTACTTTAAAAAGACATCCAGACAGTGGGCAATTGGCAAATCTACTCAGGTTTCACAAGACATCCCTAGACCAATAACAGCCAAGCAGACACTGAAAGAGCGAGACCATGTTGAGCTTTACTTTTCCCACAGCAGCAAACTGAAAACACCACAGGAATCAACTTTAATTTTTTCATTAAATGGTTTTATTTATTTCTCAAGACATTGATTATATAAGTGACTTTGTAACTGAAGACATGTGATACTATATGGAGCATAAAGTGGAATTATAAATGTAGTAGACAAATTATGTTTAATGTGAGTTTTTCCCCTCTGCTGGGATATGTAAAAAAGGAAACTGTAAAACAAGTGTCATTAGGTTACATCAGTTAATCTTTGGGATGTAGAGCTTAATATAAATCAGGCACTTTTTTTTAATGAATACATCAGTTGCTCTAATTATTAAAAACGAGGGGGGCGTATTATAGGCTGATCAAACCATCCCTTCAGCTGATACAGCTTTTACAATTATCACTAAAACAACAAAAAAACCCTAAAACATTTATACTTTAAGTACATACATAATTAACAAAACAATACCAAGACGAGCTACACAAGCCTGTCTCCTTTCCTGTGGGGTAATTAGACATTGTAAATAATCTGAGGTAGCTGCCGAGGTTCCAGTAGCAATGGACCCTGTAGAGCATTTGATTTCTTGTTTAATCCAATACTGCTCTCATCAATATTGACACACCAGTAATCTCCGTTGTTTGTTAAATCACATTCTTGGTCTGTAGTGTAAAAATAGTAAAACCTGATGAAGTGAAAAGGCTGTAGGGTTGTCTATTACCATTACATATCAGTAAACTGAAGTGTCCTGAGGCAAATCTTACAAAAACAAAGGCAATGCTAAACCACTGACAAGCCATAATTATGACACTCTCCAATTAAGTGTCAAGATGATATTTGTTCTTGGAAATTGACCTGGACAAAATTTGACCTGGTCTCTCTTACCAAACTAACCCTTCATCAACAGTTCAAGACATGATTTGCACTTAAAGTAAAAAAAATAAAATAGAAAAAAAATTTAAAAATTTAGGTTGTACTTACAATTCTAGTAAAAGAACAGTCTAATAGTGCATTAAGGCATTTTTTATGCAAATGATGTACAAAATGTAGTGCATTAGTTACTAAATTAATTATATGAAGAGCACAAACAAAAATTTGAGATGATCTTTAACACCCTGGATTCATCCACCTGTTTGTGTGTTGAGTTCTCTTTAATATTGTGGAATTTGTCTACATTTGCATTAAAAAAGGCTTGCATATGATTTGCCAGAAAGATTACATCTGAGATTATACTGTTTGCCATACTAATAGAATCATAGCACAAACATGTCTTCACTTACAGTAGTGTCAGTGTCTACATGCACTTTTATCACAGTGGTATATAGGCTATGTGACTATAGGATATATATGTATACATTTGATACATTGGAATTAAAAAAATAAAATAAACTAAAAACACAGTGTAAAAATCCCTTTCTGCTATTAAAAAAACAAAACACATAGAAAATTAAAACAAATCTACAAATTATGTAGGGTACATACAATCTCTTTACATAAATCTGACAAATGAAACATACAGCAACAGCCAAAGTGGAAAATATTAAAATTATCCTGAAAAACCAAGAAAGGCACTAAAACCACTTATTTTCCCTTCAGCAGATTCCCTCCACAGCAGCAGGTCTAAAACCATAAAAATTCCATTCAAGGACCAACAAGTGCAGAAGCATAAAGAACAAGTCGTTCTGATTCCAGTGATTCAATCCTTGTGGAATGGTTCCAGAAGCAATTTGCTAGATGTTGAGGTATAACTGCACCCTTCAATTTGCTGAGCCACAGTCAAAGCCCTGCTCATATCTACATTACACCTCATCCGAAATCTTTTCATCACAACCCCAAAAAAGCACGCCTAAATCTGAAACAGTCTGACAACACATAACCATGGAGCTGTTTCTGAAGTTAAGCTAAGAACACTACTAAAAATCAAACAAACACTACTGTTTAAGAGTAACTTTATAGGAGTTATAGATGTTATTTCTAATGATAACAAACAAAACGGCTTTCTAAATTTAGTGTACAGTCAAATTCTTTCGCTCAGAGTTTTGTTTCATTATGTAGATGAAAAAAAGGTGCATACACATTTGTAAATACACTTTATATAGACCCTTACTTGGCAATCTAAATCAGGGTTTCCCAATTCTGGTCCTGGGGACCCACTGTGTCTGCTGGTTTTCATTCTAACCGAGCTCTCAGTTCCTTAACTAGACCCTTAATTGAACCGATAATTTGCTTAATTAGACCTTTTTACTTGTTTTCAGCTCTTAAACAGTTGCAGATTTCAAGTTACTTATAAAATGTTATAGCTAACTTGAACTCTGCAACTGTTTAAGAGCTGAAAACAAGTAAAAAGGTCTAATTGAGCAAATTATCAATTCAATTAAGGGTTTAATTAAGTAACTGAGAACAGCTGGAATGAAAACCAGCAGACACAGTGAGATTGGGAAACCCTGGATTGGAAAACCCTGGTCTAAATGAACATCTCTAATGGGGAATCAAAATGCAAATCTGATATAATTCTTAACTTTACCCCCAATACTGAATACATCCCTCTTTCGTTGAGTCAATTCCTTACTATAATCTAAATCTAAATGTCCAGTATTTATTTACAGAGATCTCTTTTTTAATTAACGTTTATGTAGACACCAGAGGATTAAGTGGTGGAAATACTGTGGATGTACTTAAACTTAAAACAAAACACACTGTTATCAATATACAAACTTTGAATGAATCTTGATATTCTGCGCTTTGTGCTAAGCTCGCTATTGCATTGGGAACAGATAGCCCTCTTTGCTAACGGCAAATGTGCCACCAACACTATAGTATACATTTAAAACAAAAAATTATATCTTTGCTCTTGTTCTGTTTTTATTTCTCCATCACACTCAATGTAACAAGCTATTCTTTTTAAAACACTGCAACACATAAAACAGTAAATACATCACCTCGAGTTAAAAGACCGGCAAAATTTAGATCAGTAAAGAAGACCACAACAATGAATCTTAACTAAAATATGTGATACTGTTCTAACATCTCCCTTTTAATTCAGCTTGAACAACCATGCATATCATGCATCTAATAAAAAATAAAGATGCTCTGAAATGGCACAGACAAAAGAGCGGCATGCAAGTAGGTATTATAAGAATACTACAGCTTATCCTAACTGCCTCAGTCAGTCATGCTAGCTAGCAGCAGTGTACAGTCTGAAGTTGGTTTAAAAAAAAAAAATGTTGTTCATTCCCTGATCTATTGGCTATTCTATGGACAGTCCCAACCAAATATATAACCATATTTAAAACATTGACATCCAAAAGCAGAAGCCACATTAATTATATCATAAACCTATGTTTGTGTGCAGTATATAGACATTTTTAAATGGTGTTTTTAGGTTATATTTTGGATTGGTTGTTTAAATTGAATTGCTGTGAGATTCAAGGTCCTAAGTCCCATTTGCGTTGAAGGGCATCGACTAGTGGGATAATGACAACTCAAACCATGAGGTTTATAACGTTTCACTTTGTTATTTATCCACATTCACATACCCTATTTGTACTGTATTAAGACTATATAGCCCTAATATAGTACATATTTAAACTATGGGAAAACAATTAAAGAACGGGTTAGGACAAAGCTTGAAATGCGAAAGCTGAGGCGTATGTGGACTGGTACATAGATCTGAATTTCACATTCTCGGTAGAAAAGTCTTTCTGTGGCCAATTCTGTGGAACTGGCACTCTTTTAGCTGCGCTCTCAGCTGTTTCAATTCCATAGAATGGGTTAACGTTTCTGTGCATTGGACATGAAGTTAGAGAACTTCCAGCTGCTCGACCGGGAGGACTGGCCTTCCTCTGAAGCCTGATCAGGCAGCAGGAACTGAGTGGAGTTGAGAGAGGTGGGGCTGCCGATACATGCACTGGCCTCATCCACCTCAGGAGATTCCAAGCTCCAGTTGCTTACTTTTACCTGTGGCTGGTAACCCTCACTGTGTTCTGGAAGATCAAGATGCTGTGGATTAGGAGTGTGACTCACATCTACAAGAGGCACATGCGGTCTCATTTGTGGCTTGTATCCAGCGTCTGAAATGACTTCCAGGTTATTTACTAATCCAGTGGACGGTGGCTGAATGTCACTATAGGTAACCTGGGTGGCACAGGAATCCATGGACCCACTTGAGCTATCTGATGAAGCTTTGTAAGAGTCAACAATCTGGGGATAGTACGATGGAAGCATGGGATTGGTGGATGCATCACAGCAGTTGTCATCAATCTGCTCGCTGTCACCATTATTAATTTCCACTTTGCATATATCGGAGTCTTCTACATCTTTACCAGGCACACTTTCTATGATCCGAACTTTGTCAGGAATAAAAGGCTTCACATCAAAAGTTGGGTTACTGCTCCTTCCCTGAAAGGAATAAAAGGAAACATATTAGAATTTTAAAAACCTTTAAACATTGTGGTGTTTCAGTCATTCACAGTTGCTGATAAAAAGGTGTTTACAAATGGTAGAAGTATTAAAAAAAATCCGGTATAAAGTACAGTTAGCAGCTTGGATTTTTTCATATGGAGAAAATTGTGGTTTTAACATTAACATATATTTTTAAATTGGTTGCAATCTGACTTCATTGATGTTTTTTTTGTTTTTTTTTCGGGTGGACACACATGCCAGAGGCATTTTTATTTTGTTTTTACATTGCTGTAGCCTCAGCCCCCTTCTCGCCCCCAGTGGGATGTAAACTCCCATAATACGATTGGCCATCTTTAGGAAAAACTGCTATGGTAACCCCTTACACAATCAGTAAAACCAGTATCAGTAAAAACACCAAACTGTCTGCTTTTGGCAAATAATGATGGTGGAGTTGGAAGCACTGAAAATACGCGTGTGGTATTTAATGTTTGTACTACTGCTGTTCTTTTATACACGTTTCACTTGTATCTTATATTAAAATGATACATTTCCTAATCAGTAACATTTAATTGCCAATGTGTGTTATTATTCATTTTTTAATTTTTTTAGTTTACTTCCTGTTTTGCCAATGTGTTTATGTGCCATGGGGGTGAGTAATGATTACATTAGTTGTAGTGATTGTGAGAATAATGATTAGAAATGGAACCAGTATAAGATTTTTGCCCCTAGCTTAAGTCTGTATTTCAAATAGGTTTATTTGTAGCTTTTATTGTTGTTGTGGACTATTTGGCTGTCAGTGTAGTTGCTGTTCTGTCTCGATGGCAGTGTGCTGTGTTTATTCATTTTTAGAAAGGGAAATGGTGATGCAATTTGATTGCAGTTTTCTAATGTGACAGAGTAGGTGCTGTGAAACTCAAGAAAGAACAAAAATGCAGCACTCTCATAGGCTGAAACCCTTTACAGCATGTTGATGCAGAGTTGTTATCAGCATGAGACGGGAGGTCGGTGTGGTTCAGTTTTGCGTACCATATGAAACATTTGTGGGGGGCGCGTCTGAGCATGAGTGTAAGCTGAACTCTAAGAGTAGCTCAAACTTAAAGGCTGAATTTATTTTTTGGGTGGGGGGATGTTTTTTCAACACTGAGGTGAAAGATAACAAAAATTGGTATTAAAAATAAAGCATTGTCACTGGAATTTTAAAGTTTCAAAACACCAACAATTAATCATCGCGATAAAAGAAGTTATCGTGATAATTTTTCTGATAATTGATACAAAAATTCCATTATTGTCCCAACTATAAATAAAACAATTAATATTAAACAGCTTTGAAATGCATTGATACAGTGAAGCAATTTAACTTTGAAATAGTTCATATGAAGTGAAACACAGCTTTGATGTGGAAATGACAACAACTCTACAAAAAAAAACACTTGAGAAATACTAAGAAAAAGTCTCAGTCTACAAACACCCTTATTTAACTACTGCGTCCAGTGAATAAGGAAACAAGCTACAATCTAACAGTATATCCATGATACTAATTTGATATCATAAATACATGTTTCTTGCAATTTTAATAGGAAAAAAAACAAAGCTATATGACACTGAAAACAAGTTTTCGAAATTAAAATTTCTGGTGTATTTTTTTACACAACTGCAGGTATTAGAAAATAACCCAGAAGAGGACGCAATTGGAACTGGGAAAGGGGATGATGCTCAGTATTCTAAGGTGCTCACGAGTATGTTTATCTGTACCATTAATCTTTTTGTTAATTTCATTATGTCCATTCAATTGCTAATAGTGTTTTCACATATGGAACAAGTCCAGAACTTGCAGAACAAAATAAACAAATTGTATCGACAGACAACTGTACTGTATTTCACAGTGCATATAGTTAATGATCTGTGCATGATTACCGTTGATTGTAGCTAAAGCAGTGCACTTTCAATGGGTTAATCTACAAACATCTGAACTAAAGTAGCAAACATCAGAACTAAAGGAGCATGGAGAAAGTCAGGAACAAGCTCTAGGGATAGGATATTTGGGAGTTACTCCAACAACTAATAGTGTGAAAACAGTATAACTTAAATGGCTTATAAATGTGCAACATACTGTACTTAATAATGTATACAATTAAGAGCATTTAAATAAAGTAAAACAAAAAAATATATAAATAAAAACACCAAAAAAGTGGCTGCAGATATAAAGAGGTTTACAGTAACTGGAGAAGTTCTCTGTAAAAGTGGTCTCTAGGGTAGCTCTGGATGGTATTTTGACAATCGACATGAGTCAAACTCCAGTCTACAGGTCTAGCCTTTACAGTTCCAATAGAACCCCCAGCAAGGTCAATTCAAAGCAAAGTCACAATTACACCCATTAGCCACATTAACTTGTGACACATTACTAGATTTTGAGTGGATAAACATTAACAGAGGAAATGAAAGCATTTGTCAAGAAACTAAAATGTCAGTGCTCAAGATTCAACAGATGTTCTGTCAGTTACCAGACCTCGAAGGCGCCTGACTAAATTATATTTCCTTCTGCATCTTTTTACCAATTAAAGCATCTTAAACATGAGCAACCCCCTTATACACTTCACTCACTCTTCTATCTGTGAGTATTATCTTTGTAAATTGGTTCCGCATCTGTTTCAGCTTGATTTAATACTGTCTGGGATGCATCATTAATATAGAGACAAGAAAAGACACTGTCGCATACATTACCTCTCCAACAGACCATTGTTCCCCATGTATCTCTGGTTTGGGGATATCAGGATAGAAAGTCTCCTTCACACTACAGATAAAAAAAAAAACACAATTTTATCATCACAAAAAGGAGCCCAATATAATCTGTTCATTTTACAAGTGCTATTCTACTTTCAGTTACCATTTTAAAATTAGGAACTAGACCATCCCCCTACTTTTTGTAAGCCTGTTGCCTACATTTATTTAAAAACACCTTTTACACGTACAATTTTGTGCAATTAGAAATGCATGCTAATGCAGTCATATTGGCTGCTATCTGTAAATTTCAATGGTATCTCTTCCAGGACCATGAGTGGAGTTTTGCTTGATGGGCGAGTATGGTATGATGACCCACCCACATTTCTCAATGACTAACAAAACACATACCAATTCCTCTTGGTATAACAGAAGATCCCTAAAAGAATCCCGCAGAAGCAGGTAGTCCCCAGTGGGATGAGAATCGCAAGAATTAACCCCAAAGCTAAATGAGGGGAAAAAAAACAAAAAAAAATTACTGGTTTGTCATTCGAGGAATAGAAAAACAAATGCATCGGTAGCATATTGTAAGGGCTTGGTTCACAAAATATCCCTGACTAAGCAAGAGCACAGCATTACATTGGTGTTTTTAGTGTCATTGCAAGGAAAACATAAATTCAAAAGTGCTAGGTCTACTATTGCCTAGCTCAGTAAATGAGAAGATTCTATCCAAAATTAAACCTACTATAACCTACTCTGTATCCGGCAACACGAACACTGACATAGTACAGAATTAAACTGAATGCCAAATAGCTGGGTCTGCATATATTAAACAGGGTTTAAACTATAGGAAAGGACGTCCCTATACCTCAACATATACACACACATATATACTACTTACGGCTGTCGACCAAGTTGACATTGATAGGTTCTCCAATGCTCTCTCCACCAGCTGTATAAGCCCTAACTGTGAATTCATATGTAGAGCTCTGGAGATTTGTCACTGTTACATTCCTGGCATCAGGATCTGTGATGTTTATCACTTCTTTAATGCCTACTAAAAGACAAATGCATCAATTACTTTCCTGATTTTGGGGTGGGTGGTACAGGGTAAATGCAACCATATGTTTTTCTGTTTTACTCATTAAAAAAAAAGAAAAAAAAAAAGGAAATATATCTACCAGGGTAAACAGCTGCAGGGCTCATTAGTTAGCACTTATCTGTCCTACAGTTAAGCAGACAGAAACCAGATGTCAGTATTAAGTCAAGCCATTAATTTAAATTAAACAGGCTGTGACAAGATAGGATAGCGCTGTGGGCCCAAGACGGTATTAGCAAGAAGGAGACTCAGAGTCAAGAAGCTGCAGTTCAAGCTCTACAGTGCACATTTATTGAACAAATAAAACAGGACTCAGGACAAAAAAGATTTTAACAAAACCGGCAAATGAACTATAGGTTGGGCATTAGTTACAAACACACATCAACACACAGGTCAAAAACTCAAACTCCGTTCTCCAAATAAAGGATTTCTGCTCCAGTTTACATAGGTGGCCAATACCCAATTAACACTAAATTTACCTAATTGGGGAATGGCCACAAGTGTGATTGTTGGCAGGGACATAATTAACTCCATCCCTGCCAACCTTGCATTCCCACACACATTATTCACACAAGCAGGACTTTTGCCCTGCCACATAGGCACACCCAAGCCTATAGCCTCCACATTCTAGATCAGGTGTGATCAGACCAGATTGCAATGTAACGGCAGTCTTATCTGTTTTCCTGATTAAGCTACAGCTTAATTATTTTCCATCAGTTTAATTAAATGCCTGAACTATGCAAAAACTGACACCTGGTTGCTGTAAGTATAAAATTACTTTGAGGAAACCTGGAACTGCAGTACTTTGTTAAAGAAGCAATGACGACAAATAGACTTTTTTCTTGTTCCATGGTATTTCTGACCAGTTGTTGGTACAGAGAAAACAGACTCAATGTTTTCACACTCAGCTTTGCACAAAAAGATTGGCTGCAATTCTGGCTTAATTTGTCAAGCCAATTGAAATGGCACTTTTTAAAAAAAATGTTACCTGATTTCTGGGATCTGGCACTGTAGTTGACCTGCGGGACATAGTACACCCTATATCCTCTGATGAAACCCTGGCGATCCCGCACCGGAATGTCCTCCCACCGCAGAGTGACAGTATGTGAAGAGTTTGCTTCTGCTTTTACCTTCACAGCCCGTCTTGGGGCTGAGGTAAGAAAAAAAAAAAAATTGCAACAGTGCCCCTTATGGTCAATTCCCTATAACATATTCTAGAGGAATTGTACAAAAAATGGCTGTCTTAACAGTCAATAGTATTTAGCACACCTATGAGTAAACAAAATAGCCATGTTTCAACATGCAGGGTGTTTAAATAGTGTTGAAATAGAGGGACACATTACTGCTGGAGAGCCAGTCTCTAGAACGGCCCATTGAGCTGTAACTTCCTTGTCAGTGATCACTAATATTGTCTATCAAAAACAGTAATGTCTTCAGTATTGAAAATAGTGACATGGCTTTTTAAATAAATAACAGAATACATAGCAGCGTGAGGGACATTCAGACAAAAGTGCACCCTAGACATCACGTTTATTTTTTCCCCATCCACTCCTTGCATTAACAATATTATAAACATTTTGTGCATCGTCTGAAGTGCCCCTGTTTTGATCCCTCACCCAACTCCTGTGTGTACCCAACCATCTTCTCCAAAAGGTACTCTTTGTGCTGTGAACATCCATAGACAGAAATAGAATACCTCACACCAGGTCTGAAGCCATCTGAAAGGACAACAGTGTAAACTGTTAGCACCGCTGTAGACAAAAACTGCTTTCAATAGCAGTGCACAATATCACAGTTGAGTTGTAATGTTTGTACACCAAAATGTAATATATATATATTTTTTTTTTGGTGGGTTTTAAGCCTCCAGGATATTTACATTTTGGCAAAATAGTTCAGTTTATGCATGAAACTTTTAGTTGAAGTTATGAAGTATTTATAGCAAAACCTATTTACATTAACTAGAGCAGGGCTGCAGAATAGCTGCGCACACATGCACAATGTGCACCGAAGGATTTGGTCAGGGTCGAAAGATGTTCTTGCTATAACTTTTTTGGAGCCGATAGGAACATTCTAATGTTAGCCCCACTCCTCTCTTTACCTGCTCCAGTAGCTTACAATTTAACATGCTGCGTTATGCTGAAATTTGCAGCTTTCATTAACAAAGCAGCTGTGTCATGATTTAAACCATATTTTGTACTAAAAGTGAAGGGTACTAGGTGATTCATTTTGAACTGTAATAACCACACAGTATTTCGAACTTGTTTATTAGGAGAAGTTAAGGAGTTAATCTCTCTGTGTACATCACACATAAAAACAACACACTTCTTATAAACCGTTTCCATAGCTTTACCTTGCTCCACTCTGCCAAGGTACTGTAGGATGTTCACAGGAAATAATTTAAGATAAGATAACAAAAGCACAGGGACTGTTGCTTCACAACCAGATTATTATTCTTTTTTTTTTTTTTAACGTTTGCTGTATGCTTACAAACACTACATTAACTGAATTGAAGAATACAGTATCAGTAAGTTGTGAGTTGTGGCAAATTTAATTTTTATAATTAAAATGCAACCTCCAAGTTATCAGATGAAGTGTGATTACTGCAAAAAAATAAATGAGACAGGACGAGCTTGCTAATCATGCAACAGTTTGATGTGAAGGCAAGCCCCAAACCTTTCTGAAACACATTGGTTTTCAACGCATTTAGGGACTTTGGGCCATACTTATAAAAATATTGTCAGGATGCTGGTTGTATGTATTTAATTAAATGCTTTACATACTGTATTCTATAAAGCCAGTCCATCAATAAAGTTTAAGTGCTCAATGATAAATACAGTATTTTAAATGCACAATTCCCAGGATATCAATCCTGTAGTTGTGTAATTATTTGCTGCATAATAGCAAATAATATTTTGTACCTCTACCCTCCATTTCAAAACGTACAAATAATGTAAATAGCATTTTGTTTAACATCAAATTTAGATTTTCCCCCTAATATTGTTTTTTTATGCAACAATAAAGGTAGCTAACATTCAGAGTAATATATTTAAAAAAAAAAAACATACAGTAGTATGTAAGTCCTAATGTGGAATAATCAACGTAGTTGTTTTAAAATAAGTAATGTTTGTTATATTATTGTTTCAAATCTACAATTTAAAATGTGACTTTTCAGTTAGTTATTGTTTGCACACAATGGATTCTCTTCTCAGATTTAAAGTGAGCTAGAAATATTAAGCCTAGCCTATAAACTTTACTAAATATAAAATGTATATTTATGTGTTGATTAGATTTGATTTATATCAAAGCTTACCTGATGTTATCACTGCGTGGGTTGTTTTGGGTGGGACTCTTTCCCATTGCAAACTGCAATCCGATGTGTCTGGAAAAAGACACCATTCCACAATATACCCGCAGGTCTCATTGGTGTCAGCAGACCAGCTCAGGTTAAAGCCACTTGGCGTGCCAGAAATTCTAGTTGGTTCAGCAGCTTGTTCTGCAAAACAAAGAAAACAGTTCACAGATCAAAATAAATTAGCAGTATATATATATATATATATATATAGACTGCTAATTTATATATATAGACACACACACGGTGCATGTTTAAAACCAAAAGTTTCCCCCCAATGTAGTTTTTATTCCATGTAACCACAAACCTAAAAACTACATATACGATTAGTTCCTTTCAGAACTAGTTTATCCCACTGTTTTTTCATAAAGTTTGCCAACTTTTCCTCTATCCAACGGTCACAGTACGATGACAAAAATTCAGAGTGCTTAACAGTGCTAAATTCTGCACAAAATAATAATTTGAAGGTGACGTTTATGCGCATTTCACACAAAGTTTACCAACTCTGTTGATGAATACAGCATATCTCTAGCACTGTTAAATAGCACTAAATTCACCACAGCCTGATAATCCCCACAGATAAATCTTTAATAGTAGTGCTGGGACCTACTGAATATCCAAACAAACATTGCTCGACATGTATCTGAAGGCATAAAAACATGTCCGTGTCCACCAGAGATTGCACTATTGATAGAAATGATAAATATCTATCACAACATGTCTTGCATTGATTTACTTTTCCAGAATAACACATTTTTACACATCTATCTCTAAGCACTTAACATAATAAAAAACTACTTTACATAAAACATTTTTAAAAAGTGTTGAAAAAAAAAAGTTTGTATGGTTTCTGAAGTACTTTATAATGTTCCCCGGAGTGTTCTGAAAACAAAAGGACACCACTTCCAAGATGTTACTGTAAAAAACTGATTTTTTAGTGAATTTTTATAGGAAGAGTTAGATATAAATTCAGCAAAAAAAAAAAAAAAAAATGGCAATGTCTCCTTCCTGTACTGTTCTGGCAGAAAAACAAGAAAAAATGCTTAACTTAAAACTACTTTATGATATCCTTTGCTTTGTAGTTAATTCAGTGCGGTAAAGTGAGGACTTCATAACCTATGTTTATTTCTTAAATATTTTATTTTACTTAAATACAGCATTACATATAATAACATTTAGCAAATTAATGAATATTCAAATTCTTGTTTTGTTTTGAACAGATATCCGAACATTTGCCACATCGGATTGAAGTCACCCACCTTCAAGCAGTCCTAGGATCCTGATCTGAGAAGTAGGAGAGGAGCCAGCTGAATTGATCGCTCTAACCGAGATGATGTAATCGCTGAAGTTTAGGTGCAGCTCTGTGTTGTTGGTAGACACAGGAGCAAACACTGACTGCTCACCAACTTCATTCATATCCTTCCAGGTTATTTCATATTTCACAATGGTGCCCTTCGCATCAGAGTGGGGAAGAGGCTAATGGATGACAATGAAAGTGACCCAGTTAAGATCACTTGCTCATTAAAATCTGATTGCATAAAAGAAAATCTGAATGCATTTATAATAATAAATTAAAATAAAAACGAAATAATTACCTATTCAGGGATACCAAGATATTTAATAAGTGATCTGAGTTAGGAAAAGCAGGTAATAAAAATTGGCACCTCTAGTCTTTCTGTAAATTATCTGTTGTTTCCATAATTTGTGTCGGTAGTGTATGCTTAGTAAAATCTACATCTTTGATAAGTAATTAATTAAATCTCTATATTGGAACTTTATGCTTGTAGATATAGGCATATGATCAGAAATTATACTGTATTATAATTGGGAGTATTTTGTGAAATATCAACGTATAATCTATTGAATATACTTTATGAGCCAACAAGAATAACGTGTATTCAAGATATAAAAACTAGAAGAGGTTCTCTAATATGTAGGCCCTTACGCTTCTCTTGTTACAAGAATTATCTTTAATGTAATCCATGGCCACATTCAAATCTCTGCCATTGATAATGGTTCCTAAATTAAGATTTTACATGTGTAGCTATTTCTCCCAGGAAGAACTGGTGGCGCAGGCACATCAACAGAAGCACATACTATTACCCATCCATCCACCCATTATCATTAACCATTACCATTAACCACTTAAACCTTTACAGGGTCACGGTGAGCTGGAGCCTAACCCGGCAGACACAGGGCGCAAGATGGGACTACACCCTGGATGGGATGCCAGCCCATCACAGGGTACCCCCCACACACACACACTCACCACACAGGGCAATTTAGAGTGACCAGTCAACCTGAACAGCATGTCTTTGGACTATGGGAGGAAACCAGAGTACCCGGAGAAAACCCACGCAGACACGGGGAGAACATGCAAACTCCACACAGACAGACCCCTAGGCCGGAATATTTCACCTCTGTCATTTATAATTTCCATCTTTCAGAAATCTATAATAATTGAACTCACCTGCTATTTTACGAAAATACTGTACAATAAATTTAAAATCCTGTAAAAAGGATTTAAAAGGTGAGAAAGGATTTTACCCTTTTAATCTGCTCTTTTTCCCTTTTGACATTCCATGAAATCAGATTTGTTTTATCAACCATTTTAGAAATGAATAGGAAGATGCCAATAAGCTCTTAGTAAAACAGGACTGTCGATCAATAACAAAATTGCTAATTATTACTAATATTTAACAAGAACCAAAAAAGCCAATAAAGTACAAATTATGAATATTTTAATCTACAGTTTAACCCCCTTCCTTGATTACACTATATGAATTACGATTACTATTAACTTTGGTTTTTCTATTTTTCTATTCCATTTTTACTAGTTATATTAAATAAACACTGTTTTCAATGATTTTGCAATATTAAAAAGACAAATTACTTGAAAGTTGTATGTTTCATAGAACACCAAACTATTTTGTTTTAATTTAAGTTCATGAAATGTTTGTGCCATATATCATAAAATACCATGTATCTTGCGGATAGAGAAACTTAATGATTCTGCTGTTGCAAAACAAGTTTGGGTTATTTTTTGGACTAACGCTAACTCATAAGCCATGAAAATGACCTTGTTTGACAAAAATCCCACATTGTGACTCACCTTCCATTTGACAAATACGTTTTGACCATACTCAGTCCTTTTAATCTCTCTCCAAACATCCAGAGCTTTTGTTGGAGCTGAATGTATAAAAAAAAAAAAAAAAAAAAAAAAAAACACATAAAAATTGAATTTGCTTTAAAGGGAATTAAATAAATGATACAACCGGATAAGGCATATACATGGTTTCTTATTTCTGGAATGGATGGATCAGAACTGGCTATAACCAATGTATTTGTGCTTCAGATTTGATCAGGAGCTGTTGTAAAATCTGTACATACAAGATTGGATCCATTCATTTTATTGAAGTAAATTGTGTATGCACTAAGACCTATACAAATCATGCTAGGTGATTTAACAACATCAATAAATACAGGAAAGTAGATGAAAGTAGCTCATTAAAGTAGGCCTGCACATACCTAGTTGTTGTGCATTTCTAATGGGGTTGTCACATACAGCAGACTCTTTTCTCACATATTTTTTTCTTTTAGCCTCATATTAAAGTCCATTTAAGTTTATGAAGGCTATTACAGTGGTGTTTCAAGCCCACTGCCATATACAATAGTAAGGTTTGATCCTTTTCAATGTTTATTTTTTAAGAGCTTGCAAAATAATATAATAATTCACTCACCTTTTAACTGGTATTTATTTTTTAGCTGACTCGGTTTGTTTATTGAAACATCATGCACCTGTTACTTGGGCTTGCTATTTAATGCTGATCAGCAGCTGACCAAATGTGGCCAGTGCTAGGATACTTAAAACTACTTAGCAATGATTTATATTGTTGTCTTTGGATACCAGTATCTCCACCTACTCATCAGCTCAGCTGGTCAGACATTACTCAGAGAATACAGAGAATTAAAATTGCCCTAAGTTTTTAAAGCAGAAGTATATTTACATCTCATCTTTCCCAGAATATTTTCAGAGTGGTTTTACTCACCCTCTTCCTCAGTTTTACATGTTTTACTTTCACTCCAGCTACTCCACTTCCAAAAATGCTCTGCAGATGCACAACGAGTGCGGAAGCTGTAGGATGTGTCTGGATATAACTGCTCTACAGCAACTCTAGAAAGTGCATTTGCTTCTTGGCCAGGTAAAGTAAAATTCCTCTTAAAAAAACAAACAAAAATATAAATATTATTATTATGATTAATATATATATTATATATATCTATATATATTATATATATTTATATAATATAACTTATATATATATATATATATATTTTTTTTTTTTTTTTTCTCAATTCTGCAGACAGGAAAATTACTAAAAGACCTCTCATAAATTTATTGAGGGACAGAGTTGTGCACCACTGGTTTAGATCAAGTTATTATACCTAGGTGTTATACAAACATGCACACGAAATATGTCTCCAATGGAAAGGCATGGTTGAGCTGGTTAAGAGGGCAGCTTAATAACAAAAACCATGCCAACATTACTTTTTTGAACAAAACCTGAGATACACATTAAGTTTTATACAGTAAAACCACATTGTTCTTAAAAAGAAGCATCAACTTACCAGTTCTTTCTCCTTATTATTAGTTATAATCTCAAACTGACAGAGAGAGGTCAACTTTTTGTAACTCACTCCCCAGGACAAGAAAAGCTCAGTTTCTCTAGAGCCAATACAACGCACCATCACCTTACTGGGACTATATGGATACACTAAAGGGAAAAAGGATAGTGTTTGTTAGTTTGGATAATCTGCATCAGCCAGTGAACCTTTCAAATAATCATCTTACTCTTTTCTGCTAATGCTTTATGGTACTTGCCACAATAAAAGTGCATGGTCATTTTGCAGTTTGCTCACTCCATGATTCATCATGGCTTTTACCCATCTGTCATTTATGAGCACAGTTATCTTTCTATCGGTCTGAATTATATATGCCTTAAATGTGTGCCATGTGGAAATGTAAGTCACCTACACATTTTCATCAAGTATTTCAGAAAGCTCCATCAGCATAAAAATGCTTTAATATTTGGGTTACATTTTACTTGATTATTAACTGTTTAAATTGCAATGAAAAAGTTGCAAGATGGAGATAAAATTAATGAAACGATTCCAGATAATATTTTTGTCATTGCCCCTTTAAAACTCCCTTATACAGGAAACCTAAAATCACATACTTACATTTTAAATGTGTTATCAACATTGATTTAATTCTTGCCATGCAGAAAAATGTTTGCATTCGCTTTGTCGGACTTGTTGGAGTTCATTGCTATGGCTGCTACAGCAAAGGTGTGTGAAACTTTGGGGAATAGTCATAAAAACAGGGGCTTGATGCAGTCCAAGAGGATATACCTCTACAATTCAGCAATGGCTTATCCCAGCAGGGCACAGGTTGATCAAAACAGCTGCTAAGTCAACAGAAATGTAAGCTTTGCTCTTAGCATAGAACTAAAACTTAAGACCAGTATTGGAGACCATGCCCAAGATTACACTTTTCACACATTTAAAAGAACAAGTGGCTCAGAATGACCTTTTTATTTACATTCCTCTTTACTTTTGCAACCATTCTGAGTGGCTCCATCACAATTTTCCTTTTTGTGTTTAGGTGACCTGAGTTCAGGGCTTTCCCTGTTCTAGTTGCCTGCCATATGTAACCCTGGCTAGAAGTAAGAGTCAGTGCAATTTTCTAAACGATTAATATAGGATAGCTAAACAGAGGTTTTTACATGCATTAAGGTGTCAGCTTACCCTAGACCAGGGGATGGCAATTGGTGGCCCGCAGAGGCCTCCTTGGCAGGGTTGTATCTTCATATATAGTAGTGGCAGGGCAAACACAATGAACTGTATATTGAACACAGAATGTTTCCTGTGTTGTCCGCTGATGTGAGAGGGTGTGTGATGCGAGTCTGTTTCGCTGGCTAATCTCTCTCCCTAGCAGCTTGCCTGCATGTCCGTTTTGTGTGTGTGTGTGTGTTTGTGTATGACTGCGAGTGGATAGACTTGCACTGGCAAGATATCAGAATGTTAAAGCAAACAATTTTTTCTCAATAGATGCAACACAGATCCTTTATTATTTTTACTGATATGTCTTTGGAGTTTACAAGGTCACACTATCACAATTGTTACTGTATTCCTTTTTGATTTGTCTTCAACTGACCACAGTTTTTTTTTTTTTTGGTTTTAGTTTTTTAATCGGATGAGCTGGTTGCTGGAGCAACAATTTAAATCAGCCATTTTTTCCCCATCATGGAACAGATGTTGATACATTGGGTTGTACATGTAGGTAAAGATTATTGATGCAGCATTGCTGCTGGGAATGCAGTTAAAATTAAAGCTGATATGGTCCAGGGTTTATGTACATACGTCAAATGTGCCGTCCGCCCTGGACTATGATACAAATGCTTGGTTCAAATACACTGAAATTGTTCAGTATGTGTTCTCTATGCCATGCGCCATACAGCAACACATTTGTAGAGGTGATTTTTGGGGCAGCGTCGGCGGGGGTGGGGTTTAGGTTGGGTTAAGGTTGCAAGTGGCTCACAGGTCATTTGCTCCAGCATGAAATTTAATTGCTGACCACTGCCCTAGACATATAGCGAAAACAATTTGAGTAAAAGTAACCAATTTGACTTTACCTCTGGTATACAGGTTCAGCGTGTAACTGGTCTCGACTTCTCCCAAAGGATTTTTAGCCTTCAACAGAAATTTATACATTTGCTGGCCACTGATCACAGGAAAGCTGCACTTGTATTTATCACCATTGGGATCAACATCATTAGCCCGGGGACATGAAGTGTTTTTTCCAGAAAACCTGTAAGACCATACAAAACAATTGCAAAAGAAAAAATTTAATTATTTGTTTATACTGTTTAACAGTGCGTAATGTATAAGAAAGTCTCATATGATTTCCTGACTAGCAAAAAACAGAACAAAAAAAAAAACTTTCAGCCTTTAGACATTTGAACCCAAACATGTAAACCTAAATCATGAAATAAAATGCAAACTTTGTGCATTACATGACAAAATGACAAGGCATTTCCTGCTGATTATCAGTTTATGTCGTGACACACATTACCTTTCTGTGAGGGTGTAGAACGTTCTACGCCCTCCTAATAACATGGTTTGTCTACCAGGGCTCCAGTGGCAGTGAATATTCTGCAAGTCGCGTGTTTCACATTCTAGCTGTTGATCATCTGGTGGATCTGTAAACAAAAGATTTAGTGTGAGTGAGCATGAACACATCTAAATCAGTGGTGGCCAACACGTGGATCTCAATCCACTAGTGGTTCTCCAGAGATTTTTGGTGGATCTTGGAGTCGAAAAAGTGCAGAAATTTTTCTGATCAAATTCCAGAAACAGCTTTTTTTTTCCTGTATCTTTTGAGTTGAGCTGGAAAAATGGTCAAAACCAAAGCATGCAAAGCTCACACTAAACTTTATGCAATTGTGCTTTTTTATATCGTGTTTAGTTTTTCAGAAAACACAAAAGAGACACATTTGTCTACTTGACTAAGATTCTTTAATTTTAAATGTGATTTCTATTGGACAACATGTCACAAAATACACAGCAGCTTTCAGAACTTTCTTTTCCTTGGATAAAAGAAACTCTTAAGTATGGTAGTGTGCATGAGGAATGCAGCAGCAGGGCTGGTAGGTGATGTAATAAGACACAGAGACATTAGCCAGATATGTGCTCCTTGCAAAGGAGCCAGATCCTTTGTACAGCTGTATTGGCACTATGCTTTAATGCGAGAGGTCCCGGGTTCGTGTGAACTGCCTCGCCCTGTGTGATGCACCTGCCTGCGTTAACAGAGTTTCTCTGCATTGGTGTTAGTAGTGGGATGCAGGTACCCCAGCACACACTTGTTGGACTGTAGCCTGGTGAGCTAGTCCAGGGCAGACTTGAGACTGGCAGGGGAGAGTGTAGCGTGCATGGGGGAAGGCAGCAGCAGGGCTGGTAGGTGACATAATCACACACAGAGACATAAGCCTGATATTCGCTCCTTGCAAGGGAGACGACTCTTTTGTACATGTCGTGGACATTTTCAGCACACATGACAGAATCGTGGCTTTGAAACTGGCTACAAATCTGCACTCAAAATTTACTTAAGTGGTAAATAAGTATACCAAATGTTTTTTTGTTTTTTTTTATCTTTGCTTTACTCATATGGACAATTGTAGTGCTGTGTAGTACAGTACTACGATACTTGTATATAAGCCTTCTCCCATTTTTGTTTTACAAACGTGTGAATGGTGAAATGTTAATTTTTTTTTTTTTAAACTACTGCACAAACATCTAAAACACATGTATTTCGAATCTCTTTGATTTTTAAAACAAATTATGGAAAAATGTGCAACTACACAAGGAAAAACTTTGACAGAGGAGGAAGTTAAAAGTGCCACTACAATTGTCAGCCACTACAATTGTCACCTGACTTATAATTGACAGGGAGGCGGGCGCCCTTCATTACCTAGCTCTGTTATTGGCTAAGGGAGTACCTGAGCAATGCATGGAAGTAAACGAGACCACGTGCAACGTAATCTCTGCAGTACACGTATTTTGTATTATAAATCAACAAGTTAAATGCTCAATCATCTAAAATGCAAGCACCCATCTGCTACTTTGGAAGGAAACACAGAATGTGGCAAAAAACAAACAAGCACTGTGTCTTACTGAACGCAGTGGTCAGTGATGTGACGTGTCTCGGGCTGCAAAAGGCTTTTTTTTTTTTTTTTTTTTTTTGTTTAAAGTTCACTTTTTGCAAACTTCCCGGTTGATGTCAAGCCTTTGTTGTGCGAGTTCTGCTGTTATCTGTCTCCTATTGATATCAGATTGATTCTGGAATCAGACATTTTTTTGTTAATGACTATAACATTATGGAATCAGCCAGTACGGGTACAGTACATTTCGTTTTTATGTTCTACATTATACCATAGATGTTACTAAGCAAACATATTTTCTTGTGCTTTGTTAGTAAGCAGTCGTGTTGTGTGTTTTATACGAGTTATCAAAGGGTGTTAAATGCAGTTGAAAGATTTGAAGGTCCTTTTTGCAAGATTCTGCGTTTTAAAGTTAAAACTCCGCTGCTGTGTGTTCTTATTTCTTACTTTTAGTTTATGTTATTTTTTACTTTAAATACATTAGATGTTTCTTCACTGTTGCTGTTGATGTATTTATCTATGCGTCCCTATGTGTGGTTGCTGCTAGTACGTTCTAAGGGTCTGTCACTGTTGAGTAATTAGATGACGAGTATTTGAAAATTTTATTCTTGGTTTATTCGAATATCTTATTATTCAAAATTCCCGCTCCTAATTTAGATTTCTTAGGGTGCTTGGAAATGATGCTACTGTTTAAAGTGAGTATCAAGATCCTAAAGTCCCATATGCTTTTAGAGGGCATCTATTTGTGGCATAATGACCACTCTGCTCATAAACTGATTGAGACAATCTGAGAAGTTCATAGAGATTTAAAAGACACCTATTATTTTGAATAAATAGTAACATTTTCGATTCTGTTGCTCTGTTTTAATGAAATCGTATACTGGAACCCCCCATTTATTTGAGTGCCATTCATTCCAGCGAATGTCTCTGGTATAAGGCAATTTAAATGTCTGATAATTCTGCAATGCATTCCTTAAGCAATACAAGTTTTCTGTATGTCCTTATCCATAAGAGATATCACATAGAGAAAATAGGAAAACACTAACAAGAGAGGCCTAATATTCAAAAGAGGGTTACATATGTAACTCTCTTTTATTTGTTTTTATTTTTTTATTAAACAATTATTTGAACCATATCCTCCAAAGCAATGGACAAATGTATCTCTGTATGACAAGATCACAAAACAAATGAACAAATACAAAATGTATTCCTGCATATGCAGAGGAACTATTTTTTTTAGCCTACTTTTTCATTTAGCTTCAAGTACCATACTTACATCCTACAAACACAACAGTCCCAACAAAATCAAAAGGATCCAATTCACACATGACATTTGTCCCACTGGGATTTGAAGGGGGCAGGTTATACTTGGTGATTGCCTTGCTCCTCTTCCCGACTTCACTGCAGGGCAGATGTTCAGCACCATAGGACATAGTTTTAATACGTTCACCATTCCCAGCAACACAGCAAAATGTCATGTTGGTGCCTACATTCACAACTTTATCCTCTGGAAACATGACACTTTTTGAGTCATCAGCCCCTTGAAAAAAATAGAGAGAGATTGAGTGGAGAACAGACATAAGCAACATTTTGTAATTTAAAGATTAAATAAATGATGCATCTAAATTTTATGTATGTATATATACACACACACACACACAGTGGTTTGCAGAAGTATTCACCTCTACCGATAACCGATAATGTCACATTTTGTTGAATTACAAATAATTTATGCACAGTTTTCAAACAAACATTTTTTACTCAAAGCTGTAGTGGTTAAACTGAACACTTATATGGAGAGGAGGTTAAATGTCAGCAAAACTTGCAAAGAAAAGGTACAAAATGAAATTTACTGGTTGCATAAGTATTCAGCCCTTTAAGTCAGTACTTGGTAGAAGCACCTTTTGTAGCAATTACTGCTATGAGTCTTTTTGGATAGGTCTCTACCAGCTTTGCACAGTAGGATGGTGAAATTTTTGCCCATTCTTCACTGGAAAATTGCTCCAGTTCTGATAAGTTTGTTGGGGATCGTCGATGGACTACAATCTTCAAGTCTCGGCGTAAATTCTCGATTGGATTCAAGTCAGGACTTTGACTGGGCCACTCAAGAACATTAATTCTCTTCTTGTTCAACCAATCCAGTGTGGCTTTGGCTTTGTGCTTCAGGTCATTGTCCTGCTGAAATGTGAATTTCCTCCCCAATTTCAGAGTCTTGGCTCACTCAAACAGGTTTTCCTCAAAGATTCGGCTGTACTTTGCACCATCCATTCCCCCCTCTATCCTGACAAGCTTCCCAGTCCCTGCTGAAGAGAAGCATCCTCATAACATGATCCTACCATCACCATGCTTGACAGTTGGGGTGGTGCTGACTGGGTGATGTGCAGTGTTGGGCTTGCGCCAGACGTAATGCATGTAACCAAGACCGAAAAGTTACATTTTTGTCTCGTCTGACCACAAAACCTTTTTCCACATGTCTGCAGTATCATCTATATGCTTTTTTCGCAAACTCCGTAAGTGCTTTAAGATGGGGCTTCTAGAGTAATGGCTTCTTTCTTGCCACCCGTCCATACAGACCAGCTTTGTGTTGAAACTGGCTTAATGTTCATGTGTGAACAGTGACTCCCATCTCAGACACAGAACTTTGCTCAATGTCTCAAGGTCATTGTTGGCTTCACATTGATGTCCCAAACCAGTTTCCTGCTTGCCCGGCTGCTCAGTTTGGGAGGGCACCCTGATCTGGGTAGTGTCTGGGTGGTATGATGCATCTTCCACTTCTTAATGATGGACTTCACTGTGCTGAGAGGGATAATCAGCGCCTTTTGAAAATTTCTTGCACCCTTCTCCTGCTCTGTGCCTCTCTACCACTTTTTTGCAGCAGGGTGAATACTTCTGCAAATGACTGTATATATATATATATATATGCCAGTGAATCCAGGGGAAAAAACAGAACTCCCCCCCCCACAAAACCACAAATTATTTAGTCACATTATATTCACAGTATTTGTATCAGTGGTAGTCAATAGGAAAACTAAACACACAAAGAGACAATCACTGCCCCCAACCCCATTAATTTTACAAAATTATAATTTAACAACTTAAGACCAATTAGAGTTAAATCCTTCATTTGATAAAAAGGTTTGTATCCAGCACTGCAGTTAATGGTTCTGTGCAACCCAACAGTTTCTACTACAATAGAACATTTATAATAATAATAATAATAATAATAACTAATTGTAAATGGGATACTTAACCAAAGAATTCCATTCTTAAAAGAATTTTCTTAAATTTCAAAAGATTATATTATATTCAGATATATATAAGATATATATATATATATATATATATATGTTAAAAGATTTTATAATAACTTTGTTCCTGATATCAGTAAAGAAACGACTAATGGTCATTTAAGACGTAGACCTCGGTCCATTTTTTTGCTGAAGAACAAAAAAAATAATATCTGGAAGGTTAAAAAATTATAATTATATTTATTATGTATATTATAGATATATTACCAGTATATTATATATATTATATTATATATATAATATATATGAAAAGCTTTCTTGGGACCTTAGAAGTTAGGTCACAACTGCCGCAATTTTATGATATTTCATTGTAGGTGCAAAACCCTGTCAGAGTGTTGAGCTCTCTTCATGGGGAGAGCATGCTGGCTCCTTTCCAAAGCTGCAGTGCCTGCTTCGTACAATACACTGGTATGCTTGGTAAAGTGCAGCACTAACTGTGAGAGACTGTTAGTGTCAAGAGATAAAAATAGAGCTGTATCTCCACATTTAAAACAAAGAGGAGCAGAAAACGATTAGCAGCTCTTCCACCCTGATGCCAGAAGAACTATAAATGCATCAATCATGTTATGAGACTTTACATTTTTAATGCCTACCTGGAATAGTTTGCAGTTTGCTCCAGTCACTGCTGCCGTTTTTTGAATTCATTAAAACATCAGTGCTGATGGATCGAATTCTCACAGAGTGTGAGGTGCAACTCAATGGCATGTCAGAGAACCAGCTCCAATGAAAGGTTTTATTTTGGTTATCGAATTGTGCTGGATAACTCTCCTGTTGAAAATAGAAAACACAGACTTAGAAATGTGCCAACAACAGATCAGCATTAGAAAGTTATAGGAAGGCGAATAAAAAAAAAAGGGAAAATGTCGATGAACAGAATACTGTTAAGCCCAGAACACACTGCCTGATGTGACCGTCGCATCTCAATGGAGGAAGCTGGGTTGAAAAAAAATATTTGCGATATATATCGCGGGTGTCGGGTTCCAATATAAATCCGCTATATAAAATCGAGGACCGCGATATACCTTGTTGGCTAAAATAAAAACCGCTTCAGCAAGAAGATATTTGCTTTGTGTTATTGTGCAATACGTGTTTACATTATAACAGTACGATATTAATGCTCTGTATTGAATTGTTTTATATATTTTTGTTTGTGATGTGCAGTGCGAAATAAAAACAAACAGTAATTCTGAGTGCCTATGTATATTACAGCTAAGGCATACTCAGTTAGACAGTAAAAATGGGGAGCCAACTCCAGGACCGCAATATATACGAATCCGCAGCATAGCGAGGGGACGATATAACAAGCGATGGGTGTATTTACAGAACTCTTCAAAACTGCTGCTACAACAATGACCCGGGAAGTTTGAAGGGAACATTGTAATGCTTATATGAAAACATGTATTATGTTGTCCCTTCTTTGTAAATAAAAATGTGATTTGGTATAATTTAATGAAAACACTATGGTTATAGCAGCAGTTGAGTATTCTGTAAATACACCCAACCCTCGTTCTACAATACTTATGGGGCTGCCAGGGCTTGTTTTCAAAAGATATCGGCATGCCATTATATAAAAACCAATGGAATACTCTGTGTGTGTGTATTTTTAATACAGAGAGAATACATGCATGTCTGTCTCCAGGCATATGACTGAATGCAGTGATCGCTGAATTTGAGACTTGCGAGTGGGTATAGCACACTAGCTGATGCGAGGGAATCGCATTGCAAAATATTAAACCTGTTTAAACTTTGTGAGCCGACTGAAAATCGTTTGGCCGATCCTGTAAAATCTCATTGCAAAGCATAACACACTGACCGATGCAACTGAAAAATAGCGTCGCTATCGATTGCATCGGGCAGTGTGTTCAGGGCTTTAGTGGCTGAGATACACTGCCGATTGTGATGTCACCATTTTGAATGGACTTTGCAGTTAAACGGAATTCCGAGAGTTGCATCAGGTATAATTTGTTTTAAAGCAGATGACCTCAAGTGTGCTGATATGGAGAATACAGCACAGTAAAAAGTGAAAGCAGCATGGCTGATGTTATGAATAAGGTTATTATGTGATGTGTTCTGGAATACAGAAGGCGAAAATGTGCGCTCTGAATGGCTGAAAGATCCTGAGCAGTCTATAGGGTTAATTAATGAACCCACAACAGACATCACCAAATAAAAAAAAAGATTATCATTATTTTGTAGATTTTTAACTGAGCAAAATTAAAAATGCGATTTCTATTAATAAATGCTTCTAATAAACGAAAACACAAACAGTATGTACAGGATAGTCTAAAATAGGAATTACCATGTTGTATGACAATTTGAGAAGTGATTATCCACATATATGCAAAAATGTAAATATGACTGTGGCAGGATAGCTGAGTGTTTAAGGTGCTCAGGAGGTAGGAAGGAGACTCACAGCTGAACTGCAAAGTTTTCTTTTTTTTCCAAATAAAACTGACAAACAAAAAGACAGCTCAAACAGCCAAAATTAAAATGCTAAACAAACAGTCACACACCACAAATAATCAAAAGAAAATCGCTCCCCCCAGTCTTGCACTATCACTGTGAGTTTTTAAATCTAAACAGAGGAGTGTTTGTGTCTCTCTCAACGTGGCTCCACAACCTTCCCTCACAATGTAGCTTTTAGCTCTATTTGTTTATCATGTGGCTGTTCCCAATTAGCACTAATTATCTAATTTGGGAACAGCCACATTCACACATGTATTCAACAGGGATAAGAATTAACCCTATCCCTGCCAACCACCACCACCAACATAAAAACAAAACATTATTTACACGTGAGATTCTGCCCTGCCACAGCGACACACGGACAGACACATCCCTAAACCTCCCGAATCTGACACTCAAGAACTGATGGCAAATAATATTAATACCAAGTTTCATGACAATTGGATAAGTGGCTTTCCATGCATATGGAGAAATCTGTGAAATGTGACATACATATGAGTGACTCCCCTTCACAGGAGATTTCATCCACAGCGGGAGATAATAATACATTAAATAAAGAGGATAATCATTTTATCACTGTACAGAAATGACACAACAATAAGGTGTTTCTGAGGATGGGTTTCTATTCCCCATACTCAACCCCCTAAAAAAAAAAAGTAAACCGTTTTCAATTACATAATATACTTACAGTGTGTATAATCTTCATCTTTTCCGTCCAGAGAACTTGAATCTCAAATACAATGGCTGTGGGAAAGGCAAGTGCTGAGACAGCACCAGTCCATTTCAAAGACAAGGTTTGTGATGAAAAATCTGGCACAACTTTAACATTCTGAGGCACAGGTGGAATAAATGCTAAAAAAAGAGAGACAGTTTTTTAGCAGGTCTAACAGTTTATAAACTAATTTCAAGCACTATTTCCCTGTTTTCTAAAATAACATTTGCCATGGCTGCCAATATTTTATTTTAGAAAATAACATACAATCAGGAAATGTCCTATTTTAAATGTCAGATTACTGTGTAATACTTACTAATATCCTTTCTGGTCACTTGAAAGGTCGCAGTGGCTGATCCAAGCGTATTTACTGCAGTTATGTGTATTTGTACTGCTTCAATCAGAGGCAGGGTTATTTTTCCACTTACATTTCGTTCGACACTCTCACAGCGAGTTGGCCTACAAACAAATCGGACAATTGATCTTAAGACAAAGCTATTTTTCTGATCACTGCTTGTGGATTATTGAAGGGGATACACATGGAGGACAATCAAATTTAAAAGAAAACTATGAAGCAAAAAGCAAATATCTAAGTCTAAATTGCAGAATACAGCACTGCCTCTTATTTGCAATTTGTATTGGATAACGTACAAAGTTATGAACACTTTACTCTGGCAGTTTGATCTCATAATAAATATTTGTCTTGTAAGGTTGCACACTGCAGTACATCTGCCGCAGGTGTTACAAACCTAAAAGTCCAAAAACATGAGGCAACTTTCAGACAACTTTTTCTGGTAACTTATGTAGGTAATGTTTTTAAGCATCTTTCTCAATATGAATAATTAAAGCTACAATATCTAAACCAGGGGTTTTCAAACATGGTCCTAGGGATCTCCTGTGTCTCCTGGTTTTCATTCAAACCGAGCTCTCAATTACTTTATTATACCCTTAATTCAACTAATAATTTGCTTAATATTACATGTTTTACTTGTTTTCAGCTCTTAACAGTTGCAGTTCAAATTACTTAAAAAAATGTTATCGCTAACTGAAAATCTGCAACTGTTTAGAGCTGAAAACAAATAAAAAGGTCTAATTAAGCAAAGTATTTCTCAATTAAGGGTATAGTTGTCATTGAGAGCTCGGTTGGAATGAAAACCAACAGACAAAGGGGGTCCCTAGGACCGAGTTTGAGAAGCCTTGATCCAAACAATCTTGATTAGATCAGGAAAAATGTTTCTATGACTAATTGTTTGAAAAATTACCAGAAAAGAAAGTTGCTCGAAATCTACCTAGTATTACATTCGATACCATCTATTATAATAAGGTTAGAAGTTTCTAATGCTAAAACTACCAATATAACTGCATGTTACCAAGAAAGATCAATTGCTTCCAACTAAAAAGTGTGCTAAAGGAATGCTGGAAAAAGAATAAATGCAAGTCTGTGGTGGGCAAACTGACAGACTGCAGTGGTATGGCAACTGACATGGGACTGAATTGATCTAAACAGCAGAAGATCGAAATACGCCACTGGGATAACACACAATTTGTTATGAAAATCAAACTAACAGTGCAGGAGAATCTCTCCTGCATTTCTGTCTGAAAAAATAATGAAAACGGCATGAAGGGTCCTTTTAGTGATCTTAAGTATGTATGCTTGCTTTTATAAAAGTACATTTTAAAAGTTTTTAAGTGGATTTTAGACACACTGCTCAGAAAGTTTAGCTTACTTGTAACAGATTTTGTAGGAGGTTTTCAGGTTTGTTTCGGATCCAGCACTCCAAGAACAGATGAACGTTAGCATGTCATGTGTGACGCACTCCAGGTCCGTGGGAGCCTTAGGAGAATCTAAAAGGAAGAACGTGGGAAAGTTAAATTGCTTAAGTCAAAGACTAACAAGATGCTCTTCACAGCTGCTGCACGGGATTCACGATTGGCTCTTCACAAATTTTTTAAGCTTTCTAAAGACATGCTCTAATTTGATTAGATGTTAGGATGTAATTGGGGCCCCAACCATAGCCGTACTGCAGGGCTTCTCAAACTCGGTCCTGGGGACCCCCTGTGGCTGCTGGTTTTCATTCCAACCGAGCTCTCAATTACTTAACTAGACCCTTAATTGAACGGATAATTTGCTTAATTAGACCTTTTTACTTTACTTTACCTGATACATCAAAAAAAATAGAAAGATAGGTGATGCATGGTTTAATTACAATTTGACATTGAGGTACCATGTCTCATTTACTGAACCCCCACCCCCCTTTTTAAGGGTACACCAGTTTTAATAAGAAAAGTACTTACACCCAGTCTGTATCAATTGAGAATAGCTCTCCCCCTTACTGGAGAGACATGTCAGGTTCTCTCCTTCCCTGCTGGTCAATGTAAGACTATGCAGAGTCAGTGTGCTCACTGTGCTATTAATCTGGGAGTACAGCTGGGGAGACACCAGACTGCCAGCGTATTCCCATGATGCAGTTTCTTCCTTACATAAGTGGCAGGTAGCAGAGAGACTTGAGCCGACACTGAGAACAGGTTTAGTGACAGACAGATAGCCACATTCACCTGCCAAAAAACAAAACAAAGGCTTACAGATACATACTTTTTAATAAATCAACATCTTGTTCTTGTTACAGTACAAAACTATTAAACACAATGGGTTTACTAAGGTGCCACTTGGCAATACTTCTGTAGCATAAAAACCTTGTCTCTAGGTCCTTTTTATTACTCATGTCAATTAAAAAGAAAGCTGTACATTCAAAATGAAAGCCATCAGTGTAATGCACAGAATAGTAAAGAATAAGAAATGCCAGTGAAACGTTTAATCACAACTGGAGAAGCGGTTTTCCAGATATATAAAAAATGTGAAGTGTGACATAACACCTCCTTACGTATCCAATAAGGCTCAGCAGGGTGTTCGTACGCGCCGAATATATGGATGCCTCTGGGCCAGTCCAACCCCCGAGACACCCTAAAGGGTCTAACTGCATTTATAATCCAGATAAAACATGGATTTGAAGGGGGAAAAAAGCCTAAAATCATGTTTAGAGCATTTTTTTAAATTAAATATCCTTAAGCCAGTAAAATAGCCCCATTTATAACTAAGTTAAGCTGAGTACATTATTTTACATGTTTTAATTAAATTAAAGTATATCTTTTTTTTTTTAATACTGTGCACATTGCCATTGAAAAGATACACCATAGGGTGGAGTTTTTTTTCTGTCACTCTGAACAGACGTGAATAAATTCAACGATGTCTAGGATTTCAGTAATTTGTTCAAAGTCTGTGTCTGAGAGTGGTGGATAATGTGCAGAAGTTTGTTTTTCTTTAGCGTTTACAAACTGCTAAACATACATTATTTGTTTTACTATCTTCCAGTTCATTTAATTGTTCTTCATCCAAATCGTCATGTCTACTTCCTACATTTGTGATTTTTTTGCTGGTAATTGGTAACTCAGTTTTATAACTTTACTGTACATCTGTAACAAGATGTAAACAAGATGGCTACCGTTACTTTAAATTCTGTGAGGCACCACAGTTATTTCTAATAATGTGATGAGGCTCCAACTGTCCGTACCCATCCACGGACAGCTGGAACCTCGACCAATCACATTGCTTGTTTCACATTGCATTGCCAGCCCTGGATTATAAAGTATATACGACCGCCCACCAGCAGGGAATGATAACCAATAAGCATCATCTTTGCTTCAGAAGCATTTCTGTTCCATTAATATCATTTCTGCTACTGTACTTTCTCACAATACTAATGAGGATAAAAATGAGTCTTCATTCAACTTTGTTTGAAAGAGTAGACCCCTCATCTGCTGTAATAAGCACAATGCTCTCTGCCAGTAACTCACCTTCTTCACTCACGTCCACCTGCAGCGCTAAAAGCAGGACTGTGGTCAGCAGGGTCTGCAAGTGCAGTTTAAGCAGCATTATATGCTTTACAGTCCACTGCCCAAAGTAGAGAATCACCAAATCATAGCCCACCGAATCCCCCTGAAAAAAAAATTAAAAAACAGACAACAATAGGTGTTAAATTACATTGGATACATTTAATTTGGTAGACAAAAAAGGCCTATTATTTATAGCAGTAGTTAATGATATGTTTATTTTAAGGTAGACAAGGTTAAGAATAAATCTGTTTGGTTCCGTATGTGCAGCGCAGTTTGTGTGCACGGGTCCGGTCTACAGACTGAGCGCGTGCCTGGAGCAGGTCTACTTATCACCAACAATTCACCACAAACAATTTATCACCAGCAGTTCATCACCAGCGACAATTCATCACGAAGGGTACATTATCATATCACATCTGTTTAAAACGCTACAGGTGAAAATGACCGGTACGGCGCTTGTAGGTAGTTTAAAATTTCAGCGCTTCTAGTGTTAAAATAAAGGTTTGAAAAGCAAACTTGTTTTTTTGCTTGTTTGTTTGTTAGTTGGGTGGGTGGTCACAAACTAATAAAAGTTAGTAGATTATAGGTTTTATTTATGTAATTTGTAAGTGAATACGTACTATATCTGTTATTTGATGTTTATGCATTTATTTTTAGCACAGCTTTTATGATATATTATTGCCTTAATCTGTGAGTTATTGTCTGTGATGAACTATCGCTGGTGATTAATTGTTGGTGATGAAAAGCTTTTGATGAGAAATTCGTGATGAATTGCTGGTGATGCGTGACAAATTGACGGGATACCGCCTGGAGCTCCTAGGAGATGCGCATCCGCAGGTAACAAGCTTAGAGAATCCGGGTGCGCACACAATGTTAGGCTATAGGGATGTTTTCATCATAGTAAGTAAATATAATTAAAGCCTGGGTTTTAAGGTTGTGTCATTTAATAACACAGTTGTTAGATGGGGTTTGGTTTAATTAAGGTATCCTATGCATAGGGAATAAATGCTACATTATTTCTTGTTACAAAAGTAGTATTTCTTTCATTTTCAAGCCATAACAAGCCAGCATTTATTAATACACTATCTTCAGTTTGAAACCAATGGGTTGGGCAGGCTTGTCACAATTTGCCCTGAAACACTTCAGGTGAGTTGAAACCTGTTAGCTTGTTTGTCTAGATCTGTTACACCCTTACCACAAATACAGGGGCAGTGTGGGAACTATACAACACATCAGTTATGTACTCAAAACCCTTCCAGGCACTACAGGGTACTGTATAATATATCAGATATGAGTTTCAGTTGAATGCACCAACCCCACATACACCTGACTATTCATTTCACCAAGATCCATACCTTATGTCTGTGTGCACAAAAGACTTTAATAAAAGGTACCGAGGGTAACTGTTTTCTTAAATAATAATGACCACTGTATACAGAATCAACACTGTAAACTATCTCTAAAGTGCACTTGGCATCAAAATAAATAAATAAATAAATATATATATATATATATATATATATATATATATATATATATATATATATATATATATATATATATATATATATATATAGAGAGAGAGAGAGAGAGAGAGATTTCAATTCCACTTCTGCATGGAGCTGAAAGAATTAGTAAAACAGAGGTGTTCTGTGCACAAGCAAGTCATAAAACAAAGAGCATTTCATGACACTCCAGCCTCATCCCAACAGTGTTTATTCAGGCTTCAAAGATTTAGTTTCATATTTCGAGCATCCCAGAACCTCACAAGGATTTGTTATGATACTTGTTTAAAAAAATAAAAAAATAAAAAAAAGTCAGATGTTGGTCTTAGCTCCTGAAAATGTATATTTTCATTTTTAAATATTCATGGTAAATAGCCCACATAATCCTCCAGGACCTAATATTGTAAAGGCTAACCAATTTCTTTCAGTTTGTTAATTTACTTTGTGATAAACGGAACACTTGTGAAAGGTTATGGATCAACATGTTACGAGACTTGAGCTCCAATTTAGTCCAGTGTTCTTCAGACATGTGATAATGTGCAGGGCATCATAGTAGTTGTGTTTAAAGTGCTCTTGGGTAATACTGAGAAGGACTCTTCCCTAACTTTTTCTTAAGCCCCTTTCACACTGGCACTCCTACTCAGGTCCAGACCTGGGTTCTGGCTACCCAGGTCACAATCCCACATAGTGTGAAACCATGAACCTGGGTCATACTCCGATTGACCCAGGTCCCAGCGACCCACCTCAGAAAGTGGGTCGATGTGCTTTGAGTGAGACAAAATGCAAAATGTTCTTAAGCCGATGAAATAACAAACAGCCATGCCTGCGTGAAGTTTTCAAGGAACGTTTGTTTATTCCGTTCAGCTACATTTTTGTTGATTGAGACATAATGTAAGCCAGATTAGAAGATAAACTTCAGCCACATTTTACCATCCTTGTATTCAGAAACAAATCAATTCCCATCATATACAGTCAACCTTGGTTAACTCGACATCCCATGGGGGATGCCATTTAGTGTTGACTTATCCAAGGGGTCGAGTTAACCACAGGTGCACATGAGCCATGGCGTTAACATGCATGTAAGTAACAGAACTTGCATGTTTACAGTATTACTGTATTTACAAGTTTATTTTTAGATAAATGTCAGTTTTGAAAGGGTTGAAAGAACTTCAGTGAATTAATCAATTACAGTACTGTACAAACTCAGTAATACAGCATTATTTTTATGAAAACAATCCAACCTCAAACTGTTGACTATACTTATAGTTCTTGGTTTGTACTGGTCTAATGTGACGGCTTAAATAGCAAAGTTAACAAATGTACATTTGTAACAAAGTGCCCGCCCCTGTGTATTATCTGTTATGTGTTGCGTGTGGTGTGTTTAAATGTTGGTGTATAGACATTGGTACACGGGATATAAACGGGTCTGTAACACGAGTGTTTAAAAATGTATATGTGTATTTAGGCACGAGGATTGCACAGCACTTCACGTGCAAGTAAAATGTAGTAATATGTGAGCACGGGGAATTGCACTTTATTAATTCACGTGCTGGGATTCAAGTGAATAATTAATTGGTAATTGAATCCCAGCACAATAGTATATATAGATGCACGTTGTCACATACTGGCGGTTGGGTGTTCGGTGAGCGGAGAACGGGATTGGAGACGGAGGAAATAAGCAGCAGCAGCAGCAGCAGCAGTAGTAGTAATGATAAGAGGGGAAAGTATCCGCTCACCGTGTTTGTCAGTGTCTGTGCGTGCACCGTTTTGTTAAGTTTAGTCTGTTTTCGTTTGTCTATTTATTTTGGCGTAGAGTGCCGTGTCCTGTGTTTTTCGTGTTTGTGTAAACCTTTTATTTGGTATTAAACCGGCGCCAACAGGCGTCTTCATCACTTCATTTCATCCGTTCTGTGTTTTGTGTATTGCCTTACCTTTCCTGGTTCTGACGCCGCCCACTTCGGCCGTCTCTGTGACACGTGGTGTCCTGCGTGGGATAACAGCGCCTCCAAGCGTCAGACCAGGAGAGGTTTTTTTGTGTGGGAGAAAAAAAAAAAAAAAAAAAAGGGGCGTCTTTGGATTACAAAAAAAAAAAAAAAAGAAAGAAATGGGGAGAAGCAGGGAAGACGATAAAGAGGTGAGGGACAGGGAGGAGGAGTGCCGCCTAAGGGCCAGACATCCCCGGCGATGTAACCAGTCCTTGCCGGGGTGCCTCCTCTGCAACCAGGACCATCTCTTTGCCAATTGTCCCTTCCGCTGCCCCTACCAGGAGGGAGAGGAGGAACTGCCGCAGGAGAGGAAGGTGAGGAGGTGGCAGAGAAGGGGAAAGGGGAAGAGGAAGGCAGAGGTCCCACCGCTGTCTCCACAGCCGCACCAGTCTCCTGCAAGGGAGGAAGAGCCGCACCAGTCCCCTGCAAGTGAGGGAGAGCCGCACCAGTCCCCTGTATCAAGGGGAGACTACACACCGCTCCCACCTCCACCACCAGGAGACTACACGCCGCTCCTACCTCCATGGGCAGGAGCAGAGCAGCAGGAGCTGCCTCTGCCTCCGCCACCTCCACCGGCAGGAGCAGAGCAGCAGGAGCTGCCTCTGCCTCCGCCACCTCCACCGGCAGGCGCAGAGCAGCAGGAGCTGCCTCTGCCTCCGCCACCTCCACCGGCAGGGGGAGAGCAGCAGGAGCTGCCTCTGCCTCCGCCACCTCCACCGGCAGGGGGAGAGCAGCAGGAGCTGCCTCTGCCTCCGCCACCTCCACCGGCAGGGGGAGAGCAGCAGGAGCTGCCTCTGCCTCCGCCACCTCCACCGGCAGGGGGAGAGCAGCAGGAGCTGCCTCTGCCTCCGCCACCTCCACCGGCAGGGGGAGAGCAGCAGGAGCTGCCTCTGCCTCCGCCACCTCCACCGGCAGGGGGAGAGCAGCAGGAGCTGCCTCTGCCTCCGCCACCTCCACCGGCAGGGGCAGAGCAGCAGGAGCTGCCTCTGCCTCCGCCACCTCCACCGGCAGGGGGAGAGCAGCAGGAGCTGCCTCTGCCTCCGCCACCTCCACCGGCAGGGGGAGAGCAGCAGGAGCTGCCTCTGCCTCCGCCACCTCCACCGGCAGGGGGAGAGCAGCAGGAGCTGCCTCTGCCTCCGCCACCTCCACCGGCAGGGGGAGAGCAGCAGGAGCTGCCTCTGCCTCCGCCACCTCCACCGGCAGGGGGAGAGCAGCAGGAGCTGCCTCTGCCTCCTCCACCGGCAGGGGGCAGAGCAGCAGGAGCTGCCTCTGCCTCCTCCACCAGCAGAGGGTGAATGCCTGCTGGGTCCCTGTCCACCAGCAGAGGGTGAATGCCTGCTGGTATCACTTCCCCCACCAGCAGAGGGTGAATGCCTGCTGGTATCACTTCCCCCACCAGCAGAGGGTGAATGCCTGCTGGTATCACTTCCCCCACCAGCAGAGGGTGAATGCCTGCTGGTATCACTTCCCCCACCAGCAGAGGGTGAATGCCTGCTGGGTCCCTGTCCACCAGCAGAGGGTGAATGCCTGCTGGTATCACTTCCCCCACCAGCAGAGGGTGAATGCCTGCTGGTATCACTTCCCCCACCATCACGAGGAGAGGAGCTGGAGCTTCCTCTGCCTCCACCTCCATCAGGGGGAGAGGAGCAGGAGCTGCCTCTCCCTGCACCACAAGGGCCAGGACTAGATGCTGGCGGTCCTCAGCAGCCCTTGCATAGGCTGCTGAGGGAAGCACGGGGAAGAACCTCCCGGCTGCAGTGGCCGAAAAGAGGGCCAACACCCGCACCCCAGCTTGTCCTGACTGCCAGCCTCGCTTCGCCCAAGGATGCCAGCCTCGCTTCGCCCAAGGATGCCAGCCTCGCTTCGCCCAAGGATGCCAGCCTCGCTTCGCCCAAGGATGCCAGCCTCGCTTCGCCCAAGGATGCCAGCCTCGCTTCGCCCAAGGATGCCAGCCTCGCTTCGCCCAAGGATGCCAGCCGCCCGCATCGCCCAAGGATGCCTCTGCATCGCCTGGGGTTGCCCGCCGCTCTGCATCGCCTGGGGTTGCCCGCCGCTCTGCATCGCCTGGGGTTGCCCGCCGCTCTGCATCGCCTGGGGTTGCCCGCCGCTCTGCATCGCCTGGGGTTGCCCGCCGCTCTGCATCGCCTGGGGTTGCCCGCCGCTCTGCATCGCCTGGGGTTGCCCGCCGCTCCGCATCACAGCCGGAAGTACTGTGGCCGGAACCCCACGAAGGGGAGCTGCCGGCCACGAAGAAGGGGGAGGAGGTCTGGAGACCGCCAACCCCAGCAGCAGTTTCGCTGCCAGAGGAGGGGGAGGAGGTCTGGAGACCGCCAACCCCAGCAGCAGTTTCGCTGCCGGAGGAGGGGGAGGAGGTCTGGAGACCGCCAACCCCAGCAGCAGTTTCGCTGCCGGAGGAGGGGGAGGAGGTCTGGAGACCGCCAACCCCAGCAGCAGTTTCTCTGCCGGAGATCGTGGGGGAGGTCCGGAGACCTGCTCCCTCTGCAGTTTCTTCCCTGCAGGAAGAACGGTGGTTGAAGCCCCACCAAGGGGAGCTGCCGGCGCCGAAGGAGGGGGAAGGTCAGGAGACCACACCCCAAGCAGCCTTTCCGCTGCTAGGACTACCCTGGCAGGAGAATGCTACCCTGCTGACAGCATTACGACCTGTGGGCCCCTGGAAGCCTCTGGTCCTGGCCAAGGACTTTGGGCGGGACTTTTGGGCTTTTAAGGGGGGAGGTGGCCATTGAGGCCATGTGTGCTTTGCACAGGAGGGGGTATATGTAACAAAGTGCCCGCCCCTGTGTATTATCTGTTATGTGTTGCGTGTGGTGTGTTTAAATGTTGGTGTATAGACATTGGTACACGGGATATAAACGGGTCTGTAACACGAGTGTTTAAAAATGTATATGTGTATTTAGGCACGAGGATTGCACAGCACTTCACGTGCAAGTAAAATGTAGTAATATGTGAGCACGGGGAATTGCACTTTATTAATTCACGTGCTGGGATTCAAGTGAATAATTAATTGGTAATTGAATCCCAGCACAATAGTATATATAGATGCACGTTGTCACATACTGGCGGTTGGGTGTTCGGTGAGCGGAGAACGGGATTGGAGACGGAGGAAATAAGCAGCAGCAGCAGCAGCAGCAGTAGTAGTAATGATAAGAGGGGAAAGTATCCGCTCACCGTGTTTGTCAGTGTCTGTGCGTGCACCGTTTTGTTAAGTTTAGTCTGTTTTCGTTTGTCTATTTATTTTGGCGTAGAGTGCCGTGTCCTGTGTTTTTCGTGTTTGTGTAAACCTTTTATTTGGTATTAAACCGGCGCCAACAGGCGTCTTCATCACTTCATTTCATCCGTTCTGTGTTTTGTGTATTGCCTTACCTTTCCTGGTTCTGACGCCGCCCACTTCGGCCGTCTCTGTGACAACATTATACAGAATAAACTCAGTGAACAAAAACAATACTAAATAACTTTCAGTTTTACACACAAATCAAGCATTGTCGATTGTCTTGCATGCAAAAACACCCCCTTTGTTCTGCTGACAAGCTTGTTATTCTGAATAACCTGAGCTTTAAAGACAACTGAACAAGAACTAATGCTTCACTTCTCACTCATTGTAAACTGATACTGTAACCAGCTTTACTTGGTAGTGAATGAACGAACCGTTTCCAGTCAGTCAGAGTTCAGTCACATGAAACGACAGTGTCGAGTTATCCACTAGTCTTTTTAATAGTTTTTATCCCTTCGGTACTGGTTGTAAGTGTCAAGTTACGAGTAAAGCGTAGTGTCGAAGTAAATTAACTGGGTTTTAGATTGAGTTGGTATTTGGGTTTTAGAATGAGTTAAGTTAGACAATTTGGTTTCAATATTAAGTGATGCAGCCAGATGGCAGTAAAGCTTTCGTGCACCCTAAATTTTATGACAGCTTGATTGCACTCTATTCTGTGTTTTTAGGGAAATGACACCTTTGGCTAAACATTCTTTTCCCACAGTTTAAACTTTAAAGAAAATAGGCAAAAGACATGTTTCATCTTTCTTTTCTCTTCCTCCCCTTTCAACTACAGTTTTATTGCCTTGTGAGTGAAACATTTTAGGATGTTTTCAGGTTGCGTTAACTTAAAAAACAGGGTCCCACGTGATAAATAATATTATTGGTTGATAGGAGGCTTGTAAAACTTGCAACAGTATATAATTGTCATTAAGAATTTTTTTTTAATTTCTAAACTCGCATGCGCAAATCAGTCTCTCTTTACTGTGCAGTTACACAGTGCTTCCTCCAGTTTCACCTGACAAACGCAGCAACCAAGCGCACAAGACCAGCTACTGGAATGTAAAACAGTTAATCATTAAACAGTTTTAGATACTATGATGCATTTTATTTTTAATCTGTGATCTTTAGTTGCTTTTGTGCATTTTCATTTGCAAGTATGAACTGTGACAGTAGGGCCTTATCAAGCACTATATTCTGCAATGTTGAATACTGACTTTGGATGTTATAATTGTGGAAACTGATTTTTATTTATCTTTTGCTAAATTGCATTGCCTTTTATGTTTTATGCAGTTCTGTGCATGGAAAATTTTGATTTTGCCGGGTTGTTAATGGGGAATTTTACATACGGCTACAATACATACCGGATTTAAAAGTATCTACTGTACTACAGTCCATGTGTCCACAGTCGTCTCTTTTGACAAGTGATATTTTCAAAATGAAATAATCAGATATGCATTACACTCTTAACTGTCACTGAAGTCAACATTTTTATGGGGTCGGACATGTGAGTGCTGACTAACAGAGAATTTGTTTCTAACTTAAATTCTTTTCAAATGTTGTTTACTAAAACACATTTTACATAACTGTTTTGGAAAAGTTTTTCACAAATCAACGCTTGAGTTTAATTAAGAAAAGGAGTGGGCTCAATATAACTTTAAAAGGGGCATCATGTGACCAAGGCTACCACTTCTTAATTTTAGGAACAATGCACATTAATGCAGACCTGTCAACTCTCCCTTATTTGCCAGGACTCTCCCGTTTCTTGGATATTTCTTTCAAGCTTCTTGGACCACAAAATATTCTCACATAATCCTACGCAATGTTGAAAAACTGTAAACTATGCAGAACTGATTTTAATGGTGAGAAGTGGGACCACTTGTTTGTGGTAAGCACAAGAGATATCACAAACACCAGAAAAGCAGTGCTTCAATAACATCTTTCATTGCCAAAAGATAAACGGAAATCAAGAAAGTTACAGATGCAGGAACCTTTTCACATTGTGACTAGTTCAGCAAATCTGTAGTAAACGTGCTCCCACACTCACAAACTGCAAAGTTTGCTGCAGGAAAGTCTAAAAGTCACACAAACAGTGAGAGCGTTTCTATTACAATTTAAGCATCAACATTGCTTTAGAAATTTAGATGTGTTCATGTACAGCAATAGTGTGTTCATTTAAAATAGAAGAGAGTTGTGTGCCATGGACAGTTGCTGTTTTTCCCATCACATTATGTTAACTCTGCTTGTAGACAATCCATTAAGGATTCATTTTTTTGAAAGAAAAAATACAGAACTAAAAAGTATAGGTCTTAAACAATCGGATTACTTACATTTTTGCAACCTTAATTGTTTTGTTTCATAATGATGTTTGAGGTTGCTCGCCTTGTACAGACTACAGTGTGTATGCGATTTGTTGCAGAGGAGACACAGACGTGTACCACCTTTTACACGGAAAGCAAACTCTTCCTACCATTCTGGCTTAAAGCCTCATACTTTCATTTATTACTCGTGGATGGTTTGCTCAATGCCACTGTCTCCATGAAACGAACAAGCACGTAATTCAAAATAATGAAATTCACTTTCAACTGGACATTCGGCTTTCACTCGAGGTGATCGAAATTCGGTGGTGAAGGTGACAAAATGAAGATGCAGGCTCAAAGAAACTGGTCTAATGCACAGGTATTTGCAAAACTACATTAGTGCTGCATGCAGAGCTATTCTCTCTGAGCAAATGTCACCAATATAAAAACAGTACTATTTAAATCTGTTGTACTGGTTATATCGCCACCCTGCTCTCCGCCACCCACCAACTTCCCAAGCCAAGCAAATGTAAATACAAGCATTGTAGTTTCCCTCACTGTAGCGCCAGCGAAATAATCACAGCCAATTAAAACAACCAATTTATGCAGTTAACCTTTGACTCGCTTTCCTAATTAGTTGTTAACTGAATGTTCATACCAATGTCATCAACATTCCTGTGTTTTTTTTGTTTTTTTTAAAGTATAAACTGTCAGATTTTTTCATACAGATGGGAAAAGACGATAAAACATCACTAGTAGACCTACTGATGTGTTAAGAACTAGTACTGTAGTCTTAAAAAAAGATGAATGTTTTATTAAAATAGCCTGGAGTAATTGTATAACAAAAAAATGTAAACACTTGAATTTATTGCAAAGATAGAAGGTTGTTTTTGAGTTTTTTTATCCTCACTATAATGCCACCCTGGCTTATTGCCCTTTTTTGCCCCTGTCCCTTACCTGGCAGTATAAAGAGGGTTGTCTGTATCACAGTAACAGGCCTTTTTAGTTTAGTGTTAGTAACAATGATTAAAAGAGAGAGCCAAAGTGTTGCTCACAAATTAAAATTCTTCAAAAATTGAATTCGAATGCTATTTAGTCATATAGAAAATTAAGTTATAACAGCTAATTGAAAATCACTTTTCCAATCTGTCTTTTTTTAACACTTGGTATTTGTCTTAAATTGCCCCCACAACAAAATATGAAGATATGGTACCCATATCAAAACGGGAGAGAAAGTACCAGAGTCTCCAAATACTGGTCAGCAGAATTGTGAAAGTGAAATATTTATACTGTTCAGATCTTATCTGCTTTGTATGTGCCATGTGTAAACAACTGTTGAATGCATAATTCAAACTTCAAAAGTGACTTTGCAGGATGTAATGTTATGCAAGACACGATGTGTGGCCGTTATCTGTTCGCTGAGCAGTGTTGACAATTTTGGAAAACAGCCTACATATTATGAAGTATTATAATGAATTAACTAGAATCAGTTCCCTTACTGCTTACAAAACACCATAACCAGATGTTTTGTAAGCAGCCGAGCTAACAAACATTCAGCAGAACAGGTTCAGCTTTTATTTTTTCTTCACTGTCATAAAGAAAAAAAAACAGTGTCAATGTTCTCTGTTAAAGTAGCAACCTCGGGCGTGTGTAAAATCACTTTACACACACCTCCTAGTCATCTATTTCTTGCAGATATGCAGCAGCAAGTAATGTTAAGTGAGAGCTTTGCACTAAATATCCTTCTTTGCATTCTAATATATGGGTGTTAAAATTTGTTTGTTTTATTATTAAAAAAAAATCCCCCAATCCCCCCAGATTTTAACCCGGGTGGGAGGCCTTTCCCCCTATTCTGAACAAGTGCAATACAAGCACTGCTGTTTTTAATATGTTGAATGTTTAATATAATTCAGATTTCATGTAATTGAAATAGTTTTAAACTTGTGACAATCTTTCATCAGAAAGGCAAATCCAATATCAGTGCTACTCCGCCATTTCATATTTTTGCTTTAGCATTCTTGCCAGCTAAAAATAACATCCACTGTGTGGGGCCCTTTATATGGCAGAGTTGTCAAGTTCACCAAATAAACAAAAGACTATTATACGAATAATAACTACATCTTGCTATCAGTTACTACAGTCATGGACAACGTTACACAATACAGGAAGAGACTTCAGTACAATTTACACATTTAAATTACACCATAATTCTGAGAAAATGGGCTTTTCATTTTTGGAAAATGCCTGCTCAGATTCTACCACATACTGATACATTTTAAAATGTTCCTAAAACTGTTCTCGATACATGTGTTCTACCCTGAATGACAACCAACCCAATTCTTTCAAGAATATCGGGGACAAAATTCTACTACATTTGTACTCTGTGTAGCCCAAGATTCATCACTTTTGAGATCTTACTCTTTTCATCAGCACAATTATCCAACACAATCCCTAAGTTTATAAACATGAAAAAATAAGAGGCTTGTCTATAGCATTCTACAAGTGGCTATACAGTTGTGTTTCAGACACAGGCACTGACCTCACTACACTTATTTACACAGTGTATGATAGAACCCCCTGGCTCAGTGACTAAGTACATACATATAACCCAATTCATGTTTTACAAGGTAATGGCAAGATAAGCTCTCTTGACAGGTCACTTATCTTTACTTAAATTGGTCCTGTTATCTACCCATTGAAAAAAAAAAAATCAGTATGATTCAGTTTCCTTTTCCACTAATATTTCAAAAAGGACAGTCACTAACACATCTATAACAGAGTGTTTTTGTAGAAACTGGCGGAATTAAATCAAAATGCACTGGTTTAATAAATTCCCATCAAACCTGAAGACACCTGTAGCGTGATATTGGTGGAGTGCTGTGAGTGGATTCAATTAGCTTTACTGCACCGATAAGGTTCCATATACTGTGATAACAGTCAAACAGAAGCAAAGCTGGAGATAGCATCAGGAATATCAGATCCTGTCTGTCCAAAACTGGCCACTGCTCTGCCATTGTTTTCTTTGTCATTCTGTCAGTAACAGAACAGCAAAAAATTAACAGCTGAGATGACACTAGTATATTATTGACACCTCTTAAAGCAATACCATTAGCATACAGGCCTATTTATCCTGACATCATGTCTTGACTGAAATACTGTATAAGTAGAAGACAGATGACATCCGTATGGTAACAAAGAAAATACTGAGTGATTGATCTAAATAAAGGAAACCAGTGTATTGTTGATCCATGAAGCCCACACTGGATAGAGTATGCTAGACGTGGCGTAAGACAGTGTAGGCGAGGTTTGTTTTTTCCATTGTGTTGAAGCATGACTGCTTCACACCCTTTAATGCACTTCTAATACGACTGTGGGTTTCAGGGAAGCGCAGTTTTAAAGCCAAGAGAACATTGAAAATCTCACGTAGAAAAACAAAAAACATTCTTCGACAGAACCATATCTGAAAAAACGAGACAGTCAGGAGATGCTGTAAATGCAGCAATCCTTTTCAACTGGCTTGCCAATTGCAAATACTCTAGCTATGTATTCAGCGTCAACGTTTTGTGGTAATGGAATAATAAGATTTAAAAAAGTGAATGCCCCACCCAGCCTACCAACATATATCAAGCTACACGCCAAAATGTAAGAAAGCTAAATAGAAACCTTTTAGAGTGGGCGATAGAAATTTAAGAGAACAAACATTACATCCCAATACTGAAAGTGAACCATACACAGTAGAACATTGTTGAAAACCTCCAGCACACAGCTAACACAGAAACTCTGGCAGCTGGCATATATGGCAGTGTGTCACATCAATGATTATCCTCCTATGTGTCCTTTGTCAATAAGAGATTCTCCTCATTAGGTCCAACAATATTATTACTCATCATGCTTTTTTTCTGCTGAAAATCTTTCAATCCTTTGTTTTTGTATTTTTTTTTTAAACATTTACCATATAAAAGTAGCTTTAGATGTCTGTATTAAAAGGTTGTTGACTAAAAGAACCCAAATCAGCAGAAGTGCTCAGAATTGATTCCTATAGGTGCACCACCAAGGATGGCTCTTTAAATCATTGAATGCTTTAAATATTTCCAAAGTGCTATTTCATCTGGATGTTATTTTATCCTGACAGAAAACATCTTGCTTCAAGCTTCAGTCTAGGATGAACCCTGGTTTCGAATCACTCATATGCTTTAATACAAACAAAGCCTACACTAACCACAGAGCTTTTTGGCAGACCTACCCGTTTAGGTTTTGAAAGATTAAAAGGAAAAGCATACGATTTTAAACTATGGAATCCTTTAACTGATTTCCCACATCTGAGGGAGGATTCATGGAACAGCCAAACACTGCCCGTGTGCTAGACATCGAGGGAGGAGGTTACGAGTTTTTTTAATTTATTTATGTATTTATTTTTTGTGTAGGAAATGATCCTACTCAGGTTTTGATGTCTTCAAGAGAAGCTGACTAATAATTTCAGAGGGTGTTTTCACACCGATGGCCACTAACCAAGCATAACTTCCCTAGATTATAAACCAGCATTAGATGATATGTGGACTAAATGACATCCGTGTCAGTTTGCCCAGTGCTGCATTCCTTCCCGTAGAATTCTATGCCGAACCCGACCTTTTTAAAAATGCCCAACAGTTGTGTCAGCAGAGAGCAGGAGAGATTTTATTTTTGTTTTAAATATTTCTGAAATCGGAGGATAGTGGTGAGATGTACCTGTTGTGTCTAATGTAAACATTGCATACTTACTAGTCAGTGTTTTATAAGGCGATATTTAGTTTAATAAGTAGATGCTGCCGCACATTTTATATATATATACACACACACACACACACACACGCTGAGTGAGACTTGCGTGGTGATTTCTCAGATGGCTTTTGAATAAAGTGTTACTGCTACGGCTTACCTCGAGTTTTCTTTGTTCTGTTCTCTGACTAAATATCACAGTATATTTGCCAATTTTTCTGTAAAATTCTTAGTGACAGAGATGAAAAAACACATTGTTGGGTGGTGTAAATGCTGTTTCAGTTGCATGTTGACATGTTTACCTACAGAAACACTGTTCAGATAACTGTTACTATTGAGGTGTTGTAATATAAATAGATCAGGTAAGCAAGTTGGTCTATGATGTCAGAGCCATCAAACTGTAGATTTGTCTTATTGCAGCATTCTGATATTTATGGCACTTACAGAATGTCCCTCCCTTAAATATGATTTGACAATGTTTCTGAATATAGTCTATTACTCCTAGGCAAAAGTATGGCTTTGATACATTTCATGAAGTATTGAAAATCATGTGTCACCTAAAAGTCTTGCTATTATGTAAGAATATTTTTTGATGACTTCAGTATATACTGTACATTACATGTTTGCATAGAAAAGCCCTCTGGTCAATGTCCAAGCAGTTGATGACTTTCTGCTCATTGTACAGTAATTAACCTAAGCAAGTGTGAATTGAAAGAGCAGTGACTGAAACAGTTTCAAAATGATTACAAATTCTGTTGAATGTATGGGTGGAGAAAAAGAAGAAAGGTTATGACCTCACTGGCTCCTTACAATATTTCCAGGAAATTCAGGGGAACTGAAAATGTGTCATGTTTCCAAGCAATCCTATTGTTTTTCACCATATGGTTCCATTTTCCTTTTTGGCTGACTTTGAACTATTTTAATTACATGAACTGGTTTGCAGGGGTTAGGGCAGCCATGTGTGCTTGTTTTGTTTTGTTGTGTTCTTTACTTTGTGCATACTATACAGTAATGTTTTTCATCAGGCTTGTTTAGTACAGCTTGTCCTTGTACAGATATAAAAAGCCTTGCTATTTCAAAGTTTGACAGATTGCAGGAAGCAAAGGCATGCACACAATATAATTTTTTTTTTTGTTTAAAGCAAATGTGCTTAGCTTGCTCTTAGTTTTCAGGAAACCATTAACCTCATTCTCAGATAAACAATAAAGAACTGCACAATTAGCTGGAGTCTTTTTTATGTACTGAGAGATTGGCAGAAAAATGTACCTTTTGGAAAGCTACTGTATTGTAATCAGTAGGGCATTAATATTGACCCCTCTAAAACTTTATTCCTAATTGCTAAACAATGCGCAATGAGCATACACATAACCACTTTGTGACTGCGATTCACAAACTTGTGATGATTGTAACATGCATTATTTAGGAAACGAGAGTAACAAAATCTTGCAACTAATGTAGGATCTTCTGTAACAACATTTCAGAAAGAAATTATCTTTGATTCCCACATCACTGTAAACAAAAAGACACGGAGGCCTTTGAAACTATCACAACAATTAGGGTTTTCAACCAGTAATAATTACCAACCCCAACACTTGTGGAGTTACCATCTTTGGTGGATGGTCAATGACCAATATTTACTGTAACTTGCAGGCTACATGATGAAGAAGCTTGTACATATGCTCTTTCACAAGTATGATATTTCTGTAAGGTCAACCATATCGAATTTGGGCACCAATCATCTATATCAATAGGTAAAACCATTTTTCCAATTACAATGCAGAGGCTAGGCAGTTTCATATCAGCTCAGCTTGACATAATTAAATTTATCAGACCTGTTAACCACTGACAGCTACTGTAGACATCTCATCATTTTTTCTCATGCTTAGGATATGTATTGTCTCTCAAATGCATGTTGCAGCAAGCCTAATGTGCACAGAAGCTCTCCCTTGTCGAGTCTGTTCTTGCCAGATGTGGGCTTTTCATAAACACAATGCAATTGATTTGTTTTCCCATAAATCAACACCCTCAACACGCTGTGGAAATAGGCGTCTTAATGTGATACCATGCACCACTGTAGATTTTATTTATAACGTCTACTGCATCTGTTTTTAAATTATCTGGGTTCATGACTACCTATATCAACCACGAAGAAAATGGGATGCAAGTAAAAAGAATGCAGATAAAATAACCCTTCCACAAGTGCTGAGCAAGAAATAAGGCTCTCTGTGTAAGGTGTTTTCAATTTTACGGTTCTAGAATAATGCACTATATAACAGGCATATTCACATTTCATACATGACCTAATTAAATGAAATCTGGGCATGAAAAAAATCAAAGATTTCAAGTGGAGCCTGTTTTTACCTAACTAACTAAAGAAATTAAGCATTTATTACAATGAGTGGAGTATAGGAATGGAAAAGTTTAAGAGCATGTCTTAAACTTTTAGTTATTTTATTTGGAATAAATTAACTGTCATGTGCAGTTCTAAAAACCTGCTTACGCATTTACTTTTATTTCACAGCACTGTGATTCTACCATATTTAATTATTTAGCCTTCTTACTTACACTTCAGGAATGGAAATTAGCCAACCACTGCATAGCAATTTCATCAACCCTAGGTTTCAATACAATTGATTAACCATAGTACAGTATACAGAAAACAAGCCTAGGTGTATCTTATTAAACTCATAATAAAACCAGGAATGGATCAAACTGCTATGCAATGGGAGACTGGTTTCCATCCCTGCACTAGACTTGGGAAAATACCATTTTAGGAGCTCCACTGAACACAGACACACTATAAGGACTGTTTTTTTGTTTTTGTTTTTTTTTCCTCTGGCTGGTCTGTTGATTAGCAGCTAACAGCAGATAGCACTGGCACTTGACAGCATATTTGTGAAATCCTCATGATAACACAATACCATTTACAGTCTTCTCAGCAGACAGTTTATTTTTCTTGGTGTTGATCATGTATGTGAATTAAACAAAATACATAAATACTTTTAAGCAAGAAGATAATAAAGACTAGTCACCAAATACTTATCTGCTAACATTTGAGTTTAGACTGGTACAATAATATCTAAAAGGGGTACAGTAGTTTCAGAATAGTACCAGTGTTTATTTATTAACTGGCATTTATGAGCTGCTCCAGGGCATGGGCAAACAGGGATTGAAATATTTCTAACAGATTTCAGTAGGATGTAATGAAACAGCACTTCCATGGTAAATTGTTCAATAAAACATTCAATATCATAAAAGCCTACAGAAATTTCTTATAATATGAAACCACTAATGAATAAATAAATAAATAAAAACAATAATGTTAAGTATAGAAGGGAAAGATCTGTGTTGTCGGGAATCCAGTTTGTTTAAAATCTGCAATGGCTTTAGCAATGATATTTCACTCAGGCCCATTATGTATGCATTCCAAACAGTACTGAAGAACTATACAAGACAGCCCAATTACAAAACCAAGGTTCTCATTCTGTAGCGCTTGTGTTTTTCAAGATTATAGTCACAATAGTTCTGGTTACAATGCTGCATTAGAACCCTAAAAAGTAGTTACCACAATCTCTCTAAACATTCATATCTAGACATACTTTTTACGTGGCTTGTAAAGTATTTTCTTGTATACTTAACTCAAAGATTAGAATTTGAAATGAAATTGTAATGAAACCAACTGATTTTCTTGTCCAACACCACTATCTACTGTGAGACCAGTCCTTCTTAAAATGGCAGCAATGACTTCACTCTGCTTCAACATATTAATAACCACGGGGTTAAGCCGAGGGGACATTAGTCTACATGTTGCCAGAAAATGTAGAACGGAACCTGTTGCTTCTACAATGTTGATTCTAGTTCCATGGAACACCTACAACTTGTAGAAACTGTAAAAAGAAATTCATAAGTCAAAAAATAAAAATGTTTTTAAAACTTATTCAGAATTATCATGGTGTATGCTGTTTTTTTTTTTGTTTTCCCTAAAATGACAAATGCTGCTTATTTTTCCTAAACTGTTTTCTTTAAGCACTAAAATGGTAAGAAAAACAGCACTCAGCCAGGAAACATAAAAAACAAATACTAACTGCCCCTTGCTGCAGTATTAGACACAACAAACCTTCACCCAGCAACAAAGAAAAACATTATGTAAACTTAGACATATTTATAGTTGCGAGCCCCCAAAACACCATACTTCCCAATATTGCAACTGCTTACCATAAAAAATAAATAAAAAAAACAACACTCACTAGATCTATATACTACGGCTAAAAAAAATAAATAAATAAAAAAAGAGGTACTTATCAAAACGGATGCCTTTATAACTTAGTTGTAGTTATGATGCACCATATTAAGTTGCATAACCCTATTCTCCATCTGTTTGTTTTTACTGATTTCTACGGGAATAGAAATATAAACTCTCTCTCTATCGATACTTTAAATTCATGTTTTATCACATCCTTTTAGACTTATTGACTTGTGAGGTTTCTTTTATTTACCTTCAATTATTTGAACTGCGGTGCATTTACAGCTAAAATAGAAGTGGCTTCAATGGAGACGAGCAAATTGTAAACTAGTTAACTATAACTTTTATATTTATATATATATATATATATATATATATATATATATATATATATATATATATATATATATAAGGCAATACCCAAAATCGATCATGAGACCTTTCTGGACACATTCCACACTGGCTTCACCACCACTTTTTCCTCAGCCTTTTGCCGGCGAGATAGTCAGTCACATGACTTTTTCTTGTGACACTTCATTGGTTGAAATGTTGTAACGTTGCTTCGACAAAATCTTTTCTCTCTTTTGACAAAGTTGCCCAAAACGTGTAGTTTGCACGTCACTTTCTACAAAAGAAATATCCCTTTCTACAGTTTTTGGGCAACATGTAGACTGGTGTCCCCTCAGCTTTAGGCTTCTAGTGTACTACATACTGTAAGCTACAAAAATCGTTTCCATGCAGCTTTGTGTACAGTCACTATACTACCGTAAAAATCGTGGTTTAGGTTGCACTGGCGTAAAAGTCACACTCCCTTTGAGACAATTTTAGGAAAACACCTTTTTGTGTTTAATACCTTTTTTTTTCCCCCCAGCAACAATACATAAAGAAAAATGTGGGTTTAGTTTTGAAATAACCCTGGTTTGCAACATTTTCTTCCATTAATAATTTGACACTGTTTTTTTAAACTGCTAATAGAATCTCTTACATTTTTCAAAATAATTGGTTCAACTAAATTTAATTGCAATGTCAAAATACATCAACATATAGATATAACACTACCATACCTGCCAAGTATCCCGATTTCGTCAGGAGACTCCCAATTTAGAGCCATGATCTCCCGTCTCCTGGTAAGACTCAAACTCCTGATAATATAAATTGCCAATTGTAATGCATTATTACCTTAAGTACATTTTCTCAGGCGTAACCACCTCTTCATCAACGTTATTATTATTATTGAACAGAGAAGATTAGTTCAAACATTGTAGATCCTACCAAAGTTTTTGTACACTGTGTTGTATGTGCTCCATGCGCAGCCATTGCTGGCAGTGTCACATGAGCTGTTCAGTGTGTTGATATGTAAATAAATCCTGTTCGCCTGAGGGGCGTATCAGCTTCAACTTCCATCTCAATCTCCTGTCACTCAGCAGCGACTGCACGCACCCACACGGCAGACAGTTAGTACATTATAAGCATTAATACACTATCTTTCTAAACAAGGGATTTATGGGGCATTGCCTAATAAAAGCTGAATCTCAAAACAATAATTGTGTGACTATAGTAATTGTTACAATTGTGTATTAATGGTATTTAAAACAGTATTCATTCATCCGACTTTTTACATATCCACCCTTGCTCTGGTCCCACCAGAGTCGAATATGCGACGGACCACTGTATTTAAAATTTGTCTTTGTTTCATCTCCAGTCACGTATTGTTTTTTCAGCATTGTGACTGTCTTGCTTTTCGGCAAATTCAACAATGTGCAATTTCAAACCTGTTGTGTAGCATTTTCGATTTGGTCTGACTTTCCTACTTTATCTAGTCTCAAAGACATCTGCATTATACGATTGCATTGCAGTTACAACAAGCGGATACTTGATAAGTTTAGTTGTCTTTCTAACCAATAGCTGTTTGCTATGGATCCCAGGGGCGGGTTCAGTCTGAATGCTGACAAATCAATGGTTCGGGAGGGTGGGAATCAGTAAATTCAGAGATGGACAGCTGTTGTGTTAACAATAGCTATTTTATTTTCTCAGCGTACACACATCTGGGTCAAGAGGAGGTCAGTCAAGAGTCGAAAGCTTGCATTTAACATTCAAAATGACTAAGGGTATTGCGAGTCAGAAATTCAAACTTTCAATAAGAATAGTGCTTTTGTGTTTCTACCTAGCAACATGACCTGAATGCTGTAGATCCTGAAAAAAATAATCAAGTTGTCATCAATCACCAGCACATACATCGCACAGGTGTATTAGTCGTTCCCCCCATTTTAGGGTGCCCAAAAACTTATCCAAAGGTTTTTTTTTTTTTTTCTTTTTTACAGAAATTGCCAAATAATATACCATGATGTTATCAAATTATGCTTATACTGCAGTTTTACGCCATTTGGGTTGCTGTACCTGTTTAAATAAAATGTAAAGCCTAGGGGCAAAATGTATTCCATTAGGACACACCTGCAAAGTTGTCAAATTTGTTGTACAATGTATAATTGTTTTTGTTTTGAGTGGATATTTAGTGTCCTAGGATAGAAGCTGTGTCTTTGAAAATAATCCCACAGGGGTTTGCCAGCATACAATACAGTACCATCTCACCAAAACCATACCAGGCCTTGATTATTTATGCTTTTTTTTTTTTAGATTTTTGGAATGACAAAGATTTTCTCTAAAATTCTACCCTTAATGAAACACCTGTGTAGGTTGGGAGTGCATGTAAACTGCACTCAAGTATACTGCATATTTGATCCTGTGTATAGCTCTCTGCAGTGTTACATGTAAAAGGGTGTATGTTATATTTAGAAAATGATGGAACTACTTTCAAATATACACCCAGTGACAAATCTATCAAGTAAAATCACAACACAAATATAATCACATCACACTGATGTCTGATCAGTACTTCTTCTGAAAATATGTAACTGTCCTTTAATGCAAAGATAATGTATATATTTTGAACCTAAAAGCATTCACGGAAACAAATATTTTACATTACCAAGAAACTCCATCACAAAACGTCCCTGGTGGCCAGACAATGACCACATGGCACCAGATTCAGAGCTAATGTAAGATGACAGTGATGGATCTGTCGCCTGCTGTGTCTTTGCATTCATGAGAAATATTACCACCAAATCACTTTTTCTGACGCAACCCCAGACATACAAGTGGAACTGTGTCAGATAATTCCCAGAAACCAAGAATAAAATACAAATGAGAAGAAAAAATACAACAGTAAAATACCAAAAAACTGGTCGGGCACCACAAGACAACACCCAAAATCCACAGTCATGTCTTGCAGGGGAACAGACAACCCATATGAGACACTTCAATCCATACAAACCAAATGACACAATGCTTCAATTGTGGTCTCTTTGCTGGACTCATTTTTAATGCACAACATAAAATAAACAGTCCAGTGAAACTTGTTGGAACTTGCAATTTAACCTTTTGGTGCAAGTACTACACTTCTGACAGGTGTGTTTCTGCGTCTCCCGATAAAAACAATTGATGCAGATTTGTGGAAAAAAAAAAAGTTTCTCACAAATTTCAGAATTTAAATGGTTGAAATACGCATTATTCTACTATTTTTTAGTAACATAAATAACAATAAAAACACATTACTATACTACATTTTACTTATCGTTCCTTTGTAATTTTGAAGTACTTTTTTAGTAGGTAGAACATTCCCACACAAGTAACAAAATGCTTATAAATATTATAATAGTGCGCAACCACAGACCACATGGAATCAAGCTGAACACGGATTTCCGTGTGAAATATCCCCAAAATCACCCCATTAAAATACAACTTTCTGTGCTATATAAAACGAATTTCAATTATGTATGGTACATGCCATCACGTTATTGATAATCATGACTACACTACAAATGAATCAGACTTTCTAAACATTATCTATCTATCTATCTATCTATATCAATCTATATCAATATATATATATATATATATATATATATATATATATATATATATATATATATATATATATATATATATATATATATATATATATATATATATATAACTATATATATATTGTGACATGACTACTAAACTACAAACAAAAAGTAAGTGAAAATAAAATACTATGTGTAATAATTGGTAGAAAATAGGGAAACGATAACATATCTTTCCAAATATCAATACAAAGAAAAACAAAATAACATCTGGAATTAGAAGGGAAAAAAACCCCTACTAATAAAACATCCGATTACTCACGTTCACTTTCCGGTCACCAGTGTTGCAACAGCAATATATGTCAGATATCGTTTAGTTTTTTTTTTGTTTGAACATTATGCCCTACGTTTTTCTTTCCTCGTTCTCTGTAACCACCACTGTACCCGAAACAAAAGTGTATACTGTAACTGAAGGCAGAACAATACTCCTTAGAAAGATTACAAAAAAAAAAAAAAAAAGTGTCAGAGGGCCCTCAGTGGCGACACCACAGGAAATGGCGTTCTATGGGATGTATGAGGGATTAAGGAATTCCGGGAAGTAAGCTTTTCAGAATACACCCATACTGGGACTGGGATAGGTCAGAGCACGACATGGTACAGAGAAGAATGCATTTTCTTTGAATTATCTCCCATACTCACTTAAGCACAGGGATACCACATCATGTAACAATGTTTGGGAGAGGGAGATCTTAGCAAAGGTGCACTTGTATTTTACCAGATGGTTACAGTACTTTGTTTTCATGTCATTTTCTTACACACCACCTACACACTACTTTAATCACCACTGCAGCCGATGCATAATGCTCTGAAACAATTTTTTTTATTAATCCGTTTAGATTGTGTTAATCTTAGTATTTTATAATTTTGTCAATAAAACGTAGTTTTTCAACATGTAAGCTTTGTATGTGCACGGATTTTAGGGATTGAACCGCATAACATTCTCACGTTTTGATTGGCCCGTCTGTCACATGAACACGTCATCACACGAGTGGAAAAGAGACAGTGGGAGATCTGCTTTCCACAACCTTTCAATTAAAATATAACGTGGTATTTTGCTGTACTAATATAACAAACTGTGGGTTATTACTTTATATGAATTGTTCAGTTATGCACGAATGTAAGAATTGTTTTTTTTTTTTTTTTCTGTAGTGGTATACTTTTTTCTTTCAAATAGCATATATTTGTAATCGTTTGCGCGATGTATTTTAATATCAAATATATACACTATTGCAGTTTTGTTACAGGATACATTAGTTTATCGCTAATATAATCAGTTTTAAAAATACACTGCCTCTGTTTCTGGCTCAAATTCTTTGCCGCTTTGGTTTTTAGATAACGCCCAATTTCTGGGCACCCTGTAATTTTCAGATAATATCCCAAATACTGGGCCGCTCTGATAACGTCCCAAATTCTGGGCTGCTCCGGTTTTTAGGTAACGCCCCAAATTCTGCATTTTTGAATTCAGCTCAGTTTTTTGGTATATTCTACTTATCTGACAGCCGAGTTTCTAAGTCATGCATATGCAGTTTACCATAAACTGGATTGTGAATTAATTTGAGGGTAACCCTTCATATGAATCAAAGTTAATGCATTTTTTACTCTTCCAAGAAAACATTTTTTGTATGAAGAAACAGAAATAAAATGTATATATATATATATATATATATATATATATATATATATATATATATATATATATATATATTTTTCTTATTACAATGAAGAAACGTGAAATAGATATATATGTCACCCTGTGGTTACTGTCACCTTAATAAAATAAAAATGTTAAACTGTCCCAGTAGAAAAATTATTAGAACGCAGTATACAAAAAACAGACCACTAAGATACAACAAATCAGAAAGAAGCAAAGTAATGGTAATAGTGTGGTTGAAAAAAAAAAAAAAGCTAGAGAGGGTGTAGGGAGAAAAACACTGAATTGGAAAGGTTCAAAGGAGTATAAATTTAAAAAGAATAATAGTATTAGCGAAATCAACTTGATTTCTTCTTATAGCCTTCCAGGTTATTATATTTTTACTAATTTTGTACTCTTTGTACTCCCCAGTTTACGAACCCCATTAGTGTGTGTATGTATTTAATTTTTGTCACGTTGCTGTCTAAGAAAGAACAACAACGACAGCAGCATCAGTGCTTATTACAATTACTGGCACGCACACTATTAAATGAAGATGACCTTTTTTTTTTCCAGTGCATACGTAATATTGAGATCCAAACAAATACATTTTCACTATATATAAAAGCGTAGTTTTGTTTTTGTTTCTTATTTGGGTGAGTAGCTAACTACTGTTTATTTTCTTATACCACATACAGGCAGGATATGTACTCAGTGTGACTTGGCATTATTTACTACGCACATTGTTGGAGTTCTGAATGCAGCTGTAGTTCAATGACACCATCTGAGATGGATACGTTCTATGGTGTGATGTGAGCTACAGGTCTGAAATTTGCTTTTGCAGTTGATTGTTGTTTGGACATAGGGTAGCAATAACATCCCTAAGGCAAGTTTTCACAAAACCACCTTGGGAGTAGGGTTTTTTTGCACAGACAATGATCCAGGCCACTTGTTAGGAGTAGGCTAGAGTCGCGGTCTCAGACTGTTTGGCAAATTATGTCAACATCTGTGATGCTTTGTCTTGAAGATCCCATTCCACCTATGGGTCCTGGATAGAAGTACCAGTAGAGGGAGTGAAAGCAGTGTGCCACAAAGTACATTGCATGGTAGAATTTTTTAGTAGAGCGGCTGACTCTTTGGGATTGCCTCTGGAAGCCATTCCCAAAGCTTATGCACATTTGACGCAAGCGGACATGTTCCATATACCCATATTGAGCAAACATGACATCCTGAATGCTCAGAAGGAAGATCCCGGATTAAGTGAAGTCTGTCATGCCATGAAGAATTACCTTCCAGCCAGCGCTGTGAAATCCAAGCATCCTTATGTCCAGATACTGTTGAGGGAATGGGACAAGCTGATCTTAAAGGGGGGGCTCTTATACAGGGTGACCAAACAAGGAGTTGCACAAGAAAAAAGCCAATTAGTGCTCCCTCATGTGTTCAGAGAGAGCGTGTTGCATTCATTACATGATGACACTGGACACACGGGGGTAGATCGAACGACTGAGCTTATTAGAACACGGTTCTACTGGCCACGACTGGCCTCAGAAGTTGAGCACTACATAAAGACATGTTGGAACTGTATAAAAGAAAGACCCTTCCCAAACGAACCTCCCCATTGATGAACATTACCAGCAATGTGTCGATGGACCTTGTCTGTATTGACAATCTGTCATTAGAACCTGACTGTACAGGTGTAGCTAACATCTTGGTGGTGACGGACCATTATACACAATATGCTCAGGTTTACCCTACAAAGGATCAGAAAGCCAAAACTGTCGGTAAAGTGCTGTGGGATAAGTTATTTGTAAATTATGGCTTCTCGGCCCAAATCCACTCTGATCAGGGAAGAGATTTTGAAAGCCGCCTGATAAAAGAACTCTTGAGTCCTCTAGGCATTCGTAAGTCATGCACGACCCCATACCACCCAAAGGGAGCTCCACAACCTGAGAGGTTTAAATGCACACTCCTAAATATGTTGGGAACATTGAACCCTGAGCACAAAGCTAGATGGAGGCAGCATGTGAATCACTTAGTGCATGTTTATAATTGCACTAGAAATGATGTCACCGGGTTCTCTCCCTATTACCTTATGTTTGGGAGAGAAGCCTGTCTGCCGATAGACTTGTGCTTTGGAGTGTCCTGTGATGGTATTCCACAGAAAACTCATCAACAATACAGTATCCTGTACAAGAGCAGAACTTATCTCCAGGAGACAGGGTACTCCTCCGAAATTTAGGGGTGCCTGGTAAACACAAGCTTCTGGACCGATGGAAATCAGAGCCCTACACGGTAGTGTCAAAGTTACCGGGCCTACCAGTGTATCGTCTAAAACCAGAGAAAGGAGCTGGTCCTGTAAAGAGCCTTCACGAGACCATATTCTATCAATTAGTCAGTTGATATTGATGTAGGGAAGTAAAACATTTTTTAACCCGCCTCATGACGTAGTTATTTCAGATCAGATACAGACTCGACGGAAGACAGCAGAAGTTGGACGTAAACCGCCGGAGGATTCAGAGAGGGAACCATCACCACCAGTATTAGAGTTCAGTGGGTCTGAAGAGGAGTTTGACGTTGACTGTTATATAGAACTATCCAGCAATTGTGTACCAAACACCCTGGAGCACAGTGTTCTAAGCTCTACTCAGAACCAAGTCCAAGCCACACTGTGCCATGATCTTTCCCTAGAAAATACCAGATGTCAAATGGAACCTAGGAGCACCTCTCTGGTTTCACCAGCCCCTGATTGGGAGAGGGACATACCTGCCAGCCCAATGGTGGAACGTTTAGAGCCTCTGAATACTGAAATTCAACCTACCCAACCTGCGGTGAACGTAGGATCTGCTAAGGGAGACGTCCCAAGGACAGAAGGAGAAGTTTCTGCAGGCCCTAGACGGTCCCAGCATGAGGTACGGCCGGTTATCAGACTGACCTATGACAAGCCAGGGGTAGCTACTGATTTGCCTTTAACAATAGTGCACAGGGGAGTTATAGTACAAGTTAGCACTGAAATATATGGAAGGACAAGGAAACCGTTATGCCACACTTGGTGGTGCCACCCCCTAGCTAAATGTAACGGCTGTGCCAGTTTAAATTTATGATGTGTTAAATTTGTGTATTGTATACTGTGTTCCTACATGTAAATATTTTAAGCCTGATGAGGGCATTCAGGCATTTAGGCAGGGGAGAATGTAGCCCTGTGGTTACTGTCACTTTAATGAAATAATGACTGTTAAACCGTCCCAGTAGAAAAACTATTAGAACTCAGCATACAAAAGTCAGACCACTAAGATACAACGAATCAGAAAGAAGTAAAGGAATGGGGCGGGGCTAGTGTGGTTGAAAAAAAAGCAAGAGAGAGGGTGCAGAGAGAAAAACACTGAATTGGAACGGTTCAAAGGAGTATAAAACAAAAAAAAAATAGTATTAGCGAAGTCGACTTGATTTCTACTTATAGCCTTCCAGGTTATTCTATTTTTTACTAATTTTGTACTCTTTGGAAACCCCAGTTTACGAACCGCATTAGTTTGTGTATGTTTTTTTGTCACGTTACTGTCTGAGAAGAAAGAACAACAACAACGACAGCAGCATCAGCGCCTCAAAATTTAACCGTCGCCATTTTAGGATAGAGCTCAGGGCGACCGGCATGCCCTGAGTTCCTCTGATAATTCCTGACAAGAAACATCAGTACACCGGTTTTTGAGATCCTTTCATTCAATCAGCTCTTACTTTGAGGACCCTTGCTGTGCTTTGAACCAACCTTCAGAGACCCCGTGTTGTAAGTACTGCTGACATTTGTTTGGACAGACGCTAGGAAATACAAAATATATCCCATTTCTGAAGCTGGGCTTGTAGTTAGATGCACTGTACAGCTGAAGGGGTTTTGTTTTAAAGCCATGACGCACCCAGCACCACTCGGACTCGCAACGTTTACTGTATTTAGATAAAACTCTGGAAGGAGATTAGTAGTACTGGCCAGTGGTATTAAATATTGTAGTTATATCTTGTATTTTATTTAATTTTATTAGTAAACACCTGTTTTTGTTTGATTAAGCTTATTTGTGGTTTGGTTTATTATTAAAAACTACTTGTTGTTTATGTTATGATAATTGTCTTGGGGTTGTGCCTCACGGTATTTAACACACAGACACACACACCCCTAGGTGGAGGCATCGTGCACTTTATGGGTAGTCGGTTAGCCCATGGCTTTTGGTAGACGTGATGTAAGTTATCTTCAACCCCTTTGAACACTGAACTCAGGAATTTCAGCCATTGCTTTGAGGTAAGAAGCCTTGCATTACTCAATGATTCTGTTTACACCACCATTGGGCTGATAGGGGCGTTACCTATGAAAATTAATTAAAGCAGTCGTTTTCCTTTATTAAAGTCTCCCTCTGAAAGAGGGGCCCCAGACATGACCTTAGGAAGTTCAACCCGCGTTCTAGGCCCCGGGGTCATTGAGATATGACCCTGAGAAGGGTTGATTTTGGACATTTTTAATGGAGCATGTAGGCACAATTGCCTGAAATGAAGTATTTTTTATATAAGGACATATCTGATCTAATCTGTTGGATTCATTTTTGAGCATACAATATGCAGTGCAGCATGTGAACTATTGACTGGAGCAGCTGCCGAATCACCCTACACAAAGGAGAGGTGGAGTGATCCGCGGGCCAGTGGACTTTAACCAAACTAGATACAAAGGGGTCTCTACAGGATCATGAGTACTTTGGAGCATCAGAATTTATGGAGGAAACGGAACGCTGGAGACAGCAGAAGGGAAGTCATAAAGAACATCATGGGGCCATACGATGCAGGATGAGATCACCCATGGCCCAAAACAATGGAAGACAGCTGTGGGGGAATGTATAGATCTTTGTGTAAAAGTCCTATAAGAGCTGGCAATTTGCAGCAAGAACTTTGCATTGGTTTCTGAATCTAACATGGCTCCCTAAGAGAAGATAACGCTAAGCTTTATACGTTTTGACTGCAAGAAGATTCTGTACCCTGCAATAAACGAACGTCAATGAAAGCTCTGTGTTCAGGACTCCTGCTAATAGGAAAAAGAGATCTTAATAGGAAAAAGACCATTCCCAGCTAGGACACAAGCTTCTGTTCCTAGTTTGTAATCACAGCATAACGAGACTGTGTCTGCCTTTGTGGCGAAGCATTTAAGAAGAAAACACACAGGACTTGTGGAAACTCCTAAATGGGTTTTGAAGATAAAAGAGCCCAATTTGGGTTTGAAGATTTGCGGAAATGAAGCAAAGACATAACTACAACGGAAGACTTGCTCTGCAGACTTTTGGGGTCTTCTTCAAGGAACATGAATGAATATTCAGATTATTTAACAGATAACTAATAGATTGTCTGTGTTTAGTCGGTGATCTAATATGGTAAGTATTCATTCAAGTTGATTAACGCACATTAATTTGAACTATGTTAATTATTCAAATTAATTAATTGTTTAAAGTAACTATTAAACAAACTAACGTGATTAGCCCCACAGGTGTATCTCAGGTTCTGTGGAGGTTAGGCACTTGAGTCACCATCAGCAGTCTCTGCCAAGCCCCTACTCTTATCACACCAGATTTTGATAAGGAATTGATCCTCCACACTGACGCTTCGGATGTTGGTTGGGGGCAGTCTTATCCTAGCAGGTCAACAGAGTAGAAAACCCCATCCTCTACATAAGTAAACAAAAAAAAGTTCCCTCAGGAGTGTAACTATTCTGTCATTGAGATGTAATGTCTGGCCATTAAATGGGCCACTTACACCTTACGCTATTACCTACTGGGACATTCATTTAATCTCGTCACTGACCACAAACCACTCAGAAAAGCACGTTGAAGGATAGCAACGTCTGGATAACTCATGGTATCTGCCGCTGCAACCCTCCATGTATTTTATGACACACCGTGCAGGGAAAGATCATCAAAATACGGATAACTTTTCCCGGGATGGGGGTGTAATTGATTCAGCTGGGTGTTCTTTCAGCTCCACTCTGAGCGGTGGGATATGTGACACAGAGCGAATGAATACGAGTCAACAATCTCCCACCCGACCTGTGAGGGCACGGTATAACAGGAACAGTGTGACCTGGACTGGATGGTTTGACAGTTCATTCCAGGGTCAGTGGGAAGTCGGTCATCCAAAAAGGGGGTGAAGCCACAATACTAGAAGTCAACGCCTTACTGCGGTAGGTGATGTGTCAGTCATGGATTGGAAGAGATGTGATTGCTCTCGCTACCAAAGGGGGTGTGACTGAAGGTATATCAGGGTGTGTGGCCAAGCTATCTGTTCTTTTGTTATGATTCCAAATACTGCACTAGTCACAAAATAACTGTATTAACCACCAGCACTGGAGTACCGCAAGAAAGGACGCAGAGCCGGGTCTGTATTCTTGTATTATTATTTTGGGACTGAAACCCTGTTTTGCTTAGCTGTGCAATTACACATTGCTGTGTAGTTGCCAGCATTATTATTTATTGTTGTCAAACCATGAAAACAGTTTAAGAACTGTTTTGACCATGCACACTCTTTGTTGTCGTTGTTTGAGCACTGCATCACCTCTACACCTGCGCACTACAAACCACTTTGCCACAATTGTGTACCGATATTTATACATTTTAAAATAATTTGTTGATTGGCACTCAAATTGTCTCCATGTTTTAAATGTTTACTCCTGGTTGTGCATATGATTACCAGCACTTTTTTGTTGAGAATTTCGCCCCTGGCCTACCTCTCATAATAATTACTGTAGCAAGAGAGTAATGGCTTTCTCTTATTAACCCAGCCAATATACCTTTCAACAAGAGGAGTAAGGTATCTGACCCGCCTCTTTTTACAACCTGGTTATCAATTATTAACTGGAGAATTTATGGAAAAAGTAGAATGACTACAATGTAGGTATTGTATAATTAATCTCACTGCATAGACAACAACTTTCTGGTAATTAAAAAAAAACAAACAAACAAACAAAAAAACAGTATTGTTGCTGTAAAACTTGGCATTAACAATATTTAGTTTTTGACAATATCAGATCCTGGGGGATTTATGGGGGTGTCTGGCTTTCTGTACAGACACAGATTGACATTTTATAAAATAAATCTTGACCTAGGAGAAAAACAGCCTTATGACTGCTGCTTTTGACAGTATTTTTTTTTGTCTTGAAATCGGGTCAATTTTATTATAAAAGGTGGAGGAATTTTAAGCATCTAATAATTGAAAGCATGAGTATATGGTATAACTTGAGCTGATTTTTTTTATTTTTATTACAAAATCACAAGCATTTATTTTGTCTTTCTATGTCCGTGTTTTTTACTTTTGAGTAAATAAAATGAAAATAAAATCACAGAAATTAACATTCTGAGCAACTGTGGCTTTGCAAAAACTTTGTTTTAAAGTATTTTTTCAGTGGCACTAGTAAAGTAGTTTTAGAATAATCACAAAAATATTTGGCATGCAAACTGATTTCAGTATTATCACACGATATTTACCCTCACCACTAATATATGTGTATTAATCTGTGGTATCCACAGATTTGTACCTGGTGGTTATGTCCCAGATTATATTGCTTTCTGAGAAGTCTTTTTTTTAGAATACGAGGGGTTTGAGTCAATTTGGAATTACCCCCCTTATATCACTTTTCAGATTCTTTATGCTGGATACACAATTAACTTGCTTCTACAGAATGGGTCCCTTGTGACCCAGTCCAACATCGTTGAATTAGATTACTTAGATCAAAGAATGGATTTCCCATGTTCTGAGGTTCACCTATAATATAAGTACCATGACTTAAATAATGAATAATGTTTTAGTACTGTTTGAAGCAACCCTTACAAATTTACCACATTACATTTGTCAAAAGTTTTGCATCACCTAAAGAATTAACTAATAATGTTGCATTAACATATTGAACCACATGCCACTTTGTAGTTTTCGATAGACTAAACGAAAATCTGACAAATTGAAAAATGTGACATTTCAAAATCTAACAAATACTGTACTACTACTATGGCTTTCGGTAGACTTTTGGGAATATCATTTTGTATTTTCTTTGACTACATGATGTTATATTATGTTCATATAGGTTTTAAAACAAAAAAAAAGGCGATAGGTGTGGGGTATGTTTTGCCACGTTCGGGACCTTTATTACTGTCATCTAGTGTAAAAGAAGTACTTGACACCACAGATCGGTTCAAAACAGGAAGGTGCCTGTACATTTAAATACCAGATTTAGACCTGGTAAAAGCACAATAGAAAGTGACAATGGAAAAAAATTACATGTGGACTTGTTCCCATAACATGACTACCGTTTACTGATATTTACTTTCTAAATTAAAGTTTGGAAAGCTAGCTGTAAAATTCCCAGTAAATCAAATTTAAAGGTTTCACTATGACTAAAGAGTACATCCGCACAGTAATTGACTCCTGGCATGTGTTCTTTGTTGCAGTGCTTGCAGAACTGATTTTTAATAGAAGTAATTAGGGGGCTTTTCTCTTTAGGATAAGGGACAATTTGTACTTTTACTGTAGCTATCACAATTTTTTTTCCCCTAATATTAAAAATTGCGTTTTCAGCAGAAAGGGCTGGAGGCTATCTGGAATTCCTTCCTATATTTTTATACACGTTTAAATGAGGCTGTATAAAACATAAACTAGACAGACAGACACCCCCCTATATCCTGATAATTTGATACTCTCTATAACTTATGCTAAATAGCATTAATACCGAGTTTCATGACAATTAGGTGCATGCTCCTCTAGGTAAGTGTGAAGATGGATGGATGGATGTACAGACAGACATCTCCTAATATCCCCTGAATCTGCTATTCCCAATAGCCTAAGCTAAATAATGTTATTACCAAGTTTTATAGCAATTGGATAAGTGTGGTACAATGACATGGTCAAAATGAAAGGTTAAAAAGGTTAAAGTAATAAATAAAATAAAAAATAAAAAAAACTAAAATACATTTGGGTAGCTCTTCTATAAATATACAGACTGCATAGAAAATATTTTAGTTAAAATCCACATCCCTAAAATAAGAGGAGGATCTATTCCACTTTGTTTCTCTAAATAAGTATAGCTTATTCTTTACATATTAATAACTTCTAGGACTCACTTCTCCCACAGTGCTAATATTGAGGGTTTAGTGACTTTAGTCAAATATACATTGAACTGTGATTTTCTAACTTTCGAGTGTAACTAAATGGCTGAAAGGAATATGTATTTGTAAAATATTAGGAAATATTATTCCGGGACAAACACTGTGTTCGCACAGAAGAACCTCATTCCAACCGTCAAGCATGGTGGTGGGAGTGTGATGGTTTGGGGCTGGTTTGCTGCCTCAGGACCTGGACGGCTTGCCATCATTGACACAACCATGAATTCTGCATTGTATCAGAAGATGCTAGAGGAGAACATCAGGCCATCCGTCCGTGAGCTGAAGCTGAACCGAAAGTGGGTCATGCAGGAAGACAATGATCCTAAACATACAAGCAGCTCTACAAAAGAATGGCTGCAGAAGAAGAAATTCCACGTTTTAGAATGGCCTAGTCAAAGCCCAGACCTAAGCACCATTGAAATGTTGTGGCAGGACCTGAAGCGAGCTATCCATGCAAGGAAGCCCTCAAATGTCGAAGCAGTTTTGTAAGGAGGAATGGGCCAAAATTTCTCAAAACCAATGTGAGAGACTGACTAACAGCTACAGGAAACGTTTAGTTGAAGTCACTGCTGCTCCAGTTACTGAATCTAAAGGTTCACATACTTTTTCACACATGGATACTGAATGTTGAATCATTTGTGAATGAATAAATGTTGAAAAAGTATCATGTTTTTGTGCCATTTGTTTAATCAGGTTATCTTTCTCTATTATTAGGACTTAGATTAAGATCTAATAACATTTTAGGTTTGAAATATGTGAAATATGTGAAAATCCTAAGGGGTTTACAAACTTTTTTTTGGCACTGTAGAATGTCTTTAAATAGTGGCCATAAAAAAACAAATCTACAATTTAGCACTTACTGTTTTTCAAGTAAGCAGTTAAGTATTTAAGAACATCTGTTGTTTTTGCAGGGCAGAAGCCAGTTGGAGTGTTCCTTGCTGAGGCCAATGGAATCCTTACCGCTAAATAGTGTATGAGTGAATACGTTTGTGAAGGCGTATATATATATATATATATATATATATATATATATATATATATATATATATATATATATATATATAAGCACCTGGATGATCCTCAAGAGTTCTGGAACAATGTTCAATGGACAGATGAGTAAAAAGTGGAACTTTTTGGCCAACATGGGCGCCGTTATGTCTGGCAAAAACCAAACACTGCATTCCACAGTAAGAACCTCATACCAACGGTCAAGCATGGTGGCGGTATTGTCATGATTTGCAGATGCTTTCCTTCATCAGGACCTGGACGACTTGCCAGGCATGCAGGCAGATGTTGGCCAGCGCCTTGTTTTCCTACTCAAGAGTGTTACACTACCCATCGACTGGACTTTTTCCCGTGGTCAGCATCAGCACGCCTTATTCTCCTGGTGGAGGGGAGTGGCTTTGGGACACTGTGACAGCGATCTAAAGACGCTTGGTGTTAGATCTCCCTCCCGACCGGAGAGGGTACTAGATAAAGAGAGCAGAGTACCCCGGACTAAAAGACATGACACTCCCATGGGTAGGTGGAAGTCGGCCAAAAAGGGACTGAGCTACAGTATCCAAACTCAATGACCCGAACAGGAATCGGCATGGCATCCGCGGATTGGAGAAGCTGATGCGCTCGTTAACCAAGGGGTCATGAGTGAGGGTATAAAATAGAGGTGTAGTAAAGTAATCTGTTCCTTTGTAAATGGTTAGGAAACAACCTAAAAGGAGACCCTGATTTTTAAAAGAAACTGTCAGTGTTCTGTTAGTCTGTCTTGTAAACGTTATTTGTTTAGTCTGTTTTCAAGATTACTAGCACGATCCAGAGCTGCAACCGCAGGCCAGCATTAAACCCGGACACCAGCTCTTCACTTTCCTCTAGGAACTTTTCACCACAAGCACATAATTCACGCACTGTAGGAACTGCGTCTGTGTTTTGTGTTTTGTGTGGGTGATAAAACTGGACTTTTGGTTGCGGGTCAAACCCATGTGATTATACAAACTGAAGTGATACACGCCATTGCATCACTTCCATTATTTATTATTTAGAGGTATTCGCCATAAGGCTCTGGACATTGCAAACCATTTCAATAAACACCCTTGCACCTGTTTGTAATTGTGTGTGTGATTTGTACCTGCAGTGCACTCGCCTGTATCTACTCATCGCTGTGCCATAGACACCAGCATCACTGTTGAGCTTTCCTCAGTGGTTGTGGGCTAATTGACAAAACACTGAAGATTGGAGGTGTGAAGCGATCCACCTAGCTCTTTCCAGACAGTGCTGAGGCACAAGGGATGCTACACTTTGGTTTATCTCTCGAGCTAGCATCGCCACTGTTGTGTGTCCTGCTGCACCAGGCAGGCTGCAAATAGGCTGATACCTGCAGTCAGCATTACATTTCAGCCATCAACACAGGGCCAATAGGAAATCCACATTACCTGGAGAAACAGCGCTGAAGGCTCATTTATTATACAATGTGTATATGTATATATATATAGACATTGTATATAATAACAAAGTACAGGTCGTGTCGTCCATTGCCCCCCCCCCCCCCCCCCCCAATAACGCTGTAGTCGGGAACCATAGTTAAGAGACAAATAGTCTGTCCTGTTTCAGATTCCACATTAATTCCAAAATACTGCCAGAGAACCGTTTTTGTATTTTCTGGGGCAAAAGGGAGCCATGACCGTACCACCTTATAACCTGTTCCGCAGTATAAAGAGAAGCCTTATAAAAGGGGACCACTGTACTTGTATTGCATGTAACACCCGCTCACTCAGAGGGGCTTCATAACAGTGGTTATTATTAATATATAGTCCAACAACACCGGTTCAGTGCGAAAGGCACAGAATAATATTAGATAACTGATCAGGTTGTTTTTACTCAGATACAGAGCTAAAATACTGGGACCAGTGTCACCAAGAAAAACACAGACAATAGATGCATATAAAATCAATGAGAATGTTTTTATCTGAAAGCACATTGTTCAATATCCAAGTGATCAATTACAGATGTTACATTAACAGATCATCATAAGTACGATTTATGAAAATAATAATTTTAAATCACCGAAGTGCACATTGCAGTATTGCACTTTAGAGAGTGCTTAGTGCATGTAGTAAAGGGTACGGTTCATTAACCAGACTGTAAAGTAGAGAGACCCAGTGTCTGGTGTAATATCAAGAAGGATTCAGGAGGCCAAAAGGCAATCAAACAGTCCAGCTTTGTTTTGGCTGTCGACAGATGCAAGACATAGAGCAAGGAAAATAAAAATAAAAAAAATAAATAAATAAACCAGACCATACAGATGAATTGTAATTTACTCAGGACGCCCTGCTATCCCAGTATGTTATCCAGAATATTCAGTTTCAAGACACACTGCTGCCTACATGCCCTCTCTCCCAACTATCAGAATACACCTCCTTTATATACTCTAGTCTTCTAATTAATTTTCAGGAGTCATTCTTGTACCCTCAGGACCCTGTCAACACCACTCTGTTAAATACTGGTAGCTGTTAAATACATGTTTTGTTATTCTGTAGGGATTAAGCAATCATGATGGGGTACGGGAATTGTCTCCATCACACAGACGTAAATAAAAGATAATATAAACACTGACCACTGTAAAAAGACAAAACATGTTGCATATTGTCTGTGCAGGGGAGGGAACATAAGAGCAAGAGAAAAATATGTATCAATATCTCTTACTTTACTTTCCATATCATTCGTTCCGATCAGTTACCGACAGGCTAAAAACTCTTAATTCATCATGCTCATTGTTCAAATTGGCCTACTGTATGCCAGACTGTGACAGAAAGACCATTATTCTTGGTGGTAAATCTCCCTCCCGACCTGTGAGGGCGCTAAGTAACGGGACCAGAGTACCCTGGACTACCTGGCCTGACACTTTGTTCTGAGGGATAAAAGGAAGTCGGTCATTTAAAAAAGGGGCAGAACTCATCGACCTGGAAGGGAAATGATGTGCAATTGTTTACCAAGGGGTGAGTGATGGTATAAATAGGAGTCAAAGCGACGTAATCTGTTCCTTCATTTTGGTTAATGAAAAATGACCCGGAAGGACCTGTGCTTTGTATATCCATAACATGAGTGTTTGTTTTGTCTTGTCTGTTTGTCACTGGACAGCTAACACGTTCCGGAGCTGTCGCCAGAGGCCAACACAAACCTGGAACAGCACTGCACTTGTATCAAAAATAACTGTATTTGCAGCACTAGCACTAATTCATGTACTGACTGACTTGTGTATGTATTTTGTGTTTTGTGTGGGTGTATAATTAGTAATGGGACTATTATTTTGCCACAAACCCAGGGATTACAATTTAAGTAACATACGCTGCTGTATAACTTAACATCATTTATTGTTTACTGTTTGTTTTGGAGTCAGGCACTGGACATAAAAAATATCATTAAACAAACTTTGCACCTCGATTATAATTGTCTGTCTGTTCATTGATCACCTGCACACTATCAACCACTTTGTCACAAAGACAAATACTTTGTCAGACTTGTTTCACTTCCCTCTGTTACTCTCCGTTCCAAACACTAAAATTGTGTCCCCACTCCTGTGCACACAAAACCACAGTAAAGGACAGACAGACAAACACATCCCAGGATGGCCATAAAAGCTATCAATAGTTCAATTAGTCGGTAAGGCAATTCACGTGAACTGAATGGAGAAGCTACTAGAAAGTGATCAATCAATTAAAACGTATTTGTCCATAATCTATAAAACATGCACTTGCATGCAGTGACAAATACATACATTATGTGAAAGATAACAGGGGCATTATTGGTCCTGTTACATGTATAATGCCTTAGTATGTGATTAAAATGTTCTAAATATGTTAAATATGAAATGATGCTCAGGTGAAGCAGCAGTGGGAAGCTGGGCACCTGTTTCGTTGTCTGCAACGGTCGCTTCGGGAAGAGAATTTGTTGTAGTGACTCACAGCTAGCTCTCGCTATCACTAAAAAGGCTGCAGCTTTGTCACCACAGCCAAGCCAGATGGCATGAGCCAACTGGAACAGCACCTAAGATGAAAAGTAGACCAGCAGGCAACCTGAATCTGGGATGGAGAGGATAACTCTGGGGATCCTACTATCACAGACAAGCGACCATTGCCTGACTGCAGAGTCCGGGCTGTTTTGGGCTGTGGGTGAGCAGGCATCCCTAAAGAATACCCAGACATACTGTAGGGTTCCAATCAGTCAACCCATACAAAAGACCTAGGTGAAGGGTATAATGGGGCATGGCTTATGCCTTTGTGCCTATTCACAGTGACAGTGGGATATTTTTTAAAGTCTCACAGATTAGAATGCACAGATAAGAATATGGTCTTTCACAGTCTTATCTTATTAAGTTGAATCCACCATATCCTATTGCAAGGTCTATTGCTTCATCAACCACAACCTTAAAGCTACGCCCCACTTGGTTTAGTTTATTGGGTAACGTCAGCAATGTCCGACGGGAACTGTGGGGGTGGTGGGGTCTGTAGCTTCAGAACTAGCAGAGATGCAGTATTGCATCAATCCATGGCTCATAACTTAAAGAATATAAAAGTATTATAATACAATAATGGTTAATTTATCTAAGAAGTGTTGGTAGATGTTGAAGTAGGTAAGTGTATATATTTGTTTTCTGCAGTATGTGTATTTGTAAACTATTTTAATAAGTGAAGTAGACAAACATTTTCCTAATGCCTGATGTTTGTCTAAGGTACAGTAATATTAGACAGTCCAAGTTTAGCAGTAACCCTGATATGTAAAATCAGTCATTAGTTTAAGTTCTACAAAAAAAAAAAAAAAAAAAAAAAAGGATTTATGTTCGGTTTCACAGAGCCTGATTAATACTGATCTTACTTAATGTTAACAGAGGTAGTCCAGGATTAGTGCTAGTTGAGGGGTGTGATGTAACGTTAAGGATGTACAGTAGTTTATTTTATATATTGGTGAGTGGCCGCATATATGAAAAGGCAAAGAAAACTCCTTTGTTTGAAAGAGTTTAGGGTAGGTTTTGAACTGTGTGTAACTGTGTTTTGTTTGTAATGTGTAGTGAAGGCAAATGCCCAGCCTACATGTTATTATTTAGTTTTATTTTGTTATTATTTTATTTTGGCCACTGTGCTTTATTTATTTGTTCCTCTTTTGTTTATGTTTAAACAAAGTGTGCATACATGTTTAATACCGTCGATGTGTAACATAGACCGAGCTGGCAGTACTAAACAGCTGTACAATGCAGAAAAGCTTTACTTTAATAGACACATACAGCAGTATATCAACCCTAGATCAATCAAACAACAGTTTGCACCTCCTTACCTTGCATTCAGATAGATTTCAATATCAAAGACACTGCTTATATAGTAGTAGGCTAGCCTACTGATTACCGTATTGAACAGTTCAGCCCGTTGTACTGAAGTTGAATTAATTACTTCCCAGGTTTGTCAAGCAAGTTACTGTGTGTGTGTGTGTGTGTGTGTGTGTATATATATATATATATATATATATATATATATATATATATATATAAAATCCCTGCCAAAAACATGTGCGAATGCACATTTTTCTTTAATTATTTTATTGTTAATTATAATTAAGAGGTGCAGTCATCCTTCACAGGACTGCTGAGTAGACGGGAGCAGAAGGGGTGCTCTGTTCCCGAGCAGTCATAAAACGTAAGTGCTGTATTTAACCTGTGTGGTTAATTTTGTTTATTTGGCAGGTAAACGGCTTAGCTGTCCTGCGAGCTAGACAGGGACCTGCTTTAAATGTATAGTAAGAGCTCCGAAGGTGTGGTGTTCTACCTTAAAAGCGTCAATAGATGTCGCTGTGACTAGGCTTGTGCTGTAGTGATATAAGCAGGGGATGTAGGGGAAAACGGGAAAGATATACACAGTACAGAGTAAGAGCTGGTACTGCAAGTGTTATCGACTTGTTGAATAAACCAGTTATACTTTACCAACGTGTCTTGATGTTTTACAACACAACAGAAGGAACTAGTTGTTTTGTTTTTATTTATTTTTGTAATAAAAAAGTGCATGTCAGCGGGGTTTCTTTTGAATCCTGTGTGTGGAGTTGTGTTTTAAGAAGGGAAAAGAACCCGAGCGAGCTGGTTTTCTATCTATCTATCTATCTATCTATCTATCTATCTATCTATCTATCTATCTATATATACACACACACACTGTTGGAAAACATGGATCGAGAATTGATTAGCAGTTTGCTACGCACGTGGACTGGCAGAGCTATACTGGTGTTCTTTTCTGAAAAGAGACTAATATTGCAGATAGCAGACTGTTTGGTTCAAATTGCATGTACTGCTAACCATTGATAGAGACGTTGCGTCTACAACCTTTTTGCCCAACATTGACTGCAAGCTAAAAAGATAACAATGCTGTGAACTACAATTAACACAGGCTCTAAAGACTTCAGAGAGATCGAAAGAGATAATGCCACTGGGATCAAAGGGGTCGCAAGAAGATAACAAAAGGCAGATGTATGGACCTTTTGTCTCCAGGAGTGTGAAGAATGCACTGAGTTCAGAGGTTGTCACACTAGACTACACACACAGACACACACACACACTCACACAATAAATTAAATTACCTTTGCAATTGGTTAAGTGTCAGAGAAAGGGGAGGTGGACCATTTATACAGAAGGGTATTTAATGTCATGCAAACATTGTAATGATGAGTATTCTGTTTGTCCTGTACCTGGGACCAGACTCCCTGCATATTTCAATAAACCTGGCAACTGATTGAAGAAAAAGTTACGTCACACACACACACACACACACAATGCCTATAGAAAGTCTACACCCTGTTGAATTGTTTTCACATTTTGTTGTGTCAGTCCCTCAGAGTTTCATGCATTTAAATGAGGATTTTTTTCCACTTATCTACACACCATACACTCACAACTGAAAGATCATAATTGGATAAGTCTCCACCCCCCTGAGTTAATACTTGGTGGAAGCTTTCTGCAGCAATTCTAGCTGTGAGTCTGCTGGGATAGGTCTCTACCAACTTTGCACACCTAGATTTGACAATATTTGACCATTGTTCTTTACAAAACTGTTCATGCTCTGTCAAGTTTCTTGGGGAGCGTTGATGGACAGCAATCTTCAAGTCATGCCACAAATTTTGGAATTTTGGTCGGAGCTCTGACTGGGCCACTCAAGGACATTTAACTTTTTCTTCCTTAGTCACTCCAGTGTAGCTTTGGCTGTGTGCTTTGGGTCGTTGTCATGCTGAAAGGTGAACTTCCGTCCCAGTTTCAGCTTTCTTGCAGCGGGCAGCAGGTTTTCCTCAAGATCTTCTCTGTACTTTGCTCCATTCATTTTCCCTTCTATCCTGACAAGTGACCCAGTCCCTGCCGATGAGAAACATCCCCATAACATGATGCTGTCAACACCATGCTTCAGAGGAGGGATGGTGTTCTTTGGGTGATGCAATGTGTTGGGTTTGCGCCAAACATAATGCTTTGCATTTAGGCCAAAATGTTCCATTTTAGTTTTGTCAGACCACAAAACTTTTGCCACATGGCTGCAGAGTGTTTTTTGGCATACTTCAAACGGGATTCTAGGTGGACTTTGAGTAATGGCTTCCTTCTTGCCACCCTACCATACAGGCCAGATTTGTGGAGTGCTTGAGATATTGCTGTCACATGCACACTTTGACCAGTCTTGGCCATAAAAGCTTGTAGCTCTTGCAAAGTTGCCATTGATCTCTCTGATCAGTCTCCTCCTTGCTCGGTCATCCAGTTTGGAGGGACAACCTGATTTAGGCAGAGTCTTGGTGGTGCCGTACACCTTCCACTTCTTAATAATCATCTTGACCATGCTACAAGGGATATTCAAGGCCTTTGATATTTTTTTTATACCCATGCCCTGATCTGTGCCTTTCAACAACTTTGTCCCGGAGCTCTTTTGAAAGCGCTTTGGTGCTCATGGTTGAGTCTTTGTTTTGAAATGCACTACCCAGCAGAGGGAACCTACAGGAATGGCTGAATTTATCCTGAAATCATGTGAATCACTGCAATTTAACAGAGGTAGCGGCCACTTGGTGTGTGATTTTGAAGGCGATTGGTTACACCTGAGCTAATTTAGGATTGCTATTACAAGGGGACACTTATCCAACCAAGCTAATTTTTTATTTTTTTTTTACAAATTTCTAGAATATTTTTTTCACTTGGAAGTTGTGGGGTAGGATGTGTAGACAAATGAGAAAAAAAAACAAAAACAAACTATTTTAATTCCAGGTTATAAGGCGACAAAAAGGTGAAAATTTTGAAAGGGGGTGTAGACACTCTCTCTCTCTCTCTCTCTCTCTCTCTCTCTCTCTCTCTCTCTCTCTCTCTCTCTCTCTCTCTCTATATATATATATATATATATATATATATATATATATATATATATATATTTATATATATGCTATTAAAAAACAAGTGATTCCAGCTGGATTATTAATATTATTAATTATTGTTGTTGTTTCTGTTAATGTATGTATGTATTTACAGTTCTTACAAAAAAACACATTACAAAAATCAGATCCTAAATTCCAGACACGTCAATAGCGGTTTGATAATCGGGATCACAGCTAACACGGAGAAAGAAAAAAGAGTGGATGGTACTGTAACAGAAAACAAGAAAGTAAAAAAAATATAATCATAAACTTACTTCCCAGCAAACAGCACAGCATAGATACATATATTTGAATTCTGTAAAATCTGTTATGGCTAGCAATGCGCAGAATGTTTCCATTACATGCATTCGGCTAAGTGCCCTATCCTCAGCAACATTGACAAAGGGCCCCAGTACCCAATGGCTCAATCCGTAAAATATCCCTGTAGTTGCATTCTCCAAAGGCTTCTTTTCATTTTCATGCCACTCACCTGGTAATTCCACACTCGGGTATAAGGACACAGCTGATTTAAAAAAAAAAAAAAAGATTTATTTATTTCTCATTGATGTCAGAAGTATACTTTGACACCCAAGGTCTGCATTCCATGCTCACTATGCCATACAAGTGTGGTAAGAGCAGGGGGAGTGGTAGTTGGAAGGCGCTTTCAGTAGGAGTATGAGTTGCACAATTTTTGTACAAAAGCACTAATTTTTGCGAGGCACAAATTTTGCAAGGGGATTGGGCACCGCTTCGAATATCTGGGCCCAGCTGTATCATTTTACCTCAGCCTGCGTTACTTTGTGATGTGAATATGAACCTGTGTAATGTATCTATCAAAAATGTACATGGCACGGTGCACGCGGTCAGCTTGATTTACAGTGGCCTGCCTAACCACTCAAATAAGGGTGTGTGGATGTGCAAGCACTGACAATAGCAGCTTTTCCACAGAAGGAATGTTGGCTAGCTGGGACAGGTCTGAATTTCCAAGAATTTCACTTTTTACATCACTGAGTAGTGAGTACTGTATAGATACTTAAGTTTTCATTTTGTGGAGAGCTTTTAAAGAGTGTGCTGGAGGACATCATTGTGGCTGTTTACTTGTGTTTTCAATTCCAGGCAAGTGTCAGTGACACTTATTTCTACGGACCAGGATTTTGAAAAAACAGAAATGTCACTTTTCCTCCTGCTGACATTTCTTCTCTTGGGACCTGACAATGGAGGCTGTAACTATGAAGGTAATAGCATAATCACAGTGCTGGGTCACTTCTGATCTTTTCTAGCTATTAGTCAGTTTCATGCTATGTTTTACAAAGCTTTTTTTTTTTCTAAACTGTCATTAAAAAAAAGGTAAGAAAGTAACCAAACCAAAAATAAATAACTTTAAAACTTGTAAACACTCTTCATTGTTTTGCTTTTTTAGTTTTCAGTTGTATTTGGTGTTTTTTCCTTTAACTAATGATGAAGTAGCTAAATGTTATCACACACTCCATCTACTTCACTATAAGAAATCCTATAATAACCATTGTTTAATTAAAAAAGTAATACATACCAAATTGTTTGGAAAATGTAATTACAGTGCTCCCTCGCGATAGCTCTCGGTTGTAACGTATCCTACAGCATGACCCCCAACTCCCTATACTAGTGATTCATGCAATATTTCTATTGTAAATAGAGTACCGTATTGTTCAAACTGTAAACATCTTCTCAGTCTTCCATTTCTGTCTCTTCCTTTTGATACAGTATCTGAACTGAAGAAACGCTGCACTGGCACTTTATAACAGACATCTTATTCAGCATTTATTTTATAATTAAATAAAATAAATATAATTAAAATACTCCGGGAGATGAGACGCTTCAGGTTCGCTTGAGCCCCGCTCCGGCAGCCGAACCCGGGGCGAGCCCATTCCCTCTTCTCCTCTCCCGACCCGCTCTCCTTCTCGCACTTGGTTTGCCTGTCTGTCGCTTCAAACAGAACTCCCAAACGCTGTTCAGCCAGGTTAATTAAACCGATAATTAAAATGATCCATGAGTAGGAATGTTACCTTTTTTTTTTTTTTTTTGTAAGAAATATAGTGTTGATTACATGGTGCTTTTATGCATGGTTAATTCACAGAATGTTACATTTTTGCTTCACTATATGTCCATGATAGAGAGGGAGTTATTTTATTTTGTATTTTAGTCACATGTGTTGTGTCCTGCAGCGCCCCCCACCCCCTTTTATAACTGTCTGGTTACAAAGCTCACATTGTGTGTCCCCAGAGACCCACGTTACAGTGAGGGAGCACTGTTTAAGATATTGATTTAGGCAATTGAACCCTCTTAGGAGGGCTTTACCGTCTGGGAAGGCCTGCCTCATGCCGTTAAATGTCCTGAGCTGAAGGTGACGGAATGTAACAATGAGAATGGCCTTGCCAGACGGTAAAGCCCTCTTAAGACGGTTCTATTGCTATTGGATTTTGTGTTTGTTTTTTCGTTGATTTTATGCAGCACTGTTTTTTATTGATAATGATTACAAACATTTCCCACAATAGTCCATGAGTAATGCGACTTGCTCAGAATTCCTTCTGTGGTCTGGTCGCCTTCAAGCTTTATTATCCCAGTGGTGGAGGCTCTGTTGGGTATTTCCAGTAGTTTATATGATACCTCGAACACAAAAGCAAAAATGGTTTATGAACTGTTTGTAAAACATGTAAAATAATAAAAGTACCAGTCAATTCAAACGGAGACTAGCTGCTGACAGCAAACACTTTCATTTAATTTTTTTTTTTACTTTGTTTATTTGCTATACTAAATTTAAATATATAGATTGAAAGCATAGGACAGCGAGGGAGCAGACTTGGGGCCTCATTTATGAAGTGTTTACCATACGCAAATGTGACTACCATGTGCAGTTCTGTTCCCATCCTATTTACTATTCCCATTTCAGTGCGGAAAACAAGGATTTAGTGGATGCAAAATGAAAGGGCCGGAATAGCGGTACTGCCTCATTTGCATTTAATTAAGTGTAGTATGCAAATCTGCATGATAAACACAGATAATGGGCTGCCATACATTCATGAGCTATTTATGAAGGTCTGACAAGGATTTTGCACGGGCAAAAATGACCCAAATATTCTGCCAACTTAATGTTTACAATTGAACTCTGAACTAGAGTTCTAGTCCTGACAGCTAAACATGCATGTACGCTGTGTGAAGTAGTGGATAGGACTCTGGACTGTTGACCGACTGTCTAATGTATAAATGGGTACCAGAATTTGTATGTAAAATAACTAATTGTAGCTCACTTTGGTGGAAAAAAAGTGTCAGCCAAATAAATTATTATTATTATTATTATTATTATTATTATTATTATAAATAAGCGAGAGCATAAGAACATAAGAACATAAGAAAGTTTACAAACGAGAGGAGGCCATACGACCCATCTTGCTCGTTTGGTTGTTAGTAGGTTACTGATCCCAGAATCTCATCAAGCAGCTTCTTGAAGGATCCCAGGGTGTCAGCTTCAACAACATTACTGGGGAGTTGATTCCAGACCCTCACAATTCTCTGTGTAAAAAAGTGCCTCCTATTTTCTGTTCTGAATGCCCCTTTGTCTAATCTCCATTTGTGACCCCTGGTCCTTGTTTCTTTTTTCAGGCTGGAAAAGTCCTTTGGGTCAACACTGTCAATACCTTTTAGAATTTTGAATGCTTGAATTAGGTCACCACGTAGTCTTCTTTGTTCAAGACTGAACAGATTCAATTCTTTTAGCCTGTCTGCATATGACATGCCTTTTAAGCCTGGAATAATTCTGGTCGTTCTTCTTTGCACTCTTTCTAGAGCAGCAATATCTTTTTTATAGCGAGGTGACCAGAACTGCACACAATATTCAAGATGAGGTCTTACTAGTGCATTGTACAGTTTTAACATTACTTCCCTTGATTTAAATTCAACACTTTTCACAATGTATCCAAGCATCTTGTTAGCCTTTTTTATAGCTTCCCCACATTGTCTAGATGAAGACATTTCTGAGTCAACAAAAACTCCTAGGTCTTTTTCATAGATTCCTTCTCCAATTTCAGTATCTTCCATATGATATTTATAATGTACATTTTTATTTCCTGCGTGCAGTACCTTACAGGAAATAAAAATGTACATTATAAATATCATATGGGAGATACTGAAATTGGAGAAGGAATCTATGAAAAAGACCACCATAGTGCTGACAAAAAACCCACCCGAATTGACCTTCATTTCACATACCTTATGATAAATACCTACCTTTATTCATGAAAACGCCCAGAACAATCACTTCCAAAGTTCAAATGAAAAAAAAAACACCAAAAAAACCCCCCTCAGTAAATAATTATGTTTGAGTGCGATTAAGGCCAAGAGCAGTTAAACTTAAATATTTGGTTATAAGAGTAAATTCCATAAAGAGCAATTATTAAGTACAATAAATGGATACAAATGATTTCAAATAAGAGCAATTACAAAAAATGTAAATATGGCTACCTTTAAGAGTAAAATCAAGTACAATATACAGAATATAATTATGATTTTGAGAGCAGTAGTAGAATACGGAAGTGTGGAGCAGTTAAGTGCAAGTATAAGATGATGCAAGTATTGATACAGTTGGGTGCTGTACAGTCCTGTATAGTTGAGAGTAGTTAGGTTTACAGATGATGTCTGAACAGGTGTGTCTTGAGGAGGCGCCCGAAAGGTAGTCAAGAACTGAGCAGTCCTGATATCTGAGGATAGCTTATTCCACCGCTGAGGGGCCAGGGTGGAGAAGGAGCAGGCTCTGGAGGTGAGGTACAGCTAATCTGCCTGTGGTAGAGGAGCAGAGAGGGCGAGAGGGGGTGTACGGAAAAATAATAGTCTGGAGGTAGGAGGGGGCAGAAAGGTCGAGACAGCAATAGGCACGTATAAGATTTTAATTGGATGCGAGTGGCGAAAGGGAGCCAGAGGAGGGAGCGAAGCAGCAGAGTAGCATGGGAGAGGGGGGAAAGGAGAAGACCTGGGCATCATCAGAATAGAAATGATAGAAGCCATGGGAGGAGATCAGGAAGCAGGTGTAGAAAGAAAACAGGAGAGGTCCCAGTACTGAGCCTTGGGGGACATATGTCAAAAGAGAGCAAGAGGCATAGGGTGAGCAATGCCAGGACACCCGGTAGGTGCGAATGGAGAGGTATGAGGAGAACCAGGTAAAAGCAGTGCCAGAGTCTCCCAGATCAATGAGGGAGGACAGGAGAATAGAGTGGTGGACTGTCAAAGGCAGCAGAGGTCGAGCAGAATAGGACAGAGGCGGCACGGGCTGAGAGTAGAGAGTGATGGAAATAAGAGCAGTTTCAGTTGAGTGTGTCATGCAAAAACCAGACTGGAGGGGGTCGAGAAGAGAATGTGTTGACAGGAAAGCAGAGAGCTGGCAGTGTACTGTTTGCTCAAGGGGTTTAGAGAGGAATGGGAGAAGGGAGACATGACAATAGTTCTGGAGGGATCAACTGAGCATTTTTTAAGATGGGGTGATGCAGGCCTGTTTGAAGGCAGAGGAAATACCCAGAGAGCAGACGTTGAGAAGGGAGAAAATGAAAGGAAGTAGAGAAAGGGCCGCAGCCTGGAAGAGGCGAGTGGTCCAGCGCACACCCGGTGGGTGTATGGCTCTGGAGCAGGAAGCAAAGATTGGAGTCCGAGAGGGGCACAAAGGAGAAGGAGGGTAAATTACTATGGGTGACGGGGAGTGAGTGAGTGAGCAGAGGACAGGGGGTAGGTGAAGGAGGAGGTATTTTATAAAGGAATGTTTACGGTATCAGAATCTAGGGCATACAACCTATTTTTCGTGTGATTCTGGTTTCTAAGTGGTTAGTATAGAGCGTTGATGAAATTGCATGAGCATTTACTTTACTATGCTCCCGTTTGACAGTTTCATAATTCAAATATTTTTTAAAAGAAATTTGCACTCAATACTGTACAAGGACCTTTTACTAATTCACTGCCCTTAACATGTACCATTGTTTTATGTGGAGTCAGATATAGAATCCACTAAACACTGAGACACTTAACAAGTTTTTATCCAAAACTCATTCAATCTAGTTAGAAATATTCCTGCCACAATACAAAGGTTTCACAACTTAAGTTTCTAACAATGTTTTATCACGTTTGTAAAATATCGTACAAGTATTTAAAGAACAATTGAATGAGAAACAATTGAAACCAGTTACTACTTTCAGTCAGGCATACTAATCTAACTACTCCACCTTACATCATGGACCTGTAATGTACTGCAACTCCCTCAGTAAGCTCTCTACACTGCAGACATACCATGCTTCCCATGGCTCCCCAGTCTACTGGCTGTTTATACTTAAGGAAGATTGCTCTTATTTTCTTTCCATTTAAATTAACCACCGGTTCTCCTGAACTAACCTCAGTATAAACACAAAATCTTCCAGGGAAGCAAACTGTACAAACTCTTGAAATGGGCCCTGTCTTGCTGGCACTCATCACAACCACAATCTGGGTGTCTCGGAGAAGTTTATTTATTCCTGGAATTTATCACTGTCAAACCAGATCTTGTGGAATCCCTGCAGGACAGTTGTGAAAAGTCCTGTACTTATCCATCTCAGTCTACTCACATAAATACACTAATCTAGCCACACCACGGGCCATTTTAATGTCTCTAATATAATATGGACTCACCTCCATATCTGACACTTTCCACTTCTCAGTGCTGTATTCACAGTCAGTGGGTATTTGTAACAGATTAGACAAGGAGCCTACCTGAACACCAGTATTTACTTGATGTACTCTCCACACCGTGCCAGCCTCAAGGGTTTTGATTAATTTCTTTTTGTCTTTTAGTCATCCCAACATTCACGCCACACATTACAGCAATCATGAAAATGCCAGTTGATAATGAAGAGCAGTTAATTGTGAACTGGACCACAAGTGCTATGGTCTATGAGGCAGAAGTAAACATAATCTTTCAGATTCAAATATCTCGGACAGAAGTCACAAACACCATCCACACGGTAAGTAAAAGCATTTTATTTTATTAGTGAATGTGGGTATCGGGTATCTTAAACTCAATGGGTCTTACTCCTCTTGGGATGGGGAATGCTACAGCAGCAAGTATCCATTAACAACAAGGTTGACCTCAACTAGGTTAATATTTTTAATTTATATCGCAAAAATGAGTGCAATTGATATATCACAAACTTTCTGCAAAAACAACAAAAATCTTTTCTCCGTTATACACGTACATTGGTGGTACTTTATTTTTTTAATGCCAAAGTACGTTCAGTTCTGTTTTGTTATGTCTGCACACCGCTACCATTTGAAGACCTAGTTTATTAACACCAACACTCTTATATAGCACAATGTGAGACTGCCCTCTAGTGGGTGTTTATTACAACAGTGAAGTAAACTTATTCTCAGTACAAATTCAGTTGTAACCGCCACTGTGAACTGCTCTTTTCTATGCTTACTGTCAGCATAACATGCTGTCAAACCAGAGCTAACAACTCGGCTTCCTTCAGTCCCTGAAGACATAACTGCTATTTTTCTTGAACACATGGAAACCCTACACACAGCTTGGGTACAGATCTTAATAAAGGCATTACAGAGATCCCAACAGGTACATAAAACAGCTTCTTCAGTAACCTAAGCTGCTTTTGATGTGATACAATAAGGACTATTTAGATTTATAAAAAAATTTTGACTGAATGTGCGCTTTGAAGAACTCAGATTGTAAGCATTTGAAAAATACTTCTAAAAATAACTTCTACATTGTCCCCCCCCAAAACTAACACTCTCAAAGTAGTGTTTATCTAGCATGCTGCGAGTCAACTGTGTTCAAGTTATTTCCTCTTCCTTGCAGAGACTGTATTGGATATTTAACCAGTCACACAAAAGTCAATTTTTCCTTAACAACCAGCTGAACAATCGTAAGGGAGTCCTTTTAATGACTTAAAATCAAGCCAACAATATTCAGAAGCTGTACGACCTGTTCTGCTGGAACACACAAGTTAGTTAAACAGTCTGTTCACCCAGCTTCCGGCACGTAGTTTGTTGCAAATGGTTCAGTTAATATTGTCCTCATTTAGCCGCTGATGACATGGAACAGTTTTGTTTTCGTTCGAAACGCCTGCCTGCCTGCCTGCCTGCCTGCCTGCCACAGAAAAAGCCAACCTCCATACAGCACCCTTAGTGACCGCTAGCGAGCCTCTTGAGCAAGCTTCCTGCTCAGCTTTTATACAGCAATTTATTTTCTTCTTTTAAACGAAATGTGTCGATTTACCGTGTTTGCCACAACATTACCAGGGAGTTGGTTCCAGACTCCCACAATTCTCTGTGTAAAAAAGTGTCTCCTATTTTCTGTTCTGAATGCCCCTTTATCTAATCTCCATTTGTGACCCCTGGTCCTTGTTTCTTTTTTCAGGTTGAAAAAGTCCCTTGGGTCGACATTGTCAATACCTTTTAGAATTTTAAATGCTTGAATCAGATCACCGTGTAGTCTTCTTTGTTCAAGACTGAATAGATTCAATTCTTTTAGCCTGTCTGCATATGAGATGCTTTTAAGCCAGGACTAATTCTGGTTGTTCTTTGCATTTTCTAGAGCAGCAATATCCTTTTTGTAGTGAGGTGACCAGAACTGAACACAATATTCTAGATGAGGTCTTACTAATGCATTGTGAAGTTTTAACATTACTTCCCTTGATTTAAATTCAACACGTTTCACTATATATCTGAGCTTTTTGTTGGCCTTTTTTTTATAGCTTCCCCACATTGTCTAGATGAAGATATTTCTGAGTCAACATAAATATAGTCAGCTAAGATCTTTTTCATAGATTCCTTCTTCAATTTCAGTATTTCCCATATGGTATTTATAATGGACATTTGTATTTCCTGCGTGCAGTACCTTGCATTGTTTATGTCAAATGTCATTTGCCATGTGTCTGCCCAGTTCTGAATGCTTAGATCATTTTGAATGACCTTTGCTGCTGCAGCAGTGTGTGCCACTCCTCCAATTTTTGTGTTGTCTGCAAATTTAACAAGTTTGCTTAATATACCAGAATCTAAGTCATTAATATAGATTAGGAAGAGCAGAGGACACCTGTGGTACTCCACTGGTTACCTCGCTCAGTCTAATCAGTACTTTCTGTTTTCTACATTTTAACCACTCCCTAATCAACGTGCCTGCATTTTATCTTTTATGCGAGACTTAGTCAAAGGCTTTCTGGAAATCAAAATAAACCAGCAAGTTCAGGCTGCACACTGAACTTGTTGTGTTTCTCAATATGGAGTCCCTGACAACCATCACCACTTTTTTTTTTTGCTGCCTGGCCAGCACCATTTATGGGGTCCTGGATGCTGTTCCTTTCATTCTCTTAATGCTGGTTTTGATCGTCTAAGTCAGCCAAATTTGTTGGACATTTTGATTTCTGGTGGTTGTGTTTCACTACGTTTCTTTTTTCCCTGTCTCTGCCTATCTGAACCCAACTGTTTTGACCCTCTTCTATCTCCCTGGTAGCTTTCTGCGTCAGGGGTGGAAACTTCCAAAAATTTCGTGTGTGCCAGCTCCTCAAACTCCTGTTGCTCTGTCATTTTGTGCAGCATTTCTAGCATGCTTACTCTTCTAGCATACTTACTCGTTGAAGCAAGTCCTGGATCTTGCAGCACTTTATATATCGTAGTGATTACAGTTTGCTATATCCAGTCAATTATTAAGAGTTTGCTTTTTATACTACAAACATTTTAAAAATCTGTTTGACACATTTAATAAATGAATTACATTAATTAATTAAATACAGTTAAATAGTAAATAACACTCACAACAACTGTTTTGCAGGACAAGGCAAGAGAAAGAAATACAATGAGTCATATAATGCACTACTTTTTTTTTTATTAAATAAGTAATTAGTTTTTTTCTGAAGAAACGAGTAGCGAGTAATAAGTTGCTTTTTTTCAGTAGTGACTGTGTCTGAATAGCTAAGTACATTGTTTCGCGAGCAAAACTCTTTAGGCTTGCTTAAAAAAAATGTAATGTTGTTTTTTGTTATAAAGATATCGGGAAAGGATTTTTTTTAGAACTACAGTTTTGTTTAGAACTACAGTGAGCATAGGTTTGTATAAATACATTCTGAATATTATTTTGATTTATTCCTTATGTACAAATATTGACAAACAGATATAATTTACGTTTTAAATGACATTTTTTAATTTTGTGATTTTTAAGAGCAACTATACTACAGTACTCACAAAAAATAACACAGTCCTAACTTGGAACTGGGAGTCCGAGATTCCTTTGGAATGCACATCACACTTCATAAGAATCCGAAGAAATTTAAATGATACCAAATGGAGTGACTGGAGTCCCTGGAAAGCCAACAGTGGTGAGAATCTCATTTTTCATGGTGTTGTATAATTATTATTAGCAAGAAAAAAAAAACACACAGAGAGGTAGTTGCTGTAGAACTGATTAAATATAATTTGGGAAGTGTTAGCAAAAGACTATGTGCTCTAGTAAAGCATGATTCATTACAGTGGCTTGCGAAAGTATTGACCCCCCTTGGCGTTTTTCCTATTTTGTTGCCTTACAACCTGGAATTAAAATAGATTTTTTGGGGGTTTGTATCATTTGATTTACACAACATGTCTACCACTTTGAAGATGCAAAATATTTTTTATTGTGAAACAAACACGAAATAAGACAAAAAAAACAGAAAACTTGAGCGTGCATAAGTATTCACCCCCCCAAAGCCAATACTTTGTAGAGCCAAGTTTGGCAGCAATTACAGCTGCAAGTCTCTTGGGGTATGTATCTATAAGCTTGGCACATCTAGCCACTGGGATTTTTGCCCATTCTTCAAGGCAAAACTGCTCCAGCTCCTTCAAGTTGGATGGGTTCCGCTGGTGTACAGCAATCTTTAAGTCATACCACAGATTCTCAATTGGATTGAGGTCTGGGCTTTGACTAGGCCATTCCAAGACATTTAAATGTTTCTCCTTAAACTACTCGAGTGTTGCTTTAGCAGTATGCTTAGGGTCATTGTCCTGCTGGAAGGTGAACCTCTGTCCCAATCTCAAATCTCTGGAAGACTGAAACAGTTTTCCCTCAAGAATTTCCCTGTATTTAGCGCCATCCATCATTCCTTCAATTCTGACCAGTTTCCCAGTCCCTGCCGATGAAAAACATCCCCACAGCATGATGCTGCCACCACCATGCTTCACTGTGGGGATGGTGTTCTCGGGGTGATGAGAGGTGTTGGGTTTGCGCCAAACATAGCATTTTCCTTGATGGCCAAAAAGCTAAATTTTAGTCTCATCTGACCAGAGTACCTTCTTCCATATGTTTGGGGAGTCTCCCACATGCCTTTTGGCGAACACCAAACGTGTTTGCTTATTTTTTTCTTTAAGCAATGGCTTTTTTCTGGCCACTCTTCCATAAAGCCCAGCTCTGTGGAGTGTACGGCTTAAAGCGGTCCTATGGACAGATACTCCAATCTCCTCTGTGGAGCTTTGCAGCTCCTTCAGGGTTATCTTTGGTCTCTTTGTTGCCTCTCTGATTAATGCCCTCCTTGCCTGGTCCGTGAGTTTTGGTGGGCGGCCCTCTCTTGCCAGGTTTGTTGTGGTGCCATATTCTTTCCATTTTTTAATAATGGCTTTAATGGTGCTCTGTGGGATGTTCAGAGTTTCGAATATTTTTTTATAACCCAACCCTGATCTGTACTTCTCCACAACTTTGTCCCTGACCTGTTTGGATAGCTCCTTGGTCTTCATGGTGCTGCTTGCTTGGTGGTGCCCCTTGCTTAGTGGTGTTGCAGACTCTGGGGCCTTTCAGAACAGGTGTATATATACTGAGATCATGTGACAGATCATGTGACACTTGGATTGCACAGATGTGGACTTTATTTAACTAATTATGTGACTTCTGAAGGTAATTGGTTGCACCAGATCTTATTAGAGGCTTAATAGCAAAGGGGGTGAATACATATGCACGCACCATTTTTCCGTTATTTATTTTTTAGAATTTTTTTAAACAAGTTATTTTTTTCATTTCACTTCACCAATTTGGACTATTTTGTGTATGTCCATTACATGAAATCCAAATAAAAATCCATTTTAATTCCAGGTTGTAAGGCAACAAAATAGGAAAAATGCCAAGGGGGGTCAATACTTTCGCAAGCCACTGTACCTCTACCATCCTTCCCTTTTCACACTAAAGATGCCTAGTGTGTAGCACTGGCTCTCTCTCGAATCTGACCGGTGGTTGAGGTTTGTAGATATGAATGTTTTAAGCACATATTCAGTGAGTTCATGACTGCACTACAAGATCATTTAAAATTGCCAAGGCACAGCCTAGTGGCAAAACTCCATCGTGCTCAGGCTTTATATGCTGGTGGCTTTATTAAACATGCCAAATCTCCAATGCAATGCAAAATCTGAATGTTTAAATTATTTCTCTTTATTGCCTCAATTTATACTGTTTTGTTTCCCTAAAAGGATCAAGTCTGTTTTGATGGATTAAATGATATTTCAAATGTATGGATCCTTTCTAGATTGATTAAAGTGATGCTAAAGAACCAACACTGGCCTGCAACAGTTTCAGGAATATCACTTTAACTTTATTTTATCCATTGAAATGACTTAAAAAAAAACTTTTTAAACAACTCATGAGTAAATGCTCAGGCCCTTGGTATGTGTAAACATACATATAATTAATTATTATATCAAAGATTTGGTTGAAACCAAAGGGCAATTTATATTAGGATGACCCTACTGTAACAAAGAGATCTGTTTTATTAAAGGTTGATCAAACCTAGATATTCATCTTCATAGCACTGGCCTAAATTTTATAAAGCAGGTATTTTCAAGGACCTAATTTCACTGTATTTTTTATTGTACAGAATAATGTTAATAAGTGGATTATTCCTGAGGGAGAAACACCAGCAGGATCAATGCAGAACTAAACAAAGGCAGGATTTAAACATGACACTGTTTCAATCATTACAATAGACCCATCAGGTTATTAAAGGATTATAATGTTTTGTTACATGTAAATCTTTGTTTTGGAATTGCTACAGTATTTATTTTATTATTGAACTGTCTTCTCTGTTTTTTTTTGTTTTTTTTCAGGAATTGACACGTCTAACGCAACAAAAACAATTTTGTTTCCTAGAGGAACTAAAGTAGCAAGAAATGGATCAGCGGTATATTTCTGCTGTGTTGCAGGAAAGGATGAACGTGTCACCAGTATGAGTGTTCATTACAAAAGTTACCCCCTAATACACATCAGCAACAGGACCAAAGCAATCAAAGTGGAATATGATAAACCAGAGACTTACGGATATGATATAGGTTGCAGTGCAACTAAAACAAACGCTGTTCCTTCAATGCTTTTTTTTATCAGTAAGTATAACATTTATAACAGTTTATTTTAAAAAGAAAACTGCTGGAGGATAATGTCATCTATCAGTATTTATACATTTTTTCTTTATCTACAACTCAATAATTTCTACCCAAACAAAATTGTCACAAAACCAACGAAAAATGTATAGATCCAAAAGTTAAGATATTATATTCTGGCCTGCAAGCTAGTACGATGTGCGCCCAAGATTTGTATCTCATGTCCCTTCCCAGGCTCTGTACTTTTCACCTGTTTTACTAGGTTCATTTTCATATCCTCCACCAATATATGTTTAGGTCTCGAACCTTTTAGGTTTTTTATTTTTGACAAGTGCCAAAAATACTGCCTTATCATGTGTGGTAACCTATAAAGCACTGTGGCGGAGCAGAGCTCTGCCCTTTATAAATTGGCAGGGATGGGGTTAAATTCCCCTACCTGCCTGGGTTTATTGTGTTCAGGTGGCTGGGGTTGATTAGAGTAATTAATGATCAATCAGCACCCAGCCACCTGACATAAAAGGAGGCCTCAGCTTCCCATTAGGGGGAGGAGGGAGCTGATGAAGCAAGCTGACGTTTGTGCTTGCTGGTTTTGGTTTGCTGTTATGTGTATTTTCTGTTCCAGTGAAGGCATCGCCCAGCCTGGAAACCTTTATTTTTGTAAGTCTTGTTCTGTGTCTTTCTATTTGTGCTTAAATACCTTTGTTTTGGCCCTTGTGCCCTTTTATTTTGTGTTTATTTATAATAAAAGCATTGTTTTTTGAATTGCACTCTGTCTCTGGGCCTCTATCCGCTCGCCAGCCTGTCACAAGCACGTTTTCCTCTCGTTCAGGTTGCCATACTCCCGTACAGAGGCCATAAACTGACAATGAAAATATTTTCATTATCACTATACGGCTTCGGTGTGGCAAGTAAAAATGTCAGCACAGTGTGTGTTTATCCTGTGGGGAAGGTTCCCCGTGCAAGGGTGAAAGCCTGACATTATTGGCGTGACGGTCGTTACAAAGGCCTGGATATCGAGGGCGTTGGAGTGCTGGGTCCTTTAAGCACTGAGGGCACAGATGGAATATATGCAGGGAGCATTTTAAGCCCCAAAGGTGTCAAAGCACCGAGGTACAGCATGTGAGCACCAAAGGCATGGAGGTGTTGAGGTTATAGGGCACCGAGGACACAGATGCACGGAGCGTTAAAGCGCCAAAGGCATCAAAGCATCGAGGCCTTGAGACACTGAGGATGCCGAAGCACCGAAGCTATGGGGCACTGAGGCACCGAGGCACCAAGGGCGCTGAGGGCACCAATGCACAGAGCGTGAAATCGGCGAAGGCGTAGAAAGTGCCGTGGCTTTGAGGCCCCGAGACACCAAGGCTATGGAGCACCGGGGGACCGAGGGCACTGCGGCACATAGCGTAAAGCACGAAGGCGTCGAAGCGCTAAGGTGTCAAAGCCTCGAGGCACCAAGGATGCCGAGACACTGGGGCGCCGAAGCACTGAGAACACCAAACACTGAGGACTTCAAGCACCAAGGGTACTGAGCTGTGTGTCTGGTCTGGGCTGTTTGCAGGCACACAACCAGGAACAGCATGTAGCTTGCAATGGTGTGGAGCATAGCCTACAGACAGTTGCAGTCTGGTCTGCCTGCAGTCACACAACCAGTGCAGCGTGAAGCTTACAGCGGAGTGGAGCAATCCTCAGATGGTACCATCTGAATCGTGTGCAATACACAACCAGTGCAGCTCGTAGCTTGCAGTGGGGTGGCACAGCCTACAGACGTGGAAAAAGAGAGACAAAAAAGGGACAAAAGATTTAAAATACTTTTTTTTTCATTTGAACCAACACACCATAGGTGAGTGGGTCAAATACCCTTGGAGTCTACTTTACATAGGGAAAGGTAGAACCAGGCCTAATGGAGGAAGCGCATCATTGTTGTAGTGTTCATTTTTTTTTTTTGTTAAACTGCAAGGCAGTAGCACACACAGCCACTCAACAGAAAAGCTGGGGGCAGGGACATTACAACAAGATACAATAAACTATTGAAATTAAAATATCAAGGAAAGAATACACCTTAATTAAATTAAAGTTATCCTAGGGTGAAATGCCATAATATGCACTTCATCTTACTCAAACCACTGTGCCTCTTTATCGGCAGCAGTATCTCATGCTGCCATTGTATTAGCGGTGGCTAAGTGCAGCCGAGTTGTAGATCTTTCCAAAAGAATGAAAAATTGAAAGTGCGTGCCACAGGGGCGTGGTCCAAGATTAATATATTTTGGATCTCTGGACTTCACAAATCACAAAATATTACAGGATACTTACGCAATTACCTTGTAATGTTTATTTTAAAAACGAGCAACATCAACTGAAACCAAATAAGCCCCTGCAAACATGCAATATCGACCTTTTTTCATAAGAGATAATTTAAACACTGTGCTCCCTTTACAGGACGATTGGCCCCTCACAAATTTCAGGAATTAATGACAACATTACCCATGGTCAAAAATAGAACTAAAGATGAATGCGTAAAAGACGTAGCACTCAGAGAGCAAGAAAATATGACAGGGAGAAAGACCCCCGACTCAGTACTCATAGCAATATCCTATAGGACAGCAGCATAGAAATGACAAAAACACAACAAAATAAACAGAGATGGGAGCTTGGTTACAAATATTTAAGGTGATAAAGAAGAGAGCCAAAGGGAGCACACTACATATCACACTACATAAAGCTCAAGCCACAATTAACATCTCTACTCGCTCTGGCTCACAGATTTCTCTCCCCCCCCCCCCCCCCCCCCCAATCCTACAATCGCACCCTCTCCTTCCCTACTTCCACCTCCTTAACCCCCCCTCCCAATACAAAAATTGTCAAAAACATAATAAATTACACTGCATCTCAGAAATCTCAGGCCACAGTTAACATATATACTCCCTCTCACTCACTGGTTCTGTTCCCTATCAACCCGTAAATCCACCAAATCCCAGCTTCCCCTTCCCTAATTCTACCCCTCCCAATGGCCCCAATCAGTCCAACAATTGTCAACGTGAACCAGATTACCCTGAGGGGACTTGCTGTGAGCCAAACCACCACGCGAACAAGAACAATGAACAATGAACCGCAAATTGAATAACCGTACACCATATATTCAGTGTTTAGGTAACTAATTAGAATACAGATTGTCACCAACTGTAACATTAACATCACAGAAATCAATACACTAGATTAATAAATAATAAAGACAGCTGAATACACCAAGAAATTGTCCATTCCCTGGGAGCAAAGCTTCGCTCTCACTTCACCAAAGGCCCCCCTCTTCGTGGCGGTGACAGCAGAGTAATCCACATAAAAAGAGAGCTTCTTAGCCAATTATGAGTATCAGCACACCCCTACAGGCGATGTTTTAATCAAAATTGATATTGTATTTACAAATTTGTGGTTGCTAAGGCATTCTTTTCAGAATTCAATAGTAAGCAAGCAAATGATTGTTTTCCTAATTTCTACCAGATTTTCAACAAATAATAAATAAACTATTAGATGGTAACTCAAGAGAGCTCCTAGATAGTTTGCAAAAAAAACACAGTTCATTTTGCAGTGTCAGGCCTAAATTGAATTTCTTACCAATACCAAATATTTAGAACTTTTTGCAATGTTGTACCATTTTTTTGCATTTCTTCACAATTTAGGCAGTTAAATGACTTTTTGATGGTGGGCTGTAGCAGGGCAGAAGATCCCTGTGTGTAAATATGGGGCAGGGCAAAGCCCTGCTGATAAATGTATTGTTTTGATTTAAAATAATGCTTTATTGCTGTTATTTAAATATATTGTTCATGTTTATTTAGAACACGTGATTGTATTGTTATAGTTTAATGTAGTTTGGCAGGGGTGAGGTTTGCTGCTTGTATCTGTATCTCGTGAGAATGGGTTCTCGGCAGCTAAGGAGTTAATCTGGAGATGACCACATACAAACCTACAGTTTTGGATGAACGTGGTGGGTGTTGAAGGAGAGAGAAAGTGCGCGTGAGCGAGCGGGAGAATGACATTTAAAACAATTGCTACGGGTGCTGGACAGACAGATTTAGTGGGCAAATTACAAGCAGACTACCAAGTAGGAAGTAATGTTTTTGGAAGGATTTACTGAGTTTACGCTTCTAACTGGTTACCTTGTCCTCAACAAACACATCTGTGGATGGAACAGTAGCACAGGAGGAGCTTTGAAACAAAAGCCTATCAAAGATTTTTAACAAACACAATCGTCATCTATAAAACAATTCCACTGCTTGGTTTCAGAGATTACTTTGATAAAGCTACTGTGTGTAAACCATATAAAAATAATGAGAAGAATAATAGCTGAAAATTATATTTTTATTACATAATTTAAAGCTGTAAATTACCTCAAGAAAGGTTTCATGAAAATAAAGCATGGCTGTGGTTGTATGTGCAAGAACATTGTGATACATGAGTACTGCATTGTCAATTACTTTTATAGATCCACCAGATGTTCCACATAATCTGACCTGTGAAACAAGGGACATTAAAGAAGTAACCTGCACATGGAGAGCATGGCAGGAAGCAAAGAACAGCAATTCTGATAAGGAAACAATTTATAGCCTATATGAGGGGTGAGTTTTTCTTTTATTGCCAGATTAATTTCAAGTAACCAAACTGAAATAGTTGATAAAGAAAATATTAAGGTCTGACACTGGTGTTACGATTGTCATTATTATTTAAACTATATGTTTTGGTACTAGTTCCATTTATTTAACTATTTGGATCAGGTTAAGCTGAAAACTGGACAGGTTTATGAAAATATATAATATATCTTAGATTTATAATTGAAAAAAAAAATATTTATTGAATTTTTTTTAGATATTGGTGGTTGATTTTATTGAGTTTATGTGGGTGATGTAAGGATATGCACAAAGTGATTTGTGGGTGCAAAACCCCCATAATGCTGCCATAAATCATGTTTAGCAGCTGGAGAGAGAGAGAGAGAGAGAGAGAGAGAGAGAGAGAGAGAGAGAGAGAGAGAGAGAGAGAGAGAGAGAGAGAGATTTCCATTATAGTGTATTGGGTGTCTTATAGGGGAGGCTAGTTATATTTTTTTGGAGATTTTATTTGTACACAGACATGTTTTAATAATACAAAATACAAAATTAGAACAGTTTATTATTGGTAAATCTGAATCACAGCTGTTACCTTTACACTAAAGGTTTGCATGGCGAATGGTATTGAATGTTGCATTGCAAATTATATCCTTCATATTGAAGATAACACATAATACAGAAAATAGCTTCTTCATCAAGAAACAGGCAAGCACACACTGCAAATGTCATTAAACAGAATAACTCAGTGGTATATCACACTGTATTTTTATATAAACTGAGTATGATGTAAATGATTTTTCTTTTTCTGTTGTTTAAGCAGGTTGCTACAAAAGGTAGGCAGTTGTCAGAAAGAAAGCTGCTCCTTCAAAGTAACGCCTGGTCAGAATGTGTACAATCTTACTCTAAAAGCTAAAAACAAAGTGGGAAGAGCAGAAGCACATCTTAACATGGACATTACTCACAGAGGTAATTAATTACTTCATCATAAAGCCTTATCTCAGGGGTTCTGAGACTGGGGGAAACCCATTGCAGATTATAGCAAACCAGGTCTTCTGTTATAAAAAAAGTTATGAATAATGCAAACTGATTATTCTGTAAATATATTGATGTATTTCCATAATGTTTAAACAATAGCTTTTTGCAAAGTGGGGTTGTGGCAGGACCAAGAGATGACGCAGCACGTGAAAAGCGTGTTTTTGTTTTGCTTATTTTCATTTTGGGGTTTTGTGTTTATTGTATTGGAGCATTAAAAGGGTTAAAATTAAATAGTTAATTAGTAAATTAATTAATTAATGTGTTAATTAAAAACTACATTTGTAAATTAATTTGTCAATTTATAAATGAATTAATATATTTATGTTAATCACACGAGGGGGGCGTCTACACTCAACAGTGGTGCCATTGTGTCTGCAAGCATGGAAAGTGAAACAGAATTTTTTTTTTTTTTGCAGTATATTTATAATCTACAGCATTCACATCTTTACCCAAAGGCTGTAACAAACTAGCATAGTGAGAACAAACATATTTCAATCGCTGAAAAAAAAAAATCCCTATGTTTGTACTGACTATGCTGTTTTTTTTAAAGCCTGGGGGTAAATATGTGCATGCTGTTGGTTTACAAATAAATATACTTCCCTGAAGTTATTTTAATCCAGTTGACAACAAAGGTGTAAACGTATGGAAGGCCGTTTCAGTCAAAAACGTGTTATTTAGTACACTTTTCAACTATTTAATACACATTCTAATTTGAATTTAGTATGTGTTGTAATTCTAATTATTACACATAGGCCTAGGCCTACTAATTGTTGAATCAGTTCATTGAAAATTAAATAAGAGCCAATGAATTTAAAGAAAATAGTATGTGTAATAAATTATCCAATTAAAAAATCATTTTACACATGCCATTTCCACCCAATTCAAAGCTGTATATAAATGTAATTGGAAAGTAATAATAATTAAAATAATAAAAACATCTGAACAAAATGTTCCCACTACACCAATGCAAAAGGGTACTGCAAAGGTATCAACTCATTCAAAAAGGTCTTAGATCAGAAGAAGGTGGCTGACAGCATGTCTGCCCTTGAGGGTAAAAGTAATTACATGTTTCTTGCTAAATGAACATGCTGAAATATCTGGATATAAGGCAGTGGTTCTCATATTTTTTCTAGGTAGGGCCCCCTTTGAAGTGACTTGGTCTGGTTATGCAGTTTTGCCATGTATTTTCCACATTTATAGTATGCGTTTACCATAGTTTACCCTATTTTGTCATGTTTTTTTTTTAATATGGTTAACGATAACTCACCATTCTTTACAGTGCTTGTCTATGCTTTAACATACCATCAGTATGCTTGATTACAATTTGTTAGGCTTCTACAATGGTATACATTTACAAGGGTCCTGTCACAACACTGTAGATTCACTGCCTGTGCAGCAGTTAGTAGGATAGAACCTGGCACCCCCTAATGTCCTATGTGCAGGAAAGGAAGTTTTCTTTCAGGTGGGGTTAATTGTGCTTGGGGTTATAAAGCCTATAAATCTAAACATTAGATAGAAACATCCTTGAAAAAGTTTATTTTAGATATCCTGTTTCAGTGGCCAGACATTAATGATTCTTATACTGGAAATGTGACTTATTTCTCACCAGTTCACCCAGTAGACCTAAGTGAGGTGTCAAATAATGGTGTAGGGCCAAGAACTGTGAATCTCTCCTGGTTTTTGAAAGCCAACTACTCATCTCTTGGACTTGTTTGTCAGACTAATATCACAACAGACAATGGGGACCAAAAGCTAGTAAGTAACTTCTATAACCATTTTAATAGCCTGGCATCAGCTTCCTTTTATGTGCACTGTTTCAAAAATTGTACTTTTAGAAAAATAAAGCGCTCGTATTTCAATATACAGCAGAATCACTCCTTCGAGGGACGATTGGACAGTCACAGTTATACAGTCACTGTTGATGGATTGCACCCTTATACAAACAACACTGTTAGTATTCACTGTGCATCTTCTGAACATTTCTGGAAGTGGAACAGTTGGAGTAAAGCATTTTCTTTCAGAACTCAAGAAGATGGTGAGTTAAAACAAACAGATTGTAATTTCATTGTGATTGATTTTTACGGATAGATAGTGGGGTTGCAAAAACACATTTATGTGACTTAAATCTAAGATTATCTAAAAATATAATATATATCTTATATAAGATCATAGGCACTAACCCATGAGGCAGTAGGAACATGTGCCTCCCCACTTTGAATATGGACCTATATATTTTGACATTCCACTTTTGTGTTTGCTAATTATATAGGTTTGGCATTGGTTTTCTCTCTTAAAAAGTTTTAAATAAAATATAAAAATGGAGAAGTATTCAGTGGATGGTCCATTTCACAAAGAAATTCTCCCTACACGAACATTGCTTTGACCCAAGGTCTGCACCATGGCTAATGTTAGCTAATAAAAAAAAAAAAAAAAGGAATGTGATCTAAGCAGGCAGCGAGGAGAGATGACTCAATGAAATATTAATATTTAAATATAGGCATATATTTGTTATTACTCCCAAAAATATCTTAAGGAAAAGAGAGTATCAGACTATTACCGTATTAAAAATGAAATAAGAAGTTAGCAGGTTAAAGTTTCTACGGGGCCAGGAACAAGTTCAAGTTTAGTTTCCATCAAAATATTTTATTTTTTAACTTAGATTAAGCAGTAGCAAATATATCAAATAGTGGCATTTCAAAATCACATCAGCCAGATTTTACTTTTGTTAATTTTTTCACTCAAAACTTGTAACTTAGTTGTTCTTTGCTGATATTAATGTACAGCTTTCATATCGAAACGTGTGCACTTATTAATATTTGAAACTCACATTCGTTTAATGATAAACATTTAGGTATATTATGTCCCTGAATGACCTGTAAACATGTAGAAATAAATGGTGATTGTTAAAAGGGGCGTGTGAGGCAAGAGTGTATCAAATGGAATGTCCAGACAGTAATTTGTGTGTACAGAAATAAAATAATTTATTTTTATTATCTATACACAACAAAATAATTAAATAACAAAAGAAAACAAAATGGTGTGAGGGAAGGAGTGCAGGGGTGCAATGCAAAAAAAACCGTGATAACTCGTCTTTAATCGTCTTCGTGGCGAACCATACATAAACAATAAAAGACAAAATAAATGTTAGTGTTTTTTGTTTTAAAAATCCCGCTGCACCAACCTAGTCTCTCCCTCCACCCGTTACTCCTCCTGTTTTACTTTCGGACCAACCCCGAACACAGTAGTACGTTGCCTTTAGTATGTAATGTCCCGCCTCTGTAGTCAGGGGAACACCAATCCCCAGCTGACAAGTGTCCTTATCCTTGGCTTGACTCCAGTGGCTGGAATTTACATACTCGTACTTCCGCCCCTCACCAAGGTGCCGCCCCTCAAAAGATGACTTTTGCCATGGTCACGATATCCTGGTAAGAGAAGTCCCGAGTTTGTTTGATGCCATCTACTGTCGGGAGGCTGAATCACAGACCGAAATCCCTTTGACTCATCACAGGGCGACTCCTCAATATTGCAGGGGCTGATATACTGAAAACTCTTTTAGAGGAATTGCAGGGTTCGAAATTACCACCTACCAAATGTGGGTGAATTTGGTCTGGGGCGGGTGGATTTCACATACTAACCCCCCCCAGTGGTGCATCCATTTTTATTGCTGGTTTTATTTATTTATTTATTTATTTTTGGTGCCCAAGGCTGCAGAAAGTGGGAGTGCTGCTTAACCACTTTTCTCTTGTTAACTTATGAGCATGGTTGATCTTGAATGCCTGCAATAATGTCATGAACTGTTTGAACCAATTAGCATATGTGAGCAGGCATTTATTGTTTCAACCAATTAGCACTAAGCATTGCCATGTCTTAGCAATGTCTGATGAGAAAATATGAAAAAATATTTTATATTAATTCAAAGCCGAGCAAGGAATAGTTTAACTGTTAACATACGTGTTAATTTATCTATCAATAAACAAGCCATATTATTACATGTTGTACATGTTATTGTTTGTGTTTCTTTAGCACTTCCCTTTAATAAGGTGCATGTTGTTATTATAGGTTCTGTACAGCACTGTGCAGAGAAGCTACTGGAACTGGTTCTGCCATTTGTTGCTACTTGTGTTTATATTTAATAAATACTTAGTAAATATTCTGTATTTTATGCTGAAACACCTGCCCAATTTTGTAGGTTTACTATTATAAACACAGTAATTTGAAAAAGATTGAACGGTAAAAAATAGGTTTCCCAGAGTTTCTTAGCAAAAACAAAAATGTCACCTGTCTTCTTTACCTTTGCCCGCCCACTTTTAAACAAAGTGAGGTGCCCGTGGCTTATATATTACTAATGGTATTGTTGTAAGAACATGTATGGGGAAATGATGTGCTTTTTCTTAGATGATAGGGATGTATTTAATTTATGTATTGAATTGGCTGGTCATTTTCCCATTCAATGCTAAGTAACACAGACACACACTATGATTCATTTCAGCCCCTTCGGTAGGACCAGATGTCTGGAGACAGATTAAACGGAGTCCACAGGGACGGAATGTGACCCTCTACTGGAAGGTACGTTGTCAGCTTATCGGTGTGATGTTGTCAACTACCCTTTTGCCCAGGGATACTGATGCAGCTGGTTGTTTTTGAGGCAAATCTTTATTGGCGACAAGGGGTAGTTAATACTTTCCACTGCCTTGAATTCTAAGGTTCATTCCAGCCAAAAGGGACTGCATTCCGGGGAAGTGTGGTTAATGGAGAAAAGTAGGTCTAGGGTGCAGGGTTAAGAGGAACTGTGTAGTTGTGTGAGATGTTCCCATGGAGAGAGCAGGTCTGACCCATTTGATGTCCTTTGAACTTTTTTCTACATTCATTGTATTGTCTTTTATTTTAGTATTCCAACAATTCAGAAACAAATGGACCTGTTCTGTTCTACAATATCACAAGGACTTCGCAAGGAGGGGTGACTCTAGTGGAACCAGTTGTGAGGGTGAACTGGAAAGAGTTTTCCATTGACCACAATGCTCACACCATCACAGTCAGAGCATTTAACTCTGCAGGCGGCTCACCGTCATCTATTTTAAACATCCCAGCTGATATTGGAATGGGTATGAGTTTTGAAACATGATATTGTATTGTACTGTAGGAACAATTGAGTTGTTTCCAATCTGAAACATTATTTAAGACACTGAGGACTTACTATGAATACCCACACTAGACTCAAGCAAAGTTAAATTAATAGCAGCAGTTTATTTGAGACAGAAGCACGAAAGAATAGAAATCTCTTAAGAAATAAATCTTATGTACTTTGTATTAAAGATAATCAATAGTATCAAACCTTCAATCTAACTTATCTAAATGTACTTGTTTACAAACAGCAAATGTACTTAAAAGCTCTTCATGTAAATAACATAATTATTAAGGTTAATTGAAAATTACTCTTCGCAAGTTATGGACTCTAGTTAATTACTCAATTAAGTTTCATGTGGAGAATGTAACATATATTCTATTCAGAAGTCCTGGGCAACACTGACTCATTTTCAGCCTGTTGTGGGACTTGGCTCATTGATACTATGAAGCCCTCTTCATGATGCTTCTTCTATCCCCAGCAGGATCAACACAGTCCTTATGCATTGTCCTCTTCTATAATTCTTCAACCACAATAAGGTCAGACGCAGTCATTTGGATCCTTTATAATCCAGTAGACTTGTTAGCCCAAACAGTTATTTTTATATTTCTCACCCTGGTGGCATAGTCTCTCTCAGGCTGTCACCACTTTTCTCCCATATAGCATCTGCAGCTGTGGTTTGCTTTGTGGTTTTCTTCAGTCAAGGAGTGGCACCTTTGGGTTTTTAGTTTGAGGGTATGGTGCTCCTTTTTGGCTGGGTTTGTATACTTTTGCAAACAGAGGCCTGTGGTGCACTCTCCATATAAGGTAATAATTCAAGTTATATCAGTTTTAGCCTTTGTAGGTATAACAGCCTGTTCCAAAAATGGTTTAGTTCCATAAAAGTCTTTTTAAATGATTTACAGAATGAAGAAGTCTTGTTTTATCACTTTTGGCGGTGGAAACTTTGTCTTCACTGCTTTGAGAAGGCTCCTGACCATGGCTGTCCTTTCTGTCTACTCTTACACTTGCAGTAAACAACTCGTAAGTGGTGTAACACTTGCCCGATTGTTTCATTATAGAGTCAGGTTGCCGTAGCTTAGTAAAAGGCAGTTGTTAATAAATTATCACTTTTTCAAAGCTGTAAGTGAAGAAAGTGTATCAATTGCCCCTCGTAAATATTTCTGTGCCAAATGACTGAATGTAGGCTACATTGAAAACATTTCAGTTACATGCAGAAAAAGCTATGATTAGTGCAGAGAAGGCAAGCCAAAGCATAAAGCTTCTGGGAGTTCTTGTAAAGGAACTATTTCAGTAATCGACACCCCAAAAATCACAAAAGAGGTATGTACACCAATAAAGTAGTGAGGTAAGGCAGTGCCAAAACTAAATTTAAAAAAAGAAGAAAATAAACCACACACTCAAAAATCAATCCCTTTAAAATAAAATCATTTTGTTTTATGAACCAACGTTTGGTTACAAAATACTTTCATCAGGGTAAAGAAACAGACCCACGCAGGTTTTTAAATAGAAGAGATAGGACGATAATTGAATACCAGTGATGGTTAATAATTACATAATTATATAGATAAACATCATACATTATTAAAATACAACGTATATAAAATGAAAAACAAATATTGTTATCATGTATTGTTTTAAAAAAGTCAAATATGAATTGAATAATATACAGCAAGGAAACAAAACCAAAATAATTAATTCCGAAAAAAACATCATCTAAATAGCATGATTATAATATACAAAGATTTTTTTTTACAAAAAACATTTCAGATCAAATTCCACATTCATACCATAAGGAACTAAAGTTTTCAAAGAATGACTCCAAAAGGCCTCTCTACGCAACAAAAGATTATCCAAATCCCCACACCTCCTAGGTAACTTAACTGTTTCAATTCCTCAATAACGTGAAGAGGAGATAGGTTGTTGAGTTTTAATGAAATGTGTAGCAACAGGATAAATAGTATTTTGCATAAAATTGAGCTTCGGTGTTCAGCTATTCTAAATTTCAATGAACGTTTAGTTTTACCAGTGAAGCCTTGCCACGAGGGCAGGAGATCATATAAGTCACACCCATAGTTTTACAACTAATGACATCCTTAATAGGAATAACCTCGCCTGTAAGTAGATGTTTGAAAGTCATGTAAAAGTACTGTTGCACTGTGCACAAGAGCCACAGCTATAATTGCCATCTGGTATCGGGGTCAGCAGTGATTGTATTGCAATCGAGGGCAAATCAGCCCTCATAAAATTATCTCTTAGATTTTGTCCTCATCTAAGAGTTAGTCGAGGAGAATCCTAGAATAATATAGAAATTGAGTAACCCCTAACCATGACCCTAATCGTAACCCTAAGTCTCCACCCCTCTGAGTTAATACTTGGTGGAAGCACCTTTGGCTGCAACTACAGCTCTGAGAGTGTTGGGATAGATCTCTACCAACTTTGCACACCTAGATTTGGCAATATTTGACCGTTCTTCTTTACAAAACTGTTCAAGCTGTCAAGTTCCTTCGGGAGCATTGATGGACAGCAATCTTCAAGTCATGCCACAGATGTTCGATTGGATTTAGGTTGGGGCTCTGACGGGGCCACTCAAAGACATTTACCTTTTTGTTCCTTAGCCACTCCAGTGTAGCTTTGACTGTGTGCTCTGGGTCGTTGTCATGCTGAAAGGTGAACTTCCGTCCCAGTTTCAGCTTTCTTGCAGAGGGCAGCAGGTTTTCCTCAAGGACTTCTCTGTACTTTGCTCCATTCATTTTCCCGTCTATCCTGACAATTGCCCCAGTCCCTGCCGATGAGAAACATCCCCATAACATGATGCTGCCACCACCATGCTTCAGAGTAGGGATGGTGTTCTTAGGGTGATGCACTGTGTTGGGTTTGCGCCAAACAACACTTTGCACTTAGGCCAGAAAGTTCAATTTTTGTTTCATCAGATCACAAAACTTTTTGCTACAATCTCCTAAGTATTTTTTTCCATACTACAAACGGGATTCAAGGTGGGCTTTCTTGAGTAATGGCTTCCTTCTTACCACCCTACCATACAGAGCAGATTTGTGGAGTGCTTGGAATATTGTTGTCACATGCACACTTTGACCAGTCTTGTCCATAAAAACCTGTAGTTGCCTTTGGCCTCTTGGTAGCTTCTCTGATCAGTCTCCTTCTTGCTCCTTCATACACCTTCCACTTCTTAATAATCATCTTGACTGTGCTCCAGGGGATATTCAAAGCCTTTGATATTTTTTTATACCCATCCCTTGATCTGTGCCTTTCAACAACTTTGTCCCGGAGTTCTTTTGAAAGCGCCTTGGTGCTCACTGTTGAGTCTTTGCTTTGAAATGCACTACCCAGCAGAAGGCGATTGGTTACACCTGAGCTAATTTTAATATTGCTATTACAAGGGGGTGGACACTTATCCAGCCAAGCTATTTAAGTTTTTATTTTTAATTCATTTTCTACAAATTTCTAAAATGTTTTTTTCACTTGGAAGCTGTGGGGTAGGATGTGTAGATAAATAATAATAATAAAAATTCCAGGCTATAAGGCAACAAAAGGTGAAAATTTTGAAAGGGGGTGTAGACTTTCTATAGGCACTGTATAGCAAAAGTGGAAGTGTGTCATACAAATGGATGAATGAACAGACTGATAAACACTTCATATCACCATAATCACATATTTTAAGTTTAAAAAACAAGCTAACACTGCCTATTTACTTTTAGCTGGGGAAACTATTGAGGCACAACAAATTAATGGGAATGCAGAAGGATTCAATATTTCCTGGCAGCAAGACCTTAAAGTGACCTGTGGCTACACAGTGGAGTGGTGTGATCAAGCTGGAGCAAAGACGTGTGATCTGCAGTGGAAAAAATTCCCTTCACACACAAACTCTGCCTTCATTACGTCAGGTATGGTGCTGGGTTTGAGTGTATTTATCACTTTATTTAACTGAATAGATTTATAAGACAAGAAAGATGTATCTAGGCGGCAGGCACACTTGTTTTTCAAAGTTGTACCCCTGTTCAACATGTGCAATGGGATAGGTCAGTGGTTCTCAATTCTGGTCCTGAGAGACCACTGCCCTGCAGGTTTTTGTTCCAACTGAGCTCTCAGTTACTAAATTGAACCCTCAATTGAACTAATAATTTGCCTAATCTGAGCTTTTAAACTATTTTAAACAGATGGAGATTTCAAGTTAAGTACAAAATTGTATAATTCAATTGAGGGTTCAATTAAGTAATTGAGAGCTCAGTTCGAACAAAAAACCAACAGGGCAGTGGTCTCTCAGGACCAGGGTTGAGAACCACCAATAGGCAGTGTCTTTAAGACAAGTGAGACTTTGTGAGGATGAGACCTTTATAGAATAACAATAAGACAGCAGTGACCTACCATAGTCATCAGAACAAAGCCTAAGGAGGATATTTGACCTTATTTTCAATTTTACTCTCAAAATATATCCTTATCTAGTTTGATGCATACTAGTAGGATCTCTAAAAAGAGGCTTCATGTTTTGCTTTTATATTAAGGAAACTAATTTATCGTACCCTACATTTTGGGCTAAGTGTGTGTTGTAAAATGTAACAAGTAATTTGTATGTTCTACAGTGGTCATCGAGTGCAAGTGTTTAGAAACACTTAAAGAAACCTGTAGAAGTAACATGTGTTTTACCTTTCTCTTTAAAAGTATAAACTGTTGTCTAATACTGTTTGTGGTTTATTTTAGTATTGATATATATATATATATATATATCTATATATATATATCTAATATATATATATATATAAAATTCTGTGGTTTAAAGGGTGTTGTCCAATAAAAATGAATTTTTACTTTTCGTTTCATAATACATTGCTTTAGCCTCTGGTCATATAATGCAATATACTGGCTTTGTTATAGAGACTTCAAAATGTAGTAACATATATATTATTTTATGGTTTTCTAGATCATGTTTGATACTCGCTACTAAATAAGTAGATTTCAGATTCAGAAATATCTTGACATTTTCCCCCTTTTTTTGATAGCTACCTTCACAGCTGGGAAAAGATATACCTTTAATGTCCATGTGTGTAGGTCAGATGGAGACATCTTATTGGAAAAGAAGGTTGGCTACACACAAGAGTTGGGTGAGTAGAGGGTCTCATTAAAACCTTTTAGGGTCTGCCGAATGTTAAATATCCCGCCGGCAACCTGGCCCTTTAAATCTTTTTACTCAGGCACTGTGAGAGACACACCATTGGAAAAAGGAGATTCAAGTCCTACTTTTGGATTTCTAGTAGATGACCATATTTGGAGATAGCCTTGAATGTGAATTGTTTTGGAATGTTGCTGCTGCTGAAGATAGGCCTACCATGGTAAATTAAACAAACATTTTCATGCAAAATCTTTACAAAATAAGAGAAATGGCGACGTTGAAGGACTTATTTTCCTATATATATATATATATATATATATATATATTTTCGTGTTTGTGGATCAATTGCACAAGGCCAGAGCTGTTTAGGGTTATGTTGCCATGGTTGCCACCTTCTGGCCATTCAAGCCACAGTGAACAGCCCCACCTTGTGCACATGATCAAGGTGCCTGGGATGAATACTTTGAATGGACTTGTTTTTCTTTTTGTTTTCTTATGCACATTTTCAATTCATCATTTTTTTTGTTTGCGTTTGGTCTCTTTTGTATATTTGGCAACAATTAATTTTTGTATCCAATTTTTAAAAAGGGGCTCTCTTTTTCTGTGGTTTTTGTTATCTGTATGGAACAGGGTGAGTTTCAGACTATTTCACTTGTTTTTTAGGAAAGCCTAATGTGTTCACATTCATTTCATGCATGACATCTACCTGTAACCTTAATAGTTAAAGGGTTCTAGCCACAAATCTAACAGTAAAAAACAGACAAAAATAGCTCAGACCCTAAAAGTTGTGGGTTGTGGGATAGAGTAAATAAAGAAGTTGTCTAACACAGGTCAATTGTTTTTGAATATGCATGTTCATTGAACCAGGCTAATGGACATCCACCACTATAATTTTTAATCATGTCTGGTTAATAAACATTTCTTTAGTGTAAGTTAGTGAGGTAGTTTACACTATGATTTTGGAAGTTGGAAACTCCTCGATTTACTTTTTTCGTGTAAAACAGCAGACAGGCTGAAAAATTTAATTTTACAAAAGATCAACACGTTTACCAATTCGATGAACTCATATGGCAGGTTTTTATATGTATTGAAATTTTCAAATTGCAGAATAATATATTGTTACAACTGATTACACATTATGCATTTAGACCTTATGTGGAATAAAGTGTCAATAAATCATTTTAAAGCAGAGCAGGGATGGAACTCATTCCAGGTTTTAAACAATCTTGATTAGCCACAGTGTGTATTTAACAAACTCAGGTGTATCCTGTTAAACTCACAGTAAAACCAAGAATGGATCAAACTGCTATACAACAGGAGTCTTATTTCCATCCCTGGAACAATCCCTGTTGGTTGACCCTTTTTATGAATCTGACCAGGAATTCCTTCTTTAATTTCTAGCTCCCTCAGAGATGCCATGGGTCACAACGCAAGAGGATTCCTCCTCTGTGACACTGGAGTGGACATTCGATGACAACAACGAGATGCTTCCCGGGTTTATTAAAGGCTATTGTGTTTATATTGCAAAGAAATACAAAGAAGCAGCACATTCTATTGCGCCAAGTGAGCAAATTCTTTATTGAATATAAGGAAATTCCCCCAGATTAAATGGGTAATACTTAGGGTTACGAGTCTGCTGTCAACCATTCAGACACATCAAACTGAAGCTTAGAAGAACATGATTATTATGCTGTTGCATTCCCAATGTTTTGGGGACATTACTTATATGGCACCTAAATTACATTAAGAGCTGGATAAGTGGAGAAAAAATATGCCCAGACAGCTGAAATATTGTTGACTTGTAGATAAGTAATACTTAAAACAGGTTTATAAGTGGTCGGATGATATATTAATTTTATAGATGTTTCTGTTCCACACATGTTCCAATTGCATGTGGTTGATCATGCTTGTAAATTGTAAATTAAACATGTTAACCCTTCGCACTGCACCAGTCTCTATTAACCTGTTTCTCCCTCTCTCAATGGTGTAGAGATGTCAGCACAACATGGGGTTAATGACTCCGGCAGACGTTATAACCGCACAGTAGACTAGTATCTTATTAAAAATCTTATTGAATGTTTTGTAATTATTTCAGATTATTCTAATTTCACCATTGACAACCCCAGCAAGAAGCAGCTTACCGTGACAGACCTCCAGCCAAGCACAGACTACAACATCACGGTGGCTGCTTTCACAGCAGCAGGGAGAGGCCGTGAACATTTTTTGACTGTGAGAACGCGCTCTGACAGTGGTAAAACTTGTTTCATATCTGTTATTCTTTATTTGTTTTTTTTGCCGTCTGCTGTGCGTGTTTTTAATTTTTCAATGAGCAAACATAAATATTCCTATAACGTACTATACAATATGCAATAGTTATGTGGTGTTAACATTAGTTCTTTGAACTAAGATTTGAAACTGTCAGGATGCACTGTAAAAATCTTGATAGATCAACAATCCTACTAGACAAAACATTTGTCTACTACAGTAATTTGTTCTGAGATCTATGCTAAAATTGATTGATCAGTTTGAAGTTGATCCTGTACTTTAAGACCAAAAATAAATACATAAAACAATTCAATTTTTTTTTTTAAATGAAGTATTTAGTATTCTTCAAGCCATTATGTTTCTTAATGTTCCATGTAATGAAGTATATGAAAACATTCCCTGAAATAGAAATGTAACCATTACCTTATGGGTATTTATCCTTTAATACAGTCTAACCTGAATAGATATTCCAAAGCTGCATGCAGTGCGTGTGACAAACTCGCGCCTGCCCCCGAGGAAATAAAGACTGCTGACAACATCATCATTTTTCTTCAAGCCTGATGCAATCATGGAGGCAAAGACCTTGAAGGTTAATGGTTACATTTCAATTTCAGGGAACCAGGGTTATGACAATAAACTAACATCACCTATCAAGTACGAAATGCAACCATTACCTCATGGGTAGAAATACCAAAGCTGTCGCAAGACATTTATTACAGATAACTGGAATACCACAAGGCTCGACCAAGGCCATCTTGCGCGCTGCCATGAGGAACCCCAGTACTAAAAACTGAGGGAGAACTTACCTCTATGTTTATGCTGTAAGGGTTGAGCTTGAGGCCGCCCTTAACACTCTTGTACCAAAAGCAGGGTTTTGTGGATCCACGACATTCAGCCGATAGAACCGTGTAATAGTACAGCATCGCAGATTTCCACGACAGAATAAAGCCCACGAGGTTGCCTTGCCCCTGGTGGAATGGGCAGTGAGCTTTTCTGGCAAGTTGGCTCGCTCATAGACAGTCTTGACTGTGTTAGTGATCCATTTGGATAGCCTCTGCTTAGACAGGGCTTTACCATTGGACATAGCTCCACAACAAACAACAAAGTGTTCAGACTGCCTCAAACTCTGTGTTCTGTCCACATAATATGCTAATGCCCACACCGGACAAAGTGTATGGAGTTGCCACTTTTGAGACTGGAAAGGAGGTGGATGAAAAGCCTTAAGTTCCACCATCTGTTTAATGTGCAATGCCGAGATGGTTTTCGGCAAAAAAGCAGGATTGGTGCGAAGTGTAACTTTCGCTCTGGCTTCTGAAAAAATTAAGCAGGCTTTTGCAATTTAAAATACTTGCATCTCACCCGCTTAGTGGATGTAATTGCAAGCAAGAAAGCTGCTTTCATAAAAAATACTTCAGCTCCTCTGAATGCAAGGGCACAAAAAGGGGATTCATAGTGCTTCAACCACCACATGAAGACTACAACGAGGGACAAATTCCTTCATGGGCAGCTCCCTTTAAAATTTGACCTGCCAGGAAATTAGCTCCTGGGGAGACTGAATCAATTTTAATATGACAAGCCAAAATGTTTACCAAATAAACATTCAATATAGAGGGGGATTTCCTCTCCTCAAATAGGTCCTGTACCAATTGCAGTATAACTGCCATAGGACAGGTGGTGGGGTCAAAACCCTTAAGCAGGCACCACACTTGAAAAACGTCTATACTTTTACCCATTCTGGGAACGCGTGGACAATGTTCTGGCATTCTGTAAAGTGTCAATAACCTTACTAGCCAACCCCAGGCAGCTCAAATGTTGCCCTTCAGAGGCAAGACCCAGAGCTGCAGGCTCGATGGGTCGGGATGCCACAATGTCCCCCGCACCTGACTGAGCAGGTCGTACCGGTTCGGCAAGCTCCATGGCTGTATCAGGGTTGCTCCTGTGTCAATAAGGGGCTACTAATAGCACCCTGGCCCAGTCCTGTCTGATCTTTTCCAGGCACAGCAGGAGCATGGCGAGCGGCGGAAAAGCATATAGAAGCTGCCACGTCCACTGGTGTGCCAAGGCATCTATTGCCAGCGGGTCCCCGGCTCCTATTATGGAGAACCAGAGGGGACAAAGGGATGATTTGCAAACAGCTTACAGGCTACCCGATGGAGACTGGGGGATCTGAGGCCACCACAGTAGTGTTGTCCATCATGTATTATAAAATATTTATATCTTGGAGAAAGGCTTGGAGAAAGCATATATGCAGGAAGACCCAAAGGAAGGGTCTGGGAAGCTGCTGTCATTAAGCCCAGAAGTCTTTGAAACTACTGTGAGCTTTTTGTTGAGCTGAAAAAGCTTCAGACACGCAGCTATTCTCTGCATGGGCATGGAGTCCAGATGGACTCCCAAATAGGAAGCTGTCTACCATGGTGTGAGCTGGCTCTTTGTACGGTTCACTGACAGACCTAACCGGTGAAGGTGGTCTATGACGAGTTCAAGTTCTGTCTGAGCCATTGCCTACACTGGAGATTGTGCACAAATCAGCCAGTCGTCCAGATAATTGAGTACTGTGATGCCTCTCAATTCTCAATTCTCAAGTCGGCCAGAATAGCCTCCATGCACTTCGAAAAGGCACAGGGAGCTAGAGAGAGGCCGAATGACAGTAACCAAAGCTCATACGCTGACCCTTGGAAAGTGAACCTGAGGTGCCGCCTATGCCCTGGTCTGGGGACGTGAAAATACGGTGAACCAGTCGTCTGGCCTTATTGACTGCAACAGCTGCTGCATTGTCAACATTTTGAACACCAATCGACTCAGATACAGGTTGACCTGTCTAAGGTCAAGGACTGGTCTGAGGCCACCATCCCGAAGGGAAGGGTGAACTGTGCAAATAGCCCGCTTCTGTAGTGGGGCTGTCACCTCCTGAGAGAATACCATCGTGTCTCGTGGGTCCACGACTAATGTTGTAGTCACGCCCCGAAAGGGAGGGGGACCGTGTCTGAATTGTAGAGACTAGCCAGTCTGTCAGTATTGAGCATCCAGGTGTTCATGGTGCATTGATGCCTGTACTCCTGGTGACTCCCTGAAGAGTGGCACTGTGCGTTTGGCAGAAAATTGGTAGGGCTGTTGCTTTATTTGTGGCTTTGTCTGAGGCTTTTGCCCTTGTGCTTGGCGACGCAAGTTTCCCCTTTGCGCAGCCATGGGTCGGTTGTGAAAAACCCCTATGGCTTTAGCAGGAGCCGGGTGTGCCAGTCCTTGAGGCTGCTGGAACCTTGGTCTCCAGTCTTCTCCACTTTGGAAGCAGACACACCAGCTCCTTTGTAGACACATGGTGAGAGCGCTGTGGCATCTCATCTATTGCAGGACCAAAAGTGTGTCCTGGAGTAATTGGAGCATCCAGCAATGGTGCCTTGTCCCCATCTGCTATACACGCTTGGGAAAGCCAGAGCTGTCTTCTTGCAACTACTAAAGCAGCCAGGTTCCTGCCCATTGAACTCTGATATACAGAGCAGGTTGTGTCAAGTGGCAAATCACTCCACCAAGATCTGCTGATACTAAACCAGTTATAGTACTGTCTCGCCTTGGTTACTTCTAAGTACATGTACGCTGCCTAGGTACTAGTACTGTACACTGTATGGTGCTAACACGGTACGATGCAGTTGCAAACGATATAGAACCCACTGCATGGTGCTTGCACCGTGCACGCTATGGTGCACAATGTACGGTACACATAGTACTGTACGATGCACGGTACATGCGGTCCATTGCAAACGGTACGGTACACTACCGTTGATGTAACCTTGTTCACTAAGAATGGTGGTAGATCAGTGACCTACAGTTACCGAAGAAGCAATATACAGGGATGCCCCTCTGTATAGCTTCAGGCTTAACCAAACACAGCCCTAAGACTGGAGGAAGCCCAATGCAGGACAGCTGAGCCCAACAGCCACGTTAGTATTTCTGTGAAGCATACAGAAAATACAAACAGGTAAAACACATTCTCACACAATACAGTAAAAATACAATTACCTTTATTTTAATATAATTTTTATAAGAAAAAACGTTCTTTTTATGGCCTTGGGGACGGGCACAACTGCGTCACAGGCACTGCACTCAACTTTGCTATATCTGTTCAGATAGGATAAATACCCATGAGGTAATGGTTACATTTTGTACTTGATAGGGAATAATATATAACTCTTCCTGATGAAGACCATGCCTGTGTTTTTTTTTCTTCCCCCTAGCAGTTCTAATGTCTAAACTGGGCGTGGTGTTTCTGGTCTCAGTTCTTGTGGCACTGATTGTGGTAATGTGTGCCTGGCAATACAGGAGAATGTAAGTCTTGCCCCCTACTCTTTGTTTTCCAAACATGCCAGTGAATTTAGTCATGCTGACTTGAAAAAATAACAATAATAATAATACTACTACACTACACCCTTGCTATAAGGCCCTTCATTATAAAGAACGCTGGACCCCAAATATAAAAACACAACAAATTTAAATATAAGCACATACTGTGAACATCCTGATCTGTACGCACAGGATGCCACCTCTGCAGTCAACTCTTTTGTCTTAATCAAAGCATGCTGTGTCACTATGCTTCCGAAATAAAATCAGTTTATGTTGCAACAAAGCTGGAAATTAAATTGTTTGAAAAAAGCAGCAATGCAAGCCTATCTCTTTCGTGAATATAGGTTGTCAAGCGGTCTTTTGGCTTGTTCAACAACCCTGAGGCAAAATTGATTAAAGAAAGAAAAAATGCAACGAAAAAAACCTTGAGGCTCTGATTAACTTTTCATGTCGGGTTGATTTTGAATAGAAGTTTAGCTTTGAGAGTTTTGCTTTTTACACTGCGTTTTAATTCTTTAACAAATAGGGTAAACCAAAGGCAGAATAATGCATACATGAGACAAACAGGTAAATGTAATTCTACTTGTATTCACTAGATCTTCTCATTAACTTATTCCAACAGTTTATCATTCATTTTGATGGTCACTTCTCTAACAAACCCCTCGATACAACGTACAAAAGGCTTGGACCCCAACAGATTAATTATACTGGGGGTGTACTGTAGTAGTAGTAGTAATAATAATAATAATAATAATAATAATAATAATAATAACAACAACAACACCACCACATTGGTCCATATTTACAAAGTTACCGTAACCTCATGAAGATTCTAATCCATTTCATACAAAAAAAGGCTTGAAATAGATAACTGGCGATAGGTGCCACACATCTTTGAAAAAAAAAAAAAAAAGTGCAGTAATCTTGATGTAATGATGAATGGTTTTAAACAATTCTCTTTCAGATTAAAGAAGCTGGGTTTGCTAATTTGTTCTTCATCTACATCAGGAAATATCAGAGCCCTTCAGTGGGATAGCAGCATCTTTGAGGTAATTCTTGTCCTGTTCAACTGTAGTGCATGAGACTCTGTGCATGTACCATCCACTGTTGTTCTGGCTTCTGACCCATGCTAGGGAGGTTAAAAGCTCTTGTCTGGCTCTCTTGAATACTAGTCTAGTAAATACTTGATGGGAAACACACTTGTCTGTTCACAATCTGTCTGTGATGTCGCTACATAATACATCTTTTTGGCCCAGGTTTACTTTTGCTCCAGTAAAAAGTTGGCGCTACTTTGCTGTAACTGGAATAAAATCAAAAATATTTAAAAATACAACTTCAACAGAATGGCACTACATTTCTTGAGTGGTATGTACATATTTTAAAAACTAGGGACATTATTTGGGTTTGTTTTGTGTGATTGGTTTGTGAATGTTTCCCTACAGATCAGCAAAATAGTTCAGTCTATAGAGCCAGAGGACAGCACATACTGCAAAATTGAGATTGTGGAACCCAAGAAAGAAAAAGAAGAACTATTACCTACACCTAGTTCTGAATTTAAGTCTGAAAATGAGGTCACAGTTCCACATACTGCATGGACTTACTGCTTAAATAAAGCCAGTGCTCCTGGTGAAACAGAAAACGTAGATTTCAAGGATCTTACAAGGTCTGTTGAATTTGCGAACCTGAGTTACTTTCCAGACCGGAAGCTTTTGGGCAGCCAGGAGTCGGATCCTCAAAATGCATCTACACCCACCAATCTTTCTCCCATCCAGATGGATATTACACTGGACTATGTATCAAATACAAGCTAAAAGAGGAGCTTATGTTAGAGATTGAAAAATGTCAGGGTGGACTAAACCCAGACCAAGAATACTGCACATCTGTGACTCTCTTGCATTGACACTTTTACTGTACTATTACTGAGAAGCAGCTTTATAGTAAGTTTGGAGCAAATTCTAAATAACCCTGTTTATCCTTGCTGTGTTTACCTTCACATGTGATCCCCAATATTAAGTTAGCTAAATACAGTGCATACCCTTGAGTATGCAATTCTTTTCTGATCTTAGTATCCCTCATGTTTTTAGCTGTGTACATAATGGCCTGCTAAAATGCTTTGCATAATCCACTTCCTAATTGTGGACAAAATCCAACCAACCTTTGAAAGAATGACTTCAAAAACTCCACAACCTTAGAGAATAAATAAAAGGAAAGTAACCAAAAAACAGTTTATGTATATTTTATTTACAATGTATCCCTTCGATAAGATTGTATGCTTCATGAGGCTTGTAATGCCCAAAGACATTTACTGTACACACTATACAAAGGAACAACAATTTGGGCATAACCATACTTGGAAAAGCCTCTTTAAATTATACACAGCTTCATGAAATAATTATTTTCAAGGAAAAAATATAAATATTTTTTTTCTTTCTTCTTTTCTATGATACAGGTATACAATATAAATCAGGTTTCAACATCCTTTCAGTGACCTACAAACACTAAAACATCCAAATATGTAGCAGCTTATTTCTTTAAAAAAAAAAAAAAAAAAAAAAAAAGGCATTTGACTATCAAGCCTTAATCTGGCCAAGTATTTAACATTTACATTATCCCATAATTCTACATATGGATAGTGAAAAAAAAACAAAAAAAAAAAAAACATTTTTATTTCAATAAAATTGTCATGAAAATCTTTATTTTACTTACAGTATCAAATTATATAATCTTTTTGGCATAACTTGTTTATGCTATTTAAGTTAAATATTTAATTTAGAAAGTAAATTAGCCAAGCCATGCAATTTGTGCATGCTGTGATATTCTGAATTGTAAAAGTTTTAAAAAAGATGTAAATGAAAAGGATACATTGATAGAAAACTTGCAAAACAACTTGAATAAAATACATTTAGAGTGAAGGGAGGGTACTGTTGCAGTGAAATGAAATTGTTGGGTCTATGGCCTTTGTATGGATTATCTTACCTGCACAGGCAGCATGCACTTTCTATATACAGTACTATCCCCTTCAGCTCTGTACTATAATATACATCTGAGTGAGTGAGGGAGTGTGCCACTATCTCAGTTTTACCCTTAATACCTGGACCTCTGAACAATCCACAAAAACGATTCCTGACATTTAATGCAAAAAAAAAAAAAAAAACAAAATCAGGTTTTACCATGGTTGCTTATGGAATTCTCACTCATTCCCATTTAAACTTCATTGTACCTTGGACTGCTTTTTTGAAAGCCTTGAGAGGAATAAGTTAAACTAAAAGGTTACCCTTCACTAGACGCGAACATTAAGCTTAGACCATCAGGACATATTACACAGGAAGATATGGAAGCATTAGTGAAGTATCAACTCAAAACCAGTTAACTGGCTAGCCATCTCTCAACAAATATTTCACATTATAACCATATAACATTTTGGGGAAAAAAAAAATGTTTTCACATTGCTCTGTCTAAAAGGTTTCTGCAGTCAAATATAGATTTGTTCATATTTAATTCCTCATATATTTACAACTGCAACCATACTAAAATTAACACAGCTATACTTTATGCTGCTTAGAAAAAAAAAAGTTTTTCCCAAATTAAAAAAAAGATAAGCATTCCTGTACAATTACCATTTAAGAACTAATAATTTTGTGAATGTTTCTGGTGGTAACCAGTAGAAGTAGCCCAGCATGCTATGATTGACTGAGGTCTCTGTAGGCAGTGCACGATGACAAACATAGTTTAGACACTAAACTGCAGAAAGTACCTGCAAATTAATCTGCAATTTATTAAATAAATTAGATTATGAATTCTGTTCTCTAAAATAATAAACCAGTTATTGACACAAATGCAAAAGATTTAAAGCTCCCTTGGTACTGCAGAATAATAAAGTACGTGGTCCAGCCAAAAAAGATTCCTGTAAAAATACCCATTTATAAAGCAAAATATTTTCTCTACCATTGCAGTTAAGGGGTATGTTGCATAGCAGTTTTTAAACTTGATTTGTTATGACAAATGTTTAAAAACATATTAAGCCCCTGGCATTGCAACAGAATAATGTATTTGCCTGTTCTACAAATAAATAGACAAGGCAATATTGCAGCTTGTAACATGCTATGAAATGAAATGGTTTACAGTTTAAGCATTTGTTGTTACCTCAAACATCTGATGGTTATGTTTGGGGGGGGGTTTCCTGACAACATAAAATGTTTTTGTTAAGCGTACAATAACATTTACAACTGTGAAGGTACTAGACATGATTACAGTACAGAAAAAAATGTATACAATTACTCAAATTGCAGGGATTCTTGGTTATTTGTTTTTTGGTGTTTAATTGAGATTTCTTGAAAAGATTCTGTTTTGAATCTTCCTGCACCCACAGAACACTATGTGTTGCAATATGGCACTTGTTAAATAAAATTCTTAATCCGTCTGCAGTGGCAAAGACAAAGCAAAGTTATGCATTGCATATGCTGCATATCAGGTCAGGAACTAAAGTACACTGCTGTGTACAAAATACTGTTGCTTCAAAATTTGGTACATTTTGCTTTTTACTGCAGTCCATAAAGTTTCCAGAAAACAGTAGTAAATGCACTGAATCTAGATTCATTTTGAAAAACACAAACAGTCCTTGACGTTTCTGGTCACCTGCCTGGACTCATGTATGCCATAATCAACTGTGTTGCACTTTATAAAATACTTAAATTATAACTACACCATTTACATCAATTCATTCAATTGTATTGCAGTTTTGAAAAACCCAAAAAAAAGTGATAAGAAAAAAATGTAGTGAAAACACATGCGTTCTGGCTTTTTCTTCCTTGATCAGAAACTTTGGAAAGCCTGGGAATGTTTTACTCAAAATAGTTAATATTATTTTTACAACTGTTAGATAGTTTGTAAATAATTACCCAGGCCTTGGATAGTTCTGCCTTTTCCTTATGAGATGGCTAAAAATCACACAGTAGTGTTACAAATCACAAAAAGAAATATAATTAAAATTATGTTTTAGCCACTTCATACTGAAAATACAGAATTTCTTTTCCAAATCCCTATTAATTAACATATTTAGGTAAGGATTAATTGTATATGTTCAGTGCTCAGTTCATACGCAATAATCTGCTTCCGCATTTGGTAACTGTGGTGACAAACATAAAGCCACTCTATGGGTTAACAGGAAATAAATCCCTATTTTGTTCAAGAGCTGGTCTTCTTTAGTTGACCGTTTTTTTGCCGAAGGGTATCGGACAGGAAAGAGACACTCCTTTGTCTGTAGGTGTGGCTATTCGCTAGTTGACACAGGTTTTGTGAGTAAAAGAATGCGTGAGAAGACAGAAGGATGGATGAGAACTCAGATGGTGGCATCTACTGCTACTTGCTTTGGTGGTGTGGCCAAGATGGTCTCAGCTTCCTCATACATCTGCCACAAAGAAAACAGTATCTGTGTGAGCTCCAGAGTAACAGTTCTCAAAGTTCTATCAAATACAAAAATGTATTAAAAATGTAACATATTTTATTAGAATTGGCTTTATAGAAAACTACCATAGTAGATGGAACAGTTTAAGATGCAAACTATCAAGTGCACCGTACAGTGTAACCAATGTAGTTCTACAGTACTGAAAATGTAAAAATAATCATTCTTGGTGAGCAGTTTTTAGTTTAAAAAAAAAAAAAAAAAATTACCGGAGTGAACTGGACATCCTGAAAGAGTTCTTGAATAAACCGTCGTGATAGCAGACGAAACAAGCAGTGTGCGAGCAGGTGTGAAACCTCAGAATACAGGCAAATGTCATCAAAAGCATAAGGAAACTTTTCCTTAATTCTGAAAAAAAGAAAAAAGAAAAAAAAGGTGGTGGTCAAGGCACATACCATTACCTGATTTTTCAGCAAAAAAACTAAAGATTTCTAACCTGTAATAACTGTCCTGTTTCACATACTAAATCAAACAATAATCACTGCCTAAGAAAAAGTAGATCTTTTAAAAACAGACCTGGGGCATGGAAGTCTTAGGTTTATAAAAACCAAGATTAGTTGAACCAGTAACATCCTGTGAGCAGGGGAGGAATGCTGCTAGATATTATCTATTTAATGAGCTATTCCAACACCATTACAGTTTAGGATTGTTTTTTGGATGTATACAGACAATAAACACCTTCCTTAAAAAGCAGACATGTACTGAAAGAATATGCAATTTCAATTACTATATGGAATAACACAAATCTGTTGCTTTCCATAATTCATTATTATTATTATTCAGATTTTTTTTTAGCTTAGGTCGAAGGATACGTGGAATACCAACAATTACATGTTACAGAGTTGTATGCAACATACTCTGTGTGTGCATAGACAGTAACTGGACATGTAAGGAAAGTTAATTTATTTTAGCATTTAAGTACTTCAAAAGACATTGATCTTATCATCAGATGATGGCAATCACTCATTTTAATAAACTTGATTAACACCCATCTTACGTGAGGAGACCAGTTTCATGTCCCTTGGTTCCCACCGAGCTGCTCAGATTGACAACCAAGCGTAAGACTTCTTTGCGCAGCAGCACGCGGCTTGCAGGGGCGTCCTCAGGGATGGACTTTCCTCCTTTATTAAAACAAATAAATACAAAAATAAAATAATAATGTACACCCATATAAGGCTATAATTCTAAAATCGAGGGTACCTGGTGAAATGAACAAGAGAGCTACCTCAAGTGATTTATCAATATCACCAGTAACTTGAGATAAAATTACCACCCTATTTTTACAGTGTCACAACATGTGTAAATACAGTGTGTGTGTATATATAATATATATATATATATATATATATATATATATATATATATATATGGAGAGCTGGACAATTTAAAGTCACTCAAGAGCTATAAATATGATTAGAGTATATTATATATAAGATATTATATGGAGCTGGAGCCTACTTGGAGGGACTATACTGCCTAACATCCCACAGAGGGCATGTGGCTGAGGTCATTTCTTGCTAAATGTAAGTCCCTTATTGTTTTTTCTTTACCTTTACCAAGTACAAGCTCTATACTCTGTGTGCTGCTTGCTGAGCCCTGGGATACTGCATCACTACATCCTGAAACTCCAGAAAATGTGGACTGTGGTGTCACCTCCAGGTGATTGTGAATGGTCTGCCCACACCAGTCTGAATATGGAATGTCACGGAAATCTAAAGCAAAAGCAAAAAAAATATTGAACACCACAAAAAAGGAATGATACACACACTGTATGTGATACAGTAATTACTGTTATATAAAAATCAGGGCATAATTTAGGACTCCAGCTTTTTAAACATTGAGACTAAAGATGAACACACACAGAGTATGCAAAACTGGTATTTGTGGAATTACAAGGAATGAAGGTTCCAGACAAAAAATGCAGAGTTAATGTAACGTTAATAGATGGCCACACTGATCACAGGTTCCTAAGATGGTAACATTTTATATCAAAAATACTCAAACTGCTTGTAGACCTTGGTTTTATCTGACATTCATCCTTGTTCCAGGTTGTTTTTAGAAAATTATCTAAATCTATTGCTGTAATGCTGTCTGTGGTAATGGATTTGGCCAACTTAGTAACTTGCATTCTACCAGCTTTTCAAAAGAAAATCAATTTGTATGTTTGCAGGACCCTTTGTAAACACGAAGCTACTCAAGTCCAAAACAAATCTGCTTCCCCTATAATAAGCCACGCCAGTTACCTGTACGGATTAAAGTAGAGTTGATCTGGTTATTGGTCTGACAGCCCAGTACCTTCACGCCAACACAGTAAAGGCAGTTTTCATCTGTGTGCTCCTGCAGTCCTGTGTCCTCTGTGTTATCCAACAGATGTGTTGGGTCAGAGCGACTGTTCATAAGCTCTGTAATACTGATCTGCTGCCTCAGTACCAGTACAGGATTGCGCATAGAATCCCCAGAGGCTGAAACATGATTATATATTACCATATTAACTGCATAGCACACTTAAGAACTGAGTTTACTTACATAGTCTTTTAAGTTAGAAAACAAAACAAGAACACCACTTAGTTATATACTGAAAGACATTTATATGCACCAAACAATTTTTTTAAAACTTGTCCTTGAGACAAACATTTGTAAATATTTCTTGTGAATAAATTATCTGAAACACTTGTCTAGATTTTGCTGTCTATCTTACAGGACAGCATATATATATGCTTTTAATGATTATGTAACACAACAGAACTCATAGGTTTTACCATCTGAATCACCAAAGAAGAAATTTGCCAAACGCTCTTCAGCAGGAGGGCTTGTCCTCTGTTGAAAGTATGGAGTTTCTTTTACCTGTAACATTGTAAACATGCATCAAGTCAACCTTCCAAAAATGTGTTCAACATTCTACTGCTATCCTGTTTAAATTATATTAGAATTTCACAGTTGGAGCAGTCCACAGCAAGTTAACTACTGATAATTAGGCTTATTTACAAATCAAGCATCAATCTTTGTCCAGAGTGAATGGTGGGGATTGAGAACAATAGAACCATTAACATTGTTTAAAATAAGTGGCATTAGACTTTTCCTTCTGTTAAAAAGGCATACATTTGTGAATGCCACACTTTACTAGGATACATTATTTTAACCCCACTATCATTTTTGATGTTGCAAAACATGTGTGGTATGTTTTTTCCACCATAAATGACTGTCGAAGGGCTTATGAAACAAAGGCCTCAGCTTGTGAAAATCAGAAGCCTGAATTATAAAATAGTTACATAGATAGGAAATGTAACATGGTACAATTGTGCACAGAGTGACTGAAGGGGATATAAAAATATCAAGAAAAGACTACATTTTGTGAGCAATCTGATGTTTGTACCTGAAACATTTCATTGATATCCATAGGAAGTGCCAAACCAATGTAATCATCAGAGCAACCATAGGTGGCATTAGAGACCATTGAACGCACAGATGAGGAGCGCTGCAGTGTATTTTGATTGATCGGACTTAGCAAGTCTTCTTTATCCAGTGAAGCAAAGCTTAGGGCTTTCATAAATCTACACAGGAGTGGAAAATGCATGCATTAGAATGTTTATCAAATAACAAATTTCAGAGAGGGAAAAACATTTTCTACGCCAATTACAGTAGGCAGCTTCTAACACTCAAAGTGCAGTTTTCTACTCAAGCGTTCAAATTATAGCGTATCAATTTATAACAATTCGATCAGTCTTTTAAAAGCAAGTTCATATCAACATCTACAATCTACGTTAACTTCTCTATTTTCTATGCAAAATAAATGGATTATTTTGTACTGGATTTGCTCCGCTGCGGATAAACTCCTGGAACAGGGATGCGCCAGAGGGCTTATCCCAGTGAAACTTGCCTAAAACAAGTTTTGCTAAGTTAAAAGCACAAACAATCCACGAAGGAGCAACGCACCGCGGGAGGAGATTTCTTGGTGATCGTCGCTGGTTCACGGCTGTGCCATAATGAGAAGTACAGTCAAACCTCTTTAGTGAGAACCTGAAGGGACCACCAAAAACAGTTCTGATTACCCAGGTTTTACATTACAGAGGTTTGTTTAATTAAAATCAAGACTAATTGGTAATACAGGGGATGTTCTTAATAAAGAGGTTCTACTGTATTTGCATTTTTAGTACTAGATTAAGTTTGGTTATTGTATAGGATAGAATTTAACCTACCTGTATGACTAATGCAAATGTCAAGTATTTTTCTTGGAACGTTGAAAATACAAAACAAAAAAAAAAATAAGGTAGCTGGAAAATGATGTTTACGCTGCCATTATCTCAAATTAACATTACTGGTTATTAGGATAGAAATAATAGCTGGTTTATGATGGGACCCCCCCAGACAGTTTTCTCTCAGACTTGTGGAGTTTAGAACACCAGCAATGGCAACCCAATAACACAGTATGAATAGAGTATACAAACTAATCTTTTTAGCACAAAGGCTACATAATTTGATCTCAGAGTAGCCAGTCTTGCGTATCAGCAGCATTGTGTCACATGCCGCGATTTTGGCTACTCCTTACAAAGCCTACCAGCTTTGACAACTTCCTCAGCATCTGAGGAGAGAAGAACTGAAAATATATCTCGCTATCCATCCTACCCTTAACACTAACCTTGTATTTAAAATGGGAAGGAAGAGAAACACATCTTCCTCTATTACTGTAAAATTAGCTTAATACTACTTCAAATCGTAGATGGAAATAAGGGAACACCACAACAAAAGTGAACATTGTACATTACCTGCGAGGTGTCAACCTAGAGTCCAAACTCCCAGTTTTCATGGTGATGGTGTCTGTAAAAAGAACATCCTTTGCTGGAGATGCCAGGGCCTCTGAATGGGAGAGAGAGGCGTGCATCCGTTGTTGCTGCAGACGTTTCAGAGTGGCATAGCCAAAGGCATCCCTTGTGTACATGAAATTGTAGTCAGCTAGGTTCTTTATTGTAGTGACCGATGGAGCCTTCAAGGACTGGGCCCTTCTGGGAAGGGTGTGTGAGGACCCAGGGGGCACCAGGGACAGAGAGTTTGACTTTGACAGCGGCAGGTGGTTAGACTGGGGAGTAAGAGTGTGGAGGGTCTTTACAGTTTTCGTACTCACCACAGTGTTTAGGCTCACACAGTCAGTGTCAATGGTGGATGTATCCACCCCACCCACTGTCTCTCGTGAAGGGCTAGAGCTCATTGAACTAATGCCACTGGTGGTGGTGTCCGTGTTAAAGCTTTGGCTGCGGCTTTTAAACTGAGTGCTGGTGGAACCATCCCCCACTAGCCTCTCCCTGCTGGTGTGTTCTCTGTGGTTCTCACTCCCCAGACCCTTTGGAAGTTTAAGGTCAGGCTCTCCAATGCTTGGAGTGCTACCCCTGTCCTCAGAGGCTTTGCTTCCTACAAAAGAGGTTTTTAAGCTCACTGTGGGGCTATTTGGGCTGCGGCTCCCATTAAATACTGGACTGAAGAAGAAGTCCCCTTGTGTGAAACTGGAAGGCTCTGTAACAGTACGATTACGCCTCAGACCAGGCTTTGGTTCATCCATGACCTTACCTCCCTTGGGGTCACTACTGCTGCGCAGCTTCTTGCTGGGCAGTGTAAGGGAGTTGAGGAACCGGTTTCTGACAAAACGTGTGGAGGCGAGGATGGTGAAAGGGCTGCGGTCCTTCAGAGATTTGGGTCTCATGTAAATTGGCTGATCCTCTGTGAGATCCACACTGTCACACTTGTCATCATCCAAAATATACATACCTGAAATAAGAAAACACATCATCCTGCAGTCTTGCACAATTTTGGTACAGTAATGCAAGATTCAACAGCCGCCAGTATGATTTTGGTAGTAATTCTTGCTTTGCTATTGGTCAAGCTGCTTACTTGGCTGTGTGGATTCATTCTCGCTGTTGTGTCGGGAGCTGGCTGATTCTGAATTTAGACTAAGTGTGCTTGGTACGGACATAAGCTCACTGCAGAGCTGCTCCATGTCATCAGGAACCACCGGCCATGGATGCCTGCGGCTGTGCCGGACTGTATCCCAGCTGTGCTGCTTCAAGATGTCACAGCCTTGCTTAGTTTTAGAGATCAGACCAAGGACATACAGACAGGTTCTAAGAAATAATTAAACAACAAAAAAATATTAAACATTTAAGCCAAGTTCTTCCATGTGAGGAACAAAAATTACTGTCAATAGTTTCCAAACAGTTTTGCTGCTATGTTTGAGTACATGCATTACGTGGTTACATGGTAACGTACAGTCCATCCCCGCTGCTTATTTACATAAAATACTGCTCATGCCCTCTATAAAAAAAACAATAAGATAAATAAAAAAAAATAGATTTACACTGCCAGTTTAAACCTGTTACATTGATTTTTTTTTTTTTTTTTTTTTTTTTAAACAGCATGTAAAATATACAGTGCATGTGAAAATAAACTGGACCTGAAGCGCCTGAAAAGTGCTGAATAAATGGATCGCAAAGGGTTAAAGTGATACGTCATCATAATTTGCCGTTATTCCTGAAACTACTGAAACTACGTGATTTTTAAGAGAGATAAGTGTGCTGCATAATAACAGATCACCTTTAAATAAATAATTAGAAAATAACTAGTTTTAACTATAAATCTGAGTCTTTCTGGCTTTGGGGTCAGGAAAAAAAAAAAGCCAGGACAAAAGAAAAAAACTATGAAAAAGAGTCATCAATTTAAATCTAGTGCCCGTGACAATGCTGCTTCTGCCACTTTTTATCTTACATTTCAAGCAGCAAAAATGGTTATTAACCCTTTGCAGTCCTATGTCGGACCAGGTCCGACATTACAATTTTCACTTTCCAGTCCAATGTCAGACCCTGTCCGACATCATCAAAAAAAGATGTAAAGCACAGGTTTCTAGTCATTTTTCCCTCCAGAAAAAGCAGAGAAAACCTTTCAATGCTCAAGTGAGACCAATAGGAGCCAAATGAAACTGAAAAAAACTATTTAAAAAAATGGGCGCATCTCATAGCCCCATGCATTACAGAGATAACACAGACATAAATATAAATGGACTGCAAAGGGTTAATCGCCAATTCATTGCTTGTGTTCACTGTTAAATAAAAGCAACATCTTAAGTTATATTCTACTTTTTTGTGTGTGTGTGTTTTGTGTGACGGGGAGGGGGCAAGTACATTTTTTTACCTTTTTATTTTTTCCTTTGGAATTTTTTTTTTTAAATTCGAATTCTACACCCCTGGAGAAGCACACAAAAAAATAATTCATACAAGCACCAACAAATAATATTTAAAACAAAACTACAGTGGTGTATGAAAATCCAATACTTTTGAACTGTTATAAATCAACTGGAAAACAAAATGATTTAAGTAAACAAATGCGTTCAAGACGGAAATCCTTACCCTCTTATCGACAGAACCTCACAATGCTGAGCCAGGGCAATAATGTCTGGGATAACGTTCTCCTCCTGAAGCAGATTCAGACCCCAGTTTGATGAGCCAATGTTGCCCTGAAAATAATTAGACAGTAGGTAATTATTAACAATAATTTTAAAAAAGTGATATTTATGTTTCATATGTTGTTTGTGTCAAGACAAGAAAACAGTGATTGTCAAAGACGAGAATATAAGGATGAAAACAAGATTATCATATCTGAAACATGGAAGATAACTAAAGCAAAGAAAACTAGTTTAAGTATTTGCATGGGGTTTTATCTTACCAAGGCCCACAGAGCTGCTTTTAGCTGTTTTACACCTTCCCACTTGTCCAACATTGGAGAGCGAACAGTGTAACTCAGATCTGGGACAACACTCTAAAAAGATAAAAGAAATGCAGTTCTATATAATGATAAATAGGGCTTGAAGTTTTCAGGTTTTATTTTTGACCACATGATGTCCCCTTAAACTTATTTTGAGCAGATTCTTTTTCCTAATTAAACTCAGAAAAATCTGTTAATTACAAAACAATGTCACTGGTTACTACTTTCATATCTTGACTGAGCCCAATTCTCTTTCGCTTAATTTATTTTAAAAAGATGTGACAAATTACGTTAATTGCCCATTGCTGATACTTGTTAAATTTCATTCTTGCACTCGCCTAGTTTACCGTTGTGCTTTTGATATTTCTACTCGTTTAACAGAGTTGTCCTGACAAATTTTGTTTTCAGGATAAAGTACGCAGTACGGAGTGTACACTGATAACAAGTCCATCATTTAAAATTTCCTTGATTTGTAGCAAAGAGAAAAATAATCTTAAACCCAGTCTTTAACTTGTAGTTTTCCCTTTATTACGATGCAGAGACAGCTTAACTACTACTAATTAACAATTAAAAGGAAGGTAGAGATTTGGAAAATAAAAAACAAGACGTTCAAGCCTAATGATACAATAATATATTATACAATATTAAGGACACTAGTAGATGTGGTTGGGATGCATTTATATCTAATCAAGAGAGGATCTGGTTTTAATCTTAGCAACAATATTCTAAAATACAATTAATTGAATTCAAGGAAGTACTCATACTCTCTTCTACTTTACTCTTTATGACTGATTTACATGTTACTGTTAAGTGTCTTGGTTTAGTAAATTCACTTGAAAGAAAATGTGCACATAAAATATCCTAGCATGCATTTTTTTCTTGTTTGCACCTCAGACGCATTATGAATCACTGGTTACATAGAAAAGTTTTCTGTAACTCCCTTACCTGAGCCTCTAAGAGACAACACCCTGTTTTGTCATGGACCAATTGACCATATAAGTGTATTGGAAGGTAGACATTTGGCCTCTGTAACCTACAATGAGAAAGGTATAAAAAAACAAGAAACAATTACAATAAAAAAAAAAAAAAAAAATCAAACTTAAACCAGTATTACCCACTAGAAGTTGATGAATTATTTTACGTTTTACCTAGAATCTGTTATTGAGAGTTTTAAACCACATTTTTACGCATAAAATACATAGTAAAAGACTAGAGGAGAAAAACACAGGACACAGAATTACATCAGAAGTACCCACAACATTTTCCTCAGAGAAACTGAACTCACCTTTGGTTGCTCCTGCGGACATAGTTGTCTCCATCAACAGGCTTCCGGTATGTAGTGAGCGCTTCATTAAGTTGCTCTTCAATTAGGTCAACATATTTAAAATTGTACTCCTGTAAGACATACAAGTTAACTCCATCAGTGTCCACTAACAGATGTGAAACACACAGGTCTACAGAAAACTGTTTACCAATATTGTAGAATACTTTAATGTTTCTCTTATTAATCCAGTTCAGTATATGCTTATTAAATGAGTTACCTTTGTCTTGTGAGGAGTTAATTCTATAAAATAACTGCTTGACTGTGCTGTTGTGATAAATCTAATGCATTCACTTATGACACAAAAACATAATGCTACGATATTTTTAATCTGTACCAAACGTGCAGATGAGTTGAGGAGTATTCTACCTATTAGTCAACCAGAATACCACATGGAGGACTCTGCTCCTAAGTGGAAGAAGGTGGAACAAGCTGTGAACAAAGCAAGAGCTTCATCATTGCCTGGATCCAATGGTTTACCATACCGTGCACCTGGGATACTAAGAATCTTGTGGAGGTTGATGAAGGTAGTGTGGGCAACACAGGTAGCCCCAAGGGCATGGTGCAGCGCAGGAGGGGTCTTTATTCCCAAACAGAAATGTTCCTATTAAATGCAGACAGTAAGATATTCTTCAACATTGTGGCAGCAAGGTTGTCAACTCATCTATTGAAGAACTGGACCTCCATACAGAAAGCTGCTATATTTGGCTTTTCAGGATGCTTGGAGCAAGTCAGTGTGATCTGGTAACAGATTCAGTCTACAAAAATAAGGATGACCTTTGTGTAACATTCCTGGATTTAGCTCATGCACATGGTTCACTGCCACATTAGCTCCTTTGGGCTGCATTTGAGTTCTTCAGTACTATAACATGGTTATTGAAAGCCTACTTCAGGACTTGCAGTTCTGGTTTTTCAGCTCCAGAGTTGGAATCATGGCAGGCTGTACCATTTCTCCACTGACCACCTCCATGGCAATGGAAGTCATTATTTGGGTCTCAAAATGTTTAGTGGGAGGAGAATGACTGATTTCTGGCATGTGGCTGCCACCACTTAAGAGTATACATGGAAGACATGACCACCATGACTACAACAGTAGCCTCCACCAATTGGTTACTTGGCAAACTCCAGATAACATTAGATGGGCATATATGCAGTTCATGCCCTCAAAGTCGAAAAGCATCTCCACCATGAAAGGCAAAGTAGTGAATACAGTGTTCTATATAGATGCGAGCAAATTTCAAGTGTCAGAAAAGCCTGTAAAGAGGAAGTACAACAGGGATTTAAGGGAGGTAGCACCCATATTGAGAACTGGGAGAAAATGGGCAGCAAAGGGGATGCGATGGAAGACACAAAGGCTGCCCTTTGTGTCAGTGATATCATGGGGCAAGTTCAACAGGGAAGAGGAGGCCATGGTCTCAGTTTGGCTCCCCTGAGAGGCACAGAGCAGCTCCAGCTGAAAGGAGGAAGTTGGTACTCAAGTGCAAAAGTAGGAGAATGGACAAGATGGAAGAATGTGCAACAGCAGACTGGCTGGTGATGCCTGTGGACAATGGAACAGAGGTGGATCAGCTTCTTGATCAGGTCCACATATCATTTTCTTCTATCACTGCAGAACCTTAACCCTTAGCGGTCCATTTATTTAGCGCCTGTCAGGTCCAATTTATACACGCACTGTTTATTTTACACGTGCTGTTTATAACTATTTTTGTTTCACAGTAAAACAGGTTTAAAGGCACTGCATATCAACAGGACACTCAGTACTGCATCTCCAACCAAGCCCCACTCCTTGTTCACTGTATTTATCACATACCTCTTCATAGTCGTGCATACTGATAACACATCTCCAGATAATTAGTCTCTTCGTTTTATCACCAAACTCCACAATAACGCAATTCAAGTCATCATTTTAATACTATAATATCTCAAAAGGCTCTGCAAATGCCCATTATATTCTTTGAGCGCTGAATGTGGAAGCAACTATCTTTGTTTATGTCCGTATTATCTCTGTGGTGCAGCGGCTATGTGTATTGCTCAGATCCGCCCCTTTCTTTTCGGCTTCTCTCGGCTCCTATCAGTCTCACTCGGCCATTGAAAGGTTTTCTCGGCTTTTTCCAGAGAAAAAACGACTAGAGACCTGTGCTTGAAGTCTTTCAGACAGGAAAGGGAAAATTGTAATGTTGGTCCACGTCCGACATAGGACCGTAAAGGGTTAATGTGTGGGTAGGGGAGACCCCAGCATGTGCTTTGTGTTCATCACTGGCTAACCTGAAAAACATTCTTGCAGGATGCAAGGTGGCTCTGAGCCAGGGTCGCATCACTTGGCGTCATTAATGGGTGCTGCGATGCTTAGCATTAGCACTGGAAAAAAGCGCAATAAGATCAACAACTCGCTGCTATATCAGCAATAGCTGGCACAGAGAGAACGACATTCCTCCATCAAGGATAGCAACCAACAGGAAAGGTTATTAGAACTATGATTTACCTGGGACTGGGCTGGGCGGGGATGCCAGCATCGCTGTCGAGCCTTCACAAAAGTGTTATGAGCTAGGTCAACAAAATACCAAAGACTGGAGGTGCCCACCTGATGGCCCTGCAAAGTACCCCACCCATGCTGAAGCACTAGGGAGGCTGCAAAATAGCCTGATCCCTGGAGCCAGCATTACACTTCAGCCATCAACACTGGGCTAATAGGAAATCCATGATACTTGGTGGAGGAAAAGCACTGAAGTTTCATGTATTACAGCAAAGCTTTGTTTTAGGTGGTCCCCACCATTACTATCACATTTTATCTTGGTGAAATCCAAGTGCAATATTAGCATGATTTAAATAACATGCTACTCTCATGATAAAAAATAAATATAAATAAATAAATAAATAAAAATCAGTACCTTTTGCCATTTCTCCAGCTGTTTTGTGATATATCCCCTTTCATTCAAGTAGGAAAAGCCCTTTGGAATGGAAAGAAATCTAAAATAAAAGGACATTACAATGTTATATCATTCAGCCTATTACTAATCACCTTAACTGCAAGTCACATAACATGTGCATGGTCATCCAAACTCCAGTACATATTTAGATCTACTATATACAGGGGTTTGCAGAAGTATTCACCCCCCTGTAAAGTTTTCACATTTTATTGGTACCTGAGCATACTCTACGACACTTTCCAATTAGACTTTACATCTACAAAAACTACTCCACATTGATAAAGTTAAAAAATGCATATAGAATATAAAGATTTACAGAGAAACAGATTAATCTCAGTTGCACAAGTATTCAACCTCTACTGCAGTCCTAAATCAGCTCAAGTGCAAATGATTTGTTTGAAAGGTCACAAAATTAGTGAAATGGTTTCAGCCTGTGTGTACTCAAAGTGGTTTAACTTGTACATAATTTCCTTCGGGTATGTAAAAACTTTCAAGCTGCAACTCACATAGTGATCCAACAAAGCAACCATGAAGACCAAGGAGCTTTTGAAACAAGTCAGGGATAAAAAGCAGTAGAGAGGCACAGAGCAGAAGAGTACAAGAAAATGTCAAATGGCGCTGATTATCCCTCTCAGTACAGTGAAGTCCATCATTAAAAAGTGGAAGATGCATCATACCACTCAGGCACTACCCAGATCAGGTCACCCTCCCAAACTCAGCAGCCAGGCAAGCACGAAACTGGTTCGGGATGTCACTCTGAAACCAGTAATGACCTTGAGAGATCTGCAAAGATCTGTGTCTGAGATGGGAGTCAGTGTTCACACATCAACAATAAGCCGATCCCTACACAAAGCTGGCCTGTATGGATGGGTGGCAAGAAAGAAGCCATTACTCCAAAAGCCTCATCTTAAAAGCATGTATGGAGTTTGTGAAAAAGCGTCTGCAGTATCATCGTCACATGTGGAAGAAGGTTTTGCGGTTACACGAGACAAAAATGTAACTTTTCGGTCTAAATTCCAAGTGTCACATCTGGCGCAAGCCCAACACTGCACATCACCCAGTTATCACCACCCCAACTGTCAAGCACAGTGGTGGCAACATCATGTTATATGGATGATTCTCTTCAGCAGGGACTGGGAAGCTTGTCAGGATCGAGGGGAGAATGGATGATGCAAAGTACAGGAGAATCCTTGAGGAAACCTGTTTGAGTAAGCCAAGACTCTGAAACTGGGGAGGAAATTCACATTTCTGCAGGACAATAACCCAAAGCACAAAGCCAAAGCCATCACTGGAGTGGTTGAACAAGAAGAGAATTAATGTTCTTGAGTGGCCCAATCAAAGTCCTGACTTGAATCCAATCAAAAATTTATGGCAAGCCTTGAAGATTGCAGTCAATTGACGATCCCCAACAAACTTATCAGAACTGGAGCAATTTTCCAGTGAAGAATGGACACAAACGTCACCATCCTACTGTGCAAAGCTGGAAGAGACCGAAAAAGACTCATAGCAGTAATTGCTGCAAAAGGTGCTTCTACCGTACTGACTTAAAGGGCTGAATACTTATGCAACCAGTAAATTTCATTTTGTACATTTTCTTTGCAAGATTTGCTGACATTTAACCTCTGCAAAAAAAAAAAAAAAAACTGTGCATACATTACTTGTAATTTAACAAAAAGTGACATTATTGGTAGGGGGTGAATATTTCTGCAAACCACTGTGCATACCGTCTTATAACTTTTACTAGTGTAAAGGGCTGGTGGCTTTCATAAGGCATTGCAACAAAATATTTAATGTAATAGGTCTCAATACAACACATTGTACCTGAAAAACAATGTTCAATTTATGTGCACATTATAAAACAGCAGCTGCTACATCTGAGTTCCCTTGTTTTGGGTCTAGATAAAGAACAATCCATAGGTCAATAAAACATGCTAATCCAACAATCCATCCCTTATGATTTATTCACAAACCTTACCGTAAAAGGAGAAGTACTCCCTTGTCTCCCAGATGAGACAGGGCTGGCTTCATTTGAATTAGTGCGTGAAGATTGGCCTATAAAAATAAAGACCATTGTAAAATCAAAACTTTTCCAAAGCATATTCCTTGAACCCCAAAAGAAATAAAAAATAAAAAAAACACACACACAAAAAAAAAAATTGTCACCTAGGTTTGAGGTTTTCCTTATAACTGGTGCCCAACTAGTTACAGCTGGTAACACAACTTAGAAAAAAACAAAAAAAACAAACATAACCTCACATAGAATGTATGAACCATTTTATGCATCCAAGGGTATCTGTAATCCTGGAATACTGTAATCTAAACCACATTTATATACACTACTGTTTATCATCTTTTTTTGGCAATTTTAAGCCACATTTCTCATACCTTGTCCTCACAAGCCTCATCCAGGATATCAAGCGACTCCATGGAGATGGTTTTGTTTTTATCGTGCAACTGTGTCACCAGTAGTTCCATCCCCCAGTTGCTGAAGAATTCCACATTGGCACGCAGTAGTACCCTTAGGTGCTTTGTGGCATACAGCCTGCAGTTCTATGGATACAACACAGTAAGAAATGAAAACACTACAAAATAGCTTCAAACAGCATAAAGAAACACCTGAAGCATTGTTTCAAAAGATGAGGAAGATGGACAAGAATGATGACTAGCTAGTGTGCAGTGTAACACACATTTAGTGTAGAACATGTTTTTATCTGGGTTTAAATAACTGGTCTTAAGGCTGCATCTCAGGGGGCTTAACCTTGAAGATACTGCAATACTGTAGTACTAAGAAACAATACTTACATCTGCAGCTGCAGTTAAGATTTTAGAAAGGATGACTCTGGATAGTCCATCTCGACTATAGTCTAATGTAGAAACTGTCAGTTTTAACAAGTGGTCCTGGTTCTTCAGAGAGCAAAAATTAAGCAGACTACAAAACACAAAAATAAATAAAAAGACACAGCTGTTTAACCCTGACAAAACTAAACATTGTAAATGAACATGTTTTAGTTGACCATCATTTAGTAGTAGGAGGAAGAGTAGGAGTCATTGTTTAATTGCTTACCACTGAAAGACGCTACATTTTTCCAGCATTTTGACTCCATGAGGGTTAGAGGAAAGAGTTCCTAAGAAGAGGAAGTAGTGCTGGCTAAGGGTGTTGAGTAGCCCGTTGTTCTGGAGGCTGCGTTCAGGCTTCATCCCTGATGAGGAGGTGAGCCACTGGACAATATCCTTCACTAAATCTTCCAGGTATGCTTGGCCGTCCTATGGGAAACAATTGGAACACTGACTGTAGAAAAGGGACTATCAGAACAAGGAAAGTATACTGCACTTTAAATGGATTCTTTATATATATCACACACATATTCATTATATACATTTCTCACCTGTTTAATATTTTCTTGAATGTTTTCTGTACGATTTTCTGTTATTTTGCTGAGATCATTTTTTGCCAAGCTTGTAAATTGTTCAAGCAAAAACTGCTATTATAAAGACTTGTCAAGACTGATTATATAGACGACTTCCCTTCATCAGCTCTGACAGTTACCTTTGAGGAATGCTTTAAAATGCTTATCCTATCTGGGTTAGTTAGTAAGCATGGTAAATAATGATGTATGCAGAAACAGATAATACAGACCACATACAAAATGAAATGAGGCTTTCCTGATGATAAAAAGCACCCCCACATTCATTAATCAGCTCAGATCAATGGATACAGTGAATTAAATTAAATACGATTACAGAACATTAAAAGAATAATCAGAACAAATATCAATCCAGTTACACCATCAATAACTGGAATTAGTAATACTAACATCAAGATATGAAGTGTTAAGCTTTAACTGTTTATAGTTAACAATATTCAGTTATTTTGGGAAAGACTTTACCTCATCAGATTCTAGCAGGAACTCAATAAACTGGCATCCCACCACTGTCAGCTGTTTGGCTTTACTGTGATCCAATTCCAGATTGGCGTACAGTTTACTGCTGGGTTTGTAAAAATACAGCAATCGTCGCACAAACCTGTGATGCAAACCATAAGAACATTAAACAAACAATCTTTTGTTTGTTTAATGACAAACACTACACCTGACCCCCTTAAATTATTTGGGCAAAGATAGGTTTCACTGAAAATATTGCCTTTCACATTCGGGCTAGTAGATGAACACCTCAGTTTGTCCAATTGCCAACCACATGTATACTGCTGTACCAAGTGAGCTCTGCAAGTTCAGCACACACTGACTTGTGCCATGTCTTGCATAAAAGAAATGGGGGGGTGCTGATATTCACAGTCATAATTGCCTTTAACCCTTTGAGGTCCTATGTCAGACCAGGTCCGACATTACAATTTTCCCTTTCCCTTTTCATAGCCCCATGCACTACAGAGAAAACAAGACATTTGCAGAGTTTTTTGGAGATGTTACAATAACAAAATAATGACTTAGATCGCATTATTGAGGAGTTGTATGGTATGTGAAAAATACAGCGAACAAGGGGTGGGGCTTGGCTGGGTACTGAGAGTCCTTTTGCGATTCAATGCCCTTTAAACCTGTTTTACTCTGAAAAAAATATTTTAAAACAGCGCGTGTAAAATAAACAGCACATGTGAAAATAAATTGGCATTGACGCGTCTGACTAGTGCTGAATAAATGGACTGCAAAGGGTTAAGAAGTATTTACTGACAGGTATTAAATAAACCCATTAATTATTGTGTTGATTTCAAAAGAAAAGCTATCCTTCCATCACCTTTATAACTTATTACCAATCAATAGCAATTAACTTCCGCATTGTGTTTTAAAAGCCGGACGGAAGCAAATTTTCCTCTCATCCAGGCACTGACATTTTTACTGCTGTACTGCCAATGAAGAATACTGCCAATAAATAAAAGGCAATTATGAATACAAATACGAGTTCCAGCACACCCAAAATAATAAAGTATAGCCTGTGATGATTGTATAAAAAGGGTCACGTATAATATTTTTCATCAACTAGATTCTCAATGTACACTTCTGGAAATGCATAATGTACACATCCAACAAACAGATATGGCTGTGGATTGGAAAGATTTAAAAGGCAAGTTCTTACTTGTGCATTTGCTCATCTTTGTTATTTCGAAGGTTAACATTTGGCCACTGTTGAAAACAGAGAAACAGGTAAACACACTACCTGGCAGCCACACTTATTTTATGTTTTAAAATATCCTACTAACAACTGCAACATTTACACAGTAACAATACCAATATGTACACCCCCTTTTTTATTAAATGCAAGGGCACTTTTTATATTTCTGTTAGAACTAACCTTTAGAATAGTCCCAATGAGAACCCAATTCCAGTCCAGGTTCTGTTTGTGGTTGAGGATGTGACTGTCTCTTAGAATCATCATAAGAGCTTCTTCAGTATCCTAAATAAAACAAACAGTAAAGTGTCTGCTGTACTTCCGATGTTAAAGTTTTTCTACCTGTACATTATGTCTAATAAGCCCAGTTCACAGGAACCTTTTATTCCTATTGTCCTCGCAGTGACAAAGGTACATTTGTTTTCTTGACTGCGTTGAACAAAATGGCACCAAAAAGAGCAACAGAAAATGCTCACTGAATTGTGATTTAAACCAAACAAAACAGACGGTCTGTGCCCACATGGAGCTGTACAAACCTTTTGTAAAAATACATATTTTTTGTTGTTGTTGCAAGCAATTTAGATGCCTGACTTGTCAGAGCTGTGTGATGCATCTATTCACAGAAATTATAATGGCGCTACAGGTTCCTAGAAGTGGGTATTTGCATATACATATACAGTATACGTGAACAATAAAAAAGACATGTAAAAAAAAAAAACCCAAAACACAATACAAATTATAAGAAAATCAACAATAAATGAACAAGCATCTTTTAAATTTGCTATATCTACTTTTTCCTCACATTTAATTTCTCACCTGTATTATCTTGTTATATGTGTTCTGTATAATTCTTCAACTATGCTCAGATCATTATTTGCACGTTGCAAATTATTCTTGGGACGGGGATGCTAAGGCCTACTGAAAAGACTCCAAGGCTGATTTTAGGAAAAGTAGGTGGGGATGCATTTGTGTTGAGCTGGTTCCTGAACTGAAGCCTGTGCAACATCAACATGCTTCCCCACCTCCCTTTCCCACAATTAGCCTTAAGGAGTCTTTACATAAGGATGCTTATCTTAGCTGGCATTGCTAGCAGGCATGGCAAATAATGATCCGAGCAAAAACACAGAACACACAAAATATATCAAATAGGTTAGAAAATGATGTAAAAGCACCCTATTTAATGCATCCATTAATTGATTTGTATTTGCGATTTGTTTTATTTGTTCTCTAGGGAGAACACTCTTTTGTTGCATTAGAGTTATTTACAGATAAATATAACCGACAATTACAATTACTTGAATTACCTTAATTTCCATTTTTACATTGTTTACAAAATTTATCAATTATGTATCTTGTGACATGTTTTGTGTGAAAAATGACCCGGGTCTGGTATTTACACACAGCAATCTGTACTTGAATCACGTCAGCAGTTTTAGTTACTGCCGTTTTTCTTTAAAATTTTTAATAGCACAATAATAATGGAAAAGAAAGGGTTACTCCGAAAAGGAAGAAAAATTCCTTACCTTTAAAACAAAGACATCTTTCTGTCCCCGTAGGTGTTGGTCTCTTTTGTAGTGTGCTGCCACTGATTTATGAATAATGTGGTCCAAGTAGAGGCTGTGTGGCTGGGGACCCTGCTTCTTCTTTTCATGGAAGAGTTTTAGGTAGTTTACTGCAGCACTGGCTCGCCTACAAAATAAATGCCATAATACTTTAGTATTTTTTGTATCAAAGTTAAATATTGCTTTCCCACCAAAGCATTTTGTTTACACAAAATATACAACGTGTCTACAATTGTGTTTTGTAGGTGCATTCATATTTTAAATGAACACATTAATATTTTTCTGTGACAGATTGATTTGGTTTTATCCTTGAAGAATTTATTTTTTTGTTCTTTTTCCCCCCCTATTTTCAGAAATGTCCCAAAGGGTTCTCATCAAAAAAAAAAAAAAAAAAAAAAAGAAAAATAAATTAAGCTTTGCAAAACTTACATCCTTTTCTCTTGTGAGATATCAAAAGAGGCTGCCATATTCATGAGAGTTGGCAGACAGTGCAAATGGTGGCTGTGAGAGTGAGGAAGGATTGTATTGGCCTGCAAAACACAAGAAAACAAAAAGTTAAACAAATAGATTTCTTTATATTAAAACTATACTGAAATGGACGTGAACGGCTTATTTTTTCTAGTATAATGGTCTGCGATGTTGGGTTGCAGTGTTGCAATTATCGTCACATTACAGGATAGTGGCGTGGCTAATGTTAGTAAGTCAGAAAGCAATCCACACTTAGACACATTCCTTACTTATTACTTACACAACGTGAAAGGTTTATGGTTGAGTTTAGTTCCCATCAGAGGAACGGACCTTTGTGTCACGTGACGTGTAGGGCATGCCCCAGGGAGTGATGAGTGTGTGGTCTCAGAGGAACTGCTGTGACACCAGTGAGTTATGGTTATGCCTCCCCTCCCTCCTCCAAACTTAATATAACTCTGAGACAACACAGACTCTGGTCTATGGCTATTCAATAATACTGCACGCTTTTAATCCTTGTTAAACATAGGCCTGAGTTACATAAAAACAGCGAAAATAAAGCTACACTGATTAATTTTAGAATTCATAACATCTCCATAGTATCCATAGTGACAATGCAGTGGCTATTATGTAACAAATACACAGTACAGTATACTTACCATGTGCAAAAGCTCTCCAAGAAGGATGGTTGCTCTGACAGACACATGATCATCACTGCTTGTTATCACTTCAACTAAACCCTGGGTGGGGAAAAAAAAAAAAAATGGTATGGATTGTCTGTGTCATATAGTCATTGTGACAATTACTACTGGAGTACTATGTTCCATGTGTCAAATATCTGGATTTTTCTTACCTCTAGAAGTCCACTGCTAATGAAAGCAGAAAGCACCAATGCCAGATAGTTGTCCATCAAGTCTGGTCTGAGAAAACAAAACACAATCAGGGAAACCACAATGTGCATCTACAGCAAGTGTAACTACATCTCTGAATGCATACGTTCCTCAAATGTGATTGCCATGACTAACAACTCAGCAAACCAGATATTGGTACTATGAAAAAACCTTGACTCCATGCCAAGTTTCTACACTTAAAATAATGTTTAATGCATATTCGCACAGGAACTTTATTTCTGCTGCCAGGGGTATTAATTACAATTGAATAATAATACAGATGTTCTTCTAATCTAGGAGGAAGTTGTAATTTTGTGAGATAATTTGTAATTTCACTGAGATTGAAGCAAAAGAATGATAAATAATCCAATTTACTTTGCTGTTACTAGACTTGTTCTATTTGTTTCCTTTTACTAAAAGTGCTCTATAAATTATGATTTGTCATAAAAGACTTGGCAGTTTGTTACACATAGAACCTGAAGGCATCAATAAAAAGTAAAAAAAAAACAAAAAAAAAACAAAAATAAACTTGTACCTAAACAAATGTTGCAAAGCCGTAAAACCTACTCTGGCAGGACTGTATTGTGGCCTGAGTTGAACGTTTTTATATTTTTTTTTTTTTTTTTTTTTTTTTTTTTTTTACTACAATTGAAACCCAGTGCTTAATAGATGAACCCCAGAACACACAGAAGACTTGACTGCAAAAATGCATCTTTCTAATAAGGTATATTCACATAAATGTTGGATGCTGTATTTAGGTCAAACTACAGGTTTTCATTGTTAAGCCTTCCATTCACAACTTTCAGAAAGCATACAAATTCAAAAATGTGGCCTTGTTATATGGACAGCATTTTAAAAGAATCACACATTACTGCCCTCTACTGTCTATCACTGGACCAACTTCTTTCTCCATAGATAACTTATTGTATCCTCTTGGACACATTTCATTCTGTCAACCTCTTCTCAAATCATGATAAGACAAGACAGCACGTAACCTGTTTCTGGCATAAGGAAAATGTGATTTTACGTTTCTTTTAGATTCCACAGCAGCACTGAATGCAAGTTAGAGACAGGACCACTCCATGAAAATGTAACATTTACTACACCAGAGAAGTCATTGATATCAAACTATTGTCAAGCCCAACACTTGATGGCAAATCCCAGAAGGTGAAATTATTACAATGCAAGTTACAAGTTAAAAAAAGAAGAGTAATAAAGTAAATATTTTACCAACCTAGACCTGGCTCTGTGTGGAAGTAGGAATTTTGCCTCAGCTGCCACAAACCCATCGGAAAGCCTCCAGCTATCTTGAAATCTACTGGGATCTAAAACAGAACAAAATGTTACACAGGAATGGCAACACAACATTTTCCAGCACATTAGACCAGGCTGCAAGTTATTGTTTCATTTTGCCTCAGGAAACATACTTGGCCCTATTTTGAAGCAAGCTCAAAGAGACATTTTCAGAGGAATAAAACAAATAACGGTTTTTATCTATCAAGAAACAACTTGCAGAAAATATAAGTTCAATTGGTGGTTTCGAGTAGTTTCTTCCTAGTCTTATAACATGTCAAATTACTTGTTCTGCTCTGAAAATGTTCATTTGCACTTGACTCAAAACAGGGCGGACAATCTACCCCTATAGAGACAGTTAATTAAATACACAAAATATGGAACAATGTCTAAAACTCGGTGGCTAAAATCGACAGCTATTGCTTTCCCCATTCTAATCAAACCGCCTGAAAAACACTGAAACATAATTAGCAGCCACCTTAATGTAGTAAGTGCTCATTAAAGGAAGTGCGATTCCTTTCAAGAACCTTCCATTCAACTATGCTTAAGCAGAACAATACATGCAAAGAGGCATATTGTCAAAAGTACTCATTACCCACCTACACTAAGAAGAGCTTCAATAAAATCTTGCGTCACAACAGGGACAGGAAGCCGGAAAATATCGTACATCACTTCTAACAACTCTCTCTGTTTACAAAAGAAACCAGAGGTAGAAACATTTTTCGAAGCATATGAGGACTGTTAGTTAAAAAAGGTGCAAGACCATCCAAATAGAAAGACAAACACCAAAAGATGCAATATGAGTTTTTAAAATAGTAAATTCAACAGCAAAATGTACTCTGAGCATAGTATAGTATTGTACTTTTACTGCACATACCTGTCCTGCAGGTAAGTCTGCATTTCGTATATTATTTAACACCAACCAGGATGACCTTACTACAAACAATTCACGGCAATTTACCTATTTATTTCCATGCCAAACTAGACTACCAACCTTCTGCTGTTTACAAAAAAACAAAATCTAAAGAAATTTTTACATACCCTCACTTCCATATTTGGTATACAGAGCAAACCTATCAATGACCGGATCCCCGAGTTACCTGGTCTGCACAGGTTAATGATTCCTGAATTGTACAAAAAAAATAAAAAAGCAGGGTCAAGTATGGTGAGATAATAAAATGCTGTGAGGATTTTAGTCTCGAGTTTACTAGATGCTTTTAATTGTTGAATACCACCACCAAAGTTGTTTGACCTATAATGACTGAATGTTTAAATAATGCAACCAAAACATACAATAAAGTCCCCATAACTTAATGTAATAAGTTGTATTTAAGACCTGATAAGTTTATCAGGTCAATAAAAAGTTTGGACAAATCCCCATAAATAAATAAACAAATAAATAAGTATACACAAAACTTAAGCAAAATGCTACAAAATAATTACCTGTACACCTTAGCCAATTCATTAATTCATGCATTATTTACTGACGAGTTAGCTTTTCTTTGCAAAACAGTCCTTACCTGACCAAGACCGGAATGCTGCCACTATTGCCATTTTACTAGCGAGAAAGCGTGCTTCTCTGTCTTCCCTGCAGAAAAAATAAATGTTAAAAGAACATGGATTCCACCTGCACAGGGTTGGGTTAGTCATTAATCTCCAGCAACTCCGCTGTGAAAAAAAAAGGTTGGATTTGTAAAATCTACAGATCAGAGTTATTGAACATCCCTATACATCCAACAGTTTTACTGTTATCATTTATTAGTAGTAATTGTAGAATTAACTAGAATTACGTGTACTTGTTCGTCTCATACAGTATTCTGCCTTTGGTTTACCCTATTTGTTAAAGAATTAAATTTTTGTATTAAAATACAAAAACCCCAAAGCTAAACTGTCGTTTTAAAGCATACATTATCACTATATTATTATTATTTTCCGTGTTATTATGCGCAAGTCACCACTCACCTTGTATTACTACCGATGCTGTTCTGCAAATCTATTTTTCTACTTTATCGTAAACACTATTGAAGACTGTGATGCATCAGATCATGGGTGAGTGATTGAGCTGCCTCGGACTTTATTTACTTATGAATAATTATACACAGAATAAGGTCATGTGACATGGCAAGACAAGACTTTAGTTTTTCCTTTTAAAACAGTACGGCAAACAGATATGGCTTATAATCTTCAAAACTTAGTGAACAGAACGTTATCTGTCATAAAAGCAAACAAACCAACCAAAAAAAAAGCCATAGCTTAAAATTAGGTCACATGTTCAAGTTGTGTGAATGCAGGACTTTTTTGGTGTCATTTTTAAAAGCCAGCAAAAGTGCACACTTTTCATTTAAATGCTGGATATATTGACTGCATGTTCGGTCCGGTTTACTTGTGCTTATTAATAAACCCATTTTTATGCAACTTGCATAATCAGAAAGAAAGTGTCTCTGTGCTGCTAAATGCACCACCTGCAAGCCACGACTACTGGACTACATAAAATGATTAACTTGTTTTGAGGCGTGGCGTGTTTTCAGGCGTGTGTTAAGGGTGTTAACCTTGCTTCCGATTGGTGAGTTTCATTCCAGTCGCAAGCCGACAAATTAGAAACAGGTTCTATTTTAGCGATACAAAAATTTCTCAAAGCGTTGTCGCTCGCGTCACTCGCTGCTGCTGTGGATACTCCGATTTGACTTCAGTGACTTCTAAATTATTCGATAAATGTGATCATTTGTCTTTGTATTAAACATGTTCAAACCTGATATAGAAAATCATACAGAAGTGTTGGGTGATATACTGGTACCTATGACATATCCCGACACCGACATCAGGACACCGACCATGCCACGATATCATCATAGAGACGGTACTACCATGGTGGGCACACTTCGATAGAAAAATGTCAACCAGAATTGCCTACCAAATTATTTTACATGCCTACCAATTTCGCTGGGTGTTATTTACTTAAATGGAGCACAATGACTTGAAATAGATTGGAAGCACAGCTGTGCTCATGTAGCAAAGACGGTAATTTCTTAAATGTGTTTTTACCAAAATCCTGCACCCAGGCAACAATTTATATAATTGTGGTAGCCTGCAGCCATTACAGAGAATGAGCCTGCATTTTTTTTTTCTCAGCTGTTGTTCACATGATCATTTGTTTTTGTTTCCAGTCAGTGTAATTTTAAATTGCTAAGCAGCACATTTTTCAAGACTGTTCTTTTTAGATGGGTTTTAAAAAAAGTATTAAAATGCACAAATATTGCTAGAAGAATTATAATTAGTTATATTTCGTTAGGAATGCTTGGAAACTATAATCTATTTTACAGGTATGTTTATCTCCCTTGTAATTATTTGTTGAAATAGCAAGCAGAATGTCTTTAGTACTATACTGTGCAATGTACATTTAAATCAGGTCCATGGTCTGTGTTTAGATGCACTTGAATGATTTTGTTTTCCTCAGAATATATATACTTTTTATTTTTCTGTAAATTAACTCATTTGAACTTTTGCATGTACTGTATATTGATGCAGTGGCTTGTAAATCTGAATTACCCTAAAACTGGGTTTCACCTGATTTTGAATATTGTTTCATTGTTTATATTTTATGCAACATGGGCATTCTGAAAACGTTATACAGAATAAAAATCACCTAGCTGCAAACTGTGCTGTTTACTTCCTCAGTTAACCTTGTATCAATTACATCACATTTCAGAATGGACAGAAATGTGTTTATTTGTTAAACTGTAATGATAACAATCTAATTGATATTGCACTGAATGTTTTTTTTCTTTTTAATTTTAATGATTATCTTTTGTGTTACAGGTCCTGTATATTCTGTTTAATTTTATGTGTTAAAACAGTACGATAAACAGGAACAGCTTTTGTAGTTTTTACTCTCCTCTGTTTGCTTACTATATGGACTTTCTTTTCTAGGGGACTTTATGCGATTGATAGTATCGTAATAGTACTGAGATATCAGAATTGGTATCGTTTGTAATTCAAACCTTTGGTATCGCCCAATGCTCGCATATAGGCATTTACTCAGTAAGAAGCCACTATCTCAAGGCATTACGTCTCTCATTCTGGTAGTCACAAACCACAAAACAACATATTAGGTCACAAGTCAAAGTGAAGGGCACCGTTATATTTCAAAATGAGGAATTAACACTGAAAAGTCAGCAGCTCAAATGGATTATTAAGTTATTAGCAGGTGACAATGAGACCGCGGTGGCAGCTGCAGATTTACAAAAACGTATTCATTTGCCTCATGGGGATGACTGAATATTTACTTACTTAAGTTGCCCTTCAGCTGTGTCAGGGTTGTGTCTGTAGTGGAAATCTGTGTAAGGTGCTAAAATTTGCTGAGGGGGAAAAAAAAAAAAAAAAAAAAAAAGTGTTACACAATCCCCCTTTTTTTTTTTACTCAAATTACTACTGATGGAACAGTATAAAAAACACACACACGAAAATCATGCTCTCCAAAATAAAAGAAAGCCAGTAATACATGACAACTGAAAAGGTCAGTGTTAAGTAGAAAGAAAACTGCCCCCTACTGGTAAACTCTTGACAGCTCTTTGATAAGCAGCTGGCCAGTTTACAGCTTCTGAATTACCAGAGAAAATCCTCAGCATCCTGCATCACAGTTAGACTAATTGTTTGATTGTTTGCTATTTGTTACAACAAAAAAGGCCAATATCAAAAGAACCTATGATAAACTTGAGTATGTAGTCTTTATATGACATCAAATGTCAAAATCATACCTCCAGTTCTACATCCGAGCGCACATATTGTCGTGTTTTTGGATGATTGAGAAGGTGCAGAATCGTTGTGATGAGGGCCTCGTTTATGCGTCCCAACTGGCAGTCAATGACGTTTTTCAAAATGGTACTTAGCCCACCCCTCAGAGCAACAACCTCTGGATTCTGAAGTGCTGGAGAAAAGTATATTTAAAACAATGGTCCCTTTAGAAACCTCTTAGTTTAAAAGCTTACATTCAGGGTATGTTTAAGATACACATCCCCCCAATCAATGATTTAAAAATAATAAACTACAGCTGTCAAATTTTAAAAAATCCATATCTACATAAATACAATAGCATCTCAAACTAATGCCCTTCAAAATCGTTACAAAGGGTTTCTAAGCTACAGCTAAAAAAAAAAAAAAATCTCCGTGCACCCTCCACTAAGTTATTTAATTTTTAATTTTTTTTGATTTTTTTAATCTGCATGGATCAGTTTAGCTCACCCATCTGCCACTAATTATAACAGAAAATACCTGGCAGGCAGTGACTACATACTAATATGTTATTGACAACTCCCCTCCATCAGAATGATGAATGTGAATTAAAACACAGTCAGGCTTTAATCTTAATGCAGCCTGAAGCAGTTTATTTTCAATCTAGATAACAAACATTCACACATAGTAGTGCATCATCCCCTGGTGATATGACTATAGATGGCATGCCAATGGATCAGGAAATATCATCTACATGGCAAATGTGCAGTCAGCTGCTTATCTCAAGGCACTAACTGGCAACAGTGGCAGGGTTTTACAGTGTCATTTGATCTCTGTATTCTGTGAAAAAAGAGTGGACTGTATGAGCTCAAGAAAACATGTTAAAGCCTAATTTAATTTTGTATTCATAAAATGTAAATGAATACTGAAAAGTTTACTCCACAAACAGAATCATAAGCTAAATTAAAATGTTTGTACTTACCTAGTTCGCAGATAATGGCAATACATGCCCGTACCATCCGATCCCTCTCCTGCAAACCATCGTTTCCTACTGCTATCAAGGAGTTTGTTATAGAGCTAGGGAATAGCGAAGCATTCACAGTGATCATCTAAAAGAGAGCAGTGAAAGTATATTGCAATATTGGATTGGCCTTTATTTTTAAAATGACAAACATAACTTTTTCTGAAGAGCAAATAATTAAGTGCATATTAAAGCTAGGAGTTTAAATTGCCAAAGGAAGGAATTCTAACTATATATGACAGTGACAGCAGCAGCTTGTGAAGACATCTAGATAACACTTCCAGATAATACCTTCTGTCACCTACACCAAAATCAATGATCATACTCTTGAATGCAAGCTCATGAAATGAAGAATGCTTATATATGCCCTAATATTCTTGGAACTCGAGGAAAAAAAAAAAACAAAACAAAAAACCACACAATAAACAACAACATCTGTACTCAGATGTACGATGAACACGGACATCTCAGTGAGCAAGTTATTACTAATTTATCTATGACACAGAACTGTATGCTGGCCTGGGTTTAGTCTTGCACTAGAGCTAGAAAGCATTATGTAAAAAAACGAATTTTTCATAGAAGAATCACTGAGGCGGCATGACACCGTCCCAACACCAGCTGTGTTTAATTCATGCAAGATATGCTCTAACTTGGAATTAAACTTAACTATCTGGGCTGCATTCTGTTCTAGTGCTCATTTCTAATAACCTTTTAAAAGAAAATGGAGTAGACAGCATTGCAGTGCAAATTTAAATATGTTCTTTAAAAAAGGGGAACACTTTTAATAAACTGTTTATATATGTGGTTAAGAGTTTCTGAGAACAGTGACATTTCTGCCTGGCCAAACTACCTCCCTTGAAAAAGGAAGTCCAGACAGAAGGGACATCTGGTTTACTCACAACATTAAACCACAAACTTTGTCAAGACGACAAAAAAACAAAATATAACACAACATGTACACAAGCTTAGAAAATAAAAGTAAAAGCTAGGCAAGGCTAGGCAAGTTGTGATCTCTCCTGGTTGGATGGACACACTAGTCTGCCTCAGGAATACTGGATTACAGCCAAGTTGAAGGGTATGGTTGTCTTGTCCTGTAGTATAAACTCAGTAAACACACTGGGCCAGGATGAGTAAGAGTTTAGAATATTGTTAATAACTAAATTAAACCCCCTTTCAATAATAATTATAAGTTAAATTTTCATCCAACAACTCATTTTCTTTTTAAGTGATAAATAAACGTAGTAATGTGTGAACAGTGGCTGCTGAGACAATATTGCACCCAACTAGTAAGAGAAGAAACAAGTTGCAGAATATTCATCTGGGCTATAACTAAAACTCCTCTATAACATCCGCCATTTTGTTTTGTATTATTCACTTTGAAGAATAAACACTACACAGAAGTAAGGTTTGCTCATGCACAGTTGATTTATAATTGGAGACTGAAGAACTTTTTAAAAATTGAAAAATTCAGCTAGAGCTACCCCTTAAATCTTGAACTGTGGTCCAGTAGTTAAAGAAAAGGGCTTGTAACCAGGAGGTCCCCGGTTCAAATACCGGCTCACTCACTGTGTGACCTTGAGCAAGTCACTTAACCTCCTTGTGCTCCGTCTTTCAGGTGAGACATTGTTGTAAGTGGCTCTGCAGCTGATGCATAGTTCACACATCCTAGTCTCTGTAAATCGCCTTGGATAATGGCGTCCGCTAAATAAACTAATAATAATAATAACAACAACAACAACAACAACATTTTGGTTCCAAGATTAACTTGTAACACTGAACACTAAAAAGCAATAAGCGGTAGATGTTACAGCTGTACTGAAGGACGCTGCATTAAAATACAAGCTTCTTTGAAAGCTCTGCAATCTTTAGTATGAGAGAGAGCACAAAATGTCTGAGTCTCTGTGAAATTATTAAATCACTAAAAAAAAAATTGGGTAGCTCCCAAAAGGAAAGCTCCCAATAGAATACATATACATTGAATCCTTACCTTTCTGACTAATCGAAGTGCTTGTGTTCGCTCTACTTCATTGCTCTGTTGTATGTCTATACACCTAGCAATGAAAATACAAAAGTCAGAAAAACATGGTACTACTGAACACTATGTACAAATGTAACTACTAGTGCTGAACTGGTTGAAAAAAAGAACATTGTGCACCACAGAATGTTTACAGAAAAATCAAGGACTAATTAAATAAACTCAGCACACACAAACAGCTGTTCTAGTACAGAAAGAAATGTACAGCAAAAAATGGGTTTCCATTAAATTTAGTGTCGAGATAAATATCCAAACTAATATTTTTTGACATGTATTTGGATACAAAAATCAGATGTTCGTATTCGGTAGAGATTACAAAAATACTTTGCACTTATTTACCGCCTCACCAGAATTTGTATGGCAGTTTAAAAAAATGGCAAATGAAAGAGCTCCATGTGATATGTGAGATTAACATATACAGTAGATGCAGGTTATTAGCAACTCTGATAAAGACACCATTTTACCAGGAACCAATCCTGTCCCATATACTTGTATATACTAATGTCAACTGCATGCTGCTTACTGACAACTTTATTACTAGTTGCCAGTGCTAAAGAACGCACTTGCATGATTTAGGCACATATTTCATGAAGCTTTTTATAACAGACTTTACAACTACACACTTCTGGCAGACTGAGGCAGAGTTGTGGCTTTGAAACTGGCTATGAAGCTGCATGCAAAATTGAGGTCATTTAGAGGTGGTACATTGTAAAAAGCAGACAATGCTGGACAATTTCTTATATTAAAATTGTGTTTAGAATCAACCAAGTACAACACGTTTTATGTGTGCTTTACTCATTGTAAGGGCAATTGTAGCACATTGTTGTGTGGTATCATTTAAGCCTACTCTTTGTTTCACACATGCGTGAAGTAAACAGTTATATGTTTGAGTATTTCCTGTTTCTCAAGTTAATTTTGTAACACTAACACTTAAAACACATGTATTTCAGTGTCATATTTGTACAACTACAGTATATATCCTTCCATATAAATACACTTGAAAACTGGCTTTTTGCTTGTTGGCAACTTTTGCTTAATGACACAACATATATTATCAAGGCTCGAAGGTAATGTATATTTGGAAGCATTTTGCTACCCAAAACTCTTAATTTGCTCCTAGTTTGTTTATGCAGTAGCACTTTTCTGATACCTTACACTATAGTATATAACCGACAGTACTATAGAACAACGTGGATACAATTTAAAAAGGTATGAAGTTTATTTTATAGACCAAAAGAACAAATAAATAAACATTATGATGTTATAAGATAACAGGGAAAGACCTAACAGGATATTCAACATCTATAAAATATAACTTAACCTGTAATGGAGATTATTTAGTTATAATGTTAACCCTGGTTTCACACATGCTAAAAATAAACACATAATAGGTAGATAATTCTTACTTTATCAAAATTCTGATGAAAAAAACAAACAAAAAAAAAACAGGAGGAGCAAATAGCCAGCTATAACGTTACCATGGTCCAAGTAGTCTTCCTTGTTTTATCAGTACGAACAATAGATGAAATACAATCTTGAGGTGCATTAATGTATCTATCTGTTCTCTTTTTATAATAGATTAAAAATAGATTAAAAAAATTAAAAATGCATACTTCTCCTGTTTAAGTAATGAAACGTGTGCTTTAACACAAAACGTTTATAAAATGCAATATATAAAATATATATACAACTTTGATTGATATCCCTTATTCGGTTATTACGTCTTATTCAATTTGTTCAAAATTGTACAGCCTTTAAAAATGCAGTGAAAAGGCAGGGTGCGAGCATACATATTTATGAATAAATCAGTTAGTTGCATGAATCTTAAATATAGGGGTACCATAGTGGAATTAGCTTTAATTTTCAAAATGGCAGTTTTTTTTGTTTTTTTTGGTCTTTATAGGTGTGTATAATTTGTTACTTAATGAAATCTCTGTCAACAACTGAAGACATTTCGTACTACTTAATTTGCACCCATAAAACATAACTTGGTTAACCGTACTGATGGCGTATCAAATGTTTAGATGACAGATATGGTTACATTCTTGTAAAACTTCTAGCCTTATTATATATTTTTTGTTGTGACTTTGTTACGTGGAATGTAATAAACGAGAAAGAAAACGGTGAGTTTTTTTCATGTTTGTTTTATTTGAAGTGCTTAAAGTTTAAATTTCAGTTTTTGTTTGCTTGTTCTGCTACAGAAAGGCACAAGTAAATCTCATGTTATTATGGCCACTATTTACTGTGAAGAAACTGCAATGGCAAGGAATGAAAAAAAAAACATGGTGTCAACATTATGTATTTTGGGAATAAACAAAACAACATTTAACTTGAACTGTTATTTGGCATCTTTGTTTTGTAGTTAATGCATTGGGGTAAAGTAAGCTCTACACAACTTATTCTTTACTCCTGGGATATTTTTCTATTTTAACATGTTATATTGTTAGGTGTTGCTGTAAAAGAAAGGTACAGACACCTTGCCCCTTGCTCCTACTGCTATGATGTCTCTGTCTGTGTTCAGAGCAATAATGGCTTTTACTATTTTTAAAAAAAACAAACGAATATCTGAAAGAATATTTAAATTATCTTAAGAAATATTTAAATATGCAAACGAATATTTCAATATCCAACTCACTCTGGGCTCTTTCACCGCTTCACAGATAGGCACTCGCTTTCAGCCTTTAGCTCTGTCCCTCACAATGTCCACGACGATGCCATCGGCGCGGCGGGGAACTTACAATAATATATATACACACACACACACACACACACACACACACACACACACACACACACACACACACACAGTGCCTACAGAAAGTCTACACCCCCTTTCAAACTTTTCACCTTTTGTTGCCTTATAACCTGGAATTAAAAGGTTTTTTTTTCATTTATCTACACATCCTACCCCACAACTAAAAAAGTATATTCTAGAAATTTGTAGAAAATTAATTTAAAATAAAAACTGAAATAGCTTGGTTGGATAAGAGTCCACCCCCCTTGTAATAGCAAACCTAAATTAGCTCAGGTGTAACCAATCACCTTCAAAATCACACATCAAGTTAAGTGGCCTCCACCTGTGTTAAACTGTAGTGATTCACATGATTTCAGGATAAATGCAGCAGTTCCTGTAGGTTCCCTCTGCTGGGTAGTGCATTTCAAAGCAAAGACTCAACCATGAGCACCTAGGCGCTTTCAAAAGAACTCGGTGACAAAGTTGTTGAAAGGCATAGATCAGGGGATGGGTATAAAAAAAAATATCAAAAGGCCTTGAATATCCCTTGGTGCACGGTCAAGACGATTATTAAGAAGTGGAAGGTGTATGGCACCACTAAGACCCTGCCTAGATCAGGCGGTCCCTCCAAACTGGATGACTGAGCAAGAAGGAGACTGATCAGTGAGGTTACCAAGAGGCCAATGGCAACTTTGCAAGAGCTACAGGCTTTTATGGCCAAGACTGGTCAAGGTATACATGTGACAACAATATCCCCAAGCACTCCACAAATCTGGCCTGTATGGTAGCGTGGCAGGAAGGAAGCCATTACTCAAGAAAGCCCACCTTGAATCCCGTTTGAAGTATGCAAAAAAAAAAAAAAACATTTCAGGAGATTCTGTAGCCATGTGACAAAACGTTTTGTGGTCTAATGAAACCAAAACGGATCTTTTTGGCCTAAATGCAAAGCGTTATGTTTGGCGCAAACCCAACTCAACACATCACCCAAAGAACACCATCACTGCTGTGAAGCATGGTGGTGGCAGCATCATGTTATGGGGATGTTTCTCATCGGCAGGGACTGGGGCAATTGTCAGGACAGAAGGGAAAATGAATGGACCAAAGTACAGAAAAGTCCTTGAGGAAAACCTGTCGCCCTCTGCAGGAAAGCTGAAACTGGGATGGAAGTTCACCTTTCAGCACGACAACGACCCAAAGCACACAGCTAAAGCTACACTGGAGTGGCTAAGGAACAAAAAGGTAAATGTCCTTGTTTGGCCAAGTCAGAGGCCCGACTTAAATCCAATCGAAAATTTATGGCATGACTTGAAGATTGCTGTCCATCAATGCTCCCCAAGGAGCTTGACAGAGCTTGAACAGTTTTGTAAAGAACAATGGTCAAATATTGCCAAATCTAGGTGTGCAAAGTTTGTAGAGACCTATCCCAAGAGACTCACAGCTGTAATTGCTGCCAAAGGTGCTTCCACCAAGTATTAACTCAGGGGAGTGGAGACTTATCCAATTATGACCTTTCAATTTTGTATTTAATATATAATTTTTTTCTCAATAAAAACTTTTTTTCCCCCTTAAGTGTGGCGTATGGTGTGTAGATAAGTGGAAAAAATAATATATTTTATTATATTACATATTATTATAAAATAAATAAATCAATATATTTTATAAATTGTACACCAGATTGTTTTTTTTTCCTTGCATATAGTTGTATACAGTTTTGTGATAAATCAAAACTTTGATTATGAATGGTAGTGACAGCTACTGTCAGCTGTATAATGACAATATTTATGATCAATGGATCATACCACCATGCATGAGCTTAGAGTTACAAATAACAATTGATACAAGACAAGCAGGTTACTTCAAACACATCGTATTTTCATTGTACCTTATTTGTACAATACCGTATTGCGTTCCTTAATTAGCTAGTGAGTGAGAGTGCTGGATGAAAGAGAAGATGAAGAACAGAGAGAGTGAGGGAGTTATTTTTAATTTATCGATTTGGCATGACACCGCACCTGCATGATCACCCCGCCCCCCAGCGATCCTGTACTTCCAGATTTAGGACTACACCACTCCACATGCTATGGTTCCGTAACATCATCAATAAGTTTTGCAGAACAAGAAACAGTGATCTAAGATGTTGAACATTTACGATTAAAGAAAGGTGAAGTACAAAATGTAATTATGTATCGTTTTTGCTGCTCTAGGCCGCCTGTTCTGGTTACGCCGGCCCTGGCCCTGCTGCCAAGAGCCAGACCACTGCTGCTGCAGGGCCATGGGCCAAAGGAATGGAGACCTTCCACGCTGGAGTCCTGCATCAGGTAAGGTACCCGCAGATAACCCACTAAAGTGCGTCTGGTTCGGGTCGGAATGTTAACTTTCACGGTTTGGGTAAAAAAAAATTACACATTTTTGGGTCAGGCTTGGGTCTGAATTTGAATCACCAAAAATGTTTTCTGTCCTTTCAACTGACTCGTCTGTAACCCTTTCCCAAATAATGTGTTATAAGGTAAATGTACCAGTATTCCAGGAGACGATTAGGGAGGAGTCAGCTGACTAAGCAGTGTTCTCTGTTTGTATTGCCGCTTGTTTGACACGTTGCAAGATCCTTTTATCATGTCTGCTTGGTGATAGTTTGAGAGGTAAATCAGAAGTGTGGAATTCTTTTGAAATCGTAGAGAATGAAAATAATGAACATGTGATTTGTTGCTTATAAAACCTGTCACTATGTTTTTGTGTATGACAGCCACAAAACTGGTACATCTCTGCGAAAGCACAGGTGTAGCTCCCTTTCTACTGGTGTCATGAAAGGAATAGACAGGTATTTTATAGTAAAGTGTGTAGAGATAGTTAATGTGTTACAATGTTAAAATACATCCAGCCCACTAGAGAACTCTACCACACTGTATAGCCTACTGTATAAACTCAATCTGTGGAGAATGGTAGCTATATCTGTGTGCGAATGCGAGTCAGTTGACGTAGGCAGTAGGTACAAGACACACACTTGCGGGTTTGCAGGCCTTACTAAAGCGGATTGAGTCGGGTTGCGAGTAAGAAGACTATGCTGCAGCGGGTTGCGGGTTAGGGTCGGGTCCTGTAGTAGTGGGTCCAGGTTGGAAGTGGGTTGTAAAAAACCTGCGCAGGACTCTGGTCCACACAACACGACTAAGACACTGAAACTGACAACTGCCGTGTGTAACTGGCATTTGGGTTTGTTTACCAGGGATTAGTTCAGGGATATCAGCTCCCCTAAAGTATAGAAGGGTGTAGTGCAGTGTAACCTGTAGGGGGACCATCCTTTTAGTGGAGGTAGCGCTTAGCTGTTGTGTTTCTTTGTGTGTGTGTGTGTGTGTGTGTGTGGGGGGGGGGGGTGTCGGTGGGATTGGGTGGTTGGGGGGGCATGTGCGAGCACCTGAATAAAACCTGCATGCCTGTACTGCGTGTCAATTGCAATGTTCTGTGTTTGTGCTTATTTTGAGCGTATTTTTAAGTATCATATGAACTTCTTCAACTAGGAACCCGATATCACTTAAGACTAATACGCCAGTTCATTGTTTATATAAAGTGTACTTTGCAATAGTTAGATCAAATTCTTCAAATAATTGGTGAAAAAAAAAACTGTTTCTTCTACTTTTCTAATTCTTAGAATGCACCTTGTTTTCATAAAAAAAAAAAAAAATCAGTCACATTTTCTTTTTATGCGAATATACTTGTTTCCACTGAATTTATGTGCATTAATTCACATGAACTAGCAAACTGAATTTCCCAAATAAGTGTCCAATGTATTTTTGAAATTTGCACAATAGCGACATTTATGTAAATGAAGCCTGTTTCCATTGTGCTAACAGCACATTTTATTCTTTTAGCGAATTAACAGCTCCAACGGAAACAGCCAGATAAGACAATCCCAAATCCCCCAAGTAGTTTGACACATGAAACAGTGCCGCGAGCATCCTCAATACCTACATAAAAATTATATGGACTAGTAAACTGCTATGATGTGAAGGGGAGTTAGTGATGTATTATTTTAGTTAGAAGAGACTTTAAGAAGCAGACTATTAAACATTTAGATTTTAATGACAGGATTTATTTTCTCTCTCCGTTAACATTAGCTCTGGGACCTCGAGGCATTTTCATAAATGTATCTGCAGTGCATATGATAGTGCTTAGCGACAGTTAAACACAAGCCACACATCCACTTGATCAGCTACAGTGTAGTGCTGTTACCTTGCTATCAAGTAATCTACTCGCAGTCCAAGCACCTTCTGTAGAATAGTGGTATCTCGGATGAGATATCGGAGAGCTCGAAGACCTGCTGCTCGCACCTCTTTTGCTTCATTTAATAACGCTAATCGCAGACTGCAGGAGCAAGAACAACATTCTGAGAATTACATCCTACTTCATCTCATTACACATTTCTATTGATCTAATTAAATCATACCACCAGAATGGTTTAGGAGATATTTAGAAGTATCTATTTCAGTACACATTGCTTTGTTTAGATTTACTACTCATGAGATAAGACATGGATTAATATTGGCTTTGGATGTTGAATTCACTACCTTTTGCCAATATTGGGTATAAATATTCACCTTGTGGACATTAAAAATACTGTACACACAGTATACATACATTTGGTCAAAAGATCAACATTGGTGGTATACCCTTTCAGAGTGTCATCAGAGATTCTGCTGTTCTGTCACTACCTTTAACTCTTTCTGACCTGTTACCTATTAATCAATCTACATTTTCTACTTTGAAAAGTTGTAACATTCTAGTCATAGTCTGTCTGCTGGCACAGGATCCAATTCAGGAGAGGTTCTGATTGGATGGCATTTAGATGTTTTTTGTATGATTGTCTTTAGGGGTTTTCTTGTGAAATTAGTGCAGATCCTTTTCTGGCTGCAGATCAGGACTGGCACTGCAGAACACAGGTCATGCAAGAGCCTGTGGCAGTTCCAGCTTTGGTTTGCTGAACTGGACTTGCAGCAGTGCAAAACAAGGATCTCCAAAAGGAAAAGAGGGAATTACAGTGGATAAATATTAATTTATAACAAACATGACACGTATAAATGAGCAAGGTCACTGGGTTTAGGTCATATCAGGCCAACCTCATATGTGGTGTAAAAATATTAGAACTATAAAGTTTCTTTTTATACAAAAAGTGGAAATCATGTTACTCGAGCAGGCACATATGTAAAAAACACATAAATAATAACTGAACTGGCATCTTCCTCAGACTGACTTTAAAACAGACATTGACCCATTGGCAAAAATAGACTACTTTTGTCTGTGTCATACTGATGTGAATGCAAATAAAGTGAACTTGCGTTTGCTGTAGATAATTCAAGATTATATATATTTGATTTTATATTCAAGATGTCATATTTGTAAAGTACATTTAAAATGAACACACACATCACAGATAAATGTGACTTACCATATTATTATTTCTTCATAAGTAAAACCTAATTTCTCTTCACAGGGGCCGACACTACAAAGAAGCTGTAACAAGAGAGAAAGAATTTTAAAGTCTATCTGATCACTATTCAAATGAAAGGCACAGGTGTAAATGACGATCAGCAAACTATACTGCATACTCTATTAATGATTATGTCCTAAACAGGTCATCATAGATTGGCCCTAATACTGTATTATGTCACTCCACCTTTATTGAATATTGTCCTATAGTTGTTATCTTTAATTTCTATTGACTCAAATGACTTACTGATTACTGGAGACATTAATATCCACATTGACTCCTTACCTTCTTCCTTTGGCTGCAGGTTTACAATCTGTTCTTGATTGTTTTGGTCTCACAGTCTATACACTCTCCAAAACATATTCACGGTCATATATTAGAGGATCTTATTTCTCTGGGTTTTACTTTCTCAAACCTTACCATGAAAGATCTGGCACTCTCTGATCACTTCATTATCACTGCCTGAAATAAATGTTCCTTCTCCACCCTTTAAGACCAGCTTCAAAACCGATAACCTACCAACCATTCTAAGGCACTACTGTCTGCCCCTAACCTTTTTGATTCCTTCTTGTCTTCCACTTTTAATACAGAACCTACATGTGTTGATGATGCAGTTACCATCTATACATTATTGCTCCTCTAAAAACTAGGAAAGTAACTTGTGTCCATTCCTTGCCCTCATACAGACCAACTTAGATATTTATGATTGGATGTAAACTTGTAAATGGAGAAGCTTGGGTCCAACTATCTAAAGGGAGATCTGGAAGTAACATTTATCTACTTACATGCTCTTGAATCAGCAGGAAATGTTTATTACTCTGACATCATTACTGAGTGTCATGGCAACTCTAAAGTACTGTTCAGAACCTTTAGCAAAATTATATATCCTAACCATACTGCTAGCTCTACTTCTCTAAATTGTGAGGATTTTACTAAATTTTTCAGATAAAGTTGAATCCATTAGAAATTATTTGCTGTCACTTAATGCTCAAGCCACAAATTTTACCACAGAAAATGTCTGTAGCTTTTACTGTAGCTAAGGTTGACGATACTGTTACTATAATTAATCATTCACGATCTATGACCTGTTCTCTGGACCCTTGGCCAACTAAGCTTGTAGTTCAATGCACTGAATATCTTGCTCCCTTTATTAACAAAACTATACATTTGGTCTCTGGAATCTGGGGTGGTTCCAGCAGTCTTATAACGTTCCACTGTAACACCTATTCTAAAAAAAAAACATAATTTGTTGTCACTGGCCTTGGGTTATTTATATTGCTTGTATCTGAGTCATACCAATACAAGTACCATGTCCGCTCTGAATGCACACACAATGCGCCTTGAAACAAAACAAAAACCACAAGGTATATATGTTGGTGTAGAAAACAGTATGTGAAGATCTACCACCACAAGTATATGCTTTCCATTAGCAATAGCAAACCACTATTTGACTTTACATTTTATAGTAAATCTGCTTTCTTCAAAAGAAATCAAGCTAGCTGGTAGTGTATAAATGAAGACACATCTTCAGCTTCATGTAATTTAATTTTACATTGCCAAACTGAGCAGTAAACCCATTAAAATGTGTACTAAACAGAATCAGGTTCACCTGAAAAATTGGCTTCATAATAGGTATAAGCATATAAAATGCAATTCAAAACAGATACCTCCACAAACTGACAAAGCCTATGAAATACTCTTATCCTGCATTCACCTCTCTAGAAGCTGTAGTTGTTGTGATGTTACTTAATCCACTGAGGTGATGTCAGAAAGCAGGCATGGGCGTGTGACCCTCACATGTTTGAGGGATCAAATCACTGAACTTGTCCAAAACCTTAAAAGGAGATTTATATCATTGGAAAGGATCTCTCTGAATCACACCCTCTTTTCCATATTTCAAATCAGAAGAGATCAGGTATACAAACACAAGAATCACCATGGCCTGGCTGGAATAAACACCCTGTTTTACTACAACACAATAAAAGCCAGAAACACATCAACAAGGCATGTGTAATCAAAGCAACTGAAGGAGAAGAAACTGTTGGCTCTTGTCATTAATTAGTTGCATACAGCAAAGCAACTTTTTTTTTGTTATATTACATCTATCTATCTATCTATCTATCTATCTATCTATCTATCTATCTATCTATCTATCTATCTATCTATCTATCTATCTATCTATCTATATATCTATCTATCTATATATATATATATATATATATATATATATATATATATATATATATATATATATGGCACAATCATTATTGATGGATTATTATATTTGTTAAAATGATTTGGAATTGTTTTGTATTAATGTATTTAATTTAATACTTTTATTGGTTAGGTATAAATATCACTGGAAATATACAATATGTTAAACGCTGAGGCGTTTGAGACCGAAACATATTTGTTTTTATTTTAAACCTCCATAGTTCATGAATAAATAATAAAAACAAAAAGTTGAAGAAATTCTGATAATTTCTGATTTTTTTTTTTTTTTTTTAATGATAGCGGACATTTGAAACACTAATTATTTAAAATATTAAGACATAATAGAGATAGATCAGCCTTGCTATGATAAAGTCCCCTCTGCATCTAACTGGAAAACACCTCAACAGGTGGTGGGGAAATCACAACCAGAAGGGGAATTTTACCATATTACCACAGACAGTTTAGAGAGCAATTGCATATTTAATCAGCATTGCTACTAAGAAATACTCATGTAAACTAGTGACATAGATAACAAGTCCTTAAGGACACAAGAGAGGCCAGCCCAGGGGTACACAAAATACACACAATGTGAACCAATTGGAGAGGCATGGGTGATCCAGACAGGGAAACAGTGCATCTGCATTGTCAAGACAGACTGCAGTCACATGCCTATAAAACTGTCCATACTGCTGCAGACCTCTGGGCATACTTATGTCCACATGAATTTTCATTTTTTTTTTTTTTTTTTTTTTTTTACATATGTAAAACATCTACAAAACAACAACATTTCTGTGAATGAAGTTACGCACTGAAGTTACTTATTAATTTGGGTCGAATTAATGATCTTTTTTTTTTTTTTTTTTTTAGTCTGCAATACAAGGAGGTACAGTATGTATACTACATTAACAAAAGGTGCCCATGACAATCAGTTTAATGTATAACTTTTTTCCCATGAATGATTTTATTAATTACTCTGAATTACTCTGGGCCTTTCTCTAGCAAATGCAGCTCATCATTAACCACAGTTTATTTAAAAGGGGAAGGGAAACGGCAGGACTCTGACAGTTCTCTCGTGATGTCACTAGTTGGAGCGCTCACTGGCTCTTCAAGCAACCAAACATGACTCTCGAGTCTCGTCATTCACAAATACACACAAAAAAATAAGCAAACAAACAAACAATTAAAACGCACAACTGACCAACTCGAGATGTGATATTTTGCTATTTATTTATTTATTTATTTAATGTATTTATTTTACATCCACCTACCCGCTGCTCTTATTGGCGTCTGTATTCCTGGGATCTGTTTTGTCGTATTTTAATTGGTCGAGAGAACTGTCAACAAGCAACGTGTACACAAGTCACAATCTGTAACCCAGGTTTTACTGCGTTGAAGTTTAAGTGTAGTGGTGTATATTCGGTATAGTTTTGGCAAAAAGATTGAGGAATAGCATTCTTTTCAGCTGGAATGGACTGATATGTACGTCTTTATGAAGACGTCAGGATCAGAAATTGAATGACAAAACAAGCTGTTTACTCCATCCTGCCTTGGAGTTTTACCTTTTCACGTGGTGTTGCATAGTCACACCTTCTGTGGTCGTATTCTGAAAAGTTACACTGGGGCAGGCCATGTGCTTTAATTTGCTAATTTTGACATAAATATAACTTCCATCGGCATTGACCTTGCCTTTAAAAATGTAATCACAGTTATGAAAGTGAACGCTGTGTACGTGAGCATGTTGTAAGTCTGGGACCGCTTTCCTTTGTATTGCCTGTCTGTTGATATGCTGGTGTTCTTGCATTCAAATACTGTGGACTAGCTAAAATGCAATGTTGCACTGCTATGTGACTGACTTAGAGACAAAATATAATTAATGTCTTTAGTTTCCTCAACAAATTATTTAAAAGGGATATTCAGATTTGAAAACAATACAGGTTATTTGTTTAAAGTCCATCCTGCTGTGAACTTATCTGAAGCAGCAGCAGAAAGGAGCAGCAACTGGCTGTGGTTGAGACGGAAAGATTCTGGATGGGGATCTCAAGCACAATAGAAAGAAAGCAACGCTGATGTAGAGGTAAGTAAGCTGGGCTGAGCTGAGTGGGGGATGGAGGGGGGTGATGATGGGATGCCAGAATCACTGTGGAGCCCTCTTGAGGCGTCGTGGGCTAGGCTAACAATGCAAATGGATGGAGATGGATCACATTAGTTTACTGCAAAGCTACGTCTTAGTTGGTGCTTATCTTGGCAAGAGCCGAGTTCAAATCAGCATGAAGTTCAACATCTATTCTCACGCAATGGAAATCATGACTGACTTAAATAATTAATGTCTTTAGTTTCCTCAACAAATAATTATTTAAAAGGGCTATTCAGATTTGAAAACAATATAGGCTATTTGTTTTTGTTTTTTTTTTCAATTTTTGTTTTGTTTTACAAGTAAAGAATTTTTTTTCCTGTCATTCCATTGTTAGAAAATGTTAAAAAGCAATAATTAACATACATAGTTGTTTGTCTTATGAAGTTGTCAACTTAAAAATAAACAGTTTCTCCTTATAAAATTATAAAGTTAATTTGTGGTATATTAATGGTCTCAATGCATTATTTAGCTGTTATCATTTGAACTTTTTTGTTGCTGAAATAGAAAAGGAAAACAAAGCAAATGCAATCATCTCGAGTCATGTATTGTACATAAAAATATGTTAAAATGGTTTAACTTGCTAGCTATCGAGTCATGTTGGTATTTATCAGAATAATCGATCAATTGAAGCAACAATCGACAGATTCATCGATTACATTAATAATCGTTTCATGCAGCACTACTGTGTACCTGCCGTTTTTACGCATTAAAAAAATCAGAAATACGCACTAAATTAAAATTTAATGCTAAAGATACGCATAGCAATTTTTTTGCACAGCTTTTCTGCCTCCCCTCCCACCTCCTCTAAAACTTCCACCAACAACTACATCTCCCAGAATACAATGTCTTGAATTACTTGGAAACTGTACGCAAGAAAACCAACCAAACAAACATTATCCAACCTCTCTGGCTAGCCCTGCTGTTTTTGCAGCCAATCAGAGTAAGAATAAGAAAAACTCAAAGCTACACAGGTTGAAATGTAAACACCCCAGTCTAGCTACACATCCAACTGCAACCATCGTCAGAGGCAACTGCTAAAAAAGGTGCCTATAATATTAAAATAATTGTTTTATAAATGTTTTAACACTAGAACCACCGTGGTTATACTCATACCTAAAACCGCTGCTGGCAGTCATTATGACGGTTACATTTTAAACAACATCATTATTAAAATGAAAGACAAACTATCGGATACAACTCAAAAGTTTTATTCAAGCATTTTTTATTTTCTAACCACACAAAGCACTACTTCAAAAAATGAAAAACTATAATAACAAACATTTCAAAAGAAACTAGCTTGTAAACAGGTATATGCAGGGCTCTGCGTTTAGATTTTTAACTACTGGCCCCTTTATCTGGCCCAATATATTTATATATTTTTTCATGATGGTTTTTATTTTCAGTATATTTCTAACTGTGTATAGTAACCAAAGAGAGCCCAGGTCTCAAAAGAAAGTGGCTAAACAAAGCCTTTCAATATATGTTACTTCGGCCATTTAACATGAATATAGCAAGTGCTAAAAGAAGTATGGTAATCCAGACTTGGGTAACATTGAAATAAGAAAGGTAATTTAACGTTATGATGAATATAAAAACATACAAAATGTTAAGCACAATAACACAGTAACTATACAGAAAGGCAAGATACTTGGAGTTGGAAAGGAGTTTTTTTTTTTTTTTTAAACTCTGGACTGCTGTTCAATGTAAAATATTTACTGTTGACTTTCTGTGAATGGATGGCAGCATTTGCACTGACCATTAAAAGTAAAACCAGGTATCCTTGTTTTGAATTATTTACTGGTTATTGAATAAACAAAGTAACTTTACAGATTCATCTGATGTCAGTACTTGATGGCTAGTTGTAATTAGTAATGTTAAACTATTGTAATGTTGGAATGTATTTTCTATTTTGGCCAGGTTACAATATTTACACTAAGATTATTTTATAAATATTATTTGTTAGAATTAAACAGATGTAGAATATTTAGCTTGCTATATGATAGGTGTTATTTTTTTCTGAATACACTACAGCAAAACTTATTTGGTGGTTTACGCAATATTATGCTACTGTTGCTTTAATTGGAAGAGATACACGCTGTGACATTGCTGCTGCTCATTCAGTTCTGTATTTTAATTCAGTAAACAAAAGAAAAAAACTTGTGCCTAAGGAAATATGGCACAGAGGGAAGAAATTTCGTATTGGACATTGTTTGAACACTTTGTGAACCCGGCTACAAACCAGCTTACACTGTTATGCTGTCTGCTTGTGCACACGCATTTGCCTTTTACTCTTGGTATCATAAGGGACCAAAGTTTGGGCAATCGAATACACAAAAAGGTTGCACCCTGTGTATTCACCTAGAAACTATTCGAAATTCCCTCCCCTAATCCTAATAATAAACACTATTAAAACAATATTCATAATACAAAATAATAGCAATCCTATATAGAGCGTTGTTGCTTGTGTAGCCTCTCCCAAGTCAGCGTCTATCTTGCTGAGTGATACCAGCAAGTCCTGGAAAGACTGTGAATGATATTATGTTGTGTTATGTATTGTTCAATGTTGTTCTTTTCTCTTTAAATAAATAAAAAACATTTGTTCAAAAAAAAAAAAAAAAAAAAAAAAAAAAAAAAAAAAAAAAAGATTGTGAATGGCAATTTTGACCTGAACGCATCGGATTCCAAATAAGTTTGACAATTCGACCGCGTAACTAGGTATCCATCAGGACATCTTACTGCGAGACTGGATATGATGTAAACGCAATGTCGAATTCACAACAAATAAGCTGCTGTTTTATCTGCAAGTCTGGGAAACTGATGCCAAACAAGGCTAAGCGTTACTTTTTTTTTTTTCACTGTCATAATGAAGCCTCCACTCTAAATGTTTGTCTTCATTTTTTTTCATAAATACATTCTTTATGATTATTGATTTCAGCTCTTTCCTTTTGGCTTATTGGTTGCTTGGTTGTAGAAAACCCGACTTGAAAAAGATTTGCCGCGGGAACGAGTACCAACACAGCACTTCAGTACACAGTCTCAGATTCTGATTGTACAACAAATATGACAAGCGGCGGGAAAGTTGGGATTAGTTTGTTGTTATATTTTTAAAAAATGGTTTGTAAATTACATTTTCAGCTTTTTGACACACTGGTCCATTTTCCTGGATTCATGAAACGGAAGCCATATATATATATATATACACACACATACAGTGCCTTGCAAAAGTATTCAGACCCCTGACCAATTCTCTCATATTACCGAATTACAAATGGTACATTGAAATTTTGTTCTGTTTGATATTTTATTTTTAAACACTGAAACTCAGAATCAATTATTGTAAGGAGACATTGGTTTTATGTTGGGAAATATTTTTAAGAAAAATAAAAAAATAAAATATCTTGCTTGCATAAGTATTCAACTCCTGTGCTGTGGAAGCTCCCAGTTTGCACAGATGAAAGAAATTACCCTAACGAGGACAAAATTACCTTACCATTGGCCTCCACCTGTGAACCATTAAAGTTGCTGTCACATTTTCTGGATAAAAACCCCACTGTTGAAGGATCATTGGTAAGGCTGTGAATCTGAAGGAAAATGAAGACCAAAGAGCATTCTACAGAAGTTACAAATAAAGTAATACAAATGCATAGATTAGGGAAAGGGTACAAAATAATATCCAAGTGTTTGGATATCCCAGTGAGCACAGTTGGATTTATAATCAGGAAGTGGAAGCTGCATCACACCACCCAAGCACTGCCAAGAAAAGGCCGTCCCTCAAAATTCAGCGCTCAAACAAGAAGGAGACTTGTGAGAGAAGCCACAGAGAGGCCAACAATCACTTTGAAGGAGCTACAGAGTTCAGTGGCTGGGAGTGGAGTAATGGTGCACCAGTCAACCATATCAAGAGCTCTGCATAACACTGGCCTATATGGGAGGGTGGCAAGAAAGAAGCCGTTACTCAAAAAGTACCATCTGAAAGCACATCTGGAGTTTGTCAGAAAGTATGAGAGTGACCCAGCTGCGATGTGGGAAAAGGTTTTTTGGTCAAATGAGACCAAGATAGAGCTTTTTGGCCAAAACTCAAAGCGCTATGTATGGTGCAAACCTAACACTGCCCATGCCTCAAGACACACCATCCCTACAGTGAAGTATGGTGGTGGCAGCATCATACTGTGGGGATGCTTCTCATCAGCAGGGACTGGGCATCTTGTTACAACTGAAGGAAGAATGGATGGAGCAAAATACAGGAAAATACTGCAAGAGAATCTGCTTTAGTCAGCTAAAAAACTGAAGCTTGGGAGGAAATTCACCTTTCAGCAGGACAATGATCCCAAGCACAAGGCCAAAGCAACATCTGAGTGGCTCAAGAACAAAAAGGTGAATGTCCTACAGTGGCCCAGTCAAAGTCCTGATCTCAATCCCATTGAGAATCTGTGGCACTATTTGAAAATTGCGGTCCACAAGCGTCGTCCAACCAACCTGAACAACCTGGAGCAAATCTGCCAAGAAGAATGGGCCAAAATCACTCCGACACTGTGTGCAAAGCTGGTACATACTTACCCCAAAAGACTTACAGCTGTTATTGCAGCGAAAGATGGCTCTACCAAATATTAATGTATGGGGGTTGAATACTTATGCAAGCAAGATATTTCAGTTTTTTATTTTTCTTAAAAATATTTCCCAACATAAAACCAATGTCACCTTACAATAATTGATTTTGAGTTTCAGTGTTTTAAAATAAAATATCGAACAGAATGAAATTTCAATGTACCATTTGTAATTCAGTAATATGAGAGAATTGGTCAGGGGTCTGAATACTTTTGCAAGGCACTGATATATATATATATATATATATATATATATATATATATATATATATATATATATATATATATAGTTAAATGTAACAGGCCTGTGGTGCTTCATAACTACCGGCCAAACTGCTCTCTCTACCGGCCCCGGGCCACCGGGCCATGGTTATGTCGAACCCTTATATGCACAGACAAAACTGTAAAATCGAAAGTAGTTTTTAAATGTAAAATGCAAGTAAAATAAGTTTTCTCTTGCATGTGTGTTACTCGCAGCACATAATCCAGGTTGCAGCTCTGCAGTTTTCTGATCGAAATGTTTCTGCCGAAGCGCTGTGGGGCTTCAAGACGTAATCTCTCCTACTGATATTTTCCCGGTGCACTCCTTGTACACAACGAAGGAATTGATGGCTGCCAGGTGCAGTAGAGATAACAGGCTTGTATATAAAATATTGTTAAGTTATATTAAAAATAAAAACATGTATTGTAAAAGGCAGTTACAATGACTGCTCTGGAGGTTCTAGGTAGAGGGGTAATAACTTTATTTTGTTCCTTTTGATCCTGCCTTTCAAAATGCCACCAGGGTATAATACATGTATTTTAAAAAAGTCAAGAACGGACAACCGCGTATCCTTCACACATGCAGAGTAATTTACATTTTAAAAGTGAAAACTGTCAAAATGTGTTAATGTATTTTCTTATTTTCTTTATCTGCATGGCTTTACATTGAAGTTTTAACATTTTTACAGAGTTTAAGAATTGAATGTTAAAATACAAATAACGTAATTACATTTGCAGAGTCAGAGTGATACCTCGAAAGAAATGCGCTTGAGCCGATAAAGAACCTTGTAGAACACATGCGTGGTTGTACAGTCCTTCAAAGTAGCATTGCAGTTAAGATGGAGGTATCTTTTTTAATGCCTACCCCATTACCATTAAAGATTGTACAGTATTCAAATTAAGATTATTAATGACTTCAAGGTAATTTTTCATTTTATCCCCTTAAAATGCATTTTACTCTCTAAAATCTAAAACTGCTAAAATTAGAGGGTAAGTTACTCCTAGACCCCAAACCTTATCTGGAGCTCTGATCCCTGGTAGCATAAGCTACAGCTTGTCCTGTAGAATGGTTTGTAAACAATATGTGAAAAAGATCTGCATCATTGGCATTTCCAGAGGTTAACTCCTTTGCAGCCTCACTCGGCAACGTTCGAATCCCCTAGTTGTCTTTGGGTAGCCACCATCATAAATGCTTGGTTTTGAGCTATACATCCTTTCTTAGTTATATTACTACTGCATTCTGTCATTAATCTGCACCAAACTTCATATACAGTCAAGCCCTTTGTGAACCTGCCAGACTTGCCTCTATCTACTCACACAACTTGACTGATAGGCTGTTTGCTTTGAAGGTAGTGGCTTTGATTGATGCTGCAGCTTTCTCTCTCACACACCCACATTCCCAGAGGTTTTTTTTTCAGTCCAACAAAAACATCCTATTCGTAGTTTCTACTTCAAAAGGACAACGAAAACATCTAATATGATCAAGCACGACAGGCAGTAAGAATATTTTCAACTGAGGTGTCATCCGGTTTCAAATATAATTGAGTATCATCGCATAACAATGAAAATGTACCTCATGTCTACGGCCACTATCGCCTAAGGGTAGCATATACAAGAAAAAAAAAAAAAATTGGAACAACAATGGAACCCCGTGGGACACAACATGCAACTTCAGATATAAAAAAAAGAGATACAAATTGAAGCCCATTTGAAAAAATTTAAACCAAGACAAGACACAAACTGACAATCCTACTAGATGCGCAAGACAATCAATCAAAATAGTAAGATCAATAGTGTTGAATGCTGCACTTGGATCTAAAAGTATAAGAAATGAGGGCGTCCATCTCGGAAGATAACGGCACATTATTTACGAATCTAAGAAGTGCAGTTTCAGTACTATGATCAGGGTGAAGCCTAACTGAAATTTCTGATCTATATTATGTACTGCAAGAAATTTATTCAAACTGGTCAGCAACTACTTTCCCTAAAACTTTAGATTAAAAGGGGAGATGAAATAGGCCTAAAATTGTTAAGAACTTTTGGATCCATTACAGGGTTTTTAAGCAATGGTTTTACTACAGCAACCTTAAAGAGCAAGTAGCGGGGTTCCAAAAAATATAGCCTTACACGTCCCCATGATGTCCCTGATGCACTGACACCAATATTCCGGATGGCTCCCTGAAAAGGGGCTCCAGGCCTGTGGCAGCAAAACCCTAGGGCTGCTGCACGGCTTCTGTCTCTGCACCGGGTGGTGGAACCTATTAAAACCACCTTTGGCAGACGGCACAGCCGTCTGCGCTGGTCTTTGAGTGTGCTCGGGCCTAGGGCACCAGCTTGTGGCAGTTTGCACACTAGGGTGGTAGCTTGGGATGCTTCCTTGATTCCCACACACAGTGAGAGCGCTGCAGCATCTTGTCCACCACCAGACCAAACATATGCCCTGGTGTAATAGGGGCATCCAATAGGGATGTGCTTTTGGTACATTTTTAAGAACGTTTAAATGCTACGCAGGTCTCAATGTTTAAACGTTTAAATCATATCTACATATACACATGCTCTTTATATTACATTCTGATGTATGCGGACAGCCCTGGTTAGTATTTTCCAAACAAATAATCCCTAAATAAGGAAATAACATTTTAACAACTACAAAAAAAGATATATTGTGATTAGGGCTGTCACTATTCCAATTTTTGATCAGTTAATTTGTGCTTAGCTGATTTAAAAAAAAAAAAAGGTAGATTCATCCATGCATTTTTAATAAAGGTAACGATCTTATAGTGGCTGTCCTGCATATAATACAAAAAAATCAAAAGAATCTAAAAAAATAAATAAATAAAAAAGCCCAATGGAAATGTGGTCTTTGTAAAAGAATTTGTTTTATTATTTCTATCTTAGTAAATGTCTCTCTTTGTATTTGTACTGTGCTATTGCGATGTACCTGGCCCTGTGGGCGCAAAGTGAATAAACTAAACTAATTCATTTTTTTTTTTTTTACATTAGATTTGTATTCAGACAACAAAGCTAAGCCAATAACAACAACAGTACAGCTTACATATATTATGGAATCTATTAAAATGCACATATTCCAATACAATTTATATTAACTCCACTGTTTAGGGATTGGTGTCAAAAACAAGAAATCTTTTTTTTTTTCTTTTTAAATCCTTCTGTTGACAAATGATCTGTGTAAAAGTATACTGGTAACTTAAAGCCTGTAAATAATTAAATTTACACTTATGCGTTCTCTGAATTCATATTGGGGGAAAAAAACAAACAAAAAAAACAACTTACTTTTAAAATTGTGTTATACACATTCACAGTCGCCATCGACAGCGTTCTGTTTATTTGGGATGTTTGTTTTTACTGCATTCAGTAACTCCAGCCACAGTAATTATGAATGATTTCATTTCAAATGATGACACACTGATCTTGGGTTTTTGTGGTACTTGCTACCCGACCCGAGCCCAACAGGACCCAATAATAAGTGTCAGGTTTGGGTTGGGTCAGGTCTAGTTTGTATATTACGGTTTGGGCTTGGGTCGGGTTAGTGTTATCAGTGAGTGGATTGTGGCGTTTTTAATTTTAAGTGAGTATTTTTTTTCTTCCTCTATGTGCAAGTGCTTCTAAAACTCACTTCCCGATTCACGACTTTTGAAAAACCACTCTCCATGCACCACAGGTTCTTTGAGAAATGACCTCTCTGAATATCATCTCACAATCCCGCTTATTTGTTTTGTGCAGCCTGTCACATGCTGCATCACCGGTGTCTTTACTAAGTAACCACAGGCTATAATTAACACAACTAACAACCAATAATCATTTTGGTTGATAAACTGACATTTTGTGCAGCCTGTCAAGAAATGCTGCATGGGCGGTCTTAACGGGATACAGTTCAGTTGCAAAGCACCAACGTCACAATATTTTAACATGGTTAGTGTTATACAAATGCACACACAGAGAAAAAAAAAAAACCAACACCCCTAAATCAGTTGACAATTCATGCCTTTTTTAGATAGACAAACTGTTTTTGTCCCAGTTAACGATGCAAAACATATTTGTCCTGTACGATATGCATGTGTTTAAATGTAAAGAACAACTAAATGTACAGTATTAAAACACTGCTCTTTAATTCTGTTATTTGTTCTTTTTCCCCCCTTCGCACTTGTAACGTGCTGTCATATGCAAACGTGAAACTCTGTTTCTATCATGACCCATGTTGTATCAATTCATGTGTATAGAAGGATGATGGAATATTTAAAAAAAAAAAAAAAAAAAAAAAAAAAAAAAAAAAAAACACACTAAAATCAACAGGAGAATGTGTAGCAGTGGTGCGTTCCGTTGCTGGAAAGGGTACGTCTAAATCCACTGTTTGGAAAAACTGAATACAATGACACTGTTGTATTGGGCGATAATAAAAGTCCATGTGGCTTTGTACAATGCAAATCTAGCAAAATATTATTGAAATATGACAGCAAAAAGACAGGAAATTTGTCTCTGCAGCAGCACACTGAAAAGTGATGTATTCGTCCTGTCGCTGTTTTAAAAGCCATAGCTGTGGTGTAATATTTGTTATTGAATGTTAATTTAGCGGTTTGATATGATATAGGCTTGTCCAAAATTAGTGCGAATTTGCAAGAGCATCTTTTGTGTGGCTATTTATGGTAACCAAGTTTTGAACAGCCTGTTGTCTTTAACCCTTTGCAGTCCTATGTCAGACCATGTCTTACATTATAATTTTCCCTTTACAGTCCATCATCAAAAAGACGTAAAGCACAGGTCTCTAGTGATTTTTTCTCTGGAAAAAGTACAGAAAACCTTTCAATGGCCGAGTGAGACTGACAGGAGCCGAATGAAACCTGAAAAAAAGGGTGCATCTGATCCCATGCACCACACAGATAATACGGACATAAACAAAGGAGATAGCTGCTTCTGCATCCAGCACCCAAAGAATATCGCAGACATTTGCAGAGCTTTTTGAGATGTTATAGTAATAAAATAATGACTTGGATAGCATGATTGAAGAGTTTGGAGATAAAATGAGTGATCAGGAGAGGATTTATCAGTATGCACATCTATAAAGAGGTATGTGAAAAATACAGCAAATAAGGGGTGGGGCTTGGCTGGAGATACAGTACTGAGTGTCCTTTTGTGATTCAATGCCTTTTAAACAGGTTTTACTCTGGGAAAAATTCAAACAGCGTGTGTAAAATAAACGGCGCGTGTGAAAATAAATTGGACCTGATGCACCTGACAAGCGCTGAATAAATGGACCGCAAAAGGGTTAAATCATTCAGTGCTGGATTACCAGGAAAGGAAGTAAGACGAGATATGATTAACAGAGATTTTCTTTATTACGTTTTAACTGGAAACCAGGAATACTCTACACTGAAGGTACTTACTTGCAATAGTGTATGTCAGGAATATATTTGTGGAGATGGTCAGGTCGGGTATGCAAATATTTAAAAGGTCTCAGGCTCAGGTCTGGTTTTAAATGTAGGCCTGAGCAGACCTCTAGTATAGCAATTTTGTTTGGCATAATTATTTACATCCCAGTTTTCTCGTCTGGTTCCTCAAAATAATTCCAAATGTGGCTTTGCCTCGTTCCATTGTTTAGAGAGGACAACGATTACCTGTAATATGGTTTCTTCGTAGAACGATAAACTCCACACACAGAGTGAATTCCCAGTCTCTATGTCGCTTGGGTCAGGAGAAAAGCTGATCTCTTTCCTAGAGATCCTTTATATAATCCTTGTCTGGTGCCAATTAATGTCCCTCCTCTACAAAGTCTCCCCTTCCTGGAGTATCTATTTCCAAATTTACAAACCAACTACCCAAAGTGAAACCAAGAAAAAGGGTGAAGGAGTGTGGGACATAGGTGTGTGGAGTTCATCATTGTACGAAGAAATCATATTACAGGTAATCTTTGTCTTCTTACCTCACATTATGAACTCCACACACAGTGTGAACCCTACCATAGGAAGTAGAAAAGGGGTGGTAGGTTAGATAGTAGTGCCCGAAGCCACAGATAATACGGAGTGAGCAAAAGTTAGCTGAGAAGACACATTTAAGTTGTAGTGTTTTGTAAAGGTCTTGGAAGAGGCCCACGTGGCTGCACTGCAAATGTCTTGAAATGGGACAAATTTTAATTGTGCCCATGTAGTAGCTACCCCTCTCACTGAGTGGGCTTTTACAGGTCCTGGAGCCAGTTTCTTGTCCAGGTTATAACAAGACTTGATGCAAGAAGTCATCCATCTGGAGATTTACCTTGACTTAGCTGCAAAGACCTGTCTTGATGATCATTTGTTGATGGTTCTATGAATGTAGAAAGTAAGTCCTCTTCTGACATCAATTAAGTGCTGTCTGGCCTCTGATTTTGATTTATGCAGTTTTGGGAAAAAATCAGGAAGAGTTATAATCTGATCTAGAAGGAACTGTGTTACACTTTTTGCAGAAATTGAGGATTAGGCCTGCAGACAATCCTGTCCCTTGAAGATCTGGAAATAGGGTGCATCAAACTAGTGCTTGTATTTTATTTACCCTTCTTGCTGATGTTTTCCAAGTGAGGAATTTTTGGTTGCATATTGCCATGGGTTCAAGCGGTGGTCCCAAGAGTTTATTCAGTACTTGACCGAGGTTCCATTGTGGAAGGATAGGTTTCCTTGGGGGGCCTTTGGTGGTTAAACCCCGTTCGGAATCTGGACATCGCGGGGTGAGAACCTACCAGGCGATCCTCCCAACCAGGTAAAATGCTCGATATTGCAGAGATGTGCACTTTGATGGAGGAGAGCGCAAGACCTTTATGAAATAGGTGGCACAGGTAGGATAAAAATGTTGGTAGATTTAGGTTTGTGGTGTGTAAAGATTTTGAGTTGCACCAATGGACAAATTCCCTCCATTTACCTGTATAGGGTTAAAAAGTCGATTAAGCCAGTAAGATGTTGGTTACTTGTTCAGATAGCCCTTGATAATAATAATTGCCGCCGTTCAACTTCCAAGCAGCTAGTTGTAACCATGTTGGGTTGTGTGCAGCATCCTCCCTGTTCTGAGACAGTAGATTGTGGGTCACTGGTGAGTGTATTGGCCCGGATTCAGCTCTCTCTAATACTTCCGAGAACCACAATCTCTTCAACCAGTAGGGAGCAACTAGGATGAGATTGGCCCTGTCTCTCTTCACATTTCTGAACACAGCTGGAATTAAATGGCAGGCATACATTAAACCGGTTGACCATGGGATGGACAGACCGTCTACTGCCATGATTGCTTATTGTTGGAACCTGGAGCAGAACAGTGGCATTTGGGTATTTCCTGCTGTGGCGAATTGGTCTACCTGTGGTTGACTCAGTCTGTGGAAAAATCCCCTGTAAAACCTGTGGCCGGATTTTACATTCGTGAGGCAACCTCTCTCTGCTCAGGTGGGCTGCTAGGCTGCTGTCGTGTCTGGGTGGTAAGACACTTGTATGTTGATGTCCTGTGTCCTGCAGCAGTTCCAGATCCTTGAGGCCAGGAGGGACAGTTCGCACAACTTTGTGCCTCCCTGGTGATTTATGTATTTTTCAGACGTGGTGTTGTCAGTAAGAGATAGCATGCGTGCCTGTTTTAAAACTGGTGCAAAGTGTTTCAGTGCCAGGAAGATAGCTAAAAGCTCCAGGTGGTTTATGTGGAGGTTTCTTTGTCTTGGTGACCAGGTTCCCTGTACTTGTGTTTCCTTTAGGTGTGCTCCCCATCCTAGTAGGGAGGAGTCTGTATACAGGCAGAGTGTCAGATGTTGTTGAGACAGCTGTAACCCGTCTGTTACTCGGTAAGAATCGCCATCACCTTGCTTCTGTTGCCGCTTCCACAGACACCTTGATGCGCTGAGAATATGGAAGAGCTGGGTTCCATGAAGAAAGGAGACCATGTTGTGTGTGTCTCATGTTTAATATTACATCTCTTACCAGAGAAAAAGAGTGTGCTGTTAGCCTGGCTCCCACGTTGAAATGACCTGCATCTGTGTTCTAATGCCCTTTCCCTGGATAGGGCTTGTACAACCAGTCATCGTTGTAGGCGCAAACGTGGATGCCCTTGTTTCATGGATGTGAAGTGACTTCTGTGGAGATCCCGAAGTGAAGCACTTTGAATTGGTACATGCCGTCCTTGATGGCAAACTGAAGGTATTTCCTGTAATTGTTCTGTATGGGAAGATGGAAACAGGCATCCTTGAGGTCTATAGAGACTATTCAGTCTCTGGGATGAACTGCCTTGATGACAGTGTCCAAAGATACCATTTTGAACTTTTCCGTTAAGATGGATGTATTTGTTCAGGCCTCTAAGGTCTAAAATGGGTCTTAACTTCCCATCCTTTTTGAGTAAAAAAAAAAATGCTGCTTATACCTCTGGCAAAGCCATGGAAGCCTTGGTGGGAAACTGATGCCGAAAGCTTTTCCATCATCTCTAGTCTCTTTGGCAGCAGGGTCAGCACAGGTGCGGTAACCTCGGTCCCGGGTCAGGAATGGTACCAGCTCCACCAGTTCGCAGTTACCGCGGTTAGCAATGTACAGGGATGTCCACTTGTACAATACACTGGCAAAACCACTCAGTCAGTACTCATACGAAACTGAGGGAAGCCTGCTTGTTAGAATGACTAACAGCCCTCATAATGATGATGCAAAAACTGTCACCAAAACAGCATCAAGATACTGTGGGAGAGATGTAAGAAACCACAACCAAAGCAACTATCTTGGTCCTGCGCAGCACTTCTGAACCCAGAAGCTGTCACTACACGTTTGCCTAAGCACGACATTGCTGACAGGCCTGCGTTTAGTCGCTGTGAAATCAAAATGAAAAAAAATATAATTCAACAAAATACAGTAATACAATTACTAAAAATATACTAAAAATACACAAACCGTCTCGCAATTGTAGCTGAAGCCAAAACGAGAATAAAACAACCAGCCAGAGCTATTGCAGAGTGGGGTAGAGTACAAAGTCAGCAGATTTATGTTGCTTGATCCCTGGAAGGATAGACTTCTGGCTTCACATGGGGCACAAGGCCACAGTGGGACGTAACAAACTGGCTCTAGTGCACAAATACGTGTAATTAGTAAAACTAATACAGCGATTATTTTTATTATCACATACAAAATTTGTGTAAAACAGAATAAATGTGAAATATATAGCAAAAAAAGTAAGAAGTACTTATCTGAAACAGCTCTCCTGTCAGGTCAGGTCTGTGACCGCAGTGTTTTTACGTCTTCGCGGACGGGCTATGACTGAGTCATAGGCTCGTCAAGCAGCTTTGATATATCTCATTCAGGTTTCATGTCTTTAAGATGTAAATACCCATCTAGTAATGGTTACATTTTGTATTTGAAAGGGAACTTCATTGTACCAATAAAACAGAATCTGGGTAAGGATTTTCTGGCAATTTTTGGCTTACTGGTAGCATAGCCAAAACATACCACAGCATGTCTTATGCATGATAACTATTCACCGAGTAATGATGTAGTTGTTCTTTTATTTACTTGTTTCCATTTAATTTTTGTGCCACATCAATGAGAAAAAAATACTAAGTAGTTTCATTATTCTACACTTAAAGCTTTACATTACCTGTTTAGAAGAAATAAGCTACAATCAAACAAAGCATGCACAAGTTTGTTTTACTGTGTACATATGAAAATTCTCAAGTGTCAGGAAGCTAGAATTTGCTCTTTTTTTTTTTTTTTAAATAGTAGCACTAGTTCTATCTATCCATCATTTAACCCCACAAGAAGTAAAACACAGCCTAAAGATGGATGTTGAAAATCTAGGAAATGGGTGAGGCAAACAATTAGCTTGGTTACTAAAACCAGGGCAAATCATGTTCAATATTAAAAATAGGCTACTACTTTATAGGCTTTTGTACATCACATATAATTTTAGGATCTCTCTCTCTCTCTGAACTTTTTTCCAGTTATCTACACACCATACTCCACACTGTTAAGGGGAAAAAAAGTTTTTATTGAGAAAAAAAATAAATAGTAAAAATTACAAAATAACTGGATAAGTCTCCACCCCCCTGAGTTAATACTTGGTGGAAGCACCTTTGGCAGCAATTACAGCTGTGAGTCTGTTGGGATAGGTCTCTACCAACTTTGCACACCTAGATTTGGCAATATTTGACCATTGTTCTTTACAAAACTGTTCAAGCTCTGTCAAGCTCCTTGGGGAGCGTTGATGGACAGCAACCTTCAAGTCATGCCACAAATTTTCGATTGGATTTAAGTCAGGGCTCTGGCTCGGCCACTCAAAGACATTTACCTTTTTGTTCCTCACTGTAGCTTTGGCTGTGTGCTTTGGGTTGTTGTCATACTGAAAGGTGAACTTCCGTCCCAGTTTCAGCTTTCTTGCAGAGGGCAGCAGTTTTTCCTCAAGGACTTCTCTGTACTTTGCTCCATTCATTTTCCCTTCCATCCTGACAATTGCCCCAGTCCCTGCCGATGAGAAACATCCCCATAACATGATGCTGCCACCACCACGCTTCACAGTAGGGACTGTGTTCTTTGGGTGATGCGCTGTGTTGGGTTTGCGCCAAACATAATGCTTTGCATTTAGGCCAAAAGGTTTCATTTTAGTTTTGTCAAACCACAAAACCTTTTGCCACATGGATACAGGATCTCCTGAGTGTTAGTCTGCATTCTTCAAACAGGATTCAAGGTGGGCTTTCTTGAGTAATGGCTTCCTTCTTGCCACCCTACCATACAGGCCAGATTTCACATACACACTTTGACCAGACTTGGCCATAAAAGCCTGTAGGTCTTGCAAAGTTGTCAATGGCCTCTTGGTTGCCTCTGATCAGGCTCCTTCTTGCTTGGTCATCCAGTTTGGAGGAACGGCCTGATCTAGGCAGGGTCTTGGTGGTGCCATACACCTTCCACTTCTTAGTAATAGTCTTGACCATGCTCCAAGGGATGTTTAAGGCCTTTGATATTTTATTATACCTAACCCCTGATCTGTGCCTTTCAACAACTTTGTCCCGGAGATCTTTTGAAAGCGCCTTGGTGCTCATGGTTGAGTCTTTGCTTTGAAATGCAAAACCTACAGAAACTGCTGAATTTATCCTGAAATCATGTGAATCACTACAATTTAACAAAGGTGGAGGGCACTTAACTTTGTGTATGATTTTGAAGGCAACTGGTTACACCTGAGCTAATTTAGGATTGCTATTAAAAGGGGGGTGGACAATTATCCAGGCTATAAGGCAACAAGTGAAAATTTTAAAAGGGGGTGTAGACTTTCTATAGGCACTGTGTGTGTGTGTGTGTGTGTGTGTGTATATATATATATATATATATATATATATATATATATATATATATATATATATATATATATATATATATATATAATGAACATAATTTAGACATTTAGACACAATGTAGTATTCAAAGAAACTACAAAACGATGTGACAAACGTCTACCCGAAGCCATAATAGCAGTACAGTATTTCATGTTAGATTTCATTTGGACTTACATTTTTCAATTTGTCTTTTTTATTTTATTTATTTTTTAAGTATATGGAGAACTACAAAGTGGTATGCAATTCAATATATTAACGTAACATTATTAAGCAGGTTTCACTCGACTTTATGAAGCAAAATTTGTTAATTCTATAGGGTAATGCAAAAATTTTTACCATAGCTGTAGTCATTTAGCCTAAACCCTGAGAGATTTGAAGTTACTTGGTTAAATGCCTGGCCTGACAAAATGACCAACACATGTACAGTACTGTGAAAAAGTATTTGCCTGTTGTGATTTTCTGCATTTTTGCATATTTTTGACACTGAATGTTATCAGATCTTCAACCAAAATCTAATATTAAATAAAAGGGACCCTGAGTGAACAGATAACACAAAAAAGTGGTTACGCCACCTTTAGCAGAAATAACTGCAACCAAACGCTTCCTGTAGTTATTGATCAGTCTCTCACAGCGCCGTAGAGGAATTCTGGCCCACTCCTTCATGCAGAACTGCTTCAACTCGGTGACATTTGTGAGTTTGAGCATAAACTGTTCGTTTCAGGTCTTGCCACAACATCGCAATGGGGTTTAGGTCCAGACTTTGACTAGGCCATTCCAAAACTTTAAATTTCTTGTTCTTCAACCATTCTGATATAGACTTGCTTGTGTGTTTCGGATCATTGTCTTGTTGCATGACCCAGCTGCGCTTCAGCTTCAGCTCACGGACGGAAGGCCTGACATTCTCCTGTAGAATTTTCTGATACAGAGAAGAATTCATGGTTCCGTCAATGATGACAAGTCATCCAGGTCCCGACGAAGCAAAGCATACCCAAATCACGACACTACCACCACCATGCTTGAAATTTGGTATGAGGTTCTTACTGTGGAATGCAGTGTTTGGTTATCACCAGACATAACGGCGTCCATGTTGGCCAAAAAGTTCCACTTTTGACTCATCTGTCCATAGAACGTTGTTTCAGAACTCTGAGGATCATCCAGGTGCTTTTTTGGCAAACTTGAGACTAGCATTCATGTTCTTCTTAGTGAGCAGTGGTTTCTGCCTTGCTACTCTGCCATGAATCAGTTTTTGCCCAGTGTCTTTCTGATGGTGGAGTCATGAACACTGACCTTAGCCAAGCTGAGAGAGGTCTGCAGATCCTTGGATGTTGTTCTAGAGTTCTTTGTGACTTCCTGGACAATTTTACTCCTTGCTCTTCGAGAGATTTTGGCAGGATGGCCACTCCTGGGAAGATTCAACACTGACCCAAACTTTCTCCATTTTGACAATATGTCTCTGACTGTGGTTTGGTGGAGCCCCAGAGCCTTAGAAATGGCTTTGTAACCATTTCCAGACTGATAAGCATCAACACCTTTTTTTCCCCAGCGGTCTTCAGGAATTTATTTTGATCGTGGCATTATGTGCCTCTAGAACCTGTGTGCTGACAACTTCACTCTGATGGTAAGGGCCAAAGTTAGTCATTATATTGGGCAGAACTGGTCCAAATCAGGCCTGACTGTTAACCAAAGTATTCAAACAGCTGACCCTAATTATCCCTTTAATTGGGTTGAGTTAACTAGGGGGGCAATAACTTTTTCACACCTAAAGATTGCACGTTTGAATACCTTGCACACCAAACAAATGAAAGCAGCACCATACCTGGGTGTCATTTTTTTTTTCTCTCAGTTTCCCTCTATATACTACTACAACCCACAAAAAGATCTGAACAAATTCAATCTGAAAAATGTGCAAAAATGCAGAAAATCGGACAGGGGGCAAATACTTTTTCAGGGCACTGTATTCTTTATGCATTATCAATTCCGCAGAGATTTAAAAATGTGGATTTCACAACAGACAATGAGCGCAAACTGATGAAAAAGATGAACAATCACGCAGAAGAGAAGATCCACATTTTGATTCAAGATTGTGTTTGAAATAGAACCATTTCATAGTAACCCGAGACACCAATGGTATACATTCCCCAAAGCACAGTGAACGACCATCACACATGGGCAGGGCAGACAAGTGTTACAGGGTTAGGCAAGACACAGCCAAGTTTGAAATATAAATTAAATCAGGAACAAAATGTATGTGTTTACTGTGAAAAATTATTTGTATGTTTTGCCAGTGTTGGCAAGAGATACAAAGAATTTTTCACCTGAAAAAATATGTAGCATTTAACAAGAGATGTACAGTGTGTACACAATTAAAATGACAGAAAAGACATACTGTTTTTTCCTGATGATTTAAATTTTCGTTAAACAGAGTTGATTATGAAAGACTCTGTGGTATATCTGGTTATTGTAAAGGTAAATAGTACTTGCAGTAGGATTGCTCATTACATTTCAGCATGAAGTATGAATCATCACTGGCCAATAATTCACTGATGATTTTGAACAAACTGAACTGCCTATACAGTATATCCAAACAGACCTTGTACAAAATCATCCCTTGACAGAGCAGTCCAATGTACTACATGTGCTAAGAAAGCAATGATGATGTCACTTTGGTGGCTTCCTTAAAACTGTTAATATGCACTCTACAGTATATTTAAATACATTTTAGGAAATAGGGTAATATACATCTGTGCTTCATTTCCGAACATCCAGAAACGTGACAGGAAAATCATTTAGCCAAATATTCACTGCAACCAGCAGCTTCTGCAATACGCTGAGATGCTTCAGTTACCTTGATAAAGTTGTTCAGATGGCCCAGCTTTCGCATATTGGAAACTCCGTGTGGTTTCACAACATTTTGCAGAATTTCCCGCAAATTGTCAGAGGGGTCTGTAATGAGACAAAGAGAGAAGTCAGTAGATACACCTATTATTCATGCTACCCTGAGCTAACTTTTAGACAGTAGCTGCTTGGGTTGCTAGGATATTGTCTGCCTGGCATAGTGTGCAGCAGTGTCAGCTGGGATGAATGAACTCAATGGCCTTTCAATTTTAGACAGGTTTCGTCATTTTAGACACCAAAACACATTTTTGTAAATTGCCTACTGCAACGGTAATTGTATCCAGTAAATGAAGACCACCCTGGTTGTGAGTCGAGTTCAGAACCAGTGTTTGTTTGTCTTCACGTTTCCTTTTCCTAATAAGTCTTGTAATTCTAGCATTTTATGTAGACTAGTTAATCCATTAATTTTGTATGTTACAGTAACAAAAACTGTATTTCTGTATATTGTAGCAGCAAGAAATAAAACAGAACAGTATTTAGGAAAGTGTTTTATTATTGGGACTACATTTTAATAACTGTCACTTTGACTAGCATATGTATATACTATATCTTTTACATTTTAATTTGCCTAGATTTATCCTTTTATTCTCGTCAGTCATATTAGAAAAAAGTAAACCCGAGTGTCATTCACCTCCACCGACAGGGTGGCAGTATCTGAATGACAGGTTACTTCAATTGCAGTAAAAAGGTAAACCTTGACTCCTGCAGTGTTTTGAAAATCAGTCGTCATAATTTCAAGTTGCATTTTGATACTGGAATTTTATTTCCAGCATTTAAATAAATAAGGTGTGTCTCTCTGAAATGGGAAAACAAGAGAAAGGCAAAACTTTATGAAAATGTAAAAATGAAAAAGAATGCATGTAAAACACTTGGAAGTGAACTATGATGTTGGATCTTTAAGTCTGAAGAAACAAAAATGGCATAAACTGGTGTTATTTGATAACAATAATGATTGTTTACTCATTTCTAGTGTCACACTTTTTCTTTATTAAAAAAAAAAAAAAACAGATATATTAAAACCACACTCCTAATGTTGTAGTAAGCATAATGCCTGAAAGCTTAGCAACTGGGACACCAAACCTTGAAGTATGGTATAAAGGTGAATGTGCTTGATGGATCAGATATCAATGCAGGACTGAAACAGCTCACTTGATGAGCAGCCATGAATGTGACAAGTGGTTAAAGCAGACAGTACAGAGGAGGTGCCCATTAATGTCAAAATATGTAACACAACTAGATGTTCATTACATTAGCCCATGACTAAAACGTACAAAGAGAATGACATCGGAAAAGAACATACCTGACTTTTTATACAATAAGCCTTAATTCAGAAACTCAACTACATGAATGGAATATTACAGCAATACTACAGCAAGCACAAACAAACTGGAACGTAAAGTTGCTTTTTGTGATTGTGTTTAAGCTTGGACAAAGGCAGTTACACTGCAATTATACTGTCCAATTCCTGTTACAAAGGCATTCACATGTTTCTACACCCACTCGCCACTTGGCAATAGCTCTCCACTATTTCACAGCAGATGCAAATTACTCAACATTACTGAACTACTGTACAATGCCAATGCAAATCCACCCCATCTCCCTATAATTAGGTTAGGGAGAAGCTCATATTTTAATGGTGTGTGTATAATGGATAATATATAAACTAAATAAAGCATTCAGACCAAATGGAAGGATGATGTCCCTCAAGAGGTGTGTTCCAAATAATGTAATATGTTGTCTTCAATGACATCTCAATGAGGAAACCCCAGCCCCTTGAGACTTTGCATTTTATCCTTGTCATGGTCTGCATTATGATCAGGACCCCCCCCCCCCCAAAAAAAAAAAAAACACTATTTAACATAACAATTATTCAAATGCATAACTATGTCCCATGTTATTCAAAAATAATAACATGTATACAAATTTGAAAAGAAAATGCACTGTATTGGCTTGAACCCAAAAATCTAAACATGTAAACATATTTACTCAACATGTACCAATGACCCTGAGTTTCTGTAATGCAATGCCTTGCAATAGGATGATAATGACAACAATGCTATGAAGGCAATATTAGCAGTGATTAAATCATTTAAAATTACATATTAATTGATGTTATTTGATTTGTAATTCATTTTTTAACTCAACTGAAAACTAGCGTCATATGTTGGTATACTAGTATAAAAACAAAAGCTTTTTCAACTTAATACTGTATCAAACTTTTTTTTTGTAAACAAATTATTTACTTGGGATTAAGACATCCCGTCTTATTTTCTAAAGGCAGCTGACTGGGCCAACTTATCTGATGAGAATGAGGCATGACCAGTTAAGCCAACTTGTTCTCTGTGCCAAATACTTTGATAATACAGCCGTTGCTAAATTTCAAAAACAGAAACGCCTGACTGGATACAAAAATGAAATCTCAATTTACAGTCATTCAGTTTACATGTTTTGCAATACACTGGCATCAGCAAAGTCTTTCTATTTTTTTTTTTTTAAATCCATAGTGAATTAAAGTTGTTAATGTTACAAAACTAATGAGACAGAACTCAGTAGTTTAATTGTAGGATTCAGAAACCCACCTAAGCTATTTATTGTTTTGCCACATTCTTTTTTTTAAATTTTATTTTCTAAACAAAAACTTCTCTCGACCCTCCATACAGTAATATGCGATACAAAATGAATGTTCTTGACATCCCCATCTTTTTAAATCAGCATAGACATTCCATAGGCTTCCATGGAACAGCAAACACAAGCAGGAAAATTGGCAGGTTTAAATTACATCACTGGAACATTTTGAATGTTCAAGATTTTTTCTAAATGACAATAAAAACTATCAACATAAAAAAAAATTATACAGGGCAGTGTGTTTGGAATTTAAAATTAGCTACCATGAAATTGTTGTTTTTGACATCTCCTCACCTCTAAGACTCACCCAGACATTCTGCTGTAGTGCATGTTTTATCCTGAAAACACCCTTGGTAACTCACAATCTGCTTTATAAACAAAAGCCTTAATGATTAGGACAATATGGAGTGTAAACAGCTGGCATAACAGTAACATTTATACATAAAAATAGTTCTGATATTCAGGTTTTACTTTTGAGGAGTACAAGGCAGGCATCCCTGGGAGGTGCGGGCGTGGCCAACAGTGCAGGAACCTCTGGCCAGGGTGGCAGAGGCCAGACTTCCTCCTCACTCATGGCCGGTGGAGCACCAGTTCCAGCTCCTCTGGTGGTGGAGGCGGGTATAAAAACCTGTTTTCCTCTAGCAGCAGGGCTGGAGCTGAGGTTGCTGCCGGCTCCTCCGACAACAGGGATTGTGGTCGGCATCTCCGCAGGGCTCCCTTCAGCAGTAAATAAAAGGGCTGCTGTGAAGCACCAGTTTCACGCCCTTGTCCCCCCCTCAAAAAAATCTGGATGTTGGGCCTCCCGTTCCTCCCTCTCCAGCTCACAGGATTGTAGCTCCTCTCCCTCCCGTCTCTTGGGACGGCAGCAACGGCTCCTCCCCTTCTGGTTCTTGGGATGGCAGCGACGGCTCCTCCCCCTTGTACTACGTAGGGCAGATGGCCACCGTGTGCCCATATTCCCCACAGCCGGGGCACAACTCTTCCGGAAAAGTCTCTTTAAAAAAAACTCCCAGCTGTCATCTGAGTCCTCCTGGGCCAGCTCCATATTCAAATTTTTTTTTTTTTTTTAAACTACAGTCCCATGCCGAGTCTCTAGGGGGCGCTATCCCACTGCTATAACCACATGTGACAGGATAGCCAGGAGGAGAGAGACTCGGAGACTGTAAAACTGCAGTTAAAGCGCTGCTGCGCTGTTTTAATCAACAAAAATAAATCAAAAAGTCAAACAAAACACTGCTCACAGAGCCAAAAATAAAAGGTCAAACAAAAACTGTTCAGGCTGGGCATAGCCTTCACTGAACTTTGTAACACAAAACAAATTTAGCAACACAGAAACACTCACCCCAAAACACCTCCAACAAAAAAGGAATTTCCCCCATTTTTATAGCATGTGGCTGGAGCCTAATTATCAATTACTCAATTAGCTCCAGCCACATTCTCACATGTATTTTGGCAGGGATAGGAAATTAACCCCATCCCTGCCAACCACTACCAAATCACCACACAACAACATTTACAGATATCAAATATCTTTATGCATTAGGGATCCATCAACCAGAAAGCAAAAAGTCACATGATCCCAATATGACATCTTGCATCAAAGGTCAAATCCTTACGTGAAGTGCCTAAGTTGGAATCAACAACAGTTGGGGTGCCTAAATATTAGGCTTAAATTTTATTTTCCTAAAAAAATAAAACTTTTTTTGACAAAGGCACCTAGTAAACGCTCCTACAGATCAATCAATTACCTGTTTGCACCTCGTTACTGAGCGATTACTGATCGACTACTGTACTGTGTGCTGATAAACTGACACCGAAAGCACCAGTCGGACTGACAAGGGGAAAAATTCTGTCAGCTGTATCACCTTGCCAACCACGAAGCTCCGCCTTCTGTGTACAATGTAAAATGGGAAATAGCATGCTGCAGCTCCAGTGCTCAGTGTCAGTGAAGTCCTGATCTGACAACATGTTACCGTTTATTTTTCAATAAAAACAAGTTTACATTGCAGGGTTGCAGGGAGTTGGTTCTGCTATTTACAATATTAAAAACTAAACGTTTACACAACACTCAAACACGTTTGGTCACCGTCATAATTGTTGCATGCAACTAGGGTTCTCGTATTCTGCTGACATTAATACAGCATCTGTTCTGCTGGCATTAATACAGCATCTACCTGCTCTTACAAGCATTTGTATTCGATTAAATTGTTATTAGTATTAGTGTATTTGTTACAGTCCTTCTCGGAGTTCAGTTTATTAAAACGTGTTATATGTGTTTTTTCTCCCCCACTTACAGACCGACGACACTGCACATTCATAAATATTGACACATGCTTTTAAAAAAAGGAAGAGGCAGCATTTTTGTGTTACAGGTCCATTTGCAATCATTTTAGTCCCAGTCTGGAGCACTGCAAATTCGAGCTCTACACATTTTAGACACAGCGTGACTCTTATAAAGCATGAGGCGAGTCCACACTGGATTTTAAACCAGCCAGAGCAGGTTCAATTTCGCCGTCGCCCTGATGAGATTATTATCATTAATAACCCGCCTCCACTCTGCTTCCATTTCGCTCAGCTGCCCAAAAACAAAAATACCCTTAACACAGTGAATGGCAGGTGAAGCTGCTAGAGTGCATGTTAATAAAGAATATTCTCTAGTTATCAGTGTAGACACAAATGAGTGCATGCTCATGTTTATGTCAGCAGACAAAATTACAAAAAACAAAAAAAGTGTATCGATACAGGGGTCACTATCGTCAATTAAAATACCAATGCTCCAGTGAATCGGCACACCCCTACTCTTGGCCGTTTTAAATGTGGTGCTGGATGCTACAGAGAATTTTTTTTACGTTTGCCATGTTCTGCTGTGAGACAACTGGAAAGTAAACGGTCTCTTGCAGGCAATGCTTGGTGCCGATAGTCTGAAACAATAAACACCCACCCTTGCATGGGAATGCAGTGTTAATTGGTTGAAACACTAAATGGGTTGAAAGTGTTTATTTCAGGCATGACAGAATTACCGTGCATTCTCATACATAAACAAAGGTTAACAAGAGAAAAGTTGCGAGTCTGACTGCACCCCACCGTACCACTCCCTCAGCTTTTCAGGGTGCTGCTGCACCTCCAGCAGACCCACATCTAGTGTCCTGGGCACCAACACCAATGTAGCATGTTAGTATGTGAAACTTACCTGCCCCAGACAAAATCAACCTGCACTTTGCGAGTGGTCAGTGTCAACTTCAAAAGACTGAATTTTTAATACACTTAAGCAGGTTAGACATTTTAAGACTAATGACAACTCTGAAATCTGCTAAAAAGCTGCCAACTTTCAATCCTGATTAACTCTAGGATCCCATGAGCTGCTAAAACATTTAAACATTTTTCAAAGATTTAACAGCATTCAAAAACACTATGAAAACATAATGCCTAATATCATCTGCCGCCACTATAAATATCAAATCAGCACGATCATAAAATGATAAACTCAACCACCATGACTAATCAAAAAGGTAAGTTTACATACAGACATACCCCCGTAGAGCTCTTCATCTACCCCTCCTACTACGCACTGGACTTCCATGACCTAAGCACCACATTTTGAACCCTAAGCTAATGCACTGTCCTTGCACTATTGCACTACTAATATGTTATTGTAGAAATAACTTTTTGTAATCCTAACTTGTTGCATCCTAGTTCATATTGTATTTCAGTAGTACTACTGCACTAACTAAACTACACTGTAATTAAGTATTAAGCTTGCATTGTAACACCTGTAAGTCGCCTTGGATAAAGGTGCCTGCCAAATATATAAATATTGTGGTGGCACTAATATCTGAACAAATATGTTTTGACATGTATTCGGACACAAAAATCGGATTTTCGTATTCGCTATAAAGTCTCACCAGAATTTCCGCAACAGTTTCTAAAAATGGCAAATGAAAGAGAGCTCCATGTGATGTGAAATTTATATATATATGTGTGTGTGTGTGTGTGTGTGTGTGTATATATACACACACACACACACACACACACACACAGTACTGTGCAAAAGTTTTAGGCAGGTGTGAACAAATGCTGTAAAGTAAGAATGCTTTCAAAAAGACATGATAATAGTTTATATTTATCAATTAACAAAATGCAAAGTGAGTGAACAGAAGAAAAATCTACATCAAATCAATATTTGGTGTGACCACCCTTTGCCTTCAAAACAGCATCAATTCTTCTAGGTACACTTGCACACAGTTTTTGAAGGAACTCGGCAGGTAGGTTGGCCCAAACATCTTGGAGAACTAACCACAGTTCTTCTGTGGATTTAGGCAGCCTCAGTTGCATTTCTCTCTTCATGTAATCCCAGACAGACTCGACGATGTTGAGATTAGGGCTCTGTGGAGGCCATGCCATCACTTCGAGGACTCCTTGTTCTTCTTTACGCTGAAGATAGTTCTTAATGACTTTCGCTGTATGTTTGGGGTCGTTGTCATGATTCAGAATAAATTTGGGGCCAATCAGATGCCTCCCTGATGGTATTGCATGATGGATAAGTATCTGCCTGTACTTCTCAGCATTGAGGAGACCATTAATTCTGACCAAATCCCCAACTCCATTTGCAGAAATGCAGCCCCAAACTTGCAAGGAACCACCACCATGCTTCACTGTTGCCTGCAGACACTCATTCGTGTACCGCTCTCCAGCCCTTCGGCAAACAAACTGCCTTCTGCTACAGCCAAATATTTCAAATTTTGACTCATCAGTCCAGAGCACCTGCTGCCATTTTTCTGCACCCCAGTTCCTGTGTTTTCGTGCATAGTTGAGTCGCTTGGCCTTGTTTCCACGTCGGAGGTATGGCTTTTTGGCCGCAAGTCTTCCATGAAGGCCACTTCTGACCAGACTTCTCTGGACAGTAGATGGGTGTACCAGGGTCCCACTGTTTTCTGCCAATTCTGAGCTGATGGCATTGCTGGACATCTTCCGATTGCGAAGGGAAGTAAGCATGATGTGTCTTATCTGCTGCAGTAACTTTCCTTGGCCGACCACTGCGTCTACGGTCCTCAACATTGTCCGTTTCTTCGTGCTTCTTCAAAAGAGCTTGGACAGCACATCTGGAAACCCCTGTCTGCCTTGAAATTTCTGCCTGGGAGAGACCTTGCTGATGCAGTATAACTACCTTGTGTCTTGTTGCTGTGCTCAGTCTTGCCATGGTGTATGACTTTTGACAGTAAACTGTCTTCAGCAACCTCACCTTGTTAGCTGAGTTTGGCTGTTCCTCACCCAGTTTTATTCCTCCTACACAGCTGTTTCTGTTTCAGTTAATGATTGTGTTTCAACCTACATATTGAATTGATGATCATTAGCACCTGTTTGGTATAATTATTTAATCATACACCTGACTATATGCCTACAAAATCCCTGACTTTGTGCAAGTGTACCTAGAAGAACTGATGCTGTTTTGAAGGCAAAGGGTGGTCACACCAAATATGGATTTGATTTAGATTTTTCTTCTGTTCACTCACTTTGCATTTAGTTAATTGATAAATATAATCTATTAACATGTCTATTTTTGAAAGCATTCTTACTTTACAGCATTTTTTCACACCTGCCTAAAACTTTTGCACAGTACTGATTATATATATATATATATATATATATATATATATATATACACATATATATATATATATATATATATATATATATATATACATATACATACACATGTATAGATAGAAATAAACAGAAGCTCTTGAGCCTCTATTTAAAAGTTTTAGATAGCAAAAAAAAGTAAACAAACCAGATTATGCGCACGCACACAAGTGAGCTCTATGGAAAGCCACCTGGGAGAAAAAACGCATTGTGCTGCTTTAGAAGGCAAGCACGTCATTCTGAAATGCCTCGCTTAAACAATACCCAACTTTCTGAAAATGTTGTGTAGTGATTTTTATATAGACTCTATATCAAGGCTTGAAGTGAATGTATATTTCATATAATTTTGCAACACAAAACTCTTAATTTGCTATTAGTTTTTTCATGCAGTAGCACGGTGTCCATATTAGGACAGCTTCATACATCAGGCAAAAAGGAGTCATTCTGTGCTCCCTCCTCTCTCCGTCATGCTCCATGCTTTCATTTGCCAGCTACAGCGTCTGTCATAAAAAGCGTCTACTTTGAAATTAGTGGGTTAAGGTGTAGGTAGGCTTTTGCTATAGGTATATACAGTGACAGTTACTAGTTTGATTTGAAAATGGGCCGCAAGAGGAAAATATTTAATGAGTATTATGCACAATACAATGACCGACAGCTGAAGTTTCCATGTCAAGAGAAGCAGGCCCAACTGCCTTGCCTCCAGTGACTCCAGCTGAGCTGAAGCAGGAGAGGGGTGGAGCTCAGACTCAGACTTCAGCTATCTGATGTTTTTATTCTGTGCATATTATTTTTACTTGTAAATCTAAGCTATAAAAGTCTGTGTAACACACTTTTATATTGCTTTTTCTACAGCTTATTTGAAACAATTTTGTGTAGGATCTTTATCTATACAACGTAGCTCCATTGTGAGCAAACGTTAGTTCAACTATAATTTTGATAACCATAGTTCTGTTGTATGTTGAATATGATAAAGGGGTTTCACTAAATGAGACGTTTCTCAGTGGCATAAAAAAGTCTGTTTTTTTTTTAAAGCATAACGGTCAATTTCACCCATTCTCTGCTTCAATTGATAAAGATTGAAAAAAAAAACCCAGTAAATTCTTCCAAAAATAAAGGTTGATATTAATCGTCGATTTGGCAAAAAATATAAATAAATACTGAATACTAGCAAGCCTATGTATAACATATACCCTGCTTATATTACCAATGCACTAACATCCTTCATAAAAGAGGTAAGCCGCTACTTTACTAGCTTTTGTTTATTTACAAGGGAATCCATAAGCATGCAAAATGTTTCTGCCTTGAGGACAAGAGGACGCCTCGCCCTGCCCAAAATGAACATCCAGAGTACCAATGCCCTTACATACAAGAGGACAGTCAATGAGATGCGAACAATTTAAAATGCAGAGGTAAACTTACTTCAGTCTGTGGATTATTACAATAGAAATGTACAGAAAAACTGTACTGGTGGACAACAAGTTTCCATCTCTGCCAATAACATACATTTGTATTAGGGTTGTCACAATTAAATTGAAAATCAATTTTTTGATCGATTCCATTCCTCATTATACATCCACACATCTATATACATCTCTCTCTCTCTCTCTCTCTCATACACACACACACACACACACACACAATTTAAGTTTATCAACGAAAATGCACCGAACGCCCTGCCTTGCTAGTTACAGTATTTCTGCCAGACAAGCTGTGGGCGTGCTCTTCTTTTCCTGCTAGTGTTAACTAGCATCTGATTTGCTGGTCCCATCTTACCAGCAAATCAGTTTTGAAAATGCTTTGTAAGTACACCCCTCTGTGTATTCAATAAACAAACAAAAAAGCACACCTCCTTGAATCCAGAGCAGGACAACAGGCTTGTATTCCTGGCAAACAGCATGTAAATAAATTGTGCACACTGAAGAAACTGACTGTATATAGTCTGCGCTTCTCTGAAATTTCAAAATGAATTGTTATATAATTAATGCTTTATTCAATAACGTTAAAAAAAAAAAAAAAAAAAAGGAAAAAAAAAAGATCAGTGATGTTAACCTATACAGCGGGTCTGCATGTTGTGGCAAGTAGTAAATCAAATTATTATTATTATTATGATGATGATGATGATGATGATGATGGTGATGGATGACGATGAGATACAATTTAAATCCCTGATACGACATTTCTTCTATATCACGTTTCTTGTGTAATTTGTTAAATTAAGCAGCAGTCTGTAATTTAAGCACGTTATGTACTATAGGACTGGGTAGAATGTTTAGAATTATGTTTTCGTTTAATACCGTGAGACACAGCAAATCTCATTTTTTTCAATGCAACATAGGACTAATAAAGCGTAAACAAATCACAATGAGTGGCATTAAAACGTAATGTGATGAAAATTCAATTTGACGATGTGTTTTCACTAGTACTATTTCATATGACAACTGAGAGCAAACTCTTTTTACTGCTAACGGTGTCTGGGTGCATAACCCTTTAGGCACGTAAATCAGAAAACAAACTGCGTTATCTTTGCTGACTGGCAATACAATAAATATTGTTTTAATACACACATCACCATCTCTTCAAAACCAGTATAAAAAAGGGCCAGTGACGCGGATCATTTCAAACCAATTACCTGCAACACTGTTTCCTGGGCGTATAAATGAGATTATTTAACCAAACTCAAAATGAACTATTCTAAAACAACACCGTTTTCAGTTAAATAAGTTTTATTGTAACAGACCGTTACAAATTCTAACTACATAGACATGTACCAGCTAAATCATTCTAGCATTAGCCACTATATATAGTGTGTTTTAATGCGTTGGATAATACGTTTTAAAAAATAAATAATTATAAATAACCCTTGGTGTTAACAAATAAGATACACAAAACTCAAACAAACACATTTAATCATTTGTGTGTTTATATAGTATTGTTTTATTTTTATACTTGCAATACCACCATTTTTCTGTTTAGTGGTACGTAGTGTTTACTGCTGCATGAGGAAGTAATGTCTAGATCATGTTGTTTAACGTCTGACTCGTGCCCTAAAAGCAGCAAAGTTATCACGAGAACGATTTACACATCAATAAACGGGGAAGCAAATAATACAGGTAAATACAAGGATCGGTGTGCAAATCTTGACATTGTTCAACTAAATGTTATTTGCACAACACCGTTTTGCGCCCCCCCGTCCCCTCCAGACTGCGTGGATGTGCACTGCAGTTGTCTCAGACTGACGCCCATCATGAGAGCTGCGCCCCGCTGTAACAGAACTGCAAAAACCGTCTGAGAATGAGATACTATATTGCTCTCCAAGTACTGATTATGTATGAGCGTACATTACATTCCACTTACTCAAAATACCAATACCCCCACCTTTTTTTTTGTTTTGTTTTTTTAATTTTATTTGTTACCTTTTATGCTATCATTCTTTAACTTACACCATTGTCATCAAGCTTGTAATTAAACATCATCATTGTGGTTATCAATGTTTTTGACACAGGACCTACAACACTAGCCACTTTCAAGCTCCACCTATCGCCTCCTCTCTGTGTCTCTCGTTCTGACTTACCTCTGGTGAGATCGAGCGGTACGTTTTCCTCCCCGCTGTCATTCCTCCCTGTCAAACACAAACAACACGGAGACTGTTAAAACAAATAAACACTAATTCAAGTGCCTTAGAATTAAAAGTTGCAAAGTCCGAGGGAACCACGGCCCTGCAGTGGAAGGAAAGGTTTCTGCTTTACCTCGCATCCTAAGGCTCCGGATCGGACGGCCGCGGATGCTGACCGCCATGTTTGCAGGGACATTCACAACACCGGAAACCTCGAGGAGTATCGCGAGAATGGCGGTGATGTCGCTGTCTGCCGCGCTGCTGCCAATGAACAAGAAGAGTGAGTAGATTGTGTCTCCCTGTCTGTTTGATGACGGGGTGTGCGGCAGGCTGTAGTGACATCCCGTGGAGAAAGATGATGCAGTCGTGTGAAAATGCATTGCAAACAATCAGCAGCACCAAAACATGTTTCTCTGATTATGACAGTGGTAACGATAACCTGCTAGCGTACAGTATTCTACACGCACATGGGCGGTTTTGCAAAACTTGTCCTCAGCCCAAATCCAGATTTAAAATGACCTCGATAACTATATAAACATTTCTGTTAAACAAGTAACAGATCACTATTATACGTATTACTATAACAATACACCATATATGCCAACAGTTCATATATGACCGGACAGTCCTGCGTCCCGATGCATATGAGGAAAATACCGATATTTATCCATATTCAGAGCTAGCCTAGCGAATTCGATCTCGCGCAGTACTGTTTTTTTATTTTTATTTTTTTTTAATCTATTAATTCACTCATTCATTTCTCTTTTTTAGCTGCTACTGGCCCTCGTGCCTGCCTGGGATTGGGTTCACATGACCACATCTCAGTTTATTGACATATGCCATATCCAGTCATATTGGAGAAGCGTATTGTTTCCTCACTGCTGTTAAAATATGGTTTGACGTGTATGATTTTGAATATAATGTGGGACCCAATGAAACGTGAAGGACTGGAGCTACACCTTCATTTTCGTACAGCCTTCGTTGATCATGTGAATCGAAGGTTCTGAGATACACTATATATTAATTAAAGTAGGGTTCAGCAAATTAAAATGGCATCTATCAATGCAAAAAAAAAAAAAAAAGAAAGAAAGAAATCTCGTTTAACAGTGACTGGAGCAAATGTCAGTATGCATATATGTCAGGGCTTGTAAAAATACCTCTACTTCTCTGGACTCACTCAGACAGCAGCCAATGAACCCAAACATTTTTAAAGTGCAAAGTCACATCAAAACAGTATACTGGGTTGCTGTACTTACTGTACATGCTCAGGATTTAGGAAGATTCTTCATTATGCTGTCTAATGGGTACATTAGTTGAAATGGTGTCAAATGAAGGATGTATTCTATTAATTAATGGTGGGTGTAATTATGGGCTGCTTGCTGAATCAAAAGTAGACTTCAGGAAATAGACACCAGTAAAAAAAGTAAATATACCTCCAGGTGTGTGACATTAGCCTAGTCCTGCGAGGAACATTGATACTGCATTCCAGGTTTTTCCTTAATATAGAAGAGGAGATGGGTATTAGCAGCATCCTATGAAATCATCGATACAGCACCAAATAACCTCTGGTTGTCTGGTCTCTTAAAGCAGGTGCTGGAACATTGTCACCCATAAAGAACGCTGCGGAGGGTTTAGAAGCAAAAGAAAAATACACATTTCCTGAGACGTATAAAGTTTGGACTGTAGAGTATCTTGAAGCAAAGGTAAGGGCACATTTATTTGAATATTTTCTCTTGCATTGGCACTTAAAAGGTGTTTGTGTGTGTACTGCAATCTTGGGCATGTAAAGATAGAACTGCATGGTTTTATCACATTATTGCCTGTGTGTTTTTTAATAGTCAACAGCTATGTGAAAGAAAACTAGGGTTCCAACCCTGAGATGCTCAAAACCAGAACATAGGAACAGAAGAATGGGTATTAAAAGTTAAACTGAAAATTCTATAGTCATCCAGTAGGTAGTATTGATAATATTACTGTTACACAATTGACAACCAATTCATATCGTGTATCTATTGCAGTTTTATTATCTTGATTTATTTAACTTGTGTCCAACTTACAGTACTGGCATTGTGGTGCTCCTGTATAATCTACATGGACGTGGTAGCATTAAAAACAGGATAAGATTAAAAACAAGGATATTTTAGTGTCGCAGGAGGGCATATAAAATCCCAGCACACCTTCCTCAAAATCAGGATGATCCAGGGAAAAGAGGAATAGCTGGCAAGCCTAAAGAACACCCTACCCAAAAATCTTTAAAAAACCTGACTGTCACATTTCAGCAAACATGTATTTTCCTTTTAAAATAGGATATCTTTTGTTATTCTAGGTTAAAGAAAACTGCTTTGTTTCCTTGGTCATTTTACCCCAGCATGTTACTGGCTGAAATCTTATCAGTTAACAGGGGAAGCAACTGATTGGTTATTGACAGGACAGAAGCCAGTGAAGGGGTTGGGGACAATGTCATCTTCTAGGTGAAATGGCTCAGGAAACATAAGATGGTCTAAAAGCATGGCCTGCAAAATAGATTTCTTTAACCTAGATTAGTACCAGATTAAAAGCTATAAAACCACAACTGCAGACCAGCATGCCTATTTTGCATAGCGGTTAAAATGTTTGCTTGCATTTGGTTTGTGCTCAGTGTGCACTCTGTTACTTTGATGTCGTGACCCAGATCTCATAGACTGGCTGCAACCGGTCACCATGGTTACAGTGGGGTGTAACAGGCAGTGATGTAATGATGCATTGCGGTTATGGATTCTGTCCCCTGTCGGTGAGATAAGAGGAAGTTAAAAGCTCTAAAACCAGGAATACAGATAAGCCCGGCTCTTTGTCATAGTGGTTAAGCAGGGTTGCCAGTTCGCGTCTAGCCTTCGACCTGTTACACTTGCCCAGTATCAGAGGCTATCTGTAGGCTTGGTATGTAAGTCATTGGATCCTCAGGCCACAGAGTAGAGATAATTATCATCCCATCTGCACTATATTCAGACATGTGCTGTTCATTAATTTGATATGGGCAGTTGTTCTGTGATTTGTTACTACTTAAAAATCTTCCAAAACAGGCTAAGGGTGTAACCATCCAATTAGTTTGCACACAAACGTCTGGAATATTTTTCTGTTGCCTAGCCGTCCCCATGGCAGGTGTGTTGTCCCTTTACTAACTGGGCTGAACACTAAATACCACCTTCCCATAGAACCAAACCAACTAGTTTGTTTATACACAGCATTCTCAGAAAGTAAGAATCCAACGACTACACTACAACAGGTACTGGTCGATATTTGCCGAGACATATGTCAGGATTGTGAATCTACAAAATACAGAATTCAACTAACAAAATAGAAGCATGTTTGATTTGTGCAACTTGATAAATATTATTTAAAACCATCACCTAAAATACGCTGGCTGGATTTACCAGAATGCCTGAAAGTTGCTTATAATATTTTCATGACATTCACAAATAAAGGAATTGAATTTGAGGAGCAGAAATACAGTATTAGAAAAAAAATCACAGAAGCATTTTACTCCTCTTTTTATCTCAGAACTAGAATGAAACAACTTAATACCCAGAGCTCTTGAATTCATTTTTTTTTTTACTTCGTTTTGTCATTTTTGTGCCTGTTTTCTTTTTTTAGAAACAATTTAGAGTAAAAGGCTTTGTGAGTTTTCCCTGTTGTGCTTCTTCATGGATGTTGGGACTTAACAAGTACTTCAGGGGAAAGCACTGAATAGAATTCATAACTCATCAGCACTCTTTTGTCCTCTACCAATGACTTTTTCACCCTGCCTGGTAGCCACTCATAATGTAACTTCCAAATCAATCTGCACTTACATGTTTTGATGGCTCTATGAAACAGCCTTTAAAATGACTGAAGGCACCTTGAAGTTATACAACATCAGTGTTATTAATTTAAAGACAGCCAATTCAATGGTTGCAAATGCAAAGTGTGTAACCAATTTCAAGCCAAATTATGAATATGCATCACTGAACATGACAAACATAAGAAAACATACAGTAATTTACACTTCATTTTTGGCAACATATTTGATCAAACTTAATACCTTCTGACAGGATTCTCATTGCTTTACAGAAGTGATAATGCATCCTTGTGGCAATGTAGTTGATAGTGAGCAGGTGCGGATGATTTAAAGAACAGGCAGACAATTGCAATCCTGGTGAAAAGGTTTGTTTTATTTATTTTTAAGTTCAGTGCCTGACGGGAAAACAAACAGTAAATAATAATGGAGGTAAGTAATACATCGGCGTGTATTACTTAATTTATAGTCCCTGTGTTGCCCTGCAAATAATAATCCTGCTTTTATTATACACCCACACAAAACACATACGCAAGTTTGTTAGTGCGTGAATTGGTGCTAGTGGTGCAACAACAGTTTTATTTGTGATACAGGTGTAGTGCTGTTCTGGGTTTGTGCTGGCCTCTGGTGACAGCTCCAGAACGTGCTGGCTATCTAGTGATAACACGTAACAAATAGACAGAACAAAACAAACAGTCATAATTATCCAACAACAATACAGGTCCTTCCGGGTTACTTAATACCAACCAAAGCGAAGGAATAGATACATCGCTTCAACCCCTATATATACCATCACTCATGACCCCTTGGTAAACGATTGCAGCTGCTTTTTATGATTTGCAGCTGCCACATCATTTGCCCTCTGTGTCAATGAGTTAGTGTACCGAAGCTCCGTCTCATTTCTACATGACCGACTTCCTTTTAACCATCGGAGCGAAGTGTCAAGTATATTAGAATATAGAGTAGAATATTCTGTTCCTGTTACTTAGTGCCCTCACAAGGGAGATTTGCCACCAATAATCATTGTCTTTCTGTCGCAGTCCTGTGACGGGGTAGCGTTGTGTGCCCTGGTGTTTTTGGCAGGGAAGGGGACTCAGAGGCCAGAAAACTGCAATTTAAGCGCAGCTGAGCAATTGTAATAAACAAAAAATACCAAATACAAGACAAAAAAGCACATGGGCCAAAATGTGGTTTAAACAAACAGAAAGTATTGTTCAGGCTGAGCAGTGCATTCACTAAATATTTACACACAGTAACACGGCCAAAACTCTTACCAAATGAAGCCCTTAGCTCTCCTTTTTATGTGATGTGGCTGCTCCCAATTATCACCAATGATCAAATTAAGGAGCAAATGCATTCTCACATATTTTTGGCAGGGGCAGGAATTAACCTCATCCCTGCCAACCACCACGAAAACGCCAAAAACACTATTTACAGCAGGGGCCTGCCCTGCCACATGTACACCCTTGTGCACAGCACACATGGCCCCAACGGCCACCTCCCCTGAAACACAACCACCCTCCCTCATGTCCCATACTGTCCTTTTCCCATCGTTGAGGGAGGGCTGGTCCACAGTCCGGCGCCTTCAAGGCGGGACCGAGACCCAGTGACAGGGGACCCAGGTACAGTGGATGGGGTGACGGGAGGGCAGGCAGGTGATCAGTCAGCTGCAGCCCCAGGCAGAGGTCTGGACTACCAGGGGGAGTGGAGCAGGAGCCCAGGTGACCAACTGTGCGTGGTGGTGCAGTGACCTGGGGGTCAAGCCCAGTGAACACAGGTCCAGTCATGCAGCTTGGGTGTCTGGGAGCCCAGCTTAAGGGATCCAACCCCCAGGCACCGGGCTGTGGCACAGGGATGGTGGTCGAAGCTATGGTGGAGGTGGTTTCCACACCTTCCCCCCCTTCTTTGTAGCCGGAGGCTCCCTTATCTTCGGCTCTGGTAACAGGTAATCCAGCAGCGAAACTGCTGCTTCTGAAAATAATTCCACAGGCGGTGTCGTGCAGGCATCCCCGGATGGTGACGTGCAGCCATCCCCAGGCGAGGCAGAGCTGGCAACCCCAGGCGACGGCGAGCAGGCAACCCCAGGTGAAGCAGAGCAGGCAACAACCCCAGGCAAAGCAGAGCAGGCAGCCACCTCAGGCAAAGCACGACAGGTGCCCCTGTCCTGTGGAGCAGGCGTGGCAGCATCTCTGGATGGAGCGGCTCCTCCTTCAGCATCCCCAGGCGGTGGTGAATTAACATCTCCAGTCGGTGGCGAACTGGCATCCCCAGACGATGCAGGACATGGAGCGGACACTCGTCTTTGCCAGCAAGCAGGTGACCCAGGCGAAGCAGAGCAGGCAGCAACCCCAGGCAAAGCAGGACAGGCAGCAACCCAAGGTTAAGAAGAACAGGCATGAACTCCAGGCAATGCAGAGCAGAGGTGGTATTTCTGAGTGGAGCAGGCGTGGCATGTCTGAGCAGAGAGGCTCCAGCTGGTTCCACGCCTCCTCGTAATAAGGGTCTCCATAGTCCTCCCGGTCGTGACCATACTCCCCACATGCGCCGCAAAGGTGGGCCCTCCACTGCTCCTGTCTGCCGCCCAGTCCGGGGGTCCCAGCAGAGTCAGAACATGCGACCACCACCTCTTCTCCCGTTCCTTCAGCAGCACCTGGGGGCTGCTGCTGCCTTTTCCTTCCCTTTTTGTTTTTTTAATTACAGTCCCGAGTATCTAGGTATCCCACACTGACACCATATGTGACAGGACAGCGTTGTGGGCCCAGGTGTTATTGGCAGGGAAGGAGACAGTTTAAGCGCTGCTGCACAATTTTAATAAACAAACAACAAATACCTAATACAAAATGTTAGGTTACTTACTGTAACCCTGGTTCCCTGAAAGAGAAGACGACCACCAATGACATTAGGTATGGGATATGCATTCCCATTGGTTAGGTATCGCTGCACTCTCTATATCAGAGCTGCCGGTAGGCCCCTTCCTGGGATGATGCACTCGGTCCCGCCCACAGAGGAGATAAAACTATCATCCCACTTGCCCAGTATCAGAGGCTATCTGTAGGCTCCCGTGACAGACGAAAAGCTAGTCAGATTGACACAGAGCTCTTGTCCTATGCACATAGCATCTCAATGCCCGCATTGAATGTACGGTGGCATGGCAAGCAGAGATAGCCACTAAATACACCTTCAAGGTGGAAGATGACCTACCAGCATCAAGCAGTTCTTGCAGAAACTGGAAGATGACTGGCATAGGGCAAGATATGGGGTGATTTGGGAGGGTGCAGCTGCCGTCCCCGGACAGGATTGTCTCTCAAGTTCCGCCACTGCTACACAGCTCCCCCTTTAAGTCCCCGCATCCCGAGGGGACCAATAAAGTAAAGAAACTGTCGAGGTGGACAGTGGCGATGTCTTGGCCGAACCGACAAGGTCAGGGCCCCTCACATCCACTGGTGGGATCCTGGGTTAACAGGGCTGCTGGGGGTGGAAGGCCCAGGTCCAGAGTAAGCCGGTCCCGGTGTAGTATGGGAAGGCAGATTGTATTCTTGAGTGGGGGAGAAAGTATGGGAGACTGGATCAGGGCCTTCTTCAGACTGTTGAAGGCAGTCTCATGTGCAGCCATCCACATAAAGGCCTCCCCCTTCAACAACTGGTGTAGAGGGGCTGCGATGCTGGCAAAGTCCAGCACGAAGCGACGGTAGAAGGAGGCCAGCCCCAGGAACCTTCTGAGTTGCTGCGGGTCTGTTGGTGTAGGCCACTCCTGGACAGTGGTTACTTTTGCAGATTCAGTGGTGAATCTGTGGTGGCCCAAGAAGGTGACCTCCCTCCGCAGGAACCGGCACTTCTCTTGGTTGAGTCCTGCCACTGTCACTTTTTGGAGAACCCGGCGTAAGGCTGCAAGGGCTGCCTGGAAAGTGGCTCCATGGACCAGCAGATTGTCCAAGTACAACAGGCACTCTTAAGGCGGCACATCAACCAAGATCCTTTCCACGAGCCGCTCGAACGTTGCAAATGCGTTGCTAAGCCCGAACGGTATTACTTTGAAATGCCAGAGTCTTCTGCCAGTGGAGAAAGCTGACTTGGGACGTGTTCCTGGTGTCAAGGCCGCTTTTGAGGTCCAGGGAGGAGAACAAGCACAAACCTGCCACCAAGTCCAGAGACTCATCGATACGAGGGAGGGGGTATGAATCATTCTTTGACACCTCATTGAGGCGACAGTAATCGATGCACAGCTGCCAAGCCCCATCCTTCTTTGGCACCATCACGACTGGGACACCAGTGCTGTCCGACGGCTCGATCAGCCCAGTTTCTTTACTCTCCTTAAGCAGTTCTTCAGTAGCGGTATGTCTAGCCAGGGGCAGGTGGCGAGGCCGCAGCTTGATGGAAGCGGCCACCCCCGTATCGATTGGGTTTAAGAGAACCAGCTGCGCGTCCCCTTCAGTGCCACTGCAAGCCTAAGCAAGCACTCCCACTATTGGCATATCTTCAGTATTATCCCTCCATAATAAGGTTGCCACTCGGCCCTACCGCCATATCCGGTGGTGGTTGCGATCCTCCCACCGATGTCCCTCCACCCCCAGAGTGGTGTAGATAGTAGTATAAGTAGGGGGTTGTGGGCCCACCCTCATATCCACCATGTGTGCTGCCATCTTGATTTTTACAAGCGCCGCCACCTTGTTTTTTTATGGATGCCGCCATCTTGTTTCTTGTGGTGCGGCGTCGGTGTCAAAATAGCGCCATGTGCTCTTTTCCATCAGCAGCACTGCCCACACCATTTCTGGCCCCTCCCACAGGCCGTGTTCACCTTCTCCACCGGCGGCCTCCCCTAGCTCACCCTGCACCGGTTCCTCTGGACCTCTCCTACCCCTGCTTGCTCCCACTATCCAATTCTGTCACTGCGCAAGGTCCTCCTCCATCTCCCTTATTCTCACCTCCATCTCCAAGATCTCACGTTCCATCTCTCACTTCTGAACACCAATGTAGCGATCTCCGAAATGAGGAAAGCAAGCATAAATTCAGGGGCTAACTCAATTTTATTTGCCAACACAGAACTGGTTAACAGGCAACTGAGGGTTGTGCTATTAAAGGACTCTTTGGTTGCTGTCAGCTGCAGCCACACTCTCTAATCCAGTTCTCTCTCTTTTATTATCTCCCAGCACCATGCTGTTTGTCTCTAGAGGTTGGATGCAAGAGAATGGATACCTCCCCTGATTTTCATTAAGAAAATCTGACTCCTCCTCTTTTCTAGCACCCCTCCAATCCCTGCTGCTCTCTTACTCCGTGACCCCCTATTTGGGAGGGTGCTGTTACCGTCCCCAGACAGGGTTGGCTCTCCAGTCCTGCCGCCACTACAGTATTATTTCAGATAGAATAATCTTCATGTATGCCCCAGCTACAGAAACTGACCCACAGCCCCCTCCCCCTACTTTTGAAACCAAAGTTACACCAGTGCTAGCTACACAGAGACATTACTAAGGCATAAACAACCATTGGCAGCACTATCGATTGCAGACACCCCCTCGTGTGATTGACAGTGTTCAAACATAGGCTTTAAAAAGTTCAATTGCCAAATTAAATTGAAAGCTCAATTGGCAAGCAGCTCATTTACGATTTAACATAAGAATTGACAAATTCACTTACAAATTAATTTATAAATTTAACAGTTAATTTATACATTTAAAATTTAATTTACGAATGAATTGACACATTATTTTACCCTTATAATGCTCCATACAAAATGGCAAAACTAATTGTGTGTGTCGCCAAACAAAAATTACTTTATGATAATTCCAATAAAGAAAACAAATGACAAGACATTGCCTTGGACTTGGGCATGAATGCTATGTATTATAAAACATTAAATTATGAACTGATAGCATACATAAACACATGGATTTTGTGCAGTATAGGTTATTACAAGCATATACTTTTTATTTCAATTGTAGTCAAGGAAGTAAAGAAACAATGGCCTAACCTGGAGACACAGAGCAGAGAAAGAAGCGTGACAGGGCAAGAGTGGTCAGGATGTTTAAGAGTCAAAAAAGAGGGGCAGTAGATGAAAGTGATGGAAAGTATTTTCGGTAGCTCATTGCTAGCTTCCCAACTTTTAGATATACTTATTACAGGAGCGAGTGTTTGAAAAATGTAATATTGGTCATTTCACAGAGTACTGTAATCACCACTAGCACTTAATTTCGCTCACTGTTTTGTGTTTGTTTTTTGTGTTTAGTGTTGTTGTGTGTAAAACCTGGACTTCTCCAGCATTTATTATTTACTGGTGTTTGCCTTAGGGCTCCAGACATTGCTATTACTATCAATAAACACCCCTGCACCTGAAAGTAATTGCCTGTGGGTTTTGTACCTGCACAGCACTGCACTCACCACTTTGCCACAGCTGATAGCCTAAAACAAACAATTGCATGATGCAGAGCTTAGGTCAAGAAAAGTGCTTCAGTAGACCAGAGCAGAGCGTGTATAGAGGACCTGCTACAGAAGCCGGAGATACAACTATCAAGCCCCCTTCCCAGTACAGATAAATTTTGCATCTACCATTTTATAGCCCACTTACCCGACAAAAACCCCAAAAAACTATTTTTTATTATTATAAAAACAAATATACACAAACTTCTTGCAGTTGCTGTTGCTAATTTTTTTAAATTTTGTAGTCGCCAGTTATTTTTTGTATTTTCTCCTAATTTAGAATATCCAGTTGTTTTTAGGCTCAGCTCATTGCTGCCATCCCAGCGCTGACTGGGGAATGGCGATGATGAACACTCGCTGTCCTCCAAAGTGAGTGTCATAAGCTGACCGCTTCTTTTCACACTGCAGACTTACCATGCAGCCACCTCAGAGCTACAGAGTCAGAGGACAATGTAGCTCTGGGCAGCTTACAGGCAAGCCCACAGGCGCCTGGCCAGGCTACAGGGGGTGCTGGTGAATGGTGAACTGAGGACACCCTGGCTTTCAGACATTTACCCAGTCACTTAAAGGTCTGTAAATATGGCTTTCACGGACAAGCAGTTGAACTGAATACATGCTTGCAATCTAGCCAGGGTAGGAGATGTTTTTTTGCCTGTATTGGAATTTGACCAGGAAATACTGCAAGGTTAACACCCCGCCTCTTTGAAAGTGTCATGGGGTTAAATTACATTTCCTGTCCTTTTTATTGTGCTTGCACTCAGAGTGTTTCAATGAGTGTTACTTTGCCTTGGCCAGAGTTCAAAGCGTCAGCATCGTCTAGTTAACACCTGCTCTGTATTGCCAGCAACACAAAAGGAAAATAATTACCCACGTACATTATATTTAAAATACTATGAATAATGCATTTACTTCACTTGCAATATGTTAATTTCATATACTTGTTTTTACAAAGTAAGGGCCCTCAGCAATTTATACATATACAATGTGAAATATGTAACACTGTGTTTATTTTAGTATTACAAAAAAGTAGTACAGAATCTGGAAATATAAGAGGAAAAAACAGTTTTAACCCTGATGGTGTAAACAATACAAACAAAGAATTTGTACTTTTTACCTTATTTGAAATGTTTACCTTGAACTTGGATTCATGAAGAGAATTGGTAATACTAAAAGTTAAATTCTGAGGAAATGTTAGTTCAAACCTGGATTTCTCCCTCATACTGCAGGCATTAGAAAGTCATATTTTAAAAAAAAAAAGCAGTTACATTAAATTTACAGGGTGCTATGCAAGGTGCTATCCCCCATATTACTGTCTGTACAATGTATGAGGTGTTTGAGCATTAGCACACACTATATACTGTACGTGGCTTAACTCATTGATGCAAGCATTGATAAAGCTCGAGTGTTTATACAAAGGCATACAGTAACTAAAGCATGTCTCTTGAAGGATGTTCAGTCATTATCATAGATGCAACCTGTTGGGGGAAAAAAATAACACTATTACAGGTTTATTAATTTAAAATTCTTACTACTACTACTACTACTACTACTACTAATAATAATAATAATAATAATAATAATAATAATAATAATAATAAATAATAACAACAACACCATTGGGTCATATTCAGTAAACTCATTCATTATCAATGTTATAAAACTATCCTACAAGTTCCTTATCATTCTTGAGTTTAGTTTTACATGTCAGACTGAAAATAAAGTCTGGAAAACTAAACCCATCCATCCATCCATTATCAATAACCGCTTAATCCTTTACAGGGTCACGGTGAGCCACAGCCTAACCCGGCATACGCAGGGCGCAAGGCAGGACTACATCCTGGACGGGACGCCAGTGAAAACTAAGTTTTGTACTAAAATGTGTTATTAAATTTAAAAGCAGGCTGTCAATAAAGCACAATTACATATAAGGCCCACTGTAGATAAATACATATTGTAAGTAGTTAACATGAAAATAAATAATTACATACAAAATCAGTTTTGAATCACAGTATATCATAGAAGAAAATAGATACTGAATACAAATAATTGGTGAACAGCATATGCAAAAGCTGTGTAAGATGTTTTGAACTTCCAAAACAGTGTGGTATTAACAGTAACAGAAAAAAGGCCAAAATGTATGTTGATGCATTTTATGAGATACATGATATGATCAACAGTTCACTAGTTACTCAGCCTTTATATTATCTTAAATGTTTTCGTATATAAAACATACTGCATGGTTTTGTAAGGGACAATAACTTTTTGCGACATTACTTGACATACAAAAGTTAAGGCTTTGCCACCAGTGTGTTATTCAGTTGTGCTGCATATTGTAACAATTTTAAATACAGGTCATTTTTTAGATGTGACTTACCCTCGCCGATGTCATCATATATATCAGCATCACTGTAACAAAGAGAAGAGTTGTATATTTAGCACAAATGGTAACAGTTGATTATATTCTTCATTAAATGTTTTGGGGGGGAGGATGCCTATAAGGAAAATTGTATTTTTGAAATATGACATTTTTTAAATGTTCATTCTTCTTCAACTGAAATTGTGAAAGCATCAGAGGGACTGCAGTAAACAAATTCACAATAGCCAACTGTATCGCTGATCTCTTAAAACAAAACATTTCAATTTAAAATTCCTATTTGAGACTTAAATATTCTTATATTTAAGATGGCACCATATTGTATTATATATATATACACATACACAACCGGTCAAAAGTTTTAGAACACCTCCATTTTTCCAGTTTTTATTGAAATTTACGCAGTTTAATGTCTCAATGTACTCTGCAATTAAAGCATAGAACAAATAAACAATTGGAGATAAAAAAAGAAATCATGGAATCGTTTTGTTTAACAAAATTTAATCTAAATTCTTGACTCAAAGTAGCCACCTTTTGCAGATATAACAGCCAAACACACTCATGACATTCTTTCTACAATGGAAATCAAATATTGTTCGGAAAGTTCTTCCCAGCGCTGTTGCAGAAGTTCCCACAAAATGTGTTGCATTTGTTGGTTGCTTTGCTTTCACCCTTCTGTCCAGTTCATCCCAAACCAGCTCGATGGGGTTTAAGGCTGGAGACTGTGCTGGCCGTTCCATGATTTGAAGCCTACCGTCTTGTTCTTTTCTTCTAAGGTAGTTCTGACATAGCCTGGAGGTATGTTTTGGGTCATTATCTTGCTATAGGATGAACCCCTGACCTACTAGGCGTATACTAGAGGGTACTGCACGGTGCTGCAAAATGCTGTGGTAGCCGTTTTGGTTCAGGGTGCCACTCACTCTGGATCGCCGACTCTGGATCCAGAAAAAGAGCCCCAGACCATCACGCTTCCTCCTCCACGTTTGACACTTGGTGTCTCACACCGAGGAACCATCCTTTCGCCTACTCGACGGCGTACAAAAACCCTGCGTGATGAACTGAAGATTTCAAATTTTGATTCATCGGTCCATAAGACCTTCTTCCAGTCTTCAGTAGTCCGTTGGCGGTGCTTCATGGCCCAGGCAAGCCTCTGTTTCTTATTTTGCCATCTTAGCAATGGCTTTCTTACTGCCACTCGACCTGTCAAACCTGAAGCTCGAAGTCTTCTCTTCACAGTTTAAACTGAGACTTGCTTACTTCGACCAGTGTTAAGCTGTGGTTGAAGCTGTTGTCCTGTGAGCCGCCTATCACGCAAGCTGTGGACTCTCAGAAACTTGTCTTCTGATTCTGTTGTGGCTTTGGGTCTGCCAGACCTCTTCCTGTCAGAGTTTCCTCCAGTTTCCAAGTGCCTTTTGATGGTGTAGGAAACTGTACTCACTGACACCTTGGCTTTCTTTGCAATTTCTCTAAAGGAAAGACCTACACTTTTAAGGGTTATAATGGTTTGCCTGTCTTCCTTTGTTAATTGCTTTTTTCTCACCATTATGATAGCAATATACTACTTCCTGCACCACAATACTGTCCAAAAAATGCTTAGGAGGGTGTAGTAACACAGTCTGTTCACTGCTTTTATACAGACAGAGGGTTTGTAAGTAATCAACAAAAGTTGGGACACCTGTAGGAATTGTTAGCATCAACTTTCAAAGCTTAATTTACTTCCATTGCTGCAGATCAGCTGTAAGTTGTTAACCCATTACTTGTTCCCTGAAAAAGGCCTTTTTGTATAACTCTGAAATGTACATTATTATTCAGTTTTTGGTAACCTAAACTTTTTTTCTAACCTCTGGCAGTTTACCGCGTACCATTTCAGGTTATTCACTGGACTTGAACTGCTTAAATTTCAATAAAAACTGGAAAAATGGGGGTGTTCTAAAATTTTTGACCGGTAGTGTGTATATGCTGCTGCACGTATTATATTTCTCCCCCACTCCTTCCACATATATATATATATATATATATATATATATATATATATATATATATATATATATATATATGAAAACTTTACCTGATGGGAATATGGATTTCATTTTATTCTGCCTTGTCCCTTTACCCACACATTTCTAAATGCAAAATGCTGCCTTTTCTGTTTGCTATGTTTTTCTTTTGCTTAGTTTATTTTTTATCTTTACAGGAAATCTCCCCCACTAACCTAACAGTACAGAGTACAGTGCGAAGTTCACAGGCGTGCTCTATTCAAATGCAACAGTACATTTGAGTGTTTCAGGTGTAGAGAAGAATGATTTTAAACTGTGAACGCCTTTTGTTTATGTATAAATAATCTTTTCCAACTGCCTTAATGCAATATAACATTATGGACTAGAATCCCTAAATCAGACACTTGCTTTCAACTTGAACTTGTAGGTCATTTGGAGTAGTGGGTAAGACACTGTGTCCCACTACAGTTTTAAAATCTACACAAATAGATTAACCCATACAATGTGGTCTGCCACAAGATATAACCCTCTTCAGTATCTCATCTGCTAAATGCAAAATGAAATGTTTTTTTTTTTTTTACTTACTCCACGATTATATTGCTGTTTAAAACGTAGCCAACTGTAAAAGAAAATAGACACGTTATGCTTTGTAAATGCACATGTAAGATAAAGCGAACACAACAGTCTGCTATATTTAATTTAAAACGTTGAAAATATTAATATTATTAGAAACATTGCAGCAATCAGATAAAGAAACCAGGAAGTCAAAAAGCTTTACTTTAACTACTAGTTGTACTGTATATATTTTTTACCACAGATAGCACCAGGCAACTTAATTTTTCAATTTTCAATCTTCAATCTTCCTGTACTGTAACTTAGTAGATGGAACAACACTTAGAAAGGACATAGCTATTTATAAAGATACTGAATGGTGTTTGTACAGTATTTCTAATAGTGGGACCCCCATATTAACAAAGCTTAATGAGTCATGAGGCAAAATTCACAATGCAGAGTGCTGTCTCTACGTTTTGTATACGTGGACCTTTTCTAGACTGTAACTAAAGAAACCAAGTTGCAGAGAACATTTTATATATATATAGATATATATATAATATCTATATATATATATATATATATATATATATATATATAATTTTTCACAACTTACATTTGCCTTCGTCATTCCTGCAAATCATTTTGTTGTCTACTGCCTTCTGTATAACATCCAGCACCTCCCCAGGCTTCAGGGGTAAGTCTTTGCCTCCCCACTTTTTGTTTGTCAGTGCAGGTACAACTGTCACCTGGTGCAGAACCTGAATTTCTCCATCATACTGCAGGCAGTGGCAATTGAAAACAAAAGAGCAACCTGAATTATTACTTGAAAACAAGCAGCATATTTCAGTATGCCTTGGTAAAAGCCTTGCCAAGTGTAGAAAACTAGTAAAGAAGTAAGTATGGTAAAGTACCAATTGCATCTCCTTTAATGGCTCTACAAAGTAAAAGGTTAAAGCATTAATTAGTATGCATTAGCTCATCCCTCCTTTGTAACATTTTCTCTCTTGACATTGTTTCCTCAAAACATCTTCTAAGGTAAACCGTTTATATTCAACATGCTGATGTAAAAAGTTCCTGTTCTGCAGCTAAAACATAATTGTCCACTGAACCTAAACTAAAACATTATTAGTATACCAAAACTATTATAACTTATTAATATATATATATATATATATATATATATATATATATAATATATATATATATATATATATATATATCTTTGTATGTTCTTACTTTGAACTTTTTCCTGAACTCCTTCTCCTCTTTTTCAAATTTCTTCTGCTTTTTGGGGTCAGCTTTCAACTTCAAGAGACTAAAACAAACAAAAAATTTGACATCTGAAATTAGCCACATTCAACTGTGCAATTTCACAGACCGAAACAAAAGTACATCTTTTTGACAGTGAGAACTCTAAGGGCCTCATTTACAAAAGGTCACTAAATATAGCTGTAACGTGCACCATAAATTGAAATTTACTATCAGAGAACACATTAATTTACGTGCACACAATTTGGTTAATTTACATACCATAGCGTGCGCACTACATGTATTGTGAGTGATAATTTAACGTGCACGATAATGTCAGAGACTTACCGTGATATAAAAAGCCCCAGCAGTCCAGATGTATATTTTGGTCAGTGGCTTATTGTGAAAGGTTTAGGTGGCTTACATTTACCGGAAATGAGCGATCAACAGATGCAGCCCTCCGCAGGGGACAGGTTAAGGCAACACAAACTAAAACTGCACGCAGAGGAGTTAGAAATTCTAGTGGAGGAGGTTGTTTTAAATTATAATGCCTTGTTCAATACAGTGTTTTATTTAACCACGCTATTATTTGTACCAATGTAATGAATTATAAAATAAAATCTAGGAAATTATAACATTAATTCACAGGCAAGTTTTACTTCTCTATATGAAAACTTGAATGCAAGTAATACCTCCATGATGCCACCTAGATTTCAGCCCAGAAAAATAGATTTAAATAGTGTGATATCAGTGGTTAAAGCCTGGTCTCCAAAAGAACTAATTATCGCTCACTTTAAGGTGCACACTACGATTATCGCTCTTTAGTAAATATGGTGTGAATAAAGCTCATCTCATTATTCAGAGTGGGGTGCTTAATTTATATACATTATCATGCATTACCATACAAACCACCTATTCATTCTTATCATGCATTACCATACAAACCACATATTCATTCTGATTGCCATAGTGTGGAACAATAAAATGAGTGTGCATCATAACATGCCCACTATTTCGCGCGATAATGAATAACATTGCAATAGTAAATATGGAAATCATGAACGTGCACACGAATTACAATTGTGGTGCACCATGATGTTTAGTGCCCTTTTGTAAATGAGGCCCTGTGCTACGGCGGATGAGGCTGGGCTGTATTTTGCTGACATGCTTGTTATTATTGTTGTTTGTACATTGGTTGGAGGATGATAACATTATTACCTGGATGGTGGTGGGGGTGGAGGGAAATCATGTGATTCCACATCATCATAGATCTCGTCATCTGTTGCTGCTGGTGCTTTATCTGGAAAAGGGAAGGGTGGCTTTCAATCAATAGAGGACGAAGGATTAATCTCCTCGGTAAACAATTTGAAAAATTAATTAGAAGAAACAATGTTGAAGGTGACATCTTTTACTGAATCAACATATCATTAGAAAATACACAAAAGTTCAAGTAATTTCCCTTTTAAAATGTAAACATCTACAAATACACCCTTGAAAGCTTGTGTGTGTGTGTGTGTGTGTGTGTGTGTGTGTGTGTGTGTGTGTGTGTGTGTGTGTATATATATATATATATATATATATATATATATATATATATATATATATATATATATACATATATATATATATATATATATATATATATATATATATATATATACACACACACACACACACACACACACACACACACACACACATACAGCTCTGGAAAAAATTAAGAGACCACTGCAAAATTATCAGTTTCTCTGGTTTTACTATTTATAGGTATGTGTTTGGGTAAAATGAACATTTTATATATATAAAAAGATTGTTTGATAAAGAAAATAAAGATTGATTGTTTGATATTGCCAATACCTATATACAATTTCCCAGTACTGTAGGTGCATCTCTGAGGCAATACAACCAACTACACAGGTTAAAGTGAATGTTAAACAAAATGTTTTCTTACCTTTTGAAAACTCAGTCGGTGGAGGTATTCTGTGAAATCAACACTGAATTACTTTATATATATATAGATATATATTACTATATATATCTATATTATATCTATATATATATATATATACACACACACACACACACACACACACACACACACACACACACACACACACACACACACAGTGCCTATAGAAATCAAACAAAGTTAAGTGGCCTCCACCTGTGTTAAACTGTAGTGATTCACACGATTTCAGGGTAAATTCAGCAGTTCCTATAGGTTCCCTCTGCTGGGCAATGCATTTCAAAACAAAGACTCAACCATGAGCACCAGGGCACTTTCAAAAGGACTTTGGGACAAATTTATTGAAAGGCACAGATCAGGAGATGGGTATAAAAATATCAAAGGCCTTGAAAATCCCTTGGCGCATAGTCAGACGATCAATAAGAAGTGGAAGGTGTATGGCACTGCCAAGACCCTGCCTAGATCAGGCCGTCCCTCCAAACTGGATGACTGAGCAAGAAGGAGACTGATCAGTGAGGCTACCAAGAGGCCAATGGCAACTTTGCAAGAGCTATAGGCTTTTATCGCCAAGACTGGTCAAAGTGTGCATGTGACAACAATAACCCAAGCACTCCACAATTCTGGCCTGTACGGTAGGGTGGCAAGAAGGAAGCCATTACTCAAGAAAGCCCACCTTGAATCCTGTTTGAAGTATGCAAAAAAAAAAAAAAAAAAACACACACACAGGAGATTTCTGTAGCCATGTAGCAAAAAGTTTTGTGTTCTGATGAAACTAAAATTGAACATTTTGGCCTAAATGCAAAGCCTTATGTTTGGTGCAAACCCAACACAGCACATCACTCAAAGTACACCATCACTACTGTGAAGCATGGTGGTGGCAGCATCATGTTATGGGGATGTGGCAGGGATTTGGGCACTTTTCAGGATAGAAGGGAAAATGAATGGAGCAAAGTACAGAGAAGTCCTTGAGGAAAAAAAGGTGCTTCCACAAGTTATTAACTCAGGGGGGTGGAGACTCATCCAATTATGATCTTTTCAGTTTTGTATTTTTAATATATAATTTTTTTCTCAATGAAAACTTTTTTCCCCTTAACAGTGTGGAGTATGGTGTGTAGATAAATGGAAAAACAATCTCTGAGGCACTGACACAACAAAATGTGAAAAAAGTTCAAGGGGTAGACTTTCTATAGGCACTGTGTGTGTGTGTGTGTGTGTGTGTGTGTGTGTGTGTGTGTGTGTGTGTGTGTGTATATATATATATATATATATATATATATATATATATATATATATATATGGATATGGATATGGACAGCAGCATTTAATAAATTATGTTTTTCTTGGATCTTTTTTATAGATTATGGGTAACAATTAAATGTTACAGTTTGGAAGAAAAATGTTAATTTTCATTGGTGAGCGGTTCATTCAGAGTTTACTGTAGTGTACTGTATATAAACTCAAAATAATGTTTTAAAGACTGTTTTAAAGACTGTTATTTGAAGAGTGTTTGTAAACATTATTTTAGGCTAAACTGAGCTTTGAAGAATTAGACTAAAGTAAGAAACCTTCTCTTAAACATTTGAAAAAGCTTCAAAAACTACACACTTTGTTTAATTAATAATAATCTGACTAGAAAAACAGCCCTTGACAGAACATTCTTTAAATCAGTCCCTAATGTTTTGTGACTAGGGCCCCAGATATCTGCTTGTTGCTTACACAGATGCTTCAGGTCTAATCACTGCATGTTTAGTGTTTGTGGCATTGCAATATTATATATTATTTTAACCCATAATCTAACCATATTAATGAACTAAGTAAGACACACTCATCTGTATGGCAGCATGCATGTAACAATACACGACCAAATACAGTATATAAAGAATTGTGTTTCCAATTAGAAGGTAGGCGAGTGTGTAGCCTATTCAGAGCGTTTCCTTCGTCTGGTAACAGAAAACAGACACTACTGTTCAGTGATTGAGAGAATGAGAGCCTAAGTGCTATTAAACAGCAGCAGGACAGAACGTGATAAGCACGTATTTCCTAAAAGACAGAAGACTTACATTTTTTATTGACACTTAGGTACAATTGTGGCTTTTATGATATAACAAATGAGCGAGGAAACTTCTCTATTTTAGATGTCTGTACATCTACTATATCTTATGGAGCCAATGTAAAAAAAACTACAACAGAAATGTAATAATTTAAGTTTGTATTCAGATATTCGTAGCATTGTACTGTGCATGCAGCAATCTTTGATAAATGCATCTCTTGTTCATTATGGCTTTGTGTGTTGAAGTTGAGAAACATTGGTGAAGTATTGGGATCTATTTTAATCTCAAATAAATATCAGCTGGGTACGTCCACTGATTGCTACATACAGTAGACTTACCATCATCTCTGAGATTAAAACAGAGTCAATGGCATGTTTAGTGATGTGACTCGTATAATGTAATTCGATGCTATAGGATTTAAAAGATGCAAAAGTGTCCATATATGCAACATACTCCCATAACAGTGGAGGTAAAACAGTTTGAATGAAAAAACAAATTACTGCATATTTGTTTTTGTATATTTTATGCTCTTTACTTTCTTATGTTACACTTGAATGTTTGGGAACTCTTCCAGTAATACAGGAAGTGTGCTGTACCTGCTCTTTTGCACCCATTAAATCAGAGTCTCTTTATTAGTGTAATTGAATTCACTACATTAGTTATTGTTAATCATTAGTTTCATTATATTTTTTTGTTTGTTTGTTTTTGTTTGCTTTTGGCATCTTACAAATGATCTTCTAAATTTCCCTTTTTGTCATCTTTGCCTTTTATCATCTTCAACAGCCCCCAGGACCAGGAGCTGAGCTTTGATTCTTCCTGTGAGGCAGAACTTTAGAGCATGCACTTGGTTATCAATTGTAATAATAATAATCTACATAATAATGTACCCCCAACTTTACAGACTAAGACTAATTCCAGGATTAGAACTGACTTTACAATCTTATTATGTATGTTTAGGTGTGTTTTATTTGTGATTATAAGGTGATAACAGTAAGGTGCATCAAGTGTAAGGCTGTGTTCACACTGGGTCCGTTTAGAGGGTTTGGTCTGCACTCGGTACGGTTTGGTACGTTTGGTGTGAAGTATGAACAACAAAGTCCAGTTGGGAAATGAACCATCAATGTCAATGTGAATAAGAGCTGGAGTCAGTCATTCTGAAAATGAACTATGCAAGGTAACCTGACTCGGAAGTAAACAAACTTCTCGGGGAACTGCCATTAGGGTTACCCGACATCCTGGGAAAATTTAGACTGTTGCAGTTTTCAGCCTTCATTTTTTGTCCCGGTCAGAAACAGTAAAATTGTTAATTGTCCCGTTTTAATATTATATATATATAATTTTTTAAAAAAGTACAAAACTGTATTAACATGCTCAGCAAGTTATTAATAATAATAGCAGAGATGTAACTGCCGACCGCGACTGGGGATTTCTAGGGGGCGGCGCACAATTTGCAGAGCGCTGCGCAGGTAGGGAGGGCTGAGGTCGTCAGGCGAATCCACGATTCATCGCGCACCAGCGACTCCTGTGGCTGATAGGGCGTCTGTGGTTCTGCAGTGGAGTCATCAGGTCTGTGTTGTCCTCCAACACTATAGGTATGGTGGCCTCGCTGTGGATCTGCAGTGCGAAAAATGACGGACTGGCAGGAGCACGTTTCAGAGGACGCATGTTCCAGCCTCAGTTTCCCGAGTCGCCAGGGGGTTGCAGCGGTGAACTGGGATACAAATAATAATTGGGCATTCCAAATTGGAGAGAAAACCGGGGTAAAAAAACATTGGCAACCACTAAATTTATTAATAATAATAATAATAATAATAATAGCAGAGAAGTGTATTAGGTTGTGTGTTAGCGCCATTCAAAAATAAAATAAATAGTCTTATGGATTATTTGTTTAACCATTCTGATTATGTGTATACCATATGTTTAAATGGAAATAGCGGATCTATTTTTTGAATCTGGATTTTTGTACATTTAACATGTTTTGACTAGATGACAATATAAAGAAAATAATGAGTTGTTATCATCTGCAATAAATTCAGCTGATGTTTAATTTTTTTTGGCTTCAGAGTTGCTACAGTGTCAGTAAACTAAAGAAAAAAAAACTCCTGTTTTTCCTGTGGAATTCTGGTAATCCTAAACTACATGGACAGTGCGAGAAACTGAAGCTCTGGTAAAAAATTGGATCAGACACCACAATCTTGCCGAATTGGATAAAACTCACAAAAATAGTAAAATATATTTAGTCTTTTCTCAAATTACTTAATGCTGACATTATGAGAGCTGTGTAGAATTGTACTGTACTCTTACTATAGGCATTGAAGAAATGTATTCATTAAATTAGTGAAGTGCTCCCCCAGTGCTTTCTTCCACAGCAATATGTAAGAATCTAAAACATGTTATATTAAAAACTGGAACAATACATCAACAGCTGCCATCTTTCAATATGCCTTGCAGGATATTGTAAACATCCGGTTCACACCATATAAATGAACCGAGTTCACCTGAAAACTGCACTGTGAACACAAACAAACTCGGTCCTGGAAAAAAAAACAGAAACTTTAGTTCGCATCCAAACAAACTCTGCCCTTTTGCTCGCAGATAAGTGTGAACAGCAAGCACACTGATACATTGTTTCAAACTAAACGAACCAGACCAAGCCCATTTGAAACGGACCCAATGTGAATGCAGCCTTACAGTTGATAAGATTTCGAGATTCTAATCTACCGAGGGAGATGGTTGTCTCCATGTACACTTGATGCACCCTCTAGTTATAGAGATTGGACTTGCAATCCTAATGATAAAGCTGTTCAACTGTTTATAACAAAATTACAGTTCACCACATATAGGATCTCCTTTACTAAGCAGCAGGAATTTGGCCAGAATTGGTAGAGGAAAATTGAGATGACTGTGCTGGTATTTCCGAAAGTGTCACACCCTATTTACTAACTCATTAGAAGCAAAAATATGGGAAATATTTTTTGGCTCCAGTTAAAACCCAACTGTATACATAGGTACCAGAATTTGATCTCAATTCAGCTGTTTGACACAATGTTACAAGATTCATTGTTATACTCTGGACTTTGTTAAAGCCAGAAAGAACCTACAGAAAAAATGTACACTGTAACTATGTTTAATTACAACTGTGATAAATCTTGTAACATTGTGTCAGTTGAAATTGTCTTCTAACACTGTTTGATCAATAATGGTATTTAAAGGTCATTTGGGTAGGTTTTTTCAGTAGTATTGTGTTATACTCACTTAGTTTTATTACGTGTATCATTTTCATCCCAAATGAAACTTAAGAGCCAAGTGTTCTGGGCGTTTTTATGAATAAAGGTAGGTATTTATCGTAAGGTATGTGAAATAAAGGTCGGTTTGGGTTTTTCATCAGCACAATGGTGCTCTCGCTTATTTATATAATAATAATAATAATAATAATAATAATAATAATAATAATAATAATAATAATAATAATTTAATTTGGCTGACGCTTTTTTCCTAAACGAGTTACAATTTGTTGTTTTACATACAAATTCTGGTACCCATTTATACAGTTGTGTTTTTACTGGAGCAATGAATTGCTCAAGGGTACATCAGCAGTGTCCTGGTATTAAACCCAGGAGCCTTCAGTGAACAGTCAAGAGCCCTATCCACTACTCCACACTGCGTGCATTTATAATGTGCAGCTCTCAGGGCTACAACTCCAGATCCGCTATTCCGGCCCTTTCATTTTGCATCCACTAAATCCACTGAAATGGGAGTAGTAAATAGGACAGGGACAGAACTGCACATGGTAGTAATGTTTGCGTGTACGGTAAACACTTGTGTAAATGAGGCCATAATAATAATAATAATAATAATAATAATAATAATAATAATAATAAATGAAGCTTTAGCCGATTATTCAGCATCATGTGGCTTAAGACACCCCACCAAAACAACAACAAAAAAAAACAACCAATACCTACATTTGAAATAAATACGCCTTGGCACCATAAGGTGAACAATGAAAAGTCAAATACACCTTAATTGACAAATATCACTGCAATTATAGTTTTCTCTTTGAAATGACCATTCTGGTTCATTACAGGCATAACACCTAGTCCATAGTTTCTTTCAAGTCCTTCTTTGTCAGGTATTATTGCTTAAATCGCCTTTCATTACTACAAGTGGTAACATGTTACAGTAGTACAAACCTACTGCAAACCTACTGTTTTCCTTTTCAGGATCTTTGATAATCTTTGAAAACATCTACCTTACGTTCAAGTCGGGATCATCCACATCATTATAAATATCATCATCTTCTCCAGGAGGCGGTGGTAATACAACTAGTGCAAATACAAATACATACATAAGTTAAAGTGACTCTCTTGAACACATTTGTTAAAAGTAGTCATTCATTAACAAAATGCATCTAAAATCATTTAGGATGATGTTAGAAGGTATATATACAGTATACTGCAGAACAAGTGTTATAATATGAAAAAAGAAACAAAAAAAAATATATAAAAAACACTCACGCCCAGCACCAGGGTCACGCCTAACAAAGAGAAAAAAGAGATACTTCAATATTTCTGTTTTGTTTATGGGATTCTTTTTCTACAGGCGTGTAATACTAATACTTTAAGTTCATTGTAAATCTAAATACTGCCATTTTCATCATTAAAATATAAACTTTCTTCAGTATTTTTTCATATTTGCACAGACAGAAATAAACTTGAGACAAATTTGGGATGTTTAAATTTCATAATCCTTTATTTAGAAAGTGTCACTATTATTTATAGGGGTGTGCAATCTTTGAAAAAAAACTTCTTGTCCCTTGGACAAGAATCTTCTTGCCCCCACCCCATCAAACAAAACACATACAAAAAAGTAGAATATAACTTGCAGAATTTCGATTTGATTTAGTGAACACAATCAATCAATTAGTGATTAATAGGGGTGGATCACTAAATTCTTCAAGATACACAAAAGGTTCCATCATGTGACCCCACCTCACCTCAACAAATGTATAACATACTTTAAGGAAATGTTCTTTTCAGTGCAGTCTGTCAGGCAGTTTTACGGCTTCCAAGCTCAGTACCAGTTGGAAATTTTAGCAAGCTGTAGCACTGCAGCACAAGTGCCATCAACAGGTCAGTTTTATGGAGCAGTAATTCAATATACTGGATTAGTTTATTATCTCAAGATGCTTTATAACTTAAAACACCATAGTAACCATGACCTTATCTACACCCTGTAAGGAGTTATAAGCTAATTTTACATTTAACCTTGTGGAGAAGTCAAAGGTCGCAGGCAAGGTCATTTTTGGATAGATCGCATGTGGCTTCCTAGATGTGTTCCATAGTAACCATTAACCTATCTGCACTTTGTAAGGAGTTATAAGCTAGTCTTACATTTGACCAAAGATTTTGAAAGGTTTTTAAAGAAATGCGTCAGGTGGCCATATCGGTTTACGCACAAACAACATTTTTGAAAAAGTATTGTATTGTATTGACACAGGGAAGATGCTTGTCAACTTTGGAGTCAATCAAATAAACAATTTTTCAACCGAAGCCGTTTTAAATTTAAGAAAAAAATGTAGGTATGGTGGCCAGCTTATTTTACAAAATAACACCATTTGTCCCTATTTTTCCCTTTCCATTGTCCTCAGGATGATGCTACCAAGTTCAGAGTTACTTGGTTAAACAGCTTTCAAACAGAAGCAGTTTTATGTTTGGGCGCATTTTGGTGAATTTGGTGGCAGCCATTTTGATAGTAAAGTTTACTGCAGCAACTTCTGCTTCGCAAACTTGAAGTGGGTTTGGTTGCTGATGACATATGCAAAGTTTCAGATTAATCGGTTTACCACTTCCCAAGATGATTTGAAAGGCTTTTCCAAAAAAATGCGTCAGACTGCCATCTTGGTTGACGCAGGAGTGCAATTTATTTTTGCATCTTAACTGTAATCTACACAGGATCATACATGTCAAGTTTCATGTTAATTGGTTACACCGTGTGAGGTGCAGTTTAGGAGCAGTGTAATGTTTTGAGAGGAAAAAACTACAATTAAAATTAAACAAACAAATATATAAAATATAGCATTTAAATTTTTAAAAAATGTAAATATGGTAAATGGCAAACTATCTTAGCAACACTAAAATCGAAAGAAAAAAAATTTTGCCAGACAAAATTTGTCTTGAAATGCTAATCTAAACAGTAACAGTATATGTTTTTTTTTTTTTTAACATCCCACTACACGCTTGAACACAAGTAACTTTACTACATTGCTGTATTTCAATGCCTGGTTCATATATTAAGAAAGCAGTATCATGTATTTGCTAATGTGCAAAAAATGTAAATAATACCTTAAGTTTAGAAGATTAGTCTGTGCCTTGCCAGAGGCTCGCTTGGCAGCCATTTCTTGGTTTCTTTGTAACCACAGTCATAAACACTTTTTAAAATGTTTGTGTAGGTGCTAGACTTCCGCAATTCAGTTTTCAGAAACTTGCGTGGCTCTCTAGAAATATACCGAGTGTTTTTCGAGCAACAGAACAAACAAATCTCATTGCCTCTGTATTTAAATCCACCATCATGAAGATCAATTGAATAGCGTCCGTTCATTTTAAAATACAGATGTACTCTATAAGAAAAATATGAATCTGCTTCCTGTCAAACTGTGTGCTACCTGCGTGCAACATTTTGTTTAAAATGTTTGTTTTAAATCAGTGGTTATCTGACATAACTGTTCCTTACCTGACGACATCATCCTCCTGTCCAACATCATCATAGACATCTTGATCTTGCTCTGTGACGTGTCTCTGAGAGGAAGAGGGCAAAGCAGTCTTCTGTTGCCTTTTCAAAGTGTCATAGTCAATCTCCACTGACACAGTCTTAATGTAGCCATCTAAACCAAGGGAGCATTTAAAGTCACTTAGTCTTGGATTAATCCACAAACACAGCACATCTGTGACACCGTAGAGGTGTTTCTCTGCATTATTAAATTACATTTGAAATATTAAGGCCTTAATTCAGTTCTGGTAATTTCACAGCTGAGAGAAAATATGAATGCATGCAATGAGCAACAAGATCTGGAACTTTGTCAAAGGTTTGACTATTATGATTGAGTATTCTTTTGTGTGTGCAAAAATAAAGACATACAAACAATATGAGGCAATCTATAACATTGATTTAAATAAAATTTAAATTAATTTTCCATTCAATTTAAAAGTTCATGAATTTATTAATCTTAAAAACTGGCTCTTACAAAGCATACTGAACAAGGTATACTATGATCCAGTGCACAGTTTGCACCATGCATTTCTAAAAAAGAAACCAAAACTAAACAAATGAAATACATTTAAGGGCTGCTGCAAAATAATAATATTAGGTTATAATGTTAATGAGGACAGATGCTTACATGACCCGTCCGCTGTTCTGCCAAGCCACTTCCCTTCAGGGTTTTCGGTAATGCGGATTATATCAATGGTTTCTCCTTGCTTTACAGTCAGTTCGTTCTTTGCACCCTTGTAGTCCACTCTAGCTTTCACTTTATGAATGACTTCAATTGGGCCTTGCAACTAAAGGATAATTCACAAACACAATGTAATTAGAAATTACAATCATTGAGTATGTTATACTTTACTGCCAGGGCACGGTTTTCTCTTGTAAATTAGAGGCAATATATACAGTATTTATATGTTCTTAACTGAAGTAAAAGAGGTACAATTACAGTAACTGAGTAGAGATGCAAATGAATTACATACAGCAGAACCTCAGAGTACCAGTTCCTCAACCATGCCTGCAATGCAACCAGATAGACACTTCAAAGCACGTATGGGTAGTTTTAGTTTTAGTTTTAAACAAAACACAGATTAATTTTTTTCCAAGCCAAAGGAGGCTAAATGACAGCAAACTGCATGACTGCATTTTATTTCAAAACCAGCACTACATTAACCAAGGTTTTAGTTTTTGCGGCAGATTTTAATAGTAACTTACATTTAGTCTTTCCCCATTTATAGTACTGTTTTAAAGACTGTAGAACCATAACAATATAAGTATTGCATTACTGTGCATTGTACTATTCTTTATTTTCAGAGTTAAGGACATTTCAGGCTTACGAACAACCTCCATTCTCAAGGTGTTCGTAACTCCAAGGTTCTACTGTGATGTCTTTAAAATGTCACTGTGAAAAAGTGGTCATTAGTGGAGCAGGTGTATAGCAGGTGTGGTGCCGGTGCAGTAATCCCAAGAACAAACAGACAACAAAGTACAGGTGAAAGTACAGGTTGTTTTATTAGTATAATCCAGTGGTCTGATGACCAGGTTCTAAACAATAAGGAGTTTGCAATACAGAACTATGTGTATTGCACCGTAATGAAAAAGGGTTGTCGTCCTGTAAATAATAAGCACAGTACTAAACATACAATTAGACACACACACGATCACAAGTCCAAAGTGAGTGCTCTTAGTGCATGTGGTGAAGTACAGTACAATACAATATGTGCTACAAATGGTGAACAAGTGGTGAAAGGTTGTCCGGGTTTTAGTGCTGGCCGTGGGCGACAGCTCCGGATCGTGTTAGCCGTCTAGTCTATGTGAACAAGTAACAATGAACAGCGATTAGACAGACTTTCTAGATGGCCAACTTCCGCCGAACCCTGGGAAAGAACTGTTGTGCCAACTAGCCCAATGTACTCTGTTCCTTTTAAACAGCGCCCTCACAGGTCAGGGGGAGATCTAACACCAAGAATCATTCGATCTCTGTCACAGTTACGCACATAGCAATGCGTGATGCTCAATGTTCTGCTATCTGTGGATTTTGTAACATTTCATCAACAGAGGAAGCAGTTACGAATTTTGTTATTAAAATAAAAAGTCAGGTGGCAGGGCAGAAGCTGCTGTACATAGTGTGGCTGTGGGAATGTAAGGTTGGCAGTGATAGGGATAAATTTGTCCGTGCCAACAATCACAGATGTGGCCCTTCTCTAATTAGGTAATTGATGCTAATTATGGAGAGGTCACATGTATAAAAGCAAGGAGAAATCCTCTGTCAGGAGAAGGAAAGAATCCTTTGTTAGGGTGAGTAGGTAACTCAGTAACTGAATGTGTGCTGTGTATTTTGGTAACGTGGTCAGTGAAGTCGCATGCCCACCCTGACAACAGTGTTTGTACTGCACTGTATTTTGTTTAAACCCTTTATTTTGGCCACGTAGTTTGTGTTTGTTAATAAACAGGCACACCAGTGCTTTAAACTGCAGCTTTCTTGGCTCTGAGTCTTGTTATTGATGCTGTCCTGCCAGTCAATTTATGAGATTTAATTACAGTATTTGCATAGTATAAACATTAAACATGAAAAGGAAGTACCTCATTGTTGTGTCTTTTCATTTGTGATTTCACAAAATGTACCCCAGACCAGAATAAGCGTCACGCACATACCTACAGATACACTTATTTTGTGTTTAACTTTGAGCAACATATACAAACGCCGTACGTTAAGTTTTCAAATGTATTTTTCAAACAATAATTTATCAAAATTAAGTTTACTGTAGTCAGGTTTGGGTAAGTTTATTATTTACAAAATAAACATAAAAGCCTATAATCATCTTATATTTATGTATTATCTATTTTGCTCAGTCAAGACAGAGGCTAAATGAATTTTTGCAAATAATAATATACTTCATTATTCTGAGAATTTATTCCATAACATAAGTGACCAAATCAGGCCCAGCTGTCAATGTGTTTTATGTACAACTTTGCTTATTGAACTGTGTTCTTACCTTAAATCGTTTTTTTAAATCATTTTCCTTTCTTTCTTTCTCCTTCTGTTCCTTTTTCTCCTGCTCCAAGCGCTTCTTCTCCTCTTTCTCTCGTTTCTTTTCATCTTTTGATTCTTTCACAGACCTTATTAGAAAAGTTCGTTCAACAGTTAGACAGTTAAGCATCTTCTCAGCTGGGACAGACTGAGCTGTAGATATAGCTTTACTTGGCTGGCAACTCAGAGAACATGTTAAGGTTGGGAACCAAGCCTGTGAAAAACTCTTACGTTTCACCAGCATAACATTCTATAGAGGTCTTAGGCAGAAGCAAGTACAGTCAAAATGCAGCAAAACTGAAGTCACACTGTACATGGTAAACATGATATAACAGCCTTGATTTTGCACCATTCTCAACCATACTTTAACTTACACTCCTAGCGTCCTATTTGGCTATAATCTGATCAACTCTCAATTTTATACAAATATTTGAAACCTTTCAGGTACTGTGTGATTAACAAGTGAAAATTGTTAAAATGTTAATGTAAATTTTTAAAATGAGTACTAGAAAAAGAAAGCCAGTAAATCTGTAGTTTTTTTTTCAATGCTAGCAGTTTGCCATTGTGAACCAAATAATCATGTTCAGAACGAGGATTCTACAAGTCTCCTACTTGCATGTGTGTTTAAATACAGTTATGACAAATGAAGGAATGGTTGTTCAGTTTTACCACTAGAGGGCGATATCTGCTAAGCTTATAAGTTTGCACCATTCCCGAGAGAAACAACTATCCACAGGACTGTATTTACAAAGTGTCTTACTTTGCTTTTATGATCTCTGCACTGTTAATTGTATTTTATATCTAATGTCACTTCCAATACAGCACGTAAGGTTTAAAAAACTAAACAACAAAAGCGATGTTATTCTGCTGTTGTTTATGCATATCTGTGGTTTGAGAGGTGCACAGCAAGTGTCAAACTGTAACTCCACATCAAGCCTAATGTGTTAGTCATAAAATATTTTGGTGGTGGGCTTGATTGAAGAACTATTGTATTTCCTGAAGTATTTTAATGTTTTATTGCCCTGGTTTGTTCAAAAAACACCCATATATATTAGATATATATATATATAATATATCTATATATATATATTATATATATATATATATATAGATCTTTGGGGGGGCCTTTACAATGTATGGTGGCTATCAAGCCCATACACAGGACTGCGCACACGTGTGTGTGAGGTAACATCTCAGTTCATCTCAAGTTTTAGTTCCGAAGAAGAGTAGCAAAGGTTGAAGGACAACAGTCTTCTAAAATGTTCACAGTTCCTTAAATACACATTATCGTAAGATCCTCTTCCTGTCTGGGCCTCCTGTCCAGGCACCCACTATCACACACACCTCAGACAGCACTCGGTTTTATTATTGATTGAAATATAGTGAATACAACATATCTCAGATAAACTCAGTAGATTACCAGTTTCCTAATCTGGAATGAACCTATGCTAATTTCTACAGTTCTACACTTTAGCTAATGTACATCTAAAAACAATATCAGCAGCATTATTCACCACCACCACAAACAAAAAGCATTTACCAGCGTTCCTCCAGATCCTCATACATCTCTTCATCAATTGCATCATCCTTTAATAAGAAAACAAATTCAGAAATAAAAATCAGGGCTGTAATATAGAGTTGGCCTTTATTTTCCATGGTTAAACACTGCCTTGGTACAGTATATGGCATCACAGCAAAACCATTCTCAACTCTGAAATGGACAACAATGGTTCAGGTACTTTAGTTTTATATATTTCTGGGTCAGACAGGGTAGGCTCTACTTTAAATAATAGAGTCTGGCTCTAATGAGTAAATAAACTTTCTTTTTGAATTTTGAAATAATTAAATAATAAACTAATAAATATAATAATTAATAATAATTACTAATAAAAATATAATAATAATCATATGTAAGTATAAATATTATACGATTCGTGTAGTATTCATATCTGTAACATCTGCTTACCCACCATCTCTACTTTACTTCGGCCAGAACTTCTAAAAATAGTATCTGTTTAGTTATATTATTAGTAATAATTTTGAATAACGCAATCAAAATAAGTTAATTTACATACCTCATTGTTGCCAGGATAGCCTGTAAATAAATGTATAAATTGCAGTTATTAGAGTGGGATGCACAATTCAACAGCAATTTAAATGCTGCCACGATAATAACAAAATGACAGACACACTTTTAGAATTACACCACAACTGTAGTTTGAGATCAATGTATTGCTGTTTTTACCAATTTATTGTGCTACAAACAACTGCAGATTGATCCCAGTTAGCAGTGTTTTTTTTAACTACGATCGTTGTTAATATTGTAGTAAAAGTATATGTGGAGTTGGCAAAGCTGACATGGACACACTGAAACAGGCTGATGTGGCAGCACCTGCCACTGTTTAACCACTAATACAGTACTATGCACTGAGTGCATAAAGTACAGCGGCAATGGGTCAAATCGATGGCAATATGTGAAAACATAAGGCTATGGCACAATTTTGGCAAGAAGGTGATGTGATCATGAAAACCACTTATGACTGGAGACATGCATACATTCTTTCTATTTAACACACACGCACACGCACACGCACACGCACACGCACACACACACACACACACACGGTATTCTACTGGTTTGTATACAATGTCCATGCTGGTATCTTTTGAAAACAAACCCTGACAGCCCCATAAGCATAGTTTCTAAATATTAGACAAAATATTTACAGAATACTTAAAAAATTCTGCTACAACCCCCCACCCCCCCACCCCCCCAAGGTTTTCAGACAGATCTATGCCCCTGGGTGCATGTATGGTATATATGTATGAACGTATGTATGTCAATATTTATGTATAGTAACTTTGTGAACTCCCCATGATACAGTGTTTATTGTGCGTGTGTGCATATCACAAGTCAGTAATACCATCTCCTGGCTTCCCAGCAGGTAATGGCGGTGGACTGGACATACCCACGTCGTCATAAGTTTCGTCTGGGTCAGGTTGTACACTGCAAAAACAAAAATAAAAATATGTCTAAAATAATAAAAGTATGTCTGAAAAATACTTTTTTTTTTTTTTTTTCGATAATAGTACTTGTGCAGAACAGGATAAAACACATTTGTAAGAGTCCCTCATGCAATGAAAAACATTCAAATGATTCTGAGGGATATTATGAAAGGGTGGCATGGTGATCAAGGCTTGCTACCCTGCAGGAAGGAGACCCAGAAGAGGAAGGCTGCAGTTCAAGTGCCGAGGTGCACTATTAATAAACAAAATAAAGAGACTGAACAAACCAAAAAAACAATACCAAGAAAAAGCAACATGCAGCTCTGCAACAGCTATCTCAGCACTAGAGCTGCGAGCACAGCCCACTGCTAAAAAAAAATACACAAAATACAATTTACATTTGCAGGCTTCCACACTGCCACAGACATCAATATGCCTCCAGCGTATATACATTGATCTGAATCTTACACTATCGCTAGTCCAACAATACAACAAACAGTGTCTGAACAGAATAATTCAGACTTATTAAATACAAAACAGGATATGCATAATTAACTGTGGTGTGATACAACAAAGTTATGATAAAAAACATTGGTGTTAAAATCCACATCAATAAGAAAACGAACACATGCTGCAATTTCAACTGCAACTACTTTAACAAAAGGTCTAGAGTTGTATAAAATGTTAATATCTGTCAATTTTAACCATTAATGGAAATATTTGTAGGTAGGCATGCAGTCAACTACAGGTAAATCTTCAAACAAGGTCAGTATTTCCTGGTAACTCTGAATCATAACACGTTCATAACACAGGGGTTCATTGTGTTTTTTTTTTTGTTGTTTTTCATCAGGCAACAGACTCCCTGTGTTGTCAGTTAGGGTGTGTTGGAATGCAACACCTTTAACAACAAAAGGGACCTTTTACTTACAATACGTATAGTGCTCTTTGTTTTCTGTTTTTATTTTTGAACATGTGATGTCCCTTTTTTGAGCCGTTCAATTAAACAAGTTAATTTTCTGTTGCATTGATAAGGTAAAAAAAAAAAAAGCTCCTTAGTTTTAATTTGAAACGAACACAAACATCGAAGTTAAACTGACTGAATTCAATTGTAATTAAGAGGAAAGTATTATAGTGTTTTCAAAACAGGTTATAACACTTTTGATACGAGTCAATAAGATTTTAATTCCGGGAAAAGCTATTGAACTGAACTCGCTTTTTGTGTTTGGTGTTAATAAAATAAAGAGCTGCCTTTTTTATTTTGACATTATCAATGAAACACAATCATAGTCTCATTCAAGTTACGAGACAAAAAACTGAAGTGATCTTGTTTCACAATCAATTGTTTTCCAAGAGTGTAATTAAGAAACAGAGTCGGCTCAATCTAACTTTAAAGGGACATCATGCGTGACCAAAAATAATAACTGAAAACGATGTTCTCTAAGTATGTGTTAATCATGCTACATTTAAACCTAATCGCAACACTGAAACTCAATTTAACCTTTAAGACTGGAAAATTGCTATCTATTCCTCAAAGGGACTATTGAAATATTATTCTTTATATACAGCAGGTGCTATTTAAAGTGAGGATATTCCTTTAGTATAGAATTTAGTATAGGAAGAACTGACGTCCTACAGGTAACCATGGTGACCAAGCTGCTCTTTCAGGCATGACACATCAAAGGAGTAATTTACATATCCCACTCACTTTTTCATTATTTCAGATAGAATAATCTTTATGCATGCATCAGCTACAGAAACTGTTGTCCCCCAACTCAGGGGCATCATAACACACCAAAAGTAATTCAATAAACAAAAAACAGTGCTATGTATGTTCTTGAGAATGTAATACCTATTTATTCACAAAGCAATCATTAAATATCTGATTTGAAATAGACCTTGTAATGTTTTCAACCACCTACTGGGTGTTCCATGCTGAATTACACTTCACATGTAAAGTATAAAATGTGTAATTAAAAAGAACACTGATAAGAATGCCTTGACCTTAATTATTTTAACAGAGGCAAATGACTAGATAATACATATCCTGGTTATTTGCATAAGCCATATCATACAGCCAAACTGTTCTGATACATTGGAATTATCTTTTGGAATTATCTTTCCACATTGCATGAGTTTTATGTGTGTGATGGTGTGAAGGTGTATCAAATTAGACTGCAAGTTACACTAAGTGATCTGTTTTAACTGATTTCAAATAGGTAATTTGAGTCTCCTGCAAAATCTAAAACAATTTTTTTTCTGGATTTAGTTAAACTGTGGTAGCGTCAGCATGTTGGTCGTTGTGTGCTCTGACTGTCTACATACATAAAAACATGCAAATACTGTACTTTAACATGAATGGCCTCTGGTTTCCTGTAATTATAGCAACTGGGCCTAGTGAAAAAGCATAACAGCACATTATGCTCTGCTCTGTACCTTAGCAACACGACAGTGGTGCACAGTTACTTAAGAAGACCCCGGATACTCTGACTTTAGAAATCCTATGCACTCACAGTGACAGCTAGTTTATGCGGATCAGCTTCATTGAAACTCACTTTTTTTTCAACTGGGGTCCAAATTTCTGTAAGTTTTATTTAACAATGTACCCTATTGAGGCAACATCAATGGCAGTTCTTTGATTAATGCAACAGGAACTCTGAAGCTTCAAAGTTAGTAATCCAATCGCTTCATACTCACACTGCACCAGGATGACCCCGAGGCAGACTTGGCAGAGGCGTTCCTGAGGGCAGGGAGGGTGTCGCTTGGACCCCTGGGTGGGAGGGAGGTGGAGGAGGAGCTACAGGGTTATTTATGCCAAGGTTAGGCACTGAAAGAAACAAAGACATTATTATCAGATAATGAAAGTAACACAGTAAACAAAAGCTTAGAACGTACGATAGACTGTCGCTTATCTTGCCCTGGCAGTCCGAACTGACATAGAATTCATATTAAAATTATAACTCTATTGTAAGTTATAACTCTATTATAAAGAAATGCATGCTGGCAGCAGCTGCAGAAAACAGTGTGTGTAAAACATCTTGAGATGTATGTATTTTTCTCCAAAGGTTTGTTAATGATTTTTTGATTTAATAAATTCTGATTGTTATTTCAGAAGGATACTTCAAATTTGACCTAACGCTCTATTTTCACTTGTAATAGTGTATGTGGGAATCTGATGACAGAGATAAAGACTCAGCAGGCTGCAGTTGTATCACTGCATGGGCGCCCAAGCAAAGACATCCTTACGTATGCATTTTATCTATATATATTTATATATATATATATATATATATATATATATATATATATATATATATATATATATATATATATATTAGCTCAAAGAGCCAGCTGCCTAACGTTTCGATATGTTGTACACATCTTTCTCAAAGGAGCCTCAATAATATACTAATGAAGAAAACATAAGATTCAAATGAAAAAAGAAAAGGTGCTAAGAGGAGCTGAACAGGTGGGCCTCAGGTAAAAAAAAAGTTTGTAGATGATATGCAAAACCAAGGGCCTATCTGCTTTACTGCTCTTTAAAATCCCACAGCAGTGGCACTAATCTTGGTGCCATGCCTAACTAGCTTCACTTTCCTTCTTTACTCTGCTGATGTGTTTTTATTACGCAACATTCAAACTCAGGACCCACTTGAAAACAGGAGGCTAAAATATTCAAATGAACACAACAATATATCCCAGCAAAAAGAAAACTTTGAAAAGATTGACTGATTGACTGAAATGAGTAAATAATTGGGATATATTCCTTTAGATTCAGGTTAAGTAACTGGTTAATGGTCTACCCTTGCTTCAACATTATCCCTTCAGCCAGTCTGATGATATGATGGTTATTTTATTCTATGCTACAGACAGCTGCTGGATCTGTAACTTCTGCAAAATAATGTTTCAGTTGCTTGAACTGAGCAAGCTGTACAGAAACCTGAACGGTTTCCTCCCTATATTTTACATGTGTTGAAATAGTCAGACTGGTCCCTCACTGTCTCACCAGTGTGATCCACAGAGAAGATCCACGTTATCATAAGTGACACAGAGCAAAGTGAAATCATAATAAAGCATAGCTAAGGGGTGCTTAGACGTGTTACAGCGGCTCTCAAAAGTATTCACCCCAGTTGGACTTTTCCACATTTTATTGTGTTACAACATGGAATCAAAATGGATTTAATTAGGAGTTTTTGCCACTGATCAACACAACAAAAGTCATAGTGAAAAATAAAATCTATAAATTGTTCTAAATTAATTACAAATACAAAACAGAAAATAATTGATTGCATAAGTATTCATCCCCTTGAGTCAATATTTTGTAGAGGCACCTTTGGCAGCAATTACAGCCATGAGTTTATTTGGATAAGTCTCTACCAGCTTTGCACAAAATTGTTCAAGCTCCATCAAGTTGGATGGGGACGTTTGGTGAACAGAAATTTTCAACTGGCTTTGACTGGGCCACTCCAAGACATTGATGCTTTTTGTTTTTAAGCCACTCCAGTGGCATTGGCTGTTGTTTGGGGTCATTGTCTGGCTGGAAGATGAATCTTCTTCCAAGTCCCAGGTCTCTTGCAGACTTTAGCAGGTTTTCCTCCATGATTTCTCTGTACTTTGCTCCATCCATTTTGCCCTCTATTTTCACGAGCTTTCCAGGCCCTGACGCAGAGAAGCATCCCCATAGTATGATGCTGCCACCACCATGCTTCACGGTAGGGATGGTGTTCTCAGGATGATGTGCGTTGTTAGGCTTGCGCCAAACACAGCACTTAGCGTTGAGGTCAAAAAGCTCTATTTTGGTCTCATCAGACAATAGACTCTTCTTCCACTTGGTCTCAGAGTCTCCCACATGCCTTCTGGCAAACTCTAGCCGAGATTTGATGTGAGTTTTTTTTTTCAACAATGGCTTTCTTTTTGCCACTCTCCCATAAAGGCCAGTTTTGTGAAGCACCTGGGCTATTGTTGCCCTATGCACAGTGTCTCCCAGCTCAGCCGTGTAAGACTCTAACTCCTTTAGAGTTGCCATAGGCCTCTTGGTGGCTTCCCTGACTAGTGCCTTTTTCGCCTGGATACTCAGTTTTTGAGGACGGCCTGTTCTAGACAGATTCACAGTTGTGCCATATTCTCTCCATTTCTTAATAATGGACTTTACTGTGCTCGGGGGGATATTCAGTGCCTTGGAAATGTTCTTATATCCTACCCCTCATTGGTGCTTTTGACGAATAATATTCTGGATTTGCTTTGAATGTTCCTTCGTCTTCATGATGCAGTTTTTGTTAGGAAATAACTGTTTTTGTCAGTTAGTAACCAACTGTGGGACCTCCCAGAGACAACTGTATTTAACCTGAAGTCATGTTAAACATTTTAATTGCACACAGGTGGACTCCATTCAACTAATTATGTGACTTCTAAACACAATTGGTTGCAACAGAGCTTATTTAGGTGTGTCATAGCAAAGGGAGTGAATACTTATGCAATCAATTATTTTCTGTTTTACATTTGTAATTAATTTAGAACAATTTGTAGATTTTATTTTTCACTTTGACATTGTGGACTTTCTTTTGTGTTGATCAGTGGCAAAAACTCCTAATTAAATCCATTTTGATTCCATGTTGTAACACAATAAAATGTGGAAAAGTCCAAGGGGGATGAAGACTTTTGAAAGCTACTGTAAATCAACAAGTGAATAGCCACTGGAGAAGAGTTGCAACTTCACCTAGCTACAATATGTTATGTGCTGCCTGTTTCTGGCTATGGTGTGTTTGTAGTCAGCTGGTGCCACAAACCACAAATTATCAATCAATTCCTTTATTTAACCAGGTATAGTACAACCACTGATAACAGGTTCACATTTAGTGGTGTTCAAGCCATAGCAATGGCACAGGTTATGACCCCTCATAGTTTCTTTGTGCAGTTGCAGCATTGATCACAAATGTAAGCCACTAGTGGTCATATTGTCTGTAATGCAGGAAACAAATATACAGCTATGGCTAAAAGAATTAACCCCATAGAATAAACAAATTCTGCTTCATAAACTCGAATGAAACCAGCTGAATAATGTTATGTTAACATATTCAATTACATACCGCTTTGTAGTTTTCCATACTTAATGAAAAACTGATACAAATTGAAAAATGTGACATTTTGAAAAAATAACACGAAACACTGTACTGCTATTATGGCTTCCAATAGACTTTTGTGATATCATTTTGTAGTTTATTTATTTTTTTAAAAATGATTATTGCTCAATCCTAAAATTCTAGGTGATGCAAAAGTTCTGGCCACAGCTGTAAGTTGAATGTTTTAACACTTGTTTCACTGTATAAAATGTTATGAGTTTACTGAGTTATCAAAAGGTACATTTCAGGCTATGTATTATTAATACTAATGATATTAGTGTTACATATTATATTTTACCAGTTTCTTTTACACAAACAGGAAAATGTGAAGAGGGAGTGTGAAGTTCTATAATGGGTCTCAACTATCTTGTAGAATGTGTCAGTTTTAGCACTCACCAAAAGTGTAAACGATCTGATAAAGCTTAGGAATGGCTTGGTGTTAAATTACAGCCACAGCGTTGGCTAAATTTAGTCTTTTTTGATGATTAAAACACAAGCTAGTTTTTATAACATCACACAGTTAAGCAGAGTATGTTTAAATTAATCAGAAATAAAACATGTAATTGTAACATTTGGAATAAATACAAAGTAAAATATAAAGTCCATTTTATTTCCTGAGAATATATACGCTAGCTAAAAGGGTGTTTTCCTAGATGGTTAACAGTTTAAACTGTTAATTCACAGTCTTTGACTATATATAACAAAACGTTCTGAACCATATCATACAAAATACACACTTATCCAATAACAATAGCCTATATTATACAGCATCCAGCATCTCCTGTTAGTGGACAGTCCAGTATTTCAAGCCTGTTTCACATACCTTGTAATTATTAAAAAATGTCCAATATGTATTATTATTATTTTTACAATAAAAAGTCTGCATTCCATTTGTGCAGTACATTCTATTAATGTTTGACTTAAAACAGTTACTTCCACAATATTACTGTACAGTATATATATGCTTGAGTCAGCCATCACTTATAAATGACAAGCAGGCAATAAAAAATGATGCTGTCATTTACTGTAACTGGCACACGGGGAACGCAATGCAGAATTTCCAAAGCATTGTAACTTACAGCAGAATCCCATACACTTGTTCAGCAAAGCTGAAATTACCTCCAGCCACACTATGTGGAATATTAATGTTGTAATCTTATAAAAAAAAAACAAAAAAAAAAACACCTTTCATTTGCCCAGCCTATCATTGGCTCCATGCAACTTGTGCAGAGGAATGTCCAATCCAAGTATTTCTATATACAAGAATGAGGTCTTAAAAAGCATGATTTACAGATAAGGAAGTCATTTTCTGCTGTAATATTCATTTTTTCCACCGTTAGGGAAAAAACAGGTTTTTATGCAAACTAATAGCAAAACTAGCAAACGCTCTGTTAGCAAAATAAAGTATTTGAGGGCTTGCCATCGATACACTTATTTGCGTTCGGTTCAAGAAACAATATGTAATTTCTTATTTCTGTTCAGTAGTTCTTCCTTAGTATTCCACAATCCTGTATTTTAAAGTAAAGGAAGCGAATTGATTTCACAACCAGAGCCCCTCAAATGAAATCTTTCAAGAAGAAACAAGTTTAAAATGCCAGCATACCACTGCATAATGATTAATAGATGATGTGAAATGTATTCAACTTGCCAACAATTGCTTAGCATAAAGGAAAACAGCCAACGATAGAAAGCAGAGATGACTATAGTGGCGAAAAGCATTTCAAAAAGTAGCGTTTTACATTTAACACTATGCCAGTGTGGATACAGCCTGCATTAAACATATGATTTGGAAATATGCTTTATACTATAGAACTTTGCTTATCTTTTTGTGCAAATGAAACCAAAAAGTAGTGGCTGTTGAATGGCACCTGTTTTCTGCATTCTTTGTAGTTACAGTTCAGTGAACTGAACAGCCACAGAAGCCATTGTGGCATGTATGGTTAAGATTTTTGTAGAATGAACTACTATTTCATGGTATTCGCCTTTGCTTGGTCTAACATGTAGGTATATTTAAAAGACACAGAATTTAACAACTGATTAACAACAATCAGTGTTAATCATCATATTAATGCAGCAATTAGACACCAGTACACACATTTACACATACAAAATATAAGATGCTATAATTTGCAGCAAATCCTATAGATAATTAGCTTAAGAAGAGAAACAGAAAAAACTATATAGCAAAAAGACTTACCAGCACTGGTGAACTCGGCTCCCTTTTTGAATTTATCCAAGTTAACATTTGGAGGTCTGTTTGGTTTTGCCGGTGGACTCCCCAGTGCAAATATATTAGGCAAAGTATTTCGTTTAGGAGCAGATGGGTCTTTTTTCTCTTCGCTGGCGCTGTCCTGAAAGCTGGGTTTTTTCGATATAAACTTAGGACCTGGAGGGGGCCCCCCAAAATTCTGGTTTACTTTTGAAAGAAAAGCTTCCCGAGGGTGTATGGGTTTGTTGCTGCTTGTTGATGCTTCTTCCTTTTTGTTGTCATTGAATTTTGAATCTCTGCTTTCATCTGTAACAGGATCCCTATTCCTTGAATCCGCTGGTTTAAGGTTAACCCCTGGGAAGGCCTTTGGTGTGGATTCTGTCACACCGCTATCCTTCGATTGTTCTTGGTGGACCTTGAACGAGCCCGGCTTTGGTTTGGGGGCAGAAGGGGGTTTGGGAGGAATGGTGGTTTTTGTATTGCTATCATTGTTTTGAGAGTTTTCTGTGACCCACGGTGGCTTGGACCCAGAGGGAGGTTTCGGAAACAATGGTTTTGGCTCTTTTTCTGGCTGGTTCAGTTTGGTTGACGGCTTAGGTACAAGTGGCTTTGGAAACACGGGTTTCGTTTCATTGTCCTTCTGCATCTCTGAAGGTTTACCATTAAACTGCGATTTAGGAAAAACAACTCTGCCTTCATTTTGCGTATTAATGTTGTTAAATTTATTTATTGCAGACTTAGGCTTTGGAAAAGGTTCCTTGAGGTTTTTTTCATCCGGGGGTAACTTTACAGATCCCTTTGGAAACAATGGCTTTGGCTGTATATTTTGAGATGGATTTCCCTGAAGACTGTTCTCTGTCTTTGCAGGTGTTCGTTTTTCAAACGCAGCTTTTTTGGGTTGTAGTGAAGAGACAGGAGGATGGTCTGCGATTTTAGGCTGGCTGCCTTCACAGTTGAACCTGGCCATCATAGCCTTCACACCTGAAGCGTTGTCCTGATCATAAAAAAGAAAGAAATGATAAGAAATAAAATTGAGAAATGGGTCTGTGAGATGTGCAGTGACTTCTGGTTTGAAAATGACAGCCCTGCTGATTGGTAGCTGATATGTAAGTGCCTTCCTGTGACAAAACATTGCCTTTTGAGTTCAGTTGTGGTTACACCGCTGTTTTGTGTAAATTAGTAATCCACTGCTCATATTTTTACTTGCAGGAGGCTAATGGGTATTCTTTACTGTGCTTTTTTTGTGCTCACCAATATGTTGTTTCAATTGATAAGTCATCTCATAGACAAAAGAGGGGGTTCATTGTATTGCTCAGCTGCTTTTCTTATGTGATATTTAGCTGAGAATAAATTACCCTTTCAGTTAAAAAAACTGTTTAGAATATTACAGCAGAAGACATTTTAACGTGAAAAAAAAGGCAATTTGGTCAATTAATTCAATTATTGATTGAGCTTGTTTCCTTCTTTTTTCTTACAGTTCACTTTCAGTATGGTAATAGCTTTTGAATTTGTTACCATAGACATTTATTGGAGCTGTCCAGACTAAATACCGCCAGTATTATATTTAATTTTATTACACATGTTAAGCTCATGGACATACTTCATGCGTGAGGCAATTACAATGTACTGGACAGAACAATAGTTGATGACACCTGTAAAGTAAAATGCCTATTTAAATGAAAGCACACACTACTGTAGATAGAGAAGAATCAGATTTGTTTTCCTGCAGTAGGACTGAATCACAGTATTTTAATACATTATTCCCATATAAACAGAAGTCCTTTTTGTGCTAAATAAAGAAAGAGAAAAATAGAAATATAATTATTAGGGTGCTGGGTTTGGACGTAAACAGGTGAATACATTTATGCTAAAGCTTTACTTTTCAATTTAGTTTACAAACCTAGGGGCCAGATTAAATCAAAATTATGTGTATCGCCTTAGCTAAGTGGGATAAATGTTGATATTAAAACATAAATTCACAATGCTGTGTAATTGCTTCGTATCAAAACTAAAATTTAAGACAATGCACAAAGGGGATTTTGCATTTCTCTAATTTCAATATTGGAGTGTTCCAACTGGCGGCTGTATTTTGATCTTCGGTTATTGTATTAGTGAAGTGCAGCAAAAACAAAGACATCATTTTTTCCTGCTCTTTTTTGCATATAAACTGTTTTTTTGGGTTTTTTTTTCTGTTGCATCTAGATGTATCTAATACCTAGGTTATCAACACAAACATAATAAATAAAGAAAAAAGTAACACATTTTGTCAAGGGTTTTTCATTAAATTTAAATTTAAATACTATATATCTATATATATATATATATATATATATTATAATATATATATATATTATATATATATAGTATATGTGCATAAATCTTGTATATAGAAGTGTACTAGCCCTTTTGGTTGTTATGTGCAGGCTATAGACTAGACTGATTTAACATTTTAGAATAATAATAATAGATATTCTCACAAATGTAGAAAAGATGAATAACAAAGATCTATAACAAAAGAAATAGATCCACTGTTATATATAGATTAATTAAATCTTTTGCCTGAGTATTATTCAGTGACGACCACACGCATAACACATCCCCGTTACACCAAAGCCTTTAAAAAATGTACTTACCTCTTATTAGCATAACATTCTCACAACATAGGAGACATTATTTAGCAGTCTTTATTTTCATGTTAACTCCACTTAAGCCAGTGGTTGTCTTTCACCATTATTTATACTTACTGTGCTAACAGGACCAGACCTAATGCCACATACAGTATATTATGAAAGAGGAAGAACAGAGCTATGAGCCACATGAGAATAGCTGTTAAATGCAATCTGTTTTTTAACTTGTTTTTTTAAGATGGAGCTGGTCTGTTTATTGTAGTCATCACCAAACAGTTTGCTGTGAGCAGGGAGGTATTGTAAATACATTTGATCACAGGTACAATACAATTGGTACATATTTAGCATAACTATACCTTAACCTCTGTTAAAAAAAAAACTTAACTAAAGCCTCTATGTCCATACTGTATAAGTAAAGCGAGATGCATCTGCAATACTTTTTAATTTTTTTTTTAATCAAATGTAATGGCTTATTACATTTGATAAAAAAAAAAAAAAAAAGTTTATCCGGCAAACAAGCAGAATCTTTCAGTACACATCTGACTTTCAGTTTGAAGTACTGTGTAAATTATAATATATACCAACATATATGAATAAGATGGCTTGTACTGCAAATGTGCATGTATTATAAACATGGTACAGTTTTTAAAATCTACTACGACTGAATAAAATATAAACATTATTATTATTATTATTATTATTATTATTATTATTATTATTATTGTACAGTATTATAAAAAATACTGACAACCCATTCCCTTGCAACAATACTGTTTTCTCTCTGCCTTTATTGTATTTGCTAAGAGATAACTCTTTCTTTTGGCCTCTACATTTTGGTACCTTGTGTTATCTATTACAGCATTTGTTTAACTATCATCACCCTTTCCCCACTCTTTTCTTAGTTGACTTACCTTGCCTTTTCTGCTGTCTTGCTTGCTGCACTGCCAGCTATGCTCCTCCAAGTCTCTACTACCTGCGTTTGTCTACTGTACCCTGTCACTGATACTGCACTCCTGCAGGAAACAAAGCCCTTGCCTGATGCTAGCTGTGTTGCTTAACACTGTAATCAAAGCTCATATTTTAAATTCTGTATTTAAATAATTATGAATAAATTACTAATCAAAATCACACTGGTGTTTCTCATCTTACTGTTAGATACATATTTCTAAAACAATATTACCCATAAAAAGCTATAGATCTGTACTTACTATTGAAATAATAGCAGATTCAGCCAAGTGATAAACGTTTTTTCCTCATTTATATCTTAAAGGGAAGTGCTTGCAACTTCAGCACACAGGATATAGTTACACATAGTTCTGGTAAAGAAATACAGGAAGTATCAAAAGGAGGAATTTGCATCTACTGTAACTGTGACAGTTTTATAGGGACTCTATATCTGTATGTGGATTGCTCTCCACTAACAATAAAACCTCAATGGAATTGTAATAATAATATCGTTATATAGCACCTTTCATAGTGGGCCACCATCACAAAGCACTTTACAGAGGCACGCTGTGAACAGTGCATTATATGCAGAGTCAATTACAATAGGACATTGATTTAACAACTCATCCGCAGGATGGAGCACAAGGAGGTTAAGTGACTTGCTCAGGATCAGTCAGTGGCATCGGTGGGATTTGAATTGGTGACAAGACCTGGGCTTTAACTACTGGAACACATTGCTTCCAGTTTTAAAAATAGCAAATCTTACCAATTCATGTCCACAACACTACTCCAAAGGGGAGACTTAAGCCAAACACTACTTCACAACACACACAGACTGCTGTTCAGGACCAGTTTAGAATACTGCTCAAACCAGCAACTGCCTGCCTCATGATATCAGTTAATCAATAAATCAATAAATAAATAAATAACAGTGCCAATTTACCACCTCACGTCCACAACTACTCCAAAGGAGAGATATAATCCAAACATCACCTCACATCACACTAATGCCCATAAAGCAGCAAAATAAAGCCTAGCCAAACCCAACACTGGTTTTCACTGGTTTTACACTTCAGAATCTGTTCCAGTGAGTGGTAGTTATAAGCAAGTTTGACTGTAAAGCAATTACATAGTCATTAATGGGCACTGAAGCATTTATTTTGTAGAAAAAAGGGCCAGGAATGTTTTGCTTATTAATGTTCCAGCTCTTAAACATGCGGCACGCTTCTACGTCTTTCTAGATCTCTATCACAAACCAATAGGGATAAGATATTTTAGTACTTGAGTGAAAATTATTGATCCTTTGCTTCTATCACACACACTAATAGCAAACAGAATGCATTTCCGAGAATAGCCTGTGCTGCAGCCTGCCAAGTTCAAAACCAGTTTATTTTGTCAGGTTATTGTTAATAGACCTTTAAGGAAGTTGCAAGCCTCTACAGCAATTAAATTTAATGGGCAAATGACCTGAGGGCAGCCACAGAGTGGGCCACTTGTAAACCCTCCCACCGCCCTGCCAACGGTCAAAAAATGTGTTGCAGTGTGGCACAAGCCATACCGGCCGTCAAGAAAAAGAGCTGATCAAACCGATTTAAAATAAACCAAAAAGTAACAATTGTGATATGTCTTTGTAACCTCCAAATAAATATTAGTAAAAATAATATAGCATCTGTGTTGTATATATTATGAGAAAAGTTAGTTTAGTTTAACATTCTGATGTTTTAAGTGAAACGTAACTCAAAATGACTCCCAACCATGACAGACTTTATTGTACAGCTGAAAGACAATTAAAGTGCTCGCTTTGACAACTTCAGCATTCCCAGGTACGAAATCATTTTTGTCCGTGATCTGTTTGCAAAACCACCTATGGTGATTTCTCGCCCCATGCAAAGCAAGTCCTTCCTGCAATCGACGAAGCAGCAACTAGAACCAGTAGTATGTTTGCAGGCATCGTTGTTACTGAAACTGAATTAATTAACAAAGCAAATCTGGAGCAATTCTGGTCCGCCTATATATGTCTAGTCAGCTACCACTGGCTCTGTTTGTGCTCTCCATGTTTGGATCGACTTACACATGGAAAGCGACTTATTCCACAATGAATGCAATATTAAAAACAGATGCACGAAACAGGCTGACACAAGAATCTTCGGAGGACTGCCTCCGTATCGTCGTCATGTCTATCACACCTGGTGTTCTAAAGCTGATCGCTGAACGAAAGAGCCATTTTTCTCATTAAATTTCTCAAAACGCAATGACGCATTTAAAATAAAAATGTACGCTACTTTCGAATTGCGTTTTATGTTAGTATGCTTTCCTATCTATCATATGAGGATTCCAGTAGCGAATAAGATCTTATGAAACAGAAAGAAATGTTTCACACTGGACTTTGAAAATGTATTGTTGGGAACATTTTCAAGCACAGCAACCTACTCATTTACTTAAATACTGTAAAACATTATATCTATGTTCCCTTTTGCAATCTGTTAGAAAAGGTTCAAGGGCTGCTGTTTAGATGATTCAAATTGATCCCAATGGATGGGTGTCAAGGGCTGGACGTTTTGAAAATCTAAACCTTACTCACAACCAGTGTACAAGTTTCACTCATCAGCAATGTGCGTAAAGGTCACAAAGTATACTCAGAAGAGTAGGTATATAAAAAAAAAAAAAAAAAAAAAAAAAAACAGCAAAAACAGCAAAAACTGGTCAGAGGGCCTCAGCTTGGCACACAAATGTTTACTTCAACTACATACTTCCCACTTCTAAAAATATCAACTTCCATGTGATTTCACAGGTTTAAACATATAGTGTTGAATTTGTGTTCATTAACCCATGAAACAAAATCCCTTAATAAAACAGTGCAATTCCACCTAAATTGACTATTCCCTAATCTGCCCTTCTTATATGAATTCCTTACAGGTGTGTGGCAATTTTGTTACTGTTCTAACAGGTTTAAGCATTCCCTGATATACAGCCTATACATTCATAATGGAAATCAATAGATATATCATTTAGGACATTTTCTTATTTCAAATGAAACATATTTTAGAAAAAGAACACAGTGAGGCAGTTTCCATGGAAAAAGAAAAATAAGACCTCTGTTTTGTTCGTTGTGTGTGTTTCCATGCAGTTTTCTTTTAGCCAGAGAAATTCTCTTTCCAAATGCAAATAATATTAAAATACTGGGGGGTATATTTAAATATTTCAGTCTGAATTCCAATTTGATCTTATATATTGATATTATACAGCTTTCTTAAACTGGGCTGACTGTACATTTATTATAAACCTACAATACACGTACATATACAGTGGTTTACAGAAGTATTCATTCCCCTACCAATAATGTCACATTTTGTTGAATTACAAATAATGTATGTACCGTTTTTCAGACAAACTTTTTTTATTCAAAGCTGTAGTGGTTAAACTGAACACTGTTATATGAGGAGGAGGTTACAGGTCAGCAAAACTTACTTAAGAAAATGTACAATTTACTGGTTGCATAAGTATTCAGCCCCTTAAGTCAGTACTTGGTAGAAGCACCTTTTGTAGCAATTACTGCTATGAGTCTTTTTGGATAGGTCTCTACCAGCTTTGCACAGTAGGATGGTGACATTTTTGCCCACTCTTCACGGGAAAATTGCCCCAGTTCTGATAAGTTTGTTGGAGATTGTCGCTGGACTGCATTCTTCAAGTCTCACCATAAATTTTCGATTGGATTCAAGTCAGGACTTTGACTGGGCCACTCAAGAACATTAATTCTCTTCTTGTTCAACCACTCCAGTGTGGCTTTGGCTTTGTGCTTCAGGTCATTGTCCTGCTGAAATGTGAATGTCCTCCAGTTTCAGAGTCTTGGCTGACTCAAACAGGTTTTCCTCAAGGATTTGCCTGTACTTTGCACCATCCATTCCCCCTGAACGCTAGCTAGTCGCGTGGAACCACAGAATAAGAGAAATTACAGAAACACATAACAAACAGAACAGACAATAAGTCCTGCTGCAGTGCAAATCCCCTGGTCGTTACTATATATGTATGTGTGTGTGTGTGTGTGTGTGTCTTATGTCTTGCAGCTTGCAAGCCCTGTATTTGTCTTTTTGAACATGGCACCAAGTTCTTTTTCATGTTTTTGTTCTTTTAAAACAAATCTTCCTCAATGAATTAGGTTTAAGAGATTTTACTTCAACAGTTGGTGCAGCAGTAATAAAGCTACTGGTAACAAATTCACAATTCATATACTAATTTAATACATTTAGAGGTACAAATGTGGCTATTTTTGTCCTTGGTAGGTAACCAAGACAGATGCTACAGTGTTAGGGTCGTTACTGATAAAAAGTAATGTATTACTCGTTATTCGTTTATTGAGAAAAACAAATAATATTAGTGTTCGATATTAGTTCATTAAAAAAAAAAAAAAAATAGCGCTCTATATTACTCATTATATTACCCACTATATTCCTTCCTTTTGCCCTGCGAAACAATTGTGACTAATCTCCATAGTCTGGTAATGCGTTTTTTAAATGTATGCCAAACAAATAAACTGTAAGGCCGTGGGTTACCTTAGTTCTCGGGTCAGTAGCGTAGACAACTGCAAATGAATCAGGCTGGGCGATATTATCTTGCTTCCACTCAAGTTTTATTAATCAGCGACTTCATTACAAATGCTCACCAATAATAGAAAACGAAGTAATCTGCCAGTAGTATGTTCTAAACTATGTTCCAATTAAAACAGTCAATAAAAATGGAAGCACAGTAGGGATCGTTGCGCACTCCACAAGATCTCCTGCACGAATTCACACTCCGCACAGCATTCTCATTCGCTACGGAGGCTATTAATGTACAAAATAAATTAAAACTGTAAAATCAAACTAAATATTGCAATTTGCTATCTTCATTATAACAGTTCACAAAACTGACACCACGCAGATATTAAAATAGTGACACTTATCTCTAATTCGCCCATATCAGGAAACAAAAATTTAAAAAAGCAAAAATCTTTGCAAAGGCTTATGGTCACTGATGTCTGTATTAAACTACATGGACTTTGAACACAAAATGTGACTGTGTATGCAATTTGAGTTCTTCAAATCGTAGTTTCAACGTTTAGTTTAAAAATCCCAGTAATCTTTGTTGTATCGCATCAATTGCAGTACACTACAAGGCACGGGGTTATTTTCTCAATACCGGTAGGCTATATTCTTTTAATTACCAAACAGTCCAAGTGGTGAGGCTGCATAGACATTACATGCTGCGTGTACTTGTATCGTGATTTTGATATGGCGCACAAAAGTAAGTCTTGTTGAATTTACTGCTGCTTGCTACCTATTTAAACACCCCATCGTTTAGATGTAGCGAGAAAACACTCGTTTATTTGTTATGGAAAGTCATTGTAATATTATTACTCAAATGAAAACTCTAACGCTTTATATTAACTCGTTATTAAGAAGTGTAATATGATGACAGTAGCGCGTTAAGTTACTAACGCGTTATCGCAAACTCTGCTTGTAGCTAAGGTACGGAAAAGTCTAACTTAAAACAATCGGCTATCTGATCGCCAAACAAGATAACAAAAGTGTAAAAGGATGAAAAAATATATGTGCTTTGCAAAGGGCTTTGTTATTTATTTATTTATTTATTTAAGTATTACAAAGGGCTGCATTTTTATTTTTAGTAGCTGCAGTATTTTTTTTATAACCTTGCTTATAAAACAACCAAACTATAAAGCACCATCATTTCATCAGTCAAATGGCAACAATCTGAAAGGTTGAATAAAGGGTGTCACATAAAAAAAAAAAAAAAAATACCGAAGGGAGGTCTCTAAACCCCTCGTCCTGGCTACTGGCAGATCTCATATAATAAAGGATTGCTGGGTACCACCTTTATTTTAATAGAACATTGTGAGAAGTTATGTCACAAACTGGATTTTCACTGCTGAAGTTTTGTAATCATCAGGTACGGCTTACAGACATGTTTCCATGCAAAAAAGCCTTCGTTTTTTGTCCGTTGTATGGATTTTTAGCGTGAGAAGGTGATTTACCCACCCTTTAAATTCGTACAATGTTTTAGATACGCACTTCCTATAGGGTGTGGAATGTGCTGCTACGTCTCCATATGACAGTGGAGAGAGTATCGGCTTTCTAAACTGGGTGGAAAAACACCCATTGAGTAATATGTACTTATTAATGTGTCTAATACATTATTGCAAGTTTATTATGTTTGTGAAACGAAGTGGAGTTCCCCTCAATGATTAACACCATTAGGAACTGAAATGGAGAATTAGACCTAGTTTCCACTAGGAATAATTCCATGCTTAAAACGTGTTCATCTAACAAAATTATGCTCCCTTCTCCATTATCCAATCCAGAGGCTGCTATAAAAAACTTTATCCAGCAGAGAGCAGCGTGATGCAAAAGTATTATCTCCTGAGTTTGGAGAAAGAAGAGAACCCCCTAAAACAGGAAGTAGTGTACAATAAATAACACTTGCTGATATTGTTTGTGGTGCTTTCCGCAAAACAGTCTGGTCTTTCTTTTTTTCATGTCTGCTAAATTCAATCAAAAGTCTCAGTTAACATACTGCTTTAGTGCAAAATGCTTACTATTAACTTTAACATTGTAAAACCTTTGAATTTTTTAAGATGTAGAAGAAGCATTAATATAAATTACATTCTCCCTTTCTGTAAAGAGCACATTTTTACTGTAACGCGTATTCTTACTTGAATATGTCTCCGCATGTGAAATGTTTTGGTCAGATATCCTTTCCTTCTAACCATCCCCTATAGTGGAATTTCTAAGTAATTTTCATTCTCTTGCCATTGCCTCTGGCTAAAATCTTATAATCTATTTGAGACACTGTCACGGTGTGAGTGATGTGGGAAGTAGTGAATGTCCAAACAGCAGATATATTTTAAACAGTCCCATTGGTAGGAGGGGTTTAAAATGGGGGGTGGGGGGGTTGCAGTCCCAACACAAAAACTTTCCAAAATAATGAAACAACAAATTCAATCAAGTGGGGGAAAGTGCAGGAGCTCCAGGTGCCTGTCTTGTTTGTGCGTGGTGTGTCAGTGCAGGAGCGCCAGGTGCCCGTGCGTGGTGTGGCAGTGCAGGAGCTCCAGGTGCCCGTCTTGTTTGTGCATGGTGTGGCAGTGCAGGAGCGCCAGGTGCCCATCTTGTTTGTGTGGGGTGTGGCAGTGCAGGAGCTCCAGGTGCCTGTCTTGTTTGTGTGTGGTGTGGCAGTGCACGAGCTCCAGGTGCCCGTCTTGTTTATGCGTGGTGTGGCAGTGCAGGAGCTCCAGGTGCCCGTCTTGTTTGTGCGGGGTGTGGCAGTGCAGGAGCTCCAGGTGCCTGTCTTGTTTATGCGTGGTGTGGCAGTGCAGGAACGCCAGGTGCCCGTCTTGTTTATGTGTATTGTGGCAGTGCAGGAGCTCCAGGTGCCCGTCTTGTTTATGCGTGGTGTGGCAGTGCAGGAGCTCCAGGTGCCCATCTTGTTTGTGCGTGGTGTGGCAGTGCAGGAGCTCCAGGTGCCCATCTTGTTTGTGCGGGGTGTGGCAGTGCAGGAGCTCCAGATGCCTGTCTTGTTTGTGCGTGGTGTGGCAGTGCAGGAGCTCCAAGTGCCTGTCTTGTTTGTGCATGATGTGGTGAAAGTGTTAGCTCCTTAGCTACAGCTCTGTGTCACTCTGCCAATACAAAAACAAAACAAAACCACAAACAGTGCTCTGCCTGATTTATGTTTCAGCATAAGGGTCTGTACTCACATAGCTGCATCCCCTTTGTACTGCCAAACTCCTCCCCGTGATCAGCACGGTGCCACGCTCTATCCAATCACTGTGCACAACACAGCTAATCACACTAGAACTGTTCAGCAGTCTTACAGCTACACCCTTTCATTTAGACGGATGACTTTTGGTTCTGTCCTACTATACCACCATTATTGCTTAGTGCCCTTCCAGCAGACCTATATACTCCCTTATTTACCAGGAATCTCCTGTTTTTTGGACACCTGGGACAGATTTTCTCCCGTATTTTACTCAAAACTCTACTGTTGAACCCCTTTGTCAGCAAACAATTTCTGCAAAAGGCATGTATGGTATGTAGTTGCTGTACATTGTAGGGTTTAGGACCACGGGGAGCCCTGTGGCAGGCATGCAGTCAGTAATTGAACATTTATGATGGCTGCACATGCGATAAACCCTCATCCGGTAAAAAAAATCTAATAAAATTTGGTCCAAATTTCAAGCTTCTTCGACCACAACATATTCTCACATAATCTTAAGCAACACTGGAAAATACATACTTCCTGTAAACTATGCAGGACTGATTTTAATGGTGGGACGTGGGAACAAGAATGATGGTGTGTGTGGTAAGCACGAGAGATCACAAAAACACCAAAGCCAGCGGTGCTCAGAAAACCAGCACTTCTTTCACTGCCACTGTTGTGACTTGTTCAGCAAATCTGTAGTAGACATATTCACACAAATAGTGAAAGCGTTTCTATTACAATTTCAGCATCAACATTGCTTTAGAAATTCAGTGTGATGAGTCAAAGGGATTTCGGTCTGTGATTCGGCCTCCTGACAGTAGATGGCATCAAACCAACTCGGGACTTCCCTTACCAAGATCTCGTGACCATGGCAAAAGTCATCTTTTGAGGGGCGGCACCTTGGTGAGGGGCGGAAGTACGAGTATGTAAATACCAGCTGTCCAAGGGAATGCGGCCCTGGGTTGCGGGACAATATCTTTTAGATCAGTGCACCCGGTGGCTGCGGCCAGAAGAACATACACCCCAAGAACTGGTGCAGAAAATAGTTATAGAACAGTTCGCGTCTATACTACCGCCAGGGAATCGAGAGTGGATTAAGAGGAATAGACCTACCACTCTCGAGGATGCCATCCTCCTGGCGGAGGCCTACGAAGACGCGAACGAAGGCGCTGGGTCAGACCCCACTCCTGCCCCTAAACTAACTCGGACCAACCAACCAATGAAGCCCAGAGGTGGTAACCAGACCTTCAGACCATGGAGGTCGAGGGTAGCCCCATCCTGGGTGAGAGAGAATCCCCCTAACCTGCCGGTCGCGGACTCGCAGGACAGATTAACTCCGTTGATGCCTCCTAACCAAGTGTGCTACCAATGTAATGAGCCTGGACACATTGCCAGGAATTGTCCAGTAATGAAGGTGGACCTGGCGACAAGATCCTGGTCAGCAGTAACAGGTAGGAACAATGGGGAATGTCGGGAGGGCCCTTATCAGTTAAGAGTACAGGTCGGGGGAAAGAGTACTTATGCATTTGCGGACTCTGGGTGTGCACAAACATTGATTCGGCAAGCTCTCTTGGATGGGGTAGCCTGGGAGCCACAGGGTAAAGTAGCTATCTCCTGTATTCATGGAGAAACTCGGGTTTATCCCACCACTAAAGTTAGACTTATTGTAGGTGATTATTCAGCTTACGTTAAAGTGGCTGTAGCGCAATGTTTACCATACCCTGTTCTCCTGGGAAGAGACTGGCCGTTTTTTGTTCGTATTTTAGGTCGGGAAATGGTCTTAGTTTCTAACAGGGGACAATTAAAGCAATGGGAGAAAACAATTGGCGAGATTTTTCCATTGCAATCCGATCTGTTTAACCCTAAAATCCGCCCAAAAAAAACAAAAAGAGAGCGTCGGGTGGAAAAATATGAGGGAACTCTGAGACGACAAGGGGAGGGGTCTGACACAAAAGTAAACCAATCGCTTAAACGGCAAGGAAAGGGAGTAGGTATTCAGTGTAACCGGGGCTGCGAGGTTACTGAGGTGGAAGGTCATGTAATAAAAGACACTCCTCTCTGTGTACCTAACCATTGGGACCGAGATATTGACTTGGGATATGAACAACAAAATGATCCCACGTTACAGTATGCTTGGAAACAGGTTAGATATATCGAGGGGAAGGATATGCAGGAAGGACAACCGGTGGTATTTCCGCATTTTTCTGTATCTGGGCACTTATTATATAGAATAACCCGGGCTCCCGGGACGGGACAGCTCGTAAAACAGTTATTGGTTCCTAGGCCTTTTCAGTCAGAAGTCATGAGATTGGCGCATGACATTCCATTTTCAGGTCATTTGGGAACTGAAAAGACTCAGGAACGAATTCTGGCCCGGTTTTTTTGGCCTGGGGTTTATGGTCTTGTGCGGAAGTATGTATCGGAGTGTCCTGAATGTCAATTAGCTGCCCCTAAGTCAGTTCGCCCCGCACCTCTGGTTCCACTTCCAATTATTGGGGTACCGTTTGAAAGGATTGGTGTAGATTTAGTAGGCCCTCTGGAGGGAACAGAGTCAGGATATCGGTATATTTTAGTAGTAGTGGACTACGCAACGAGATATCCAGAAGCTGTTCCCTTACGCTCTATGAATGCAGTAGCTGTAGCGAATGAATTGGTAAAAATATTCTCTAGGGTGGGAATCCCGAAAGAAATTCTCACTGATCAGGGCACTAATTTTATGTCAGACTGTATTCAGCAACTATATAAATTATTGAAAATACGTTCAATTAGAACCTCAGTTTTTCATCCTCAAACGGATGGGCTTGTTGAACGATTTAATCAGACTTTGAAAAATATGTTGCGCCGCTTTGTAGATCAAGAAAAACGCAATTGGGCTAAACTGCTTCCCTACTTGCTCTTTGCAGTTCGCGAGGTACCACAATCCTCAACGGGGTTTTCCCCGTTTGAGCTCTTGTACGGTCGGCAGCCGCGGGGTATCTTGGATCTCATAAGAGAAGGCTGGGAAGAACAGTCAAAGGAGTCTAAAAATGTAGTAAAATATGTGTTGCAGTTACGCGATCGCTTAGAATTAGTCGGTCGATTGGCACATGACAATCTCAAAGCGGCACAGCAGAAGCAGCAACAAAGCTACAATAAAAATGCAAGAATTCGGAACTTTCGACCTGGAGATAAAGTGTTGTTATTGTTGCCCTCATCGGAATCTAAGTTGTTTGCTAAATGGCAGGGTCCCTTTCAGGTTATTCGAGCAATTGGTAAAGTCAATTATGAGATCCGACAGCCTGGGCGTCGGAAAGAAAGTCAAATTTATCATGTTAATCTCCTGAAACCGTGGAAAGAACGGGAAGTCCATTTTATATCTCCTGTACAGGAGGGAGAGGATTTTGGACCCTCAATTGAGCCAGAGTCAGCAATTGAGGTCCCGATGGGGGAACAATTAACTCCTGATCAGCGTGAAGAGGTAAGCAATCTAATTAATATGTTCAGTGATGTGTTTTCTAACGTGCCTGGAAGAACGCATTTGATCGAACATGCTATTATCACTCCGCCAGGTCTAAGAGTTAGACAGAGACCGTATCGCATTCCAGAGAGTCGGAGAGATTCTGTTCGAAGGGAGGTGGAGTGTATGTTGAAACTTGGGGTAATTGAACCTTCCCGAAGTGAGTGGTGTAGCCCAATAGTACCAATAGACAAGCCAGATGGGTCACTACGATTATGTATCGATTTTAGGAGGGTGAATGCTATCTCCAAGTTTGATGCATATCCCATGCCTCGAGTAGATGAACTCTTAGACAAACTGGGGCAAGCTCGGTTTATTTCAACTCTGGATCTGACGAAAGGATATTGGCAAATTCCATTAACGAAAGCCTCTCGTGAGAAAACGGCATTTTCAACCCCAGAGGGTCTTTTTCAATTTTGTACTATGCCGTTCGGACTTCATGGAGCGCCTGCTACTTTTCAGAGACTAATGGACAGGGTTTTACAACCTCATCGAGAGTATGCAGCTGCGTATATCGATGATGTAGTCATTTATAGTTCTTCCTGGAGAGAACATTTGACTAGATTAGAAGCCGTCTTACAGTCTCTGAGGAGGGCGGGGCTCACAGCGAACATGGCAAAGTGCGCTATTGGAAAAGAAGAAACTAAATATTTAGGTTTCATAATGGGTAAGGGTAGAGTGAAGCGTTGGTTTCAAAAGTCCAGGCTTTGTTGGATTCACCGGTACCTACCACGAAAACCCAGGTGAGATCACTGTTAGGGTTGGCTGGTTATTACCGCCGCTTTATTCCACACTTTTCCACTATAGCCGCCCCTCTCACTGATCTCACTAAAAAGAACGCTCCAAATAAAATTAAGTGGAGTGCAGAGTGTCAGACAGCCTTTGAATCTATTAAAACTAATTTGAGTCAGGCCCCAACATTAATAAGCCCAGACTTCAGCCGAGAGTTTGTCCTGCAGACAGATGGATCGCAGACTGGTCTGGGGGCGGTTCTGTCCCAGGAGAGAGATGGTATAGAACACCCGATACTATACATCAGTCGGAGATTACTGCCCAGAGAACAGAGGTATTCGGTAGTGGAGAAAGAATATCTGGCAGTGAAATGGGCAGTGGAATCTTTAAAATACTATCTTCTGGGACGACCTTTTGTACTCATCACAGATCACGCTTCTTTAAAGTGGTTAGACACGATGAAGGATTCAAACGCTAGGATTATGCGGTGGTACCTGGCGCTCCAACCCTTTGCCTTTCAAATAAGGTATCGTGCGGGTAAGTTACATCAAAATGCTGATTTTTTTTCCCGGGAGGGAGGGGAAAAGGAGGGGTTAGAGGTTTCCGAGTGTTCCTTCGGCTCCACTCTGAGGGATGGGATATGTGATGAGTCAAAGGGATTTCGGTCTGTGATTCAGCCTCCCGACAGTAGATGGCATCAAACCAACTCGGGACTTCCCTTACCAAGATCTCGTGACCATGGCAAAAGTCATCTTTTGAGGGGCGGCACCTTGGTGAGGGGCGGAAGTATGTAAATTCCAGCCACTGGAGTCAAGTGAAGGATAAGGACACTTGTCAGTTGGGGATTGGTGTTCCACTGACTACAGAGGCGGGACATTACATACTAAAGGGAACGTACTACTGTGTTCGGGGTTGGTCTGAAAGTAAAATAGGAGGAGTAACAGGTGGAGGGAGAGACTGGTTTGGTGCAGCAGGATTTAAAAAAAAAAAAACACTAACATTTCTGTTGTCTTTTTTTGTTTATGTATGGTTTACCACAAAGACGATAAAAGACGAGTTATCACGGTCTGTTTTGGATTTCACCCCTGCACTCCTTCCCTCACACCATTTTGTTTTCTTTTGTTATTTAATTATTTTGTTGTGTATAGATAATAAAAATAAATTATTTTATTTCTGTACACATAAATTACTGTCTGTACATTCCATTTAATACACTCTCGCCTTACATTAAGATTGATGATAGAATGTGTTTAAATACCGCAATAGAGAGTTAATTTAAAATAGAAGATACATGATAATGAAACTTGGTATTACTTTGAAAATATATAATATATCTATATATATTATATATATTATAATAATATTATATATATATATATATATATATAATAATATATAAAATACACAATGTATTGAAATTACTGGACCTGGACCTGTTTACTGTATTGACTGCAGCCAAATCAGCCATCTACAACTAAAGTACAATAAGAACCACAGGGGCCAAGAGAGAATTGGATTGTGAACCATGTCATGGTTGTTTTTCTGTTTGGTAGTTTTCCTTTTTCAAAGCAATTAGAAGGATGTAATAAAGTAGAATAGCTCTATACCTTTATCTTATGTAGGTATAAGATAGGCGTGCCTTTTAATTAAGAAAGTTTGTTGAACTACTTGTTGTTTTGTATTTTTTTATTTTTTATTTATGTCTTTGTCTTAGCTTCTTTTGGTTATGAAGAAAAGGATTTTCAATGAATCTTATGGGTTTGAAAAGTAAAATATACAGGGGACCATCAAAATGGGTTGACGGATATGGAATTACATTTGTAGACTCCAGATTGTTCCAGATTGTTGAATTTCCATATCTCGTATCAGGTGTACTTTTCTATAGTTTTGCTCGCACCAGAGTGAAAAAAGACCACTTTAAAAAAAAAAAAAAAAAAAGTTTATTTACCAGCTTATATATAATATATAATATATGTTAAAAAGATCAATAAAATGATATATGTATTTTTAAGTAATTTGATTACTATTGTAACATAGATAGAAGGGGGGTGGAGAAGGTACAGTTTAAGAGGCACACAATGGGTCAATTGCTACGAACAAAAAGCTGCTGGTGATCCCATGGTTAGTACTTCAGGACTATACTAAATTATTATGCTAGTTAGCACCAACTGCAACAAACTAAGAACTTCCACATAGTCCCCAGGTGTGGATTAAAAATGTTCCCAATTGCAAGGAACAGATGATGACTGCTGCCACCTAGATGTTCCTGATATGCAGTACTAAATTAAACCATCAAACTCTTTAGAGCAGGGGTGGGTCTGAGGCCACAAGCCTTCAGGGACCCTGAAGGGGAGACAGGCGCATCCAGTAAGGTGGACTTGTCCATATCCAGGACACTCGCCTGAGACAGCCACAGCTGTCTGTGTTCCACCACTAAGCCTGTCAGGCTTCTGCCCAGAGCTTGTCCTTGGAAACCCGAAATCTGTAACAAAGTGTCCAAGATCGTATGTAGCTCCAAAGCTAGTGGCTCGGAGAGGGTTACAAAGTGCAGCATGCCATCCAGGTAGACCATTAAGAGACCTCCTATGTTGGCAAGATGCGTCACCTGCAATTCAGACGTGTAAGCCTTTTTCAGGTGGGCTTCCGCGATCCTGCATTGGCCGTTAGAGCATACAGGATCCTTGGACAGACCAAAAACTGGCAGGGACCAGGGTACTGGAGGCTGTGATTTAGGACTGAGGGCATCGATGCACCGAGGTGTGGAGGCCCCGGAACACTGAATGTGTCGAAACACAGAGGCTCCGGGCTACTGGTGGTCGAGGGTACTGAAAGCACAGAGGACATCGCTGCAAGGAGCTGTGAAGAGCCGCAGGCGTCAAAGCACCGAGGTGATGAGTCTTCAAGGTACCGAGGGTGTTGAAACACTGAGGTACCGAGGCTATGGAGCACCAAGGACCCAAGGGTACTGGAGCACAAGGCTTAAAAGCCTTAAAGCGTTGAAGTGCTGAGGTGTATAGTCCTCGAGCCAACCAGGGTTGTCGAAACACCGAGGTACCGAGGCTATGGGGTGACGGGACACTGATGTGCAGAGCTTACAAGCCTCGAAAGCTTCGACACGGTGAGGCGTTAAGTCCTCAAGGCACCGAGGGTGTCAAAAAACCAAGGTACCGAGGCTATGGAGCGCGGGAGCACGAGGCCTTCAATGCACAGGGCTTAAAAGCCTCAAAGGTGTGAGGCGTGGAGCCCTCGAGGCACCGAGGGTGTCAAAGCACCAAGGTTCCAAGGCTCTGAGGCAGTGTGGCACCGAAGGCGCCACTACATAAGGTTCAAAATGCCTTGAGGCGTATAGTCCTCGAGACACTGACACTGAGCACTGAGGCACCAAGGCTATGGAGCACCAAGGCACGAAGCCACTGATGTCAGTGAGCAGTTGAGCAGCGAGGGCACTGAGGCTTTAGTGCACCAAGGACGCCGAAGCACAGAGGCTCTGAGGACCCGATGGCACCACGGGTGTCGAGGCCTAAACACTGGGGCGCCGAAGCACCAAGCACCAAGGTACTGAGCTGCAGTGTTCCGTCTAAGGCTAAAATGCACACATTTTTCACAGTAACTGGCAACAACCTATGCACTCAGTTTACTAACTTTCGCAAGTTATTATTATAAATATCAACCTCAATCGAGGCTCCATATATCATTTTTACAAAGCATTAGCAAGCATATTTGTGTCTCTCTTGCAGCTGGTTCTCTGATTTCCATCTGTAAAAATGCACATCACATTAGTGCAGAGTTTGCAAATCTACTGGTACAGGGTGGGTGAAGCAGGAGCCTGGCGATTCTGCCTCTATAGCGAGTGCTGCTCATGAACTTTACAGTTTTTAACTTGATGTATAATTAAATACTAAAATCAGTGAAGCACAATCGTCCTGCATTATTTAGAAGTATAAATACTCCAGTAAACATAACTAATAATCACAATACACACACTTTGATGTCATTGTTTTATTTCCCTTTTAAAAAACGACCATTTCAGGAATCATCTCAAGCGTTTTGAAACTGGTAAAAATGTAAATCAGCACATTAGTCAAAAATACACATTTAAGTGTATAGTAATCGAAGAAGACATACCATGTCCATTTTTTTTTTTGCGAGTTTATTCATCATGTGACTTCACTCCATGTCTCTGCTGAAACATGGTGGCTGCACCAACGAAGAAAAGAAAAGCAATGTTTCAGTAAGACAGAGCTAAAAGAAATCTGATTATCTATATGAGGATGGTGCGATAGTATTCTTAAAGTTTTGCTGTAATTCGCGTGATCATGTACGAGCCAATACCTTTAAATATCATAGTGCAGTCATAAACACGTAGAGAATAAGAAAGCAAATAAGACGGCAACAATGGCAAAGCACTGCATTCTATGCTGAAAAACTAAGACCTAAGGTACTGCGCTCAAGGCAGAGCTTTCCCAAAGTAAGCTAGCGTATTTCATTATTATTTAGTTTATTTCTTTCTACACTACCTGCCTTTAATGAAGCTGTAATTGGCAGTTTTAAACCATGGCCGTTTCTTAATTGAATTATATTTTCTGACGATGAAGAAATGAGCTCAAAACTACTTTTTCTGTCTATACAATCCTTAAAGGAAATTGATCACTTCACTGTGTAAAGGATGTAGTCACTACACTACACACCGTTGGTTTCATAAAGACATTCTGTCTGGAGACACGCCTCTTTTTAAATCTTGCAAATAACACTGCAGAGTTAGGAATGAAAAAATTGAGAGGATTAATTATGTGTTTACTATTTAAATTACAATCGGGTAATACATAGCAGTGAACCTGTTTTAGAGCAACTAATCAGTCAACACGCCTTTATCAGTGTTTCAATTATCCTGGTTATTATTATAATGCCAGTAAAACGCTAAACTTATTTTGCGGAGTATTGTACTTACGGATTACTCTCACATGACATTGCTGGACTGTTACTAAACTTTTCATATATTTTATTGTTATTGTAAATGAGAGCAATAAGCTATACAGATCGTGTAAAAACACCTTTATTTATAGACTGAACTACTGTGCTAGTGGAAGACTAAATATGATTCTCACAGCTGTGCTGGACATTTGGTTTTCTGAACTGTTGTAATATAATTATTAGGTTTTCCTGCTTATTTTAATGCCAGCAATGAGCCAAAATGCCAGCAATGAGCCAAATGATGTCTTTAAAACAGCAAAAAAAAAAAACACTTAAAAAAAGTGAAAATATATGATATTATATATATATATATATATATATATATATATATATATATATATATATATATATATATATAGATAAAAAAAAGTATAAATTATAGGTAAAAGTATTTATTAAATGTAATTATTTTAACTACCAACATTATATTTGTGTTCAAATGCCATATTTGATTATTAGTACATTAATAAAATGTGGGAACAAATGGAATTGGCTATTTTTGATAAACAGAATTTGGTATTCCCAAGAATGGAGCAATTAGTAGCCCTAAAGGTGGTTACAATTGAAGGCAGTGCAGATGCCAATGTTTTATGCAGTAATATAAAGCAATTTTATGCAGGCCACCAGTTAAGCATGCAGTCTGTATCTATGATAACAACTGACAGGGCTGCATAGGATCAGAGGATGTTTCAAAATCAGAGACAGAGCCACAATAAATGTCATGTTTAAATTTAAAGTAAATTGTAAAATTGTTGAGATACTTGTGTTGGAATATTCTTTCAAAATTGTACAATGCAACAAAAATATATTAAAAGGGTTAATGCATGGCTAAAGGGTTCTCACTGATAATTGACCCTTTCTCAGTCAAAATGGGGAACGGGGAGGGAACGCTGCAGAGACGCGTAGATTTGTACTGGTACTCCGGTACTGGTACTCCGGACAATAAGATGGCATCTGATTGTACCAATACCTGCATCTGTACTTGCACTGAACTGCACCATATTTTGTTGTATTCTACTACAGCTTTTAACTATTTTCTGTATGTTATTGTTGATTTTACACTTAAATATATCCGTAACCATGCTTTTTGTAATTGCTGTTATTTGAAATCGTTGTTATTCATTTATCGTACTTACTACGTGCTCTATTTGGAGTTAACTCTTATATACAAATATCTTTACTATTTAACTGCTTTAAGTTTAATTGTTCTCAGTCAAATTTGCTCTTAAAGGTAATTATTTACTGTATTCTTTATTTTGATCTTATTTTCTACTGATTTTACTGTACTTTATAACTGCTCTTATCTGTAAGGTGATATTGTGTAATGGGATATTTTACAATGTGATACTTTGCAATAACTGTAAGTGGTATTGGATAAGGGCATCTGCTAAGAAATAAAAAAATAATAATGTGAATTTTGGATTACGATGGGCCAAGAAGGTATGTTATTCCTTTCCAGCCATCAGCGGAGATGATTCAAGACATGAATAGTGAAATCTGAAGTAGCGCATGAAGACATGGATAATGCACAGTGATTGTAAATAAAGCGTGAGCCAGGTTTACAATCTATTAGATTTTTATATTTCATGTTTTCAAAGTACAAAACAAAAACTACAACTGCAAAAGAGAAAAGGGAACGGACTACCTAGTTTAATAAAACTCTAAGATGTTTTTTTTTTATGACTTATTGATACACTAATGTATGTATTGCAGCTGTTAAATAAATATGGATGTGAAATCTTTCTTTCATGTTGGTTTTGAACAGTGTGATTATATATAGTACTTGTTAAGAGTAGTTATATATCTGATCCGAGATGGTATCTTAAAAGGAAATGGTTTAGGTGGTTGATAGGCATCTGCTCTGACTAAATGCTCCCCTGGATTCTTAGCCCTCCTATATGCAAATCTAGGAGAATCTTGAAAGACAAGTCTTAAATTTCTGAACAAAATGTGACAATTAGAATTAACAATCGATTTCATCCTCATACTGTCAAATGATTGAAAGTTACAGGTGGAATAATCTGTCAAGTGAGTGTTGTTCCTGTTTGTTGGCCGTCTCATGGCACATACCTATATGTGGATTGTAACCTGTGCTCCGTTAACTCCCTGTTAAATAAAGACTCGTTGTATTTTCATGAAGTGGCGTTTTGGGTCAAGTCCATTTGTTCAACACCGTGACAACCTTGTTGGTTGGTGGGTAAAACAAAAACAATTTCTGAACGCGAAAGTGTTATGAGAAATCCTAAATCATCAGTTGCAAGACATTTAAACATGCCATCTGCTCCCTTAGATTCTGGTGTATTGAATTGGTTAAGAATCCAAGGAGGGGGGTGATCGTGATGAAATACTGTTACAAAAAGGAGCGAAATGGAAACATAGGTTTCGAACTGAATCTCCAGGAGGTTTAAATGAGGAAGTTTCATTGGTTCCATTTCTGTAATTGTATTGTTGCAAAATAATGAATTGTAACAGAAGTCATAGAGAAACAACTGTTGTATATTGTTTTATTGTAATGTTTAGTATGTTCCTTTTAAGAATGAATGAACTTAATGAATTGTAATAACCACCAATGAACTAGATAAAAATCGAATACATTTAGTTTGAATACGCACGGAGGAATCTAGCTCAACGAGCATCTGTGTTTGTGTGCTTGCTGTTTTAAAATTAAAAAAATAAATAAAGTGATCTTTTTTTAATTATGAAATTATGAAGGGTATGCAATAGCATTAGGTAACATATTAGGTTTCAGTATGTAGTGTATATTAGATGTCAGTATGTAGTGTGTGGTGTCAATTTGAATTATGTCCCTATGGCGCCTCAAATTAATGCAGCTTTTTAGACAGTAAATAATAACAATTAGCATTTTACAAAAAACATGCCAGTCTGCTCAATGCACCAATTCAAATGCAATATTTATGATAGATGTGTAAAGGTTGAGGGATATATATAAACAAAATTTGGGGTGGCGGGGGGCAACCCCCCCACCCCACCCCACCCCACCCCCCCAAAATCTTTACGAAAAATTTACAATGGAAATACGCTCTAAACCCCCTTCGCAAGAGAGTGAGCAAAAAAATAAAAAAAAGGGGGTTTACCTCATTTCTCCATGCCGTCCACTCTAGCTTTCCCCTGAGCCACACTCCTCAGCGGGGAAGTGATCAGCTGGCTCGATGACATCTGGGTGGGGAGGGCAGGGGAGCTCATTTCTAGTCATCTCTAAATAGACTTGCGCAGCGCTCGCCACGTCAGTCAAGGGGTGTGGCCAGAGCAGCGCTGAGAGTTCTGTTTGGCAGCTCCGTCTGTCAATCTCCCCATTTTGTATTATATTAACCTAGCACTACTTCCTCTCTTTGTCTTGTGTTTGTTTTTTGTCCTCGTCCTCCCTTCTCCTTCTCCTCCACTCCTTTTCTAATACTGCTCCATCCACACAGGGATGCCTCTGGGGAGGAAATGAGTCTTAATCCCCCTACCGCCCGGGTCGGCCTCCTACCCAAGTCAATGCCATTCCCGACGGTTCCTTCTTGGTCAGAGGGGATCTCAGGCCACATCTGTACTTTCGCAGTTTATGCTTTAGCCTCATGGAGGCCAGAACCTGCTATCACTCTCCCTAGTTTCTTTTCTAGGTCCGAGCACCTTTCTTGTCACCTCTGAGGCAGGCCAAGTCCCCCACCCACCAAGTTGGGCCCCATGCACGTGGGGGGGGGATTGGGGTTCTCTTCCTTCGTCTCTCCTATATGAGACACTTTTCCCTAACTCTCCACGCCACTCAGCTGCCAGCCGATGCTGCCTGAGGATGCTGCCTGAGTAGTGACGGGATCTGTCCTTTTGTTCTCTATGTCTCATTGTCCTTGTCACCCAGGAGCCAGATGCTGTCTGACCTGACCTGGACTTCATGTTTGTCTTCTCATTCTCCTTGTCACCCAGCAGCTAGAGGATGCCGCCTGACTCGGCCTGGACTTGAGAGCTTCGTCTTTCATATGTTCTGTCTCTCATCCTCCTCGGTGAGAGTTCAGAGTCTCTTGTTTGTATGTCTTGTCCTGGCCCTTACTTGCCGTTCAGCAGGCAGATGATGCTGCCTAACCCAGTCCTTTGAGTAGAGGGATCTGTCCAGCCTGTCCTATGTTCTAACCCTTTTGTCACTCAAGCACTCACATGCTTCAAGCTCGCTGCCCCTCATCACCTTTCTTTACTCTCAAGCTCTCTAGGCATCCAGTGAATTGATATGAATGTGGGAAACAACTGGATAATTGTTACAGAGGCAGCTATTTAAAAGACAGTTGCTGCGAACAGAGAAAAAACATATTTGTTTTGCTGGGTGACCAGTGTTACGCAGATTTCTGTATCCCCATAGAATTCTGGATCCCCTTAGATTTTACGCCTGCGTAGATCAGGATCGCTGTACGTGAACGCCTAATGTTTCGGAACAATATTTACATGTAATAAAATTAAAATATGTTTTAAAAGAAAAATACGGTTTTATAAAGTTACTTTTAATCAAGGGTTTTGTGTATTGAGCAACGCATTTTGTGCCAAAGCGCTGTTTTTTGAAGAGGCACAAATTTAGCAAGGGGATTGCGCGAAGATTGAAGAGCGGTCCCGATCTCTTACCTGACTAGCTCCATTATTGATTCGTCAGAAAAGTCAGCCAGGTGATTAGGCAAAACACACCAAAGCTTTCCACATCTGTCCCGCTTATAGCGCTGCCAGGTGCAAATTGCACACAAAATGTACAAAATCTACCTGGATGTGCAGTACTGTATACCAGCCTGGAGGTTCGTTACTTATGCCTGGTTCCTTATTCGCGGTGGAGTTGACAAAGCAGTGTGTCATTTTTCTGTGTGTTTTAACTTACTTACACATCTTTCTCAATTAATATATTGCTACCATTTAAAAGATAACATCTCCTGCTTTCAAGAAAAAATAACATATTAATGAAAAAATCTATCAGCAGCATAGTGGTACCCCATAGATTACCCATTTGTTTTGCCCTATTTACCCCTTTAGATTTCCATTACATGAGAGTAGATGTTGAACTTCATGCTGATTTGAACTCGGCTCTCGCCAAGATAAGCACCAACTAAGACGTAGCTTTGCAGTAAACTAAGGTGATCCATCTGCATCTCCATCCATTTGCATTGTTTTCCATCTGTTGATGTAGATATCCTTCTGTCTGGTGTTGATTGCTGAAGTGTAATGCTGGCTCCAGGGACCAGCTAATTTTGCCTCCCCAGCGCATCAGCACACACAACGGCTGCGATGCTGACTCGGGGATCAACCACAGTGCAGTCTCCCCAGCGCATCAGTATGACAACCGTCTGGATTGAGCTAAGTAGGGTACATCTCTGGGGTCTTCAAGTGGGCAACTTCCATCCTCTGTGTTTCGTTGACTAGCCCACGACACCTCAAGAGGCTCAATAGTGATTCTTGCATCCCAGCATCACCCTCCCTCCACCCCACTCAGCTCAGTCCAGCTTACTTACTTGTATTTACTTACAGCGTTGCTTTCTTTTTATTGTGCTTAAGATCCCCAGCCAGAATCCTTCCGTCTCAACCACAACCAGTTGCTGCTCCTTTCTGCTGCTTCAGATAAGTTCTTCATTGTGTGACACAACTCTTGGCCACTGAACCTGACGTCTCTGAGAAACCGGGTGTGTGCCACAAATCCTTGACAACCCCTCTCCACTGGGTAAACTCTCCATCCTCGCTGTTCCGCTTCAGCAGCTAGTTGAGCATACCGAAGTTTCTTCCTCTCATCACCCTCATCATCTTCCCATGGCACTGTTAACTCTACCAGATGAACAAGGCGTGCTGATCCAGACCACAAAACAATGTCTGGTTGAAGGTTAGTGGTGGCAATCTCAGGTGAAAAAATAAGCCGTTGACCAACATCTGCCTGCATCTTCCAGTCTCTAGCAGCTTCCAGTTGTCCTGGGCAAGGCTTGGTTTTAACACCTTTTCTTGGTGGTTGCTCTCCTGGACAGAGGAATATTGTCTTTTGTGTGTAATGCTTTGATGGACCTGGTGGCAACTTATTGGTCAGGTTACGCTTGTCTTCCAATGCAAAGCCCAAACATTGCAGCACCTGGTCATGGCTAAGACCCACCTTACATCCTGTCAAAATGTGCCTTAATGTTGCAGGTGATGAACACAAAGGACATGAGGGATCCTCACCCACCCAGAAGTTTAGGTTCTGTGGTGATGGGAGAACATCATATGCTGATCTGATGAGGAAACTGATCCGAGGTATCCCTAGATGTTATCTAAATATTTTAATGAGCAAAATGTAGCCCTTTATAACCAAAACAGAATGCACAGGGGCACATCTTTGGGTGCCCCATTTACTTCTCTTTGCAAACCTGATAACCTAGACAGGTGATAACCTATCTAGTTATACCTAGATATTTAGTGAGCAAACCATCTAAGGGTGTAAATGGGGCAAAACAAACGGGTAATATTATGGGGTACTGCAATGCTCCTGATGCAGACTTTATTAATATTTTCGTTTCTCTTGAAAGAGGGAGAGGTTACCTTTTAAATAGTAGCAATATATTAATTGAGCAAGATGTGTAAGTAAGTTAAAACAGACAGAAAAAGGACACACTGCTTTGTCAACTACACCGCGAATAAGGAACCGGGATTAAGTAACCAACTTCCAGGTGGTAATTACAGCAGGCATTTGTGCTGAAAAGTGCATTTCTCTTTTTTTGTGGTCTGCAGTGTCAGGCACTGGAAACATGCAAGTGTACAAAATAAACCAACACACACACACACACACACACACACACACATATATATATATATATATATATATAGAGAGAGAGAGAGAGAGAGAGAGAGAGAGAGAGAGAGAGAGAGAGAGAGAGAAAGAGAGAGACACACACAGTGACGTGAAAAAGCCCCCTGTCTGATTTTCTGCATTTTTGCATATTTTTGACACTGGATGTTATCAGATCTTCAACCAAAACCTAATATTAGATAAAAAGTACCCTGAGTGAACAAATAACACAAAATTTTGATACTTATTTCATTTATTTATTAAAGAAAGTTATACAACACCCAATGTCCCCGTGTGAAAAAGTAATCACCCCCTTAGACTCAATAACTGGTTACACCACCTTTAGCAGCAATAACTGCAACCAAACACTTCCTGTAGTTATTGATCAGTGTCTCACAGCGCCGTTGAAGAATTTTGTCTCACTCCTTCATGCAGAACTGATTAAACTCAGTGACATTTTTGAGCATAAATTTCCTGCAACAACATTTCAGTGGGTTTTAGGTCTGGACTTTGACTAGGCCATTCCAAAACTTTAAATTTCTTGTTCTTCAATCATTCTGATGTAGACTTGCTTGTGTGTTTCGCATCACTGTCTTGCTGCATGACCTAGCTGCACTTCAGCTTCAGCTGATGGACGGATGGCTTGACATTTTCCTGTCAAATTCTCTGATACAGAGCGGAATTCATGGTTCCTTCAATGATGGCAAGTCGTTCAGGTCCTCATGCAGCAAAACATCCCTAAATCATGACACTACCACAACCATGCTTGACCGATGGTATGAGGTTCTTACTGTGGAATACAGTGTTTGGTTTTCACGAGACATAACGGGTCCCATGTTGCTCCACTTTTGACTCATCTGTCCATAGAACATTGTTCCAGAACTCTTGAGGATCATCCAGGTATTTTTTGGCAAACTTGAGATGAGCATTAATTTTCTTCTTAGTGAGCAGTGGTTTCTGCCTTGCTACTCTGCCATGAATCCCATTTTTGCCCATTGTCTTTCTGATGGTGTAGTCATGAACACTGACCTTAGACAAGGTGAGAGAGGCCTGCAGATCCATGAATGTTGTTCTAGGGTTCTTTGTGACTTCCTGGACTATTTTACGCCTTGCTCTTGCAGAGCTTTTGGCAGGATGGCCACTCATGGGAAGATTCAATACTGTCCCAAACTTTTTCTATTTGGACAATATGGCTCTGACTGTGGTTTGGTGGAGCCCCAGAGCTTTAGAAATGGCTTTGCAACCCTTTCCAGACTGATAGGCATCAACAAATTTTTCACGGACATCTTCATGAATTTCTTTTGATCATGCTGACAACTTCACTCTGATGGCAGGGCTGGCCCAAATCAGGCCTGATTGTTAACCATATTATTCAAACAGCTGACCCTAATTATCCCTTTAATTGGGTTGAGTTAACTAGGGGGGGCAATAACTTTTTCACAGCTGAAGATTGCATGTTTGATTACCTTGCACACCAAACAAATGAAAGAAGCACCAAACTTTGTTGTCATTTTTTCTCTCAGACTCACAGTGGTGCATAACTCAGGTCATGGAGGGTCGGTCTCCCTCCTGGTTTTTGTTCTAACCATACCCTAAATTAGTTAATTGGACCAATTAAGCTTCTAATAAGGTCCAATAAAGTACTTTAGGGTGCAGTTGGAATAAAAACCTGCAGGGACACCAGCCCTCCAGGACCGAGTTGTGCACCACTGTTCTATATACTACTACTACCCACAAAAAGATCTGACCAAATTCAATAGGAAAAATTTGCAAAAACACAGAAAATCAGGCAGGGGGCAAATACTTTTTCATGGTACTGTATATTTATTTTCACACGCTGTTGTTTCGTTGTGTTTATCTACACTTTGTCCTTCACTCTTGATTCTGTTGTTTCTTCTGATGGAGATAGAGGCCGTTTCCCTGACGATCCTAGTGGCAGTACTGTAACAAATTCAGTATCCCCTCAATAATCAGTATCCCCTGGCGCATTGCGCATTCGTAAAATGAAATCGTCATATATTGGGTGTATTTACAGTGAGAAACACAGGGGATACCAAATTAGACAGACATAGACAGTCAGGATATTGTCAGCTGTCTAATCTGGTATCCTCTGTGTTTCTCACTGTAAATACATCCAATAGCAACAAACCCTTTGTGTGTGATAATAGGGCATAATTAAACATGTTGTGCAAGTTTGACAATTCTAGGAACCCCACTGCCTGAAATGCACAGGGGATACCAAATAATACAAGCATAACTGCTATTGTCAGCTAATTTGGTATCTCTGTGTTTCTCACTGCAAATATCAATCTTGTGTGTGTACTAAGTTTAAAAGAAACATATAAACATATATATGTAAACAATAACATTATATATAATACATTATGCATTTTATATATCATTTACACAATTCGTGTTTATTCCAGACATAAAGGCACAAGCCACAGAGCAACAACATTAAATTAATTCTCACATTCGTGAAATCTTTCGTGATCATTTACTTTCAACTTTCAGAAATCCCCCAAAATATATAAAAAACAGGCTACTTTGAAATCAGCACAAAGTAAAAACAGGTAGGTAGCATAGTTGAGACATTAAGCATTGATTGTTTAAAGATTGTTTTAGCTGCGCATTTCAAAACATTTTTAATGAAAACAAACTATAACTGATTATACACATCACAAAGAAATCAAGGCGTCCTGTCAAAAAATATAGTAAATGATTGCAAAATGCTGCTGTGCGTTCACATCACTCGTATTTTATCTCAGACAAGAGCATTGCTCATGTGTAAAATGAGATTGTCCCACAGGTACGATCTCATTTTACTCATGAGGAATGCACCAGGGGATAAAGACTTCTGGCGGGGTATTGAATTGGTTACATGCGGCGATGAAAAAAGTTGATTTTCTTCATTTAATTCTTTGGCTTAAAGTATTGTAGCAAAAGGATTATGATGAAGAAGTAACTCTATATCAATACCTGGCAGGCTGCTTTATTTTCTGTCCAGCGCAAGCTGACCTGACTGGACACTGAGGGGATAAAAAACTTTATTCATCTTGTTAATATACATGGGTGATTAAAAATAAGCTTACCACATCAATGATATGGTGCGTTTAGGTAGTAAACTTACTTTCTAATCACCCTGTACATTATATATTGTGTTGGAAAACATGGATCGGGAATTGATTAGGAGTTTGCTACGCATGTGGACTAGCAGAGCTATACTGGTGTTCTTTTCTGAAAAGAGACTAATATTGCAGATAGCAGACTGTTTGGTTCAAATTGCATGTACTGCTAACCATTGATAGAGACGCTGCGTCTACAAACTCTTGCCCAACAATGACTGCAAGCTAACGAGATAACAATGCTGTGGACTAGAAGGGAACAGGCTCTAAAGACTTCAGAGAGATCAAAAGAGATAATCCCACTGGCATCAAAGGGGGTCGCAAGGAGATAGCAAAAGGCAGATGTATGGACCTTTTGTCTCCAGGAGTGTGAAGAATGCACTGAGTTCAGAGGTTGTCACACTAGACTACACACACACACTCACACAATAAATTAAATTACCTTTGCAATTGGTTAAGTGTCAGAGAAAGGAGGTGGACCATCTATACAGAAGGGTATTTAATGTCATGCAAACATTGTAATGTTGAGTATTGTGTTTGTCCTGTACCTGGGACCAGACTCCCTGCATATTTCAATAAACCTGGCAACTGACTGAAGAAAAGGACTCTGTGCATTTTCTTGAATCTACTTAATCACCATCATTTTTTGTAAGTTACTTCATATTGTATACGCTAAAAACATTTTGGTGCAAGCAAAACTATAGAAAAGTACATCTGAAATAAAGATATGGAAATTCAACAATCTGGAACACTGAAACAGCAAGGTTCATTCCATGAACAGAAAAAAAAGGACATGAAGTTGAAAATCAAAGTAGAAGGAAAAAAAAGGTTATATAAAATAATATGGGTCAAAAATATTACCATTACATCACAACTTATTGAGTGATAATATATTTTTGTTTTTTAAAAAAAAAAGGATTTTATCTCAACACGCAACACGCATTTACAGTATTATGAGTTGTGTCAAGCTGTTATCATGAAATTATATTTAAAACATAATGACTCCAAAGACAAAATCCCTATTGTCTTACACTTACACATTTGCCACTGCTTGATGGAAAACCCAGGTTCGCCACCACTTCTACTTGAATATTATTCCCTTTTGGTTTCCAGGAGCATTGTACTGATTTGCATGCAGTGATCACATTTACAAATTTACATTAATGCTATCGTTGATGACATCAGTGTTTAGTAGAATAAGGTACACTGTTTGATCAGGTTCATTTTGCATTTATCACCCCCTCCCTGTTCTGTTACCTTGCCAAAAAAAACAAACAAAAAAAAACAAACAAACAGTCAAATCGCTATCTTTTTCAGTCACAAGCAGGTAATAGTTCCCCATTCCTCGCTCATGGAGTCATACCAGAGCATGCTCTTTTTCTTGATATGTTTATCTACCTACATGTTTTACTTCAAGTTTTCTCCACATTACTAAACAGATTTCGGAGTTAGCATTTAAACAAGCTCCAACCTTCTCAAACATTGGTATCAGTGTTGTATTCCATTGGCTGGCCAGCATATTAAAACAAATGACTATATTAATCGTATGCTTCAAGTTGAGTGTTATTATGATGAATATATTCTATATGTATGGGTCTTTTAATAAAACTTAACTGGTGTGACAATAGTCCAGTAATATGCATCTGTCCACAGCATAGGCCCAGTAAAAACTATTGTAAAAAACTATTAAATGTGGCAGCAGTGATCCAGCTGTGGACAGAACTGGTTACTAATTACTATGCAATATTCACAGTGATCAAAATAAAACCAACTGCTGTATGCACAGTAAGCCAAGGTCCAGCTTTCTACATCTAGTGCAACCATTTTAGAATATTAGAATGCATTTTGGTTTTGAAATTTAACTTTTTTGTTTGCAAGAATCTTTTCCTTTTTGTTGTTGTTGTTGTTGTTGTTGTTGTTGTTGTTGTTGTTGTTTAGGCATCCTCAAACTTAAAACAACATTTATTTATTTGTCAGTTTCTTGTGTGTACAGATATCTGAAATCCATTTGTTGATTTACTTTTATTTTCAACAAAGAGGAAGAATTCTGAGAGTCAGACTGATGGTGCTGGAAAACCCCTCAATCTCTCTTAAGACTCACCCTTATGCAAGACAGTCCTGTTTGTCTCCTTCAGGCTGGTCACTCCTTCCACATGTAACAGTAAGTTATTCAGTTCTGAGACTGTTCTAAGACTGACAGTTAGTATTATCATTTAGAGATATTTCAAAATGAATTTCAAGATATCTTAAATTGATTTGCTGATATCAAACTAACTCGATTTCAAGATATCTCAAACTCATTTTGAGATATCTCAAATGGATTTCCTTTGAAAATGCTCTGTTTTGAGTGGTGTTTCCGGCCCATTTTAAAGATATCTCAAACTAGACAGGAAGTCAATTCGAGATATCTCAAATTCAATTAGAGATCTCAAATTCAATTAGAGATCTTGAAATCAGGGTTAATTTGAGATATCTCGAAATGTATTTGAGAAATCTCATTTAAAGCTCCAATTACAGATATCACAAAACGAAGCTTTAAATGAGATGTCTCAGATTAATTGTATCAAATTTATTGAATCTGAGATATCTTTAATTGAATTTGAGATTTCTAAATAAGTTTAAGATCTTGAAAGCAAATTAGTTTGAGATCTGCAATTCAATTTAAGATATCTTGAAATGCATTTCGAGATATCTCTAAATGATAATTTGGCTTGCCATACAGTTACAGTTTTCAGATATGCAGAGATGGCATCCTTTAATATTAGAAGCAAATACCCAAGCAACATAACTTTGAACTATTAACTACTATCACAGTTTAAACAATAAATAAAAATCCAAATGTTTTTTAAATCAATAATTTGACAGTGCATGTATATTCTTAGCATTTCCTGAAATACAGAATTATTTTAATGATGTCAGCATTTATAACCATGACTTTTAGATCAATGTAACAGACCCCAACGCTAACAGATCTAAATACTACTCTTCAATTAACTCTAGTTGAATCCAGATAGGGTTTAAGGGTGATATATTGACCCACTAATTAATATTACAACATGTAATAAAAATACAGTGAAATGAAATCTGTAAAAACTCAAGATTATAAATCTTAGATAAATAAAATAGACCCTAATAGTGCATGCAATATGTATTTAAAAAAAACAAAAACATTAGTTAAGCCCCATAAATATTTGTTTCAATGTAAATAAAAGACTGTGGCACCTTGAATAAACAGTTACTATACCTGTCTAAAACAATGATATTCAGTCCCTTTTGTGACCAGTTAATTTAATTTACACTTTTTTTTGGTTAGTTTTTTATATCCACTCTTTGCACATAGAAGTTTGCCTATTTGATACATATATTAAAAATAATCTGCTTTAGTAAAACCAATACAGGTATTAGTAAAGAAACCTAAGTTTTGATCAAGGTGTATACATTTTTTTTTAACACAAATATTGTTTTATAGTGTATATATTACATCTAGTCAACAATTCTTGACCACTTCCAACATAAAAAAACCCAATGTACAAGCATGTACGGTTGGTATTACCGCCTTGTTAAATAAAAGTTGCATGTTACATGTTTTACATTTATCCCTGGGACTTCTCAAAAGAAACCATGAAAATCACTATGGTTACTTACCATTCTTCTTGAGTTTTAACGTGTTCTTTCACTGTAAAACATTGCCGGAGAGAGACGGTCAGTTCTGAAATTAAACTCTATCCAGCAGTTTTAACTTCCCTTTCTGAATATGAGGCTTCTTTTTTTAGGCCACCACAGGAAGCCATATCAGCATATTGATTTTTTTTTTTTTTTGTATTTGCCTATTGCAGGCTGTAGACTGATTCTTTCCATCACTGCAAAATATGCTGGAGGAGTAACCCATTGTGTGCCTGACAAATATAAAAATACACTGCCTGTATACAATCAGAGAACAGCTTTAATGAACAGTGACCACCAGGGTGAAGCATGATCCAAAATGACAGAGGAAAAAAATAATACTTGCCATGGAAAAATACCCAGAGCTTTATGACAAAGATCATCACAATTATAAAGATGGAGATGAAAGATAACGTATGGGAGTCCATTTTGAAGGAACTGGATATGCCTGGTATATATGATTTATTGCCATAAATATGTTGAAATACTGTCAGAGAAGACAAACATAATTTCCACATCATGTTGACGAATATGTACCAGTCTTGATCATGAATTTAAATGTAATTTCTGTATTGGAGGTAAAATGTATATAAAACTGGAGGTTTATATGAAAAAATATATATAACTTCCATATATATAACTTCCATGCTAAAAAAACCTGAAAAGAAAAAAAAGAAAACCTTGTTTAAATGATAATGGTCTTTTGGGGATGTTATACAAAGCAAGAGAGAAGTAAATGGATGTCAGATATGTACTTTTAGGTTAAGGTGTGGTGCAACATGAAGCTAAAACATATGAAGCTTAAGTTCTTGTAAAACCGTTAATAAGGCTATTTCTACTGCTTATTCCTCATAAACCATTGGCATATTTCAATGTTATGGAAACTCAACATAATCTAAAATATATAATGCCTGGTACCCCGCCTAGAAGGGCAATAAAACAGAACAACAATAGCAAACCTCTCTGAAAGACTTATTAAAACTGAGCTGGAGAAAAAGCAGCAAAGATATACCAAGTTGACCCCACATATTTGTTATACAGAGCAATATTCAAATTGATTAGAAGATACCAGAACATGAGATATGGTTCTGGTTGATCTGATTATACAGTATCATCAATAACTACAATAATTGTAAATGAACATTTCAAGTTTGTATCAATGTCTTCAAGTGTTTAAAAAAAAATTAATAAAATCTGCTCCATTCCTGACTTAATTGGAATAGAAGAGATAAGCAATGTTTTATATAAGCAGTGTATGAGTTGGCACAAATAAAATCTGGAACTTTCCAAATTAAAAAAATATCAATACTAAACACATCAATAATTAAATATCCAGGAACCAATAGTGGGAAAGCACAAAATGTGATATCACTATGTAACACAATTTTTGTTCCTGGGTAGTAAGTGTTATTTCCTAATTGCTTATGCCTCAAAAGTATAGAAAATGGCTATTATTCCTCACAAACTTTGCTTTTGTGACCAGGACAGTGATATTTCAAAATATCACTATTTCCAATGGGAAAATGGGCAAATGTGTGTCTTTTCGTTCACATAAAGTCAGAAAAAAACAACATATGAATCCAAATTAACATGTATTTATACTAAAGTAATACAAAGATGACTACAGAAGATTTAGAAGTGAGTAGTTTTTCGAGATTTACAATTATATTGTATTTACAGTATAATTGTAAATCTCGAAAAACTACTCGCTTCTAAATCTTATGTATTCATTTTTGTATTTAGTATAAATACATGTTAATTTGGATTCATATGTTGTTTTTTTCTGACTTTATGTGAACTTTATCAAACACAAAGCCATGTTGGCCAAAACAAATAGACAAACAAATAATAACTAAAGCAAGTATTGTGTTGGTATTGAACCAGCATACGTAGCAATTGTTTCTTTAGTTTTCCCCTCTGAGCTCCTCTCTCTACTCTCGTTCTCCACTCCTGAACACTCCTGTTAGTTACTTATTTGCACAGTTACTTATTGAATATTAGCTCACATTTTAAGGGGGAAATCACATTGATACTCTGGATGTGCCACCTCAAGTAGGGTATTTGAAAAGAAATGGACAAGTTTTAAAATGAAATGGTGCCCTATTTGAGGTGGCACAACCAGGCTATCAATGTGATTTAACCTTTAGGAGGAGAGATGATATTCAATAAAGTGGCAACTATTGACAAAGGGGGGTGGGGGGTGGGGGGTATATTTCACAGCATAGCCTGTGTATACCTACTTGTGCCACTCTGCAATCTACTTTATTTTGAAGATAGATGTTAAAGCTTTAAAATGATACCCTACTTGAAGTGGCACAACCAGGCTATTGATATGCGTTAACACTTAGAATGTGAGCTAATAAGTAACCAACTTCAGCCTCAAATAGGGAATAAGCAAGTAACTTCAGCCTCAAATCGGGAATAAGTAACTAAGTGATTTTATAGTGTCAGATTCCTACAAAACTCTTGTGGCGTCAACATCAGATTAAAGATCTCATATTCAAAACATAATTTCCATTTCTGCCAGTACATTTTATCAAATTGAAAATACATGCACTTCACACATTAGTAAAATATACATATATTGTATCAACAGGCCACTCAGCTTACACATGCCTATCTTTAAACCTTCTTTAAGCGGAGTTCAGTTCTTTGCCGTTACATTTTTTTAATGGGTGTTAATCACACGCCTCTGTTTTGACCCTCTTAGCATACTGCAAGTCATTCCCTGAGGCACCATTTTAATATAGGCAACGCGAGTGCAGTCTGCGTTTGCATAGAAAGTTAGTCACATAACTGCATTATGTAGCAAAGTTTTGAAAGTATAATACCATAATAGTATTTACAATTAAGGAGACTATAACCATTATTCAATGAATGCTTTGTTAGATTTAGACAATTTTAAGTTATTAATAGATTATTAATTAATATTTTAAAAAAAAATGTAAATCAACAATGAAAAACATCAGTTAAGGATACCCTTTTAAAGGAAAATGATAAGAATATATATAATATTAAATGCATAAAGGTGAGTAATAAACTGACATTGTGATTTAGCAGTTGGTGCAAATAATTTAACAGCAAATGGATGGAGTTTTTCTGTATAAATAAATATAAAACTATAAAGAAGGGGCAACAATATTAATCCAGAAATAGGACAACAGTTTTTTTTTTTATGTTGGGTTGTTTTTTGGATAATAATAATAATAATAATAATAATAATAATAATAATAATAATAATAATAAATAATAATAATAATAATATAGCGAAAAGTACGTTCATGCAAGCCCCATTCCTAGGTTTTTTTTATATTTTTTAGGATAACAAATCCTGGTGTTCTAATCCATATCAACGTTGCTACTATGCATTATAACTAAATGCCCTGGCTCCGACAGAGTTCAAACTAGTATTGTAGTGTTTACTATGTAATTTGGTAGTGTTATATAAAGTTTACTATATAATTCTGTAGTAATTTATAATAACATTGTAGAATCCTATAATACTTTAAGAGTAATCTGTAATACTACTATATTAATATTATATAGTACTATTGGTACATTTAGCAACTGTTCTAGTTACATTCTTGTTCTATGGAAACTTGTACTTCAATTTTCTATAGTGGACAGTTAAGTTCTTAGCCAAGCATATAGTGGAGCTTCATTAACGCAGTGGTAGTATTAAAATCAATCAAGTCAATTTGTAAGATTTACCTGTTAATGTATCTATTAACCTTCATGTAAAATGTACAGATACAACTTAAATCTTTCACACCATTTACTGATTTGTCTGATTGTAATGCCTCAGTAGCATTGTCCTTGAACTAACCTGCTGTTCTTTGAACTTGTCAATGCTTGCTATATGGGTATGTGCGTACATAGCCCCTTCCCTTCACAGGGCTGCAGTCACATCCGTATTCTTCAATAAATTGTTTGGAGTTTCACAACAGTAGTCTTTCAACAGCATCAGATGAGCACACAAGGCAGAAAACTTTTGAATAATGGGAATTACCAGCAATGTCGTTCCATTTGATGGGAGTGTTAGGCCAAACCACAGTGCTGCAATCATCCCATTTTCTTTTTTTTCTTTTAGTGGCAGTGTGACGGAGTTTCCCACCCCTTTATGCTGTATGTAGTGTGTTAATGTTGGTGTTTATGTATAAAATACATGGGATATAAATATGGGTTACGAGCACAAGTGTTTAAAATGTATATTTGTTTGCACAGCACTTCATGTGCAGGTAAAATAATATGTGAGCACAGGGAATTGCACTTTTATTAATTCACGTGCAGTTGTACCGAGACTCCAATTGAATGATTGATTAGCAATCGAGTCTCGGTACAGCTGCATAAAAGCTGCATGTTTTCACTCCCTCGGGTTTGTGTGTTCCTGAGTGGAGAACGGGAGAGAGAAGGAGTAGATTAAGAGTATAACAATTACTACAGCGTGCTGGAAGTGCCACCACGGTACTTGTTTGTTGGGTTCATCCACTGTCTTGCTTAGTGTTGTCCATTTTGTTTGTTTGGCCAACGCGCCTTTTATTTTCAGTTGTGTGTTTTGTTTAAACTTTTATTATTATTTAATAAAACTCTGGACGCCGTAGTGTCACAGATTCACTCCCATTCATCAGTGTTTGGAGTCTGCATTTCTGGTCTGATGTCACCCCCTGCAAAGCGCTCCAGTTCACAGGCAGTTCTTTCACTGTGAACTGCAGAGGCCAAATGGAGTGCTTAGATGATCTGAATGTAGGCACACCATCACAGTTCCACATTAAAGTTAACACTTCCTTTCCTAACTTGTTCTCTGATTAGGTTTTTATACTTCTTGCCATCTACAATATCTTTAATATAACCATCAGGCTGTCTTGGACTTTTATCCAACAAGGTGACTCAATGATTTTCTAATGTATACCAGTGCTTTGACCCTAGTTAATTACAAGAAGTTTCTAGACATAATGCTTGCTTCTTTATTCAAAGGGTTTTCACAGTGTTCACAAGCAGCATCTGTTGGTTCCTGTCTCTTGTAATGAAAACATTCTGAACAGTACTAATATGCAATGCATGACAAGGCTGGATTTCCAGAGGTTTTCTGGAAGAGGTATTTATATGCCGGGACTAGCTTAGGGATATGTAAATTAAATAGAGACAATAAATCTTCTAAACTAGCAATTGTGAGGTGATGACATAGCAAACCCAGCATTGCTGCCAACAGACTCTGGCCCAGGGATAAATTGCTTGAGAGACTATGACTGAAACATATGCACTTAATCAACTAATTAGTGAGATAGTGATTGGACACTAGATATGGAGTGATTTCAGCTGTTGAATTGCAAGCTTGAATAAAAGCAATAAAGAGTCATAGAAAAATAACAATATGCCACGTCTGTCAAGAGAGCAGTGCCTTCGTGCAATTGGCACATTGGAGGTTGGACTAGGGCAGCGTACTGTGGCTCGCCGTCTTGGGTGCTCACAGCCAGCAACTTTAAACTTGGCGAGACGGTGTAACCAGACACACTCTGTCAATGACAGGCTACGAACTGGGAGACCAAGAGTCACAATCCCTGCCCAAGATCGACAGATTATTTTGCAGCATCTTCATGATGTAAATTGTTAATCAGCACAATAAAGTCACTGCACATGCTTTAAAACAGAGTTTGTCATTTTTTGATTACACCTAGTGTATTTTATCCAAATATAAGTGATACGCACACACACACACACACACACACACTGCTACAACGTTAGTCTGGGAACGCACGGTGTTGCACGGTACGCGATGCACATGGTGCCATGGTACTCAGTGTGCATGGAGCTCAGTACGCACTGTGCACGTGGTGCAAACGGTGCTTGGTACTACACTAGTACACAGGCATACGGTGCTGCACGGTAAGTGGTGCACCAGGTGCCCATGGTACTCAGTGTGTGGTGCACAGTCTTAGGTACCCTCTGCTACAGCGCTAGTGGGTGAGCGCATGGCGTTCACATTTAGCCAGTGCTTGAGTGCAGTGCAAGTGATGTTTAGTGCTCGGCCCATGCACAACACCAGGCCCATGTCAGTCAAGCATACCCTCTGTGTGCGGTGCTTGGGCATTCAACATGCCACCTTGGCCCTCGAGAGGGATGTGGCCTGTAGCATCTGTGGGCCTTCCAGCCGTGGCTGAAAGAAGCTCGTTTGGAGAGGGCCATGAGGGCGAGCTCCGGGTCCTCTGTGACCGGACCATCGGCGGCTCTTGGCTTAGGCCCCGCTCCCCCAGGGGAGTTCAGGGTGGATAGGAAGAGGTGTCCCAGCTGGTGCAAGAGGACATCTCTCCATAGTGGCCTCTGGGGAGGGGGCATCCTTCTCTGACATGCAGGTGGGCGAGACCCCTGCTGAGGAAGAACCTGACTTCAAGGTAGCTTCGGAAACCAGTGCCCCCCTGTTGTCCAGCTCAGTTTCAGCACCTATGGGACACGCTGCAGCTTTCCTCCAGGTCCCCTCCACGCCAGTGGCAGAACCACACCGGTCTGTTTTCAGACGCAGGCGATGGCTCTGGTCAGGAGATCACCATCCCCTGCAGCAATTTCGCTGCTGGAGTTCTTGTGGCTGGAGTCCCACAGGAGGGAGCTGCCGACTGTAAAGAAGGCTGTAAAATGGTTACGCGCTTCAGTTCCACTTGAGACCTCCTCCTTTAGAGGCATCATGAATACTTTAGTGACAGATTGTCTCCAGGCCTCGGTACTTCAGCCAAGCCCCAGCCCTTGTTCGCTGTATTTTTCACATAGCTCTTTATAGACGTGCATACTGATAAATCCTCTCCTGATCACTCGTTTTATCACTAAACTCCTCAATAATTTATTACTATAACATCTCAAAAAGCTTTGCAAATGTCCGTGATATTCTTCTAGCGCTGGATGCAGAAGCAGCTACCTCCTTTGTTATGTCTGTGTTATCTCAGTAATGCATGGGGCTATGAGATACACCCTTTTTTCGGTTTCATTTGGCTCCTATCGGCCTCACTTGGCCATTGAAAGGTTTTCTCTGCTTTTTCCTGAGAAAAAATGACTAGAGACTTGTGCTTTATGACTTTTTGATGATGTTGGACAGGATCCAACATCAGACTGGAAATGGAAAATTGTACTGTCAGACCTGGTCTGTCATAGGACTGCAAAGGGTTAATATTGTACTGGAGGCTCTCACGAAGGCCCCGTTTGAGCCCACAGAGCTGAAGCACCTGTCTATGAACAGCCTTCCTCTTGGCTATCACCTCCGCTGAGTGGGTAAGTGAGCTGCATGCGCTGTCTGTGCACAGCTCCTGCATGCGTATTTGGGAGGATGGAAGCAGACTGTCTCTGTGCACCAACCCTGCTTTCCTCCTCAAGGTGATCACAGCCTTCCATGTTAATGGAATCTGTGGAACCACAGTACTTCAATCCACCTCCGTTTGCTTCAACAGAGGATGAGAGATTTAATTTTCTCTGCTCAGTGCGGGCATTGAGATGCTACGTGCATAGGACAATAGCTCTATGTCAATCTGACCAGCTCTTCATCTATCATCCTACATGGACCTTAGGACAGCCCCTCTCTAAGCAGTGTTTGTCACATTAGATTGTGGATACAGTCTTATGATGTATACAGCGTATAATGGTGCAGGCTTGCCCTCACCTAGTAGGGTAGCCGCACACTCCACTAGAGGATTGGCTACATCTTGGGCCCTATTCAGAATGCCTCAATGTCTGATATTTGTACTATGCCACATACTTTCTCCAGGTTCTATTGTGTAGACACAAGGGTCCTTTAGTGTGTAAGTTCACACCGCTAACCTCTGGGTTAGACAGTGCTTGTGCGTCCCTCATATGCTGCTGTTTCTTCTTCCTCGTGACGGCTCTGGTATACATTATCCCATATGTAATGTCACTGGTGATCGTCTTCTCTTTCAGGGAACGTCAGGTTACTTACCATAACCCTGGTTCCCTGAAAGAGAAGACGACCATCAACCGCGAGGTCGCATCAGTCATCCTCATGGGTTCGATGGAAAAAGAGAAGTGGTTTCCTTTGGATGATAGTTTTATTCCCTCGCTGGGCGGGACTGAGTGCATCATCCCAGGAAGGGGCCTATTGGCAGCTCTGGTATAGAGAGCTCAGCAATACCTACCCAATGGGCAGGCATATCCCATACGTAATGTCATTGGTGCTCGTCTTCTCTTTCAGGGAACCAGGGTTACAGTAAGTAACTTAACGTTTCATGGTAAGCTTGTCTTTATGTCTATTTCTACCTTTATTTATACCGTGTACTGTTTTGCATGTTAACTTTGTTTACCTAATATAGACACACTGGAAAATAATATAAATATGTTGATGCCATATGTAAAACTGCAGATGTTATGGTTGCAAATGCAGATTTTGAGATGGTATGCTTTTTACACATGCACATTTTTAAAGGCTCACGCAACCTCTGCATTTATTTGTTTATTTATTTTTTAAAAACTTGTTTTAAAAATTCCTTGCTATTGCCGTTGCTTCACAGTAAACAGTGGCCACAGACACATTTTTATAAAGCAATAAAAGTAAGTTTGCTTGTGCCTTTTTGTAGCTCAACAAAATCAAACAAAAACTGAAATTTAACTTTAAACACTTGAAATAAAACAAATGTGGAAATGGCGTTATAAAATGAAGGGGAAAAGACTTGTCATTTTGGGTCTAATTACATTCTGCATAACAACAAAAATTGATCAACATTTGAGTGCTGAAATGAACTGACACAATATAAACTTTGTTTTCATTTTTTCTTCTCCTATAGAACCAACATTGACTGTGCTCCTTAAGAAAACCTGGTGGCCAATAACTCGCCCGTACTTATAGCCACAGTCCCTGAACCCTATTCCCCATTTTATTCTCCACTACATTCGTGTAAATACAGTATACAGTATAATCGTAAATCTCGAAAAACTACTCACTTCTAAATCTTTTGTTGTCATTTTTGTATTACTTTAGTATAAATACATGTTAATTTGGATTCATATGTTGTTTTTTTCTGACTTTATGTGAACAAAAAGACACACATTTGCCCGTTTTCCCATTGGAAATAGTGATATTTTGAAATATCACTGTCCTGGTCACAAAAGCAAAGTTTGTGGGGAATAATAGTCATTTTCTATACTTTTGAGGCATAAGCAATTAGGAAATAACACTTACTACCCAGGAACCAAAAAAAAAAAAAAAAAATTTGTTACAGTGTTATTAAAATATTATTTAAAACTTGATGTATTAGTCTTTCAAATATTAGTATCCTTTTTTAGTATCCTTGGCTACTAATATATATATATATATATATATATATATAAATATATATATATATATATATATATATATATATATGTGTATGAGGTTAAAAAAAAATCATACAGGCAACACTGAATGAAGTTTGCATGGCACATTTCTGCCCATATATCTAAAATTCCAAACATGGGCTCTTGGTTTAAATTCTGATACATTATAGACACCTTCAACAGCAAATAGTGTGAATCTTACTTCGGCCCAGATTGGTTTAGGATTTGAAATCTCAGAGTAAAGTACAGAAATACGTTTTTTTCACCTTTTTGAATGTCCTACAATCAAGGACCTATACCAGGGACACACAACCCGTGGCACGTTTGTTGTCTCACTGTGGCCCAGTGAATTAATTTCGGTTCCCTTATGAATATGTTGTCAATACTTTTTTAGAATTTTTCACATTAACAGCAGCATACCATTTTAATATGTATTATGGAGGTGAATTAGTTCTCCAACTAATTTCACGAGTCTTTCTGTCCTTTCTCAAATGCATCAACCTGCTGCATTGAAAGGACCCATTCCCAATATAGGAGGCTTGTTGCTAAGGAGCAATGCCACTGCCCTGTGACTTTTGTTACATTGCTGCCTGCTACAACTGGACACCTAGTCAGCTAAAACAAAACAAAAAAATAATTACTACTTCATCAAATAGATATTTCATTTGCTTTGTATTATTATGCAATAAGTGAGTATATGGCAACAGTATGATATTTATGCTTTATTGTTTTGTATGTGATGTGTATCATGCAGTATGAGAATTAACTGCAATTCTAAGGGAAATTGCCTAGATATGTCTGTGTATCGTGCCAAGGGTTAAATTTAGCTTAATCTTTAATAATATGCAGACTGCTATAAGCATTATGTTAGTAAGACGACTTCTAGAAGATTGTGTTCAGCTGTGGTCACCTCACTACAGAAAGGAAATTGCTGCTCTAGAAAGAGTGCAAGCAACCAGAATTATTCCGGGTTTAAAAGGCACGTTATGTGCAGACACGCTTAAAGAATTGACCTATTCAGTCGAAAAAAAAAAAGACTGTGCAGCAATATGAGCCAAGAATTCAAAATTCTGAAGGGTATTGAAAATGTCAACCCAAGAGACTTTTTCAACCTGAAAAAAAGAAAGAGGGCCAGGGGTCACCAATGGAGATTAGATAAAAGGTAATGCAGAACAATAAATAGAAGTCACTTATTTTTTTTATTCTGAGAATTGTGAGCGCCTGGAACAAACTCCCCACTAGTGTTGCTGAAGCAGACATCCTGGGTTCCTTCCAGAAGCTGCTTGATGAGATTCTGGGATCAATAAGTGATTAACCAAACTATCAAGATAGCCCGAATGGCAAGCTCTTTGCAAACTATGTTCAAGCTAGTTTTCTGGATATGCGGTCAGGATAAGTTTGGTTGCGCACCTTTAACCTATACAGTCAGAAAGCAAAGACTGTCCATGTTTCATTTAGGATACAAACATGAATCAAAGTCAACAAAAGCCACAAAAATTGTTTGAATAAAGAGTAGCGAGTTTTGAGATCATAGGAAGAAGCTACATGCAAAAAGAAATACATTGCAGATAGCAGGTGTATTTGTATTAATATTTTGGTCACACTTATACCAGTTGACACCCCCTCCCCCCAAAAAATAAAAAATATGAAAATCAGCATTACAAAGAGCTGCTCAGAGGACACTTTGAAATGCACTGTATTTTCAGATAATTGTGTCTTTGGGGTTAATTAGAATCAAAACTACATGCAATGAGAGATATTGGTCCATGGTTTTGGTTTGTAGATCCAACAATATGGTGTAATTTTTAAACTATGTTGCAATTATAGCTGCACACACACAAACTCAAAACAAGTGCTTGTACAATGCATATTTATTAGGAATACAAAACAGGTGCTATGTAGATTTAAATTATGCTTTACATTCTCATTATACATATTTTTACATTGATAGAATTGTTTCCATAGGCTAATATTCATCCTCATCCACCCCATCTGCAGAATCAGCTCCTACTTCTTCATAATCCTTTTCCAAGGCAGCCATATCTTCCCTGGCCTCTGAAAACTCCCCTTCCTCCATACCTTCCCCCACATACCAGTGAACAAAGGCCCTCTTCGCATACATCAGGTCAAACTTGTGGTCCAGGCGGCTCCAGGCTTCTGCAATAGCCGTGGTGTTGCTCAGCATGCATACGGCCCGCTGGACCTTTGCTAGGTCTCCTCCAGGCACCACAGTCGGCGGCTGGTAGTTGATGCCCACCTTAAAGCCAGTGGGGCACCAGTCGACAAACTGGATTGAGCGTCGAGTTTTAACATTAGCAATGGCTGCATTCACATCCTTTGGTACCACATCCCCACGATACAGCAGACAGCAGGCCATGTATTTCCCACGCCTCGGATCACACTTCACCATCTGGTTGGAGGGTTCAAAGCAGGCATTTGTGATCTCTGGCACAGACAGTTGCTCATGATAGGCTTTCTCAGCAGATATGATAGGAGCATAGGTGATTAAAGGGAAATGGATTCTGGGATAGGGAACCAGGTTGGTCTGGAATTCTGTTAGGTCAACATTCATGGCCCCGTCAAACCGTAGAGAGGCAGTAGTGGACGACACAATCTGAGCAATTAGGCGGTTTAGATTGGTGTAGGACGGACGCTCTACATTCAGGTTGCGGTTGCAGATATCAAATATGGCCTCGTTGTCTACCATAAAGGCACAGTCCGAATGCTCCAATGTGGAGTGGGTTGTCAGAATAGAGTTGTAGGGTTCCACCACTGCAGTGGAAACACGTGGAGCAGGGTAGACTGCAAACTCAAGCTTGGACTTCTTTCCGTAATCCACAGAGAGGCGTTCCATCAACAGGGATGTGAATCCAGACCCAGTACCACCTCCAAAGCTGTGGAAAATCAAGAATCCCTGAAGTCCTGTGCATTGGTCAGCCTGAAAAGTAAAGAAACTTCAAAGTAAAGTCGGAGAAGGTGGATTGGCCTTTCATGCATACATGGCAACTACAAAGAAGAAGATTACAATATGATTAAGATGTACAGTTTAAATGTGACCACCAATTCTACAGATCCGGTAGCACCCCACAAATTGATGGTTAAAAAACATTGCAAGTACAGGTTTTACATTAAGGTAAATGGGAGAAACCACCACACTTGCCAGTTTCCTAATTCTGTCCATTACAGGGTCAATGGTCTCCTTCCCAATAGTGTAGTGGCCACGTGCATAGTTGTTGGCAGCATCTTCCTTCCCAGTGATCATCTGTTCTGGGTGGTAGAGTTGGCGGTATGTACCATTCCTGACCTCATCTGGAAAGAGAACAGTTTAGATGATATTGCCTCAATGGCCATGAATAAAAGCAAAACTTTTTAAAAAGGCATGATATTTAAAACAGTGCTATATGGGGTCATTCCATGACAAATTGATCAGGTAACATCCTACCCTATCCAATTTACACCAAACTCAAAGCTGTTCAGAGACAGGGAAAAAAAAAAAAAAAAATTTTAAAAATCCATCAATACACATGAAAACAGCAGAATTCATGTTGGTGTCCGCCACAAATTATAGTTTGTAAATATTAGAAAAAGAATCACAGCACATTGCGTTGCACAGATTTCCTTGCCAGAAGCTGTACAAAAGTTAACATTAGAACATGTGTGCTTCACAGTTGTCAAACACTGGCCTAACTTGCAAGGTAAATTGAGTATAGGAGATTAAAGTTTTATTTTGTTGTGATTATTTTCTGTTATGAGGACTGTAACTAGGGTTGCCAACTGGCCTAATAGTTCTGGGACAACGAGACAAATTTTTTAAACTACACATTAATTAACTCGCCTCTCAAACTACACATTAATTAACTCGCCTCTCAAACTACACATTAACTGATTCTATTGAACATGCAAAGCAAGTGTGAATTGCGTGAACTGTCACAAAAGGAATTGGTTTTGCTTACTAGCTACCAAAAGCACACACCTGTCCGGGGACGGGAATTACTTCCTGCAAGGATAGTTTCCATCAATCAGACCTCTACAGCTTACTGATTTGCTGCATTTGTCTGATTGGGGCGGGACTGTGAAGCAAAATGCGTATTAAATAAATAGAAGGTTAAATGAAAGGGTGACGGGGGAATGAAACGTTCATAAAAATTGCACTACTTTGATACACTGTTGATCATAAAAAAATAGCAATACATTACATGTTATGATGCTCGGCAAATAGAATTGTCACTGCAATTAAACATTTATTCTCACAGAACTATTTATTACAGTGCATGACCAATGCATCCAGAGGGTACAAAGCTTTCATTATTGTCAGCTTTGTTTATAGTGAAGTGGTTATATTTTAAGGCTTATTTTGTATTCATAAGTCTGTACCGATATGTACAAATTTCAAAAGCATTTATTCAATGTCACTTTTTATATGTCACATTATATCACTCTTTTATAAAGGTTTACACTTTGCTGCACATGAGACTTTCAGCCCTGTATGCAATTTATTTATTTATCACACATTTAAAATGTTATGTAGAATACATCATTGTGATAGCACTTATAAAAATGTAATGTTCTAAAGTACCCAGACATTGGTAAAGTAACACAAAGTCAATGCATACACACAAATGCTTTTAAATATCTAGATAAGCATCCTTAATGCATACAAAACTCTAAAAAATGTTTTTAACCATATGCAGCTGTAAAACAAATGACAAGTCTCCTTACCTATGACCGTGGGCTCCAGGTCTACAAACACAACTCTGGGTACATACTTTCCTGAGCCAGTCTCACTGAAGAAGGTCCCAAAGGAGGAGTCCACTATGGCAGGACTATTTCGATCAGCAATAGTTCCATCAGGCAGGATTCCATGTTCCAGACAGTACAGCTCCCAGCAGCCATTGCCCATCTGAACTCCAGCTTGGCCAATATGGACAGAAATGCACTCCCTCTGCAGAGAAGCAAGATGAGGGTCAATGCAATGTTAGTTATGGCCGAGTTTAATATTGCAGAAAATGTAGTTTCTTTTACCAAGCCACATAGAACAAAAACAAATATATAAACAAATAAATACATTTTAAAATGTGTTCCTTTGGTCAGACCAAAGACTTGCTGAGTTTACGTAAATAGAGGATGATATGTCGACGATAGACAAGCACACAGTGCAAAGTTTAACCATTACGTTTCAGATACCTATCGGGGGAAAAAAAAAAAGCAAAAAAAACCGAACGTGACGGCAAAGAATCAAACTTGTTGGCAACCTGCAAGTAGTTGTATTTTTTTTTTTTAAAAAGTTAATGTCTTACCATTATATTATTTATTTATTTATTTATTTTAAATATTATTCTTTCAAAACTGTTTCTGGACCGCTCGGAACACATGCAGTTAACACGTTTGAGGTCTAATCTCGCGGTTTAAATAGGTGCGGGAAATTATTAAACACACCTGAGCGAGTGCATGGTTATTTGAAAGGATTTAAAAACACAGCTGCTGTTTTTTTTTTTTTTTTTTAAACAAAGGCCCACGTTTAAATGCTACGGTATATTTCCTGAAATTAATACTGTAATTTTAACCACATAAAACTAGCAGTATTGTGCCTATCTGCAACTAACTTGTTAATTGCGTTTCTTGTACCGTTAACATTGGGTTATTAGTATTGTCTTCAATGCTTGTATTGTTTTTACAGTCAAATAATCCGGTTACTCTACACATGTAACGGTAGTGTACATCACAATAGATACAAATAAACACTCTTATTGAGTTTAAATAAACTATTGGGAAAACGGGCAAAGTAAAATAGTCAATTAACAAATATATACTGATTAGGCCTACTGTATATTTAAAAAACAAAAAAACAAACAAAAAAAAAAAAAATATATAATTCATGTTTTAAAATTAGGGTGAAATAAATTATTAAAATCCAAACCCACTACTTAAATATGATTATATCCAATAATTCCATAATTATAGCTATAGCAGTTTACTATTTCCGTTAAAAAAAGGCAGAATTTCTTCTAATGAGGAGATAGCCTTTAGCTTTTTCTTAAACTACCCAAACGTTGTATTAATGTGTATTAGGGGCTTAATGTACAGGCTTTTAAACACTGAACTTTATCAAAATGTATATATATATATATATATATATATATATATATATATATATATATATATATATATATATATATATATATATATATATGCACATACTTTTAACATAACCGAGAATGAACATGTTTTTATAATGCTATGTGCATGGACTAAAGATGGTGCTGTATAATTTTATAATTTTGTTTTATAAGCATTATAACAGCCATCATCAGAGTTCTGTGGATAAAAAACATTTATTTGTTGTGTTAGGCATAATTTAATGATGGAATTCTATTAGGCATCCTTGGGCGAAGTGAGGCAGGCATCCTTGGGCAAAGCGAGGCAGGAATCCCTGGACGAAGCGAGATAGGCATCCTTGGGAGAAGCGAGACAGGCATCCTTGGGCAAAGCGAGGCAGGCATCCCTGGGCGAAGCGAGGTAGGCATCCCCGGGCGGTGGCGTGAAGGCATCCCCGGGCGGTGGCGTGAAGGCATCCCCGGGCGGTGGCGTGAAGGCATCCCCGGGCGGTGACGTGAAGGCATCCCCGGGCGGTGGCGTGAAGGCATCCCCGGGCGGTGGCGTGAAGGCATCCCCGGGCGGTGGCGTGAAGGCATCCCCGGGCGGTGGCGTGAAGGCATCCTCGGGCGGTGACGTGAAGGTATCCCCGGACGATGGCAATTTCAGCTGCAGCTCCTCTCCCTCGGGTGATGGAGGTATCTCCAGCTCCTCTGGTGGTGGAGTTGGGAGCGGCAAGCAGTCCTCCCACCGCGGTGGAGGCTGAACCAACAGGTATTCACCCTCTGCTGGTGGAGGAGGCAAAGGCATCTCCTGCTACTCCGCTCCTGGCGGTGGAGGTTGCAGGGGCAGAGGCAGCTCCTTCTGCTCTGTTCCTGCTGGTGAAGATGGTGAAAGCGGTGGAGGTGAGCGCATCATGTAGTCTGCTGGCGACGAAGGTGGGAGCAGCGTGTAGTCTCCTGGCGACAAAGGTGGGAGCAGCGTGTAGTCTCCTGGCGACGAAGATGGGAGCAGCAGGTAGTCTCCTCATGTTACAGGGGACTTGTGCGGCTCTCCCTCTATTGCAGGGGACTGGTATGGCTCTCCCTCGCTTGCAGAGGACTGGTGCGATGCTCCTCTCTTTCTGTCGCTGGAGACAGCGGGGCTTCTCCTGCCTACTGGAGAGCAGGGCAGCTGACCGCCCAGTGACCCTGTTCCCCATAGGCACAGCACAGGTTCTCAGTCACGAGAACGGTGAGGCAGGCTTTCCAGCTGCCCTCCGGTCGTCCCACCTCCTTTCCAGGCAAGGGGCAGTTGCGAATGCAATGGCCCCTCTCCTCACAGAGCTGGCATCAACTCAAGGCTTCGAGAAGGCGGAGGTAGGCTTCCCTTCTTCCAGGCAGTAGAGGCAACTCCTGCTCTTCTCCTCCTGGTGATGGGACCAGCAAGTACTCTTCCTCTGCTGGTGGTGATGGGAACGGCAGGTACTCCTCCTCGGCTGGTTTGAGACTTGGGTTGTGGATGCTCTGCCTTTGCCCTCTTGGGCTGTGGACGCACTGACTCCTCCCGCTTGGGCTGTGGACGTTCGGGCTCCTGCCACTCAGACGTAGAACGTGAAACCAGCAGGCATTCTTCCTCTGCTGGTGGAGGTGGGAAAAGCTCCCTCTTGGACCCTGTCTGGGCGCTGGGCGTTTGTGGTCCCAACGTCTGGGCACTGGACGCTCGCGGTCCTCCCGTCTGAGGAAGGTGCTGGTTTTTATCCAGCACGTATAGCAATTATTTACTCTAGTTTTAACACATTTTTCACAGACTTACATCTCTCTACTGACACTCTCTTCCTAAGAAGGCTGGAGTGCGTCTTTTTAGAGTCTGTGGCTGGAGCCTTAATTGCCTAATTTGATACAATAATTACCTTAATGCGCCAGCTACATTCCCACAAGGGTTCTAGGGAAGGGGTTTTAACCCCATCCCCACCCACTGCACACTATAAGACTGCTCGACCGCCCACACAACAGAATAATAATAACAAATTAATATACATAAATAATAACACAAGGGGTGAGCACCCATCACAGTCTGCCAGGAACCAAGGGGCCCTTTTTCTTAAGACCAGTTTCCTTTTTTCCTAAGACACAGCAGTTTCATTACTTAGTCCAGTTATATCATTAATACATGTCAATGTATTATCATGCTCAGGGAATACGTCCCACAGTACTGTCCGTTTTTAATTAAGTAAGTCAGGGGTGCAGCGCTAAATTGTGCACAATTACAAATCACCTGCACATCAATAGAATAGGTGTGTTTACTTTTCCTATATAGATGTTCAGAATGAGCTGGAGGGGCTAATGGCACATGTGTGCAGTCTACGGCTCCCAACACGTTGGGGAAACCAGACATGTCAACAATTGCGACTGTTTAAAATATGCTTTCAAAAGTTCTTAATACATTGATGGAATTGTAAGTGTCACAGTTGCTTACAGCTTTTGTACATCTCCTTATAATATTTGAGAACCCTCATTTGCACTCTGCCTCCTTTTTGTGCATTTATGTAGGAACACCTATAATTACATATTCATCTGCACTTGAACTGCAAACAGAATCGCAAAGCATTCCCTAAAAAGTCGCAAATACCGTTGCGTATGTTTAGTACATTTCACCTGTGGTGCGTCCACAGCCTGAGAAGGCCACCAGCAGAGGGAGAATGCCTGCTGTGTCCACCTCCTCTAGCAGAGGGAGAATGCCTGCTGTTTCCCTCTCCACCAGCAGAGGAAGAATACCTGCTGGTTTTGCCTCCTGCAAGTGAGGGAGAGCCGCACCAGTCCCCTGCAAGAGGGGGAGAGCCGCACCAGTCCCCTGCAAGAGAGGGAGAGCCTCACAAGTCTCCTGCAAGTGAGAGAGAGCCGCACCAGTCCCCTGAAACAAGGGGAGACTACACACCACTCCCACCTCCGTCACCAGGAGACTACATGCCGCTCCCATCTCCGTCGCCAGGAGACTACATGCCACTCCGACCTCCATCGCCAGGAGGCTACATGCAGCCTCTGCCTCTGCCACCTCCTTCAACAGGAGCAGAGTAACAGGAGCTGCCTCTGCCTCCGTCACCTCCACCGGCAGGAGCAGAGCAGCAGGAGTACAGCGGGAGGAGAGACACGTCTGCTGACAGCATGGCCAGTAGCAGCCTGGCTACTGGCAACATTGCCACCCTTAAAGTCCCCGTTTTTAAGGGGGGAGGTGGCCATTAAGGCCATGTGTGCTACGCACAAGGGGGGGGGGGGGGATATGTGGCAATGTTGCCCGTCCCTGTGTGTATTTCAGTGTTATACGTTGCGTGTTGTGTGTTAATGTTGGTGTATAGTCATTGGTACACGGGATATAAATGGGTCTGTGGAACACAAGTTGTTTAAAATGTATATTTATATTTAGGCACGAGGATTGCACAGCACTTTACGTGCAGGTAAATTGTAATAATATGTGAGCACGGGGAATTGCACTTTATTAATTCACGGTAGTTATACCTTCACTCCAATTGAATGATTGATTAGCAATAGAGTCTCGGTACAGCTGCATAAAAACAGCATGTTTTCACTCACTTGTGGTTGTGTGTTCGGTGAGTGGAGAACGGGATTGGAGACGGAGGTAACAATAATAATAGTTAAAGTATCAGCTCACCATGTTTGTCTGTGTAGTTTGTTTTTTTTGTCTCTTTATTTTGGCGAAAGTGTCGTGTCCTGTGTGTTTTGTCTTTACAACCTTTTATTTTCTGTCTGTTTCATTATTAAATGCTGAGCGAAACCAGTCACTCAGTTTCACCAAACTCAATCACTCTGTTATTTATTTCCTGGTTCCTGGTTTCTGGTCTGACATCGCCCACTACAGCCATCTTTGTGACACACCCAAGACTTCCAACTTGTTTGCAACTGATTTGCGACTTTGGTACAGCACCTGCACCTAGAGCACTCACTGTCCGGAGACATATCTGTATCTGTGTTTTGTATTTTTATTTCGGGACTGAAACCCCTTGGTTTATACACTAGCAATAACCATTGTTGAGTAGAGCTAGCATTATTAATTCAAGCTTACCAAGAGGAAAACAAAAGCATTGTATGAACCATGAACTTTTTGTCTGTCATTGTCTAGAGCACTTGCATCACCACTACATCTGTGCACTGCAAACCACTCGTTCACATGTGTTGTCAGAGAAAGAGGATGGATGTCGCAACACTGACCATGCTGTTGCAAGCGCTGGAGCAGAGATGGGAGACAGAGGAGATACAGAGGGAGGAGAGATACACAACCCTGATCGAGAGGGTCGGGCTCGGAACCCCACAGTACCCGTGATGGTGCCCCCAAAAGCATGGGCACAAACTTGGTTGCCTTCAAATGGTTGGCCACCTCCTGTTCCACCGAGCAGCCGAGGACCAGCACCACCTCTCTACACCTCTTCCCTCCAGCTGGGAACCAGATCTCCCAGACCACCGACCCCAGTGGGCTGGCCCACCTCTCTACCATAGAGGCATCAGTTGGTCCCCAGCTGGAGTAGATTTACTACCCCTGACCTGCTGCCTTATCAGCACTGGGACAGACAACTAACCCCATCGCTTTCTGCCGCTCCGATCTGTTTCAGGTGCCACGAGTCTGGACACATCGCCCAGTTGTGCCCTGCGGCAATGGAGTGCAATGGGGTGGCATGCTACCTGGCATTAGAAACAGGTAAGAGACGGGGAAATGATCGGAAGGGGTCTTGTATCATTGATGTGGTGGTTGGTAACGTGAGGTTTTAGTGGACTCAGGGTGTGCGCAGACCTTAATTCAGTCAGCTCTCTTGGGTAGTGTGTCGTGTCAGCCACAAGGCAAGGTTGCTACCTCCTGTATCCATGGAGACACGGCGACGTACCCTACTGTAAAAGCATCTGTATTGGTAGGATAGTGGGGGTGGTGGAAAGGCTGCTGCACCCCGCAATTCTGGTCCGGGACTGGCTAGAGTATAGACAATTAATTAAAAAGGCAGTCCCAACCACACACATAACCATGGCAGACACAGCAGGGAAATAATTGGTGAGATTTTCCCGCTGCAAGCTGACTTGGCTTCTTCCAGTTTTTGTCCTAGAAAAACAAAGAAAGAGAGACAGACCAAAAAATGGGAAGGAGCGTCTTTCAAAAGAGGCTGGGGTCTGGTGAGAGAGAGTGCGGAGGGTATCAAACGCCAATAAAACTGAGTTGTGAGGGCGAGGTTACTGGGCCATCAAGGGCAGATGTTACTCTAGCCCCTCTCAATATACAGGACGTGTGAGACTCAAGCGCCGACCTGGTGTGGGGCCAGAATAACGACCCCACACTGGTACACGCTTGGGGACAGGTCAGGTCTGTGGAAGGTAAGGATGTTGAAGATGCTTTGGCGCTTGTATATCCGCACTTCATTATTAAGGGGCAATTACTGCATAGGGTAAACCCTGCCACGGGCACAGGACAGCCTATAATGCAATTGATGAATCCCTCGTCTTGTCGGCCTGAGGTCATGAGGCTGGCTCATGACATCCCTTTTGGGGGGCACATCAGAGCTGACAAAACAAGGGAACGCATTGATTAGTAGCCACATGTCCAGACTGCCAGTGAGTAGCGCCAGGTCGAGTGCACCCTGCTCCTTTGGTCCCACTGCCAATCATTTCCACTCCATTTGAGCACATTGCAGTGGACATAGTGGGCCCTTTGCTACCTTCTGATTCAGGGTGTATGCATATATTAATGGTGGTAGATTATGCAACATGATACCCAAAGGCAGTTCCGTTGACGTTCACTAGTGCAGCACTAATAGCCAAGGAATTCGTGCAGATTATGTCGACAGTAGGGATTCACAAAGAGATACTGACTGATCATGGAACTAACTTTCTGTCTCAAATGTTACAGCTGGTGTATACAATATTAATAATATGTTCCATCCAGACATCTGTTTATCATCCACAGTTGGACGGTTTGGTGGAACATTTAAATCAAACATTAACAGTAGAAGGACCGGAGATAAACTCATACCTAGAAGTCTGTAAATAGTATAACGAAAAGAGAAACAGTTGGATATAATTTGTTTATTTTCTATTGAGTACACCACAAACATAATACAAACAACACAAACAAATACAAAACTGAAAGAGCATAATTGGATAAGTCTTCACCCCCCTGAGTTAATACTTGGTGGAAGCACCTTTGGCACCAATTACAGCTGTGAGTCTGTTGGTATAGGTGTCTACCAACTTTGCACACCTATGTTTGGCAATATTTGACCATTCTTTACAAAACTGTTCAAGCTCTGTCAAGTTCTTTGGGGAGCGTTGATGGACAGCAACCTTCAAGTCATGCCACAAATTTTAAATTGGATTTAGGTTGGGGCTCTGACTGGGACACTCAAGGACATTTACTGTTTTGTTCCTTAGCCACTCCAGTGTAGTTTTGGCTGTGTGCTTTGGGTCGTTGTCATGCTGAAAGGTGAACTTCCATCCCAGTTTCACCTTTCTTGCAGAGGGCAGGAGGTTTTCCTCAAGGACTTCTCTGTACTTTTCTCCATTCATTTTCCCTTCTGCTACAGAATCACGTGAGTGTTTTTTTTTTTGCATACTTCAAACGGGATTCAAGGTGGGCTTTCTTGAGTAGTGGCTTCCTTCTTGCCACCCTACCATACAAGCCAAATTTGTGGAGTGCTTGGGATATTGTTGTCACATGCACACTTTGGCCAGTCTTGGCCATAAAAGCCTGTAGCTTTTGCAAAGTTGCCATTGGCTTCTTGGTAGCCTCTCTGTTCAGTCTCTTTCTTGCTCGGTCATACAGTTTGGAGGGATGGCCTGATCTAGGCAGGGTCTTGGTGGTGCCATACACCTTCCACTTCTTAATAATCATCTTGACCGTGCTCCAAGTGATACAAGGCCTTTGATATTTTTTTTATACCCATCCCCTGTTCTGTGCCTTTCAACAACTTTGCCCCGGAGTTCTTTTGAAAGCACCTGGGTGCTCATGGTTGAGTCTTTGCTTTGAAATGCACTACCTAGCAGAGGAAACCTACAGAAACTGCTGAATTTATCCTGAAATCATGTGACTCACTACAATTTAACACAGGTGGAGGCCACTTAACTTGGTGTGTGGTTTTGAAGGCGATTGGTTACACTTGAGCTAATTTAGGATTGCTATTACAAGGGGGTGGGGGGGGGGGGGTGGACACTTATCCAACCAAGCTATTTCAGTTTTTATTTTTAATATATTTTCTACAAATTTCTCGAATATTTTGTTCACTTGGAAGTTGTGGGGTAGAATGTGTAGATAAATGAAAAAAATAAAAAAAACAACAATTTTAATGCATTTTAATTCCAGGCTATAAGGCAACAAAAGGTGAACATTTTGAAAGGGGGTTTAGACTTTCTATAGGCACTGTATACCTTCTAGCCCCATAACACCTCCCCTGGGCTACACCATTCAATAACCTGAAATAAAGTTAAATTTAATTTATAATTCACATAAACTTATTTTAACTAACAGTATTGTCACAGCACAACAGCCATGTATCAATTTTCAAATCAATTTCCCATATCTGTCAAAATACAAATGCAAAAATAATTTCCATTTAATATGTTCCCCATATACTTCTATTGTGGATGCCTGCATCTACATCAGGATACGCACTGTGCTTGCACGCCCCTAACATGGCTGCCCTCTGCTGCTTCAAACAGCACAGACACATTTCATGACATGGTAAGTACTGTTTTAAAATAACTAAACCAAATTTACTGGTAATTATAAAGCAATATAACTCTTAAATAACACGCTAGTGTGAATATAGCCTTTACTCAGAATATTTGCACCTACTCTGCACAATGGACATGAGCAAGCACTGTGTTTGCAAGGAAAGAAACATTTTTAAAACTGGCTTTTTTTCCCCTGTCTTTTTTACAGGCTTGGTTAACAACAGAACAGCACCCCGGAACACAGGACACCCTGGTACTCTATTCTCGTCATTATTTTGCTACTGCAAATCTTTTCTTTGTTTAAATAATTATTTTACACAACCCTGTTTAAAACCAATTTAAATTTATATTTGTTTCACTCCGTCACATAAGTTGTATTCAGTTGTCTAATTTCCTGTAGAAAGGAAGGCCTTATTTTACTTACCTGCTCGTGTGGTTCCTGTACACTAACTTGGAAGGTCCGGGTGGTCAGTTAAAAATCCAAAACAACCTGTAGGCGAAGGGTTGTTGTGACAGAGTCAGAATGATTCTTGGTGATAAATCTCCTTCCTGACTTGTGAGGGTGCTGTGTAAAGGGAACAGAGTGCCCTGGACTGGATGACCAGACAATTCATTCCCAGGGTTAGACGGAAGTCGGCCATCTAGAAAGGGGGCAGAGCTACAGTACACTAAATCATTGACCTAGAAGGGAAATGATGTGGCAGCCGTGGATTGGAGGAGCGGTTGCACTTGTTAACCAAGGGGTCATGATTGATGATACAAAAGGGGATGCAGTGAAGTGATCTGTTCCCTTGAATGGTTAATGCTGAACTGGAAGGAAACCTGTATTTTTATTGTGAGTGTTTTGTTTGTTTGTCGTGTCTAAAGAATTGCATGTTTGTTGTTATTAGATGGCTAACATGATCCAGAGCTGTCACCAACGGTCAGCAGTTATCCGGACATCACTGTACCACTGTTCACGGTTAACTGTATTTACACCACAAGCACTACAGCACTCACTGTGGACTTGTGTTTGTGTTATTTGTGGGTGTTTAAGATCGGGACTATTATTACGGGACCAATCCTTGGATTAAATGGATCAATACACACCGCTGTATTGCCTGTTACCATTATTATTTATTGTCTTTTGTCATCAGACCATGTGGAAAAGTGCCCACCCCTGTGTACATTTTGTGTTGTATTTTGTGTGTTAATATTGGTGTATAGTCATTGGTACACGGGATATAAACGGGTCTGTGAAACATTCGTGTTACACAGACCTGTTTTGTATCCTGTGTACCAATGACTATACACCAATATTAACACACAACATACAACACAAAATATACACAGGGGCGGGCACTTTGCCACAGACCATTATAAAAATAAAATACCACGTACTATCAAAACAATAAAAATTGAAGGACATCAAAAAATAAAGTTGAATTTTGAACCTCTTTAGACATGCTTTTTCCCGGCAGTGAATATGGACAATGACCAGTTTTTTTTTTTTTTAAGAGATTACATTACTGAACTAATATTTAGTCTTGGCAGTAAACCATCAGTTAGGTTCCCAAAGAATTAATTGTATGAAAGTCATTTCCATGTGTATGAGCCTTGCATGTCTTCTACAATGATTCAGATTGATGCATGACATACTAGTAAACAGTGAAATGAATGCTATTTTTTTTCTTTTGCAAAGTGTTTTTTTGAGACTTACACCAAGTGACTGAGGGAATGTTTTATGTATTTTTTTGAGGACTGCTGCTGTGTGGCTTGTGGACTGGCTCGCAGCCCGGATTATAAATTACTCTGCTTTCTGAGCTGGAGGATACCGGAGACATGAGGGCTTCTGTGGATTGGCCTGAAGGGGGCAGACTCAGGACAGCTGCAAAATATAGGATGTTTAACACCTTTTCATCACCTTTAGGCTTTCCACCACATAATATAAAATGTATGAGTCTTGTTTAATTGTAGAAAGTGGTTGAAAAAATATTTCTTAGTATCTATTAATCACGACACACTAATGGTCTAAGTGTAAACTACAATAGGAAAAAAATAAAGAAAAAATACCATAGCATATTACACTGATTCTATGAAGTAACCATTTAATAAATGTTAATATTGAGATAGGTAATGTTTTCATAGAGGAAGGGCCTGGTTTGCAGAGAGAGAGCAAGAGAGAGAGGCTTCTTTAAACTGGAAATTAGGGAGAGAGAAGATGAGACTAGACAAGATTTGCTGGAGTAATCAGCAATAAAATAGATTTTTTTGTGAATTGAGAATTGCAGAATTTGATATTATTGAATTTCTACTGTGTAATGTAATAACTATACTTATGTACAAATGAAATAAGATAATGCATTCACAAAGTCTTTGAAAGTAAAATAAAGTGAAAATAAATATCCCAGAACTTCCCCATAGCTTGAAAGTTATTCACAATATTTCCATACTGTCCCAGGTTAAGGACTTGAACATCTGTTCACCTTATTTATACAGCTCTTAATTACTCGCTTCTACAATGGTTTGCACCTTGTCAGAGGAGGTGTAAAGTTTTTGGATGGTCAGCAGTTGCCCAAGTGCAAGGCAAAATCCTTACATCTCATTATAATGTTTGCTCCCTCTTAGTATTCCAGATCTCCATCCAATGTTATACTCTCTACTTCATTTGAGTACATTTCAATATCATTTAAATGGTTAATGATGGCAAAGTGCTAATTTGATAGCGGGTGCAGAACGGCAGGTGAAAACCATTCTTTACATACCCCACATTTTTAGAGACCACTAAAGTCCTACTTTACACCAGCTAAACACAGTTTGTGGCAGCAATTTGGGTGTTTTTCAGCCGTAAATTACTTTGCACGTATCCTTAGCAGCAGATTAGAAAATAGCTATTCCCGTGTACCACTTCCAATTGTCTTTTTTTAACAGTATCTCCTGTATGTCTTACTGAATGGTAACAAACACTGTAAACAGTATTGTCAGTTTTATGTGGTTTTGAATAAAACTTTTTTTTTCTGAAAATAACAGTATTGTACAATAATCAGTGACAGGGAAGTATACTTTATCTGTTTTTGGTATTTATGTCTGAATATATTTAAAGCAAAATGTGTTAGAAAATTAGGTATTTATCCTAGACAAAAAAAAAAACCACAAAAAAAACCAGCCCTGTTAAAAAACAAAAGACAAGAAAAACCACAGACATAAATTTCAAAATTGCAAAATGTGCAGTAATTCTGTGAGTTGCCAGAAGGTGGCACTCCAGCAAACAACACTGTATTTGTGTGATGAATGCAGAGTCATCAGTATCGCTTGCTGAATGAGATCTGACTGTCCTGTGTCAGTCTTTAAACAGTACTCTTTTCCTCCAGATGGTAAGCCATGAATGACTCTCAGAGCTGCTTTATACTGCATATAATAGTCCTAGTCTCAGCTAACTTTATTGTTTAATCTTGATTTTCAGTCACCAGTATAAAAAAAACCCAGTTTCAGTACAAGGCCTGAAAAAGCACAGAGGCACTACTCACTGTAGCTGCAATGACAGTAAAGACTTTGAAGAGCCCAGAGATATCAGCGGAACTTGGGAATTAATCTGCGCACACAACGAGGGATGAAATATGGTTTTATTTGCAGAAAAGCAACGTGTAAAAGGCCTAGATATATAATTACTAGTATGATTTTAACCGGCCTCTGCCTTGGGTGCCTCATAGCTAGCTACGGCCTTGCAGTATTATTTTTAAATGCATTCAGCTCAAATGGACGGTACCTGTATAAAACTTGTCCATAGTCAAATAAGTGATAGCATGATAAAGCATAGGTAAGGATTGTAAAACCCAGAAAGCAAATCTTATGAAAAAAAGACATGGCAAAACATGATTTTGTGAATGTATGGTATAACATTTATAAGGGTCAGTGTAGATGTGCTTATTTCACTCCCTAATTTTTGGAATAGAATCCATCCATTATCATTAACCACTTAATCCTCTACGGTGTCGTGGTGAGCTGGAGTCTTAACCTGGCAGACACAGGGCACAAGGCAGGACTACACCCTGGATGGGAAGCCAGTCCATCACAGGGCACCACACAAAAAAATACACAGGGAAATTTAGAGTGACCAATCAACCTGAACGGCATGTCTTTGGACTGTGGGAGGAAACCGGAGTACCCGGAGAAAACCCATGCGAACCCGGGGAGAACATGCAAACTCCACACAGACAGACCCCTAGGCCAGAATCAAACCTAGGACCCTGGTGCTGTGAGGCAGCAGTGCTAACCACCGTGCCACCAAGCCACATAAATAACCATTCAGTTGATTACTTAATTGATGCAGGAAAAGATTCAAGTAAAGGGGTGGTATATAACTAGAACAGGCTCACGAAGACAAAGACCTTGGTGTTGTAATAGACTAATTGCTGTCAGCAACCAAACAATCACAATCAATAAGGTAAACAATGCTTGTGTAGTGTGTAGAGTAGACAATGCTTGGTAAGAGTACTGTTCTGGGGTATACGCATATATTAGTTGTGGTGGATTATGCAACGCGATGTGTGTAGAGTAGACAAAGAGGTTATGGTAAGTCTGCAAAGTATGCTGGTAAGAGTACTGTGCCCAGTTATGATCTCTTCCAAAAATACATTGTGGCCCTGGAGGAGTGCAACGAAGAGCAACCAGACAAATCCCATGATTTAAAGGAATAGGCTGTGAAGATTTAGCCAAAAACGAAGAAGCATGGGGGAGGGGGGGGGGGGGGGGGGGGGAAAAGCGAGGTGTTTCGATGCTGAATCACTGATTCTTCTTCTTCTTATTTTTAGATCAAACAGCTACTAACCAGATGGGCGGAGTGGCCTCCCTTTGTTTGTAACAATGAGGGGGACTGATTGTTGGAAACTGAGCATTTTCATAATACAACAATGTAGTTCTGGATAAAAACAGGACCAGGTGTAGGACAAGTAAAATTCTTTCCAGCTATTTAGTCACATGAGGTCAAAAATGTGTATGCCTGTCAGGACCTTTGGGTGGTCTTTTTTTCAATGTTTTTTGATGATTACCTTTCCAGAAAGAAACAGATTTTGTAAAGGAAACCTTTACTTTTCATTCACAGAAAATATATTTAAAGCTTTGGAACCCCTGCTTGGAAAACAATACAATTTGACAAATCTCTTGAACATGCTCTTTCAGGCTAAACTAGGGCCACCCATCTAGATTGTGTGCTTAATCAGCAAATAAAAAGTGGTGCTTATATCTGTAAAACGCACAGCTTGAACATATTCTCTACTTGCAGGAAAATACATTTTTCAATTTGCTGTTAAGACACTCTGCTTGTAGACAACATAATACATGGACATGAAGGGCTTTTAAAAGAAACATTGAAGTAAATATTGGGGGTAGTATTGGAGGAGGATGGTTGACCATGTAGAGCTGATGAAGTTAACCAGGCCTCAATTAAATCACAATTATGGCGCTGCCATACACATTATAAAGCATACTAATCTTTTAATTTAGGCTCTGAATCAGTATTAGAAATATTTGCTTCACATTTTCCTTGGTACTACTTCTTAACGGTATACTTCCAAACAGTTCATTCTCACTTGTGTGCTTTCCACGACAAATTTAATCCCTCAAAGAAAGAAGAAAAATGCAGTCGGCTATGATATAAAAAGGAAAATCTACTTTAGAGGGTCACACGGGAGCTGTTAGTATTAGATAACAGCACAGAGCTTCCTTTAGGATGTGAGGGATTGTGTACAGGAAGAAAAGCCTGCTGATCAAGCAGTCATATGACCTGTTATGGGAAATGAAATGTTTGGACAACCCAGATGAAGTTTTAGTATGGAGCAAAGGGATTTCTCTGATTCAGGTGTGAAAACATCTGAACTGTCAATGTCACACTGAAATATTCTGTGGCTTTACAGCCACAGATAAACTTGTTCAGCATTGCGAATTCGGTGCGCTACAGGATGAGCTAATTATGGACTAGTGGATAGAACAAACGTGCTGTGTACGACTGAGGGACCACTTGTTATTGGAACCAGATGATTTAACATTGGGGAAAGCATTGGAGATTGGAAAGCAAGTAGAAGCTGCATTAGCAGGGGAGTGTAAACCATCAGGCACCTCAACTGCACAATCTGTTGACGTTACAGTCCAAGTACTACAAAAAGTACAGGATAAACCCCAACCAAGTTCCAGGCACTGCTCTAATTGTGGATTACTCAGACATGCAGCCCAGTCCCCTGAACTGTCCTGTAAGAACTGTCAAAAACTGCACTGCTTCACCCGTTGGTGCCAATCATGCGCCCGCCCCACCCACTACCGCACCCAGCGCTGCACCCTCATCACCAGTAGCAATTAATTAAATGTCCCAGCCAGCCACTTTATTCAGAACATGTGGTTGCTACGTGAATGATATCCTGATTCTACTTCTGATTGACACAGGCACCAAGGTCTCTCTCCTAAATAAGGCAACTTAGGCCGTCCAAACCATCAAGCACCAGCTCACATCTGCTCCTATGCTCGCACACTTCAGACTCATAGCACCCACAATTGTTACCTCGGTAGTTGCCTTGGGCTCTGTGCTGTCATAGCTACATGTGGTTTTTGCTTCACTCGCCCTCACTCCAGCGGAACAAAAGTATTATGTGGGTGAGAGCAAACTACAGCACTGCTGGTCAGCTCCTTTACAGATTGTCAAGAAGTTGGGGCCTGCCACCTACCACCGGCATGATGGGTCACACTGGCATGCTAACCAACTGCGAAAGGTTCCTGCACCCATAGACTTGTTATGTTCAGGGTTCACCTGTTTGAGATTACACGGTCGTAAGCCAGGTTGTGAGTGTTTCCAGTCTATAGAGAGAGAAGGATAAGTGGATTGTAAATGGCAATAAAGTACAGTTACAGTTTCCAGTTACAACTGACTCCTGCGTTTTCACTATATCACAGATGTCAAATTAGAATGATGAGACAAGTGCATAATTATACTGAGATTTAAATGTAAAAATCTGTTGACAAATGCAAACAGGATGTAGAAAATGTGCTTAGATGAACAGCCATAAACAGTATGCAAATAGGATTACGTCTAAGCTGTCTGGCTGCCTTGCAGTTCCTGGTACTGTTCAGATTAATTAGGATAAGCAACCTAAGGGAGTGGATTGTGAAAAACAAATAGGACAAACTAAAAAAATGTAAATAAACTTTCTCCAGAAGTGAATGAAACAACCATTCTACTTGCACGGACAGCTTGTTACCAGTGACCCATTCATCTTGAGAGAAACAACATGCCCAAGGGAGATATACTGAAAACAGCTGTATCCCATTTCGGGTACCATAAGGTTTATGTCTGCACTATCTGACTGAGGAAATTGTTAGATTTTGTATTTATGAGTGCAAGCTTGCAGGCCAAGTATTTTAATGAACGGACGGTTGTTTGGATGTTTGTTTGTATAACTTTTATGACTTATTACATGGGAATAACTTATTGGATTGATTTGATAATTTATATACACATTAACGGTGGGGTAACGAAATACGTACAAGCAGATTGTTATCACAAAGTGTTTCCCCAAAACACTGAAGACACCCAATCACCCATTTGCCCCATTATGCCATTCCACTATGACTTGCATTCTCGTTATAAGCAGGACACATATAGCACAGTGTCTTACTTGTGCCTCCCTACTACAGAATTATTGAGGCTACTAAATGGGTTCACAGTTGCAGTTTTCTAATATTTCCTAAATATATAGATTTTGAAAATGTATTTTTCTTCCTTAGGGATGTTTTATCACTTACATGTTCTTAAACAGTTGTTTTGCAGTGACAGAAAGTGAAAGCCAAATGTCTCTTTGTTGGAGATGATTTATGTTGTAAAGGCCTAGGTGTTTACAAGTACTGTATATGTATAGTAGATGTAGGTTCCAACATAGCTTCATAATCAGCTTAAGAAGTACCTAACACACACACAAAAACACTTTTTGAGTAACATGCAGTACATTCTCTTTATGTATATAAAATATGAATCAATATACATGTGTCTAAGATTCATCAAGTTTGTTTGTTCATATGATGTATAAGTGTCACAAAGATGGCTGTAGTGGGTGACATCAGACCAGAACCAGGAAACAACACACTATAGAGAGAGAGACGTGGAGTTTTGGTGAAGCTGAGCACTTTCTTGCGCTCAGCATTTAATGATTACACAAGCAGATAATAAAAGGTTGAAAGACAAACAAAACACAGGACACAGCACTTTAGCCAAAATAAATATACAAACAAAATGGACTACACAGACAAACACGGTGAGCTGATATTAATTTACTTTATGTTTTTACTGTTCTCCTTTCCACACCTGTTCTCCACTCACTGAACACACAACCCTGAATGAGTGAAAACATGCTGCTTTTATGCAGCTGTACTGAGACTTGAATGCTAATCAATCATTCAATTGGAGTCTTGGTACAACTGCACGTGAATTATTAAAAGTGCAATTTCCTGTGCTCACGTATTACTACATTTTACCTGCACATGAAGTGCTGTGCAATCCTCGTGCCTAAATACAAATATACATTTTAAACACTTGTGCGCATAACCCATATTGTATCCCGTGTACCAATGACTATACACCAACATTAACACACAACACGCAACATACAACACCGAAATACACACAGGGGCGGGGCAACATTGCCACAATAAGCTACAGTTGTTTTTCTTACTATAGTTGTAAATATTTAATTTTAAGAAAATATCGATGATACAGAATCAAGCATCCTTTTAATATCCATTATTGCACTATACAACAGTGAACTTGTATTAGATGAGAGATAACAATCTCATTGAATTAATTAATTTAATAGTAGAACATTTAATTTTCACTCAAATAGGGAGAATGGCAGGAGATATGAGCATGCCAGAAGAATATAATTCTGCTCAAAGAACAGCAATAGCATCTCAAAAAAATAAAATAAATAAATAAATCACTATGGACAATATGTAAGCTGCCCTTTGCTGACACGACATAGACCTTTTCTTTGCCAGTACACAAACATATGCCTGACACTTGTGGTTAAATCCTGACAGTCTACAACCAACATATATGCTTATGTATGCCTGTTTGCTTCCCCCAGAGCTAGACAGGAAGGCAGGGATAATGAGAAGGGATGCAGGGTGTATACACAGGCATACCCTAGTAATTTCAAATTTCACTGGAAAGCCTTCCTGTTTTTAACGTTGTTCTGGGAAAAAAGGAGGCTACAGCTGATTTAGAGCAATTGTAGATACCTATCTGTCAGGGGGTTAAAAATTGAAAAACAAAGCCACTTTGTAATTTACTGTGTCAGATTCTCAAGAAACCTCACTGGAAGAATTTTTGTTGTACAATTTATCAAGTCAATAAAGATGGGAGTACCGTATATAACTTACTAAATATGTAACACTTCCCTTCTAAAAGTTTTCTATAGTAAAAGCATAGCAAATTGTCACAAAGCATAATGAAAGCATAATTAAGCATCGGTAAGCACTGTAAAGCCCAGGGAGGTATGGTAAATCATGTTAAGAAACATGACCAACGGTGGCAAGACTATATTAAATACACAGGATAACCATGAGAACAGCATGGGAAAACTGTAAAATTACTGTAAAAATTCCATGATAAACTTTTGTAAGGGCTTGGTACACATACGTATTCTGTGATTTCTTAGGTTCAGTTTGCTCATGGGTGTCATGCTACATAAATGAACTCTTTTGTGATGGATTTTTGCAAAGCTGTTGTAGCCACAGTGTCACCATTTGAGATAGTGACTTCATATTTGCAGGGTTTATAGTTAGTACACAGTTGTGTTCTATGATTTGGCCAATACAGTTTCATTACTGGTGGTGTCAATACACAATAACCTTTTCACTGACACATTGTTTTTAACCTCTGGGCATATCAATACAGACCAATAGTTTTCCAATAGTTTTCTTTCAGATTTCCATTTTAATTAACATTTAAAAAAATGTTCTATCTTATATGACATTGTACAGGGGCATCAGCGTCCGCAAGGCAGGGCAAGGGAGGGCACCCCCCACCCCTCCTGGAATCCAAATTTCCAAAAAAAAGAAAAAGTTAAATGAATGGAAGTTGGAACCCTACCGGCACCAGGCAAGTAAATGACTCCTGAGAAGAATATTAAGTTATATAATATTAAGTTAAGTAAATTAACTCTAAAGTTAATTTAGTACAGATGAGTCATCTATTCCGCTGATGATGTAATGTTTTTGAAAGCTATTGCAAAGCACACCAAGCTGATGAAAAGGATAACAAGCTGGCTGTCATGCTCAAAGGCGTGGCGGACCGTCCAGGGATTCTTGTACAGGACCTTTTTTATTTTTAGTTTTCATTATGTTGTTTTAGCTAATTTATGTGCAAATATATGTGCTTTACCTTTCTGTTGCATTCATAAAAATGTAAACTTTGATTTGCTGCACTTCTACTCACAGATTAAATGCTACTCTATACAACTGAGTGTCAGGTATTGCAGTATAAATTGAGCTGTTAATTATAGTGGCATGGTACCACCACAGTTAGGGTTGAGTAGGCACTTTATTGTTAAACACCAATTAAAATCCAAAAATTTTTAGGGTAGAAAGAGGATGGTCCAAATATGGTGCTTTTACTTGCACCAAAAATATTAATATTTGGTGTTTAAAAAACACTGAATTTATAGCTAATTTCTGCAAATTTAAATTTGTGAAATGTCAGGCTCCTCTCAGATCTGTAGTTTGGCGGGAGTCTTAAACAATGCAAGCTCTCAGAGTTCACAACACACAGCTTTTGTGAAAGTTTGGTGTAGAAACATCTTAAATTTCCCACTTTATAAAACGCAGATTGTATTCTCAATGTAAAATAATTAAATTAATCTTTTAAATTTGACAACAGATAGTATATATTTTTTAATTACACAAGAAAGGTTTTTTGTGAATGCTGGTGATGTTTATATTGAAAATCAGATTGCTCTAGCTAAAGTGCATTTGCAAAAACTATTATGACATCAAGCATTAATAAGAGGGGCAATTTTGTACTTGGGTTTATTTTTCTTCTATGGGTCTGCAAGCAACTTAAAACTTTAAATCATCTAATTTAAATGCATTTGCTTGAAACAGTCTATTAAATCAAATCTATTATAATGTGAATGCCCAACTGTGAATATCTTTGTTTGCCTTGTTTTATGTGTGATGGTGCAGACCACTTAAGTTGAAAATGTTTTTACAATAGTTTTTTTTTCTGATCATGGTTATATTCTGTGGAGGCTGTGTGGCCCAGTGGTTAAAAAGGGGTTTGGAACCAGGAGGTTCCTGGCTTTAAATCCCAGCTCAACCACTGACTCACTGTGTGACTTTGAGCAAGTCACTTAACTTCCTTGTGTTCTGTCTTTAGGATGAGGTGTGAAACCAAGGTCCTATTCTAAAGACCCTGCAACATTGATTGTTGGTGCATAGTTCACAGCTTAGTCTCTAAGTTGCCTTGGATAAAGGTGTCTGCTAAATAAAGAAATAATACATTATTATATACTGCTGATATAGTTGTTCATTATAAACATGTTTAAATAGAGAAACTTATTTTCATGTCTTCTACAATAAAATCATTTTTATACTTTTTACCCAACTCATTGAGAACATAAGAACATGAGAAAGTTTACAAATGAGAAGAGGCCATTTGGCCCATCTTGCTCGTTTGGTTGTTAGTAGCTTATTGATCCCAGAATCTCATCAAGCAGCTTCTTGAAGGATCCCTGGGTGTCAGCTTCAACAACATTAATGGGGAGTTGGTTCCAGACCCTCAAAATTCTCTGTCTAAAAAAAGCCTCCTATTTTCTGTTCTGAATGCCCCTTTATCTAATTTCCTTTTGAGACCCCTGGTCCTTGTTTCTTTTGTAAAGTTTTAACATTACTTCTGTTGATTTAAATTCAACACTTTTCACAATATAGCCAAGCATCTTGTTGGCCTTTTTATAGCTTCCCCACATTGTCTAGATGAAGACATTTCTGAGTCAACATAAACTCCTAAGTCTTTTTCATAGATTCCTTCTTCAATTTCAGTATCTCCTATATGATATTTATAATGCACAATTTTATTGCCTGCGTGGAGTACCATACATTTTTCTCTATTAAATGTCATTTGCCATGTGTCTGCCCAGTTCTGAATGTTGTCTAGATAATTTTGAGTGACCTTTACTGCTGCAACCGTGTTTGCCACTCCTCCTCCTACATTAAGTTATGCTTAAGTTTAAATGGAGTATAATTAAATAGCTTGCTGTTGGCCACTTACAAGAGTGTAACACTATACCTCTAGTTAGGTGTGTCAGTGCTCCGGCTCTGGAGTCACACAAACCTATGTGTGATGACTATCATAGTATCATGCTTTTTAAGTTTGTGTTGTTTGTTTGTTTTAAATAGTTCAGTTATATTGGACAGTGTTTTAACATGCTGTCAGATTTCACACATACTTATTTTTATGGGTCAAGAATATATGTCCCTTTTAGCAGCATATTATGTTACCTTTTCAGTGTGTTGTCAATGGGCCAGTTTAACTTCATATACAAATGTGTGTTAACAAAATATTGGACAAAGACTGTAGGGGTTTATCACAAGCCTTTGAATAAAACCACTAAGCATACAGAGGCCAGTCCAGTTATTTTCATTTAAATCCAGGCTATAATGAACATGTTAAATATAATAGTCTCATATTAACTGTACCATTCTTGTACTAAGCCTGACCTCTCTCTGTTTCTAAAAAATCTCCTGCTCAAGCAGATTTCAGACACCATGTTTACCTGCAAGTTTTTTATTAATATGAAACTCTACTGTAAGTGATTTTCCAAATTCACCACATAGTCAGTTTTGGCTCACAAACATCATCACAATTAAAGTCGCTACCTTTCTGATAAGAACTGATACTGTAGACAACTTTACTAATTTAAATGAAATGCTCGTTTCGGCTGCCAAGTTTTCATTAATTTCTATAATATAATGAAGAGAATGGACATTACCCCATATACTTCCTTATTCTGGTACCAAAATGAATTTCTGTTGTTCATTTTGCTCATTATAGAAAGGCCTTGGATTCAAAACTGCTGATGACCAGCAAGTTTTGCTTCGATTGCCAAAACCTATTTTTTCATGACCAGCACTGTTGCTATGAGCAGGTAAAGAAGAGGTCACAAAATTAGTTTTAATTAATTTTAAATTGGATAAGCCTGTGTCTAATACAAAGGGAAGAAGAATGTACACGAGCTGGAACAGACTCCCACTGGTCATCTGAAAAAGTGATGCTCAGATTCTGCTCCCAGAGTGTCTTCAATGTAACTAATGACTGAGGACTCAAGTCAGAAATAATGTTGAAGGGGGGTTCAGCTCCAGCAAACTGACAATAGAAGTTAGAGGAGGCAAGAATGGAAACTGACTAAACAATTTTTTAGTAAAATGTCTAATTTGTAAGTAGCGAAACAAGTGTGAACGAGGTCAATTGAATTTCAGGGAGAGCTGTTCAAATGAGGCAAACACATTATCGAAATATAAGTCTCTAACTGCTTTTGCCCCATTTGAACGCCAAATTTGAAAAGCTAAATCCATTTGAGAGGATATGAATACATGGCTTAAAGTGGTTGGAGTAAATATGGAAGCTCTCTGTAGGCCAAAGTGTCGCCTAAATTGAGATCAGATTTTAAGAGTGTGCTGGACTATAGAATTGGAGCTAAACTGACTTCCACATACCAGGGTGGAAGAGCAAGCCAAGGCAGATAAGGAGAATGATCGAGAGGAGGAGGCTTCCACCCAGACTGGGCTTCTGTTATCAGAGTTGTGTTCTGTGTAATACGTGAATTTATGAATATTGGCTGACCAATAATAAATCTGAAAATTTGGTAAAGCCATACCACCCAAATATTTTGGTCTTGGAAGAAAAACTTTTCAAATACGAGGAACTTTATTTCCCCATAAAAATGAAGAGATAATTTTGTCAAGCAAGTTGAAGAAACTCTTGGAGATGCAGAACTGAGTGTCCTATTGAAATAGTGTTTATGGGTCAGTGCGTGTAAAATAAACAGCTCCTGTGACAATAAATTAGATGCCTCAGAGGCACTGAATAAATAGACTGCAAAGAGTTGAGCTTTTAGTGGAAGGTCCAGTTGTTTACATCTAAGTACAGGCTACCGTTAGTGTATTAGAATGTAATAG